>NW_027422673.1:0-1313320 GCF_048934315.1 Petromyzon marinus
GGCTGACTTGGAAGTCACCTATACAACACAACCAGCACAATGTCCCCCATGCAATATGGCTCACTTGGAAGTCACCTATACAACATGGCATCCAGCACAATGTCCCCCATGCAATATGGCTGACTTGGAAGTCACCTATACAACATGGCAACCAGCACAATGTCCCCCATGCAATATGGTTGACTTGGAAGTCACCTATACAACAGGGCAACCAGCACAATGTCCCTAATGCAATATGGTTGACTTGGAAGTCACCTATACAAGAAACCAGCACAATGTCCCCCATGCAATGTGGCTGACTTGGAAGTCACCCATAGAACATGGCCACCAGCACAATGTCCACCATGCAATATGGCTGACTTGGAAGTCACCTATACAACATGGCAACCAGCACAATGTCCCCCAAGCAATATGGCTCACTTGGAAGTCACCTATAGAACATGGCAACCAGCAGAATGTCCCACAAGCAATATGGCTGACTTGGAAGTCACCTATACAACATGGCAAACCAGCACAATTTCCCCCATGCAATATGGCTGACTTGGAAGTCACCTATAGAACATGGCCACCAGCACAATGTCCCCCATGCAACACGGCTGACTTGGAAGTCACCTATACAAGACAACCAGCACAATGTCCCCCATGCAATATGGCTGACTTGGAAGTCACCTATACAACACAACCAGCACAATGTCCCCCAAGCAATATGGCTCACTTGGAAGTCACCTATACAACATGGCAAACAGCACAATGTCCCCCATGCAATATGGCTGACTTGGAAGTCACCTATACAACATGGCAACCAGCACAATGGCCCCCATGCAATATGGCTGACTTGGAAGTCACCAATACAAGACAACCAGCACAATGTCCCCCATGCAATATGGCTGACTTAGAAGTCACCTATAGGACATGGCAACCAGCACAATGTCCCCCATTCAATATGGCTGACTTGGAAGTCACCTATACAAGACAACCAGCACAATGTCCCAAATGCAATATGGCTGACTTGGAAGTCACCTATAGAACATGGCCACCAGCACAATGTCCCCCATGCAATATGGCTGACTTGGAAGTCACCTATACAAAATGGCAACCAGCACAATGTCCCCCATGCAATATGGCTGACTTGGAAGTCACCTATACAATACAACCAGCACAATGTCCCCCAAGCAATATGGCTGACTTGGAAGTCACCTATACAAGACAACCAGCACAATGTCCCCCATGCAATATGGCTGACTTGGAAGTCACCTATACAATACAACCAGCACAATGTCCCCCATGCAATATGGCTGATTTGGAAGTCACCTATACAACACAACCAGCACAATGTCCCCCATGCAATATGGCTGACTTGGAAGTCACCTATACAAGACAACCAACACAATGTCCCAAATGCAATATGGCTGACTCGGAAGTCACCTATAGAACATGGCCACCAGGACAATGTCCCCCATGCAATATTGCTGACTTGGAAGTCACCTATACAACATGGCAACCAGCACAATGTCCCCCATGCAATATGGCTGACTTGGAAGTCACCTATGCAATACAACCAGCACAATGTCCCCCATGCAATATGGCTGACTTGGAAGTCACCTATACAACACAACCAGCACAATGTCCCCCATGCAATATGGCTGACTTGGAAGTCACCTATACAACACAACCAGCACAATGTCCCCCATGCAATATGGCTGACTTGGAAGTCACCTATAGAACATGGCAACCAGCACAATGTCCCCCAAGCAATATGGCTGACTTGGAAGTCACCTATACAACATGGCCACCAGCACAATGTCCCCCAAGCAATATGGCTGACTTGGAAGTCACCTATACAACACAACCAGCACAATGTCCCCCATGCAATATGGCTGACTTGGAAGTCACCTATACAACATGGCAACCAGCACAATGTCCCCCATGCAATATGGCTGACTTGGAAGTCACCTATACAACATGGCAACCAGCACAATGTCCCCCATGCAATATGGCTGACTTGGAAGTCACCTATACAAGACAACCAGCACAATGTCCCCATGCAATATGGCTGACTTGGAAGTCACCTATAGAACATGGCCACCAGCACAATGTCCCCCATGCAATATGGCAGACTTGGAAGTCACCTATACAACATGGCAACCAGCACAATATCCCCCAAGCAATATGGCTCACTTGGAAGTCACCTATACAACATGGCAACCAGCACAATGTCCCCCAAGCAATATGGCTCACTTGGAAGTCACCTATACAACATGGCAACCTGCACAATGTCCCCCATGCAATATGGCTGACTTGGAATTCACCTATAGTACATGGCCACCAGTACAATGTCCCCCATGCAACACGGCTGACTTGAAAGTCACCTATACAAGACAACCAGCACAATGTCCCCCATGCAATATGGCTGACTTGGAAGTCACCTATACAACACAACCAGCACAATGTCACCCAAGCAATATGGCTCACTTGGAAGTCACCTATACAACATGGCAACCAGCACAATGTCCCCCATGCAATATGGCTGACTTGTAAGTCACCTATACAACATGGCAACCAGCACAATGTCCCCCATGCAATATGGCTGACTTGGAAGTCACCTATACAACATGGCAACCAGCACAATGTCCCCCATGCAATATGGCTGACTTGGAAGTCACCTTTACAACATGGCCACCAGCACAATGTCCCCCATGCAATATGGCTGACTTGGAAGTCACCTATACAATACAACCAGCACAATGTCCCCCATGCAACACGGCTGACTTGGAAGTCACCTATACAAGACAACCAGCACAATGTCCCCCATGCAATATGGCTGACTTGGAAGTCACCTATACAACACAACCAGCACAATGTCCCCCAAGCAATATGGCTCACTTGGAAGTCACCTATACAACATGGCAACCAGCACAATGTCCCCCATGCAATATGGCTGACTTGGAAGTCACCTATAGGAAATGGCAACCAGCACAATGTCCCCCATGCAATATGGCTGACTTGGAAGTCACCTATAGAACATGGCCACCAGCACAATGTCCCCCAAGCAATATGGCTCACTTGGAAGTCACCTATACAATACAACCAGCACAATGTCCCCCATGCAATATGGCTGACTTGGAAGTCACCTATACAATACAACCAGCACAATGTCCCCCATGCAATATGGCTGACTTGGAAGTCACCTATACAACACAACCAGCACAATGTCCCCCATGCAATATGGCTGACTTGGAAGTCAACTATACAACACAACCAGCACAATGTCCCCCATGCAATATGGCTCACTTGGAAGTCACCTATACAACATGGCATCCAGCACAATGTCCCCCATGCAATATGGCTGACTTGGAAGTCACCTATACAACATGGCAACCAGCACAATGTCCCCCATGCAATATGGTTGACTTGGAAGTCACCTATACAACAGGGCAACCAGCACAATGTCCCTAATGCAATATGGTTGACTTGGAAGTCACCTATACAAGAAACCAGCACAAAGTCCCCCATGCAATGTGGCTGACTTGGAAGTCACCCATAGAACATGGCCACCAGCACAATGTCCACCATGCAATATGGCTGAATTGGAAGTCACCTATACAACATGGCAACCAGCACAATGTCCCCCAAGCAATATGGCTCACTTGGAAGTCACCTATAGAACATGGCAACCAGCACAATGTCCCCCAAGCAATATGGCTGACTTGGAAGTCACCTATACAACATGGCAAACCAGCACAATGTCCCCCATGCAATATGGCTGACTTGGAAGTCACCTATAGAACATGGCCACCAGCACAATGTCCCCCATGCAACACGGCTGACTTGGAAGTCACCTATACAAGACAACCAGCACAATGTCCCCCATGCAATATGGCTGACTTGGAAGTCAACTATACAACACAACCAGCACAATGTCCCCCAAGCATTATGGCTCACTTGGAAGTCACCTATACAACATGGCAACCAGCGCAATGTCCCCCATGCAATATGGCTGACTTGGAAGTCACCTATAGGACATGGCAACCAGCACAATGTCCCCCATGCAATATGGCTGACTTGGAAGTCACCTATAGAACATGGCCACCAGCACAATGTCCCCCAAGCAATATGGCTCACTTGGAAGTCACCTATACAATACAACCAGCACAATGTCCCCCATGCAATATGGCTGACTTGGAAGTCACCTATACAATACAACCAGCACAATGTCCCCCATGCAATATGGCTGACTTGGAAGTCACCTATACAACACAACCAGCACAATGTCCCCCATGCAATATGGTTGACTTGGAAGTCACCTATACAACAGGGCAACCAGAACAATGTCCCTAATGCAATATGGTTGACTTGGAAGTCACCTATACAAGAAACCAGCACAATGTCCCCCATGCAATGTGGCTGACTTGGAAGTCACCCATAGAACATGGCCACCAGCACAATGTCCACCATGCAATATGGCTGACTTGGAAGTCACCTATACAACATGGCAACCAGCACAATGTCCCCCAAGCAATATGGCTCACTTGGAAGTCACCTATAGAACATGGCAACCAGCACAATGTCCCCCAAGCAATATGGCTGACTTGGAAGTCACCTATACAACATGGCAAACCAGCACAATGTCCCCCATGCAATATGGCTGACTTGGAAGTCACCTATAGAACATGGCCACCAGCACAATGTCCCCCATGCAACACGGCTGACTTGGAAGTCACCTATACAAGACAACCAGCACAATGTCCCCCATGCAATATGGCTGACTTGGAAGTCACCTATACAACACAACCAGCACAATGTCCCCCAAGCAATATGGCTCACTTGGAAGTCACCTATACAACATGGCAACCAGCACAATGTCCCCCATGCAATATGGCTGACTTGGAAGTCACCTATACAACATGGCAACCAGCACAATGGCCCCCATGCAATATGGCTGACTTGGAAGTCACCTATACAAGACAACCAGCACAATGTCCCCCATGCAATATGGCTGACTTAGAAGTCACCTATAGGACATGGCAACCAGCACAATGTCCCCCAAGCAATATGGCTGACTTGGAAGTCACCTATACAAGACAACCAGCACAATGTCCCAAATGCAATATGGCTGACTTGGAAGTCACCTATAGAACATGGCCACCAGCACAATGTCCCCCATGCAATATGGCTGACTTGGAAGTCACCTATACAACATGGCAACCAGCACAATGTCCCCCATGCAATATGGCTGACTTGGAAGTCACCTATACAACACAACCAGCACAATGTCCCCCATGCAATATGGCTGACTTGGAAGTCACCTATACAACACAACCAGCACAATGTCCCCCATGCAATATGGCTGACTTGGAAGTCACCTATAGAACATGGCAACCAGCACAATGTCCCCCAAGCAATATGGCTGACTTGGAAGTCACCTATACAACATGGCCACCAGCACAATGTCCCCCAAGCAATATGGCTGACTTGGAAGTCACCTATACAACACAACCAGCACAATGTCCCCCATGCAATATGGCTGACTTGGAAGTCACCTATACAACATGGCAACCAGCACAATGTCCCCCATGCAATATGGCTGACTTGGAAGTCACCTATAGTACATGGCCACCAGTACAATGTCCCCCATGCAACACGGCTGACTTGAAAGTCACCTATACAAGACAACCAGCACAATGTCCCCCATGCAATATGGCTGACTTGGAAGTCACCTATACAACACAACCAGCACAATGTCCCCCAAGCAATATGGCTCACTTGGAAGTCACCTATACAACATGGCAACCAGCACAATGGCCACCATGCAATATGGCTGACTTGGAAGTCACCTATACAACATGGCAACCAGCACAATGTCCCCCATGCAATATGGCTGACTTGGAAGTCACCTATACAATACAACCAGCACAATGTCCCCCAGGCAATATGGCTGACTTGGAAGTCACCTATACAACATGGCAACCAGCACAATGTCCCCCATGCAATATGGCTGACTTGGAAGTCACCTATACAACATGGCCACCAGCACAATGTCCCCCATGCAATATGGCTGACGTGGAAGTCACCTATACAAGACAACCAGCACAATGTCCCCCATGCAATATGGCTGACTTGGAAGTCACCTATAGGACATGGCAACCAGCACAATGTCCCCCAAGCAATATGGCTGACTTGGAAGTCACCTATACAAGACAACCAGCACAATGTCCCAAATGCAATATGGCTGACTTGGAAGTCACCTATAGAACATGGCCACCAGCACAATGTCCCCCATGCAATATGGCTTACTTGGAAGTCACCTAAACAACATGGCAACCAGCACAATGTCCCCTAAGCAATATGGCTGACTTGGAAGTCACCTATAGAACATGGCCACCAGCACAATGCCCCCCAAGCAATATGGCTGACGTGGAAGTCACCTATACAAGACAACCAGCACAATGTCCCCCATGCAATATGGCTGACTTGGAAGTCACCTATAGGACATGGCAACCAGCACAATGTCCCCCAAGCAATATGGCTGACTTGGAAGTCACCTATACAAGACAACCAGCACAATGTCCCAAATGCAATATGGCTGACTTGGAAGTCACCTATAGAACATGGCCACCAGCACAATGTCCCCCATGCAATATGGCTTACTTGGAAGTCACCTATAGAACATGGCAACCAGCACAATGTCCCCCAAGCAATATGGCTGACTTGGAAGTCACCTATACAACACAACCAGCACAATGTCCCCCATGCAATATGGCTGACTTGGAAGTCAACTATACAACACAACCAGCACAATGTCCCCCATGCAATATGGCTCACTTGGAAGTCACCTATACAACATGGCATCCAGCACAATGTCCCCCATGCAATATGGCTGACTTGGAAGTCACCTATACAACATGGCAACCAGCACAATGTCCCCCATGCAATATGGTTGACTTGGAAGTCACCTATACAACAGGGCAACCAGCACAATGTCCCTAATGCAATATGGTTGACTTGGAAGTCACCTATACAAGAAACCAGCACAATGTCCCCCATGCAATGTGGCTGACTTGGAAGTCACCCATAGAACATGGCCACCAGCACAATGTCCACCATGCAATATGGCTGAATTGGAAGTCACCTATACAACATGGCAACCAGCACAATGTCCCCCAAGCAAAATGGCTCACTTGGAAGTCACCTATAGAACATGGCAACCAGCACAATGTCCCCCAAGCAATATGGCTGACTTGGAAGTCACCTATACAACATGGCAAACCAGCACAATGTCCCCCATGCAATATGGCTGACTTGGAAGTCACCTATAGAACATGGCCACCAGCACAATGTCCCCCATGCAACACGGCTGACTTGGAAGTCACCTATACAAGACAACCAGCACAATGTCCCCCATGCAATATGGCTGACTTGGAAGTCAACTATACAACACAACCAGCACAATGTCCCCCAAGCAATATGGCTCACTTGGAAGTCACCTATACAACATGGCAACCAGCGCAATGTCCCCCATGCAATATGGCTGACTTGGAAGTCACCTATAGGACATGGCAACCAGCACAATGTCCCCCATGCAATATGGCTGACTTGGAAGTCACCTATAGAACATGGCCACCAGCACAATGTCCCCCAAGCAATATGGCTCACTTGGAAGTCACCTATACAATACAACCAGCACAATGTCCCCCATGCAATATGGCTGACTTGGAAGTCACCTATACAATACAACCAGCACAATGTCCCCCATGCAATATGGCTGACTTGGAAGTCACCTATACAACACAACCAGCACAATGTCCCCCATGCAATATGGCTGACTTGGAAGTCAACTATACAACACAACCAGCACAATGTCCCCCATGCAATATGGCTCACTTGGAAGTCACCTATACAACATGGCATCCAGCACAATGTCCCCCATGCAATATGGCTGACTTGGAAGTCACCTATACAACATGGCAACCAGCACAATGTCCCCCATGCAATATGGTTGACTTGGAAGTCACCTATACAACAGGGCAACCAGCACAATGTCCCTAATGCAATATGGTTGACTTGGAAGTCACCTATACAAGAAACCAGCACAATGTCCCCCATGCAATGTGGCTGACTTGGAAGTCACCCATAGAACATGGCCAACAGCACAATGTCCACCATGCAATATGGCTGACTTGGAAGTCACCTATACAACATGGCAACCAGCACAATGTCCCCCAAGCAATATGGCTCACTTGGAAGTCACCTATAGAACATGGCAACCAGCACAATGTCCCCCAAGCAATATGGCTGACTTGGAAGTCACCTATACAACATGGCAAACCAGCACAATGTCCCCCATGCAATATGGCTGACTTGGAAGTCACCTATAGAACATGGCCACCAGCACAATGTCCCCCATGCAACACGGCTGACTTGGAAGTCACCTATACAAGACAACCAGCACAATGTCCCCCATGCAATATGGCTGACTTGGAAGTCACCTATACAACACAACCAGCACAATGTCCCCCAAGCAATATGGCTCACTTGGAAGTCACCTATACAACATGGCAACCAGCACAATGTCCCCCATGCAATATGGCTGACTTGGAAGTCACCTATACAACATGGCAACCAGCACAATGGCCCCCATGCAATATGGCTGACTTGGAAATCACCTATACAAGACAACCAGCACAATGTCCCCCATGCAATATGGCTGACTTAGAAGTCACCTATAGGACATGGCAACCAGCACAATGTCTCCCAAGCAATATGGCTGACTTGGAAGTCACCTATACAAGACAACCAGCACAATGTCCCAAATGCAATATGGCGGACTTGGAAGTCACCTATAGAACATGGCCACCAGCACAATGTCCCCCATGCAATATGGCTGACTTGGAAGTCACCTATACAACATGGCAACCAGCACAATGTCCCCCATGCAATATGGCTGACTTGGAAGTCACCTATGCAATACAACCAGCACAATGTCCCCCATGCAATATGGCTGACTTGGAAGTCACCTATACAACACAACCAGCACAATGTCCCCCATGCAATATGGCTGACTTGGAAGTCACCTATACAACACAACCAGCACAATGTCCCCCATGCAATATGGCTGACTTGGAAGTCACCTATAGAACATGGCAACCAGCACAATGTCCCCCAAGCAATATGGCTGACTTGGAAGTCACCTATACAACATGGCCACCAGCACAATGTCCCCCAAGCAATATGGCTGACTTGGAAGTCACCTATACAACACAACCAGCACAATGTCCCCCATGCAATATGGCTGACTTGGAAGTCACCTATACAACATGGCAACCAGCACAATGTCCCCCATGCAATATGGCTGACTTGGAAGTCACCTATAGTACATGGCCACCAGTACAATGTCCCCCATGCAACACGGCTGACTTGAAAGTCACCTATACAAGACAACCAGCACAATGTCCCCCATGCAATATGGCTGACTTGGAAGTCACCTATACAACACAACCAGCACAATGTCCCCCAAGCAATATGGCTCACTTGGAAGTCACCTATACAACATGGCAACCAGCACAATGTCCCCCATGCAATATGGCTGACTTGGAAGTCACCTATACAACATGGCAACCAGCACAATGTCCCCCATGCAATATGGCTGACTTGGAAGTCACCTATACAATACAACCAGCACAATGTCCCCCAGGCAATATGGCTGACTTGGAAGTCACCTATACAACATGGCAACCAGCACAATGTCCCCCAAGCAATATGGCTGACTTGGAAGTCACCTATACAACATGGCAACCAGCACAATGTCCCCCATGCAATATGGCTGACTTGGAAGTCACCTATACAACATGGCAACCAGCACAATGTCCCCCATGCAATATGGCTGACTTGGAAGTCACCTATACAACATGGCAACCAGCACAATGTCCCCCATGCAATATGGCTGACTTGGAAGTCACCTATACAACATGGCCACCAGCACAATGTCCCCCATGCAATATGGCTGACGTGGAAGTCACCTATACAAGACAACCAGCACAATGTCCCCCATGCAATATGGCTGACTTGGAAGTCACCTATAGGACATGGCAACCAGCACAATGTCCCCCAAGCAATATGGCTGACTTGGAAGTCACCTATACAAGACAACCAGCACAATGTCCCAAATGCAATATGGCTGACTTGGAAGTCACCTATAGAACATGGCCACCAGCACAATGTCCCCCATGCAATATGGCTTACTTGGAAGTCACCTAAACAACATGGCAACCAGCACAATGTCCCCTAAGCAATATGGCTGACTTGGAAGTCACCTATAGAACATGGCCACCAGCACAATGTCCCCCAAGCAATATGGCTGACGTGGAAGTCACCTATACAAGACAACCAGCACAATGTCCCCCATGCAATATGGCTGACTTGGAAGTCACCTATAGGACATGGCAACCAGCACAATGTCCCCCAAGCAATATGGCTGACTTGGAAGTCACCTATACAAGACAACCAGCACAATGTCCCAAATGCAATATGGCTGACTTGGAAGTCACCTATAGAACATGGCCACCAGCACAATGTCCCCCATGCAATATGGCTTACTTGGAAGTCACCTATACAACATGGCAACCAGCACAATGTCCCCCAAGCAATATGGCTGACTTGGAAGTCACCTATAGAACATGGCCACCAGCACAATGTCCCCCAAGCAATATGGCTGACTTGGAAGTCACCTACAGAACATGGCAACCAGCACAATGTCCCCCAAGCAATATGGCTGACTTGGAAGTCACCTATACAAGACAACCAGCACAATGTCCCCCATGCAAAACGGCTGACTTGGAAGTCACCTATACAAGAAAACCAGCACAATGTCCCCCATGCAATATGGCTGACTTGGAAGTCACCTATACAACACAACCAGCACATTGTCCCCCAAGCAATATGGCTCACTTGGAAGTCACCTATACAACATGGCAACCAGCACAATGTCCCCCATGCAATATGGCTGAATTGGAAGTCACCTATACAATACAACCAGCACAATGTCCCCCAAGCAATATGGCTGACTTGGAAGTCACCTATAGAACATGGCCACCAGCACAATGTCCCCCATGCAATATGGCTGACTTGGAAGTCACCTATAGAACATGGCCACCAGCACAATGTCCCCCATGCAATATGGCTGACTTGGAAGTCACCTATAGAACATGGCAACCAGCACAATGTCCCCCAAGCAATATGGCTGACTTGGAAGTCACCTATACAAGACAACCAGCACAATTTCCCCCATGCAATATGGCTGACTTGGAAGTCACCTATAGGACATGGCAACAAGCACAATGTCCCCCATGCAATATGGCTGACTTGGAAGTCACCTATACAATACAACCAGCACAATGTCCCCCATGCAATATGGCTGACTTGGAAGTCACCTATACAAGACAACCAGCATAATGTCCCCCATGCAATATGGCTGACTTGGAAGTCACCTATACAACATGGCAACCAGCACAATGGCCCCCATGCAATATGGCTGACTTGGAAGTCACCTATACAAGACAACCAGCACAATGTCCCCCATGCAATATGGCTGACTTAGAAGTCACCTATAGGACATGGCAACCAGCACAATGTCCCCCAAGCAATATGGCTGACTTGGAAGTCACCTATACAAGACAACCAGCACAATGTCCCAAATGCAATATGGCTGACTTGGAAGTCACCTATAGAACATGGCCACCAGCACAATGTCCCCCATGCAATATGGCTGACTTGGAAGTCACCTATACAACATGGCAACCAGCACAATGTCCCCCATGCAATATGGCTGACTTGGAAGTCACCTATGCAATACAACCAGCACAATGTCCCCCATGCAATATGGCTGACTTGGAAGTCACCTATACAACACAACCAGCACAATGTCCCCCATGCAATATGGCTGACTTGGAAGTCACCTATACAACACAACCAGCACAATGTCCCCCATGCAATATGGCTGACTTGGAAGTCACCTATAGAACATGGCAACCAGCACAATGTCCCCCAAGCAATATGGCTGACTTGGAAGTCACCTATACAACATGGCCACCAGCACAATGTCCCCCAAGCAATATGGCTGACTTGGAAGTCACCTATACAACACAACCAGCACAATGTCCCCCATGCAATATGGCTGACTTGGAAGTCACCTATACAACATGGCAACCAGCACAATGTCCCCCATGCAATATGGCTGACTTGGAAGTCACCTATAGTACATGGCCACCAGTACAATGTCCCCCATGCAACACGGCTGACTTGAAAGTCACCTATACAAGACAACCAGCACAATGTCCCCCATGCAATATGGCTGACTTGGAAGTCACCTATACAACACAACCAGCACAATGTCCCCCAAGCAATATGGCTCACTTGGAAGTCACCTATACAACATGGCAACCAGCACAATGTCCCCCATGCAATATGGCTGACTTGGAAGTCACCTATACAACATGGCAACCAGCACAATGTCCCCCATGCAATATGGCTGACTTGGAAGTCACCTATACAATACAACCAGCACAATGTCCCCCAGGCAATATGGCTGACTTGGAAGTCACCTATACAACATGGCAACCAGCACAATGTCCCCCAAGCAATATGGCTGACTTGGAAGTCACCTATACAACATGGCAACCAGCACAATGTCCCCCATGCAATATGGCTGACTTGGAAGTCACCTATACAACATGGCAACCAGCACAATGTCCCCCATGCAATATGGCTGACTTGGAAGTCACCTATACAACATGGCAACCAGCACAATGTCCCCCATGCAATATGGCTGACTTGGAAGTCACCTATACAACATGGCCACCAGCACAATGTCCCCCATGCAATATGGCTGACGTGGAAGTCACCTATACAAGACAACCAGCACAATGTCCCCCATGCAATATGGCTGACTTGGAAGTCACCTATAGGACATGGCAACCAGCACAATGTCCCCCAAGCAATATGGCTGACTTGGAAGTCACCTATACAAGACAACCAGCACAATGTCCCAAATGCAATATGGCTGACTTGGAAGTCACCTATAGAACATGGCCACCAGCACAATGTCCCCCATGCAATATGGCTTACTTGGAAGTCACCTAAACAACATGGCAACCAGCACAATGTCCCCTAAGCAATATGGCTGACTTGGAAGTCACCTATAGAACATGGCCACCAGCACAATGTCCCCCAAGCAATATGGCTGACGTGGAAGTCACCTATACAAGACAACCAGCACAATGTCCCCCATGCAATATGGCTGACTTGGAAGTCACCTATAGGACATGGCAACCAGCACAATGTCCCCCAAGCAATATGGCTGACTTGGAAGTCACCTATACAAGACAACCAGCACAATGTCCCAAATGCAATATGGCTGACTTGGAAGTCACCTATAGAACATGGCCACCAGCACAATGTCCCCCATGCAATATGGCTTACTTGGAAGTCACCTATACAACATGGCAACCAGCACAATGTCCCCCAAGCAATATGGCTGACTTGGAAGTCACCTATAGAACATGGCCACCAGCACAATGTCCCCCAAGCAATATGGCTGACTTGGAAGTCACCTACAGAACATGGCAACCGGCACAATGTCCCCCAAGCAATATGGCTGACTTAGAAGTCACCTATACAAGAAAACCAGCACAATGTCCCCCATGCAATATGGCTGACTTGGAAGTCACCTATACAACACAACCAGCACATTGTCCAAAAAGCAATATGGCTCACTTGGAAGTCACCTATACAACATGGCAACCAGCACAATGTCCCCCATGCAATATGGCTGAATTGGAAGTCACCTATACAATACAACCAGCACAATGTCCCCCAAGCAATATGGCTGACATGGAAGTCACCTATAGAACATGGCCACCAGCACAATGTCCCCCATGCAATATGGCTGACTTGGAAGTCACCTATACAAGACAACCAGCACAATGTCCCCCATGCAATATGGCTGACTTGGAAGTCACCTATAGAACATGGCCACCAGCACAATGTCCCCCATGCAATATGGCTGACTTGGAAGTCACCTATAGAACATGGCAACCAGCACAATGTCCCCCAAGCAATATGGCTGACTTGGAAGTCACCTATACAAGACAACCAGCACAATTTCCCCCATGCAATATGGCTGACTTGGAAGTCACCTATAGGACATGGCAACAAGCACAATGTCCCCCATGCAATATGGCTGACTTGGAAGTCACCTATACAATACAACCAGCACAATGTCCCCCATGCAATATGGCTGACTTGGAAGTCACCTATACAAGACAACCAGCATAATGTCCCCCATGCAATATGGCTGACTTGGAAGTCACCTATAGGACATGGCAACCAGCACAATGTCCCCCATGCAATATGGCTGACTTGGAAGTCACCTATAGAACATGGCCACCCGCACAATGTCCCCCAAGCAATATGGCTCACTTGGAAGTCACCTATACAATACAACCAGCACAATGTCCCCCATGCAATATGGCTGACTTGGAAGTCACCTATACAATACAACCAGCACAATGTCCCAAATGCAATATGGCTGACTTGGAAGTCACCTATAGAACATGGCCACCAGCACAATGTCCCCCATGCAATATGGCTGACTTGGAAGTCACCTATACAACATGGCAACCAGCACAATGTCCCCCATGCAATATGGCTGTCTTGGAAGTCACCTATACAATACAACCAGCACAATGTCCCCCAAGCAATATGGCTGACTTGGAAGTCACCTATACAAGACAACCAGCACAATGTCCCCCATGCAATATGGCTGACTTGGAAGTCACCTATACAATACAAACAGCACAATGTCCACCATGCAATATGGCTGATTTGGAAGTCACCTATACAACACAACCAGCACAATGTCCCCCATGCAATATGGCTGACTTGGAAGTCACCTATACAAGACAACCAGCACAATGTCCCAAATGCAATATGGCTGACTTGGAAGTCACCTATACAACACAACCAGCACAATGTCCCCCAAGCAATATGGCTCACTTGGAAGTCACCTATACAACATGGCAACCAGCACAATGTCCCCCAAGCAATATGGCTGACTTGGAAGTCACCTATACAAGACAACCAGCACAATGTCCCAAATGCAATATGGCTGACTTGGAAGTCACCTATAGAACATGGCCACCAGCACAATGTCCCCCATGCAATATGGCTGACTTGGAAGTCACCTATACAACATGGCAACCAGCACAATGTCCCCCATGCAATATGGCTGACTTGGAAGTCACCTATACAATACAACCAGCACAATGTCCCCCAAGCAATATGGCTGACTTGGAAGTCACCTATACAAGACAACCAGCACAATGTCCCCCATGCAATATGGCTGACTTGGAAGTCACCTATACAATACAACCAGCACAATGTCCCCCATGCAATATGGCTGATTTGGAAGTCACCTATACAACACAACCAGCACAATGTCCCCCATGCAATATGGCTGACTTGGAAGTCACCTATACAAGACAACCAGCACAATGTCCCCCATGCAATATGGCTGATTTGGAAGTCACCTATACAACACAACCAGCACAATGTCCCCCATGCAATATGGCTGACTTGGAAGTCACCTATACAAGACAACCAGCACAATGTCCCAAATGCAATATGGCTGACTTGGAAGTCACCTATAGAACATGGCCACCAGCACAATGTCCCCCATGCAATATGGCTGACTTGGAAGTCACCTATACAACATGGCAACCAGCACAATGTCCCCTATGCAATATGGCTGACTTGGAAGTCACCTATGCAATAAAACCAGCACAATGTCCCCCATGCAATATGGCTGACTTGGAAGTCACCTATACAACACAACCAGCACAATGTCCCCCATGCAATATGGCTGACTTGGAAGTCACCTATACAACACAACCAGCACAATGTCCCCCATGCAATATGGCTGACTTGGAAGTCACCTATAGAACATCGCAACCAGCACAATGTCCCCCAAGCAATATGGCTGACTTGGAAGTCACCTATACAACATGGCCACCAGCACAATGTCCCCCAAGCAATATGGCTGACTTGGAAGTCACCTATACAACACAACCAGCACAATGTCCCCCATGCAATATGGCTGACTTGGAAGTCACCTATACAACATGGCAACCAGCACAATGTCCCCCATGCAATATGGCTGACTTGGAAGTCACCTATACAACATGGCAACCAGCACAATGTCCCCCATGCAATATGGCTGACTTGGAAGTCACCTATACAAGACAACCAGCACAATGTCCCCATGCAATATGGCTGACTTGGAAGTCACCTATAGAACATGGCCACCAGCACAATGTCCCCCATGCAATATGGCTGACTTGGAAGTCACCTATACAACATGGCAACCAGCACAATGTCCCCCAAGCAATATGGCTCACTTGGAAGTCACCTATACAACATGGCAACCAGCACAATTTCCCCCATGCAATATGGCTGACTTGGAAGTCACCTATAGTACATGGCCACCAGTACAATGTCCCCCATGCAACACGGCTGACTTGAAAGTCACCTATACAAGACAACCAGCACAATGTCCCCCATGCAATATGGCTGACTTGGAAGTCACCTATACAACACAACCAGCACAATGTCCCCCAAGCAATATGGCTCACTTGGAAGTCACCTATACAACATGGCAACCAGCACAATGTCCCCCATGCAATATGGCTGACTTGGAAGTCACCTATACAACATGGCAACCAGCACAATGTCCCCCATGCAATATGGCTGACTTGGAAGTCACCTATACAACACAACCAGCACAATGTCCCCCATGCAATATGGCTGACTTGGAAGTCACCTATAGAACATGGCAACCAGCACAATGTCCCCCAAGCAATATGGCTGACTTGGAAGTCACCTATACAACATGGCAACCAGCACAATGTCCCCCATGCAATATGGCTGACTTGGAAGTCACCTATACAAGACAACCAGCACAATGTCCCCATGCAATATGGCTGACTTGGAAGTCACCTATACAACATGGCAACCAGCACAATGTCCCCCATGCAATATGGCTGACTTGGAAGTCACCTATAGTACATGGCCACCAGTACAATGTCCCCCATGCAACACGGCTGACTTGAAAGTCACCTATACAAGACAACCAGCACAATGTCCCCCATGCAATATGGCTGACTTGGAAGTCACCTATACAACACAACCAGCACAATGTCCCCCAAGCAATATGGCTCACTTGGAAGTCACCTATACAACATGGCAACCAGCACAATGTCCCCCATGCAATATGGCTGACTTGGAAGTCACCTATACAACATGGCAACCAGCACAATGTCCCCCATGCAATATGGCTGACTTGGAAGTCACCTATACAATACAACCAGCACAATGTCCCCCAGGCAATATGGCTGACTTGGAAGTCACCTATACAACATGGCAACCAGCACAATGTCCCCCAAGCAATATGGCTGACTTGGAAGTCACCTATACAACATGGCAACCAGCACAATGTCCCCCATGCAATATGGCTGACTTGGAAGTCACCTATACAACATGGCAACCAGCACAATGTCCCCCATGCAATATGGCTGACTTGGAAGTCACCTATACAACATGGCAACCAGCACAATGTCCCCCATGCAATATGGCTGACTTGGAAGTCACCTATACAACATGGCCACCAGCACAATGTCCCCCATGCAATATGGCTGACGTGGAAGTCACCTATACAAGACAACCAGCACAATGTCCCCCATGCAATATGGCTGACTTGGAAGTCACCTATAGGACATGGCAACCAGCACAATGTCCCCCAAGCAATATGGCTGACTTGGAAGTCACCTATACAAGACAACCAGCACAATGTCCCAAATGCAATATGGCTGACTTGGAAGTCACCTATAGAACATGGCCACCAGCACAATGTCCCCCATGCAATATGGCTTACTTGGAAGTCACCTAAACAACATGGCAACCAGCACAATATCCCCTAAGCAATATGGCTGACTTGGAAGTCACCTATAGAACATGGCCACCAGCACAATGTCCCCCAAGCAATATGGCTGACGTGGAAGTCACCTATACAAGACAACCAGCACAATGTCCCCCATGCAATATGGCTGACTTGGAAGTCACCTATAGGACATGGCAACCAGCACAATGTCCCCCAAGCAATATGGCTGACTTGGAAGTCACCTATACAAGACAACCAGCACAATGTCCCAAATGCAATATGGCTGACTTGGAAGTCACCTATAGAACATGGCCACCAGCACAATGTCCCCCATGCAATATGGCTTACTTGGAAGTCACCTATACAACATGGCAACCAGCACAATGTCCCCCAAGCAATATGGCTGACTTGGAAGTCACCTATAGAACATGGCCACCAGCACAATGTCCCCCAAGCAATATGGCTGACTTGGAAGTCACCTACAGAACATGGCAACCAGCACAATGTCCCCCAAGCAATATGGCTGACTTGGAAGTCACCTATACAAGACAACCAGCACAATGTCCCCCATGCAAAACGGCTGACTTGGAAGTCACCTATACAAGAAAACCAGCACAATGTCCCCCATGCAATATGGCTGACTTGGAAGTCACCTATACAACACAACCAGCACATTGTCCCCCAAGCAATATGGCTCACTTGGAAGTCACCTATACAACATGGCAACCAGCACAATGTCCCCCATGCAATATGGCTGAATTGGAAGTCACCTATACAATACAACCAGGACAATGTCCCCCAAGCAATATGGCTGACTTGGAAGTCACCTATAGAACATGGCCACCAGCACAATGTCCCGCATGCAATATGGCTGACTTGGAAGTCACCTATACAAGACAACCAGCACAATGTCCCCCATGCAATATGGCTGACTTGGAAGTCACCTATAGAACATGGCCACCAGCACAATGTCCCCCATGCAATATGGCTGACTTGGAAGTCACCTATAGAACATGGCAACCAGCACAATGTCCCCCAAGCAATATGGCTGACTTGGAAGTCACCTATACAAGACAACCAGCACAATTTCCCCCATGCAATATGGCTGACTTGGAAGTCACCTATAGGACATGGCAACAAGCACAATGTCCCCCATGCAATATGGCTGACTTGGAAGTCACCTATACAATACAACCAGCACAATGTCCCCCATGCAATATGGCTGACTTGGAAGTCACTTATACAAGACAACCAGCATAATGTCCCCCATGCAATATGGCTGACTTGGAAGTCACCTATAGGACATGGCAACCAGCACAATGTCCCCCATGCAATATGGCTGACTTGGAAGTCACCTATAGAACATGGCCACCCGCACAATGTCCCCCAAGCAATATGGCTCACTTGGAAGTCACCTATACAATACAACCAGCACAATGTCCCCCAAGCAATATGGCTGACTTGGAAGTCACCTATACAAGACAACCAGCACAATGTCCCCCATGCAAAACGGCTGACTTGGAAGTCACCTATACAAGAAAACCAGCACAATGTCCCCCATGCAATATGGCTGACTTGGAAGTCACCTATACAACACAACCAGCACATTGTCCCCCAAGCAATATGGCTCACTTGGAAGTCACGTATACAACATGGCAACCAGCACAATGTCCCCCATGCAATATGGCTGAATTGGAAGTCACCTATACAATACAACCAGCACAATGTCCCCCAAGCAATATGGCTGACTTGGAAGTCACCTATAGAACATGGCCACCAGCACAATGTCCCCCATGCAATATGGCTGACTTGGAAGTCACCTATACAAGACAACCAGCACAATGTCCCCCATGCAATATGGCTGACTTGGAAGTCACCTATAGAACATGGCCACCAGCACAATGTCCCCCATGCAATATGGCTGACTTGGAAGTCACCTATAGAACATGGCAACCAGCACAATGTCCCCCAAGCAATATGGCTGACTTGGAAGTCACCTATACAAGACAACCAGCACAATTTCCCCCATGCAATATGGCTGACTTGGAAGTCACCTATAGGACATGGCAACAAGCACAATGTCCCCCATGCAATATGGCTGACTTGGAAGTCACCTATACAATACAACCAGCACAATGTCCCCCATGCAATATGGCTGACTTGGAAGTCACCTATACAAGACAACCAGCATAATGTCCCCCATGCAATATGGCTGACTTGGAAGTCACCTATAGGACATGGCAACCAGCACAATGTCCCCCATGCAATATGGCTGACTTGGAAGTCACCTATAGAACATGGCCACCCGCACAATGTCCCCCAAGCAATATGGCTCACTTGGAAGTCACCTATACAATACAACCAGCACAATGTCCCCCATGCAATATGGCTGACTTGGAAGTCACCTATACAATACAACCAGCACAATGTCCCAAATGCAATATGGCTGACTTGGAAGTCACCTATAGAACATGGCCACCAGCACAATGTCCCCCATGCAATATGGCTGACTTGGAAGTCACCTATACAACATGGCAACCAGCACAATGTCCCCCATGCAATATGGCTGTCTTGGAAGTCACCTATACAATACAACCAGCACAATGTCCCCCAAGCAATATGGCTGACTTGGAAGTCACCTATACAAGACAACCAGCACAATGTCCCCCATGCAATATGGCTGACTTGGAAGTCACCTATACAATACAAACAGCACAATGTCCACCATGCAATATGGCTGATTTGGAAGTCACCTATACAACACAACCAGCACAATGTCCCCCATGCAATATGGCTGACTTGGAAGTCACCTATACAAGACAACCAGCACAATGTCCCAAATGCAATATGGCTGACTTGGAAGTCAACTATACAACACAACCAGCACAATGTCCCCCAAGCAATATGGCTCACTTGGAAGTCACCTATACAACATGGCAACCAGCACAATGTCCCCCAAGCAATATGGCTGACTTGGAAGTCACCTATACAAGACAACCAGCACAATGTCCCAAATGCAATATGGCTGACTTGGAAGTCACCTATAGAACATGGCCACCAGCACAATGTCCCCCATGCAATATGGCTGACTTGGAAGTCACCTATACAACATGGCAACCAGCACAATGTCCCCCATGCAATATGGCTGACTTGGAAGTCACCTATACAATACAACCAGCACAATGTCCCCCAAGCAATATGGCTGACTTGGAAGTCACCTATACAAGACACCCAGCACAATGTCCCCCATGCAATATGGATGACTTGGAAGTCACCTATACAATACAACCAGCACAATGTCCCCCATGCAATATGGCTGATTTGGAAGTCACCTATACAACACAACCAGCACAATGTCCCCCATGCAATATGGCTGACTTGGAAGTCACCTATACAAGACAACCAGCACAATGTCCCCCATGCAATATGGCTGATTTGGAAGTCACCTATACAACACAACCAGCACAATGTCCCCCATGCAATATGGCTGACTTGGAAGTCACCTATACAAGACAACCAGCACAATGTCCCCATGCAATATGGCTGACTTGGAAGTCACCTATACAACATGGCAACCAGCACAATGTCCCCCATGCAATATGGCTGACTTGGAAGTCACCTATAGTACATGGCCACCAGTACAATGTCCCCCATGCAACACGGCTGACTTGAAAGTCACCTATACAAGACAACCAGCACAATGTCCCCCATGCAATATGGCTGACTTGGAAGTCACCTATACAACACAACCAGCACAATGTCCCCCAAGCAATATGGCTCACTTGGAAGTCACCTATACAACATGGCAACCAGCACAATGTCCCCCATGCAATATGGCTGACTTGGAAGTCACCTATACAACATGGCAACCAGCACAATGTCCCCCATGCAATATGGCTGACTTGGAAGTCACCTATACAATACAACCAGCACAATGTCCCCCAGGCAATATGGCTGACTTGGAAGTCACCTATACAACATGGCAACCAGCACAATGTCCCCCAAGCAATATGGCTGACTTGGAAGTCACCTATACAATACAACCAGCACAATGTCCCCCATGCAATATGGCTGACTTGGAAGTCACCTATACAACATGGCAACCAGCACAATGTCCCCCATGCAATATGGCTGACTTGGAAGTCACCTATACAACATGGCCACCAGCACAATGTCCCCCAAGCAATATGGCTGACTTGGAAGTCACCTATACAACATGGCAACCAGCACAATGTCCCCCATGCAATATGGCTGACTTGGAAGTCACCTATACAACATGGCAACCAGCACAATGTCCCCCATGCAATATGGCTGACTTGGAAGTCACCTATACAACATGGCAACCAGCACAATGTCCCCCATGCAATATGGCTGACTTGGAAGTCACCTATACAACATGGCCACCAGCACAATGTCCCCCATGCAATATGGCTGACGTGGAAGTCACCTATACAAGACAACCAGCACAATGTCCCCCATGCAATATGGCTGACTTGGAAGTCACCTATAGGACATGGCAACCAGCACAATGTCCCCCAAGCAATATGGCTGACTTGGAAGTCACCTATACAAGACAACCAGCACAATGTCCCAAATGCAATATGGCTTACTTGGAAGTCACCTAAACAACATGGCAACCAGCACAATGTCCCCTAAGCAATATGGCTGACTTGGAAGTCACCTATAGAACATGGCCACCAGCACAATGTCCCCCAAGCAATATGGCTGACGTGGAAGTCACCTATACAAGACAACCAGCACAATGTCCCCCATGCAATATGGCTGACTTGGAAGTCACCTATAGGACATGGCAACCAGCACAATGTCCCCCAAGCAATATGGCTGACTTGGAAGTCACCTATACAAGACAACCAGCACAATGTCCCAAATGCAATATGGCTGACTTGGAAGTCACCTATAGAACATGGCCACCAGCACAATGTCCCCCATGCAATATGGCTTACTTGGAAGTCACCTATACAACATGGCAACCAGCACAATGTCCCGCAAGCAATATGGCTGACTTGGAAGTCACCTATAGAACATGGCCACCAGCACAATGTCCCCCAAGCAATATGGCTGACTTGGAAGTCACCTACAGAACATGGCAACCAGCACAATGTCCCCCAAGCAATATGGCTGACTTGGAAGTCACCTATACAAGACAACCAGCACAATGTCCCCCATGCAAAACGGCTGACTTGGAAGTCACCTATACAAGAAAACCAGCACAATGTCCCCCATGCAATATGGCTGACTTGGAAGTCACCTATACAACACAACCAGCACATTGTCCCCCAAGCAATATGGCTCACTTGGAAGTCACCTATACAGCATGGCAACCAGCACAATGTCCCCCATGCAATATGGCTGAATTGGAAGTCACCTATACAATACAACCAGCACAATGTCCCCCAAGCAATATGGCTGACTTGGAAGTCACCTATAGAACATGGCCACCAGCACAATGTCCCCCATGCAATATGGCTGACTTGGAAGTCACCTATACAAGACAACCAGCACAATGTCCCCCATGCAATATGGCTGACTTGGAAGTCACCTATAGAACATGGCCACCAGCACAATGTCCCCCATGCAATATGGCTGACTTGGAAGTCACCTATAGAACATGGCAACCAGCACAATGTCCCCCAAGCAATATGGCTGACTTGGAAGTCACCTATACAAGACAACCAGCACAATTTCCCCCATGCAATATGGCTGACTTGGAAGTCACCTATAGGACATGGCAACAAGCACAATGTCCCCCATGCAATATGGCTGACTTGGAAGTCACCTATACAATACAACCAGCACAATGTCCCCCATGCAATATGGCTGACTTGGAAGTCACCTATACAAGACAACCAGCATAATGTCCCCCATGCAATATGGCTGACTTGGAAGTCACCTATAGGACATGGCAACCAGCACAATGTCCCCCATGCAATATGGCTGACTTGGAAGTCACCTATAGAACATGGCCACCCGCACAATGTCCCCCAAGCAATATGGCTCACTTGGAAGTCACCTATACAATACAACCAGCACAATGTCCCCCATGCAATATGGCTGACTTGGAAGTCACCTATACAATACAACCAGCACAATGTCCCCCATGCAATATGGCTGACTTGGAAGTCACCTATACAATACAACCAGCACAATGTCCCAAATGCAATATGGCTGACTTGGAAGTCACCTATAGAACATGGCCACCAGCACAATGTCCCCCATGCAATATGGCTGACTTGGAAGTCACCTATACAACATGGCAACCAGCACAATGTCCCCCATGCAATATGGCTGTCTTGGAAGTCACCTATACAATACAACCAGCACAATGTCCCCCAAGCAATATGGCTGACTTGGAAGTCACCTATACAAGACAACCAGCACAATGTCCCCCATGCAATATGGCTGACTTGGAAGTCACCTATACAATACAAACAGCACAATGTCCACCATGCAATATGGCTGATTTGGAAGTCACCTATACAACACAACCAGCACAATGTCCCCCATGCAATATGGCTGACTTGGAAGTCACCTATACAAGACAACCAGCACAATGTCCCAAATGCAATATGGCTGACTTGGAAGTCACCTATACAACACAACCAGCACAATGTCCCCCAAGCAATATGGCTCACTTGGAAGTCACCTATACAACATGGCAACCAGCACAATGTCCCCCAAGCAATATGGCTGACTTGGAAGTCACCTATACAAGACAACCAGCACAATGTCCCAAATGCAATATGGCTGACTTGGAAGTCACCTATAGAACATGGCCACCAGCACAATGTCCCCCATGCAATATGGCTGACTTGGAAGTCACCTATACAACATGGCAACCAGCACAATGTCCCCCATGCAATATGGCTGACTTGGAAGTCACCTATACAATACAACCAGCACAATGTCCCCCAAGCAATATGGCTGACTTGGAAGTCACCTATACAAGACAACCAGCACAATGTCCCCCATGCAATATGGCTGACTTGGAAGTCACCTATACAATACAACCAGCACAATGTCCCCCATGCAATATGGCTGATTTGGAAGTCACCTATACAACACAACCAGCACAATGTCCCCCATGCAATATGGCTGACTTGGAAGTCACCTATACAAGACAACCAGCACAATGTCCCCCATGCAATATGGCTGATTTGGAAGTCACCTATACAACACAACCAGCACAATGTCCCCCATGCAATATGGCTGACTTGGAAGTCACCTATACAAGACAACAAGCACAATGTCCCAAATGCAATATGGCTGACTTGGAAGTCACCTATAGAACATGGCCACCAGCACAATGTCCCCCATGCAATATGGCTGACTTGGAAGTCACCTATACAACATGGCAACCAGCACAATGTCCCCTATGCAATATGGCTGACTTGGAAGTCACCTATGCAATACAACCAGCACAATGTCCCCCATGCAATATGGCTGACTTGGAAGTCACCTATACAACACAACCAGCACAATGTCCCCCATGCAATATGGCTGACTTGGAAGTCACCTATACAACACAACCAGCACAATGTCCCCCATGCAATATGGCTGACTTGGAAGTCACCTATAGAACATGGCAACCAGCACAATGTCCCCCAAGCAATATGGCTGACTTGGAAGTCACCTATACAACATGGCCACCAGCACAATGTCCCCCAAGCAATATGGCTGACTTGGAAGTCACCTATACAACACAACCAGCACAATGTCCCCCATGCAATATGGCTGACTTGGAAGTCACCTATACAACATGGCAACCAGCACAATGTCCCCCATGCAATATGGCTGACTTGGAAGTCACCTATACAACATGGCAACCAGCACAATGTCCCCCATGCAATATGGCTGACTTGGAAGTCACCTATACAAGACAACCAGCACAATGTCCCCATGCAATATGGCTGACTTGGAAGTCACCTATAGAACATGGCCACCAGCACAATGTCCCCCATGCAATATGGCTGACTTGGAAGTCACCTATACAACAGGGCAACCAGCACAATGTCCCCCAAGCAATATGGCTCACTTGGAAGTCACCTATACAACATGGCAACCAGCACAATTTCCCCCATGCAATATGGCTGACTTGGAAGTCACCTATAGTACATGGCCACCAGTACAATGTCCCCCATGCAACACGGCTGACTTGAAAGTCACCTATACAAGACAACCAGCACAATGTCCCCCATGCAATATGGCTGACTTGGAAGTCACCTATACAACACAACCAGCACAATGTCCCCCAAGCAATATGGCTCACTTGGAAGTCACCTATACAACATGGCAACCAGCACAATGTCCCCCATGCAATATGGCTGACTTGGAAGTCACCTATACAACATGGCAACCAGCACAATGTCCCCCATGCAATATGGCTGACTTGGAAGTCACCTATACAACACAACCAGCACAATGTCCCCCATGCAATATGGCTGACTTGGAAGTCACCTATAGAACATGGCAACCAGCACAATGTCCCCCAAGCAATATGGCTGACTTGGAAGTCACCTATACAACATGGCCACCAGCACAATGTCCCCCAAGCAATATGGCTGACTTGGAAGTCATCTATACAACACAACCAGCACAATGTCCCCCATGCAATATGGCTGACTTGGAAGTCACCTATACAACATGGCAACCAGCACAATGTCCCCCATGCAATATGGCTGACTTGGAAGTCACCTATACAACATGGCAACCAGCACAATGTCCCCCATGCAATATGGCTGACTTGGAAGTCACCTATACAAGACAACCAGCACAATGTCCCCATGCAATATGGCTGACTTGGAAGTCACCTATAGAACATGGCCACCAGCACAATGTCCCCCATGCAATATGGCTGACTTGGAAGTCACCTATACAACATGGCAACCAGCACAATGTCCCCCAAGCAATATGGCTCACTTGGAAGTCACCTATACAACATGGCAACCAGCACAATTTCCCCCATGCAATATGGCTGACTTGGAAGTCACCTATAGTACATGGCCACCAGTACAATGTCCCCCATGCAACACGGCTGACTTGAAAGTCACCTATACAAGACAACCAGCACAATGTCCCCCATGCAATATGGCTGACTTGGAAGTCACCTATACAACACAACCAGCACAATGTCCCCCAAGCAATATGGCTCACTTGGAAGTCACCTATACAACATGGCAACCAGCACAATGTCCCCCATGCAATATGGCTGACTTGGAAGTCACCTATACAACATGGCAACCAGCACAATGTCCCCCATGCAATATGGCTGACTTGGAAGTCACCTATACAATACAACCAGCACAATGTCCCCCAGGCAATATGGCTGACTTGGAAGTCACCTATACAACATGGTAACCAGCACAATGTCCCCCAAGCAATATGGCTGACTTGGAAGTCACCTATACAACATGGCAACCAGCACAATGTCCCCCATGCAATATGGCTGACTTGGAAGTCACCTATACAACATGGCAACCAGCACAATGTCCCCCATGCAATATGGCTGACTTGGAAGTCACCTATACAACATGGCAACCAGCACAATGTCCCCCATGCAATATGGCTGACTTGGAAGTCACCTATACAACATGGCCACCAGCACAATGTCCCCCATGCAATATGGCTGACGTGGAAGTCACCTATACAAGACAACCAGCACAATGTCCCCCATGCAATATGGCTGACTTGGAAGTCACCTATAGGACATGGCAACCAGCACAATGTCCCCCAAGCAATATGGCTGACTTGGAAGTCACCTATACAAGACAACCAGCACAATGTCCCAAATGCAATATGGCTGACTTGGAAGTCACCTATAGAACATGGCCACCAGCACAATGTCCCCCATGCAATATGGCTGACTTGGAAGTCACCTATAGAACATGGCCACCAGCACAATGTCCCCCAAGCAATATGGCTGACTTGGAAGTCACCTATACAACACAACCAGCACAATGTCCCCCATGCAATATGGCTGACTTGGAAGTCACCTATACAACATGGCAACCAGCACAATGTCCCCCATGCAATATGGCTGACTTGGAAGTCACCTATACAACATGGCAACCAGCACAATGTCCCCCATGCAATATGGCTGACTTGGAAGTCACCTATACAAGACAACCAGCACAATGTCCCCATGCAATATGGCTGACTTGGAAGTCACCTATAGAACATGGCCACCAGCACAATGTCCCCCATGCAATATGGCTGACTTGGAAGTCACCTATACAACATGGCAACCAGCACAATGTCCCACAAGCAATATGGCTCACTTGGAAGTCACCTATACAACATGGCAACCAGCACAATGTCCCCCATGCAATATGGCTGACTTGGAAGTCACCTATAGTACATGGCCACCAGTACAATGTCCCCCATGCAACACGGCTGACTTGAAAGTCACCTATACAAGACAACCAGCACAATGTCCCCCATGCAATATGGCTGAATTGGAAGTCACCTATACAACACAACCAGCACAATGTCCCCCAAGCTATATGGCTCACTTGGAAGTCACCTATACAACATGGCAACCAGCACAATGTCCCCCATGCAATATGGCTGACTTGGAAGTCACCTATACAACATGGCAACCAGCACAATGTCCCCCATGCAATATGGCTGACTTGGAAGTCACCTATACAATACAACCAGCACAATGTCCCCCAGGCAATATGGCTGACTTGGAAGTCACCTATACAACATGGCAACCAGCACAATGTCCCCCAAGCAATATGGCTGACTTGGAAGTCACCTATACAACATGGCAACCAGCACAATGTCCCCCATGCAATATGGCTGACTTGGAAGTCACCTATACAACATGGCAACCAGCACAATGTCCCCCATGCAATATGGCTGACTTGGAAGTCACCTATACAACATGGCAACCAGCACAATGTCCCCCATGCAATATGGCTGACTTGGAAGTCACCTATACAACATGGCCACCAGCACAATGTCCCCCATGCAATATGGCTGACGTGGAAGTCACCTATACAAGACAACCAGCACAATGTCCCCCATGCAATATGGCTGACTTGGAAGTCACCTATAGGACATGGCAACCAGCACAATGTCCCCCAAGCAATATGGCTGACTTGGAAGTCACCTATACAAGACAACCAGCACAATGTCCCAAATGCAATATGGCTGACTTGGAAGTCACCTATAGAACATGGCCACCAGCACAATGTCCCCCATGCAATATGGCTTACTTGGAAGTCACCTATACAACATGGCAACCAGCACAATGTCCCCCAAGCAATATGGCTGACTTGGAAGTCACCTATAGAACATGGCCACCAGCACAATGTCCCCCAAGCAATATGGCTGACTTGGAAGTCACCTACAGAACATGGCAACCAGCACAATGTCCCCCAAGCAATATGGCTGACTTGGAAGTCACCTATACAAGACAACCAGCACAATGTCCCCCATGCAAAACGGCTGACTTGGAAGTCACCTATACAAGACAACCAGCACAATGTCCCCCATGCAATATGGCTGACTTGGAAGTCACCTATACAACACAACCAGCACAATGTCCCCCAAGCAATATGGCTCACTTGGAAGTCACCTATACAACATGGCAACCAGCACAATGTCCCCCATGCAATATGGCTGAATTGGAAGTCACCTATACAATACAACCAGCACAATGTCCCCCAAGCAATATGGCTGACTTGGAAGTCACCTATAGAACATGGCCACCAGCACAATGTCCCCCATGCAATATGGCTGACTTGGAAGTCACCTATACAAGACAACCATCACAATGTCCCCCATGCAATATGGCTGACTTGGAAGTTACCTATAGAACATGGCCACCAGCACAATGTCCCCCATGCAATATGGCTGACTTGGAAGTCACCTATACAAGACAACCAGCACAATTTCCCCCATGCAATATGGCTGACTTGGAAGTCACCTATAGGACATGGCAACCAGCACAATGTCCCCCATGCAATATGGCTGACTTGGAAGTCACCTATACAATACAACCAGCACAATGTCCCCCATGCAATATGGCTGACTTGGAAGTCACCTATACAACATGGCAACCAGCACAATGTCCCCAATGCAATATGGCTGACTTGGAAGTCACCTATAGAACATGGCCACCAGCACAATGTCCCCCATGCAATATGGCTGACTTGGAAGTCACCTATACAACATGGCAACCAGCACAATGTCCCCCAAGCAATATGGCTGACTTGGAAGTCACCTATAGAACATGGCCACCAGCACAATGTCCCCCAAGCAATATGGCTGACTTGGAAGTCACCTATAGAACATGGCAACCAGCACAATGTCCCCCAAGCAATATGGCTGACTTGGAAGTCACCTATACAAGACAACCAGCATAATGTCCCCCATGCAATATGGCTGACTTGGAAGTCACCTATAGGACATGGCAACCAGCACAATGTCCCCCATGCAATATGGCTGACTTGGAAGTCACCTATAGAACATGGCCACCCGCACAATGTCCCCCAAGCAATATGGCTCACTTGGAAGTCACCTATACAATACAACCAGCACAATGTCCCCCATGCAATATGGCTGTCTTGGAAGTCACCTATACAATACAACCAGCACAATGTCCCCCAAGCAATATGGCTGACTTGGAAGTCACCTATACAAGACAACCAGCACAATGTCCCCCATGCAATATGGCTGACTTGGAAGTCACCTATACAATACAACCAGCACAATGTCCCCCATGCAATATGGCTGATTTGGAAGTCACCTATACAACACAACCAGCACAATGTCCCCCATGCAATATGGCTGACTTGGAAGTCACCTATACAAGACAACCAGCACAATGTCCCAAATGCAATATGGCTGACTTGGAAGTCACCTATACAACACAACCAGCACAATGTCCCCCAAGCAATATGGCTCACTTGGAAGTCACCTATACAACATGGCAACCAGCACAATGTCCCCCATGCAATATGGCTGAATTGGAAGTCACCTATACAATACAACCAGCACAATGTCCCCCAAGCAATATGGCTGACTTGGAAGTCACCTATAGAACATGGCCATCAGCACAATGTCCCCCATGCAATATGGCTAACTTGGAAGTCACCTATACAAGACAACCAGCACAATGTCCCCCATGCAATATGGCTGACTTGGAAGTCACCTATAGAACATGGCCACCAGCACAATGTCCCCCATGCAATATGGCTGACTTGGAAGTCACCTTTAGAACATGGCAACCAGCACAATGTCCCCCAAGCAATATGGCTGACTTGGAAGTCACCTATACAAGACAACCAGCACAATTTCCCCCATGCAATATGGCTGACTTGGAAGTCACCTATAGGACATGACAACCAGCACAATGTCCCCCATGCAATATGGCTGACTTGGAAGTCACCTATACAAAACAACCAGCACAATGTCCCCCATGCAATATGGCTGACTTGGAAGTCACCTATACAACATGGCAACCAGCACAATGTCCCCAATGCAATATGGCTGACTTGGAAGTCACCTATAGAACATGGCCACCAGCACAATGTCCCCCATGCAATATGGCTGACTTGGAAGTCACCTATACAACATGGCAACCAGCACAATGTCCCCCAAGCAATATGGCTGACTTGGAAGTCACCTAGAGAACATGGCCACCAGCACAATGTCCCCCAAGCAATATGGCTGACTTGGAAGTCACCTATAGAACATGGCAACCAGCACAATGTCCCCAAGCAATATGGCTGACTTGGAAGTCACCTATACAAGACAACCAGCATAATGTCCCCCATGCAATATGGCTGACTTGGAAGTCACCTATAGGACATGGCAACCAGCACAATGTCCCCCATGCAATATGGCTGACTTGGAAGTCACCTATAGAACATGGCCACCCGCACAATGTCCCCCAAGCAATATGGCTCACTTGGAAGTCACCTATACAATACAACCAGCACAATGTCCCCCATGCAATATGGCTGACTTGGAAGTCACCTATACAATACAACCAGCACAATGTCCCAAATGCAATATGGCTGACTTGGAAGTCACCTATAGAACATGGCCACCAGCACAATGTCCCCCATGCAATATGGCTGACTTGGAAGTCACCTATACAACATGGCAACCAGCACAATGTCCCCCATGCAATATGGCTGTCTTGGAAGTCACCTATACAATACAACCAGCACAATGTCCCCCAAGCAATATGGCTGACTTGGAAGTCAGCTATACAAGACAACCAGCACAATGTCCCCCATGCAATATGGCTGACTTGGAAGTCACCTATACAATACAACCAGCACAATGTCCCCCATGCAATATGGCTGATTTGGAAGTCACCTATACAACACAACCAGCACAATGTCCCCATGCAATATGGCTGACTTGGAAGTCACCTATACAAGACAACCAGCACAATGTCCCAAATGCAATATGGCTGACTTGGAAGTCACCTATAGAACATGGCCACCAGCACAATGTCCCCCATGCAATATGGCTGACTTGGAAGTCACCTATACAACATGGCAACCAGCACAATGTCCCCCATGCAATATGGCTGACTTGGAAGTCACCTATACAATACAACCAGCACAATGTCCCCCAAGCAATATGGCTGACTTGGAAGTCACCTATACAAGACAACCAGCACAATGTCCCCCATGCAATATGGCTGACTTGGAAGTCACCTATAGGACATGGCCACCAGCACAATGTCCCCCATGCAATATGGCTGACTTGGAAGTCACCTATACAAGACAACCAGCACAATGTCCCCCATGCAATATGGCTGACTTGGAAGTCACCTATAGAACATGGCCACCAGCACAATGTCCCCCATGCAATATGGCTGACTTGGAAGTCACCTATACAACATGGCAACCAGCACAATGTCCCCCATGCAATATGGCTGACTTGGAAGTCACCTATACAATACAACCAGCACAATGTCCCCCATGCAATATGGCTGACTTGGAAGGCACCTATACAAGACAACCAGCACAATGTCCCCCATGCAATATGGCTGACTTGGAAGTCACCCATAGAACATGGCCACCAGCACAATGTCCCCCATGCAATATGGCTGACTTGGAAGTCACCTATACAACATGGCAACCAGCACAATGTCCCCCATGCAATATGGCTGACTTGGAAGTCACCTATAGAACATGGCCACCAGCACAATGTCCCTCATGCAATATGGCTGACTTGGAAGTCACCTATACAACATGGCAACCAGCACAATGTCCCCCAAGCAATATGGCTGACTTGGAAGTCACCTATAGAACATGGCCACCAGCACAATGTCCCCCAAGCAATATGGCTGACTTGGAAGTCACCTATAGAACATGGCAACCAGCACAATGTCCCCCAAGCAATATGGCTAAATTGGAAGTCACCTATACAAGAAAACCAGCACAATGTCCCCCATGCAATATGGCTGACTTGGTAGTCACCTATAGGACATGGCAACCAGCACAATGTCCCCCATGCAATATGGCTGACTTGGAATTCACCTATAGAACATGGCCACCAGCACAATGTCCCCCAAGCAATATGGCTCACTTGGAAGTCACCTATACAATACAACCAGCACAATGTCCCCCATGCAATATGGCTGACTTGGAAGTCACCTATACAATACAACCAGCACAATGTCCCCCATCCAATATGGCTGATTTGGAAGTCACCTATACAACACAACCAGCACAATGTCCCCCATGCAATATGGCTGACTTGGAAGTCACCTATACAAGATAACCAGCACAATGTCCCAAATGCAATATGGCTGACTTGGAAGTCACCTATAGAACATGGCCACCAGCACAATGTCCCCCATGCAATATGGCTGACTTGGAAGTCACCTATACAACATGGCAACCAGCACAATGTCCCCCATGCAATATGGCTGACTTGGAAGTCACCTATATAATACAACCAGCAAAATGTCCCCCAAGCAATATGGCTGACTTGGAAGTCACCTATACAAGACAACCAGCACAATGTCCCCCATGCAATATGGCTGACTTGGAAGTCACCTATAGGACATGGCCACCAGTACAATGTCCCCCATGCAATATGGCTGACTTGGAAGTCACCTATACAATACAACCAGCACAATGTCCCGCATGCAATATGGCTGACTTGGAAGTCACCTATACAATACAACCAGCACAATGTCCCCCATGCAATATGGCTGATTTGGAAGTCACCTATACAACACAACCAGCACAATGTCCCCCATGCAATATGGCTGACTTGGAAGTCACCTATACAAGACAACCAGCACAATGTCCCCCATGCAATATGGCTGACTTGGAAGTCACCTATAGAACATGGCCACCAGCACAATGTCCCCCATGCAATATGGCTGACTTGGAAGTCACCAATACAACATGGCAACCAGCACAATGTCCCCCAAGCAATATGGCTGACTTGGAAGTCACCTATACAACATGGCAACCAGCACAATGTCCCCCAAGCAATTTGGCTGACTTGGAAGTCACCTATAGAACATGGCAACCAGCACAATGTCCCCCAAGCAATATGGCTGACTTAAAAGTCACCTATACAAGACAACCAGCACAATTTCCCCCATGCAATATGGCTGACTTGGAAGTCACCTATAGGACATGGCAAGCAGCACAATGTCCCCCATGCAATATGGCTGACTTGTAAGTCACCTATACAACTTGGCAACCAGCACAATGTCCCCCATGCAATATGGCTGACTTGGAAGTCACCTATACAACACAACCAGCACAATGTCCCCCAAGCAATATGGCTCACTTGGAAGTCACCTATACAACATGGCAACCAGCACAATGTCCCCCATGCAATATGGCTGACTTGGAAGTCACCTATAGGACATGGCAAAAAGCACAATGTCCCCCATGCAATATGGCTGACTTGGAAGTCACCTATAGAACATGGCCACCAGCACAATGTCCCCCAAACAATATGGCTCACTTGGAAGTCACCTATACAATACAACCAGCACAATGTCCCCGATGCAATATGGCTGACTTGGAAGTCACCTATACAATACAACCAGCACAATGTCCCCCATGCAATATGGCTGACTTGGAAGTCACCTATACAACACAACCAGCACAATGTCCCCCATGCAATATGGCTGACTTGGAAGTCACCTATACAACACAACCAGCACAATGTCCCCCATGCAATATGGCTCACTTGGAAGTCACCTATACAACATGGCATCCAGCACAATGTCACCCATGCAATATGGCTGACTTGGAAGTCACCTATACAACATGGCAACCAGCACAATGTCCCCCATGCAATATGGCTGACTTGGAAGTCACCTATACAACATGGCAACCAGCACAATGTCCCCCATGCAATATGGCTGACTTGGAAGTCACCTATACAAGAAACCAGCACAATGTCCCCCATGCAATGTGGCTGACTTGGAAGTCACCTATAGAACATGGCCACCAGCACAATGTCCCCCATGCAATATGGCTGACTTGGAAGTCACCTATACAACATGGCAACCAGCACAATGTTCCCCATGCAATATGGCTGACTTGGAAGTCACCTATACAATACAACCAGCACAATGTCCCCCAAGCAATATGGCTGACTTGGAAGTCACCTATACAAGACAACCAGCACAATGTCCCCCATGCAATATGGCTGACTTCGAAGTCACCTATAGAACAAGGCCACCAGCACAATGTCCCCCATGCAATATGGCTGACTTGGAAGTCACCTATACAACATGGCAACCAGCACAATGTCCCCCATGCAATATGGCTGACTTGGAAGTCACCTATAGAACATGGCCACCAGCACAATGTCCCCCATGCAATATGGCTGACTTGGAAGTCACCAATACAACATGGCAAACAGCACAATGTCCCCCAAGCAATATGGCTGACTTGGAAGTCACCTATACAACATGGCAACCAGCACAATGTCCCCCAAGCAATTTGGCTGACTTGGAAGTCACCTATAGAACATGGCAACCAGCACAATGTCCCCCAAGCAATATGGCTGACTTAAAAGTCACCTATACAAGACAACCAGCACAATTTCCCCCATGCAATATGGCTGACTTGGAAGTCACCTATAGGACATGGCAAGCAGCACAATGTCCCCCATGCAATATGGCTGACTTGTAAGTCACCTATACAACATGGCAACCAGCACAATGTCCCCCATGCAATGTGGCTGACTTGGAAGTCACCTATACAACATGGCAACCAGCACAATGTCCCCCATGCAATATGGCTGACTTGGAAGTCACCTTTACAACATGGCCGCCAGCACAATGTCCCCCATGCAATATGGCTGACTTGGAAGTCACCTATACAACACAACCAGCACAATGTCCCCCATGCAACACGGCTGACTTGGAAGTCACCTATACAAGACAACCAGCACAATGTCCCCCATGCAATATGGCTGACTTGGAAGTCACCTATACAACACAACCAGCACAATGTCCCCCAAGCAATATGGCTCACTTGGAAGTCACCTATACAACATGGCAACCAGCACAATGTCCCCCATGCAATATGGCTGACTTGGAAGTCACCTATAGGACATGGCAACCAGCACAATGTCCCCCATGCAATATGGCTGACTTGGAAGTCACCTATAGAACATGGCCACCAGCACAATGTCCCCCAAACAATATGGCTCACTTGGAAGTCACCTATACAATACAACCAGCACAATGTCGCCCATGCAATATGGCTGACTTGGAAGTCACCTATACAATACAACCAGCACAATGTCCCCCATGCAATATGGCTGACTTGGAAGTCACCTATACAACACAACCAGCACAATGTCCCCCATGCAATATGGCTGACTTGGAAGTCACCTATACAACACAACCAGCACAATGTCCCCCATGCAATATGGCTCACTTGGAAGTCACCTATACAACATGGCATCCAGCACAATGTCACCCATGCAATATGGCTGACTTGGAAGTCACCTATACAACATGGCAACCAGCACAATGTCCCCCATGCAATATGGCTGACTTGGAAGTCACCTATACAACATGGCAACCAGCACAATGTCCCCCATGCAATATGGCTGACTTGGAAGTCACCTATACAAGAAACCAGCACAATGTCCCCCATGCAATGTGGCTGACTTGGAAGTCACCTATAGAACATGGCCACCAGCACAATGTCCCCCATGCAATATGGCTGACTTGGAAGTCACCTATACAACATGGCAACCAGCACAATGTTCCCCATGCAATATGGCTGACTTGGAAGTCACCTATACAATACAACCAGCACAATGTCCCCCAAGCAATATGGCTGACTTGGAAGTCACCTATACAAGACAACCAGCACAATGTCCCCCATGCAATATGGCTGACTTCGAAGTCACCTATAGAACAAGGCCACCAGCACAATGTCCCCCATGCAATATGGCTGACTTGGAAGTCACCTATACAACATGGCAACCAGCACAATGTCCCCCATGCAATATGGCTGACTTGGAAGTCACCTATAGAACATGGCCACCAGCACAATGTCCCCCATGCAATATGGCTGACTTGGAAGTCACCAATACAACATGGCAAACAGCACAATGTCCCCCAAGCAATATGGCTGACTTGGAAGTCACCTATACAACATGGCAACCAGCACAATGTCCCCCAAGCAATTTGGCTGACTTGGAAGTCACCTATAGAACATGGCAACCAGCACAATGTCCCCCAAGCAATATGGCTGACTTAAAAGTCACCTATACAAGACAACCAGCACAATTTCCCCCATGCAATATGGCTGACTTGGAAGTCACCTATAGGACATGGCAAGCAGCACAATGTCCCCCATGCAATATGGCTGACTTGTAAGTCACCTATACAACATGGCAACCAGCACAATGTCCCCCATGCAATGTGGCTGACTTGGAAGTCACCTATACAACATGGCAACCAGCACAATGTCCCCCATGCAATATGGCTGACTTGGAAGTCACCTTTACAACATGGCCGCCAGCACAATGTCCCCCATGCAATATGGCTGACTTGGAAGTCACCTATACAACACAACCAGCACAATGTCCCCCATGCAACACGGCTGACTTGGAAGTCACCTATACAAGACAACCAGCACAATGTCCCCCATGCAATATGGCTGACTTGGAAGTCACCTATACAACACAACCAGCACAATGTCCCCCAAGCAATATGGCTCACTTGGAAGTCACCTATACAACATGGCAACCAGCACAATGTCCCCCATGCAATATGGCTGACTTGGAAGTCACCTATAGGACATGGCAACCAGCACAATGTCCCCCATGCAATATGGCTGACTTGGAAGTCACCTATAGAACATGGCCACCAGCACAATGTCCCCCAAACAATATGGCTCACTTGGAAGTCACCTATACAATACAACCAGCACAATGTCGCCCATGCAATATGGCTGACTTGGAAGTCACCTATACAATACAACCAGCACAATGTCCCCCATGCAATATGGCTGACTTGGAAGTCACCTATACAACACAACCAGCACAATGTCCCCCATGCAATATGGCTGACTTGGAAGTCACCTATACAACACAACCAGCACAATGTCCCCCATGCAATATGGCTCACTTGGAAGTCACCTATACAACATGGCATCCAGCACAATGTCACCCATGCAATATGGCTGACTTGGAAGTCACCTATACAACATGGCAACCAGCACAATATCCCCCATGCAATATGGCTGACTTGGAAGTCACCTATACAACATGGCAACCAGCACAATGTCCCCCATGCAATATGGCTGACTTGGAAGTCACCTATACAAGAAACCAGCACAATGTCCCCCATGCAATGTGGCTGACTTGGAAGTCACCTATAGAACATGGCCACCAGCACAATGTCCCCCATGCAATATGGCTGACTTGGAAGTCACCTATACAACATGGCAACCAGCACAATGTTCCCCATGCAATATGGCTGACTTGGAAGTCACCTATACAATACAACCAGCACAATGTCCCCCAAGCAATATGGCTGACTTGGAAGTCACCTATACAAGACAACCAGCACAATGTCCCCCATGCAATATGGCTGACTTGGAAGTCACCTATAGAACATGGCCACCAGCACAATGTCCCCCATGCAATATGGCTGACTTGGAAGTCACCTATACAACATGGCAACCAGCACAATGTCCCCCATGCAATATGGCTGACTTGGAAGTCACCTATAGAACATGGCCACCAGCACAATGTCCCCCATGCAATATGGCTGACTTGAAAGTCACCTTTACAACATGGCAACCAGCACAATGTCCCCCAAGCAATATGGCTGACTTGGAAGTCACCTATAGAACATGGCCACCAGCACAATGTCAACCAAGCAATATGGCTGACTTGGAAGTCACCTATAGAACATGGCAACCAGCACAATGTCCCCCAAGCAATATGGCTGACTTGGAAGTCACCTATACAAGACAACCAGCACAATGTCCCGCTTGCAATATGGCCGACTTGGAAGTCACCTATAGGACATGGCAACCAGCACAATGTCCCCCATGCAATATGGCTGACTTGGAAGTCACCTATAGAACATGGCCACCAGCACAATGTCCCCCAAGCAACATGGCTCACTTGGAAGTCACCTATACAATACAACCAGCACAATGTCCCCCATGCAATATGGCTGACTTGGAAGTCACCTATACAATACAACCAGCACAATGTCCCAAATGCAATATGGCTGACTTGGAAGTCACCTATAGAACATGGCCACCAGCACAATGTCCCCCATGCAATATGGCTGACTTGGAAGTCACCTATACAACATGGCAACCAGCACAATGTCCCCCATGCAATATGGCTGACTTGGAAGTCACCTATACAATACAACCAGCACAATGTCCCCCATCCAATATGGCTGACTTGGAAGTCACCTATACAAGACAACCAGCACAATGTCCCCCATGCAATATGGCTGACTTGGAAGTCACCTATACAATACAACCAGCACAATGTCCCACATGCAATATGGCTGATTTGGAAGTCACCTATACAACACAACCAGCACAATGTCCCCCATGCAATATGGCTGACTTGGAAGTCACCTATACAAGACAACAAGCACAATGTCCCAAATGCAATATGGCTGACTTGGAAGTCACCTATAGAACATGGCCACCAGCACAATGTCCCCCATGCAATATGGCTGACTTGGAAGTCACCTATACAACATGGCAACCAGCACAATGTCCCCCATGCAATATGGCTGACTTGGAAGTCACCTATACAATACAACCAGCACAATGTCCCCCAAGCAATATGGCTGACTTGGAAGTCACCTATACAAGACAACCAGCACAATGTCCCCCATGCAATATGGCTGACTTGGAAGTCACCTATAGGACATGGCCACCAGCACAATGTCCCCCATGCAATATGGCTGACTTGGAAGTCACCTATACAATACAACCAGCACAATGTCCCCCATGCAATATGGCTGACTTGGAAGTCACCTATACAATACAACCAGCACAATGTCCCCCATGCAATATGGCTGATTTGGAAGTCACCTATACAACACAACCAGCACAATGTCCCCCATGCAATATGGCTGACTTGGAAGTCACCTATAGAACATGGCCACCAGCACAATGTCCCTCATGCAATATGGCTGACTTGGAAGTCACCTATACAACATGGCAACCAGCACAATGTCCCCCAAGCAATATGGCTGACTTAGAAATCACCTATAGAACATGGCAACCAGCACAATGTCCCCCATGCAATATGGCTGACTTGGAAGTCACGTATAGAACATGGCCACCAGCACAATGTCCCCCAAACAATATGGCTCACTTGGAAGTCACCTATACAATACAACCAGCACAATGTCCCCCATGCAATATGGCTGACTTGGAAGTCACCTATACAATACAACCAGCACAATGGCCCCCATGCAATATGGCTGACTTGGAAGTCACCTATACAACACAACCAGCACAATGTCCCCCATGCAATATGGCTGACTTGGAAGTCACCTATACAATACAACCAGCACAATGTCCCCCATGCAATATGGCTGACTTGGAAGTCACCTATACAAGACAACCAGCACAATGTCCCCCATGCAATATGGCTGACTTGGAAGTCACCTATAGAACATGGCAACCAGCACAATGTCCCCCATGCAATATGGCTCACTTGGAAGTCACCTATACAAGACAACCAGCACAATGTCCCCCATGCAATATGGCTGACTTGGAAGTCACCTATACAACATGGCAACCAGCACAATGTCCCCCAAGCAATATGGCTGACTTGGAAGTCACCTATAGGACATGGCAACCAGCACAATGTCCCCCATGCAATATGGCTGACTTGGAAGTCACCTATAGAACATGGCCACCAGCACAATGTCCCCCAAACAATATGGCTCACTTGGAAGTCACCTATACAATACAACCAGCACAATGTCCCCCATGCAATATGGCTGACTTGGAAGTCACCTATACAATACAACCAACACAATGTCCCCCATGCAATATGGCTGACTTGGAAGTCACCTATACAACACAACCAGCACAATGTCCCCCATGCAATATGGCTGACTTGGAAGTCACCTATACAACACAACCAGCACAATGTCCCCCATGCAATATGGCTCACTTGGAAGTCACCTATACAACATGGCATCCAGCACAATGTCCTCCATGCAATATGGCTGACTTGGAAGTCACCTATACAACATGGCAACCAGCACAATGTCCCCCATGCAATATGGCTGACTTTGAAGTCATCTATACAACATGGCAACCAGCACAATGTCCCCCATGCAATATGGCTGACTTGGAAGTCACCTATACAAGAAACCAGCACAATGTCCCCCATGCAATGTGGCTGACTTGGAAGTCACCTATAGAACATGGCCACCAGCACAATGTCCCCCATGCAATATGGCTGACTTGGAAGTCACCTATACAACATGGCAACCAGCACAATGTCCCCCATGCAATATGGCTGACTTGGAAGTCACCTATACAATACAACCAGCACAATGTCCCCCAAGCAATATGGCTGACTTGGAAGTCACCTATACAAGACAACCAGCACAATGTCCCCCATGCAATATGGCTGACATGGAAGTCACCTATAGAACATGGCCACCAGCACAATGTCCCCCATGCAATATGGCTGACTTGGAAGTCACCTATACAACATGGCAACCAGCACAATGTCCCCCATGCAATATGGCTGACTTGGAAGTCACCTATAGAACATGGCCACCAGCACAATGTCCCCCATGCAATATGGCTGACTTGAAAGTCACCTATACAACCTGGCAACCAGCACAATGTCCCCCAAGCAATATGGCTGACTTGGAAGTCACCTATAGAACATGGCCACCAGCACAATGTCCACCAAGCAATATGGCTGACTTGGAAGTCACCTATAGAACATGGCAACCAGCACAATGTCCCCCAAGCAATATGGCTGACTTGGAAGTCACCTATACAAGACAACCAGCACAATGTCCCCCTTGCAATATGGCCGACTTGGAAGTCACCTATAGGACATGGCAACCAGCACAATGTCCCCCATGCAATATGGCTGACTTGGAAGTCACCTATAGAACATGGCCACCAGCACAATGTCCCCCAAGCAAAATGGCTCACTTGGAAGTCACCTATACAATACAACCAGCACAATGTCCCCCATGCAGTATGGCTGACTTGGAAGTCACCTATACAATACAACCAGCACAATGTCCCAAATGCAATATGGCTGACTTGGAAGTCACCTATAGAAAATGGCCACCAGCACAATGTCCCCCATGCAATATGGCTGACTTGGAAGTCACCTATACAACATGGCAACCAGCACAATGTCCCCCATGCAATATGGCTGACTTGGAAGTCACCTATACAATACAACCAGCACAATGTCCCCCATCCAATATGGCTGACTTGGAAGTCACCTATACAAGACAACCAGCACAATGTCCCCCATGCAATATGGCTGACTTGGAAGTCACCTATACAATACAACCAGCACAATGTCCCCCATGCAATATGGCTGATTTGGAAGTCACCTATACAACACAACCAGCACAATGTCCCCCATGCAATATGGCTGACTTGGACGTCACCTATACAAGACAACCAGCACAATGTCCCAAATGCAATATGGCTGACTTGGAAGTCACCTATAGAACATGGCCACCAGCACAATGTCCCCCATGCAATATGGCTGACTTGGAAGTCACCTATACAACATGGCAACCAGCACAATGTCCCCCATGCAATATGGCTGACTTGGAAGTCACCTATACAATACAACCAGCACAATGTCCCCCAAGCAATATGGCTGACTTGGAAGTCACCTATACAAGACAACCAGCACAATGTCCCCCATGCAATATGGCTGACTTGGAAGTCACCTATAGGACATGGCCACCAGCACAATGTCCCCCATGCAATATGGCTGACTTGGAAGTCACCTATACAATACAACCAGCACAATGTCCCCCATGCAATATGGCTGACTTGGAAGTCACCTATACAATACAACCAGCACAATGTCCGCCATGCAATATGGCTGATTTGGAAGTCACCTATACAACACAACCAGCACAATGTCCCCCATGCAATATGGCTGACTTGGAAGTCACCTATACAAGACAACCAGCACAATGTCCCCCATGCAATATGGCTGACTTGGATGTCACCTATAGAACATGGCACCAGCACAATATCCCCCATGCAATATGGCTGACTTGGAAGTCACCTATACAACATGGCAACCAGCACAATGTCCCCCAAGCAATATGGCTGACTTGGTAGTCACCTATACAACATGGCAACCAGCGCAATGTCTACCAAGCAATATGGCTGACTTGGAAGTCACCTATAGAACATGGCAACCAGCACAATGTCCCCCAGGGCAATGTGGCTGACTTAAAAGTCACCTATACAAGACAACCAGCACAATTTCCCCCATGCAATATGGCTGACTTGGAAGTCACCTATAGGACATGGCAACCAGCACAATGTCCCCCATGCAATATGGCTGACTTGTAAGTCACCTATACAACATGGCAACCAGCACAATGTCCCCCATGCAATATGGCTGACTTGGAAGTCACCTATACAACATGGCAAAGAGCACAATGTCCCCCATGCAATATGGCTGACTTGGAAGTCACCTTTACAACATGGCCACCAGCACAATGTCCCCCATGCAATATGGCTGACTTGGAAGTCACCTATACAATACAACCAGCACAATGTCCCCCATGCAACACGGCTGACTTGGAAGTCACCTATACAAGACAACCAGCACAATGTCCCCCATGCAATATGGCTGACTTGGAAGTCACCTATACAACACAACCAGCACAATGTCCCCCAAGCAATATGGCTCACTTGGAAGTCACCTATACAACAAGGCAACCAGCACAATGTCCCCCATGCAATATGGCTGACTTGGAAGTCACCTATAGGACATGGCAACCAGCACAATGTCCACCATGCAATATGGCTGGCTTGGAAGTCACCTATAGAACATGGCCACCAGCACAATGTCCCCCAAGCAATATGGCTCACTTGGAAGTCACCTATACAATACAACCAGCACAATGTCCCCCATGCAATATGGCTGAATTGGAAGTCACCTATACAATACAACCAGCACAATGTCCCCCATGCAATATGGCTGACTTGGAAGTCACCTATACAACACAACCAGCACAATGTCCCCCATGCAATATGGCTCACTTGGAAGTCACCTATACAACACAACCAGCACAATGTCCCCCATGCAATATGGCTCACTTGGAAGTCACCTATACAACATGGCATCCAGCACAATGTCCCCCATGCAATATGGCTGACTTGGAAGTCACCTATACAACATGGCAACCAGCACAATGTCCCCCATGCAATATGGTTGACTTGGAAGTCACCTATACAACATGGCAACCAGCACAATGTCCCTAATGCAATATGGTTGACTTGGAAGTCACCTATACAAGAAACCAGCACAATGTCCCCCATGCAATGTGGCTGACTTGGAAGTCACCTATAGAACATGGCCACCAGCACAATGTTCCCCATGCAATATGGCTGACTTGGAAGTCACCTATATAACATGGCAACCAGCACAATGTCCCCCAAGCAATATGGCTCACTTGGACGTCACCTATAGCACATGGCAACCAGCACAATGTCCCCCAAGCAATATGGCTGACTTGGAAGTCACCTATACAACATGGCAACCAGCACAATGTCCCCCATGCAATATGGCTGACTTGGAAGTCACCTATAGAACATGGCCACCAGCACAATGTCCCCCATGCAACACGGCTGACTTGGAAGTCACCTATACAAGACAACCAGCACAATGTCCCCCATGCAATATGGCTGACTTGAAAGTCACCTATACAACACAACCAGCACAATGTCCCCCAAGCAATATGGCTCACTTGGAAGTCACCTATACAACATGGCAACCAGCACAATGTCCCCCATGCAATATGGCTGACTTGGAAGTCACCTATACAACATGGCAACCAGCACAATGTCCCCCATGCAATATGGCTGACTTGGAAGTCACCTATACAAGACAACCAGCACAATGTCCCCAATGCAATATGGCTGACTTGGAAGTCACCTATAGGACATGGCAACCAGCACAATGTCCCCCAAGCAATATGGCTGACTTGGAAGTCACCTATACAAGACAACCAGCACAATGTCCCAAATGCAATATGGCTGACTTGGAAGTCACCTATAGAACATGGCCACCAGCACAATGTCCCCCATGCAATATGGCTGACTTGGAAGTCACCTATACAATACAACCAGCACAATGTCCCCCAAGCAATATGGCTGACTTGGAAGTCACCTATACAAGACAACCAGCACAATGTCCCCCATGCAATATGGCTGACTTGGAAGTCACCTATACAATACAACCAGCACAATGTTCCCCATGCAATATGGCTGATTTGGAAGTCACCTATACAACACAACCAGCACAATGTCCCCCATGCAATATGGCTGACTTGGAAGTCACCTATACAACATGGCAACCAGCACAATGTCCCCCATGCAATATGGCTGACTTGGAAGTCACCTATGCAATACAACCAGCACAATGTCCCCCATGCAATATGGCTGACTTGGAAGTCACCTATACAACACAACCAGCACAATGTCCCCCATGCAATATGGCTGACTTGGAAGTCACCTATACAACACAACCAGCACAATGTCCCCCATGCAATATGGCTGATTGGAAGTCACCTATAGAACATGGCAACCAGCACAATGTCCCCCAAGCAATATGGCTGACTTGGAAGTCACCTATACAACATGGCAACCAGCACAATGTCCCCCATGCAATATGGCTGACTTGGAAGTCACCTATAGAACATGGCCACCAGCACAATGTCCCCCATGCAACACGGCTGACTTGGAAGTCAACTATACAAGACAACCAGCACAATGTCCCCCATGCAATATGGCTGACTTGGAAGTCACCTATACAACACAACCAGCACAATGTCCCCCAAGCAATATGGCTCACTTGGAAGTCACCTATACAACATGGCAACCAGCACAATGTCCCCCATGCAATATGGCTGACTTGGAAGTCACCTATACAACATGGCAACCAGCACAATGTCCCCCATGCAATATGGCTGACTTGGAAGTCACCTATACAAGACAACCAGCACAATGTCCCCCATGCAATATGGCTGACTTGGAAGTCACCTATAGGACATGGCAACCAGCACAATGTCCCCCAAGCAATATGGCTGACTTGGAAGTCACCTATACAAGACAACCAGCACAATGTCCCCCATGCAATATGGCTGACTTGGAAGTCACCTATAGGACATGGCCACCAGCACAATGTCCCCCATGCAATATGGCTGACTTGGAAGTCACCTATACAATACAACCAGCACAATGTCCCCCATGCAATATGGCTGACTTGGAAGTCACCTATACAATACAACCAGCACAATGTCCCCCATGCAATATGGCTGATTTGGAAGTCACCTATACAACACAACCAGCACAATGTCCCCCATGCAATATGGCTGACTTGGAAGTCACCTATACAAGACAACCAGCACAATGTCCCCCATGCAATATGGCTGACTTGGAAGTCACCTATAGAACATGGCACCAGCACAATGTCCCCCATGCAATATGGCTGACTTGGAAGTCACCTATACAACATGGCAACCAGCACAATGTCCCCCAAGCAATATGGCTGACTTGGAAGTCACCTATACAACATGGCAACCAGCGCAATGTCTACCAAGCAATATGGCTGACTTGGAAGTCACCTATACAACATGGCAACCAGCACAATGTCCCCCAAGCAATGTGGCTGACTTAAAAGTCACCTATACAAGACAACCAGCACAATTTCCCCCATGCAATATGGCTGACTTGGAAGTCACCTATAGGACATGGCAACCAGCACAATGTCCCCCATGCAATATGGCTGACTTGTAAGTCACCTATACAACATGGCAACCAGCACAATGTCCCCCATGCAATATGGCTGACTTGGAAGTCACCTATACAACATGGCAAAGAGCACAATGTCCCCCATGCAATATGGCTGACTTGGAAGTCACCTTTACAACATGGCCACCAGCACAATGTCCCCCATGCAATATGGCTGACTTGGAAGTCACCTATACAATACAACCAGCACAATGTCCCCCATGCAACACGGCTGACTTGGAAGTCACCTATACAATACAACCAGCACAATGTCCCCCATGCAATATGGCTGACTTGGAAGTCACCTATACAACATGGCAACCAGCACAATGTCCCCCATGCAATATGGCTGACTTGGAAGTCACCTATACAAGACAACCAGCACAATGTCCCCCATGCAATATGGCTGACTTGGAAGTCACCTATAGGACATGGCAACCAGCACAATGTCCCCCAAGCAATATGGCTGACTTGGAAGTCACCTATACAAGACAACCAGCACAATGTCCCCCATGCAATATGGCTGACTTGGAAGTCACCTATAGGACATGGCCACCAGCACAATGTCCCCCATGCAATATGGCTGACTTGGAAGTCACCTATACAATACAACCAGCACAATGTCCCCCATGCAATATGGCTGACTTGGAAGTCACCTATACAATACAACCAGCACAATGTCCCCCATGCAATATGGCTGATTTGGAAGTCACCTATACAAGACAACCAGCACAATGTCCCCCATGCAATATGGCTGACTTGGAAGTCACCTATAGAACATGGCACCAGCACAATGTCCCCCATGCAATATGGCTGACTTGGAAGTCACCTATACAACATGGCAACCAGCACAATGTCCCCCAAGCAATATGGCTGACTTGGAAGTCACCTATACAACATGGCAACCAGCGCAATGTCTACCAAGCAATATGGCTGACTTGGAAGTCACCTATAGAACATGGCAACCAGCACAATGTCCCCCAAGCAATGTGGCTGACTTAAAAGTCACCTATACAAGACAACCAGCACAATTTCCCCCATGCAATATGGCTGACTTGGAAGTCACCTATAGGACATGGCAACCAGCACAATGTCCCCCATGCAATATGGCTGACTTGTAAGTCACCTATACAACATGGCAACCAGCACAATGTCCCCCATGCAATATGGCTGACTTGGAAGTCACCTATACAACATGGCAACCAGCACAATGTCCCCCAAGCAATATGGCTGACTTGGAAGTCACCTATACAACATGGCAACCAGCACAATGTCCCCCATGCAATATGGCTGACTTGGAAGTCACCTATAGAACATGGCCACCAGCACAATGTCCCCCATGCAACACGGCTGACTTGGAAGTCACCTATACAAGACAACCAGCACAATGTCCCCCATGCAATATGGCTGACTTGAAAGTCACCTATACAACACAACCAGCACAATGTCCCCCAAGCAATATGGCTCACTTGGAAGTCACCTATACAACATGGCAACCAGCACAATGTCCCCCATGCAATATGGCTGACTTGGAAGTCACCTATACAACATGGCAACCAGCACAATGTCCCCCATGCAATATGGCTGACTTGGAAGTCACCTATACAAGACAACCAGCACAATGTCCCCAATGCAATATGGCTGACTTGGAAGTCACCTATACAACACAACCAGCACAATGTCCCCCATGCAATATGGCTGATTGGAAGTCACCTATAGAACATGGCAACCAGCACAATGTCCCCCAAGCAATATGGCTGACTTGGAAGTCACCTATACAACATGGCAACCAGCACAATGTCCCCCATGCAATATGGCTGACTTGGAAGTCACCTATAGAACATGGCCACCAGCACAATGTCCCCCATGCAACACGGCTGACTTGGAAGTCAACTATACAAGACAACCAGCACAATGTCCCCCATGCAATATGGCTGACTTGGAAGTCACCTATACAACACAACCAGCACAATGTCCCCCAAGCAATATGGCTCACTTGGAAGTCACCTATACAACATGGCAACCAGCACAATGTCCCTAATGCAATATGGTTGACTTGGAAGTCACCTATACAAGAAACCAGCACAATGTCCCCCATGCAATGTGGCTGACTTGGAAGTCACCTATAGAACATGGCACCAGCACAATGTCCCCCATGCAATATGGCTGACTTGGAAGTCACCTATACAACATGGCAACCAGCACAATGTCCCCCAAGCAATATGGCTGACTTGGAAGTCACCTATACAACATGGCAACCAGCGCAATGTCTACCAAGCAATATGGCTGACTTGGAAGTCACCTATAGAACATGGCAACCAGCACAATGTCCCCCAAGCAATGTGGCTGACTTAAAAGTCACCTATACAAGACAACCAGCACAATTTCCCCCATGCAATATGGCTGACTTGGAAGTCACCTATAGGACATGGCAACCAGCACAATGTCCCCCATGCAATATGGCTGACTTGTAAGTCACCTATACAACATGGCAACCAGCACAATGTCCCCCATGCAATATGGCTGACTTGGAAGTCACCTATACAACATGGCAAAGAGCACAATGTCCCCCATGCAATATGGCTGACTTGGAAGTCACCTTTACAACATGGCCACCAGCACAATGTCCCCCATGCAATATGGCTGACTTGGAAGTCACCTATACAATACAACCAGCACAATGTCCCCCATGCAACACGGCTGACTTGGAAGTCACCTATACAAGACAACCAGCACAATGTCCCCCATGCAATATGGCTGACTTGGAAGTCACCTATACAACACAACCAGCACAATGTCCCCCAAGCAATATGGCTCACTTGGAAGTCACCTATACAACAAGGCAACCAGCACAATGTCCCCCATGCAATATGGCTGACTTGGAAGTCACCTATAGGACATGGCAACCAGCACAATGTCCCCCATGCAATATGTCTGGCTTGGAAGTCACCTATAGAACATGGCCACCAGCACAATGTCCCAAAAGCAATATGGCTCACTTGGAAGTCACCTATACAATACAACCAGCACAATGTCCCCCATGCAATATGGCTGAATTGGAAGTCACCTATACAATACAACCAGCACAATGTCCCCCATGCAATATGGTTGACTTGGAAGTCACCTATACAACACAACCAGCACAATGTCCCCCATGCAATATTGCTCACTTGGAAGTCACCTATACAACACAACCAGCACAATGTCCCCCATGCAATATGGCTCACTTGGAAGTCACCTATACAACATGGCATCCAGCACAATGTCCCCCATGCAATATGGCTGACTTGGAAGTCACCTATACAACATGGCAACCAGCACAATGTCCCCCATGCAATATGGTTGACTTGGAAGTCACCTATACAACATGGCAACCAGCACAATGTCCCTAATGCAATATGGTTGACTTGGAAGTCACCTATACAAGAAACCAGCACAATGTCCCCCATGCAATGTGGCTGACTTGGAAGTCACCTATAGAACATGGCCACCAGCACAATGTTCCCCATGCAATATGGCTGACTTGGAAGTCACCTATATAACATGGCAACCAGCACAATGTCACCCAAGCAATATGGCTCACTTGGAAGTCACCTATAGCACATGGCAACCAGCACAATGTCCCCCAAGCAATATGGCTGACTTGGAAGTCACCTATACAACATGGCAACCAGCACAATGTCCCCCATGCAATATGGCTGACTTGGAAGTCACCTATAGAACATGGCCACCAGCACAATGTCCCCCATGCAACACGGCTGACTTGGAAGTCACCTATACAAGACAACCAGCACAATGTCCCCCATGCAATATGGCTGACTTGGAAGTCACCTATACAACACAACCAGCACAATGTCCCCCAAGCAATATGGCTCACTTGGAAGTCACCTATACAACATGGCAAACAGCACAATGTCCCCCATGCAATATGGCTGACTTGGAAGTCACCTATACAACATGGCAACCAGCACAATGTCCCCCATGCAATATGGCTGACTTGGAAGTCACCTATACAAGACAACCAGCACAATGTCCCCCATGCAATATGGCTGACTTGGAAGTCACCTATACAACATGGCAACCAGCACAATGTCCCTAATGCAATATGGTTGACTTGGAAGTCACCTATACAAGAAACCAGCACAATGTCCCCCATGCAATGTGGCTGACTTGGAAGTCACCTATAGAACATGGCCACCAGCACAATGTTCCCCATGCAATATGGCTGACTTGGAAGTCACCTATATAACATGGCAACCAGCACAATGTCACCCAAGCAATATGGCTCACTTGGAAGTCACCTATAGCACATGGCAACCAGCACAATGTCCCCCAAGCAATATGGCTGACTTGGAAGTCACCTATACAACATGGCAACCAGCACAATGTCCCCCATGCAATATGGCTGACTTGGAAGTCACCTATAGAACATGGCCACCAGCACAATGTCCCCCATGCAACACGGCTGACTTGGAAGTCACCTATACAAGACAACCAGCACAATGTCCCCCATGCAATATGGCTGACTTGGAAGTCACCTATACAACACAACCAGCACAATGTCCCCCAAGCAATATGGCTCACTTGGAAGTCACCTATACAACATGGCAAACAGCACAATGTCCCCCATGCAATATGGCTGACTTGGAAGTCACCTATACAACATGGCAACCAGCACAATGTCCCCCATGCAATATGGCTGACTTGGAAGTCACCTATACAAGACAACCAGCACAATGTCCCCCATGCAATATGGCTGACTTGGAAGTCACCTATAGGACATGGCAACCAGCACAATGTCCCCCAAGCAATATGGCTGACTTGGAAGTCACCTATACAAGACAACCAGCACAATGTCCCCCATGCAATATGGCTGACTTGGAAGTCACCTATAGGACATGGCCACCAGCACAATGTCCCCCATGCAATATGGCTGACTTGGAAGTCACCTATACAATACAACCAGCACAATGTCCCCCATGCAATATGGCTGACTTGGAAGTCACCTATACAATACAACCAGCACAATGTCCCCCATGCAATATGGCTGATTTGGAAGTCACCTATACAACACAACCAGCACAATGTCCCCCATGCAATATGGCTGACTTGGAAGTCACCTATACAAGACAACCAGCACAATGTCCCCCATGCAATATGGCTGACTTGGAAGTCACCTATAGAACATGGCACCAGCACAATGTCCCCCATGCAATATGGCTGACTTGGAAGTCACCTATACAACATGGCAACCAGCACAATGTCCCCCAAGCAATATGGCTGACTTGGAAGTCACCTATACAACATGGCAACCAGCGCAATGTCTACCAAGCAATATGGCTGACTTGGAAGTCACCTATAGAACATGGCAACCAGCACAATGTCCCCCAAGCAATGTGGCTGACTTAAAAGTCACCTATACAAGACAACCAGCACAATTTCCCCCATGCAATATGGCTGACTTGGAAGTCACCTATAGGACATGGCAACCAGCACAATGTCCCCCATGCAATATGGCTGACTTGTAAGTCACCTATACAACATGGCAACCACCACAATGTCCCCCATGCAATATGGCTGACTTGGAAGTCACCTATACAACATGGCAAAGAGCACAATGTCCCCCATGCAATATGGCTGACTTGGAAGTCACCTTTACAACATGGCCACCAGCACAATGTCCCCCATGCAATATGGCTGACTTGGAAGTCACCTATACAATACAACCAGCACAATGTCCCCCATGCAACACGGCTGACTTGGAAGTCACCTATACAAGACAACCAGCACAATGTCCCCCATGCAATATGGCTGACTTGGAAGTCACCTATACAACACAACCAGCACAATGTCCCCCAAGCAATATGGCTCACTTGGAAGTCACCTATACAACAAGGCAACCAGCACAATGTCCCCCATGCAATATGGCTGACTTGGAAGTCACCTATAGGACATGGCAACCAGCACAATGTCCCCCATGCAATATGTCTGGCTTGGAAGTCACCTATAGAACATGGCCACCAGCACAATGTCCCCCAAGCAATATGGCTCACTTGGAAGTCACCTATACAATACAACCAGCACAATGTCCCCCATGCAATATGGCTGAATTGGAAGTCACCTATACAATACAACCAGCACAATGTCCCCCATGCAATATGGCTGACTTGGAAGTCACCTATAGAACATGGCCACCAGCACAATGTCCCCCATGCAACACGGCTGACTTGGAAGTCAACTATACAAGACAACCAGCACAATGTCCCCCATGCAATATGGCTGACTTGGAAGTCACCTATACAACACAACCAGCACAATGTCCCCCAAGCAATATGGCTCACTTGGAAGTCACCTATACAACATGGCAACCAGCACAATGTCCCTAATGCAATATGGTTGACTTGGAAGTCACCTATACAAGAAACCAGCACAATGTCCCCCATGCAATGTGGCTGACTTGGAAGTCACCTATAGAACATGGCACCAGCACAATGTCCCCCATGCAATATGGCTGACTTGGAAGTCACCTATACAACATGGCAACCAGCACAATGTCCCCCAAGCAATATGGCTGACTTGGAAGTCACCTATACAACATGGCAACCAGCGCAATGTCTACCAAGCAATATGGCTGACTTGGAAGTCACCTATAGAACATGGCAACCAGCACAATGTCCCCCAAGCAATGTGGCTGACTTAAAAGTCACCTATACAAGACAACCAGCACAATTTCCCCCATGCAATATGGCTGACTTGGAAGTCACCTATAGGACATGGCAACCAGCACAATGTCCCCCATGCAATATGGCTGACTTGTAAGTCACCTATACAACATGGCAACCAGCACAATGTCCCCCATGCAATATGGCTGACTTGGAAGTCACCTATACAACATGGCAAAGAGCACAATGTCCCCCATGCAATATGGCTGACTTGGAAGTCACCTTTACAACATGGCCACCAGCACAATGTCCCCCATGCAATATGGCTGACTTGGAAGTCACCTATACAATACAACCAGCACAATGTCCCCCATGCAACACGGCTGACTTGGAAGTCACCTATACAAGACAACCAGCACAATGTCCCCCATGCAATATGGCTGACTTGGAAGTCACCTATACAACACAACCAGCACAATGTCCCCCAAGCAATATGGCTCACTTGGAAGTCACCTATACAACAAGGCAACCAGCACAATGTCCCCCATGCAATATGGCTGACTTGGAAGTCACCTATAGGACATGGCAACCAGCACAATGTCCCCCATGCAATATGTCTGGCTTGGAAGTCACCTATAGAACATGGCCACCAGCACAATGTCCCACAAGCAATATGGCTCACTTGGAAGTCACCTATACAATACAACCAGCACAATGTCCCCCATGCAATATGGCTGAATTGGAAGTCACCTATACAATACAACCAGCACAATGTCCCCCATGCAATATGGTTGACTTGGAAGTCACCTATACAACACAACCAGCACAATGTCCCCCATGCAATATTGCTCACTTGGAAGTCACCTATACAACACAACCAGCACAATGTCCCCCATGCAATATGGCTCACTTGGAAGTCACCTATACAACATGGCATCCAGCACAATGTCCCCCATGCAATATGGCTGACTTGGAAGTCACCTATACAACATGGCAACCAGCACAATGTCCCCCATGCAATATGGTTGACTTGGAAGTCACCTATACAACATGGCAACCAGCACAATGTCCCTAATGCAATATGGTTGACTTGGAAGTCACCTATACAAGAAACCAGCACAATGTCCCCCATGCAATGTGGCTGACTTGGAAGTCACCTATAGAACATGGCCACCAGCACAATGTTCCCCATGCAATATGGCTGACTTGGAAGTCACCTATATAACATGGCAACCAGCACAATGTCACCCAAGCAATATGGCTCACTTGGAAGTCACCTATAGCACATGGCAACCAGCACAATGTCCCCCAAGCAATATGGCTGACTTGGAAGTCACCTATACAACATGGCAACCAGCACAATGTCCCCCATGCAATATGGCTGACTTGGAAGTCACCTATAGAACATGGCCACCAGCACAATGTCCCCCATGCAACACGGCTGACTTGGAAGTCACCTATACAAGACAACCAGCACAATGTCCCCCATGCAATATGGCTGACTTGGAAGTCACCTATACAACACAACCAGCACAATGTCCCCCAAGCAATATGGCTCACTTGGAAGTCACCTATACAACATGGCAAACAGCACAATGTCCCCCATGCAATATGGCTGACTTGGAAGTCACCTATACAACATGGCAACCAGCACAATGTCCCCCATGCAATATGGCTGACTTGGAAGTCACCTATACAAGACAACCAGCACAATGTCCCCCATGCAATATGGCTGACTTGGAAGTCACCTATAGGACATGGCAACCAGCACAATGTCCCCCAAGCAATATGGCTGACTTGGAAGTCACCTATACAAGACAACCAGCACAATGTCCCCCATGCAATATGGCTGACTTGGAAGTCACCTATAGGACATGGCCACCAGCACAATGTCCCCCATGCAATATGGCTGACTTGGAAGTCACCTATACAATACAACCAGCACAATGTCCCCCATGCAATATGGCTGACTTGGAAGTCACCTATACAATACAACCAGCACAATGTCCCCCATGCAATATGGCTGATTTGGAAGTCACCTATACAACACAACCAGCACAATGTCCCCCATGCAATATGGCTGACTTGGAAGTCACCTATACAAGACAACCAGCACAATGTCCCCCATGCAATATGGCTGACTTGGAAGTCACCTATAGAACATGGCACCAGCACAATGTCCCCCATGCAATATGGCTGACTTGGAAGTCACCTATACAACATGGCAACCAGCACAATGTCCCCCAAGCAATATGGCTGACTTGGAAGTCACCTATACAACATGGCAACCAGCGCAATGTCTACCAAGCAATATGGCTGACTTGGAAGTCACCTATAGAACATGGCAACCAGCACAATGTCCCCCAAGCAATGTGGCTGACTTAAAAGTCACCTATACAAGACAACCAGCACAATTTCCCCCATGCAATATGGCTGACTTGGAAGTCACCTATAGGACATGGCAACCAGCACAATGTCCCCCATGCAATATGGCTGACTTGTAAGTCACCTATACAACATGGCAACCAGCACAATGTCCCCCATGCAATATGGCTGACTTGGAAGTCACCTATACAACATGGCAAAGAGCACAATGTCCCCCATGCAATATGGCTGACTTGGAAGTCACCTTTACAACATGGCCACCAGCACAATGTCCCCCATGCAATATGGCTGACTTGGAAGTCACCTATACAATACAACCAGCACAATGTCCCCCATGCAACACGGCTGACTTGGAAGTCACCTATACAAGACAACCAGCACAATGTCCCCCATGCAATATGGCTGACTTGGAAGTCACCTATACAACACAACCAGCACAATGTCCCCCAAGCAATATGGCTCACTTGGAAGTCACCTATACAACAAGGCAACCAGCACAATGTCCCCCATGCAATATGGCTGACTTGGAAGTCACCTATAGGACATGGCAACCAGCACAATGTCCCCCATGCAATATGTCTGGCTTGGAAGTCACCTATAGAACATGGCCACCAGCACAATGTCCCCCAAGCAATATGGCTCACTTGGAAGTCACCTATACAATACAACCAGCACAATGTCCCCCATGCAATATGGCTGAATTGGAAGTCACCTATACAATACAACCAGCACAATGTCCCCCATGCAATATGGTTGACTTGGAAGTCACCTATACAACACAACCAGCACAATGTCCCCCATGCAATATGGCTCACTTGGAAGTCACCTATACAACACAACCAGCACAATGTCCCCCATGCAATATGGCTGACTTGGAAGTCACCTATACAACATGGCAACCAGCACAATGTCCCCCATGCAATATGGTTGACTTGGAAGTCACCTATACAACATGGCAACCAGCACAATGTCCCTAATGCAATATGGTTGACTTGGAAGTCACCTATACAAGAAACCAGCACAATGTCCCCCATGCAATGTGGCTGACTTGGAAGTCACCTATAGAACATGGCCACCAGCACAATGTTCCCCATGCAATATGGCTGACTTGGAAGTCACCTATATAACATGGCAACCAGCACAATGTCACCCAAGCAATATGGCTCACTTGGAAGTCACCTATAGCACATGGCAACCAGCACAATGTCCCCCAAGCAATATGGCTGACTTGGAAGTCACCTATACAACATGGCAACCAGCACAATGTCCCCCATGCAATATGGCTGACTTGGAAGTCACCTATAGAACATGGCCACCAGCACAATGTCCCCCATGCAACACGGCTGACTTGGAAGTCACCTATACAAGACAACCAGCACAATGTCCCCCATGCAATATGGCTGACTTGGAAGTCACCTATACAACACAACCAGCACAATGTCCCCCAAGCAATATGGCTCACTTGGAAGTCACCTATACAACATGGCAAACAGCACAATGTCCCCCATGCAATATGGCTGACTTGGAAGTCACCTATACAACATGGCAACCAGCACAATGTCCCCCATGCAATATGGCTGACTTGGAAGTCACCTATACAAGACAACCAGCACAATGTCCCCCATGCAATATGGCTGACTTGGAAGTCACCTATAGGACATGGCAACCAGCACAATGTCCCCCAAGCAATATGGCTGACTTGGAAGTCACCTATACAAGACAACCAGCACAATGTCCCAAATGCAATATGGCTGACTTGGAAGTCACCTATAGAACATGGCCACTAGCACAATGTCCCCCATGCAATATGGCTGACTTGGAAGTCACCTATACAACATGGCAACCAGCACAATGTCCCCCATGCAATATGGCTGACTTGGAAGTCACCTATACAATACAACCAGCACAATGTCCCCCAAGCAATATGGCTGACTTGGAAGTCACCTATACAAGACAACCAGCACAATGTCCCCCATGCAATATGGCTGACTTGGAAGTCACCTATACAATACAACCAGCACAATGTTCCCCATGCAATATGGCTGATTTGGAAGTCACCTATACAACACAACCAGCACAATGTCCCCCATGCAATATGGCTGACTTGGAAGTCACCTATACAACATGGCAACCAGCACAATGTCCCCCATGCAATCTGGCTGACTTGGAAGTCACCTATGCAATACAACCAGCACAATGTCCCCCATGCAATATGGCTGACTTGGAAGTCACCTATACAACACAACCAGCACAATGTCCCCCATGCAATATGGCTGACTTGGAAGTCACCTATACAACACAACCAGCACAATGTCCCCCATGCAATATGGCTGACTTGGAAGTCACCTATAGAACATGGCAACCAGCACAATGTCCCCCAAGCAATATGGCTGACTTGGAAGTCACCTATACAACATGGCAACCAGCACAATGTCCCCCATGCAATATGGCTGACTTGGAAGTCACCTATAGAACATGGCCACCAGCACAATGTCCCCCATGCAACACGGCTGACTTGGAAGTCACCGATACAAGACAACCAGCACAATGTCCCCCATGCAATATGGCTGACTTGGAAGTCACCTATACAACACAACCAGCACAATGTCCCCCAAGCAATATGTCTCACTTGGAAGTCACCTATACAACATTGCAACCAGCACAATGTCCCCCATGCAATATGGCTGACTTGGAAGTCACCTATACAACATGGCAACCAGCACAATGTCCCCCATGCAATATGGCTGACTTGGAAGTCACCTATACAAGACAACCAGCACAATGTCCCCCATGCAATATGGCTGACTTGGAAGTCACCTATAGGACATGGCAACCAGCACAATGTCCCCCAAGCAATATGGCTGACTTGGAAGTCACCTATATAAGACAACCAGCACAATGTCCCAAATGCAATATGGCTGACTTGGAAGTCACCTATAGAAAATGGCCACCAGCACAATGTCCCCCATGCAATATGGCTGACTTGGAAGTCACCTATACAACATGGCAACCAGCACAATGTCCCCCATGCAATATGGCTGACTTGGAAGTCACCTATACAATACAACCAGCACAATGTCCCCCAAGCAATATGGCTGACTTGGAAGTCACCTATACAAGACAACCAGCACAATGTCCCCCATGCAATATGGCTGACTTGGAAGTCACCTATACAATACAACCAGCACAATGTTCCCCATGCAATATGGCTGATTTGGAAGTCACCTATACAACACAACCAGCACAATGTCCCCCATGCAATATGGCTGACTTGGAAGTCACCTATACAACATGGCAACCAGCACAATGTCCCCCATGCAATATGGCTGACTTGGAAGTCACCTATGCAATACAACCAGCACAATGTCCCCCATGCAATATGGCTGACTTGGAAGTCACCTATACAACACAACCAGCACAATGTCCCCCATGCAATATGGCTGACTTGGAACTCACCTATACAACACAACCAGCACAATGTCCCCCATGCAATATGGCTGACTTGGAAGTCACCTATAGAACATGGCAACCAGCACAATGTCCCCCAAGCAATATGGCTGACTTGGAAGTCACCTATACAACATGGCCACCAGCACAATGTCCCCCAAGCAATATGGCTGACTTGGAAGTCACCTATACAACACAACCAGCACAATGTCCCCCATGCAATATGGCTGACTTGGAAGTCACCTATACAACATGGCAACCAGCACAATGTCCCCCATGCAATATGGCTGACTTGGAAGTCACCTATACAACATGGCAACCAGCACAATGTCCCCCATGCAATATGGCTGACTTGGAAGTCACCTATACAAAACAACCAGCACAATGTCCCCATGCAATATGGATGACTTGGAAGTCACCTATAGAACATGGCCACCAGCACAATGTCCCCCATGCAATATGGCTGACTTGGAAGTCACCTATACAACATGGCAACCAGCACAATGTCCCCCAAGCAATATGGCTCACTTGGAAGTCACCTATACAACATGGCAACCAGCACAATGTCCCCCATGCAATATGGCTGACTTGGAAGTCACCTATAGTACATGGCCACCAGCACAATGTCCCCCATGCAACACGGCTGACTTGAAAGTCACCTATACAAGACAACCAGCACAATGTCCCCCATGCAATATGGCTGACTTGGAAGTCACCTATACAACACAACCAGCACAATGTCCCCCAAGCAATATGGCTCACTTGGAAGTCACCTATACAACATGGCAACCAGCACAATGTCCCCCATGCAATATGGCTGACTTGGAAGTCACCTATACAACATGGCAACCAGCACAATGTCCCCCATGCAATATGGCTGACTTGGAAGTCACCTATACAATACAACCAGCACAATGTCCCCCAGGCAATATGGCTGACTTGGAAGTCACCTATACAACATGGCAACCAGCACAATGTCCCCCAAGCAATATGGCTGACTTGGAAGTCACCTATACAACATGGCAACCAGCACAATGTCCCCCATGCAATATGGCTGACTTGGAAGTCACCTATAGAACATGGCCACCAGCACAATGTCTCCCATGCAATATGGCTGACTTGGAAGTCACCTATACAACATGGCAACCAGCACAATGTCCCCCATGCAATATGGCTGACTTGGAAGTCACCTATACAATACAACCAGCACAATGTCCCCCAAGCAATATGGCTGACTTGGAAGTCACCTATACAAGACAACCAGCACAATGTCCCCCATGCAATATGGCTGACTTGGAAGTCACCTATACAATACAACCAGCACAGTGTTCCCCATGCAATATGGCTGATTTGGAAGTAACCTATACAACACAACCAGCACAATGTCCCCCATGCAATATGGCTGACTTGGAAGTCACCTATACAACATGGCAACCAGCACAATGTCCCCCATGCAATATGGCTGACTTGGAAGTCACCTATGCAATACAACCAGCACAATGTCCCCCATGCAATATGGCTGACTTGGAAGTCACCTATACAACACAACCAGCACAATGTCCCCCATGCAATATGGCTGACTTGGAAGTCACCTATACAACACAACCAGCACAATGTCCCCCATGCAATATGGCTGACTTGGAAGTCACCTATAGAACATGGCAACCAGCACAATGTCGCCCAAGCAATATGGCTGACTTGGAAGTCACCAATACAACATGGCCACCAGCACAATGTCCCCCAAGCAATATGGCTGACTTGGAAGTCACCTATACAACACAACCAGCACAATGTCCCCCATGCAATATGGCTGACTTGGAAGTCACCTATACAACATGGCAACCAGCACAATGTCCCCCATGCAATATGGCTGACTTGGAAGTCACCTATACAACATGGCAACCAGCACAATGTCCCCCATGCAATATGGCTGACTTGGAAGTCACCTATACAAGACAACCAGCACAATGTCCCCATGCAATATGGCTGACTTGGAAGTCACCTATAGAACATGGCCACCAGCACAATGTCCCCCATGCGATATGGCTGACTTGGAAGTCACCTATACAACATGGCAACCAGCACAATGTCCCCCAAGCAATATGGCTCACTTGGAAGTCACCTATACAACATGGCAACCAGCACAATGTCCCCCATGCAATATGGCTGACTTGGAAGTCACCTATACAACACAACCAGCACAATGTCCCCCATGCAATATGGCTGACTTGGAACTCACCTATACAACACAACCAGCACAATGTCCCCCATGCAATATGGCTGACTTGGAAGTCACCTATAGAACATGGCAACCAGCACAATGTCCCCCAAGCAATATGGCTGACTTGGAAGTCACCTATACAACATGGCCACCAGCACAATGTCCCCCAAGCAATATGGCTGACTTGGAAGTCACCTATACAACACAACCAGCACAATGTCCCCCATGCAATATGGCTGACTTGGAAGTCACCTATACAACATGGCAACCAGCACAATGTCCCCCATGCAATATGGCTGACTTGGAAGTCACCTATACAACATGGCAACCAGCACAATGTCCCCCATGCAATATGGCTGACTTGGAAGTCACCTATACAAGACAACCAGCACAATGTCCCCATGCAATATGGCTAACTTGGAAGTCACCTATAGAACATGGATAGGTGACTTTCAAGTCAGCCGTGTTGCATGGGGGACATTGTGCTGGTGGCCATGTACTATAGGTGACTTCCAAGTCAGCCATATTGCATGGGGGACATTGTGCTGGTGGCCCTGTTGTATAGGTGACTTCCAAGTGAGCCATATTGCTTGGGGGACATTGTGCTGGTTGCCATGTTGTATAGGTGACTTCCAAGTCAGCCATATTGCATGGGGGACATTGTGCTGGTGGCCATGTACTATAGGTGACTTCCAAGTCAGCCATATTGCATGGGGGACATTGTGCTGGTTGCCATGTTGTATAGGTGACTTCCAAGTCAGCCATATTGCATGGGGGACATTGTGCTGGTTGTGTTGTATAGGTGACTTCCAAGTCAGCCATATTGCTTGGGGGACATTGTGCTGGTGGCCATGTTGTATAGGTGACTTCCAAGTCAGCCATATTGCTTGGGGGACATTGTGCTGGTTGCCATGTTCTATAGGTGACTTCCAAGTCAGCCATATTGCATGGGGGACATTGTGCTGGTTGTGTTGTATAGGTGACTTCCAAGTCAGCCATATTGCATGGGGGACATTGTGCTGGTTGTGTTGTATAGGTGACTTCCAAGTCAGCCATATTGCATGGGGGACATTGTGCTGGTTGTATTGCATAGGTGACTTCCAAGTCGGCCATATTGCATGGGGGACATTGTGCTGGTTGCCATGTTGTATAGGTGACTTCCAAGTCAGCCATATTGCATGGGGGACATTGTGCTGGTTGTGTTGTATAGGTGACTTCCAAATCAGCCATATTGCATGGGGAACATTGTGCTGGTTGTATTGTATAGGTGACTTCCAAGGCTGACTTGGTAGTCACCTATAGAACATGGCCACCAGCACAATGTCCCCCATGCAATATGGCTGACTTGGAAGTCACCTATACAACATGGCAACCAGCACAATGTCCCCCATGCAATATGGCTGACTTGGAAGTCACCTATACAATACAACCAGCACAATGTCCCCCAAGCAATATGGCTGACTTGGAAGTCACCTATACAAGACAACCAGCACAATGTCCCCCATGCAATATGGCTGACTTGGAAGTCACCTATAGGACATGGCCACCAGCACAATGTCCCCCATGCAATATGGCTGACTTGGAAGTCACCTATACAAGACAACCAGCACAATGTCCCCGATGCAATATGGCTGACTTGGAAGTCACCTATAGAACATGGCCACCAGCACAATGTCCCCCATGCAATATGGCTGACTTGGAAGTCACCTATAGAACATGGCAACCAGCACAATGTCCCCCAAGCAATATGGCTGACTTGGAAGTCACCTATACAAGACAACCAGCACAATTTCCCCCATGCAATATGGCTGACTTGGAAGTCACCTATAGGACATGGCAACCAGCACAATGTCCCCCATGCAATATGGCTGACTTGGAAGTCACCTATACAATACAACCAGCACAATGTCCCCCATGCAATTTGGCTGACTTGGAAGTCACCTATACAACATGGCAACCAGCACAATGTCCCCCATGCAATATGGCTGACTTGGAAGTCACCTATAGAACATGGCCACCAGCACAATGTCCCCCATGCAATATGGCTGACTTGGAAGTCACCTATACAACATGGCAACCAGCACAATGTCCCCCAAGCAATATGGCTGACTTGGAAGTCACCTATAGAACATGGCCACCAGCACAATGTTCCCCAAGCAATATGGCTGACTTGGAAGTCACCTATAGAACATGGCAACCAGCACAATGTCCCCCTAGCAATATGGCTGACTTGGAAGTCAACTATACAAGACAACCAGCACAATGTCCCCCATGCAATATGGCTGACTTGGAAGTCACCTATAGGACATGGCAACCAGCACAATGTCCCCCATGCAATATGGCTGACTTGGAAGTCACCTATAGAACATGGCCACCAGCACAATGTCCGCCAAGCAATATGGCTCACTTGGAAGTCACCTATACAATACAACCAGCACAATGTCCCCCATGCAATATGGCTGACTTGGAAATCACCTAGAGAACATGGCCACCAGCACAATGTCCCCCAAGCAATATGGCTGACTTGGAAGTCACCTATACAAGACAACCAGCACAATGTCCCCCATGCAATATGGCTGACTTGGAAGTCACCTATAGGACATGGCCACCAGCACAATGTCCCCCATGCAATATGGCTGACTTGGAAGTCACCTATACAATACAACCAGCACAATGTCCCCCATGCAATATGGCTGACTTGGAAGTCACCTATACAAGACAACCAGCACAATGTCCCCCATGCAATATTGCTGACTTGGAAGTCACCTATAGAACATGGCCACCAGCACAATGTCCCCCATGCAATATGGCTGACTTGGAAGTCACCTTTAGAACATGGCAACCAGCACAATGTCCCCCAAGCAATATGGCTGACTTGGAAGTCACCTATACAAGACAACCAGCACAATTTCCCCCATGCAATATGGCTGACTTGGAAGTCACCTATAGGACATGGCAACCAGCACAATGTCCCCCATGCAATATGGCTGACTTGGAAGTCACCTATACAATACAACCAGCACAATGTCCCCCATGCAATTTGGCTGACTTGGAAGTCACCTATACAACATGGCAACCAGCACAATGTCCCCCATGCAATATGGCTGACTTGGAAGTCACCTATAGAACATGGCCACCAGCACAATGTCCCCCATGCAATATGGCTGACTTGGAAGTCACCTATACAACATGGCAACCAGCACAATGTCCCCCAAGCAATATGGCTGACTTGGAAGTCACCTATACAAGACAACCAGCACAATGTCCCCCATGCAATATGGCTGACTTGGAAGTCACCTATAGGACATGGCAACCAGCACAATGTCCCCCATGCAATATGGCTGACTTGGAAGTCACCTATAGAACATGGCCACCAGCACAATGTCCGCCAAGCAATATGGCTCACTTGGAAGTCACCTATACAATACAACCAGCACAATGTCCCCCATGCAATATGGCTGACTTGGAAGTCACCTATACAATACAACCAGCACAATGTCCCAAATGCAATATGGCTGACTTGGAAGTCACCTATAGAACATAGCCACCAGCACAATGTCCCCCATGCAATATGGCTGACTTGGAAGTCACCTATACAACATGGCAACCAGCACAATGTCCCCCATGCAATATGGCTGACTTGGAAGTCACCTATACAATACAACCAGCACAATGTCCCCCATGCAATTTGGCTGACTTGGAAGTCACCTATACAACATGGCAACCAGCACAATGTCCCCCATGCAATATGGCTGACTTGGAAGTCACCTATAGAACATGGCCACCAGCACAATGTCCCCCATGCAATATGGCTGACTTGGAAGTCACCTATACAACATGGCAACCAGCACATTGTCCCCCAAGCAATATGGCTGACTTGGAAGTCACCTATAGAACATGGCCACCAGCACAATGTCCCCCAAGCAATATGGCTGACTTGGAAGTCACCTATAGAACATGGCAACCAGCACAATGTCCCCCAAGCAATATGGCTGACTTGGAAGTCACCTATACAAGACAACCAGCACAATGTCCCCCATGCAATATGGCTGACCTGGAAGTCACCTATAGGACATGGCAACCAGCACAATGTCCCCCATGCAATATGGCTGACTTGGAAGTCACCTATAGAACATGGCCACCAGCACAATGTCCCCCAAGCAATATGGCTGACTTGGAAGTCACCTATAGAACATGGCAACCAGCACAATATCCCCCAAGCAATATGGCTGACTTGGAAGTCACCTATACAAGACAACCAGCACAATGTCCCCCATGCAATATGGCTGACTTGGAAGTCACCTATAGGACATGGCAACCAGCACAATGTCCCCCATGCAATATGGCTGACTTGGAAGTCACCTATAGAACATGGCCACCAGCACAATGTCCGCCAAGCAATATGGCTCACTTTGAAGTCACCTATACAATACAACCAGCACAATGTCCCCCATGCAATATGGCTGACTTGGAAGTCACCTATACAATACAACCAGCACAATGTCCCAAATGCAATATGGCTGACTTGGAAGTTACCTTTAGAACATGGCCACCAGCACAATGTCCCCCATGCAATATGGCTGACTTGGAAGTCACCTATACAACATGGCAACCAGCACAATGCCCCCCATGCAATATGGCTGACTTGGAAGTCACCTATACAATACAACCAGCACAATGTCCCCCAAGCAATATGGCTGACTTGGAAGTCACCTATACAAGACAACCAGCACAATGTCCCCCATGCAATATGGCTGACTTGGAAGTCACCTATAGGACATGGCCACCAGCACAATGTCCCCCATGCAATATGGCTGACTTGGAAGTCACCTATACAATACAACCAGCACAATGTCCCCCATGCAATATGGCTGACTTGGAAGTCACCTATACAAGACAACCAGCACAATGTCCCCCATGCAATATTGCTGACTTGGAAGTCACCTATAGAACATGGCCACCAGCACAATGTCCCCCATGCAATATGACTGACTTGGAAGTCACCTATAGAACATGGCAACCAGCACAATGTCCCCCAAGCAATATGGCTGACTTGGAAGTCACCTATACAAGACAACCAGCACAATTTCCCCCATGCAATATGGCTGACTTGGAAGTCACCTATAGGACATGGCAACCAGCACAATGTCCCCCATGCAATATGGCTGACTTGGAAGTCACCTATACAATACAACCAGCACAATGTCCCCCATGCAATTTGGCTGACTTGGAAGTCACCTATACAACATGGCAACCAGCACAATGTCCCCCATGCAATATGGCTGACTTGGAAGTCACCTATAGAACATGGCCACCAGCACAATGTCCCCCATGCAATATGGCTGACTTGGAAGTCACCTATACAACATGGCAACCAGCACAATGTCCCCCAAGCAATATGGCTGACTTGGAAGTCACCTATAGAACATGCCCACCAGCACAATGTCCCCCAAGCAATATGGCTGACTTGGAAGTCACATATAGAACATGGCAACCAGCACAATGTCCCTCAAGCAATATGGCTGACTTGGAAGTCACCTATACAAGACAACCAGCACAATGTCCCCCATGCAATATGGCTGACTTGGAAGTCACCTATAGGACATGGCAACCAGCACAATGTCCCCCATGCAATATGGCTGACTTGGAAGTCACCTATAGAACATGGCCACCAGCACAATGTCCGCCAAGCAATATGGCTCACTTGGAAGTCACCTATACAATTCAACCAGCACAATGTCCCCCATGCAATATGGCTGACTTGGAAGTCACCTATACAATACAACCAGCACAATGTCCCAAATGCAATATGGCTGACTTGGAAGTCACCTATAGAACATAGCCACCAGCACAATGTCCCCCATGCAATATGGCTGACTTGGAAGTCACCTATACAACATGGCAACCAGCACAATGTCCCCCATGCAATATGGCTGACTTGGAAGTCACCTATGCAATACAACCAGCACAATGTCCCCCATGCAATTTGGCTGACTTGGAAGTCACCTATACAACATGGCAACCAGCACAATGTCCCCCAAGCAATATGGCTGACTTGGAAGTCACCTATAGAACATGGCCACCAGCACAATGTCCCCCAAGCAATATGGCTGACTTGGAAGTCACCTTTAGAACATGGCAACCAGCACAATGTCCCCCAAGCAATATGGCTGACTTGGAAGTCACCTATACAAGACAACCAGCACAATGTCCCCCATGCAATATGGCTGACTTGGAAGTCACCTATAGGACATGGCAACCAGCACAATGTCCCCCATGCAATATGGCTGACTTGGAAGTCAACTATAGAACATGGCCACCAGCACAATGTCCGCCAAGCAATATGGCTCACTTGGAAGTCACCTATACAATACAACCAGCACAATGTCCCCCATGCAATATGGCTGACTTGGAAGTCACCTATACAATACAACCAGCACAATGTCCCAAATGTAATATGGCTGACTTGGAAGTCACCTATAGAACATGGCCACCAGCACAATGTCCCCCATGCAATATGGCTGACTTGGAAGTCACCTATACAACATGGCAACCAGCACAATGTCCCCCATGCAATATGGCTGACTTGGAAGTCACCTATACAATACAACCAGCACAATGTCCCCCATGCAATTTGGCTGACTTGGAAGTCACCTATACAACATGGCAACCAGCACAATTTCCCCCATGCAATATGGCTGACTTGGAAGTCACCTATAGAACATGGCCACCAGCACAATGTCCCCCATGCAATATGGCTGACTTGGAAGTCACCTATACAACATGGCAACCAGCACAATGTCCCCCAAGCAATATGTCTGACTTGGAAGTCACCTATAGAACATGGCCACCAGCACAATGTCCCCCAAGCAATATGGCTGACTTGGAAGTCACCTATAGAACATGGCAACCAGCACAATGTCCCCCAAGCAATATGGCTGACTTGGAAGTCACCTATACAAGACAACCAGCACAATGTCCCCCATGCAATATGGCTGACTTGGAAGTCACCTATAGGACATGGCAACCAGCACAATGTCCCCCATGCAATATGGCTGACTTGGAAGTCACCTATAGAACATGGCCACCAGCACAATGTCCCCCATGCAATATGGCTGACTTGGAAGTCACCTATAGAACATGGCCACCAGCACAATGTCCGCCAAGCAATATGGCTCACTTTGAAGTCACCTATACAATACAACCAGCACAATGTCCCCCATGCAATATGGCTGACTTGGAAGTCACCTATACAATACAACCAGCACAATGTCCCAAATGCAATATGGCTGACTTGGAAGTTACCTTTAGAACATGGCCACCAGCACAATGTCCCCCATGCAATATGGCTGACTTGGAAGTCACCTATACAACATGGCAACCAGCACAATGCCCCCCATGCAATATGGCTGACTTGGAAGTCACCTATACAATACAACCAGCACAATGTCCCCCAAGCAATATGGCTGACTTGGAAGTCACCTATACAAGACAACCAGCACAATGTCCCCCATGCAATATGGCTGACTTGGAAGTCACCTATAGGACATGGCCACCAGCACAATGTCCCCCATGCAATATGGCTGACTTGGAAGTCACCTATACAATACAACCAGCACAATGTCCCCCATGCAATATGGCTGACTTGGAAGTCACCTATACAAGACAACCAGCACAATGTCCCCCATGCAATATTGCTGACTTGGAAGTCACCTATAGAACATGGCCACCAGCACAATGTCCCCCATGCAATATGACTGACTTGGAAGTCACCTATAGAACATGGCAACCAGCACAATGTCCCCCAAGCAATATGGCTGACTTGGAAGTCACCTATACAAGACAACCAGCACAATTTCCCCCATGCAATATGGCTGACTTGGAAGTCACCTATAGGACATGGCAACCAGCACAATGTCCCCCATGCAATATGGCTGACTTGGAAGTCACCTATACAATACAACCAGCACAATGTCCCCCATGCAATTTGGCTGACTTGGAAGTCACCTATACAACATGGCAACCAGCACAATGTCCCCCATGCAATATGGCTGACTTGGAAGTCACCTATAGAACATGGCCACCAGCACAATGTCCCCCATGCAATATGGCTGACTTGGAAGTCACCTATACAACATGGCAACCAGCACAATGTCCCCCAAGCAATATGGCTGACTTGGAAGTCACCTATAGAACATGGCCACCAGCACAATGTCCCCCAAGCAATATGGCTGACTTGGAAGTCACATATAGAACATGGCAACCAGCACAATGTCCCTCAAGCAATATGGCTGACTTGGAAGTCACCTATACAAGACAACCAGCACAATGTCCCCCATGCAATATGGCTGACTTGGAAGTCACCTATAGGACATGGCAACCAGCACAATGTCCCCCATGCAATATGGCTGACTTGGAAGTCACCTATAGAACATGGCCACCAGCACAATGTCCGCCAAGCAATATGGCTCACTTGGAAGTCACCTATACAATTCAACCGGCACAATGTCCCCCATGCAATATGGCTGACTTGGAAGTCACCTATACAATACAACCAGCACAATGTCCCAAATGCAATATGGCTGACTTGGAAGTCACCTATAGAACATAGCCACCAGCACAATGTCCCCCATGCAATATGGCTGACTTGGAAGTCACCTATACAACATGGCAACCAGCACAATGTCCCCCATGCAATATGGCTGACTTGGAAGTCACCTATGCAATACAACCAGCACAATGTCCCCCATGCAATTTGGCTGACTTGGAAGTCACCTATACAACATGGCAACCAGCACAATGTCCCCCAAGCAATATGGCTGACTTGGAAGTCACCTATAGAACATGGCCACCAGCACAATGTCCCCCAAGCAATATGGCTGACTTGGAAGTCACCTTTAGAACATGGCAACCAGCACAATGTCCCCCAAGCAATATGGCTGACTTGGAAGTCACCTATACAAGACAACCAGCACAATGTCCCCCATGCAATATGGCTGACTTGGAAGTCACCTATAGGACATGGCAACCAGCACAATGTCCCCCATGCAATATGGCTGACTTGGAAGTCAACTATAGAACATGGCCACCAGCACAATGTCCGCCAAGCAATATGGCTCACTTGGAAGTCACCTATACAATACAACCAGCACAATGTCCCCCATGCAATATGGCTGACTTGGAAGTCACCTATACAATACAACCAGCACAATGTCCCAAATGTAATATGGCTGACTTGGAAGTCACCTATAGAACATGGCCACCAGCACAATGTCCCCCATGCAATATGGCTGACTTGGAAGTCACCTATACAACATGGCAACCAGCACAATGTCCCCCATGCAATATGGCTGACTTGGAAGTCACCTATACAATACAACCAGCACAATGTCCCCCATGCAATTTGGCTGACTTGGAAGTCACCTATACAACATGGCAACCAGCACAATTTCCCCCATGCAATATGGCTGACTTGGAAGTCACCTATAGAACATGGCCACCAGCACAATGTCCCCCATGCAATATGGCTGACTTGGAAGTCACCTATACAACATGGCAACCAGCACAATGTCCCCCAAGCAATATGGCTGACTTGGAAGTCACCTATAGAACATGGCCACCAGCACAATGTCCCCCAAGCAATATGGCTGACTTGGAAGTCACCTATAGAACATGGCAACCAGCACAATGTCCCCCAAGCAATATGGCTGACTTGGAAGTCACCTATACAAGACAACCAGCACAATGTCCCCCATGCAATATGGCTGACTTGGAAGTCACCTATAGGACATGGCAACCAGCACAATGTCCCCCATGCAATATGGCTGACTTGGAAGTCACCTATAGAACATGGCCACCAGCACAATGTCCCCCATGCAATATGGCTGACTTGGAAGTCACCTATACAACATGGCAACCAGCACAATGTCCCCCAAGCAATATGGCTGACTTGGAAGTCACCTATAGAACATGGCTACCAGCACAATGTCCCCCAAGCAATATGGCTGACTTGGAAGTCACCTATAGAACATGGCAACCAGCACAATGTCCCCCAAGCAATATGGCTGACTTGGAAGTCACCTATACAAGACAACCAGCACAATGTCCCCCATGCAATATGGCTGACTTGGAAGTCACCTATAGGACATGGCAACCAGCACAATGTCCCCCATGCAATATGGCTGACTTGGAAGTCACCTATAGAACATGGCCACCAGCACAATGTCCGCCAAGCAATATGGCTCACTTTGAAGTCACCTATACAATACAACCAGCACAATGTCCCCCATGCAATATGGCTGACTTGGAAGTCACCTATACAATACAACCAGCACAATGTCCAAAATGCAATATGGCTGACTTGGAAGTCACCTATAGAACATGGCCACCAGCACAATGTCCCCCATGCAATATGGCTGACTTGGAAGTCACCTATACAACATGGCAACCAGCACAATGCCCCCCATGCAATATGGCTGACTTGGAAGTCACCTATACAATACAACCAGCACAATGTCCCCCAAGCAATATGGCTGACTTGGAAGTCACCTATACAAGACAACCAGCACAATGTCCCCCATGCAAAATGGCTAACTTGGAAGTCACCTATAGGACATGGCCACCAGCACAATGTCCCCCATGCAATATGGCTGACTTGGAAGTCACCTATACAATACAACCAGCACAATGTCCCCCATGCAATATGGCTGACTTGGAAGTCACCTATACAAGACAACCAGCACAATGTCCCCCATGCAATATTGCTGACTTGGAAGTCACCTATAGAACATGGCCACCAGCACAATGTCCCCCATGCAATATGGCTGACTTGGAAGTCACCTATAGAACATGGCAACCAGCACAATGTCCCCCAAGCAATATGGCTGACTTGGAAGTCACCTATACAAGACAACCAGCACAATTTCCCCCATGCAATATGGCTGACTTGGAAGTCACCTATAGGACATGGCAACCAGCACAATGTCCCCCATGCAATATGGCTGACTTGGAAGTCACCTATACAATACAACAAGCACAATGTCCCCCATGCAATTTGGCTGACTTGGAAGTCACCTATACAACATGGCAACCAGCACAATGTCCCCCATGCAATATGGCTGACTTGGAAGTCACCTATAGAACATGGCCACCAGCACAATGTCCCCCATGCAATATGGCTGACTTGGAAGTCACCTATACAACATGGCAACCAGCACAATGTCCCCCAAGCAATATGGCTGACTTGGAAGTCACCTATAGAACATGGCCACCAGCACAATGTCCCCCAAGCAATATGGCTGACTTGGAAGTCACATATAGAACATGGCAACCAGCACAATGTCCCCCAAGCAATATGGCTGACTTGGAAGTCACCTATACAAGACAACCAGCACAATGTCCCCCATGCAATATGGCTGACTTGGAAGTCACCTATAGGACATGGCAACCAGCACAATGTCCCCCATGCAATATGGCTGACTTGGAAGTCACCTATAGAACATGGCCACCAGCACAATGTCCGCCAAGCAATATGGCTCACTTGGAAGTCACCTATACAATTCAACCAGCACAATGTCCCCCATGCAATATGGCTGACTTGGAAGTCACCTATACAATACAACCAGCACAATGTCCCAAATGCAATATGGCTGACTTGGAAGTCACCTATAGAACATAGCCACCAGCACAATGTCCCCCATGCAATATGGCTGACTTGGAAGTCACCTATACAACATGGCAACCAGCACAATGTCCCCCATGCAATATGGCTGACTTGGAAGTCACCTATACAATACAACCAGCACAATGTCCCCCATGCAATTTGGCTGACTTGGAAGTCACCTATACAACATGGCAACCAGCACAATGTCCCCCAAGCAATATGGCTGACTTGGAAGACACCTATAGAACATGGCCACCAGCACAATGTCCCCCAAGCAATATGGCTGACTTGGAAGTCACCTATAGAACATGGCAACCAGCACAATGTCCCCCAAGCAATATGGCTGACTTGGAAGTCACCTATACAAGACAACCAGCACAATGTCCCCCATGCAATATGGCTGACTTGGAAGTCCCTATAGGACATGGCAACCAGCACAATGTCCCCCATGCAATATGGCTGACTTGGAAGTCAACTATAGAACATGGCCACCAGCACAATGTCCGCCAAGCAATATGGCTCACTTGGAAGTCACCTATACAATACAACCAGCACAATGTCCCCCATGCAATATGGCTGACTTGGAAGTCACCTATACAATACAACCAGCACAATGTCCCAAATGTAATATGGCTGACTTGGAAGTCACCTATAGAACATGGCCACCAGCACAATGTCCCCCATGCAATATGGCTGACTTGGAAGTCACCTATACAACATGGCAACCAGCACAATGTCCCCCATGCAATATGGCTGACTTGGAAGTCACCTATACAATACAACCAGCACAATGTCCCCCAAGCAATATGGCTGACTTGGAAGTCACCTATACAAGACAACCAGCACAATGTCCCCCATGCAATATGGCTGACTTGGAAGTCACCTATAGGACATGGCCACCAGCACAATGTCCCCCATGCAATATGGCTGACTTGGAAGTCACCTATACAATACAACCAGCACAATGTCCCCCATGCAATATGGCTGACTTGGAAGTCACCTATACAAGACAACCAGCACAATGTCCCCCATGCAATATTGCTGACTTGGAAGTCACCTATAGAACATGGCCACCAGCACAATGTCCCCCATGCAATATGGCTGACTTGGAAGTCACCTATAGAACATGGCAACCAGCACAATGTCCCCCAAGCAATATGGCTGACTTGGAAGTCACCTATACAAGACAACCAGCACAATTTCCCCCATGCAATATGGCTGACTTGGAAGTCACCTATAGGACATGGCAACCAGCACAATGTCCCCCATGCAATATGGCTGACTTGGAAGTCACCTATACAATACAACCAGCACAATGTCCCCCATGCAATTTGGCTGACTTGGAAGTCACCTATACAACATGGCAACCAGCACAATGTCCCCCATGCAATATGGCTGACTTGGAAGTCACCTATACAACATGGCAACCAGCACAATGTCCCCCATGCAATATGGCTGACTTGGAAGTCACCTATACAATACAACCAGCACAATGTCCCCCATGCAATTTGGCTGACTTGGAAGTCACCTATACAACATGGCAACCAGCACAATGTCCCCCAAGCAATATGGCTGACTTGGAAGTCACCTATAGAACATGGCCACCAGCACAATGTCCCCCAAGCAATATGGCTGACTTGGAAGTCACCTATAGAACATGGCCACCAGCACAATGTCCGCCAAGCAATATGGCTCACTTGGAAGTCACCTATACAATACAACCAGCACAATGTCCCCCATGCAATATGGCTGACTTGGAAGTCACCTATACAATACAACCAGCACAATGTCCCAAATGTAATATGGCTGACTTGGAAGTCACCTATAGAACATGGCCACCAGCACAATGTCCCCCATGCAATATGGCTGACTTGGAAGTCACCTATACAACATGGCAACCAGCACAATGTCCCCCATGCAATATGGCTGACTTGGAAGTCACCTATACAACATGGCAACCAGCACAATGTCCCCCAAGCAATATGGCTGACTTGGAAGTCACCTATAGAACATGGCCACCAGCACAATGTCCCCCAAGCAATATGGCTGACTTGGAAGTCACATATAGAACATGGCAACCAGCACAATGTCCCCCAAGCAATATGGCTGACTTGGAAGTCACCTATACAAGACAACCAGCACAATGTCCCCCATGCAATATGGCTGACTTGGAAGTCACCTATAGGACATGGCAACCAGCACAATGTCCCCCATGCAATATGGCTGACTTGGAAGTCACCTATAGAACATGGCCACCAGCACAATGTCCGCCAAGCAATATGGCTCACTTGGAAGTCACCTATACAATTCAACCAGCACAATGTCCCCCATGCAATATGGCTGACTTGGAAGTCACCTATACAATACAACCAGCACAATGTCCCAAATGCAATATGGCTGACTTGGAAGTCACCTATAGAACATAGCCACCAGCACAATGTCCCCCATGCAATATGGCTGACTTGGAAGTCACCTATACAACATGGCAACCAGCACAATGTCCCCCATGCAATATGGCTGACTTGGAAGTCACCTATACAATACAACCAGCACAATGTCCCCCATGCAATTTGGCTGACTTGGAAGTCACCTATACAACATGGCAACCAGCACAATGTCCCCCAAGCAATATGGCTGACTTGGAAGACACCTATAGAACATGGCCACCAGCACAATGTCCCCCAAGCAATATGGCTGACTTGGAAGTCACCTATAGAACATGGCAACCAGCACAATGTCCCCCAAGCAATATGGCTGACTTGGAAGTCACCTATACAAGACAACCAGCACAATGTCCCCCATGCAATATGGCTGACTTGGAAGTCCCTATAGGACATGGCAACCAGCACAATGTCCCCCATGCAATATGGCTGACTTGGAAGTCAACTATAGAACATGGCCACCAGCACAATGTCCGCCAAGCAATATGGCTCACTTGGAAGTCACCTATACAATACAACCAGCACAATGTCCCCCATGCAATATGGCTGACTTGGAAGTCACCTATACAATACAACCAGCACAATGTCCCAAATGTAATATGGCTGACTTGGAAGTCACCTATAGAACATGGCCACCAGCACAATGTCCCCCATGCAATATGGCTGACTTGGAAGTCACCTATACAACATGGCAACCAGCACAATGTCCCCCATGCAATATGGCTGACTTGGAAGTCACCTATACAATACAACCAGCACAATGTCCCCCAAGCAATATGGCTGACTTGGAAGTCACCTATACAAGACAACCAGCACAATGTCCCCCATGCAATATGGCTGACTTGGAAGTCACCTATAGGACATGGCCACCAGCACAATGTCCCCCATGCAATATGGCTGACTTGGAAGTCACCTATACAATACAACCAGCACAATGTCCCCCATGCAATATGGCTGACTTGGAAGTCACCTATACAAGACAACCAGCACAATGTCCCCCATGCAATATTGCTGACTTGGAAGTCACCTATAGAACATGGCCACCAGCACAATGTCCCCCATGCAATATGGCTGACTTGGAAGTCACCTATAGAACATGGCAACCAGCACAATGTCCCCCAAGCAATATGGCTGACTTGGAAGTCACCTATACAAGACAACCAGCACAATTTCCCCCATGCAATATGGCTGACTTGGAAGTCACCTATAGGACATGGCAACCAGCACAATGTCCCCCATGCAATATGGCTGACTTGGAAGTCACCTATACAATACAACCAGCACAATGTCCCCCATGCAATTTGGCTGACTTGGAAGTCACCTATACAACATGGCAACCAGCACAATGTCCCCCATGCAATATGGCTGACTTGGAAGTCACCTATACAACATGGCAACCAGCACAATGTCCCCCATGCAATATGGCTGACTTGGAAGTCACCTATACAATACAACCACCACAATGTCCCCCATGCAATTTGGCTGACTTGGAAGTCACCTATACAACATGGCAACCAGCACAATGTCCCCCAAGCAATATGGCTGACTTGGAAGTCACCTATAGAACATGGCCACCAGCACAATGTCCCCCAAGCAATATGGCTGACTTGGAAGTCACCTATAGAACATGGCAACCAGCACAATGTCCCCCAAGCAATATGGCTGACTTGGAAGTCACCTATACAAGACAACCAGCACAATGTCCCCCATGCAATATGGCTGACTTGGAAGTCACCTATAGGACATGGCAACCAGCACAATGTCCCCCATGCAATATGGCTGACTTGGAAGTCAACTATAGAACATGGCCACCAGCACAATGTCCGCCAAGCAATATGGCTCACTTGGAAGTCACCTATACAATACAACCAGCACAATGTCCCCCATGCAATATGGCTGACTTGGAAGTCACCTATACAATACAACCAGCACAATGTCCCAAATGTAATATGGCTGACTTGGAAGTCACCTATAGAACATGGCCACCAGCACAATGTCCCCCATGCAATATGGCTGACTTGGAAGTCACCTATACAACATGGCAACCAGCACAATGTCCCCCATGCAATATGGCTGACTTGGAAGTCACCTATACAATACAACCAGCACAATGTCCCCCAAGCAATATGGCTGACTTGGAAGTCACCTATACAAGACAACCAGCACAATGTCCCCCATGCAATATGGCTGACTTGGAAGTCACCTATAGGACATGGCCACCAGCACAATGTCCCCCATGCAATATGGCTGACTTGGAAGTCACCTATACAATACAACCAGCACAATGTCCCCCATGCAATATGGCTGACTTGGAAGTCACCTATACAAGACAACCAGCACAATGTCCCCCATGCAATATTGCTGACTTGGAAGTCACCTATAGAACATGGCCACCAGCACAATGTCCCCCATGCAATATGGCTGACTTGGAAGTCACCTATAGAACATGGCAACCAGCACAATGTCCCCCAAGCAATATGGCTGACTTGGAAGTCACCTATACAAGACAACCAGCACAATTTCCCCCATGCAATATGGCTGACTTGGAAGTCACCTATAGGACATGGCAACCAGCACAATGTCCCCCATGCAATATGGCTGACTTGGAAGTCACCTATACAATACAACCAGCACAATGTCCCCCATGCAATTTGGCTGACTTGGAAGTCACCTATACAACATGGCAACCAGCACAATGTCCCCCATGCAATATGGCTGACTTGGAAGTCACCTATAGAACATGGCCACCAGCACAATGTCCCCCATGCAATATGGCTGACTTGGAAGTCACCTATACAACATGGCAACCAGCACAATGTCCCCCAAGCAATATGGCTGACTTGGAAGTCACCTATAGAACATGGCAACCAGCACAATGTCCCCCAAGCAATATGGCTGACTTGGAAGTCACCTATACAAGACAACCAGCACAATGTCCCCCATGCAATATGGCTTACTTGGAAGTCACCTATAGGACATGGCAACCAGCACAATGTCCCCCATGCAATATGGCTGACTTGGAAGTCACCTATAGAACATGGCCACCAGCACAATGTCCGCCAAGCAATATGGCTCACTTGGAAGTCACCTATACAATACAACCAGCACAATGTCCCCCATGCAATATGGCTGACTTGGAAGTCACCTATACAATACAACCAGCACAATGTCCCAAATGCAATATGGCTGACTTGGAAGTCACCTATAGAACATAGCCACCAGCACAATGTCCCCCATGCAATATGGCTGACTTGGAAGTCACCTATACAAGACAACCAGCACAATGTCCCCCATGCAATATGGCTGACTTGGAAGTCACCTATACGACATGGCCACCAGCACAATGTCCCCCATGCAATATGGCTGACTTGGAAGTCACCTATACAATACAACCAGCACAATGTCCCCCATGCAATATGGCTGACTTGGAAGTCACCTATACAATACAACCAGCACAATGTCCCCCATACAATATGGCTGATTTGGAAGTCACCTATACAACACAACCAGCACAATGTCCCCCATGCAATATGGCTGACTTGGAAGTCACCTATACAATACAACCAGCACAATGTCCCCCATGCAATATGGCTGACTTGGAAGTCACCTATACAACATGGCAACCAGCACAATGTCCCCCATGCAATATGGCTGACTTGGAAGTCACCTATACAATACAACCAGCACAATGTCCCCCAAGCAATATGGCTGACTTGGAAGTCACCTATACAAGACAACCAGCACAATGTCCCCCATGCAATATGGCTGACTTGGAAGTCACCTATAGGACATGGCCACCAGCACAATGTCCCCCATGCAATATGGCTGACTTGGAAGTCACCTATACAATACAACCAGCACAATGTCCCCCATGCAATATGGCTGACTTGGAAGTCACCTATACAAGACAACCAGCACAATGTCCCCCATGCAATATTGCTGACTTGGAAGTCACCTATAGAACATGGCCACCAGCACAATGTCCCCCATGCAATATGGCTGACTTGGAAGTCACCTATAGAACATGGCAACCAGCACAATGTCCCCCAAGCAATATGGCTGACTTGGAAGTCACCTATACAAGACAACCAGCACAATTTCCCCCATGCAATATGGCTGACTTGGAAGTCACCTATAGGACATGGCAACCAGCACAATGTCCCCCATGCAATATGGCTGACTTGGAAGTCACCTATACAATACAACCAGCACAATGTCCCCCATGCAATTTGGCTGACTTGGAAGTCACCTATACAACATGGCAACCAGCACAATGTCCCCCATGCAATATGGCTGACTTGGAAGTCACCTATAGAACATGGCCACCAGCACAATGTCCCCCATGCAATATGGCTGACTTGGAAGTCACCTATACAACATGGCAACCAGCACAATGTCCCCCAAGCAATATGGCTGACTTGGAAGTCACCTATAGAACATGGCAACCAGCACAATGTCCCCCAAGCAATATGGCTGACTTGGAAGTCACCTATACAAGACAACCAGCACAATGTCCCCCATGCAATATGGCTTACTTGGAAGTCACCTATAGGACATGGCAACCAGCACAATGTCCCCCATGCAATATGGCTGACTTGGAAGTCACCTATAGAACATGGCCACCAGCACAATGTCCGCCAAGCAATATGGCTCACTTGGAAGTCACCTATACAATACAACCAGCACAATGTCCCCCATGCAATATGGCTGACTTGGAAGTCACCTATACAATACAACCAGCACAATGTCCCAAATGCAATATGGCTGACTTGGAAGTCACCTATAGAACATAGCCACCAGCACAATGTCCCCCATGCAATATGGCTGACTTGGAAGTCACCTATACAACATGGCAACCAGCACAATGTCCCCCATGCAATATGGCTGACATGGAAGTCACCTATACAATACAACCAGCACAATGTCCGCCAAGCAATATGGCTCACTTGCAAGTCACCTATACAATACAACCAGCACAATGTCCCCCATGCAATATGGCTGACTTGGAAGTCACCTATACAATACAACCAGCACAATGTCCCAAATGCAATATGGCTGACTTGGAAGTCACCTATAGAACATAGCCACCAGCACAATGTCCCCCATGCAATATGGCTGACTTGGAAGTCACCTATACAACATGGCAACCAGCACAATGTCCCCCATGCAATATGGCTGACATGGAAGTCACCTATACAATACAACCAGCACAATGTCCCCCAAGCAATATGGCTGACTTGGAAGTCACCTATACAAGACAACCAGCACAATGTCCCCCATGCAATATGGCTGACTTGGAAGTCACCTATACAATACAACCAGCACAATGTCCCCCATGCAATATGGCTGATTTGGAAGTCACCTATACAACACAACCAGCACAATGTCCCCCATGCAATATGGCTGACTTGGAAGTCACCTATACAAGACAACCAGCACAATGTCCCCCATGCAATATGGCTGACTTGGAAGTCACCTAAAGGACATGGCCACCAGCACAATGTCCCCCATGCAATATGGCTGACTTGGAAGTCACATATACAATACAACCAGCACAATGTCCCCCATGCAATATGGCTGACTTGGAAGTCACCTATACAACATGGCAACCAGCACAATGTCCCCCATGCAATATGGCTGATTTGGAAGTCACCTATACAACACAACCAGCACAATGTCCCCCATGCAATATGGCTGACTTGGAAGTCACCTATACAAGACAACCAACACAATGTCCCCCATGCAATATGGCTGACTTGGAAGTCACCTATAGAACTTGGCCACCAGCACAATGTCCCCCATGCAATATGGCTGACTTGGAAGTCACCTATACAACATGGCAACCAGCACAATGTCCCCTATGCATTATGGCTGACTTGGAAGTCACCTATACAATACAACCAGCACAATGTCCCCCAAGCAATATGGCTGACTTGGAAGTCACCTATACAAGACAACCAGCACAATGTCCCCCATGCAATATGGCTGACTTGGAAGTCACCTATAGGACATGGCCACCAGCACAATGTCCCCCATGCAATATGGCTGACTTGGAAGTCACCTATACAATACAACCAGCACAATGTCCCCCATGCAATATGGCTGACTTGGAAGTCACCTATACAATACAACCAGCACAATGTCCCCCATGCAATATGGCTGATTTGGAAGTCACCTATACAACACAACCAGCACAATGTCTGCCAAGCAATATGGCTCACTTGGAAGTCACCTATACAAGACAACCAGCACAATGTCCCCCATGCAATATGGCTGACTTGGAAGTCACCTAAAGGACATGGCCACCAGCACAATGTCCCCCATGCAATATGGCTGACTTGGAAGTCACATATACAATACAACCAGCACAACGTCCCCCATGCAATATGGCTGACTTGGAAGTCACCTATACAACATGGCAACCAGCACAATGTCCCCTATGCAATATGGCTGACTTGGAAGTCACCTATACAATACAACCAGCACAATGTCCCCCAAGCAATATGGCTGACTTGGAAGTCACCTATACAAGACAACCAGCACAATGTCCCCCATGCAATATGGCTGACTTGGAAGTCACCTATAGGACATGGCCACCAGCACAATGTCCCCCATGCAATATGGCTGACTTGGAAGTCACCTATACAATACAACCAGCACAATGTCCCCCATGCAATATGGCTGACTTGGAAGTCACCTATACAATACAACCAGCACAATGTCCCCCATGCAATATGGCTGATTTGGAAGTCACCTATACAACACAACCAGCACAATGTCTGCCAAGCAATATGGCTCACTTGGAAGTCACCTATACAAAACAACCAGCACAATGTCCCCCATGCAATATGGCTGACTTGGAAGTCACCTAAAGGACATGGCCACCAGCACAATGTCCCCCATGCAATATGGCTGACTTGGAAGTCACATATACAATACAACCAGCACAACGTCCCCCATGCAATATGGCTGACTTGGACGTCACCTATACAACATGGCAACCAGCACAATGTCCCCCATTCAATATGGCTGATTTGGAAGTCACCTATACAACACAACCAGCACAATGTCCCCCATGCAATATGGCTGACTTGGAAGTCACCTATACAAGACAACCAGCACAATGTCCCCCATGCAATATGGCTGACTTGGAAGTCACCTATAGAACATGGCCACCAGCACAATGTCCCCCATGCAATATGGCTGACTTGGAAGTCACCTATAGAACATGGCCACCAGCACAATGTAACCCATGCAATATGGCTGACTTGGAAGTCACCTATACAACATGGCAACCAGCACAATGTCCCCCAAGCAATATGGCTGACTTGGAAGTCACCTATAGAACATGGCCACCAGCACAATGTCCCCCATGCAATATGGCTGACTTGGAAGTCACCTATAGAACATGGCCACCAGCACAATGTCCGCCAAGCAATATGGCTCACTTGGAAGTCACCTATACAATACAACCAGCACAATGTTCCCCATGCAATATGGCTGACTTGGAAGTCACCTATACAATACAACCAGCACAATGTCCCAAATGCAATATGGCTGACTTGAAAGTCACCTATAGAACATGGCCACCAGCACAATGTCCCCCATGCAATATGGCTGACTTGGAAGTCACCTATACAATACAACCAGCACAATGTCCCCCATGCAATATGGCTGACTTGGAAGTCACCTATAGAACATGGCCACCAGCACAATGTCCCCCATGCAATATGGCTGACTTGGAAGTCAACTATAGAACATGGCCACCAGCACAATGTAACCCATGCAATATGGCTGACTTGGAAGTCACCTATACAACATGGCAACCAGCACAATGTCCCCCAAGCAATATGGCTGACTTGGAAGTCACCTATAGAACATGGCCACCAGCACAATGTCCCCCAAGCAATATGGCTGACTTGGAAGTCACCTATAGGACATGGCAACCAGCACAAAGTCCCCCATGCAATATGGCTGACTTGGAAGTCACCTATAGAACATGGCCACCAGCACAATGTCCCCCAAGACTTGGAAGTCACCTATACAAGACAACCAGCACAATGTCCCCCATGCAATATGGCTGACTTGGAAGTCACCTATAGAACATGGCCACCAGCACAATGTCCCCCATGCAATATGGCTGACTTGGAAGTCACCTATAGAACATGGCAACCAGCACAATGTCCCCCAAGCAATATGGCTGACTTGGAAGTCACCTATACAAGACAACCAGCACAATTTCCCCCATGCAATATGGCTGACTTGGAAGTCACCTATAGGACATGGCAACCAGCACAATGTCCCCCATGCAATATGGCTGACTTGGAAGTCACCTATACAATACAACCAGCACAATGTCACCCATGCAATTTGGCTGACTTGGAAGTCACCTATACAACATGGCAACCAGCACAATGTCCCCCATGCAATATGGCTGACTTGGAAGTCACCTATAGAACATGGCCACCAGCACAATGTCCCCCATGCAATATGGCTGACTTGGAAGTCACCTATACAACATGGCAACCAGCACAATGTCCCCCATGCAATATGGCTGACTTGGAAGTCACCTATAGAACATGGCAACCAGCACAATGTCCCCCAAGCAATATGGCTGACTTGGAAGTCACCTATACAAGACAACCAGCACAATGTCCCCCATGCAATGTGGCTGACTTGGAAGTCACCTATAGGACATGGCAACCAGCACAATGTCCCCCATGCAATATGGCTGACTTGGAAGTCACCTATAGAACATGGCCACCAGCACAATGTCCGCCAAGCAATATGGCTCACTTGGAAGTCACCTATACAATACAACCAGCACAATGTCCCCCATGCAATATGGCTGACTTGGAAGTCACCTATACAATACAACCAGCACAATGTCCCAAATGCAATATGGCTGACTTGGAAGTCACCTATACAACATGGCAACCAGCACAATGTCCCCCATGCAATATGGCTGACATGGAAGTCACCTATACAATACAACCAGCACAATGTCCCCCAAGCAATATGGCTGACTTGGAAGTCACCTATACAAGACAACCAGCACAATGTCCCCCATGCAATATGGCTGACTTGGAAGTCACCTATACAATACAACCAGCACAATGTCCCCCATGCAATATGACTGATTTGGAAGTCGCCTATACAACACAACCAGCACAATGTCCCCCATGCAATATGGCTGACTTGGAAGTCACCTATACAAGACAACCAGCACAATGTCCCAAATGCAATATGGCTGACTTGGAAGTCACCTATAGAACATGGCCACCAGCACAATGTCCCCCATGCAATATGGCTGACTTGGAAGTCACCTATACAACATGGCAACCAGCACAATGTCCCCTATGCAATTTGGCTGACTTGGAAGTCACCTATACAATACAACCAGCACAATGTCCCCCAAGCAATATGGCTGACTTGGAAGTCACCTATACAAGACAACCAGCACAATGTCCCCCATGCAATATGGCTGACTTGGAAGTCACCTATAGGACATGGCCACCAGCACAATGTCCCCCATTCAATATGGCTGACTTGGAAGTCACCTATACAATACAACCAGCACAATGTCCCCCATGCAATATGGCTGACTTAGAAGTCACCTATACAATACAACCAGCACAATGTCCCCCATGCAATATGGCTGACTTGGAAGTCACCTATACAATACAACCAGCACAATGTCCCCCATGCAATATGGCTGACTTGGAAGTCACCTATAGAACATGGCCACCAGCACAATGTCCGCCAAGCAATATGGCTCACTTGGAAGTCACCTATACAATACAACCAGCACAATGTCCCCCATGCAATATGGCTGACTTGGAAGTCACCTATACAATACAACCAGCACAATGTCCCAAATGCAATATGGCTGACTTGGAAGTCACCTATAGAACATGGCCACCAGCACAATGTCCCCCATGCAATATGGATGACTTGGAAGTCACCTATACAACATGGCAACCAGCACAATGTCCCCCATGCAATATGGCTGACTTGGAAGTCACCTATACAATACAACCAGCACAATGTCCCCCAAGCAATATGGCTGACTTGGAAGTCACCTATACAACACAACCAGCACAATGTCCCCCATGCAATATGGCTGACTTGGAAGTCACCTATACAATACAACCAGCACAATGTCCCCCATGCAATATGGCTGATTTGGAAGTCACCTATACAACACAACCAGCACAATGTCCCCCATGCAATATGGCTGACTTGGAAGTCACCTATACAAGACAACCAGCACAATGTCCCCCATGCAATATGGCTGACTTGGAAGTCACCTATACAATACAACCAGCACAATGTCCCCCATGCAATATGGCTGACTTGGAAGTCACCTATACAAGACAACCAGCACAATGTCCCCCATGCAATATGGCTGACTTGGAAGTCACCTATAGAACATGGCCACCAGCACAATGTCCCCCATGCAATATGGCTGACTTGGAAGTCACCTATAGAACATGGCAACCAGCACAATGTCCCCCAAGCAATATGGCTGACTTGGAAGTCACCTATACAAGACAACCAGCACAATTTCCCCCATGCAATATGGCTGACTTGGAAGTCACCTATAGGACATGGCAACCAGCACAATGTCCCCCATGCAATATGGCTGACTTGGAAGTCACCTATACAATACAACCAGCACAATGTCCCCCATGCAATTTGGCTGACTTGGAAGTCACCTATACAACATGGCAACCAGCACAATGTCCCCCATGCAATATAGCTGACTTGGAAGTCACCTATAGAACATGGCCACCAGCACAATGTCCCCCATGCAATATGGCTGACTTGGAAGTCACCTATACAACATGGCAACCAGCACAATGTCCCCCAAGCAATATGGCTGACTTGGAAGTCACCTATAGAACATGGCCACCAGCACAATGTCCCCCAAGCAATATGGCTGACTTGGAAGTCACCAATATAACATGGCAACCAGCACAATGTCCCCCAAGCAATATGGCTGACTTGGAAGTCACCTATACAAGACAACCAGCACAATGTCCCCCATGCAATATGGCTGACTTGGAAGTCACCTATAGGACATGGCAACCAGCACAATGTCCCCCATGCAATATGGCTGACTTGGAAGTCACCTATAGAACATGGCCACCAGCACAATGTCCACCAAGCAATATGGCTCACTTGGAAGTCACCTATACAATACAACCAGCACAATGTCCCCCATGCAATATGGCTGACTTGGAAGTCACCTATACAATACAACCAGCAAAATGTCCCAAATGCAATATGGCTGACTTGGAAGTCACCTATAGAACATGGCCACCGGCACAATGTCCCCCATGCAATATGGCTGACTTGGAAGTCACCTATACAACATGGCAACCAGCACAATGTCCCCCATGCAATATGGCTGACATGGAAGTCACCTATACAATACAACCAGCACAATGTCCCCCAAGCAATATGGCTGACTTGGAAGTCACCTATACAAGACAACCAGCACAATGTCCCCCATGCAATATGGCTGACTTGGAAGTCACCTATACAATACAACCAGCACAATGTCCCCCATGCAATATGGCTGATTTGGAAGTCGCCTATACAACACAACCAGCACAATGTCCCCCATGCAATATGGCTGACTTGGAAGTCACCTATACAAGACAACCAGCACAATGTCCCAACTGCAATATGGCTGACTTGGAAGTCACCTATAGAACATGGCCACCAGCACAATGTCCCCCATGCAATATGGCTGACTTGGAAGTCACCTATACAACATGGCAACCAGCACAATGTCCCCTATGCAATTTGGCTGACTTGGAAGTCACCTATACAATACAACCAGCACAATGTCCCCCAAGCAATATGGCTGACTTGGAAGTCACCTATACAAGACAACCAGCACAATGTCCCCCATGCAATATGGCTGACTTGGAAGTCACCTATAGGACATGGCCACCAGCACAATGTCCCCCATGCAATATGGCTGACTTGGAAGTCACCTATAAAATACAACCAGCACAATGTCCCCTATGCAATATGGTTGACTTGGAAGTCACCTATACAATACAACCAGCACAATGTCCCCCATGCAATATGGCTGATTTGGTTGTCACCTATACAACACAACCAGCACAATGTCCCCCATGCAATATGGCTGACTTGGAAGTCACCTATACAAGACAACCAGCACAATGTCCCCCATGCAATATGGCTGACTTGGAAGTCACCTATAGAACATGGCCACCAGCACAATGTCCCCCATGCAATATGGCTGACTTTGAAGTCACCTATAGAACATGGCCACCAGCACAATGTAACCCATGCAATATGGCTGACTTGGAAGTCACCTATACAACATGGCAACCAGCACAATGTCCCCCAAGCAATATGGCTGACTTGGAAGTCACCTATAGAACATGGCCACCAGCACAATGTCCCCCAAGCAATATGGCTGACTTGGAAGTCACCTATAGAACATGGCAACCAGCACAATGTCCCCCAAGCAATATGGCTGACTTGGAAGTCACCTATACAAGACAACCAGCACAATGTCCCCCATGCAATATGGCTGACTTGGAAGTCACCTATAGAACATGGCAACCAGCACAATGTCCCCCATGCAATATGGCTGACTTGGAAGTCACCTATAGAACATGGCCACCAGCACAATGTCCCCCAAGCAATATGGCTCACTTGGAAGTCACCTATACAATACAATCAGCACAATGTCCCAAATGCAATATGGCTGACTTGGAAGTCACCTATAGAACATGGCCACCAGAACAATGTCCCCCATGCAATATGGCTGACTTTGAAGCCACCTATACAACATGGCAACCAGCAAAATGTCCCCCATGCAATATGGCTGACTTGGAAGTAAACTATACAATACAACCAGCACAATGTCCCCCAAGCAATATGGCTGACTTGGAAGTCACCTATACAAGACAACCAGCACAATGTCCCCCATGCAATATGGCTGACTTGGAAGTCACCTATACAATACAACCAGCACAATGTCCCCCATGCAATATGGCTGATTTGGAAGTCACCTATACAATACAACCAGCACAATGTCCCCCATGCAATATGGCTGATTTGGAAGTCACCTATACAACACAACCAGCACAATGTCCCCCATGCAATATGGCTGACTTGAAAGTCACCTATACAAGACAACCAGCACAATGTCCCCCATGCAATATGGCTGACTTGGAAGTCACCTATAGAACATGGCCACCAGCACAATGTCCCCCATGCAATATGGCTGACTTGGAAGTCACCTATAGAACATGGCCACCAGCACAATGTAACCCATGCAATATGGCTGACTTGGAAGTCACCTATACAACATGGCAACCAGCACAATGTCCCCCAAGCAATATGGCTGACTTGGAAGTCACCTATAGAACATGGCCACCAGCACAATGTCCCCCAAGCAATATGGCTGACTTGGAAGTCACCTATACAACATGGCAACCAACACAATGTCCCCCAAGCAATATGGCTGACTTGGAAGTCACCTATACAACATGGCAACCAGCACAATGTCCCCCAAGCAATATGGCTGACTTGGAAGTCACCTATAGAACATGGCAACCAGCACAATGTCCCCCAAGCAATATGGCTGACTTAAAAGTCACCTATACAAGACAACCAGCACAATCTCCCCCATGCAATATGGCTGACTTGGACGTCACCTATAGGACATGGCAACAAGCACAATGTCCCCCATGCAATATGGCTGACTTGTAAGTCACCTATACAACATGGCAACCAGCACAACGTCCCCCATGCAATATGGCTGACTTGGAAGTCACCTATACAACATGGCAACCAGCACAATGTCCCTCATGCAATATGGCTGACTTGGAAGTCACCTTTACAACATGGCCACCAGCACAATGTCCCCCATGCAATATGGCTGACTTGGAAGTCACCTATAGGACATGGCAACCAGCACAATGTCCCCCATGCAATATGGCTGACTTGGAAGTCACCTATAGAACATGGCCACCAGCACAATGTCCCCCAAGCAATATGGCTCACTTGGAAGTCACCTATACAATACAACCAGCACAATGTCCCCCATGCAATATGGCTGACTTGGAAGTCACCTATACAATACAACCAGCACAATGTCCCCCATGCAATATGGCTGACTTGGACGTCACCTATAGGACATGGCAACAAGCACAATGTCCCTCATGCAATATGGCTGACTTGTAAGTCACCTATACAACATGGCAACCAGCACAATGTCCCCCATGCAATATGGCTGACTTGGAAGTCACCTATACAACATGGCAACCAGCACAATGTCCCTCATGCAATATGGCTGACTTGGAAGTCACCTTTACAACATGGCCACCAGCACAATGTCCCCCATGCAATATGGCTGACTTGGAAGTCACCTATAGGACATGGCAACCAGCACAATGTCCCCCATGCAATATGGCTGACTTGGAAGTCATCTATAGAACATGGCCACCAGCACAATGTCCCCCAAGCAATATGGCTCACTTGGAAGTCACCTATACAATACAACCAGCACAATGTCCCCCATGCAATATGGCTGACTTGGAAGTCACCTATACAATACAACCAGCACAATGTCCCCCATGCAATATGGCTGACTTGGAAGTCACCTATACAACACAACCTGCACAATGTCCCCCATGCAATATGGCTGACTTGGAAGTCACCTATACAAGACAACCAGCACAATGTCCCCCATGCAATATGGCTCACTTGGAAGTCACCTATACAACATGGCATCCAGCACAATGTCCCCCATGCAATATGGCTGACTTGGAAGTCACCTATACAACATGGAAACCAACACAATGTCCCCCATGCAATATGGCTGACTTGGAAGTCACCTATACAACATGGCAACCAGCACAATGTCCCCCATGCAATATGGCTGACTTCGAAGTCACCTATACAAGAAACCAGCACAATGTCCCCCATGCAATGTGGCTGACTTGGAAGTCACCTATAGAACATGGCCACCAGCACAATGTCCCCCATGCAATATGGCTGACTTGGAAGTCACCTATACAACATGGCAACCAGCACAATGTCCCCCATGCAATATGGCTCACTTGGAAGTCACCTATACAACATGGCAACCAGCACAATGTCCCTCATGCAATATGGCTGACTTGGAAGGCACCTTTACAACATGGCCACCAGCACAATGTCCCCCATGCAATATGGCTGACTTGGAAGTCACCTATAGGACATGGCAACCAGCACAATGTCCCCCATGCAATATGGCTGACTTGGAAGTCATCTATAGAACATGGCCACCAGCACAATGTCCCCCAAGCAATATGGCTCACTTGGAAGTCACCTATACAATACAACCAGCACAATGTCCCCCATGCAATATGGCTGACTTGGAAGTCACCTATACAATACAACCAGCACAATGTCCCCCATGCAATATGGCTGACTTGGAAGTCACCTATACAACACAACCTGCACAATGTCCCCCATGCAATATGGCTGACTTGGAAGTCACCTATACAAGACAACCAGCACAATGTCCCCCATGCAATATGGCTCACTTGGAAGTCACCTATACAACATGGCATCCAGCACAATGTCCCCCATGCAATATGGCTGACTTGGAAGTCACCTATACAACATGGCAACCAACACAATGTCCCCCATGCAATATGGCTGACTTGGAAGTCACCTATACAACATGGCAACCAGCACAATGTCCCCCATGCAATATGGCTGACTTCGAAGTCACCTATACAAGAAACCAGCACAATGTCCCCCATGCAATGTGGCTGACTTGGAAGTCACCTATAGAACATGGCCACCAGCACAATGTCCCCCATGCAATATGGCTGACTTGGAAGTCACCTATACAACATGGCAACCAGCACAATGTCCCCCATGCAATATGGCTCACTTGGAAGTCACCTATACAACATGGCATCCAGCACAATGTCCCCCATGCAATATGGCTGACTTGGAAGTCACCTATACAACATGGCAACCAACACAATGTCCCCCATGCAATATGGCTGACTTGGAAGTCACCTATACAACATGGCAACCAGCACAATGTCCCCCATGCAATATGGCTGACTTCGAAGTCACCTATACAAGAAACCAGCACAATGTCCCCCATGCAATATGGCTGACTTGGAAGTCACCTATACAATACAACCAGCACAATGTCCCCCATGCAATATGGCTGACTTGGACGTCACCTATAGGACATGGCAACAAGCACAATGTCCGCCATGCAATATGGCTGACTTGTAAGTCACCTATACAACATGGCAACCAGCACAATGTCCCCCATGCAATATGGCTGACTTGGAAGTCACCTATACAACATGGCAACCAGCACAATGTCCCTCATGCAATATGGCTGACTTGGAAGTCACCTTTACAACATGGCCACCAGCACAATGTCCCCCATGCAATATGGCTGACTTGGAAGTCACCTATAGGACATGGCAACCAGCACAATGTTCCCAATGCAATATGGCTGACTTGGAAGTCATCTATAGAACATGGCCACCAGCACAATGTCCCCCAAGCAATATGGCTCACTTGGAAGTCACCTATACAATACAACCAGCACAATGTCCCCCATGCAATATGGCTGACTTGGAAGTCACCTATACAATACAACCAGCACAATGTCCCCCATGCAATATGGCTGACTTGGAAGTCACCTATACAACACAACCTGCACAATGTCCCCCATGCAATATGGCTGACTTGGAAGTCACCTATACAAGACAACCAGCACAATGTCCCCCATGCAATATGGCTCACTTGGAAGTCACCTATACAACATGGCATCCAGCACAATGTCCCCCATGCAATATGGCTGACTTGGAAGTCACCTATACAACATGGCAACCAACACAATGTCCCCCATGCAATATGGCTGACTTGGAAGTCACCTATACAACATGGCAACCAGCACAATGTCCCCCATGCAATATGGCTGACTTCGAAGTCACCTATACAAGAAACCAGCACAATGTCCCCCATGCAATGTGGCTGACTTGGAAGTCACCTATAGAACATGGCCACCAGCACAATGTCCCCCATGCAATATGGCTGACTTGGAAGTAACCTATACAACATGGCAACCAGCACAATGTCCCCCATGCAATATGGCTCACTTGGAAGTCACCTATACAACATGGCATCCAGCACAATGTCCCCCATGCAATATGGCTGACTTGGAAGTCACCTATACAACATGGCAACCAACACAATGTCCCCCATGCAATATGGCTGACTTGGAAGTCACCTATACAACATGGCAACCAGCACAATGTCCCCCATGCAATATGGCTGACTTCGAAGTCACCTATACAAGAAACCAGCACAATGTCCCCCATGCAATGTGGCTGACTTGGAAGTCACCTATAGAACATGGCCACCAGCACAATGTCCCCCATGCAATATGGCTGACTTGGAAGTCACCTATACAACATGGCAACCAGCACAATGTCCCCCATGCAATATGGCTGACTTGGAAGTCAGATATACAATACAACCAGCACAATGTCCCCCAAGCAATATGGCTGACTTGGAAGTCACCTATACAAGACAACCAGCACAATGTCCCCCATGCAATATGGCTGACTTGGAAGTCACCTATAGGACATGGCCACCAGCACAATGTCCCCCATGCAATATGGCTGACTTGGAAGTCACCTATACAAGACAACCAGCACAATGTCCCCCATGCAATATGGCTGACTTGGAAGTCACCTATAGGACATGGCAACCAGCACAATGTCCCCCATGCAATATGGCTGACTTGGAAGTCACCTATAGAACATGGCAACCAGCACAATGTCCCCCAAGCAATATGGCTGACTTGGAAGTTACCTATACAAGACAACCAGCACAATGTCCCCCATGCAATATGGCTGACTTGGAAGTCACCTATAGGACATGGCAACCAGCACAATGTCCCCCATGCAATATGGCTGACTTGGAAGTCACCTATAGAACATGGCCACCAGCACAATGTCCCCCAAGCAATATGGCTGATTTGGAAGTCACCTATACAACACAACCAGCACAATGTCCCCCATGCAATATGGCTGACTTGGAAATCACCTATACAAGACAACCATCACAATGTCCCAAATGCAATATGGCTGACTTGGAAGTCACCAATAGAACATGGCCACCAGCACAATGTCCCCAATGCAATATGGCTGACTTGGAAGTCACCTATACAACATGGTAACCAGCACAATGTCCCCCATGCAATATGGCTGACTTGGAAGTCACCTATACAATACAACCAGCACAATGTCCCCCAAGCAATATGGCTGACTTGGAAGTCACCTATACAAGACAACCAGCACAATGTCCCCCATGCAATATGGCTGACTTGGAAGTCACCTATAGGACATGGCCACCAGCACAATGTCCCCCATACAATATGGCTGACTTGGAAGTCACCTATACAATACAACCAGCACAATGTCCCCCATGCAATATGGCTGACTTGGAAGTGACCTATACAACACAACCTGCACAATGTCCCCCATGCAATATGGCTGACTTGGAAGTCACCTATACAAGACAACCAGCACAATGTCCCCCATGCAATATGGCTCACTTGGAAGTCACCTATACAACATGGCATCCAGCACAATGTCCCCCATGCAATATGGCTGACTTGGAAGTCACCTATACAACATGGCAACCAACACAATGTCCCCCATGCAATATGGCTGACTTGGAAGTCACCTATACAACATGGCAACCAGCACAATGTCCCCCATGCAATATGGCTGACTTCGAAGTCACCTATACAAGAAACCAGCACAATGTCCCCCATGCAATGTGGCTGACTTGGAAGTCACCTATAGAACATGGCCACCAGCACAATGTCCCCCATGCAATATGGCTGACTTGGAAGTCACCTATACAACATGGCAACCAGCACAATGTCCCCCATGCAATATGGCTGACTTGGAAGTCAGCTATACAATACAACCAGCACAATGTCCCCCAAGCAATATGGCTGACTTGGAAGTCACCTATACAAGACAACCAGCACAATGTCCCCCATGCAATATGGCTGACTTGGAAGTCACCTATAGGACATGGCCACCAGCACAATGTCCCCCATGCAATATGGCTGACTTGGAAGTCACCTATACAAGACAACCAGCACAATGTCCCCCATGCAATATGGCTGACTTGGAAGTCACCTATAGGACATGGCAACCAGCACAATGTCCCCCATGCAATATGGCTGACTTGGAAGTCACCTATAGAACATGGCAACCAGCACAATGTCCCCCAAGCAATATGGCTGACTTGGAAGTTACCTATACAAGACAACCAGCACAATGTCCCCCATGCAATATGGCTGACTTGGAAGTCACCTATAGGACATGGCAACCAGCACAATGTCCCCCATGCAATATGGCTGACTTGGAAGTCACCTATAGAACATGGCCACCAGCACAATGTCCCCCAAGCAATATGGCTGATTTGGAAGTCACCTATACAACACAACCAGCACAATGTCCCCCATGCAATATGGCTGACTTGGAAATCACCTATACAAGACAACCATCACAATGTCCCAAATGCAATATGGCTGACTTGGAAGTCACCTATAGAACATGGCCACCAGCACAATGTCCCCAATGCAATATGGCTGACTTGGAAGTCACCTATACAACATGGTAACCAGCACAATGTCCCCCATGCAATATGGCTGACTTGGAATTCACCTATACAATACAACCAGCACAATGTCCCCCAAGCAATATGGCTGACTTGGAAGTCACCTATACAAGACAACCAGCACAATGTCCCCCATGCAATATGGCTGACTTGGAAGTCACCTATAGGACATGGCCACCAGCACAATGTCCCCCATGCAATATGGCTGACTTGGAATTCACCTATACAATACAACCAGCACAATGTCCCCCATGCAATATGGCTGACTTGAAAGTCACCTCTACAATACAACCAGCACAATGTCCCCCATGCAATATGGCTGATTTGGAAGTCACCTATATAACACAACCAGCACAATGTCCCCCATGCAATATGGCTGACTTGGAAGTCACCTATACAAGACAACCAGCACAATGTCCCCCATGCTATATGGCTGACTTGGAAGTCACCTATAGAACATGGCCACCAGCACAATGTCCCCCATGCAATATGGCTGACTTGGAAGTCACCTATACAACATGGCAACCAACACAATGTCCCCCAAGCACTATGGCTGACTTGGAAGTCACCTATACAACATGGCAACCAGCACAATGTCCTCCAAGCAATATGGCTGACTTGGAAGTCACCTATAGAACATGGCAACCAGCACAATGTCCCCCAAGCAATATGTCTGACTTAAAAGTCACCTATACAAGACAACCAGCACAATTTCCCCCATGCAATATGGCTGACTTGGACGTCACCTATAGGACATGGCAACAAGCACAATGTCCCCCATGCAATATGGCTGACTTGTAAGTCACCTATACAACATGGCAACCAGCACAATGTCCCCCATGCAATATGGCTGACTTGGAAGTCACCTATACAACATGGCAACCAGCACAATGTCCCTCATGCAATATGGCTGACTTGGAAGTCACCTTTACAACATGGCCACCAGCACAATGTCCCCCATGCAATATGGCTGACTTGGAAGTCACCTATAGGACATGGCAACCAGCACAATGTCCCCCATGCAATATGGCTGACTTGGAAGTCACCTATAGAACATGGCCACCAGCACAATGTCCCCCAAGCAATATGGCTCACTTGGAAGTCACCTATACAATACAACCAGCACAATGTCCCCCATGCAATATGGCTGACTTGGAAGTCACCTATACAATACAACCAGCACAATGTCCCCCATGCAATATGGCTGACTTGGACGTCACCTATAGGACATGGCAACAAGCACAATGTCCCCCATGCAATATGGCTGACTTGTAAGTCACCTATACAACATGGCAACCAGCACAATGTCCCCCATGCAATATGGCTGACTTGGAAGTCACCTTTACAACATGGCCACCAGCACAATGTCCCCCATGCAATATGGCTGACTTGGAAGTCACCTATAGGACATGGCAACCAGCACAATGTCCCCCATGCAATATGGCTGACTTGGAAGTCATCTATAGAACATGGCCACCAGCACAATGTCCCCCAAGCAATATGGCTCACTTGGAAGTCACCTATACAATACAACCAGCACAATGTCCCCCATGCAATATGGCTGACTTGGAAGTCACCTATACAATACAACCAGCACAATGTCCCCCATGCAATATGGCTGACTTGGAAGTCACATATACAACACAACCTGCACAATGTCCCCCATGCAATATGGCTGACTTGGAAGTCACCTATACAACACAACCAGCACAATGTCCCCCATGCAATATGGCTCACTTGGAAGTCACCTATACAACATGGCATCCAGCACAATGTCCCCCATGCAATATGGCTGACTTGGAAGTCACCTATACAACATGGCAACCAACACAATGTCCCCCATGCAATATGGCTGACTTGGAAGTCACCTATACAACATGGCAACCAGCACAATGTCCCCCATGCAATATGGCTGACTTCGAAGTCACCTATACAAGAAACCAGCACAATGTCCCCCATGCAATGTGGCTGACTTGGAAGTCACCTATAGAACATGGCCACCAGCACAATGTCCCACATGCAATATGGCTGACTTGGAAGTCACCTATACAACATGGCAACCAGCACAATGTCCCCCAAGCAATATGGCTGACTTGGAAGTCACCTATACAACATGGCAACCAGCACAATGTCCCCCAAGCAATATGGCTGACTTGGAAGTCACCTATAGAACATGGCCACCAGCACAATGTCCCCCAAGCAATATGGCTGACTTGGAAGTCACCTATACAAGACAACCAGCACAATGTCCCCCATGCAATATGGCTGAATTGGAAGTCACCTATAGGACATGGCAACCAGCACAATGTCCCCCAAGCAATATGGCTGACTTGGAAGTCACCTATACAAGACAACCAGCACAATGTCCCCCATGCAATATGGCTGACTTGGAAGTCACCTATAGGACATGGCAACCAGCACAATGTCCCCCATGCAATATGGCTGACTTGGAAGTCACCTATACATACAACCAGCACAATGTCCCCCATGCAATATGGCTGACTTGGAAGTCACCTATACAATACAACCAGCACAATGTCCCCCATGCAATATGGCTGACTTGGAAGTCACCTAAATAAAATGGCAACCAGCACAATGTCCCCCAAGCAATATGGCTGACTTGGAAGTCACCTATACAATACAACCAGCACAATGTCCCCCATGCAATATGGCTGACTTGGAAGTCACCTATACAACACAACCAGCACAATGTCCCCCATGCAATATGGCTGACTTGGAAGTCACCTAAACAACACAACCAGCACAATGTCCCCCATGCAATATGGCTGACTTGGAAGTCACCTATAGAACATGGCCACCAGCACAATGTCCCCCATGCAATATGGCTCACTTGGAAGTCACCTATACAATACAACCAGCACAATGTCCCCAATGCAATATGGCTGACTTGGAAGTCACCTTTACAATACAACCAGCACAATGTCCCCCATGCAATATGGTTGACTTGTAAGTCACCTATACAACACAACCAGCACAATGTCCCCCATGCAATATGGCTGACTTGGAAGTCACCTATACAACACAACTAGCACAATGTCCCCCATGCAATATGGCTCACTTGAACGTCACCTATACAACATGGCAACCAGCACAATGTCCCCCATGCAATATGGCTGACTTGGAAGTCACCTATACAACATAGCAACCAGCACAATGTCCCCCATGAAATATGGCTGACTTGGAAGTCACCTATACAACATGGCAACCAGCACAATTTCCCCCATGTAATATGGCTGACTTGGAAGTCACCTACACAAGACAACCAGCACAATGTCCTCCAAGCAATATGGCTGACTTGGAAGTCACCTATACAAGACAACCAGCACAATGTCCCCCATGCAATATGGCTGACTTGGAAGTCACCTATAGAAGACAACCAGCACAATGTCCTCCAAGCAATAAGACTGACTTGGAAGTCACCTATACAAGACAACCAGCACAATGTCCCCCATGCAACACGGCTGACTTGGAAGTCACCTATACAAGACAACCAGCACAATGTCCCCCATGCAATATGGCTCACTTGGAAGTCACCTATACAATACAACCAGCACAATGTCCCCCATGCAATATGGCTGACTTGGAAGTCACCTTTACAATACAACCAGCACAATGTCCCCCATGCAATATGGTTGACTTGGAAGTCACCTATACAACACAACCAGCACAATGTCCCCCATGCAATATGGCTGACTTGGAAGTCACCTATACAACACAACCAGCACAATGTCCCCCATGCAATATGGCTCACTTGAAAGTCACCTATACAACATGGCAACCAGCACAATGTCCCCCATGCAATATGGCTGACTTGGAAGTCACCTATACAACATAGCAACCAGCACAATGTCCCCCATGAAATATGGCTGACTTGGAAGTCACCTATACAACATGGCAACCAGCACAATTTCCCCCATGTAATATGGCTGACTTGGAAGTCACCTACACAAGACAACCAGCACAATGTCCTCCAAGCAATATGGCTGACTTGGAAGTCACCTATACAAGACAACCAGCACAATGTCCCCCATGCAATATGGCTGACTTGGAAGTCACCTATAGAAGACAACCAGCACAATGTCCTCCAAGCAATAAGACTGACTTGGAAGTCACCTATACAAGACAACCAGCACAATGTCCCCCATGCAACACGGCTGACTTGGAAGTCACCTATACAAGACAACCAGCACAATGTCCCCCATGCAATATGGCTGACTTGAAAGTCACCTATACAACACAACCAGCACAATGTCCCCCAAGCAATATGGCTCACTTGGAAGTCACCTATACAACATGGCAACCAGCACAATGTCCCCCATTCAATATGCCTGACTTGGAAGTCACCTATACAACATGGCAACCAGCACAATGTCCCCCATGCAATATGGCTGACTTGGAAGTCACCTATACAAGACAACCAGCACAATGTCCCCCATGCAATATGGCTGACTTGGAAGTCACCTATACAACATGGCAACCAGCACAATGTCCCCCATGCAATATGGCTGACTTGGAAGTCACCTTTACAATACAACCAGCACAATGTCCCCCAAGCAATATGGCTGACTTGGAAGTCACCTATAGAACATGGCCACCAGCACAATGTCCCCCATGCAATATGGCTGACTTGGAAGTCACCTATAGAACATGGCCACCAGCACAATGTCCCACATGCAATATGGCTGACTTGGAAGTCACCTATAGGACAATGCAACCAGCACAATGTCCCCCATGCAATATGGCTGACTTGGAAGTCACCTATAGAACATGGCCACCAGCACAATGTCCCCCATGCAATATGGCTGACTTGGAAGTCACCTATACCATACAACCAGCACAATGTCCCCCAAGCAATATGGCTGACTTGGAAGTCACCTATACAAGACAACCAGCACAATGTCCCCCATGCAATATGGCTGACTTGGAAGTCACCTATACGACATGGCCACCAGCACAATGTCCCCCATGCAATATGGCTGACTTGGAAGTCACCTATACAATACAACCAGCACAATGTCCCCCATGCAATATGGCTGACTTGGAAGTCACCTATACAATACAACCAGCACAATGTCCCCCATACAATATGGCTGATTTGGAAGTCACCTATACAACACAACCAGCACAATGTCCCCCATGCAATATGGCTGACTTGGAAGTCACCTATACAAGACAACCAGCACAATGTCCCCCATGCAATATGGCTGACTTGGAAGTCACCTATACAACATGGCAACCAGCACAATGTCCCCCATGCAATATGGCTGACTTGGAAGTCACCTATACAATACAACCAGCACAATGTCCCCCAAGCAATATGGCTGACTTGGAAGTCACCTATAGAACATGGCCACCAGCACAATGTCCCCCATGCAATATGGCTGACTTGGAAGTCACCTATAGAACATGGCCACCAGCACAATGTCCCACATGCAATATGGCTGACTTGGAAGTCACCTATAGGACAATGCAACCAGCACAATGTCCCCCATGCAATATGGCTGACTTGGAAGTCACCTATAGAACATGGCCACCAGCACAATGTCCCCCATGCAATATGGCTGACTTGGACGTCACCTATACAACATGGCAACCAGCACAATGTCCCCCATGCATGCATAATGGCTGACTTGGAAGTCACCTATACCATACAACCAGCACAATGTCCCCCAAGCAATATGGCTGACTTGGAAGTCACCTATACAAGACAACCAGCACAATGTCCCCCATGCAATATGGCTGACTTGGAAGTCACCTATACGACATGGCCACCAGCACAATGTCCCCCATGCAATATGGCTGACTTGGAAGTCACCTATACAATACAACCAGCACAATGTCCCCCATGCAATATGGCTGACTTGGAAGTCACCTATACAACACAACCAGCACAATGTCCCCCATGCAATATGGCTGACTTGGAAGTCACCTATACAAGACAACCAGCACAATGTCCCCCATGCAATATGGCTGACTTGGAAGTCACCTATACAACATGGCAACCAGCACAATGTCCCCCATGCAATATGGCTGACTTGGAAGTCACCTATACAATACAACCAGCACAATGTCCCCCAAGCAATATGGCTGACTTGGAAGTCACCTATAGAACATGGCCACCAGCACAATGTCCCCCATGCAATATGGCTGACTTGGAAGTCACCTATAGAACATGGCCACCAGCACAATGTCCCACATGCAATATGGCTGACTTGGAAGTCACCTATAGGACAATGCAACCAGCACAATGTCCCCCATGCAATATGGCTGACTTGGAAGTCACCTATAGAACATGGCCACCAGCACAATGTCCCCCATGCAATATGGCTGACTTGGACGTCACCTATACAACATGGCAACCAGCACAATGTCCCCCATGCATGCATAATGGCTGACTTGGAAGTCACCTATACCATACAACCAGCACAATGTCCCCCAAGCAATATGGCTGACTTGGAAGTCACCTATACAAGACAACCAGCACAATGTCCCCCATGCAATATGGCTGACTTGGAAGTCACCTATACGACATGGCCACCAGCACAATGTCCCCCATGCAATATGGCTGACTTGGAAGTCACCTATACAATACAACCAGCACAATGTCCCCCATGCAATATGGCTGACTTGGAAGTCACCTATACAATACAACCAGCACAATGTCCCCCATACAATATGGCTGATTTGGAAGTCACCTATACAACACAACCAGCACAATGTCCCCCATGCAATATGGCTGACTTGGAAGTCACCTATACAATACAACCAGCACAATGTCCCCCATGCAATATGGCTGACTTGGAAGTCACCTATACAACATGGCAACCAGCACAATGTCCCCCATGCAATATGGCTGACTTGGAAGTCACCTATACAAGACAACCAGCACAATTTCCCCCATGCAATATGGCTGACTTGGAAGTCACCTATAGGACATGGCAACCAGCACAATGTCCCCCATGCAATATGGCTGACTTGGAAGTCACCTATAGGAATGGCAACCAGCACAATGTCCCCAATGCAATATGGCTGACTTGGAAGTCACCTTTACAATACAACCAGCACAATGTCCCCCATGCAATATGGTTGACTTGTAAGTCACCTATACAACACAACCAGCACAATGTCCCCCATGCAATATGGCTGACTTGGAAGTCACCTATACAACACAACTAGCACAATGTCCCCCATGCAATATGGCTCACTTGAAAGTCACCTATACAACATGGCAACCAGCACAATGTCCCCCATGCAATATGGCTGACTTGGAAGTCACCTATACAACATAGCAACCAGCACAATGTCCCCCATGAAATATGGCTGACTTGGAAGTCACCTATACAACATGGCAACCAGCACAATTTCCCCCATGTAATATGGCTGACTTGGAAGTCACCTACACAAGACAACCAGCACAATGTCCTCCAAGCAATATGGCTGACTTGGAAGTCACCTATACAAGACAACCAGCACAATGTCCCCCATGCAATATGGCTGACTTGGAAGTCACCTATAGAAGACAACCAGCACAATGTCCTCCAAGCAATAAGACTGACTTGGAAGTCACCTATACAAGACAACCAGCACAATGTCCCCCATGCAACACGGCTGACTTGGAAGTCACCTATACAAGACAACCAGCACAATGTCCCCCATGCAATATGGCTCACTTGGAAGTCACCTATACAATACAATCAGCACAATGTCCCCCATGCAATATGGCTGACTTGGAAGTCACCTTTACAATACAACCAGCACAATGTCCCCCATGCAATATGGTTGACTTGGAAGTCACCTATACAACACAACCAGCACAATGTCCCCCATGCAATATGGCTGACTTGGAAGTCACCTATACAACACAACCAGCACAATGTCCCCCATGCAATATGGCTCACTTGAAAGTCACCTATACAACATGGCAACCAGCACAATGTCCCCCATGCAATATGGCTGACTTGGAAGTCACCTATACAACATAGCAACCAGCACAATGTCCCCCATGAAATATGGCTGACTTGGAAGTCACCTATACAACATGGCAACCAGCACAATTTCCCCCATGTAATATGGCTGACTTGGAAGTCACCTACACAAGACAACCAGCACAATGTCCTCCAAGCAATATGGCTGACTTGGAAGTCACCTATACAAGACAACCAGCACAATGTCCCCCATGCAATATGGCTGACTTGGAAGTCACCTATAGAAGACAACCAGCACAATGTCCTCCAAGCAATAAGACTGACTTGGAAGTCACCTATACAAGACAACCAGCACAATGTCCCCCATGCAACACGGCTGACTTGGAAGTCACCTATACAAGACAACCAGCACAATGTCCCCCATGCAATATGGCTGACTTGAAAGTCACCTATACAACACAACCAGCACAATGTCCCCCAAGCAATATGGCTCACTTGGAAGTCACCTATACAACATGGCAACCAGCACAATGTCCCCCATTCAATATGCCTGACTTGGAAGTCACCTATACAACATGGCAACCAGCACAATGTCCCCCATGCAATATGGCTGACTTGGAAGTCACCTATACAAGACAACCAGCACAATGTCCCCCATGCAATATGGCTGACTTGGAAGTCACCTATACAACATGGCAACCAGCACAATGTCCCCCATGCAATATGGCTGACTTGGAAGTCACCTTTACAATACAACCAGCACAATGTCCCCCAAGCAATATGGCTGACTTGGAAGTCACCTATAGAACATGGCCACCAGCACAATGTCCCCCATGCAATATGGCTGACTTGGAAGTCACCTATAGAACATGGCCACCAGCACAATGTCCCACATGCAATATGGCTGACTTGGAAGTCACCTATAGGACAATGCAACCAGCACAATGTCCCCCATGCAATATGGCTGACTTGGAAGTCACCTATAGAACATGGCCACCAGCACAATGTCCCCCATGCAATATGGCTGACTTGGAAGTCACCTATACCATACAACCAGCACAATGTCCCCCAAGCAATATGGCTGACTTGGAAGTCACCTATACAAGACAACCAGCACAATGTCCCCCATGCAATATGGCTGACTTGGAAGTCACCTATACGACATGGCCACCAGCACAATGTCCCCCATGCAATATGGCTGACTTGGAAGTCACCTATACAATACAACCAGCACAATGTCCCCCATGCAATATGGCTGACTTGGAAGTCACCTATACAATACAACCAGCACAATGTCCCCCATACAATATGGCTGATTTGGAAGTCACCTATACAACACAACCAGCACAATGTCCCCCATGCAATATGGCTGACTTGGAAGTCACCTATACAAGACAACCAGCACAATGTCCCCCATGCAATATGGCTGACTTGGAAGTCACCTATACAACATGGCAACCAGCACAATGTCCCCCATGCAATATGGCTGACTTGGAAGTCACCTATACAATACAACCAGCACAATGTCCCCCAAGCAATATGGCTGACTTGGAAGTCACCTATAGAACATGGCCACCAGCACAATGTCCCCCATGCAATATGGCTGACTTGGAAGTCACCTATAGAACATGGCCACCAGCACAATGTCCCACATGCAATATGGCTGACTTGGAAGTCACCTATAGGACAATGCAACCAGCACAATGTCCCCCATGCAATATGGCTGACTTGGAAGTCACCTATAGAACATGGCCACCAGCACAATGTCCCCCATGCAATATGGCTGACTTGGACGTCACCTATACAACATGGCAACCAGCACAATGTCCCCCATGCATGCATAATGGCTGACTTGGAAGTCACCTATACCATACAACCAGCACAATGTCCCCCAAGCAATATGGCTGACTTGGAAGTCACCTATACAAGACAACCAGCACAATGTCCCCCATGCAATATGACTGACTTGGAAGTCACCTATACGACATGGCCACCAGCACAATGTCCCCCATGCAATATGGCTGACTTGGAAGTCACCTATACAATACAACCAGCACAATGTCCCCCATGCAATATGGCTGACTTGGAAGTCACCTATACAACACAACCAGCACAATGTCCCCCATGCAATATGGCTGACTTGGAAGTCACCTATACAAGACAACCAGCACAATGTCCCCCATGCAATATGGCTGACTTGGAAGTCACCTATACAACATGGCAACCAGCACAATGTCCCCCATGCAATATGGCTGACTTGGAAGTCACCTATACAATACAACCAGCACAATGTCCCCCAAGCAATATGGCTGACTTGGAAGTCACCTATAGAACATGGCCACCAGCACAATGTCCCCCATGCAATATGGCTGACTTGGAAGTCACCTATAGAACATGGCCACCAGCACAATGTCCCACATGCAATATGGCTGACTTGGAAGTCACCTATAGGACAATGCAACCAGCACAATGTCCCCCATGCAATATGGCTGACTTGGAAGTCACCTATAGAACATGGCCACCAGCACAATGTCCCCCATGCAATATGGCTGACTTGGACGTCACCTATACAACATGGCAACCAGCACAATGTCCCCCATGCATGCATAATGGCTGACTTGGAAGTCACCTATACCATACAACCAGCACAATGTCCCCCAAGCAATATGGCTGACTTGGAAGTCACCTATACAAGACAACCAGCACAATGTCCCCCATGCAATATGGCTGACTTGGAAGTCACCTATACGACATGGCCACCAGCACAATGTCCCCCATGCAATATGGCTGACTTGGAAGTCACCTATACAATACAACCAGCACAATGTCCCCCATGCAATATGGCTGACTTGGAAGTCACCTATACAATACAACCAGCACAATGTCCCCCATACAATATGGCTGATTTGGAAGTCACCTATACAACACAACCAGCACAATGTCCCCCATGCAATATGGCTGACTTGGAAGTCACCTATACAAGACAACCAGCACAATGTCCCAAATGCAATATGGCTGACTTGGAAGTCACCTATAGAACATGGCCACCAGCACAATGTCCCCCATGCAATATGGCTGACTTGGAAGTCACCTATATAACACAACCAGCACAATGTCCCCCAAGCAATATGGCTCACTTGGAAGTCACCTATACAACATGGCAACCAGCACAATGTCCCCCATGCAATATGCCTGACTTGGAAGTCACCTATACAACATGGCAACCAGCACAATGTCCCCCATGCAATATGGCTGACTTGGAAGTCACCTATACAAGACAACCAGCACAATGTCCCCCATGCAATATGGCTGACGTGGAAGTCACCTATACAACATGGCAACCAGCACAATGTCCCCCATGCAATATGGCTGACTTGGAAGTCACCTATACAATACAACCAGCACAATGTCCCCCAAGCAATATGGCTGACTTGGAAGTCACCTATAGAACATGGCCACCAGCACAATGTCTCCCATGCAATATGGCTGACTTGGAAGTCACCTATACAAGACAACCAGCACAATGTCCCCCATGCAATATGGCTGACTTTGAAGTCACCTATAGAACATGGCCACCAGCACAATGTCCCCCATGCAATATGGCTGACTTGGAAGTCACCTATAGGACAATGCAACCAGCACAATGTCCCCCATGCAATATGGCTGACTTGGAAGTCACCTATAGAACATGGCCACCAGCACAATGTCCCCCAAGCAATATGGCTCACTTGGAAGTCACCTATACAATACAACCAGCACAATGTCCCCCATGCAATATGGCTGACTTGGAAGTCACCTATACAATACAACCAGCACAATGTCCCAAATGCAATATGGCTGACTTGGAAGTCACCTATAGAACATGGCCACCAGCACAATGTCCCCCATGCAATATGGCTGACTTGGAAGTCACCTATACAACATGGCAACCAGCACAATGTCCCCCATGCAATATGGCTGACTTGGAAGTCACCTATAAAATACAACCAGCACAATTTCCCCCAAGCAATATGGCTGACTTGGAAGTCACCTATACAAGACAACCAGCACAATGTCCCCCATGCAATATGGCTGACTTGGAAGTCACCTATACGACATGGCCACCAGCACAATGTCCCCCATGCAATATGGCTGACTTGGAAGTCACCTATACAATACAACCAGCACAATGTCCCCCATGCAATATGGCTGACTTGGAAGTCACCTATACAATACAACCAGCACAATGACCCCCATGCAATATAGCTGACTTGGAAGTCACCTATACAAGACAACCAGCATAATGTCCCCCATGCAATATGGCTGACTTGGAAGTCACCTATAGGAATGGCAACCAGCACAATGTCCCCCATGCAACATGGCTGACTTGGAAGTCACCTATAGAACATGGCCACCAGCACAATGTCCCCCAAGCAATATGGCTGACTTGGAAGTCACCTATACAACATGGCAACCAGCACAATGTCCCCCATGCAATATGGCTGACTTGGAAGTCACCTATACAATACAACCAGCACAATGTCCCCCATGCAATATGGCTGACTTGGAAGTCACCTATACAATACAACCAGCACAATGTCCCCCATGCAATATGGCTGACTTGGAAGTCACATATACAATACAACCAGCACAATGTCCCCCATGCAATATGGCTGACTTGGAAGTCACCTATACAACATGGCAACCAGCACAATGTCCCCCATGCAATATGGCTGACTTGGAAGTCACCTATACAAGACAACCAGCACAATTTCCCCCATGCAATATGGCTGACTTGGAAGTCACCTATAGGACATGGCAACCAGCACAATGTCCCCCATGCAATATGGCTGACTTGGAAGTCACCTATACAACATGGCAACCAACACAATGTCCCCCATGCAATATGGCTGACTTGGAAGTCACCTATAGAACATGGCCACCAGCACAATGTCCCCCATGCAATATGGATGACTTGGAAGTCACCTATACAACATGGCAACCAGCACAATGTCCCCCAAGCAATATGGCTGACTTGGAAGTCACCTATAGAACATGGCCACTAGTACAATGTCCCCCAAGCAATATGGCTCACTTGGAAGTCACCTATAGAACGTGGCAACCGGCACAATGTCCCCCAAGCAATATGGCTGACTTGGAAGTCACCTATACAACATGGCAACCAGCACAATGTCCCCCATGCAATATGGCTGACTTGGAAGTCACCTATAGAACATGGCCACCAGCACAATGTCCCCCATGCAACACGGCTGACTTGGAAGTCACCTATACAAGACAACCAGCACAATGTCCCCCATGCAATATGGCTGACTTGGAAGTCACCTATACAACACAACCAGCACAATGTCCCCCATGCAATATGGCTGACTTGGAAGTCACCTATAGGACATGGCAACCAGCACAATGTCCCCCATGCAATATGGCTGACTTGGAAGTCACCTATAGAACATGGCCACCAGCACAATGTCCCCCAAGCAATATGGCTGACTTGGAAGTCACATATACAACATGGCAACCAGCACAATGTCCCCCATGCAATATGGCTGACTTGGAAGTCACCTATACAATACAACCAGCACAATGTCCCCCATGCAATATGGCTGACTTGGAAGTCACCTATACAATACAACCAGCACAATGTCCCCCATGCAATATGGCTGACTTGGAAGTCACATATACAATACAACCAGCACAATGTCCCCCATGCAATATGGCTGACTTGGAAGTCACCTATACAACATGGCAACCAGCACAATGTCCCCCATGCAATATGGCTGACTTGGAAGTCACCTATACAATACAACCAGCAAAATGTCCCCCAAGCAATATGGCTGACTTGGAAGTCACATATACAATACAACCAGCACAATGTCCCCCATGCAATATGGCTGACTTGGAAGTCACCTATACAAGACAACCAGCACAATGTCCCAAATGCAATATGGCTGACTTGGAAGTCACCTATAGAACATGGCCACCAGCACAATGTCCACCATGCAATATGGCTGACTTGGAAGTCACCTATACAACATGGCAACCAGCACAATTTCCCCCATGCAATATGGCTGACTTGGAAGTCACCTATACAATACAACCAGCACAATGTCCCCCAAGCAATATGGCTGACTTGGAAGTCACCTATACAAGACAACCAGCACAATGTCCCCCATGCAATATGGCTGACTTGGAAGTCACCTATACAACACAACCAGCACAATGTCCCCCAAGCAATATGGCTCACTTGGAAGTCACCTATACAGCATGGCAACCAGCACAATGTCCCCCATGCAATATGGCTGACTTGGAAGTCACCTATACAACATGGCAACCAGCACAATGTCCCCCATGCAATATGGCTGACTTGGAAGTCACCTATAGGACATGGCAACCAGCACAATGTCCCCCATGCAATATGGCTGACTTGGAAGTCACCTATAGAACATGGCCACCAGCACAATGTCCCCCAAGCAATATGGCTCACTTGGAAGTCACCTATACAAGAAACCAGCACAATGTCCCCCATGTAATGTGGCTGACTTGGAAGTCACCTATAGAACATGGCCACCAGCAAAATGTCCCCCATGCAATATGGCTGACTTGGAAGTCACCTATACAACATGGCAACCAGTACAATGTCCCCCAAGCAATATGGCTCACTTGGAAGTCACCTATAGAACGTGGCAACCGGCACAATGTCCCCCAAGCAATATGGCTGACTTGGAAGTCACCTATACAACATGGCAACCAGCACAATGTCCCCCATGCAATATGGCTGACTTGGAAGTCACCTATAGAACATGGCCACCAGCACAATGTCCCCCATGCAACACGGCTGACTTGGAAGTCACCTATACAAGACAACCAGCACAATGTCCCCCATGCAATATGGCTGACTTGGAAGTCACCTATACAACACAACCAGCACAATGTCCCCCAAGCAATATGGCTCACTTGGAAGTCACCTATACAGCATGGCAACCAGCACAATGTCCCCCATGCAATATGGCTGACTTGGAAGTCACCTATACAACATGGCAACCAGCACAATGTCCCCCATGCAATATGGCTGACTTGGAAGTCACCTATAGGACATGGCAACCAGCACAATGTCCCCCATGCAATATGGCTGACTTGGAAGTCACCTATAGAACATGGCCACCAGCACAATGTCCCACATGCAATATGGCTGACTTGGAAGTCACCTATAGGACAATGCAACCAGCACAATGTCCCCCATGCAATATGGCTGACTTGGAAGTCACCTATAGAACATGGCCACCAGCACAATGTCCCCCATGCAATATGGCTGACTTGGACGTCACCTATACAACATGGCAACCAGCACAATGTCCCCCATGCATGCATAATGGCTGACTTGGAAGTTACCTATACCATACAACCAGCACAATGTCCCCCAAGCAATATGGCTGACTTGGAAGTCACCTATACAAGACAACCAGCACAATGTCCCCCATGCAATATGGCTGACTTGGAAGTCACCTATACGACATGGCCACCAGCACAATGTCCCCCATGCAATATGGCTGACTTGGAAGTCACCTATACAATACAACCAGCACAATGTCCCCCAAGCAATATGGCTGACTTGGAAGTCACCTATACAAGACAACCAGCACAATGTCCCCCATGCAATATGGCTCACTTGGAAGTCACCTATAGGACATGGCCACCAGCACAATGTCCCCCATGCAATATGGCTGACTTGGAAGTCACCTATACAATACAACCAGCACAATGTCCCCCATGCAATATGGCTGATTTGGAAGTCACCTATACAACACAACCAGCACAATGTCCCCCATGCAATATGGCTGACTTGGAAGTCACCAATACAAGACAACCAGCACAATGTCCCCCATGCAATATGGCTGACTTGGAAGTCACCTATAGAAAATGGCCACCAGCACAATGTCCCCCATGCAATATGGCTGACTTGGAAGTCACCTATACAACATGGCAACCAGCACAATGTCCCCCAAGCAATATGGCTGACTTGGAAGTCACCTATACAACATGGCAACCAGCACAATGTCCCCCAAGCAATATGGCTGACTTGGAAGTCACCTATAGAACATGGCAACCAGCACAATGTCCCCCAAGCAATATGGCTGACTTAAAAGTCACCTATACAAGACAACCAGCACAATTTCCCCCATGCAATATGGCTGATTTGGAAGTCACCTATAGGACACGGCAACCAGCACAATGTCCCCCATGCAATATGGCTGACTTGGAAGTCACCTATACAACACAACCAGCACAATGTCCCCCAAGCAATATGGCTCACTTGGAAGTCACCTATACAACATGGCAACCAGCACAATGTCCCCCATGCAATATGGCTGACTTGGAAGTCACCTATACAACATGGCAACCAGCACAATGTCCCCCAAGCAATATGGCTGACTTGGAAGTCACCTATAGAACATGGCCACCAGCACAATGTCCCCCATGCAATATGGCTGACTTGGAATTCACCTATACAAGACAACCAGCACAATGTCCCCCATGCAATATGGCTGACTTGGAAGTCACCTATAGAACATGGCCACCAGCACAATGTCCCCCAAGCAATATGGCTGACTTGGAAGTCACCTATACAACATGGCAACCAGCACAATGTCCCCCAATCAATATGGCTGACTTGGAAGTCACCTATAGAACATGGCCACCAGCACAATGTCCCCCAAGCAATTTGGCTGACTTGGAAGTCACCTATAGAACATGGCAACCAGCACAATGTCCCCCAAGCAATATGGCTGACTTGGAAGTCACCTATACAAGACAACCAGCACAATGTCCCCCATGCAATATGGCTGACTTGGAAGTCACCTATAGGACATGGCAACCAGCACAATGTCCCCCATGCAATATGGCTGACTTGGAAGTCACCTATACATACAACCAGCACAATGTCCCCCATGCAATATGGCTGACTTGGAAGTCACCTATACAACACAACCAGCACAATGTCCCCCATGCAATATGGCTGACTTGGAAGTCACCTATACAAGACAACCAGCACAATGTCCCAAATGCAATATGGCTGACTTGGAAGTCACCTATAGAACATGGCCACCAGCACAATGTCCCCCATGCAATATGGCTGACTTGGAAGTCACCTATATAACACAACCAGCACAATGTCCCCCAAGCAATATGGCTCACTTGGAAGTCACCTATACAACATGGCAACCAGCACAATGTCCCCCATGCAATATGCCTGACTTGGAAGTCACCTATACAACATGGCAACCAGCACAATGTCCCCCATGCAATATGGCTGACTTGGAAGTCACCTATACAAGACAACCAGCACAATGTCCCCCATGCAATATGGCTGACGTGGAAGTCACCTATACAACATGGCAACCAGCACAATGTCCCCCATGCAATATGGCTGACTTGGAAGTCACCTATACAATACAACCAGCACAATGTCCCCCAAGCAATATGGCTGACTTGGAAGTCACCTATAGAACATGGCCACCAGCACAATGTCTCCCATGCAATATGGCTGACTTGGAAGTCACCTATACAAGACAACCAGCACAATGTCCCCCATGCAATATGGCTGACTTTGAAGTCACCTATAGAACATGGCCACCAGCACAATGTCCCCCATGCAATATGGCTGACTTGGAAGTCACCTATAGGACAATGCAACCAGCACAATGTCCCCCATGCAATATGGCTGACTTGGAAGTCACCTATAGAACATGGCCACCAGCACAATGTCCCCCAAGCAATATGGCTCACTTGGAAGTCACCTATACAATACAACCAGCACAATGTCCCCCATGCAATATGGCTGACTTGGAAGTCACCTATACAATACAACCAGCACAATGTCCCAAATGCAATATGGCTGACTTGGAAGTCACCTATAGAACATGGCCACCAGCACAATGTCCCCCATGCAATATGGCTGACTTGGAAGTCACCTATACAACATGGCAACCAGCACAATGTCCCCCATGCAATATGGCTGACTTGGAAGTCACCTATAAAATACAACCAGCACAATTTCCCCCAAGCAATATGGCTGACTTGGAAGTCACCTATACAAGACAACCAGCACAATGTCCCCCATGCAATATGGCTGACTTGGAAGTCACCTATACGACATGGCCACCAGCACAATGTCCCCCATGCAATATGGCTGACTTGGAAGTCACCTATACAATACAACCAGCACAATGTCCCCCATGCAATATGGCTGACTTGGAAGTCACCTATAGAACATGGCCACCAGCACAATGTCCCACATGCAATATGGCTGACTTGGAAGTCACCTATAGGACAATGCAACCAGCACAATGTCCCCCATGCAATATGGCTGACTTGGAAGTCACCTATAGAACATGGCCACCAGCACAATGTCCCCCATGCAATATGGCTGACTTGGACGTCACCTATACAACATGGCAACCAGCACAATGTCCCCCATGCATGCATAATGGCTGACTTGGAAGTCACCTATACCATACAACCAGCACAATGTCCCCCAAGCAATATGGCTGACTTGGAAGTCACCTATACAAGACAACCAGCACAATGTCCCCCATGCAATATGGCTGACTTGGAAGTCACCTATACGACATGGCCACCAGCACAATGTCCCCCATGCAATATGGCTGACTTGGAAGTCACCTATACAATACAACCAGCACAATGTCCCCCAAGCAATATGGCTGACTTGGAAGTCACCTATACAAGACAACCAGCACAATGTCCCCCATGCAATATGGCTCACTTGGAAGTCACCTATAGGACATGGCCACCAGCACAATGTCCCCCATGCAATATGGCTGATTTGGAAGTCACCTATACAACACAACCAGCACAATGTCCCCCATGCAATATGGCTGACTTGGAAGTCACCAATACAAGACAACCAGCACAATGTCCCCCATGCAATATGGCTGACTTGGAAGTCACCTATAGAAAATGGCCACCAGCACAATGTCCCCCATGCAATATGGCTGACTTGGAAGTCACCTATACAACATGGCAACCAGCACAATGTCCCCCAAGCAATATGGCTGACTTGGAAGTCACCTATACAACATGGCAACCAGCACAATGTCCCCCAAGCAATATGGCTGACTTGGAAGTCACCTATAGAACATGGCAACCAGCACAATGTCCCCCAAGCAATATGGCTGACTTAAAAGTCACCTATACAAGACAACCAGCACAATTTCCCCCATGCAATATGGCTGACTTGGAAGTCACCTATAGGACACGGCAACCAGCACAATGTCCCCCATGCAATATGGCTGACTTGGAAGTCACCTATACAACACAACCAGCACAATGTCCCCCAAGCAATATGGCTCACTTGGAAGTCACCTATACAACATGGCAACCAGCACAATGTCCCCCATGCAATATGGCTGACTTGGAAGTCACCTATACAACATGGCAACCAGCACAATGTCCCCCAAGCAATATGGCTGACTTGGAAGTCACCTATAGAACATGGCCACCAGCACAATGTCCCCCATGCAATATGGCTGACTTGGAAGTCACCTATACAAGACAACCAGCACAATGTCCCCCATGCAATATGGCTGACTTGGAAGTCACCTATAGAACATGGCCACCAGCACAATGTCCCCCAAGCAATATGGCTGACTTGGAAGTCACCTATACAACATGGCAACCAGCACAATGTCCCCCAATCAATATGGCTGACTTGGAAGTCACCTATAGAACATGGCCACCAGCACAATGTCCCCCAAGCAATTTGGCTGACTTGGAAGTCACCTATAGAACATGGCAACCAGCACAATGTCCCCCAAGCAATATGGCTGACTTGGAAGTCACCTATACAAGACAACCAGCACAATGTCCCCCATGCAATATGGCTGACTTGGAAGTCACCTATAGGACATGGCAACCAGCACAATGTCCCCCATGCAATATGGCTGACTTGGAAGTCACCTATACATACAACCAGCACAATGTCCCCCATGCAATATGGCTGACTTGGAAGTCACCTATACAACACAACCAGCACAATGTCCCCCATGCAATATGGCTGACTTGGAAGTCACCTATACAAGACAACCAGCACAATGTCCCAAATGCAATATGGCTGACTTGGAAGTCACCTATAGAACATGGCCACCAGCACAATGTCCCCCATGCAATATGGCTGACTTGGAAGTCACCTATATAACACAACCAGCACAATGTCCCCCAAGCAATATGGCTCACTTGGAAGTCACCTATACAACATGGCAACCAGCACAATGTCCCCCATGCAATATGCCTGACTTGGAAGTCACCTATACAACATGGCAACCAGCACAATGTCCCCCATGCAATATGGCTGACTTGGAAGTCACCTATACAAGACAACCAGCACAATGTCCCCCATGCAATATGGCTGACGTGGAAGTCACCTATACAACATGGCAACCAGCACAATGTCCCCCATGCAATATGGCTGACTTGGAAGTCACCTATACAATACAACCAGCACAATGTCCCCCAAGCAATATGGCTGACTTGGAAGTCACCTATAGAACATGGCCACCAGCACAATGTCTCCCATGCAATATGGCTGACTTGGAAGTCACCTATACAAGACAACCAGCACAATGTCCCCCATGCAATATGGCTGACTTTGAAGTCACCTATAGAACATGGCCACCAGCACAATGTCCCCCATGCAATATGGCTGACTTGGAAGTCACCTATAGGACAATGCAACCAGCACAATGTCCCCCATGCAATATGGCTGACTTGGAAGTCACCTATAGAACATGGCCACCAGCACAATGTCCCCCAAGCAATATGGCTCACTTGGAAGTCACCTATACAATACAACCAGCACAATGTCCCCCATGCAATATGGCTGACTTGGAAGTCACCTATACAATACAACCAGCACAATGTCCCAAATGCAATATGGCTGACTTGGAAGTCACCTATAGAACATGGCCACCAGCACAATGTCCCCCATGCAATATGGCTGACTTGGAAGTCACCTATACAACATGGCAACCAGCACAATGTCCCCCATGCAATATGGCTGACTTGGAAGTCACCTATAAAATACAACCAGCACAATTTCCCCCAAGCAATATGGCTGACTTGGAAGTCACCTATACAAGACAACCAGCACAATGTCCCCCATGCAATATGGCTGACTTGGAAGTCACCTATACGACATGGCCACCAGCACAATGTCCCCCATGCAATATATGGCTCACTTGGAAGTCACCTATACAATACAACCAGCACAATGTCCCCCATGCAATATGGCTGACTTGGAAGTCACCTATACAATACAACCAGCACAATGTCCCAAATGCAATATGGCTGACTTGGAAGTCACCTATAGAACAGGGCAACCAGCACAATGTCCCCCAAGCAATATGGCTGACTTGGAAGTCACCTATACAAGACAACCAGCACAATTTCCCCCATGCAATATGGCTGACTTGGAAGTCACCTATAGGACATGGCAACCAGCACAATGTCCCCCAAGCAATATGGCTGACTTGGAAGTCACCTATACAACACAACCAACACAATGTCCCCCATGCAATATGGCTGACTTGGAAGTCACCTATAGAACATGGCCACCAGCACAATGTCCCCCATGCAATATGGATGACTTGGAAGTCACCTATACAACATGGCAACCAGCACAATGTCCCCCAAGCAATATGGCTGACTTGGAAGTCACCTATAGAACATGGCCACTAGCACAATGTCCCCCAAGCAATATCGCTGACTTGGAAGTCACCTATAGAACATGGCAACCAGCACAATGTCCCCCAAGCAATATGGCTGACTTGGAAGTCACCTATACAACACAACCAGCACAATGTCCCCCATGCAATATGGCTGACTTGGAAGTCACCCATACAACACAACCAGCACAATGTCGCCCATGCAATATGGCTCACTTGGAAGTCACCTATACAATATGGCATCCAGCACAATGTCCCCCATGCAATATGGCTGACTTTGAAGTCACCTATACAACATGGCAACCAGCACAATGTCCCCCATGCAATATGGCTGACTTGGAAGTCACCTATACAACATGGCAACCAGCACAATGTCCCCCATGCAATATGGCTGACTTGGAAGTCACCTATACAACATGGCAACCAACACAATGTCCCCCATGCAATATGGCTGACTTGGAAGTCACCTATAGAACATGGCCACCAGCACAATGTCCCCCATGCAATATGGATGACTTGGAAGTCACCTATACAACATGGCAACCAGCACAATGTCCCCCAAGCAATATGGCTGACTTGGAAGTCACCTATAGAACATGGCCACTAGCACAATGTCCCCCAAGCAATATCGCTGACTTGGAAGTCACCTATAGAACATGGCAACCAGCACAATGTCCCCCAAGCAATATGGCTGACTTGGAAGTCACCTATACAACACAACCAGCACAATGTCCCCCATGCAATATGGCTGACTTGGAAGTCACCCATACAACACAACCAGCACAATGTCGCCCATGCAATATGGCTCACTTGGAAGTCACCTATACAATATGGCATCCAGCACAATGTCCCCCATGCAATATGGCTGACTTTGAAGTCACCTATACAACATGGCAACCAGCACAATGTCCCCCATGCAATATGGCTGACTTGGAAGTCACCTATACAACATGGCAACCAGCACAATGTCCCCCATGCAATATGGCTGACTTGGAAGTCACCTATACAAGAAACCAGCACAATGTCCCCCATGCAATGTGGCTGACTTGGAAGTCACCTATAGAACATGGCCACCAGCAAAATGTCCCCCATGCAATATGGCTGACTTGGAAGTCACCTATACAACATGGCAACCAGTACAATGTCCCCCAAGCAATATGGCTCACTTGGAAGTCACCTATAGAACGTGGCAACCGGCACAATGTCCCCCAAGCAATATGGCTGACTTGGAAGTCACCTATACAACATGGCAACCAGCACAATGTCCCCCATGCAATATGGCTGACTTGGAAGTCACCTATAGAACATGGCCACCAGCACAATGTCCCCCATGCAACACGGCTGACTTGGAAGTCACCTATACAAGACAACCAGCACAATGTCCCCCATGCAATATGGCTGACTTGGAAGTCACCTATACAACACAACCAGCACAATGTCCCCCAAGCAATATGGCTCACTTGGAAGTCACCTATACAGCATGGCAACCAGCACAATGTCCCCCATGCAATATGGCTGACTTGGAAGTCACCTATACAACATGGCAACCAGCACAATGTCCCCCATGCAATATGGCTGACTTGGAAGTCACCTATAGGACATGGCAACCAGCACAATGTCTCCCATGCAATATGGCTGACTTGGAAGTCACCTATAGAACATAGCCACCAGCACAATGTCCCCCAAGCAATATGGCTCACTTGGAAGTCACCTATACAATACAACCAGCACAATGTCCCCCATGCAATATGGCTGACTTGGAAGTCACCTATACAATACAACCAGCACAATGTCCCAAATGCAATATGGCTGACTTGGAAGTCACCTATAGAACAGGGCAACCAGCACAATGTCCCCCAAGCAATATGGCTGACTTGGAAGTCACCTATACAAGACAACCAGCACAATTTCCCCCATGCAATATGGCTGACTTGGAAGTCACCTATAGGACATGGCAACCAGCACAATGTCCCCCATGCAATATGGCTGACTTGGAAGTCACCTATACAACATGGCAACCAACACAATGTCCCCCATGCAATATGGCTGACTTGGAAGTCAACTATAGAACATGGCCACCAGCACAATGTCCCCCATGCAATATGGATGACTTGGAAGTCACCTATACAACATGGCAACCAGCACAATGTCCCCCAAGCAATATGGCTGACTTGGAAGTCACCTATAGAACATGGCCACTAGCACAATGTCCCCCAAGCAATATGGCTGACTTAGAAGTCACCTATAGAACATGGCAACCAGCACAATGTCCCCCAAGCAATATGGCTGACTTGGAAGTCACCTATACAAGACAACCAGCACAATGTCCCCCATGCAATATGGCTGACTTGGAAGTCACCTATAGGACATGGCAACCAGCACAATGTCCCCCATGCAATATGGCTGACTTGGAAGTCACCTATAGAACATGGCCACCAGCACAATGTCCCCCAAGCAATATGGCTGACTTGGAAGTCACCTATACAACATGGCAACCAGCACAATGTCCCAGATGCAATATGGCTGACTTGGAAGTCACCTATACAATACAACCAGCACAATGTCCCCCATGCAATATGGCTGACTTGGAAGTCACCTATACAATACAACCAGCACAATGTCCCCCATGCAATATGGCTGACTTGGAAGTCACATATACAACCAGCACAATGTCCCCCATGCAATATGGCTGACTTGGAAGTCACCTATACAACATGGCAACCAGCACAATGTCCCCCATGCAATATGGCTGACTTGGAAGTCACCTATACAATACAACCAGCACAATGTCCCCAAGCAATATGGCTGACTTGGAAGTCACCTATACAAGACAACCAGCACAATGTCCCCCATGCAATATGGCTGATTTGGAAGTCACCTATACAAGACAACCAGCACAATGTCCCAAATGCAATATGGCTGACTTGGAAGTCACCTATAGAACATGGCCACCAGCACAATGTCCACCATGCAATATGGCTGACTTGGAAGTCACCTATACAACATGGCAACCAGCACAATTTCCCCCATGCAATATGGCTGACTTGGAAGTCACCTATGCAATACAACCAGCACAATGTCCCCCAAGCAATATGGCTGACTTGGAAGTCACCTATACAAGACAACCAGCACAATGTCCCCCATGCAATATGGCTGACTTGGAAGTCACCTATACAACACAACCAGCACAATGTCCCCCAAGCAATATGGATCACTTGGAAGTCACCTATACAGCATGGCAACCAGCACAATGTCCCCCATGCAATATGGCTGACTTGGAAGTCACCTATACAACATGGCAACCAGCACAATGTCCCCCATGCAATATGGCTGACTTGGAAGTCACCTATAGGACATGGCAACCAGCACAATGTCCCCCATGCAATATGGCTGACTTGGAAGTCACCTATAGAACATGGCCACCAGCACAATGTCCCCCAAGCAATATGGCTCACTTGGAATTCACCTATACAAGAAACCAGCACAATGTCCCCCATGTAATGTGGCTGACTTGGAAGTCACCTATAGAACATGGCCACCAGCAAAATGTCCCCCATGCAATATGGCTGACTTGGAAGTCACCTATACAACATGGCAACCAGTACAATGTCCCCCAAGCAATATGGCTCACTTGGAAGTCACCTATAGAACGTGGCAAACGGCACAATGTCCCCCAAGCAATATGGCTGACTTGGAAGTCACCTATACAACATGGCAACCAGCACAATGTCCCCCATGCAATATGGCTGACTTGGAAGTCACCTATAGAACATGGCCACCAGCACAATGTCCCCCATGCAACACGGCTGACTTGGAAGTCACCTATACAAGACTACCAGCACAATGTCCCCCATGCAATATGGCTGACTTGGAAGTCACCTATACAACACAACCAGCACAATGTCCCCCAAGCAATATGGCTCACTTGGAAGTCACCTATACAGCATGGCAACCAGCACAATGTCCCCCATGCAATATGGCTGACTTGGAAGTCACCTATACAACATGGCAACCAGCACAATGTCCCCCATGCAATATGGCTGACTTGGAAGTCACCTATAGGACATGGCAACCAGCACAATGTCCCCCATGCAATATGGCTGACTTGGAAGTCACCTATAGAACATGGCCACCAGCACAATGTCCCCCAAGCAATATGGCTCACTTGGAAGTCACCTATACAATACAACCACCACAATGTCCCCCATGCAATATGGCTGACTTGGAAGTCACCTATACAATACAACCAGCACAATGTCCCAAATGCAATATGGCTGACTTGGAAGTCACCTATAGAACAGGGCAACCAGCACAATGTCCCCCAAGCAATATGGCTGACTTGGAAGTCACCTATACAAGACAACCAGCACAATTTCCCCCATGCAATATGGCTGACTTGGAAGTCACCTATAGGACATGGCAACCAGCACAATGTCCCCCATGCAATATGGCTGACTTGGAAGTCACCTATACAACATGGCAACCAACACAATGTCCCCCATGCAATATGGCTGACTTGGAAGTCACCTATAGAACATGGCCACCAGCACAATGTCCCCCATGCAATATGGATGACTTGGAAGTCACCTATACAACATGGCAACCAGCACAATGTCCCCCAAGCAATATGGCTGACTTGGAAGTCACCTATAGAACATGGCCACTAGCACAATGTCCCCCAAGCAATATGGCTGACTTGGAAGTCACCTATAGAACATGGCAACCAGCACAATGTCCCCCAAGCAATATGGCTGACTTGGAAGTCACCTATACAAGACAACCAGCACAATGTCCCCCATGCAATATGGCTGACTTGGAAGTCACCTATAGGACATGGCAACCAGCACAATGTCCCCCATGCAATATGGCTGACTTGGAAGTCACCTATAGAACATGGCCACCAGCACAATGTCCCCCAAGCAATATGGCTGACTTGGAAGTCACCTATACAACATGGCAACCAGCACAATGTCCCCCATGCAATATGGCTGACTTGGAAGTCACCTATACAATACAACCAGCACAATGTCCCCCATGCAATATGGCTGACTTGGAAGTCACCTATACAATACAACCAGCACAATGTCCCCCATGCAATATGGCTGACTTGGAAGTCACATATACAATACAACCAGCACAATGTCCCCCATGCAATATGGCTGACTTGGAAGTCACCTATACAACATGGCAACCAGCACAATGTCCCCCATGCAATATGGCTGACTTGGAAGTCACCTATACAATACAACCAGCACAATGTCCCCCAAGCAATATGGCTGACTTGGAAGTCACCTATACAAGACAACCAGCACAATGTCCCCCATGCAATATGGCTGATTTGGAAGTCACCTATACAAGACAACCAGCACAATGTCCCAAATGCAATATGGCTGACTTGGAAGTCACCTATAGAACATGGCCACCAGCACAATGTCCACCATGCAATATGGCTGACTTGGAAGTCACCTATACAACATGGCAACCAGCACAATTTCCCCCATGCAATATGGCTGACTTGGAAGTCACCTATACAATACAACCAGCACAATGTCCCCCAAGCAATATGGCTGACTTGGAAGTCACCTATACAAGACAACCAGCACAATGTCCCCCATGCAATATGGCTGACTTGGAAGTCACCTATACAACACAACCAGCACAATGTCCCCCAAGCAATTTGGCTCACTTGGAAGTCACCTATACAGCATGGCAACCAGCACAATGTCCCCCATGCAATATGGCTGACTTGGAAGTCACCTATACAACATGGCAACCAGCACAATGTCGCCCATGCAATATGGCTGACTTGGAAGTCACCTATAGGACATGGCAACCAGCACAATGTCCCCCATGCAATATGGCTGACTTGGAAGTCACCTATAGAACATGGCCACCAGCACAATGTCCCCCAAGCAATATGGCTCACTTGGAAGTCACCTATACAATACAACCAGCACAATGTCCCCCATGCAATATGGCTGACTTGGAAGTCACCTATACAATACAACCAGCACAATGTCCCAAATGCAATATGGCTGACTTGGAAGTCACCTATAGAACATGGCAACCAGCACAATGTCCCCCAAGCAATATGGCTGACTTGGAAGTCACCTATACAAGACAACCAGCACAATTTCCCCCATGCAATATGGCTAACTTGGAAGTCACCTATAGGACATGGCAACCAGCACAATGTCCCCCATGCAATATGGCTGACTTGGAAGTCACCTATACAACATGGCAACCAGCACAATGTCCCCCATGCAATATGGCTGACTTGGAAGTCACCTATAGAACATGGCCACCAGCACAATGTCCCCCATGCAATATGGATGACTTGGAAGTCACCTATACAACATGGCAACCAGCACAATGTCCCCCAAGCAATATGGCTGACTTGGAAGTCACCTATAGAACATGGCCACTAGCACAATGTCCCCCAAGCAATATGGCTGACTTGGAAGTCAATTATAGAACATGGCAACCAGCACAATTTCCCCCAAGCAATATGGCTGACTTGGAAGTCACCTATACAATACAACCAGCACAATGTCCCCCAAGCAATATGGCTGACTTGGAAGTCACCTATACAAGACAACCAGCACAATGTCCCCCATGCAATATGGCTGATTTGGAAGTCACCTATACAAGACAACCAGCACAATGTCCCAAATGCAATATGGCTGACTTGGAAGTCACCTATAGAACATGGCCACCAGCACAATGTCCACCATGCAATATGGCTGACTTGGAAGTCACCTATACAACATGGCAACCAGCACAATTTCCCCCATGCAATATGGCTGACTTGGAAGTCACCTATACAATACAACCAGCACAATGTCCCCCAAGCAATATGGCTGACTTGGAAGTCACCTATACAAGACAACCAGCACAATGTCCCCCATGCAATATGGCTGACTTGGAAGTCACCTATACAACACAACCAGCACAATGTCCCCCAAGCAATTTGGCTCACTTGGAAGTCACCTATACAGCATGGCAACCAGCACAATGTCCCCCATGCAATATGGCTGACTTGGAAGTCACCTATACAACATGGCAACCAGCACAATGTCGCCCATGCAATATGGCTGACTTGGAAGTCACCTATAGGACATGGCAACCAGCACAATGTCCCCCATGCAATATGGCTGACTTGGAAGTCACCTATAGAACATGACCACCAGCACAATGTCCCCCAAGCAATATGGCTCACTTGGAAGTCACCTATACAATACAACCAGCACAATGTCCCCCATGCAATATGGCTGACTTGGAAGTCACCTATACAATACAACCAGCACAATGTCCCAAATGCAATATGGCTGACTTGGAAGTCACCTATAGAACATGGCAACCAGCACAATGTCCCCCAAGCAATATGGCTGACTTGGAAGTCACCTATACAAGACAACCAGCACAATTTCCCCCATGCAATATGGCTGACTTGGAAGTCACCTATAGGACATGGCAACCAGCACAATGTCCCCCATGCAATATGGCTGACTTGGAAGTCACCTATACAACATGGCAACCAGCACAATGTCCCCCATGCAATATGGCTGACTTGGAAGTCACCTATAGAACATGGCCACCAGCACAATGTCCCCCATGCAATATGGATGACTTGGAAGTCACCTATACAACATGGCAACCAGCACAATGTCCCCCAAGCAATATGGCTGACTTGGAAGTCACCTATAGAACATGGCCACTAGCACAATGTCCCCCAAGCAATATGGCTGACTTGGAAGTCACCTATAGAACATGGCAACCAGCACAATTTCCCCCAAGCAATATGGCTGACTTGGAAGTCACCTATACAAGACAACCAGCACAATGTCCCCCATGCAATATGGCTGACTTGGAAGTCACCTATAGGACATGGCAACCAGCACAATGTTCCCCATGCAATATGGCTGACTTGGAAGTCACCTATAGAACATGGCCACCAGCACAATGTCCCCCAAGCAATATGGCTGACTTGGAAGTCACCTATACAACATGGCAACCAGCACAATGTCCCCCATGCAATATGGCTGACTTGGAAGTCACCTATACAATACAACCAGCACAATGTCCCCCATGCCATATGGCTGACTTGGAAGTCACCTATACAATACAACCAGCACAATGTCCCCCATGCAATATGGCTGACTTGGAAGTCACATATACAATACAACCAGCACAATGTCCCCCATGCAATATGGCTGACTTGGAAGTCACCTATACAACATGGCAACCAGCACAATGTCCCCCATGCAATATGGCTGACTTGGAAGTCACCTATACAATACAACCAGCACAATGTCCCCCAAGCAATATGGCTGACTTGGAAGTCACCTATACAAGACAACCAGCACAATGTCCCCCATGCAATATGGCTGAATTGGAAGTCACCTATACAAGACAACCAGCACAATGTCCCAAATGCAATATGGCTGACTTGGAAGTCAACTATAGAACATGGCCACCAGCACAATGTCCACCATGCAATATGGCTGACTTGGAAGTCACCTATACAACATGGCAACCAGCACAATTTCCCCCATGCAATATGGCTGACTTGGAAGTCACCTATACAATACAACCAGCACAATGTCCCCCAAGCAATATGGCTGACTTGGAAGTCACCTATACAAGACAACCAGCACAATGTCCCCCATGCAATATGGCTGACTTGGAAGTCACCTATAGGACATGGCCACCAGCACAATGTCCCCCATGCAATATGGCTTACTTGGAAGTCACCTATACAATACAACCAGCACAATGTCCCCCATGCAATATGGCTGACTTGGAAGTCACCTATACAATACAACCAGCACAATGTTCCCCAAGCAATATGGCTGACTTGGAAGTCACCTATAGAACATGGCCACCAGCACAATGTCCCCCAAGCAATATGGCTGACTTGGAAGTCACCTATAGAACATGGCAACCAGCACAATGTCCCCCAAGCAACATGGCTGACTTGGAAGTCACCTATACAAGACAACCAGCACAATGTCCCCCATGCAATATGGCTGACTTGGAAGTCACCTATAGGACATGGCAACCAGCACAATGTCCCCCATGCAATATGGCTGACTTGGAAGTCACCTATAGAACATGGCCACCAGCACAATGTCCCCCAAGCAATATGGCTCACTTGGAAGTCACCTATACAATAGAACCAGCACAATGTCCCCCATGCAATATGGCTTACTTGGAAGTCACCTATACAATACAACCAGCACAATGTCCCAAATGCAATATGGCTGACTTGGAAGTCACCTATAGAACATGGCCACCAGCACAATGTCCCCCATGCAATATGGCTGACTTGGAAGTCACCTCTAAAACATGGCAACCAGCACAATGTCCCCCATGCAATATGGCTGACTTGGAAGTCACCTATACAATACAACCAGGACAATGTCCCCCAAGCAATATGGCTGACTTGGAAGTCACCTATAAAATACAACCAGCACAATGTCCCAAATGCAATATGGCTGACTTGGAAGTCACCTATAGAACATGGCCACCAGCACAATGTCCCCAATGCAATATGGCTGACTTGGAAGTCACCTATACAAGACAACCAGCACAATTTCCCCCATGCAATATGGCTGACTTGAAAGTCACCTATAGGACATGGCAACCAGCACAATGTCCCCCATGCAATATGGCTGACTTGGAAGTCACCTATACAATACAACCAGCACAATGTCCCCCATGCAATATGGCTGACTTGGAAGTCACCTATATAACATGGCAACCAGCACAACGTCCCCCATGCAATATGGCTGACTTGGAAGTCACCTATAGAACATGGCCACCAGCACAATGTCCCCCATGCAATATGGCTGACTTGGAAGTCACCTATACAACATGGCAACGAGCACAATGTCCCCCAAGCAATATGGCTGACTTGGAAGTCACCTATAGAACATGGCCACCAGCACAATGTCCCCCAAGCAATATGGCTGACTTGGAAGTCACCTATAGAACATGGCAACCAGCACAATGTCCCCCAAGCAATATGGCTGACTTGGAAGTCACCTATACAAGACAACCAGCACAATGTCCCCCATGCAATATGGCTGACTTGGAAGTCACCTATAGGACATGACAACCAGCACAATGTCCCCCATGCAATATGGCTGACTTGGAAGTCATCTATAGAACATGGCCACCAGCACAATGTCCCCCAAGCAATATGGCTGACTTGGAAGTCACTTATACAACATGGCAACCAGCACAATGTCCCCCATGCAATATGGCTGACTTGGAAGTCACCTATACAATACAACCAGCACAATGTCCCAAATGCAATATGGCTGACTTGGAAGTCACCTATAGAACATGGCCACCAGCACAATGTCCCCCATGCAATATGGCTGACTTGGAAGTCACCTATACAACATGGCAACCAGCACAATGTCCCCCATGCAATATGGCTGACTTGGAAGTCACCTATACAATACAACCAGCACAATGTCCCCCAAGCAATATGGCTGACTTGGAAGTCACCTATACAAGACAACCAGCACAATGTCCCCCATGCAATATGGCTGACTTGGAAGTCACCTATACAATACAACCAGCACAATGTCCCCCATGCAATATGGCTGATTTGGATGTCACCTATACAACACAACCAGCACAATGTCCCGCAAGCAATATGGCTGACTTGGAAGTCACCTATAGAACATGGCCACCAGCACAATGTCCCCCAAGCAATATGGCTGACTTGGAAGTCACCTATAGAACATGGCAACCAGCACAATGTCCCCCAAGCAACATGGCTGACTTGGAAGTCACCTATACAAGACAACCAGCACAATGTCCCCCATGCAATATGGCTGACTTGGAAGTCACCTATAGGACATGGCAACCAGCACAATGTCCCCCATGCAATATAGCTGACTTGGAAGTCACCTATAGAACATGGCCACCAGAACAATGTCCCCCAAGCAATATGGCTCACTTGGAAGTCACCTATACAATAGAACCAGCACAATGTCCCCCATGCAATATAGCTGACTTGGAAGTCACCTATAGAACATGGCCACCAGAACAATGTCCCCCAAGCAATATGGCTGACTTGGAAGTCACCTATAGAACATGGCCACCAGCACAATGTCCCCCATGCAATATGGCTGACTTGGAAGTCACCTATACAACATGGCAACCAGCACAATGTCCCCCATGCAATATGGCTGACTTGGAAGTCACCTATACAATACAACCAGCACAATGTCCCCCAAGCAATATGGCTGACTTGGAAGTCACCTATACAAGACAACCAGCACAATGTCCCCCATGCAATATGGCTGACTTGGAAGTCACCTATACAATACAACCAGCACAATGTCCCCCATGCAATATGGCTGATTTGGATGTCACCTATACAACACAACCAGCACAATGTCCCGCAAGCAATATGGCTGACTTGGAAGTCACCTATAGAACATGGCCACCAGCACAATGTCCCCCAAGCAATATGGCTGACTTGGAAGTCACCTATAGAACATGGCAACCAGCACAATGTCCCCCAAGCAACATGGCTGACTTGGAAGTCACCTATACAAGACAACCAGCACAATGTCCCCCATGCAATATGGCTGACTTGGAAGTCACCTATAGGACATGGCAACCAGCACAATGTCCCCCATGCAATATAGCTGACTTGGAAGTCACCTATAGAACATGGCCACCAGAACAATGTCCCCCAAGCAATATGGCTCACTTGGAAGTCACCTATACAATAGAACCAGCACAATGTCCCCCATGCAATATGGCTGACTTGGAAGTCACCTATACAATACAACCAGCACAATGTCCCAAATGCAATATGGCTGACTTGGAAGTCACCTATAGAACATGGCCACCAGCACAATGTCCCCCATGCAATATGGCTGAATTGGAAGTCACCTATACAACATGGCAACCAGCACAATGTCCCCCATGCAATATGGCTGACTTGGAAGTCACCTATACAATACAACCAGCACAATGTCCCCCAAGCAATATGGCTGACTTGGAAGTCACCTATACAATACAACCAGCACAATGTCCCAAATGCAATATGGCTGACTTGGAAGTCACCTATAGAACATGGCAACCAGCACAATGTCCGCCAAGCAATATGGCTGACTTGGAAGTCACCTATACAAGACAACCAGCACAATTTCCCCCATGCAATATGGCTGACTTGAAAGTCACCTATAGGACATGGCAACCAGCACAATGTCCCCCATGCAATATGGCTGACTTGGAAGTCACCTATACAATACAACCAGCACAATGTCCCCCATGCAATATGGCTGACTTGGAAGTCACCTATATAACATGGCAACCAGCACAATGTCCCCCATGCAATATGGCTGACTTGGAAGTCACCTATAGAACATGGCCACCAGCACAATGTCCCAAATGCAATATGGCTGACTTGGAAGTCACCTATAGAACATGGCAACCAGCACAATGTCCGCCAAGCAATATGGCTGACTTGGAAGTCACCTATACAAGACAACCAGCACAATTTCCCCCATGCAATATGGCTGACTTGAAAGTCACCTATAGGACATGGCAACCAGCACAATGTCCCCCATGCAATATGGCTGACTTGGAAGTCACCTATACAATACAACCAGCACAATGTCCCCCATGCAATATGGCTGACTTGGAAGTCACCTATATAACATGGCAACCAGCACAATGTCCCCCATGCAATATGGCTGACTTGGAAGTCACCTATAGAACATGGCCACCAGCACAATGTCCCCCATGCAATATGGCTGACTTGGAAGTTACCTATACAACATGGCAACCAGCACAATGTCCCCCAAGCAATATGGCTGACTTGGAAGTCACCTATAGAACATGGCCACCAGCACAATGTCCCCCAAGCAATATGGCTGACTTGGAAGTCACAAATAGAACATGGCAACCAGCACAATGTCCCCCAAGCAATATGGCTGACTTGGAAGTCACCTATACAAGACAACCAGCACAATGTCCCCCATGCAATATGGCTGACTTGGAAGTCACCTATAGGACATGACAACCAGCACAATGTCCCCCATGCAATATGGCTGACTTGGAAGTCACCTATAGAACATGGCCACCAGCACAATGTCCCCCAAGCAATATGGCTGACTTGGAAGTCACCTATACAACATGGCAACCAGCACAATGTCCCCCATGCAATATGGCTGACTTGGAAGTCACCTATACAATACAACCAGCACAATGTCCCCCATGCAATATGACTGACTTGGAAGTCACCTATACAATACAACCAGCACAATGTCCCAAATGCAATATGGCTGACTTGGAAGTCACCTATAGAACATGGCCACCAGCACAATGTCCCCCATGCAATATGGCTGACTTGGAAGTCACCTATACAACATGGCAACCAGCACAATGTTCCCCATGCAATATGGCTGACTTGGAAGTCACCTATACAATACAACCAGCACAATGTCCCCCAAGCAATATGGCTGACTTGGAAGTCACCTATACAAGACAACCAGCACAGTGTCCCCCATGCAATATGGCTGACTTGGAAGTCACCTATACAATACAACCAGCACAATGCCCCCCATGCAATATGGCTGATTTGGAAGTCACCTATACAACACAACCAGCACAATGTCCCCCATGCAATATGGCTGACTTGGAAGTCACCTATACAAGACAACCAGCACAATGTCCCAAATGCAATATGGCTGACTTGGAAGTCACCTATAGAACATGGCCACCAGCACAATGTCCACCATGCAATATGGCTGACTTGGAAGTCACCTATACAACATGGCAACCAGCACAATTTCCCCCATGCAATATGGCTGACTTGGAAGTCACCTATACAATACAACCAGCACAATGTCCCCCAAGCAATATGGCTGACTTGGAAGTCACCTATACAATACAACCAGCACAATGTCCCCCATGCAATATGGCTGACTTGGAAGTCACCTATACAACACAACCAGCACAATGTCCCCCATGCAATATGGCTGACTTTGAAGTCACCTATACAACACAACCAGCACAATGTCCCCCATGCAATATGGCTCACTTGGAAGTCACCTATACAACATGACATCCAGCACAATGTCCCCCATGCAATATGGCTGACTTTGAAGTCACCTATACAACATGGCAACCAGCACAATGTCCCCCATGCAATATGGCTGACTTGGAAGTCACCTATACAACATGGCAACCAGCACAATGTCCCCCATGCAATATGGCTGACTTGGAACTCACCTATACAAGACAACCAGCACAATGTCCCCCATGCAATATGGCTGACTTGGAAGTCACCTATACAATACAACCAGCACAATGTCCCCCATGAAATATGGCTGACTTGGAAGTCACCTATACAACACAACCAGCACAATGTCCCCCATGCAATATGGCTGACTTGGAAGTCACCTAAACAACACAACCAGCACAATGTCCCCCATGCAATATGGCTCACTTGGAAGTCACCTATACAACATGGCATCCAGCACAATGTCCCCCATGCAATATGGCTGACTTTGAAGTCACCTATACAACATGGCAACCAGCACAATGTCCCCCATGCAATATGGCTGACTTGGAAGTCACCTATACAACATGGCAACCAGCACAATTTCCCCCATGCAATATGGCTGACTTGGAAGTCACCTATACAATACAACCAGCACAATGTCCCCCAAGCAATATGGCTGACTTGGAAGTCACCTATACAATACAACCAGCACAATGTCCCCCATGCAATATGGCTGACTTGGAAGTCACCTATACAACACAACCAGCACAATGTCCCCCATGCAATATGGCTGACTTGGAAGTCACCTATACAACACAACCAGCACAATGTCCCCCATGCAATATGGCTCACTTGGAAGTCACCTATACAACATGACATCCAGCACAATGTCCCCCATGCAATATGGCTGACTTTGAAGTCACCTATACAACATGGCAACCAGCACAATGTCCCCCATGCAATATGGCTGACTTGGAAGTCACCTATACAACATGGCAACCAGCACAATGTCCCCCATGCAATATGGCTGACTTGGAAGTCACCTATACAAGACAACCAGCACAATGTCCCCCATGCAATATGGCTTACTTGGAAGTCACCTATACAATACAACCAGCACAATGTCCCCCATGAAATATGGCTGACTTGGAAGTCACCTATACAACACAACCAGCACAATATCCCCCATGCAATATGGCTGACTTGGAAGTCACCTATACAACACAACCAGCACAATGTCCCCCATGCAATATGGCTCACTTGGAAGTCACCTATACAAGATGGCATCCAGCACAATGTCCCCCATGCAATATGGCTGACTTTGAAGTCACCTATACAACATGGCAACCAGCACAATGTCCCCCATGCAATATGGCTGACTTGGAAGTCACCTATACAACATGGCAACCAGCACAATGTCCCCCATGCAATATGGCTGACTTGGAAGTCACCTATACAAGAAACCAGCACAATGTCCCCCATGCAATGTGGCTGACTTGGAAGTCACCTATAGAACATAGCCACCAGCACAATGTCCCCGATGCAATATGGCTGACTTGGAAGTCACCTATACAACATGGCAACCAGCACAATGTCCCCCAAGCAATATGGCTCACTTGGAAGTCACCTATAGAACGTGGCAACCGGCACAATGTCCCCCAAGCAATATGGCTGACTTGGAAGTCACCTATACAACATGGCAACCAGCACAATGTCCCCCATGCAATATGGCTGACTTGGAAGTCACCTATAGAACATGGCCACCAGCACAATGTCCTCCATGCAACACGGCTGACTTGGAAGTCACCTATACAAGACAACCAGCACAATGTCCCCCATGCAATATGGCTGACTTGGAAGTCACCTATACAACACAACCAGAACAATATCCCCCAAGCAATATGGCTCACTTGGAAGTCACCTATACAACATGGCAACCAGCACAATGTCCCCCATGCAATATGGCTGACTTGGAAGTCACCTATACAACATGGCAACCAGCACAATGTCCCCCATGCAATATGGCTGACTTGGAAGTCACCTATAGGACATGGCAACCAGCACAATGTCCCCCATGCAATATGGCTGACTTGGAAGTCACCTATAGAACATGGCCACCAGCACAATGTCCCCCAAGCAATATGGCTCACTTGGAAGTCACCTATACAATACAACCAGCACAATGTCCCCCATGCAATATGGCTGACTTGGAAATCACCTATACAATACAACCAGCACAATGTCCCAAATGCAATATGGCTGACTTGGAAGTCACCTATAGAACATGGCCACCAGCACAATGTCCCCCATGCAATATGGCTGACTTGGAAGTCACCTATAGAACATGGCAGCCAGCACAATGTCCCCCAAGCAATATGGCTGACTTGGAAGTCACCTATACAAGACAACCAGCACAATTTCCCCCATGCAATATGGCTGACATTGAAGTCACCTATAGGACATGGCAACCAGCACAATGTCCCCCATGCAATATGGCTGACTTGGAAGTCACCTATACAATACAACCAGCACAATGTCCCCCATGCAATATGGCTGACTTGGAAGTCACCTCTACAACATGGCAACCAGCACAATGTCCCCCATGCAATATGGCTGACTTGGAAGTCACCTATAGAACATGGCCACCAGCACAATGTCCCCCATGCAATATGGCTGACTTGGAAGTCACCTATACAACATGGCAACTAGCACAATGTCCCCCAAGCAATATGGCTGACTTGGAAGTCACCTATAGAACATGGCCACCAGCACAATGTCCCCCAAGCAATATGGCTGACTTGGAAGTCACCTATAGAACATGGCAACCAGCACAATGTCCCCCAAGCAATATGGCTGACTTGGAAGTCACCTATACAAGACAACCAGCACAATGTCCCCCATGCAATATGGCTGACTTGGAAGTCACCTATAGGACATGGCAACCAGCACAATGTCCCCCATGCAATATGGCTGACTTGGAAGTCACCTATAGAACATGGCCACCAGCTCAATGTCCCCCAAGCAATATGGCTGACTTGGAAGTCACCTATACAATACAACCAGCACAATGTCCCAAATGCAATATGGCTGACTTGGAAGTCACCTATAGGACATGGCAACCAGCACAATGTCCCCCATGCAATATGGCTGACTTGGAAGTCACCTATACAATACAACCAGCACAATGTCCCCCATGCAATATGGCTGACTTGGAAGTCACCTATACAACATGGCAACCAGCACAATGTCCCCCATGCAATATGGCTGACTTGGAAGTCACCTATAGAACATGGCCACCAGCACAATGTCCCCCATGCAATATGGCTGACTTGGAAGTCACCTATACAACATGGCAACCATCACAATGTCCCCCAAGCAATATGGCTGACTTGGAAGTCACCTATAGAACATGGCAACCAGCACAATGTCCCCCAAGCAATATGGCTGACTTGGAAGTCACCTATACAAGACAACCAGCACAATGTCCCCCATGCAATATGGCTGACTTGGAAGTCACCTATAGGACATGGCAACCAGCACAATGTCCCCCATGCAATATGGCTGACTTGGAAGTCACCTATAGAACATGGCCACCAGCACAATGTCCCCCAAGCAATATGGCTGACTTGGAAGTCACCTATACAACATGGCAACCAGCACAATGTCCCCCATGTAATATGGCTGACTTGGAAGTCACCTATACAATACAACCAGCACAATGTCCCCCATGCAATATGGCTGACTTGGAAGTCACCTATACAATACAACCAGCACAATGTCCCAAATGCAATATGGCTGACTTGGAAGTCACCTATAGAACATGGCCACCAGCACAATGTCCCCCATGCAATATGGCTGACTTGGAAGTCACCTATACAACATGGCAACCAGCACAATGTCCCCCATGCAATATGGCTGACTTGGAAGTCACCTATACAATACAACCAGCACAATGTCCCCCAAGCAATATGGCTGACTTGGAAGTCACCTATACAAGACAACCAGCACAATGTCCCCCATGCAATATGGCTGACTTGGAAGTCACCTATACAATACAACCAGCACAATGTCCCCCATGCAATATGGCTGATTTGGAAGTCACCTATACAACACAACCAGCACAATGTCCCCCATGCAATATGGCTGACTTGGAAGTCACCTATACAAGACAACCAGCACAATGTCCCAAATGCAATATGGCTGACTTGGAAGTCACCTATAGAACATGGCCACCAGCACAATGTCCACCATGCAATATGGCTGACTTGGAAGTCACCTATACAACATGGCAACCAGCACAATTTCCCCCATGCAATATGGCTGACTTGGAAGTCACCTATACAATACAACCAGCACAATGTCCCCCATGCAATATGGCTGACTTGGAAGTCACCTATAGAACATGGCAACCAGCACAATGTCCCCCATGCAATATGGCTGACTTGGAAGTCACCTATACGACATGGCAACCAGCACAATGTCCCCCATGCAATATGGCTGACTTGGAAGTCACCTATAGAACATGGCCACCAGCACAATGTCCCCCAAGCAATATCGCTCACTTGGAAGTCACCTATACAATACAACCAGCACAATGTCCCCCATGCAATATGGCTGACTTGGAAGTCAACTATACAATACAACCAGCACAATGTCCCCCATGCAATATGGCTGACTTGGAAGTCACCTATACAATACAACCAGCACAATGTCCCCCAAGCAATATGGCTGACTTGGAAGTCACCTATAGAACATGGCCACCAGCACAATGTCCCCCAAGCAATATGGCTAACTTGGAAGTCACCTATAGAACATGGCAACCAGCACAATGTCCCCCAAGCAATATGGCTGACTTGGAAGTCACCTATAGAACATGGCAACCAGCACAATGTCCCCCATGCAATATGGCTGACTTGGAAGTCACCTATACGACATGGCAACCAGCACAATGTCCCCCATGCAATATGGCTGACTTGGAAGTCACCTATAGAACATGGCCACCAGCACAATGTCCCCCAAGCAATATCGCTCACTTGGAAGTCACCTATACAATACAACCAGCACAATGTCCCCCATGCAATATGGCTGACTTGGAAGTCACCTATACAATACAACCAGCACAATGTCCCAAATGCAATATGGCTGACTTGGAAGTCACCTATAGAACATGGCCACCAGCACAATGTCCCCCATGCAATATGGCTGACTTGGAAGTCACCTATACAACATGGCAACCAGCACAATGTCCCCCATGCAATATGGCTGACTTGGAAGTCACCTATACAATACAACCAGCACAATGTCCCCCAAGCAATATGGCTGACTTGGAAGTCACCTATACAATACAACCAGCACAATGTCCCAAATGCAATATGGCTGACTTGGAAGTCACCTATAGAACATGGCCACCAGCACAATGTCCCCCATGCAATATGGCTGACTTGGAAGTCACCTATAGAACATGGCAACCAGCACAATGTCCGCCAAGCAATATGGCTGACTTGGAAGTCACCTATACAAGACAACCAGCACAATTTCCCCCATGCAATATGGCTGACTTGAAAGTCACCTATAGGACATGGCAACCAGCACAATGTCCTCCATGCAATATGGCTGACTTGGAAGTCACCTATACAATACAACCAGCACAATGTCCCCCATGCAATATGGCTGACTTGGAAGTCAACTATACAACATGGCAACCAGCACAATGTCCCCCATGCAATATGGCTGACTTGGAAGTCACCTATAGAACATGGCCACCAGCACAATGTCCCCCATGCAATATGGCTGACTTGGAAGTCACCTATACAACATGGCAACCAGCACAATGTCCCCCAAGCAATATGGCTGACTTGGAAGTCACCTATAGAACATGGCCACCAGCACAATGTCCCCCAAGCAATATGGCTGACTTGGAAGTCACCTATAGAACATGGCAACCAGCACAATGTCCCCCAAGCAATATGGCTGACTTGGAAGTCACCTATACAAGACAACCAGCACAATGTCCCCCATGCAATATGGCTGACTTGGAAGTCACCTATAGGACATGGCAACCAGCACAATGTCCCCCATGCAATATGGCTGACTTGGAAGTCACCTATAGAACATGGCCACCAGCACAATGTCCCCCAAGCAATATGGCTGACTTGGAAGTCACCTATACAACATGGCAACCAGCACAATGTCCCCCATGCAATATGGCTGACTTGGAAGTCACCTATACAATACAACCAGCACAATGTCCCCCATGCAATATGGCTGACTTGGAAGTCACCTATACAATACAACCAGCACAATGTCCCAAATGCAATATGGCTGACTTGGAAGTCACCTATAGAACATGGCCTCCAGCACAATGTCCCCCATGCAACATGGCAGACTTGGAAGTCACCTATACAACATGGCAACCAGCACAATGTCCCCCATGCAATATGGCTGACTTGGAAGTCACCTATACAATACAACCAGCACAATGTCCCCCAAGCAATATGGCTGACTTGGAAGTCACCTATACAAGACAAGCAGCACAATGTCCCCCATGCAATATGGCTGACTTGGAAGTCACCTATAGGACATGGCCACCAGCACAATGTCCCCCATGCAATATGGCTGACTTGGAAGTCACCTATACAATGCAACCAGCACAATGTCCCCCATGCAATCTGGCTGACTTGGAAGTCACCTATAGAACATGGCCACCAGCACAATGTCCCCCAAGCAATATGGCTGACTTGGAAGTCACCTATACAACATGGCAACCAGCACAATGTCCCCCAAGCAATATGGCTGACTTGGAAGTCACCTATAGAACATGGCCACCAGCACAATGTCCCCCAAGCAATATGGCTGACTTGGAAGTCACCTATAGAACATGGCAACCAGCACAATGTCCCCCAAGCAATATGGTTGGCTTGGAAGTCACCTATACAAGACAACCAGCACAATGTCCCCCATGCAATATGGCTGACTTGGAAGTCACCTATAGGACATGGCAACCATCACAATGTCCCCCATGCAATATGGCTGACTTGGAAGTCACCTATACATACAACCAGCACAATGTCCCCCATGCAATATGGCTGACTTGGAAGTCACCTATACAATACAACCAGCACAATGTCCCCCATGCAATATGGCTGACTTGGAAGTCACCTAAATAAAATGGCAACCAGCACAATGTCCCCCAAGCAATATGGCTGACTTGGAAGTCACCTATACAAGACAACCAGCACAATGTCCCCCATGCAATATGGCTGACTTGGAAGTCACCTATACAATACAACCAGCACAATGTCCCCCATGCAATATGGCTGACTTGGAAGTCACCTATACAATACAACCAGCACAATGTCCCCCATGCAATATGGCTGACTTGGAAGTCACCTATACAACACAACCAGCACAATGTCCCCCATGCAATATGGCTGACTTGGAAGTCACCTATACAATACAACCAGCACAATGTCCCCCAAGCAATATGGCTGACTTGGAAGTCACCTATACAAGACAACCAGCACAATGTCCCCCATGCAATATGGCTGACTTGGAAGTCACCTATACAATACAACCAGCACAATGTCCCCCATGCAATATGGCTGATTTGGAAGTCACCTATACAAGACAACCAGCACAATGTCCCAAATGCAATATGGCTGACTTGGAAGTCACCTATAGAACATGGCCACCAGCACAATGTCCACCATGCAATATGGCTGACTTGGAAGTCACCTATACAACATGGCAACCAGCACAATTTCCCCCATGCAATATGGCTGACTTGGAAGTAACCTATACAATACAACCAGCACAATGTCCCCCAAGCAATATGGCTGACTTGGAAGTCACCTATACAAGACAAGCAGCACAATGTCCCCCATGCAATATGGCTGACTTGGAAGTCACCTATAGGACATGGCCACCAGCACAATGTCCCCCATGCAATATGGCTGACTTGGAAGTCACCTATACGACATGGCAACCAGCACAATGTCCCCCATGCAATATGGCTGACTTGGAAGTCACCTATAGAACATGGCCACCAGCACAATGTCCCCCATGCAATATGGCTGACTTGGAAGTCACCTATAGAACATGGCCACCAGCTCAATGTCCCCCAAGCAATATGGCTGACTTGGAAGTCACCTATACAACATGGCAACCAGCACAATGTCCCCCATGTAATATGGCTGACTTGGAAGTCACCTATACAATACAACCAACACAATGTCCCCCATGCAATATGGCTGACTTGGAAGTCACCTATACAATACAACCAGCACAATGTCCCAAATGCAATATGGCTGACTTGGAAGTCACCTATAGGACATGGCAACCAGCACAATGTCCCCCATGCAATATGGCTGACTTGGAAGTCACCTATACAATACAACCAGCACAATGTCCCCCATGCAATATGGCTGACTTGGAAGTCACCTATACAACATGGCAACCAGCACAATGTCCCCCATGCAATATGGCTGACTTGGAAGTCACCTATAGAACATGGCCACCAGCACAATGTCCCCCATGCAATATGGCTGACTTGGAAGTCACCTATACAACATGGCAACCATCACAATGTCCCCCAAGCAATATGGCTGACTTGGAAGTCACCTATAGAACATGGCCACCAGCACAATGTCCCCCAAGCAATATGGCTGACTTGGAAGTCACCTATAGAACATGGCAACCAGCACAATGTCCCCCAAGCAATATGGCTGACTTGGAAGTCACCTATACAAGACAACCAGCACAATGTCCCCCATGCAATATGGCTGACTTGGAAGTCACCTATAGGACATGGCAACCAGCACAATGTCCCCCATGCAATATGGCTGACTTGGAAGTCACCTATAGAACATGGCCACCAGCACAATGTCCCCCAAGCAATATGGCTGACTTGGAAGTCACCTATACAACATGGCAACCAGCACAATGTCCCCCATGTAATATGGCTGACTTGGAAGTCACCTATACAATACAACCAGCACAATGTCCCCCATGCAATATGGCTGACTTGGAAGTCACCTATACAATACAACCAGCACAATGTCCCAAATGCAATATGGCTGACTTGGAAGTCACCTATAGAACATGGCCACCAGCACAATGTCCCCCATGCAATATGGCTGACTTGGAAGTCACCTATACAACATGGCAACCAGCACAATGTCCCCCATGCAATATGGCTGACTTGGAAGTCACCTATACAATACAACCAGCACAATGTCCCCCAAGCAATATGGCTGACTTGGAAGTCACCTATACAAGACAACCAGCACAATGTCCCCCATGCAATATGGCTGACTTGGAAGTCACCTATACAAGACAACCAGCACAATGTCCCAAATGCAATATGGCTGACTTGGAAGTCACCTATAGAACATGGCCACCAGCACAATGTCCACCATGCAATATGGCTGACTTGGAAGTCACCTATACAACATGGCAACCAGCACAATTTCCCCCATGCAATATGGCTGACTTGGAAGTCACCTATACAATACAACCAGCACAATGTCCCGCAAGCAATATGGCTGACTTGGAAGTCACCTATACAAGACAACCAGCACAATGTCCCCCATGCAATATGGCTGACTTGGAAGTCACCTATAGGACATGGCCACCAGCACAATGTCCCCCATGCAATATGGCTGACTTGGAAGTCAACTATACAATACAACCAGCACAATGTCCCCCATGCAATATGGCTGACTTGGAAGTCACCTATACAATACAACCAGCACAATGTCCCCCAAGCAATATGGCTGACTTGGAAGTCACCTATAGAACATGGCCACCAGCACAATGTCCCCCAAGCAATATGGCTGACTTGGAAGTCACCTATAGAACATGGCAACCAGCACAATGTCCCCCAAGCAATATGGCTGACTTGGAAGTCACCTATAGAACATGGCAACCAGCACAATGTCCCCCATGCAATATGGCTGACTTGGAAGTCACCTATACGACATGGCAACCAGCACAATGTCCCCCATGCAATATGGCTGACTTGGAAGTCACCTATAGAACATGGCCACCAGCACAATGTCCCCCAAGCAATATCGCTCACTTGGAAGTCACCTATACAATACAACCAGCACAATGTCCCCCATGCAATATGGCTGACTTGGAAGTCACCTATACAATACAACCAGCACAATGTCCCAAATGCAATATGGCTGACTTGGAAGTCACCTATAGAACATGGCCACCAGCACAATGTCCCCCATGCAATATGGCTAACTTGGAAGTCACCTATACAACATGGCAACCAGCACAATGTCCCCCATGCAATATGGCTGACTTGGAAGTCACCTATACAATACAACCAGCACAATGTCCCCCAAGCAATATGGCTGACTTGGAAGTCACCTATACAATACAACCAGCACAATGTCCCAAATGCAATATGGCTGACTTGGAAGTCACCTATAGAACATGGCCACCAGCACAATGTCCCCCATGCAATATGGCTGACTTGGAAGTCACCTATAGAACATGGCAACCAGCACAATGTCCGCCAAGCAATATGGCTGACTTGGAAGTCACCTATACAAGACAACCAGCACAATTTCCCCCATGCAATATGGCTGACTTGAAAGTCACCTATAGGACATGGCAACCAGCACAATGTCCTCCATGCAATATGGCTGACTTGGAAGTCACCTATACAATACAACCAGCACAATGTCCCCCATGCAATATGGCTGACTTGGAAGTCACCTATACAACATGGCAACCAGCACAATGTCCCCCATGCAATATGGCTGACTTGGAAGTCACCTATAGAACATGGCCACCAGCACAATGTCCCCCATGCAATATGGCTGACTTGGAAGTCACCTATACAACATGGCAACCAGCACAATGTCCCCCAAGCAATATGGCTGACTTGGAAGTCACCTATAGAACATGGCCACCAGCACAATGTCCCCCAAGCAATATGGCTGACTTGGAAGTCACCTATAGAACATGGCAACCAGCACAATGTCCCCCAAGCAATATGGCTGACTTGGAAGTCACCTATACAAGACAACCAGCACAATGTCCCCCATGCAATATGGCTGACTTGGAAGTCACCTATAGGACATGGCAACCAGCACAATGTCCCCCATGCAATATGGCTGACTTGGAAGTCACCTATAGAACATGGCCACCAGCACAATGTCGCCCAAGCAATATGGCTGACTTGGAAGTCACCTATACAACATGGCAACCAGCACAATGTCCCCCATGCAATATGGCTGACTTGGAAGTCACCTATACAATACAACCAGCACAATGTCCCCCATGCAATATGGCTGACTTGGAAGTCACCTATACAATACAACCAGCACAATGTCCCAAATGCAATATGGCTGACTTGGAAGTCACCTATAGAACATGGCCTCCAGCACAATGTCCCCCATGCAACATGGCAGACTTGGAAGTCACCTATACAACATGGCAACCAGCACAATGTCCCCCATGCAATATGGCTGACTTGGAAGTCACCTATACAATACAACCAGCACAATGTCCCCCAAGCAATATGGCTGACTTGGAAGTCACCTATACAAGACAAGCAGCACAATGTCCCCCATGCAATATGGCTGACTTGGAAGTCACCTATAGGACATGGCCACCAGCACAATGTCCCCCATGCAATATGGCTGACTTGGAAGTCACCTATACAATGTAACCAGCACAATGTCCCCCATGCAATATGGCTGACTTGGAAGTCACCTATAGAACATGGCCACCAGCACAATGTCCCCCAAGCAATATGGCTGACTTGGAAGTCACCTATACAACATGGCAACCAGCACAATGTCCCCCAAGCAATATGGCTGACTTGGAAGTCACCTATAGAACATGGCCACCAGCACAATGTCCCCCAAGCAATATGGCTGACTTGGAAGTCACCTATAGAACATGGCAACCAGCACAATGTCCCCCAAGCAATATGGTTGGCTTGGAAGTCACCTATACAAGACAACCAGCACAATGTCCCCCATGCAATATGGCTGACTTGGAAGTCACCTATAGGACATGGCAACCATCACAATGTCCCCCATGCAATATGGCTGACTTGGAAGTCACCTATACATACAACCAGCACAATGTCCCCCATGCAATATGGCTGACTTGGAAGTCACCTATACAATACAACCAGCACAATGTCCCCCATGCAATATGGCTGACTTGGAAGTCACCTAAATAAAATGGCAACCAGCACAATGTCCCCCAAGCAATATGGCTGACTTGGAAGTCACCTATACAAGACAACCAGCACAATGTCCCCCATGCAATATGGCTGACTTGGAAGTCACCTATACAATACAACCAGCACAATGTCCCCCATGCAATATGGCTGACTTGGAAGTCACCTATACAATACAACCAGCACAATGTCCCCCATGCAATATGGCTGACTTGGAAGTCACCTATACAACACAACCAGCACAATGTCCCCCATGCAATATGGCTGACTTGGAAGTCACCTATACAATACAACCAGCACAATGTCCCCCAAGCAATATGGCTGACTTGGAAGTCACCTATACAAGACAACCAGCACAATGTCCCCCATGCAATATGGCTGACTTGGAAGTCACCTATACAATACAACCAGCACAATGTCCCCCATGCAATATGGCTGATTTGGAAGTCACCTATACAAGACAACCAGCACAATGTCCCAAATGCAATATGGCTGACTTGGAAGTCACCTATAGAACATGGCCACCAGCACAATGTCCACCATGCAATATGGCTGACTTGGAAGTCACCTATACAACATGGCAACCAGCACAATTTCCCCCATGCAATATGGCTGACTTGGAAGTCACCTATACAATACAACCAGCACAATGTCCCCCAAGCAATATGGCTGACTTGGAAGTCACCTATACAAGACAAGCAGCACAATGTCCCCCATGCAATATGGCTGACTTGGAAGTCACCTATAGGACATGGCCACCAGCACAATGTCCCCCATGCAATATGGCTGACTTGGAAGTCACCTATACAATGCAACCAGCACAATGTCCCCCATGCAATATGGCTGACTTGGAAGTCACCTATAGAACATGGCCACCAGCACAATGTCCCCCAAGCAATATGGCTGACTTGGAAGTCACCTATACAACATGGCAACCAGCACAATGTCCCCCAAGCAATATGGCTGACTTGGAAGTCACCTATAGGACATGGCAACCAGCACAATGTCCCCCATGCAATATGGCTGACTTGGAAGTCACCTATAGAACATGGCCACCAGCTCAATGTCCCCCAAGCAATATGGCTGACTTGGAAGTCACCTATACAACATGGCAACCAGCACAATGTCCCCCATGCAATATGGCTGACTTGGAAGTCACCTATAGGACATGGCAACCAGCACAATGTCCCCCATGCAATATGGCTGACTTGGAAGTCACCTATAGAACATGGCCACCAGCTCAATGTCCCCCAAGCAATATGGCTGACTTGGAAGTCACCTATACAACATGGCAACCAGCACAATGTCCCCCATGTAATATGGCTGACTTGGAAGTCACCTATACAATACAACCAACACAATGTCCCCCATGCAATATGGCTGACTTGGAAGTCACCTATACAATACAACCAGCACAATGTCCCAAATGCAATATGGCTGACTTGGAAGTCACCTATAGGACATGGCAACCAGCACAATGTCCCCCATGCAATATGGCTGACTTGGAAGTCACCTATACAATACAACCAGCACAATGTCCCCCATGCAATATGGCTGACTTGGAAGTCACCTATACAACATGGCAACCAGCACAATGTCCCCCATGCAATATGGCTGACTTGGAAGTCACCTATAGAACATGGCCACCAGCACAATGTCCCCCATGCAATATGGCTGACTTGGAAGTCACCTATACAACATGGCAACCATCACAATGTCCCCCAAGCAATATGGCTGACTTGGAAGTCACCTATAGAACATGGCCACCAGCACAATGTCCCCCAAGCAATATGGCTGACTTGGAAGTCACCTATAGAACATGGCAACCAGCACAATGTCCCCCAAGCAATATGGCTGACTTGGAAGTCACCTATACAAGACAACCAGCACAATGTCCCCCATGCAATATGGCTGACTTGGAAGTCACCTATAGAACATGGCCACCAGCACAATGTCCCCCAAGCAATATCGCTCACTTGGAAGTCACCTATACAATACAACCAGCACAATGTCCCCCATGCAATATGGCTGACTTGGAAGTCACCTATACAATACAACCAGCACAATGTCCCAAATGCAATATGGCTGACTTGGAAGTCACCTATAGAACATGGCCACCAGCACAATGTCACCCATGCAATATGGCTGACTTGGAAGTCACCTATACAACATGGCAACCAGCACAATGTCCCCCATGCAATATGGCTGACTTGGAAGTCACCTATACAATACAACCAGCACAATGTCCCCCAAGCAATATGGCTGACTTGGAAGTCACCTATACAATACAACCAGCACAATGTCCCAAATGCAATATGGCTGACTTGGAAGTCACCTATAGAACATGGCCACCAGCACAATGTCCCCCATGCAATATGGCTGACTTGGAAGTCACCTATAGAACATGGCAACCAGCACAATGTCCGCCAAGCAATATGGCTGACTTGGAAGTCACCTATACAAGACAACCAGCACAATTTCCCCCATGCAATATGGCTGACTTGAAAGTCACCTATAGGACATGGCAACCAGCACAATGTCCTCCATGCAATATGGCTGACTTGGAAGTCACCTATACAATACAACCAGCACAATGTCCCCCATGCAATATGGCTGACTTGGAAGTCACCTATACAACATGGCAACCAGCACAATGTCCCCCATGCAATATGGCTGACTTGGAAGTCACCTATAGAACATGGCCACCAGCACAATGTCCCCCATGCAATATGGCTGACTTGGAAGTCACCTATACAACATGGCAACCAGCACAATGTCCCCCAAGCAATATGGCTGACTTGGAAGTCACCTATAGAACATGGCCACCAGCACAATGTCCCCCAAGCAATATGGCTGACTTGGAAGTCACCTATAGAACATGGCAACCAGCACAATGTCCCCCAAGCAATATGGCTGACTTGGAAGTCACCTATACAAGACAACCAGCACAATGTCCCCCATGCAATATGGCTGACTTGGAAGTCACCTATAGGACATGGCAACCAGCACAATGTCCCCCATGCAATATGGCTGACTTGGAAGTCACCTATAGAACATGGCCACCAGCACAATGTCCCCCAAGCAATATGGCTGACTTGGAAGTCACCTATACAACATGGCAACCAGCACAATGTCCCCCATGCAATATGGCTGACTTGGAAGTCACCTATACAATACAACCAGCACAATGTCCCCCATGCAATATGGCTGACTTGGAAGTCACCTATACAATACAACCAGCACAATGTCCCAAATGCAATATGGCTGACTTGGAAGTCACCTATAGAACATGGCCTCCAGCACAATGTCCCCCATGCAACATGGCAGACTTGGAAGTCACCTATACAACATGGCAACCAGCACAATGTCCCCCATGCAATATGGCTGACTTGGAAGTCACCTATACAATACAACCAGCACAATGTCCCCCATGCAATATGGCTGACTTGGAAGTCACCTATACAACACAACCAGCACAATGTCCCCCATGCAATATGGCTGACTTGGAAGTCACCTATACAATACAACCAGCACAATGTCCCCCAAGCAATATGGCTGACTTGGAAGTCACCTATACAAGACAACCAGCACAATGTCCCCCATGCAATATGGCTGACTTGGAAGTCACCTATACAATACAACCAGCACAATGTCCCCCATGCAATATGGCTGATTTGGAAGTCACCTATACAAGACAACCAGCACAATGTCCCAAATGCAATATGGCTGACTTGGAAGTCACCTATAGAACATGGCCACCAGCACAATGTCCACCATGCAATATGGCTGACTTGGAAGTCACCTATACAACATGGCAACCAGCACAATTTCCCCCATGCAATATGGCTGACTTGGAAGTCACCTATACAATACAACCAGCACAATGTCCCCCAAGCAATATGGCTGACTTGGAAGTCACCTATACAAGACAAGCAGCACAATGTCCCCCATGCAATATGGCTGACTTGGAAGTCACCTATAGGACATGGCCACCAGCACAATGTCCCCCATGCAATATGGCTGACTTGGAAGTCACCTATACAATGCAACCAGCACAATGTCCCCCATGCAATATGGCTGACTTGGAAGTCACCTATAGAACATGGCCACCAGCACAATGTCCCCCAAGCAATATGGCTGACTTGGAAGTCACCTATACAACATGGCAACCAGCACAATGTCCCCCAAGCAATATGGCTGACTTGGAAGTCACCTATAGGACATGGCAACCAGCACAATGTCCCCCATGCAATATGGCTGACTTGGAAGTCACCTATAGAACATGGCCACCAGCTCAATGTCCCCCAAGCAATATGGCTGACTTGGAAGTCACCTATACAACATGGCAACCAGCACAATGTCCCCCATGCAATATGGCTGACTTGGAAGTCACCTATAGGACATGGCAACCAGCACAATGTCCCCCATGCAATATGGCTGACTTGGAAGTCACCTATAGAACATGGCCACCAGCTCAATGTCCCCCAAGCAATATGGCTGACTTGGAAGTCACCTATACAACATGGCAACCAGCACAATGTCCCCCATGTAATATGGCTGACTTGGAAGTCACCTATACAATACAACCAACACAATGTCCCCCATGCAATATGGCTGACTTGGAAGTCACCTATACAATACAACCAGCACAATGTCCCAAATGCAATATGGCTGACTTGGAAGTCACCTATAGGACATGGCAACCAGCACAATGTCCCCCATGCAATATGGCTGACTTGGAAGTCACCTATACAATACAACCAGCACAATGTCCCCCATGCAATATGGCTGACTTGGAAGTCACCTATACAACATGGCAACCAGCACAATGTCCCCCATGCAATATGGCTGACTTGGAAGTCACCTATAGAACATGGCCACCAGCACAATGTCCCCCATGCAATATGGCTGACTTGGAAGTCACCTATACAACATGGCAACCATCACAATGTCCAACAAGCAATATGGCTGACTTGGAAGCCACCTATAGAACATGGCCACCAGCACAATGTCCCCCAAGCAATATGGCTGACTTGGAAGTCACCTATAGAACATGGCAACCAGCACAATGTCCCCCAAGCAATATGGCTGACTTGGAAGTCACCTATACAAGACAACCAGCACAATGTCCCCCATGCAATATGGCTGACTTGGAAGTCACCTATAGAACATGGCCACCAGCACAATGTCCCCCATGCAATATGGCTGACTTGGAAGTCACCTATAGAACATGGCAACCAGCACAATGTCCGCCAAGCAATATGGCTGACTTGGAAGTCACCTATACAAGACAACCAGCACAATTTCCCCCATGCAATATGGCTGACTTGAAAGACACCTATAGGACATGGCAACCAGCACAATGTCCTCCATGCAATATGGCTGACTTGGAAGTCACCTATACAATACAACCAGCACAATGTCCCCCATGCAATATGGCTGACTTGGAAGTCACCTATACAACATGGCAACCAGCACAATGTCCCCCATGCAATATGGCTGACTTGGAAGTCACCTATAGAACATGGCCACCAGCACAATGTCCCCCATGCAATATGGCTGACTTGGAAGTCACCTATACAACATGGCAACCAGCACAATGTCCCCCAAGCAATATGGCTGACTTGGAAGTCACCTATAGAACATGGCCACCAGCACAATGTCCCCCAAGCAATATGGCTGACTTGGAAGTCACCTATAGAACATGGCAACCAGCACAATGTCCCCCAAGCAATATGGCTGACTTGGAAGTCACCTATACAAGACAACCAGCACAATGTCCCCCATGCAATATGGCTGACTTGGAAGTCACCTATAGGACATGGCAACCAGCACAATGTCCCCCATGCAATATGGCTGACTTGGAAGTCACCTATAGAACATGGCCACCAGCACAATGTCCCCCAAGCAATATGGCTGACTTGGAAGTCACCTATACAACATGGCAACCAGCACAATGTCCCCCATGCAATATGGCTGACTTGGAAGTCACCTATACAATACAACCAGCACAATGTCCCCCATGCAATATGGCTGACTTGGAAGTCACCTATACAATACAACCAGCACAATGTCTCAAATGCAATATGGCTGACTTGGAAGTCACCTATAGAACATGGCCTCCAGCACAATGTCCCCCATGCAACATGGCAGACTTGGAAGTCACCTATACAACATGGCAACCAGCACAATGTCCCCCATGCAATATGGCTGACTTGGAAGTCACCTATACAACACAACCAGCACAATGTCCCCCATGCAATATGGCTGACTTGGAAGTCACCTATACAATACAACCAGCACAATGTCCCCCAAGCAATATGGCTGACTTGGAAGTCACCTATACAAGACAACCAGCACAATGTCCCCCATGCAATATGGCTGACTTGGAAGTCACCTATACAATACAACCTGCACAATGTCCCCCATGCAATATGGCTGATTTGGAAGTCACCTATACAAGACAACCAGCACAATGTCCCAAATGCAATATGGCTGACTTGGAAGTCACCTATAGAACATGGCCACCAGCACAATGTCCACCATGCAATATGGCTGACTTGGAAGTCACCTATACAACATGGCAACCAGCACAATTTCCACCATGCAATATGGCTGACTTGGAAGTCACCTATACAATACAACCAGCACAATGTCCCCCAAGCAATATGGCTGACTTGGAAGTCACCTATACAAGACAAGCAGCACAATGTCCCCCATGCAATATGGCTGACTTGGAAGTCACCTATAGGACATGGCCACCAGCACAATGTCCCCCATGCAATATGGCTGACTTGGAAGTCACCTATACAATGCAACCAGCACAATGTCCCCCATGCAATATGGCTGACTTGGAAGTCACCTATAGAACATGGCCACCAGCACAATGTCCCCCAAGCAATATGGCTGACTTGGAAGTCACCTATACAACATGGCAACCAGCACAATGTCCCCCAAGCAATATGGCTGACTTGGAAGTCACCTATAGGACATGGCAACCAGCACAATGTCCCCCATGCAATATGGCTGACTTGGAAGTCACCTATAGAACATGGCCACCAGCTCAATGTCCCCCAAGCAATATGGCTGACTTGGAAGTCACCTATACAACATGGCAACCAGCACAATGTCCCCCATGCAATATGGCTGACTTGGAAGTCACCTATAGGACATGGCAACCAGCACAATGTCCCCCATGCAATATGGCTGACTTGGAAGTCACCTATAGAACATGGCCACCAGCTCAATGTCCCCCAAGCAATATGGCTGACTTGGAAGTCACCTATACAACATGGCAACCAGCACAATGTCCCCCATGTAATATGGCTGACTTGGAAGTCACCTATACAATACAACCAACACAATGTCCCCCATGCAATATGGCTGACTTGGAAGTCACCTATACAATACAACCAGCACAATGTCCCAAATGCAATATGGCTGACTTGGAAGTCACCTATAGGACATGGCAACCAGCACAATGTCCCCCATGCAATATGGCTGACTTGGAAGTCACCTATACAACATGGCAACCAGCACAATGTCCCCCATGCAATATGGCTGACTTGGAAGTCACCTATAGAACATGGCCACCAGCACAATGTCCCCCATGCAATATGGCTGACTTGGAAGTCACCTATACAACATGGCAACCATCACAATGTCCCCCAAGCAATATGGCTGACTTGGAAGTCACCTATAGAACATGGCCACCAGCACAATGTCCCCCAAGCAATATGGCTGACTTGGAAGTCACCTATAGAACATGGCAACCAGCACAATGTCCCCCAAGCAATATGGCTGACTTGGAAGTCACCTATACAAGACAACCAGCACAATGTCCCCCATGCAATATGGCTGACTTGGAAGTCACCTATAGAACATGGCCACCAGCACAATGTCCCCCAAGCAATATCGCTCACTTGGAAGTCACCTATACAATACAACCAGCACAATGTCCCCCATGCAATATGGCTGACTTGGAAGTCACCTATACAATACAACCAGCACAATGTCCCAAATGCAATATGGCTGACTTGGAAGTCACCTATAGAACATGGCCACCAGCACAATGTCCCCCATGCAATATGGCTGACTTGGAAGTCACCTATACAACATGGCAACCAGCACAATGTCCCCCATGCAATATGGCTGACTTGGAAGTCACCTATACAATACAACCAGCACAATGTCCCCCAAGCAATATGGCTGACATGGAAGTCACCTATACAATACAACCAGCACAATGTCCCAAATGCAATATGGCTGACTTGGAAGTCACCTATAGAACATGGCCACCAGCACAATGTCCCCCATGCAATATGGCTGACTTGGAAGTCACCTATAGAACATGGCAACCAGCACAATGTCCGCCAAGCAATATGGCTGACTTGGAAGTCACCTATACAAGACAACCAGCACAATGTCCCCCATGCAATATGGCTGACTTGGAAGTCACCTATAGAACATGGCCACCAGCTCAATGTCCCCCAAGCAATATGGCTGACTTGGAAGTCACCTATACAACATGGCAACCAGCACAATGTCCCCCATGCAATATGGCTGACTTGGAAGTCACCTATAGGACATGGCAACCAGCACAATGTCCCCCATGCAATATGGCTGACTTGGAAGTCACCTATAGAACATGGCCACCAGCTCAATGTCCCCCAAGCAATATGGCTGACTTGGAAGTCACCTATACAACATGGCAACCAGCACAATGTCCCCCATGTAATATGGCTGACTTGGAAGTCACCTATACAATACAACCAACACAATGTCCCCCATGCAATATGGCTGACTTGGAAGTCACCTATACAATACAACCAGCACAATGTCCCAAATGCAATATGGCTGACTTGGAAGTCACCTATAGGACATGGCAACCAGCACAATGTCCCCCATGCAATATGGCTGACTTGGAAGTCACCTATACAACATGGCAACCAGCACAATGTCCCCCATGCAATATGGCTGACTTGGAAGTCACCTATAGAACATGGCCACCAGCACAATGTCCCCCATGCAATATGGCTGACTTGGAAGTCACCTATACAACATGGCAACCATCACAATGTCCCCCAAGCAATATGGCTGACTTGGAAGTCACCTATAGAACATGGCCACCAGCACAATGTCCCCCAAGCAATATGGCTGACTTGGAAGTCACCTATAGAACATGGCAACCAGCACAATGTCCCCCAAGCAATATGGCTGACTTGGAAGTCACCTATACAAGACAACCAGCACAATGTCCCCCATGCAATATGGCTGACTTGGAAGTCACCTATAGAACATGGCCACCAGCACAATGTCCCCCAAGCAATATCGCTCACTTGGAAGTCACCTATACAATACAACCAGCACAATGTCCCCCATGCAATATGGCTGACTTGGAAGTCACCTATACAATACAACCAGCACAATGTCCCAAATGCAATATGGCTGACTTGGAAGTCACCTATAGAACATGGCCACCAGCACAATGTCCCCCATGCAATATGGCTGACTTGGAAGTCACCTATACAACATGGCAACCAGCACAATGTCCCCCATGCAATATGGCTGACTTGGAAGTCACCTATACAATACAACCAGCACAATGTCCCCCAAGCAATATGGCTGACATGGAAGTCACCTATACAATACAACCAGCACAATGTCCCAAATGCAATATGGCTGACTTGGAAGTCACCTATAGAACATGGCAACCAGCACAATGTCCGCCAAGCAATATGGCTGACTTGGAAGTCACCTATACAAGACAACCAGCACAATTTCCCCCATGCAATATGGCTGACTTGAAAGTCACCTATAGGACATGGCAACCAGCACAATGTCCTCCATGCAATATGGCTGACTTGGAAGTCACCTATACAATACAACCAGCACAATGTCCCCCATGCAATATGGCTGACTTGGAAGTCACCTATACAACATGGCAACCAGCACAATGTCCCCCATGCAATATGGCTGACTTGGAAGTCACCTATAGAACATGGCCACCAGCACAATGTCCCCCATGCAATATGGCTGACTTGGAAGTCACCTATACAACATGGCAACCAGCACAATGTCCCCCAAGCAATATGGCTGACTTGGAAGTCACCTATAGAACATGGCCACCAGCACAATGTCCCCCAAGCAATATGGCTGACTTGGAAGTCACCTATAGAACATGGCAACCAGCACAATGTCCCCCAAGCAATATGGCTGACTTGGAAGCCACCTATACAAGACAACCAGCACAATGTCCCCCATGCAATATGGCTGACTTGGAAGTCACCTATAGGACATGGCAACCAGCACAATGTCCCCCATGCAATATGGCTGACTTGGAAGTCACCTATAGAACATGGCCACCAGCACAATGTCCCCCAAGCAATATGGCTGACTTGGAAGGCACCTATACAACATGGCAACCAGCACAATGTCCCCCATGCAATATGGCTGACTTGGAAGTCACCTATACAATACAACCAGCACAATGTCCCCCATGCAATATGGCTGACTTGGAAGTCACCTATACAATACAACCAGCACAATGTCCCAAATGCAATATGGCTGACTTGGAAGTCACCTATAGAACATGGCCTCCAGCACAATGTCCCCCATGCAACATGGCAGACTTGGAAGTCACCTATACAACATGGCAACCAGCACAATGTCCCCCATGCAATATGGCTGACTTGGAAGTCACCTATACAATACAACCAGCACAATTTCCCCCAAGCAATATGGCTGACTTGGAAGTCACCTATACAAGACAAGCAGCACAATGTCCCCCATGCAATATGGCTGACTTGGAAGTCACCTATAGGACATGGCCACCAGCACAATGTCCCCCATGCAATATGGCTGACTTGGAAGTCACCTATACAATGCAACGAGCACAATGTCCCCCATGCAATATGGCTGACTTGGAAGTCACCTATAGAACATGGCCACCAGCACAATGTCCCCCAAGCAATATGGCTGACTTGGAAGTCACCTATACAACATGGCAACCAGCACAATGTCCCCCAAGCAATATGGCTGACTTGGAAGTCACCTATAGAACATGGCCACCAGCACAATGTCCCCCAAGCAATATGGCTGACTTGGAAGTCACCTATAGAACATGGCAACCAGCACAATGTCCCCCAAGCAATATGGTTGGCTTGGAAGTCGCCTATACAAGACAACCAGCACAATGTCCCCCATGCAATATGGCTGACTTGGAAGTCACCTATAGGACATGGCAACCATCACAATGTCCCCCATGCAATATGGCTGACTTGGAAGTCACCTATACATACAACCAGCACAATGTCCCCCATGCAATATGGCTGACTTGGAAGTCACCTATACAATACAACCAGCACAATGTCCCCCATGCAATATGGCTGACTTGGAAGTCACCTATACAATACAACCAGCACAATGTCCCCCATGCAATATGGCTGACTTGGAAGTCACCTATACAACACAACCAGCACAATGTCCCCCATGCAATATGGCTGACTTGGAAGTCACCTAAATAAAATGGCAACCAGCACAATGTCCCCCAAGCAATATGGCTGACTTGGAAGTCACCTATACAAGACAACCAGCACAATGTCCCCCATGCAATATGGCTGACTTGGAAGTCACCTATACAATACAACCAGCACAATGTCCCCCATGCAATATGGCTGACTTGGAAGTCACCTATACAATACAACCAGCACAATGTCCCCCATGCAATATGGCTGACTTGGAAGTCACCTATACAACACAACCAGCACAATGTCCCCCATGCAATATGGCTGACTTGGAAGTCACCTATACAATACAACCAGCACAATGTCCCCCAAGCAATATGGCTGACTTGGAAGTCACCTATACAAGACAACCAGCACAATGTCCCCCATGCAATATGGCTGACTTGGAAGTCACCTATACAATACAACCAGCACAATGTCCCCCATGCAATATGGCTGATTTGGAAGTCACCTATACAAGACAACCAGCACAATGTCCCAAATGCAATATGGCTGACTTGGAAGTCACCTATAGAACATGGCCACCAGCACAATGTCCACCATGCAATATGGCTGACTTGGAAGTCACCTATACAACATGGCAACCAGCACAATTTCCCCCATGCAATATGGCTGACTTGGAAGTCACCTATACAATACAACCAGCACAATGTCCCCCAAGCAATATGGCTGACTTGGAAGTCACCTATACAAGACAAGCAGCACAATGTCCCCCATGCAATATGGCTGACTTGGAAGTCACCTATAGGACATGGCCACCAGCACAATGTCCCCCATGCAATATGGCTGACTTGGAAGTCACCTATACGACATGGCAACCAGCACAATGTCCCCCATGCAATATGGCTGACTTGGAAGTCACCTATAGAACATGGCCACCAGCACAATGTCCCCCATGCAATATGGCTGACTTGGAAGTCACCTATAGAACATGGCCACCAGCTCAATGTCCCCCAAGCAATATGGCTGACTTGGAAGTCACCTATACAACATGGCAACCAGCACAATGTCCCCCATGTAATATGGCTGACTTGGAACTCACCTATACAATACAACCAACACAATGTCCCCCATGCAATATGGCTGACTTGGAAGTCACCTATACAATACAACCAGCACAATGTCCCAAATGCAATATGGCTGACTTGGAAGTCACCTATAGGACATGGCAACCAGCACAATGTCCCCCATGCAATATGGCTGACTTGGAAGTCACCTATACAATACAACCAGCACAATGTCCCCCATGCAATATGGCTGACTTGGAAGTCACCTATACAACATGGCAACCAGCACAATGTCCCCCATGCAATATGGCTGACTTGGAAGTCACCTATAGAACATGGCCACCAGCACAATGTCCCCCATGCAATATGGCTGACTTGGAAGTCACCTATACAACATGGCAACCATCACAATGTCCCCCAAGCAATATGGCTGACTTGGAAGTCACCTATAGAACATGGCCACCAGCACAATGTCCCCCAAGCAATATGGCTGACTTGGAAGTCACCTATAGAACATGGCAACCAGCACAATGTCCCCCAAGCAATATGGCTGACTTGGAAGTCAGCTATACAAGACAACCAGCACAATGTCCCCCATGCAATATGGCTGACTTGGAAGTCACCTATAGGACATGGCAACCAGCACAATGTCCCCCATGCAATATGGCTGACTTGGAAGTCACCTATAGAACATGGCCACCAGCACAATGTCCCCCAAGCAATATGGCTGACTTGGAAGTCACCTATAGAACATGGCCACCAGCACAATGTCCCCCAAGCAATATGGCTGACTTGGAAGTCACCTATACAACATGGCAACCAGCACAATGTCCCCCATGCAATATGGCTGACTTGGAAGTCACCTATACAATACAACCAGCACAATGTCCCCCATGCAATATGGCTGACTTGGAAGTCACCTATACAATACAACCAGCACAATGTCCCAAATGCAATATGGCTGACTTGGAAGTCACCTATAGAACATGGCCTCCAGCACAATGTCCCCCATGCAACATGGCAGACTTGGAAGTCACCTATACAACATGGCAACCAGCACAATGTCCCCCATGCAATATGGCTGACTTGGAAGTCACCTATACAATACAACCAGCACAATGTCCCCCAAGCAATATGGCTGACTTGGAAGTCACCTATACAAGACAAGCAGCACAATGTCCCCCATGCAATATGGCTGACTTGGAAGTCACCTATAGGACATGGCCACCAGCACAATGTCCCCCATGCAATATGGCTGACTTGGAAGTCACCTATACAATGCAACCAGCACAATGTCCCCCATGCAATATGGCTGACTTGCAAGTCACCTATAGAACATGGCCACCAGCACAATGTCCCCCAAGCAATATGGCTGACTTGGAAGTCACCTATACAACATGGCAACCAGCACAATGTCCCCCAAGCAATATGGCTGACTTGGAAGTCACCTATAGAACATGGCCACCAGCACAATGTCCCCCAAGCAATATGGCTGACTTGGAAGTCACCTATAGAACATGGCAACCAGCACAATGTCCCCCAAGCAATATGGTTGGCTTGGAAGTCACCTATACAAGACAACCAGCACAATGTCCCCCATGCAATATGGCTGACTTGGAAGTCACCTATACAATACAACCAGCACAATGTCCCCCATGCAATATGGCTGACTTGGAAATCACCTAAATAAAATGGCAACCAGCACAATGTCCCCCAAGCAATATGGCTGACTTGGAAGTCACCTATACAAGACAACCAGCACAATGTCCCCCATGCAATATGGCTGACTTGGAAGTCACCTATACAATACAACCAGCACAATGTCCCCCATGCAATATGGCTGACTTGGAAGTCACCTATACAATACAACCAGCACAATGTCCCCCATGCAATATGGCTGACTTGGAAGTCACCTATACAACACAACCAGCACAATGTCCCCCATGCAATACGGCTGACTTGGAAGTCACCTATACAATACAACCAGCACAATGTCCCCCAAGCAATATGGCTGACTTGGAAGTCACCTATACAAGACAACCAGCACAATGTCCCCCATGCAATATGGCTGACTTGGAAGTCACCTATACAATACAACCAGCACAATGTCCCCCATGCAATATGGCTGATTTGGAAGTCACCTATACAAGACAACCAGCACAATGTCCCAAATGCAATATGGCTGACTTGGAAGTCACCTATAGAACATGGCCACCAGCACAATGTCCACCATGCAATATGGCTGACTTGGAAGTCACCTATACAACATGGCAACCAGCACAATTTCCCCCATGCAATATGGCTGACTTGGAAGTCACCTATACAATACAACCAGCACAATGTCCCCCAAGCAATATGGCTGACTTGGAAGTCACCTATACAAGACAAGCAGCACAATGTCCCCCATGCAATATGGCTGACTTGGAAGTCACCTATAGGACATGGCCACCAGCACAATGTCCCCCATGCAATATGGCTGACTTGGAAGTCACCTATACAATGCAACCAGCACAATGTCCCCCATGCAATATGGCTGACTTGGAAGTCACCTATAGAACATGGCCACCAGCACAATGTCCCCCAAGCAATATGGCTGACTTGGAAGTCACCTATACAACATGGCAACCAGCACAATGTCCCCCAAGCAATATGGCTGACTTGGAAGTCACCTATAGGACATGGCAACCAGCACAATGTCCCCCATGCAATATGGCTGACTTGGAAGTCACCTATAGAACATGGCCACCAGCTCAATGTCCCCCAAGCAATATGGCTGACTTGGAAGTCACCTATACAACATGGCAACCAGCACAATGTCCCCCATGCAATATGGCTGACTTGGAAGTCACCTATAGGACATGGCAACCAGCACAATGTCCCCCATGCAATATGGCTGACTTGGAAGTCACCTATAGAACATGGCCACCAGCTCAATGTCCCCCAAGCAATATGGCTGACTTGGAAGTCACCTATACAACATGGCAACCAGCACAATGTCCCCCATGTAATATGGCTGACTTGGAAGTCACCTATACAATACAACCAACACAATGTCCCCCATGCAATATGGCTGACTTGGAAGTCACCTATACAATACAACCAGCACAATGTCCCAAATGCAATATGGCTGACTTGGAAGTCACCTATAGGACATGGCAACCAGCACAATGTCCCCCATGCAATATGGCTGACTTGGAAGTCACCTATACAATACAACCAGCACAATGTCCCCCATGCAATATGGCTGACTTGGAAGTCACCTATACAACATGGCAACCAGCACAATGTCCCCCATGCAATATGGCTGACTTGGAAGTCACCTATAGAACATGGCCACCAGCACAATGTCCCCCATGCAATATGGCTGACTTGGAAGTCACCTATACAACATGGCAACCATCACAATGTCCCCCAAGCAATATGGCTGACTTGGAAGTCACCTATAGAACATGGCCACCAGCACAATGTCCCCCAAGCAATATGGCTGACTTGGAAGTCACCTATAGAACATGGCAACCAGCACAATGTCCCCCAAGCAATATGGCTGACTTGGAAGTCACCTATACAAGACAACCAGCACAATGTCCCCCATGCAATATGGCTGACTTGGAAGTCACCTATAGAACATGGCCACCAGCACAATGTCCCCCAAGCAATATCGCTCACTTGGAAGTCACCTATACAATACAACCAGCACAATGTCCCCCATGCAATATGGCTGACTTGGAAGTCACCTATACAATACAACCAGCACAATGTCCCAAATGCAATATGGCTGACTTGGAAGTCACCTATAGAACATGGCCACCAGCACAATGTCCCCCAAGCAATATGGCTGACTTGGAAGTCACCTATACAACATGGCAACGAGCACAATGTCCCCCATGCAATATGGCTGACTTGGAAGTCACCTATACAATACAACCAGCACAATGTCCCCCAAGCAATATGGCTGACTTGGAAGTCACCTATACAATACAACCAGCACAATGTCCCAAATGCAATATGGCTGACTTGGAAGTCACCTATAGAACATGGCCACCAGCACAATGTCCCCCATGCAATATGGCTGACTTGGAAGTCACCTATAGAACATGGCAACCAGCACAATGTCCGCCAAGCAATATGGCTGACTTGGAAGTCACCTATACAAGACAACCAGCACAATTTCCCCCATGCAATATGGCTGACTTGAAAGTCACCTATAGGACATGGCAACCAGCACAATGTCCTCCATGCAATATGGCTGACTTGGAAGTCACCTATACAATACAACCAGCACAATGTCCCCCATGCAATATGGCTGACTTGGAAGTCACCTATACAACATGGCAACCAGCACAATGTCCCCCATGCAATATGGCTGACTTGGAAGTCACCTATAGAACATGGCCACCAGCACAATGTCCCCCATGCAATATGGCTGACTTGGAAGTCACCTATACAACATGGCAACCAGCACAATGTCCCCCAAGCAATATGGCTGACTTGGAAGTCACCTATAGAACATGGCCACCAGCACAATGTCCCCCAAGCAATATGGCTGACTTGGAAGTCACCTATAGAACATGGCAACCAGCACAATGTCCCCCAAGCAATATGGCTGACTTGGAAGTCACCTATACAAGACAACCAGCACAATGTCCCCCATGCAATATGGCTGACTTGGAAGTCACCTATAGGACATGGCAACCAGCACAATGTCCCCCATGCAATATGGCTGACTTGGAAGTCACCTATAGAACATGGCCACCAGCACAATGTCCCCCAAGCAATATGGCTGACTTGGAAGTCACCTATACAACATGGCAACCAGCACAATGTCCCCCATGCAATATGGCTGACTTGGAAGTCACCTATACAATACAACCAGCACAATGTCCCCCATGCAATATGGCTGACTTGGAAGTCACCTATACAATACAACCAGCACAATGTCCCAAATGCAATATGGCTGACTTGGAAGTCACCTATAGAACATGGCCTCCAGCACAATGTCCCCCATGCAACATGGCAGACTTGGAAGTCACCTATACAACATGGCAACCAGCACAATGTCCCCCATGCAATATGGCTGACTTGGAAGTCACCTATACAATACAACCAGCACAATGTCCCCCAAGCAATATGGCTGACTTGGAAGTCACCTATACAAGACAACCAGCACAATGTCCCCCATGCAATATGGCTGACTTGGAAGTCACCTATACAATACAACCAGCACAATGTCCCAAATGCAATATGGCTGATTTGGAAGTCACCTATACAACACCACCAGCACAATGTCCCCCATGCAATATGGCTGACTTGGAAGTCACCTATACAAGACAACCAGCACAATGTCCCAAATGCAATATGGCTGACTTGGAAGTCACCTATAGAACATGGCCACCAGCACAATGTCCACCATGCAATATGGCTGACTTGGAAGTCACCTATACAACATGGCAACCAGCACAATTTCCCCCATGCAATATGGCTGACTTGGAAGTCACCTATACAATACAACCAGCACAATGTCCCCCAAGCAATATGGCTGACTTGGAAGTCACCTATACAAGACAAGCAGCACAATGTCCCCCATGCAATATGGCTGACTTGGAAGTCACCTATAGGACATGGCCACCAGCACAATGTCCCCCATGCAATATGGCTGACTTGGAAGTCACCTATACAATGCAACCAGCACAATGTCCCCCATGCAATATGGCTGACTTGGAAGTCACCTATAGAACATGGCCACCAGCACAATGTCCCCCAAGCAATATGGCTGACTTGGAAGTCACCTATACAACATGGCAACCAGCACAATGTCCCCCAAGCAATATGGCTGACTTGGAAGTCACCTATAGAACATGGCCACCAGCACAATGTCCCCCAAGCAATATGGCTGACTTGGAAGTCACCTATAGAACATGGCAACCAGCACAATGTCCCCCAAGCAATATGGTTGGCTTGGAAGTCACCTATACAAGACAACCAGCACAATGTCCCCCATGCAATATGGCTGACTTGGAAGTCACCTATAGGACATGGCAACCATCACAATGTCCCCCATGCAATATGGCTGACTTGGAAGTCACCTATACATACAACCAGCACAATGTCCCCCATGCAATATGGCTGACTTGGAAGTCACCTATACAATACAACCAGCACAATGTCCCCCATGCAATATGGCTGACTTGGAAGTCACCTAAATAAAATGGCAACCAGCACAATGTCCCCCAAGCAATATGGCTGACTTGGAAGTCACCTATACAAGACAACCAGCACAATGTCCCCCATGCAATATGGCTGACTTGGAAGTCACCTATACAATACAACCAGCACAATGTCCCCCATGCAATATGGCTGACTTGGAAGTCACCTATACAATACAACCAGCACAATGTCCCCCATGCAATATGGCTGACTTGGAAGTCACCTATACAACACAACCAGCACAATGTCCCCCATGCAATATGGCTGACTTGGAAGTCACCTATACAATACAACCAGCACAATGTCCCCCAAGCAATATGGCTGACTTGGAAGTCACCTATACAAGACAACCAGCACAATGTCCCCCATGCAATATGGCTGACTTGGAAGTCACCTATACAATACAACCAGCACAATGTCCCCCATGCAATATGGCTGATTTGGAAGTCACCTATACAAGACAACCAGCACAATGTCCCAAATGCAATATGGCTGACTTGGAAGTCACCTATAGAACATGGCCACCAGCACAATGTCCACCATGCAATATGGCTGACTTGGAAGTCACCTATACAACATGGCAACCAGCACAATTTCCCCCATGCAATATGGCTGACTTGGAAGTCACCTATACAATACAACCAGCACAATGTCCCCCAAGCAATATGGCTGACTTGGAAGTCACCTATACAAGACAAGCAGCACAATGTCCCCCATGCAATATGGCTGACTTGGAAGTCACCTATAGGACATGGCCACCAGCACAATGTCCCCCATGCAATATGGCTGACTTGGAAGTCACCTATACAATGCAACCAGCACAATGTCCCCCATGCAATATGGCTGACTTGGAAGTCACCTATAGAACATGGCCACCAGCACAATGTCCCCCAAGCAATATGGCTGACTTGGAAGTCACCTATACAACATGGCAACCAGCACAATGTCCCCCAAGCAATATGGCTGACTTGGAAGTCACCTATAGAACATGGCCACCAGCACAATGTCCCCCAAGCAATATGGCTGACTTCGAAGTCACCTATAGAACATGGCAACCAGCACAATGTCCCCCAAGCAATATGGTTGGCTTGGAAGTCACCTATACAAGACAACCAGCACAATGTCCCCCATGCAATATGGCTGACTTGGAAGTCACCTATAGGACATGGCAACCATCACAATGTCCCCCATGCAATATGGCTGACTTGGAAGTCACCTATACATACAACCAGCACAATGTCCCCCATGCAATATGGCTGACTTGGAAGTCACCTATACAATACAACCAGCACAATGTCCCCCATGCAATATGGCTGACTTGGAAGTCACCTAAATAAAATGGCAACCAGCACAATGTCCCCCAAGCAATATGGCTGACTTGGAAGTCACCTATACAAGACAACCAGCACAATGTCCCCCATGCAATATGGCTGACTTGGAAGTCACCTATACAATACAACCAGCACAATGTCCCCCATGCAATATGGCTGACTTGGAAGTCACCTATACAATACAACCAGCACAATGTCCCCCATGCAATATGGCTGACTTGGAAGTCACCTATACAACACAACCAGCACAATGTCCCCCATGCAATATGGCTGACTTGGAAGTCACCTATACAATACAACCAGCACAATGTCCCCCAAGCAATATGGCTGACTTGGAAGTCACCTATACAAGACAACCAGCACAATGTCCCCCATGCAATATGGCTGACTTGGAAGTCACCTATACAAGACAACCAGCACAATGTCCCCCATGCAATATGGCTGACTTGGAAGTCACCTATAGAACATGGCCACCAGCACAATGTCCCCCATGCAATATGGCTGACTTGGAAGTCACCTATACAACATGGCAACTAGCACAATGTCCCCCAAGCAATATGGCTGACTTGGAAGTCACCTATAGAACATGGCCACCAGCACAATGTCCCCCAAGCAATATGGCTGACTTGGAAGTCACCTATAGAACATGGCAACCAGCACAATGTCCCCCAAGCAATATGGCTGACTTGGAAGTCACCTATACAAGACAACCAGCACAATGTCCCCCATGCAATATGGCTGACTTGGAAGTCACCTATAGGACATGGCAACCAGCACAATGTCCCCCATGCAATATGGCTGACTTGGAAGTCACCTATAGAACATGGCCACCAGCACAATGTCCCCCAAGCAATATGGCTGACTTGGAAGTCACCTATACAACATGGCAACCAGCACAATGTCCCCCATGTAATATGGCTGACTTGGAAGTCACCTATACAATACAACCAGCACAATGTCCCCCATGCAATATGGCTGACTTGGAAGTCACCTAAATAAAATGGCAACCAGCACAATGTCCCCCAAGCAATATGGCTGACTTGGAAGTCACCTATACAAGACAACCAGCACAATGTCCCCCATGCAATATGGCTGACTTGGAAGTCACCTATACAATACAACCAGCACAATGTCCCCCATGCAATATGGCTGACTTGGAAGTCACCTATACAATACAACCAGCACAATGTCCCCCATGCAATATGGCTGACTTGGAAGTCACCTATACAACACAACCAGCACAATGTCCCCCATGCAATATGGCTGACTTGGAAGTCACCTATACAATACAACCAGCACAATGTCCCCCAAGCAATATGGCTGACTTGGAAGTCACCTATACAAGACAACCAGCACAATGTCCCCCATGCAATATGGCTGACTTGGAAGTCACCTATACAATACAACCAGCACAATGTCCCCCATGCAATATGGCTGATTTGGAAGTCACCTATACAAGACAACCAGGACAATGTCCCAAATGCAATATGGCTGACTTGGAAGTCACCTATAGAACATGGCCACCAGCACAATGTCCACCATGCAATATGGCTGACTTGGAAGTCACCTATACAACATGGCAACCAGCACAATTTCCCCCATGCAATATGGCTGACTTGGAAGTCACCTATACAATACAACCAGCACAATGTCCCCCAAGCAATATGGCTGACTTGGAAGTCACCTATACAAGACAAGCAGCACAATGTCCCCCATGCAATATGGCTGACTTGGAAGTCACCTATAGGACATGGCCACCAGCACAATGTCCCCCATGCAATATGGCTGACTTGGAAGTCACCTATACAATGCAACCAGCACAATGTCCCCCATGCAATATGGCTGACTTGGAAGTCACCTATAGAACATGGCCACCAGCACAATGTCCCCCAAGCAATATGGCTGACTTGGAAGTCACCTATACAACATGGCAACCAGCACAATGTCCCCCAAGCAATATGGCTGACTTGGAAGTCACCTATAGAACATGGCCACCAGCACAATGTCCCCCAAGCAATATGGCTGACTTGGAAGTCACCTATAGAACATGGCAACCAGCACAATGTCCCCCAAGCAATATGGTTGGCTTGGAAGTCACCTATACAAGACAACCAGCACAATGTCCCCCATGCAATATGGCTGACTTGGAAGTCACCTATAGGACATGGCAACCATCACAATGTCCCCCATGCAATATGGCTGACTTGGAAGTCACCTATACATACAACCAGCACAATGTCCCCCATGCAATATGGCTGACTTGGAAGTCACCTATACAATACAACCAGCACAATGTCCCCCATGCAATATGGCTGACTTGGAAGTCACCTAAATAAAATGGCAACCAGCACAATGTCCCCCAAGCAATATGGCTGACTTGGAAGTCACCTATACAAGACAACCAGCACAATGTCCCCCATGCAATATGGCTGACTTGGAAGTCACCTATACAATACAACCAGCACAATGTCCCCCATGCAATATGGCTGACTTGGAAGTCACCTATACAATACAACCAGCACAATGTCCCCCATGCAATATGGCTGACTTGGAAGTCACCTATACAAGACAACCAGCACAATGTCCCCCATGCAATATGGCTGACTTGGAAGTCACCTATACAAGACAACCAGCACAATGTCCCCCATGCAATATGGCTGACTTGGAAGTCACCTATAGAACATGGCCACCAGCACAATGTCCCCCATGCAATATGGCTGACTTGGAAGTCACCTATACAACATGGCAACTAGCACAATGTCCCCCAAGCAATATGGCTGACTTGGAAGTCACCTATAGAACATGGCCACCAGCACAATGTCCCCCAAGCAATATGGCTGACTTGGAAGTCACCTATAGAACATGGCAACCAGCACAATGTCCCCCAAGCAATATGGCTGACTTGGAAGTCACCTATACAAGACAACCAGCACAATGTCCCCCATGCAATATGGCTGACTTGGAAGTCACCTATAGGACATGGCAACCAGCACAATGTCCCCCATGCAATATGGCTGACTTGGAAGTCACCTATAGAACATGGCCACCAGCACAATGTCCCCCAAGCAATATGGCTGACTTGGAAGTCACCTATACAACATGGCAACCAGCACAATGTCCCCCATGTAATATGGCTGACTTGGAAGTCACCTATACAATACAACCAACACAATGTCCCCCATGCAATATGGCTGACTTGGAAGTCACCTATACAATACAACCAGCACAATGTCCCAAATGCAATATGGCTGACTTGGAAGTCACCTATAGGACATGGTAACCAGCACAATGTCCCCCATGCAATATGGCTGACTTGGAAGTCACCTATACAATACAACCAGCACAATGTCCCCCATGCAATATGGCTGACTTGGAAGTCACCTATACAACATGGCAACCAGCACAATGTCCCCCATGCAATATGGCTGACTTGGAAGTCACCTATAGAACATGGCCACCAGCACAATGTCCCCCATGCAATATGGCTGACTTGGAATTCACCTATACAACATGGCAACCAGCACAATGTCCCCCAAGCAATATGGCTGACTTGGAAGTCACCTATAGAACATGGCCACCAGCACAATGTCCCCCAAGCAATATGGCTGACTTGGAAGTCACCTATAGAACATGGCAACCAGCACAATGTCCCCCAAGCAATATGGCTGACTTGGAAGTCACCTATACAAGACAACCAGCACAATGTCCCCCATGCAATATGGCTGACTTGGAAGTCACCTATAGGACATGGCAACCAGCACAATGTCCCCCATGCAATATGGCTGACTTGGAAGTCACCTATAGAACATGGCCACCAGCACAATGTCCCCCAAGCAATATGGCTGACTTGGAAGTCACCTATACAACATGGCAACCAGCACAATGTCCCCCATGTAATATGGCTGACTTGGAAGTCACCTATACAATACAACCAGCACAATGTCCCCCATGCAATATGGCTGACTTGGAAGTCACCTATACAATACAACCAGCACAATGTCCCAAATGCAATATGGCTGACTTGGAAGTCACCTATAGAACATGGCCACCAGCACAATGTCCCCCATGCAATATGGCTGACTTGGAAGTCACCTATACAACATGGCAACCAGCACAATGTCCCCCATGCAATATGGCTGACTTGGAAGTCACCTATACAATACAACCAGCACAATGTCCCCCCAGCAATATGGCTGACTTGGAAGTCACCTATACAAGACAACCAGCACAATGTCCCCCATGCAATATGGCTGACTTGGAAGTCACCTATACAATACAACCAGCACAATGTCCCCCATGCAATATGGCTGATTTGGAAGTCACCTATACAACACAACCAGCACAATGTCCCCCATGCAATATGGCTGACTTGGAAGTCACCTATACAAGACAACCAGCACAATGTCCCAAATGCAATATGGCTGACTTGGAAGTCACCTATAGAACATGGCCACCAGCACAATGTCCACCATGCAATATGGCTGACTTGGAAGTCACCTATACAACATGGCAACCAGCACAATTTCCCCCATGCAATATGGCTGACTTGGAAGTCACCTATACAATACAACCAGCACAATGTCCCGCAAGCAATATGGCTGACTTGGAAGTCACCTATACAAGACAACCAGCACAATGTCCCCCATGCAATATGGCTGACTTGGAAGTCACCTATAGGACATGGCCACCAGCACAATGTCCCCCATGCAATATGGCTGACTTGGAAGTCAACTATACAATACAACCAGCACAATGTCCCCCATGCAATATGGCTGACTTGGAAGTCACCTATACAATACAACCAGCACAATGTCCCCCAAGCAATATGGCTGACTTGGAAGTCACCTATAGAACATGGCCACCAGCACAATGTCCCCCAAGCAATATGGCTGACTTGGAAGTCACCTATAGAACATGGCAACCAGCACAATGTCCCCCAAGCAATATGGCTGACTTGGAAGTCACCTATAGAACATGGCAACCAGCACAATGTCCCCCATGCAATATGGCTGACTTGGAAGTCACCTATACGACATGGCAACCAGCACAATGTCCCCCATGCAATATGGCTGACTTGGAAGTCACCTATAGAACATGGCCACCAGCACAATGTCCCCCAAGCAATATCGCTCACTTGGAAGTCACCTATACAATACAACCAGCACAATGTCCCCCATGCAATATGGCTGACTTGGAAGTCACCTATACAATACAACCAGCACAATGTCCCAAATGCAATATGGCTGACTTGGAAGTCACCTATAGAACATGGCCACCAGCACAATGTCCCCCATGCAATATGGCTGACTTGGAAGTCACCTATACAACATGGCAACCAGCACAATGTCCCCCATGCAATATGGCTGACTTGGAAGTCACCTATACAATACAACCAGCACAATGTCCCCCAAGCAATATGGCTGACTTGGAAGTCACCTATACAATACAACCAGCACAATGTCCCAAATGCAATATGGCTGACTTGGAAGTCACCTATAGAACATGGCCACCAGCACAATGTCCCCCATGCAATATGGCTGACTTGGAAGTCACCTATAGAACATGGCAACCAGCACAATGTCCGCCAAGCAATATGGCTGACTTGGAAGTCACCTATACAAGACAACCAGCACAATTTCCCCCATGCAATATGGCTGACTTGAAAGTCACCTATAGGACATGGCCACCAGCACAATGTCCCCCAAGCAATATGGCTGACTTGGAAGTCACCTATAGAACATGGCAACCAGCACAATGTCCCCCAAGCAATATGGCTGACTTGGAAGTCACCTATACAAGACAACCAGCACAATGTCCCCCATGCAATATGGCTGACTTGGAAGTCACCTATAGGACATGGCAACCAGCACAATGTCCCCCATGCAATATGGCTGACTTGGAAGTCACCTATACAATGCAACCAGCACAATGTCCCCCATGCAATATGGCTGACTTGGAAGTCACCTATAGAACATGGCCACCAGCACAATGTCCCCCAAGCAATATGGCTGACTTGGAAGTCACCTATACAACATGGCAACCAGCACAATGTCCCCCAAGCAATATGGCTGACTTGGAAGTCACCTATAGAACATGGCCACCAGCACAATGTCCCCCAAGCAATATGGCTGACTTGGAAGTCACCTATAGAACATGGCAACCAGCACAATGTCCCCCAAGCAATATGGTTGGCTTGGAAGTCACCTATACAAGACAACCAGCACAATGTCCCCCATGCAATATGGCTGACTTGGAAGTCACCTATAGGACATGGCAACCATCACAATGTCCCCCATGCAATATGGCTGACTTGGAAGTCACCTATACATACAACCAGCACAATGTCCCCCATGCAATATGGCTGACTTGGAAGTCACCTATACAATACAACCAGCACAATGTCCCCCATGCAATATGGCTGACTTGGAAGTCACCTAAATAAAATGGCAACCAGCACAATGTCCCCCAAGCAATATGGCTGACTTGGAAGTCACCTATACAAGACAACCAGCACAATGTCCCCCATGCAATATGGCTGACTTGGAAGTCACCTATACAATACAACCAGCACAATGTCCCCCATGCAATATGGCTGACTTGGAAGTCACCTATACAATACAACCAGCACAATGTCCCCCATGCAATATGGCTGACTTGGAAGTCACCTATACAACACAACCAGCACAATGTCCCCCATGCAATATGGCTGACTTGGAAGTCACCTATACAATACAACCAGCACAATGTCCCCCAAGCAATATGGCTGACTTGGAAGTCACCTATACAAGACAACCAGCACAATGTCCCCCATGCAATATGGCTGACTTGGAAGTCACCTATACAATACAACCAGCACAATGTCCCCCATGCAATATGGCTGATTTGGAAGTCACCTATACAAGACAACCAGCACAATGTCCCAAATGCAATATGGCTGACTTGGAAGTCACCTATAGAACATGGCCACCAGCACAATGTCCACCATGCAATATGGCTGACTTGGAAGTCACCTATACAACATGGCAACCAGCACAATTTCCCCCATGCAATATGGCTGACTTGGAAGTCACCTATACAATACAACCAGCACAATGTCCCCCAAGCAATATGGCTGACTTGGAAGTCACCTATACAAGACAAGCAGCACAATGTCCCCCATGCAATATGGCTGACTTGGAAGTCACCTATAGGACATGGCCACCAGCACAATGTCCCCCATGCAATATGGCTGACTTGGAAGTCACCTATACAATGCAACCAGCACAATGTCCCCCATGCAATATGGCTGACTTGGAAGTCACCTATAGAACATGGCCACCAGCACAATGTCCCCCAAGCAATATGGCTGACTTGGAAGTCACCTATACAACATGGCAACCAGCACAATGTCCCCCAAGCAATATGGCTGACTTGGAAGTCACCTATAGAACATGGCCACCAGCACAATGTCCCCCAAGCAATATGGCTGACTTCGAAGTCACCTATAGAACATGGCAACCAGCACAATGTCCCCCAAGCAATATGGTTGGCTTGGAAGTCACCTATACAAGACAACCAGCACAATGTCCCCCACGCAATATGGCTGACTTGGAAGTCACCTATAGGACATGGCAACCATCACAATGTCCCCCATGCAATATGGCTGACTTGGAAGTCACCTATACATACAACCAGCACAATGTCCCCCATGCAATATGGCTGACTTGGAAGTCACCTATACAATACAACCAGCACAATGTCCCCCATGCAATATGGCTGACTTGGAAGTCACCTAAATAAAATGGCAACCAGCACAATGTCCCCCAAGCAATATGGCTGACTTGGAAGTCACCTATACAAGACAACCAGCACAATGTCCCCCATGCAATATGGCTGACTTGGAAGTCACCTATACAATACAACCAGCACAATGTCCCCCATGCAATATGGCTGACTTGGAAGTCACCTATACAATACAACCAGCACAATGTCCCCCATGCAATATGGCTGACTTGGAAGTCACCTATACAACACAACCAGCACAATGTCCCCCATGCAATATGGCTGACTTGGAAGTCACCTATACAATACAACCAGCACAATGTCCCCCAAGCAATATGGCTGACTTGGAAGTCACCTATACAAGACAACCAGCACAATGTCCCCCATGCAATATGGCTGACTTGGAAGTCACCTATACAAGACAACCAGCACAATGTCCCCCATGCAATATGGCTGACTTGGAAGTCACCTATAGAACATGGCCACCAGCACAATGTCCCCCATGCAATATGGCTGACTTGGAAGTCACCTATACAACATGGCAACTAGCACAATGTCCCCCAAGCAATATGGCTGACTTGGAAGTCACCTATAGAACATGGCCACCAGCACAATGTCCCCCAAGCAATATGGCTGACTTGGAAGTCACCTATAGAACATGGCAACCAGCACAATGTCCCCCAAGCAATATGGCTGACTTGGAAGTCACCTATACAAGACAACCAGCACAATGTCCCCCATGCAATATGGCTGACTTGGAAGTCACCTATAGGACATGGCAACCAGCACAATGTCCCCCATGCAATATGGCTGACTTGGAAGTCACCTATAGAACATGGCCACCAGCACAATGTCCCCCAAGCAATATGGCTGACTTGGAAGTCACCTATACAACATGGCAACCAGCACAATGTCCCCCATGTAATATGGCTGACTTGGAAGTCACCTATACAATACAACCAGCACAATGTCCCCCATGCAATATGGCTGACTTGGAAGTCACCTAAATAAAATGGCAACCAGCACAATGTCCCCCAAGCAATATGGCTGACTTGGAAGTCACCTATACAAGACAACCAGCACAATGTCCCCCATGCAATATGGCTGACTTGGAAGTCACCTATACAATACAACCAGCACAATGTCCCCCATGCAATATGGCTGACTTGGAAGTCACCTATACAATACAACCAGCACAATGTCCCCCATGCAATATGGCTGACTTGGAAGTCACCTATACAACACAACCAGCACAATGTCCCCCATGCAATATGGCTGACTTGGAAGTCACCTATACAATACAACCAGCACAATGTCCCCCAAGCAATATGGCTGACTTGGAAGTCACCTATACAAGACAACCAGCACAATGTCCCCCATGCAATATGGCTGACTTGGAAGTCACCTATACAATACAACCAGCACAATGTCCCCCATGCAATATGGCTGATTTGGAAGTCACCTATACAAGACAACCAGGACAATGTCCCAAATGCAATATGGCTGACTTGGAAGTCACCTATAGAACATGGCCACCAGCACAATGTCCACCATGCAATATGGCTGACTTGGAAGTCACCTATACAACATGGCAACCAGCACAATTTCCCCCATGCAATATGGCTGACTTGGAAGTCACCTATACAATACAACCAGCACAATGTCCCCCAAGCAATATGGCTGACTTGGAAGTCACCTATACAAGACAAGCAGCACAATGTCCCCCATGCAATATGGCTGACTTGGAAGTCACCTATAGGACATGGCCACCAGCACAATGTCCCCCATGCAATATGGCTGACTTGGAAGTCACCTATACAATGCAACCAGCACAATGTCCCCCATGCAATATGGCTGACTTGGAAGTCACCTATAGAACATGGCCACCAGCACAATGTCCCCCAAGCAATATGGCTGACTTGGAAGTCACCTATACAACATGGCAACCAGCACAATGTCCCCCAAGCAATATGGCTGACTTGGAAGTCACCTATAGAACATGGCCACCAGCACAATGTCCCCCAAGCAATATGGCTGACTTGGAAGTCACCTATAGAACATGGCAACCAGCACAATGTCCCCCAAGCAATATGGTTGGCTTGGAAGTCACCTATACAAGACAACCAGCACAATGTCCCCCATGCAATATGGCTGACTTGGAAGTCACCTATAGGACATGGCAACCATCACAATGTCCCCCATGCAATATGGCTGACTTGGAAGTCACCTATACATACAACCAGCACAATGTCCCCCATGCAATATGGCTGACTTGGAAGTCACCTATACAATACAACCAGCACAATGTCCCCCATGCAATATGGCTGACTTGGAAGTCACCTAAATAAAATGGCAACCAGCACAATGTCCCCCAAGCAATATGGCTGACTTGGAAGTCACCTATACAAGACAACCAGCACAATGTCCCCCATGCAATATGGCTGACTTGGAAGTCACCTATACAATACAACCAGCACAATGTCCCCCATGCAATATGGCTGACTTGGAAGTCACCTATACAATACAACCAGCACAATGTCCCCCATGCAATATGGCTGACTTGGAAGTCACCTATACAAGACAACCAGCACAATGTCCCCCATGCAATATGGCTGACTTGGAAGTCACCTATACAAGACAACCAGCACAATGTCCCCCATGCAATATGGCTGACTTGGAAGTCACCTATAGAACATGGCCACCAGCACAATGTCCCCCATGCAATATGGCTGACTTGGAAGTCACCTATACAACATGGCAACTAGCACAATGTCCCCCAAGCAATATGGCTGACTTGGAAGTCACCTATAGAACATGGCCACCAGCACAATGTCCCCCAAGCAATATGGCTGACTTGGAAGTCACCTATAGAACATGGCAACCAGCACAATGTCCCCCAAGCAATATGGCTGACTTGGAAGTCACCTATACAAGACAACCAGCACAATGTCCCCCATGCAATATGGCTGACTTGGAAGTCACCTATAGGACATGGCAACCAGCACAATGTCCCCCATGCAATATGGCTGACTTGGAAGTCACCTATAGAACATGGCCACCAGCACAATGTCCCCCAAGCAATATGGCTGACTTGGAAGTCACCTATACAACATGGCAACCAGCACAATGTCCCCCATGTAATATGGCTGACTTGGAAGTCACCTATACAATACAACCAACACAATGTCCCCCATGCAATATGGCTGACTTGGAAGTCACCTATACAATACAACCAGCACAATGTCCCAAATGCAATATGGCTGACTTGGAAGTCACCTATAGGACATGGCAACCAGCACAATGTCCCCCATGCAATATGGCTGACTTGGAAGTCACCTATACAATACAACCAGCACAATGTCCCCCATGCAATATGGCTGACTTGGAAGTCACCTATACAACATGGCAACCAGCACAATGTCCCCCATGCAATATGGCTGACTTGGAAGTCACCTATAGAACATGGCCACCAGCACAATGTCCCCCATGCAATATGGCTGACTTGGAATTCACCTATACAACATGGCAACCAGCACAATGTCCCCCAAGCAATATGGCTGACTTGGAAGTCACCTATAGAACATGGCCACCAGCACAATGTCCCCCAAGCAATATGGCTGACTTGGAAGTCACCTATAGAACATGGCAACCAGCACAATGTCCCCCAAGCAATATGGCTGACTTGGAAGTCACCTATACAAGACAACCAGCACAATGTCCCCCATGCAATATGGCTGACTTGGAAGTCACCTATAGGACATGGCAACCAGCACAATGTCCCCCATGCAATATGGCTGACTTGGAAGTCACCTATAGAACATGGCCACCAGCACAATGTCCCCCAAGCAATATGGCTGACTTGGAAGTCACCTATACAACATGGCAACCAGCACAATGTCCCCCATGTAATATGGCTGACTTGGAAGTCACCTATACAATACAACCAGCACAATGTCCCCCATGCAATATGGCTGACTTGGAAGTCACCTATACAATACAACCAGCACAATGTCCCAAATGCAATATGGCTGACTTGGAAGTCACCTATAGAACATGGCCACCAGCACAATGTCCCCCATGCAATATGGCTGACTTGGAAGTCACCTATACAACATGGCAACCAGCACAATGTCCCCCATGCAATATGGCTGACTTGGAAGTCACCTATACAATACAACCAGCACAATGTCCCCCCAGCAATATGGCTGACTTGGAAGTCACCTATACAAGACAACCAGCACAATGTCCCCCATGCAATATGGCTGACTTGGAAGTCACCTATACAATACAACCAGCACAATGTCCCCCATGCAATATGGCTGATTTGGAAGTCACCTATACAACACAACCAGCACAATGTCCCCCATGCAATATGGCTGACTTGGAAGTCACCTATACAAGACAACCAGCACAATGTCCCAAATGCAATATGGCTGACTTGGAAGTCACCTATAGAACATGGCCACCAGCACAATGTCCACCATGCAATATGGCTGACTTGGAAGTCACCTATACAACATGGCAACCAGCACAATTTCCCCCATGCAATATGGCTGACTTGGAAGTCACCTATACAATACAACCAGCACAATGTCCCGCAAGCAATATGGCTGACTTGGAAGTCACCTATACAAGACAACCAGCACAATGTCCCCCATGCAATATGGCTGACTTGGAAGTCACCTATAGGACATGGCCACCAGCACAATGTCCCCCATGCAATATGGCTGACTTGGAAGTCAACTATACAATACAACCAGCACAATGTCCCCCATGCAATATGGCTGACTTGGAAGTCACCTATACAATACAACCAGCACAATGTCCCCCAAGCAATATGGCTGACTTGGAAGTCACCTATAGAACATGGCCACCAGCACAATGTCCCCCAAGCAATATGGCTGAAATGGAAGTCACCTATAGAACATGGCAACCAGCACAATGTCCCCCAAGCAATATGGCTGACTTGGAAGTCACCTATAGAACATGGCAACCAGCACAATGTCCCCCATGCAATATGGCTGACTTGGAAGTCACCTATACGACATGGCAACCAGCACAATGTCCCCCATGCAATATGGCTGACTTGGAAGTCACCTATAGAACATGGCCACCAGCACAATGTCCCCCAAGCAATATCGCTCACTTGGAAGTCACCTATACAATACAACCAGCACAATGTCCCCCATGCAATATGGCTGACTTGGAAGTCACCTATACAATACAACCAGCACAATGTCCCAAATGCAATATGGCTGACTTGGAAGTCACCTATAGAACATGGCCACCAGCACAATGTCCCCCATGCAATATGGCTGACTTGGAAGTCACCTATACAACATGGCAACCAGCACAATGTCCCCCATGCAATATGGCTGACTTGGAAGTCACCTATACAATACAACCAGCACAATGTCCCCCAAGCAATATGGCTGACTTGGAAGTCACCTATACAATACAACCAGCACAATGTCCCAAATGCAATATGGCTGACTTGGAAGTCACCTATAGAACATGGCCACCAGCACAATGTCCCCCATGCAATATGGCTGACTTGGAAGTCACCTATAGAACATGGCAACCAGCACAATGTCCGCCAAGCAATATGGCTGACTTGGAAGTCACCTATACAAGACAACCAGCACAATTTCCCCCATGCAATATGGCTGACTTGAAAGTCACCTATAGGACATGGCCACCAGCACAATGTCCCCCAAGCAATATGGCTGACTTGGAAGTCACCTATAGAACATGGCAACCAGCACAATGTCCCCCAAGCAATATGGCTGACTTGGAAGTCACCTATACAAGACAACCAGCACAATGTCCCCCATGCAATATGGCTGACTTGGAAGTCACCTATAGGACATGGCAACCAGCACAATGTCCCCCATGCAATATGGCTGACTTGGAAGTCACCTATAGAACATGGCCACCAGCACAATGTCCCCCAAGCAATATGGCTGACTTGGAAGTCACCTATACAACATGGCAACCAGCACAATGTCCCCCATGTAATATGGCTGACTTGGAAGTCACCTATACAATACAACCAGCACAATGTCCCCCATGCAATATGGCTGACTTGGAAGTCACCTATACAATACAACCAGCACAATGTCCCAAATGCAATATGGCTGACTTGGAAGTCACCTATAGAACATGGCCACCAGCACAATGTCCCCCAAGCAATATGGCTGACTTGGAAGTCACCTAATCAAGACAACCAGCACAATGTCCCCCATGCAATATGGCTGACTTGGAAGTCACCTATAGGACATGGCCACCAGCACAATGTCCCCCATGCAATATGGCTTAATTGGAAGTCACCTATACAATACAACCAGCACAATGTCCCCCATGCAATATGGCTGAATTGGAAGTCACCTATACAATACAACCAGCACAATGTCCCCCAAGCAATATGGCTGACTTGGAAGTCACCTATAGAACATGGCCACCAGCACAATGTCCCCCAAGCGATATGGCTGACTTGGAAGTCACCTATAGAACATGGCAACCAGCACAATGTCCCCCAAGCAACATGGCTGACTTGGAAGTCACCTATACAAGACAACCAGCACAATGTCCCCAATGCAATATGGCTGACTTGGAAGTCACCTATAGGACATGGCAACCAGCACAATGTCCCCCATGCAATATGGCTGACTTGGAAGTCACCTATAGAACATGGCCACCAGCACAATGTCCCCCAAGCAATATGGCTCACTTGGAAGTCACCTATACAATAGAACCAGCACAATGTCCCCCATGCAATATGGCTGACTTGGAAGTCACCTATACAATACAACCAGCACAATGTCCCAAATGCAATATGGCTGACTTGGAAGTCACCTATAGAACATGGCCACCAGCACAATGTCCCCCATGCAATATGGCTGACTTGGAAGTCACCTATACAACATGGCCACCAGCACAATGTCCCCCATGCAATATGGCTGAATGGAAGTCACCTATACAATACAACCAGCACAATGTCCCCCATGCAATATGGCTGACTTGGAAGTCACCTATACAATACAACCAGCACAATGTCCCCCATGCAATATGGCTGATTTGGAAGTCACCTATACAACACAACCAGCACAATGTCCCCCATGCAATATGGCTGACTTGGAAGTCACCTATACAAGACAACCAGCACAATGTCCCAAATGCAATATGGCTGACTTGGAAGTCACCTATAGAACATGGCCACCAGCACAATGTCCCCCATGCAATATGGCTGACTTGGAAGTCACCTATACAAAATGGCAACCAGCACAATGTCCCCCATGCAATATGGCTGACTTGGAAGTCACCTATACAATACAACCAGCACAATGTCCCCCAAGCAATATGGCTGACTTGGAAGTCACCTATACAAGACAACCAGCACAATGTCCCCCATGCAATATGGCTGACTTGGAAGTCACCTATACAACACAACCAGCACAATGTCCCCCATGCAATATGGCTCACTTGGAAGTCACCTATACAACATGGCATCCAGCACAATGTCCCCCATGCAATATGGCTGACTTTGAAGTCACCTATACAACATGGCAACCAGCACAATGTCCCCCATGCAATATGGCTGACTTGGAAGTCACCTATACAACATGGCAACCAGCACAATGTCCCCCATGCAATATGGCTGACTTGGAAGTCACCTATACAAGAAACCAGCACAATGTCCCCCATGCAATGTGGCTGACTTGGAAGTCACCTATAGAACATGGCCACCAGCACAATGTCCCCCATGCAATATGGCTGACTTGGAAGTCACCTATACAACATGGCAACCAGTACAATGTCCCCCAAGCAATATGGCTCACTTGGAAGTCACCTATAGAACGTGGCAACCGGCACAATGTCCCCCAAGCAATATGGCTGACTTGGAAGTCACCTATACAACATGGCAACCAGCACAATGTCCCCCATGCAATATGGCTGACTTGGAAGTCACCTATAGAACATGGCCACCAGCACAATGTCCCCCATGCAACACGGCTGACTTGGAAGTCACCTATACAAGACAACCAGCACAATGTCCCCCATGCAATATGGCTGACTTGGAAGTCACCTATACAACACAACCAGCACAATGTCCCCCAAGCAATATGGCTCACTTGGAAGTCACCTATACAGCATGGCAACCAGCACAATGTCCCCCATGCAATATGGCTGACTTGGAAGTCACCTATACAACATGGCAACCAGCACAATGTCCCCCATGCAATATGGCTGACTTGGAAGTCACCTATAGGACATGGCAACCAGCACAATGTCCCCCATGCAATATGGCTGACTTGGAAGTCACCTATAGAACATGGCCACCAGCACAATGTCCCCCAAGCAATATGGCTCACTTGGAAGTCACCTATACAATACAACCAGCACAATGTCCCCCATGCAATATGGCTGACTTGGAAGTCACCTATACAATACAACCAGCACAATGTCCCAAATGCAATATGGCTGACTTGGAAGTCACCTATAGAACATGGCAACCAGCACAATGTCCCCCAAGCAATATGGCTGACTTGGAAGTCACCTATACAAGACAACCAGCACAATTTCCCCCATGCAATATGGCTGACTTGGAAGTCACCTATAGGACATGGCAACCAGCACAATGTCCCCCATGCAATATGGCTGACTTGGAAGTCACCTATACAACATGGCAACCAGCACAATGTCCCCCATGCAATATGGCTGACTTGGAAGTCACCTATAGAACATGGCCACCAGCACAATGTCCCCCATGCAATATGGATGACTTGGAAGTCACCTATACAACATGGCAACCAGCACAATGTTCCCCAAGCAATATGGCTGACTTGGAAGTCACCTATAGAACATGGCCACTAGCACAATGTCCCCCAAGCAATATGGCTGACTTGGAAGTCACCTATAGAACATGGCAACCAGCACAATGTCCCCCAAGCAATATGGCTGACTTGGACGTCACCTATACAAGACAACCAGCACAATGTCCCCCATGCAATATGGCTGACTTGGAAGTCACCTATAGGACATGGCAACCAGCACAATGTCCCCCATGCAATATGGCTGACTTGGAAGTCACCTATAGAACATGGCCACCAGCACAATGTCCCCCAAGCAATATGGCTGACTTGGAAGTCACCTATACAACATGGCAACCAGCACAATGTCCCCCATGCAATATGGCTGACTTGGAAGTCACCTATACAATACAACCAGCACAATGTCCCCCATGCAATATGGCTGACTTGGAAATCACCTATACAATACAACCAGCACAATGTCCCCCATGCAATATGGCTGACTTGGAAGTCACATATACAATACAACCAGCACAATGTCCCCCATGCAATATGGCTGACTTGGAAGTCACCTATACAACATGGCAACCAGCACAATGTCCCCCATGCAATATGGCTGACTTGGAAGTCACCTATACAATACAACCTGCACAATGTCCCCCAAGCAATATGGCTGACTTGGAAGTCACCTATACAAGACAACCAGCACAATGTCCCCCATGCAATATGGCTGATTTGGAAGTCACCTATACAAGACAACCAGCACAATGTCCCAAATGCAATATGGCTGACTTGGAAGTCACCTATAGAACATGGCCACCAGCACAATGTCCACCATGCAATTTGGCTGACTTGGAAGTCACCTATACAACATGGCAACCAGCACAATTTCCCCCATGCAATATGGCTGACTTGGAAGTCACCTATACAATACAACCAGCACAATGTCCCCCAAGCAATATGGCTGACTTGGAAGTCACCTATACAAGACAACCAGCACAATGTCCCCCATGCAATATGGCTGACTTGGAAGTCACCTATAGGACATGGCCACCAGCACAATGTCCCCCATGCAATATGGCTTAATTGGAAGTCACCTATACAATACAACCAGCACAATGTCCCCCATGCAATATGGCTGAATTGGAAGTCACCTATACAATACAACCAGCACAATGTCCCCCAAGCAATATGGCTGACTTGGAAGTCACCTATAGAACATGGCCACCAGCACAATGTCCCCCAAGCGATATGGCTGACTTGGAAGTCACCTATAGAACATGGCAACCAGCACAATGTCCCCCAAGCAACATGGCTGACTTGGAAGTCACCTATACAAGACAACCAGCACAATGTCCCCCATGCAATATGGCTGACTTGGAAGTCACCTATAGGACATTGCAACCAGCACAATGTCCCCCATGCAATATGGCTGACTTGGAAGTCACCTATAGAACATGGCCACCAGCACAATGTCCCCCAAGCAATATGGCTCACTTGGAAGTCACCTATACAATAGAACCAGCACAATGTCCCCCATGCAATATGGCTGACTTGGAAGTCACCTATACAATACAACCAGCACAATGTCCCAAATGCAATATGGCTGACTTGGAAGTCACCTATAGAACATGGCCACCAGCACAATGTCCCCCATGCAATATGGCTGACTTGGAAGTCACCTATACAACATGGCAACCAGCACAATGTCCCCCATGCAATATGGCTGACTTGGAAGTCACCTATACAATACAACCAGCACAATGTCCCCCTAGCAATATGGCTGACTTGGAAGTCACCTATACAATACAACCAGCACAATGTCCCAAATGCAATATGGCTGACTTGGAAGTCACCTATAGAACATGGCCACCAGCACAATGTCCCCCATGCAATATGGCTGACTTGGAAGTCACCTATAGAACATGGCAACCAGCACAATGTCCGCCAAGCAATATGGCTGACTTGGAAGTCACCTATACAAGACAACCAGCACAATTTCCCCCATGCAATATGGCTGACTTGAAAGTCACCTATAGGACATGGCAACCAGCACAATGTCCCCCATGCAATATGGCTGACTTGGAAGTCACCTATACAATACAACCAGCACAATGTCCCCCATGCAATATGGCTGACTTGGAAGTCACCTATATAACATGGCAACCAGCACAATGTCCCCCATGCAATATGGCTGACTTGGAAGTCACCTATAGAACATGGCCACCAGCACAATGTCCCCCATGCAATATGGCTGACTTGGAAGTCACCTATACAACATGGCAACCAGCACAATGTCCCCCAAGCAATATGGCTGACTTGGAAGTCACCTATAGAACATGGCCACCAGCACAATGTCCCCCAAGCAATATGGCTGACTTGGAACTCACCTATAGAACATGGCAACCAGCACAATGTCCCCCAAGCAATATGGCTGACTTGGAAGTCACCTATACAAGACAACCAGCACAATGTCCCCCATGCAATATGGCTGACTTGGAAGTCACCTATAGGACATGACAACCAGCACAATGTCCCCCATGCAATATGGCTGACTTGGAAGTCACCTATAGAACATGGCCACCAGCACAATGTCCCCCAAGCAATATGGCTGACTTGGAAGTCACCTATACAACATGGCAACCAGCACAATGTCCCCCATGCAATATGGCTGACTTGGAAGTCACCTATACAATACAACCAGCACAATGTCCCCCATGCAATATGGCTGACTTGGAAGTCACCTATACAATACAACCAGCACAATGTCCCAAATGCAATATGGCTGACTTGGAAGTCACCTATAGAACATGGCCACCAGCACAATGTCCCCCATGCAATATGGCTGACTTGGAAGTCACCAAACAACATGGCAACCAGCACAATGTCCCCCATGCAATATGGCTGACTTGGAAGTCACCTATACAATACAACCAGCACAATGTCCCCCAAGCAATATGGCTGACTTGGAAGTCACCTATACAAGACAACCAGCACAATGTCCCCCATGCAATATGGCTGACTTGGAAGTCACCTATACAATACAACCAGCACAATGTCCCCCATGCAATATGGCTGATTTGGATGTCACCTATACAACACAACCAGCACAATGTCCCCCATGCAATATGGCTGACTTGGAAGTCACCTATAGAACATGGCCACCAGCACAATGTCCCCCAAGCAATATGGCTGACTTGGAAGTCACCTATAGAACATGGCAACCAGCACAATGTTCCCCAAGCAACATGGCTGACTTGGAAGTCACCTATACAAGACAACCAGCACAATGTCCCCCATGCAATATGGCTGACTTGGAAGTCACCTATAGGACATGGCAACCAGCACAATGTCCCCCATGCAATATGGCTGACTTGGAAGTCACCTATAGAACATGGCCACCAGCACAATGCCCCCCAAGCAATATGGCTCACTTGGAAGTCACCTATACAATAGAACCAGCACAATGTCCCCCATGCAATATGGCTGACTTGGAAGTCACCTATACAATACAACCAGCACAATGTCCCAAATGCAATATGGCTGACTTGGAAGTCACCTATAGATCATGGCCACCAGCACAATGTCCCCCATGCAATATGGCTGACTTGGAAGTCACCTATACAACATGGCAACCAGCACAATGTCCCCCATGCAATATGGCTGACTTGGAAGTCACCTATACAATACAACCAGCACAATGTCCCCCAAGCAATATGGCTGACTTGGAAGTCACCTATACAATACAACCAGCACAATGTCCCAAATGCAATATGGCTGACTTGGAAGTCACCTATAGAACATGGCCACCAGCACAATGTCCCCCATGCAATATGGCTGACTTGGAAGTCACCTATAGAACATGGCAACCAGCACAATGTCCGCCAAGCAATATGGCTGACTTGGAAGTCACCTATACAAGACAACCAGCACAATTTCCCCCATGCAATATGGCTGACTTGAAAGTCACCTATAGGCCATGGCAACCAGCACAATGTCCCCCATGCAATATGGCTGACTTGGAAGTCACCTATAGAACATGGCCACCAGCACAATGTCCCCCATGCAATATGGCTGACTTGGAAGTCACCTATACAACATGGCAACCAGCACAATGTCCCCCAAGCAATATGGCTGACTTGGAAGTCACCTATAGAACATGGCCACCAGCACAATGTCCCCCATGCAATATGGCTGACTTGGAAGTCACCTATACAACATGGCAACCAGCACAATGTCCCCCAAGCAATATGGCTGACTTGGAAGTCACCTATACAATACAACCAGCACAATGTCCCCCTAGCAATATGGCTGACTTGGAAGTCACCTATACAATACAACCAGCACAATGTCCCAAATGCAATATGGCTGACTTGGAAGTCACCTATAGAACATGGCCACCAGCACAATGTCCCCCATGCAATATGGCTGACTTGGAAGTCACCTATAGAACATGGCAACCAGCACAATGTCCGCCAAGCAATATGGCTGACTTGGAAGTCACCTATACAAGACAACCAGCACAATTTCCCCCATGCAATATGGCTGACTTGAAAGTCACCTATAGGACATGGCAACCAGCACAATGTCCCCCATGCAATATGGCTGACTTGGAAGTCACCTATACAATACAACCAGCACAATGTCCCCCATGCAATATGGCTGACTTGGAAGTCACCTATATAACATGGCAACCAGCACAATGTCCCCCATGCAATATGGCTGACTTGGAAGTCACCTATAGAACATGGCCACCAGCACAATGTCCCCCATGCAATATGGCTGACTTGGAAGTCACCTATACAACATGCCAACCAGCACAATGTCCCCCAAGCAATATGGCTGACTTGGAAGTCACCTATAGAACATGGCCACCAGCACAATGTCCCCCAAGCAATATGGCTGACTTGGAACTCACCTATAGAACATGGCAACCAGCACAATGTCCCCCAAGCAATATGGCTGACTTGGAAGTCACCTATACAAGACAACCAGCACAATGTCCCCCATGCAATATGGCTGACTTGGAAGTCACCTATACAATACAACCAGCACAATGTCCCCCATGCAATATGGCTGATTTGGATGTCACCTATACAACACAACCAGCACAATGTCCCCCATGCAATATGGCTGACTTGGAAGTCACCTATAGAACATGGCCACCAGCACAATGTCCCCCAAGCAATATGGCTGACTTGGAAGTCACCTATAGAACATGGCAACCAGCACAATGTCCCCCAAGCAACATGGCTGACTTGGAAGTCACCTATACAAGACAACCAGCACAATGTCCCCCATGCAATATGGCTGACTTGGAAGTCACCTATAGGACATGGCAACCAGCACAATGTCCCCCATGCAATATGGCTGACTTGGAAGTCACCTATAGAACATGGCCACCAGCACAATGCCCCCCAAGCAATATGGCTCACTTGGAAGTCACCTATACAATAGAACCAGCACAATGTCCCCCATGCAATATGGCTGACTTGGAAGTCACCTATACAATACAACCAGCACAATGTCCCAAATGCAATATGGCTGACTTGGAAGTCACCTATAGATCATGGCCACCAGCACAATGTCCCCCATGCAATATGGCTGACTTGGAAGTCACCTATACAACATGGCAACCAGCACAATGTCCCCCATGCAATATGGCTGACTTGGAAGTCACCTATACAATACAACCAGCACAATGTCCCCCAAGCAATATGGCTGACTTGGAAGTCACCTATACAATACAACCAGCACAATGTCCCAAATGCAATATGGCTGACTTGGAAGTCACCTATAGAACATGGCCACCAGCACAATGTCCCCCATGCAATATGGCTGACTTGGAAGTCACCTATAGAACATGGCAACCAGCACAATGTCCGCCAAGCAATATGGCTGACTTGGAAGTCACCTATACAAGACAACCAGCACAATTTCCCCCATGCAATATGGCTGACTTGAAAGTCACCTATAGGCCATGGCAACCAGCACAATGTCCCCCATGCAATATGGCTGACTTGGAAGTCACCTATAGAACATGGCCACCAGCACAATGTCCCCCATGCAATATGGCTGACTTGGAAGTCACCTATACAACATGGCAACCAGCACAATGTCCCCCAAGCAATATGGCTGACTTGGAAGTCACCTATAGAACATGGCCACCAGCACAATGTCCCCCATGCAATATGGCTGACTTGGAAGTCACCTATACAACATGGCAACCAGCACAATGTCCCCCAAGCAATATGGCTGACTTGGAAGTCACCTATACAATACAACCAGCACAATGTCCCCCTAGCAATATGGCTGACTTGGAAGTCACCTATACAATACAACCAGCACAATGTCCCAAATGCAATATGGCTGACTTGGAAGTCACCTATAGAACATGGCCACCAGCACAATGTCCCCCATGCAATATGGCTGACTTGGAAGTCACCTATAGAACATGGCAACCAGCACAATGTCCGCCAAGCAATATGGCTGACTTGGAAGTCACCTATACAAGACAACCAGCACAATTTCCCCCATTCAATATGGCTGACTTGAAAGTCACCTATAGGACATGGCAACCAGCACAATGTCCCCCATGCAATATGGCTGACTTGGAAGTCACCTATACAATACAACCAGCACAATGTCCCCCATGCAATATGGCTGACTTGGAAGTCACCTATATAACATGGCAACCAGCACAATGTCCCCCATGCAATATGGCTGACTTGGAAGTCACCTATAGAACATGGCCACCAGCACAATGTCCCCCATGCAATATGGCTGACTTGGAAGTCACCTATACAACATGGCAACCAGCACAATGTCCCCCAAGCAATATGGCTGACTTGGAAGTCACCTATAGAACATGGCCACCAGCACAATGTCCCCCAAGCAATATGGCTGACTTGGAACTCACCTATAGAACATGGCAACCAGCACAATGTCCCCCAAGCAATATGGCTGACTTGGAAGTCACCTATACAAGACAACCAGCACAATGTCCCCCATGCAATATGGCTGACTTGGAAGTCACCTATAGGACATGACAACCAGCACAATGTCCCCCATGCAATATGGCTGACTTGGAAGTCACCTATAGAACATGGCCACCAGCACAATGTCCCCCAAGCAATATGGCTGACTTGGAAGTCACCTATACAACATGGCAACCAGCACAATGTCCCCCATGCAATATGGCTGACTTGGAAGTCACCTATACAATACAACCAGCACAATGTCCCCCATGCAATATGGCTGACTTGGAAGTCACCTATACAATACAACCAGCACAATGTCCCAAATGCAATATGGCTGACTTGGAAGTCACCTATAGAACATGGCCACCAGCACAATGTCCCCCATGCAATATGGCTGACTTGGAAGTCACCAAACAACATGGCAACCAGCACAATGTCCCCCATGCAATATGGCTGACTTGGAAGTCACCTATACAATACAACCAGCACAATGTCCCCCAAGCAATATGGCTGACTTGGAAGTCACCTATACAAGACAACCAGCACAATGTCCCCCATGCAATATGGCTGACTTGGAAGTCACCTATACAATACAACCAGCACAATGTCCCCCATGCAATATGGCTGATTTGGATGTCACCTATACAACACAACCAGCACAATGTCCCCCATGCAATATGGCTGACTTGGAAGTCACCTATAGAACATGGCCACCAGCACAATGTCCCCCAAGCAATATGGCTGACTTGGAAGTCACCTATAGAACATGGCAACCAGCACAATGTCCCCCAAGCAACATGGCTGACTTGGAAGTCACCTATACAAGACAACCAGCACAATGTCCCCCATGCAATATGGCTGACTTGGAAGTCACCTATAGGACATGGCAACCAGCACAATGTCCCCCATGCAATATGGCTGACTTGGAAGTCACCTATAGAACATGGCCACCAGCACAATGCCCCCCAAGCAATATGGCTCACTTGTAAGTCACCTATACAATAGAACCAGCACAATGTCCCCCATGCAATATGGCTGACTTGGAAGTCACCTATACAATACAACCAGCACAATGTCCCAAATGCAATATGGCTGACTTGGAAGTCACCTATAGATCATGGCCACCAGCACAATGTCCCCCATGCAATATGGCTGACTTGGAAGTCACCTATACAACATGGCAACCAGCACAATGTCCCCCATGCAATATGGCTGACTTGGAAGTCACCTATACAATACAACCAGCACAATGTCCCCCAAGCAATATGGCTGACTTGGAAGTCACCTATACAATACAACCAGCACAATGTCCCAAATGCAATATGGCTGACTTGGAAGTCACCTATAGAACATGGCCACCAGCACAATGTCCCCCATGCAATATGGCTGACTTGGAAGTCACCTATAGAACATGGCAACCAGCACAATGTCCGCCAAGCAATATGGCTGACTTGGAAGTCACCTATACAAGACAACCAGCACAATTTCCCCCATGCAATATGGCTGACTTGAAAGTCACCTATAGGCCATGGCAACCAGCACAATGTCCCCCATGCAATATGGCTGACTTGGAAGTCACCTATAGAACATGGCCACCAGCACAATGTCCCCCATGCAATATGGCTGACTTGGAAGTCACCTATACAACATGGCAACCAGCACAATGTCCCCCAAGCAATATGGCTGACTTGGAAGTCACCTATAGAACATGGCCACCAGCACAATGTCCCCCATGCAATATGGCTGACTTGGAAGTCACCTATACAACATGGCAACCAGCACAATGTCCCCCAAGCAATATGGCTGACTTGGAAGTCACCTATAGAACATGGCCACCAGCACAATGTCCCCCAAGCAATATGGCTGACTTGGAAGTCACCTATAGAACATGGCAACCAGCACAATGTCCCCCAAGCAATATGGCTGACTTGGAAGTCACCTATACAAGACAACCAGCACAATGTCCCCCATGCAATATGGCTGACTTGGAAGTCACCTATAGGACATGACAACCAGCACAATGTCCCCCATGCAATATGGCTGACTTGGAAGTCACCTATAGAACATGGCCACCAGCACAATGTCCCCCAAGCACTATGGCTGACTTGGAAGTCACCTATACAACATGGCAACCAGCACAATGTCCCCCATGCAATATGGCTGACTTGGAAGTCACCTATACAATACAACCAACACAATGTCCCCCATGCAATATGGCTGACTTGGAAGTCACCTATACAATACAACCAGCACAATGTCCCAAATGCAATATGGCTGACTTGGAAGTCACCTATAGAACATGGCCACCAGCACAATGTCCCCCATGCAATATGGCTGACTTGGAAGTCACCTATACAACATGGCAACCAGCACAATGTCCCCCATGCAATATGGCTGACTTGGAAGTCACCTATACAACATGGCAACCAGCACAATGTCCCCCATGCAATATGGCTGACTTGGAAGTAACCTATACAATACAACCAGCACAATGTCCCCCATGCAATATGGCTGACTTGGAAGTCACCTATACAATACAACCAGCACAATGTCCCAAATGCCATATGGCTGACTTGGAAGTCACCTATAGAACATGGCCAGCAGCACAATGTCCCCCATGCAATATGGCTGACTTGGAAGTCACCTATACAACATGGCAACCAGCACAATGTCCCCCATGCAATATGGCTGACTTGGAAGTCACCTATACAATACAACCAGCACAATGTCCCCCAAGCAATATGGCTGACTTGGAAGTCACCTATACAAGACAACCAGCACAATGTCCCCCATGCAATATGGCTGACTTGGAAGTCACCTATACAATACAACCAGCACAATGTCCCCCATGCAATATGGCTGATTTGGATGTCACCTATACAACACAACCAGCACAATGTCCCCCATGCAATATGGCTGACTTGGAAGTCACCTATAGAACATGGCCACCAGCACAATGTCCCCCAAGCAATATGGCTGACTTGGAAGTCACCTATAGAACATGGCAACCAGCACAATGTCCCCCAAGCAACATGGCTGACTTGGAAGTCACCTATACAAGACAACCAGCACAATGTCCCCCATGCAATATGGCTGACTTGGAAGTCACCTATAGGACATGGCAACCAGCACAATGTCCCCCATGCAATATGGCTGACTTGGAAGTCACCTATAGAACATGGCCACCAGCACAATGTCCCCCATGCAATATGGCTGACTTGGAAGTCACCTATATAACATGGCAACCAGCACAATGTCCCCCATGCAATATGGCTGACTTGGAAGTCACCTATAGAACATGGCCACCAGCACAATGTCCCCCATGCAATATGGCTGACTTGGAAGTCACCTATACAACATGGCAACCAGCACAATGTCCCCCAAGCAATATGGCTGACTTGGAAGTCACCTATAGAACATGGCCACCAGCACAATGTCCCCCAAGCAATATGGCTGACTTGGAAGTCACCTATAGAACATGGCAACCAGCACAATGTCCCCCAAGCAATATGGCTGACTTGGAAGTCACCTATACAAGACAACCAGCACAATGTCCCCCATGCAATATGGCTGACTTGGAAGTCACCTATAGGACATGACAACCAGCACAATGTCCCCCATGCAATATGGCTGACTTGGAAGTCACCTATAGAACATGGCCACCAGCACAATGTCCCCCAAGCACTATGGCTGACTTGGAAGTCACCTATACAACATGGCAACCAGCACAATGTCCCCCATGCAATATGGCTGACTTGGAAGTCACCTATACAATACAACCAGCACAATGTCCCCCATGCAATATGGCTGACTTGGAAGTCACCTATACAATACAACCAGCACAATGTCCCAAATGCAATATGGCTGACTTGGAAGTCACCTATAGAACATGGCCACCAGCACAATGTCCCCCATGCAATATGGCTGACTTGGAAGTCACCTATACAACATGGCAACCAGCACAATGTCCCCCATGCAATATGGCTGACTTGGAAGTCACCTATACAACATGGCAACCAGCACAATGTCCCCCATGCAATATGGCTGACTTGGAAGTCACCTATAGGCCATGGCAACCAGCACAATGTCCCCCATGCAATATGGCTGACTTGGAAGTCACCTATACAATACAACCAGCACAATGTCCCCCATGCAATATGGCTGACTTGGAAGTCACCTATATAACATGGCAACCAGCACAATGTCCCCCATGCAATATGGCTGACTTGGAAGTCACCTATACAATACAACCAGCACAATGTCCCAAATGCAATATGGCTGACTTGGAAGTCACCTATAGAACATGCCACCAGCACAATGTCCCCCATGCAATATGGCTGACTTGGAAGTCACCTATACAACATGGCAACCAGCACAATGTCCCCCATGCAATATGGCTGACTTGGAAGTCACCTATACAACATGGCAACCAGCACAATGTCCCCCATGCAATATGGCTGACTTGGAAGTCACCTATACAATACAACCAGCACAATGTCCCCCATGCAATATGGCTGACTTGGAAGTCACCTATACAATACAACCAGCACAATGTCCCAAATGCAATATGGCTGACTTGGAAGTCACCTATAGAACATGGCCACCAGCACAATGTCCCCCATGCAATATGGCTGACTTGGAAGTCACCTATACAACATGGCAACCAGCACAATGTCCCAAATGCAATATGGCTGACTTGGAAGTCACCTATAGAACATGGCCACCAGCACAATGTCCACCATGCAATATGGCTGACTTGGAAGTCACCTATACAACATGGCAACCAGCACAATTTCCCCCATGCAATATGGCTGACTTGGAAGTCACCTATACAATACAACCAGCACAATGTCCCCCAAGCAATATGGCTGACTTGGAAGTCACCTATACAATACAACCAGCACAATGTCCCCCATGCAATATGGCTGACTTGGAAGTCACCTATACAACACAACCAGCACAATGTCCCCCATGCAATATGGCTCACTTGGAAGTCACCTATACAATATGGCATCCAGCACAATGTCCCCCATGCAATATGGCTGACTTTGAAGTCACCTATACAACATGGCAACCAGCACAATGTCCCCCATGCAATATGGCTGACTTGGAAGTCACCTATACAACATGGCAACCAGCACAATGTCCCCCATGCAATATGGCTGACTTGGAAGTCACCTATACAAGACAACCAGCACAATGTCCCCCATGCAATATGGCTGACTTGGAAGTCACCTATACAATACAACCAGCACAATGTCCCCCATGCAATATGGCTGACTTGGAAGTCACCTATACAACACAACCAGCACAATGTCCCCCATGCAATATGGCTGACTTGGAAGTCACCTATACAACACAACCAGCACAATGTCCCCCATGCAATATGGCTCACTTGGAAGTCACCTATACAACATGGCATCCAGCACAATGTCCCCCATGCAATATGGCTGACTTTGAAGTCACCTATACAACATGGCAACCAGCACAATGTCCCCCATGCAATATGGCTGACTTGGAAGTCACCGATACAACATGGCAACCAGCACAATGTCCCCCATGCAATATGGCTGACTTGGAAATCACCTATACAAGAAACCAGCACAATGTCCCCCATGCAATGTGGCTGACTTGGAAGTCACCTATAGAACATGGCCACCAGCACAATGTCCCCCATGCAATATGGCTGACTTGGAAGTCACCTATACAACATGGCAACCAGCACAATGTCCCCCAAGCAATATGGCTCACTTGGAAGTCACCTATAGAACGTGGCAACCGGCACAATGTCCCCCAAGCAACATGGCTGACTTGGAAGTCACCTATACAACATGGCAACCAGCACAATGTCCCCCAAGCAATATGGCTGACTTGGAAGTCACCTATAGAACATGGCCACCAGCACAATGTCCCCCAAGCAATATGGCTGACTTGGAAGTCACCTATAGAACATGGCAACCAGCACAATGTCCCCCAAGCAATATGGCTGACTTGGAAGTCACCTATACAAGACAACCAGCACAATGTCCCCCATGCAATATGGCTGACTTGGAAGTCACCTATAGGACATGGCAACTAGCACAATGTCCCCCATGCAATATGGCTGACTTGGAAGTCACCTATAGAACATGGCCACCAGCACAATGTCCGCCAAGCAATATGGCTCACTTGGAAGTCACCTATACAATACAACCAGCACAATGTCCCCCATGCAATATGGCTGACTTGGAAGTCACCTATACAATACAACCAGCACAATGTCCCAAATGCAATATGGCTGACTTGGAAGTCACCTATAGAACATAGCCACCAGCACAATGTCCCCCATGCAATATGGCTGACTTGGATGTCACCTATACAACATGGCAACCAGCACAATTTCCCCCATGCAATATGGCTGACTTGGAAGTCACCTATACAACATGGCAACCAGCACAATGTCCCCCATGCAATATGGCTGACTTGGAAGTCACCTATAGAACATGGCCACCAGCACAATGTCCCCCATGCAATATGGCTGACTTGGAAGTCACCTATACAACATGGCAACCAGCACAATGTCCCCCAAGCAATTCCAAGTCATCCATATTGCATGGGGGACATTGTGCTGGTGGTCATGTTCTATAGGTGACTTCCAAGTCAGCCATATTGCATGGGGGACATTGTGCTGGTTGCCCTGTTGTATAGGTGACTTCCAAGTCAGCCAAATTGCATGGGGGACATTGTGCTGGTTGTATTGTATAGGTGACTTCCAAGTCAGCCATATTGCATGGGGGACATTGTGCTGGTTGCCATGTCCTATAGGTGACTTCCAAGTCAGCCATATTGCATGGGGGAAATTGTGCTGGTTGTCTTGTATAGGTGACTTCCAAGTCAGCCATATTGCTTGGGGGACATTGTGCTGGTTGCCATGTTCTATAGGTGACTTCCAAGTCAGCCATATTGCATGGGGGACATTGTGCTGGTGGCCATGTTCTATAGGTGACTTCCAAGTCAGCAATATTGCATGGGGGACATTGTGCTGGTTGTCTTGTATAGGTGACTTCCAAGTCAGCCATATTGCATGGGGGACATTGTGCTGGTTGTATTGTATAGGTGACTTCCAAGTCAGCCATATTGCATGGGGGACATTGTGCTGGTGGCCATGTCCTATAGGTGACTTCCAAGTCAGCCATATTGCATGGGGGACATTGTGCTGGTTGTCTTGTATAGGTGACTTCCAAGTCAGCCATATTGCTTGGGGGACATTGTGCTGGTTGTATTGTATAGGTGACTTCCAAGTCAGCCATATTGCATGGGGGACATTGTGCTGGTTGCCATGTAGTATAGGTGACTTCCAAGTCAGCCATATTGCATGGGGGACATTGTGCTGGTGGCCATGTTCTATAGGTGACTTCCAAGTCAGCCATATTGCATTTGGGACATTGTTCTGGTTGTATTGTATAGGTGACTTCCAAGTCAGCCATATTGCATGGGGGACATTGTGCTGGTTGTATTGTATAGGTGACTTCCAAGTGAGCAATATTGCTTGGCGGACATTGTGCTGGTGGCCATGTTCTATAGGTGACTTCCAAGTCAGCCATATTGCATGGGGGACATTGTGCTGGTTGCCATGTCCTATAGGTGACTTCCAAGTCAGCCATATTGCATGGGGGACATTGTGCTGGTTGTCTTGTATAGGTGACTTCCAAGTCAGCCATATTGCTTGGGGGACATTGTGCTGGTTGCCATGTTCTATAGGTGACTTCCAAGTCAGCCATATTGCTTGGGGGACATTGTGCTGGTGGCCATGTTCTATTGGTGACTTCCAAGTCAGCCATATTGCTTGGGGGACATTGTGCTGGTTGCCATGTTGTATAGGTGACTTCCAAGTCAGCCATATTGCATGGGGGACATTGTGCTGGTGGCCATGTTCTATAGGTGACTTCCAAGTCAGCCATATTGCATGGGGGACATTGTGCTGGTTGCCATGTTGTATAGGTGACTTCCAAGTCAGCCATATTGCATGGGGGACATTGTGCTGGTTGCCATGTTGTATAGGTGACATTCAAGTCAGCCATATTGCATGGGGGACATTGTGCTGGTGGCTATGTTCTATAGGTGACTTCCAAGTCAGCCATATTGCATTTGGGACATTGTGCTGGTTGTATTGTATAGGTGACTTCCAAGTCAGCCATATTGCATGGGGGACATTGTGCTGGTTGTATTGTATAGGTGACTTCCAAGTGAGCCATATTGCTTGGCGGACATTGTGCTGGTGGCCATGTTCTATAGGTGACTTCCAAGTCAGCCATATTGCATGGGGGACATTGTGCTAGTTGCCATGTCCTATAGGTGACTTCCAAGTCAGCCATATTGCATGGGGGACATTATGCTGGTTGTCTTGTATAGGTGACTTCCAAGTCAGCCATATTGCTTGGGGGACATTGTGCTGGTTGCCATGTTCTATAGGTGACTTCCAAGTCAGCCATATTGCTTGGGGGACATTGTGCTGGTGGCCATGTTCTATAGGTGACTTCCAAGTCAGCCATATTGCTTGGGGGACATTGTGCTGGTTGCCATGTTGTATAGGTGACTTCCAAGTCAGCCATATTGCATGGGGGACATTGTGCTGGTGGTCATGTTCTATAGGTGACTTCCAAGTCAGCCATATTGCATGGGGGACATTGTGCTGGTTGCCATGTTGTATAGGTGACTTCCAAGTCAGCCAAATTGCATGGGGGACATTGTGCTGGTTGTATTGTATAGGTGACTTCCAAGTCAGCCATATTGCATGGGGGACATTGTGCTGGTTGCCATGTCCTATAGGTGACTTCCAAGTCAGCCATATTGCATGGGGGAAATTGTGCTGGTTGTCTTGTATAGGTGACTTCCAAGTCAGCCATATTGCTTGGGGGACATTGTGCTGGTTGCCATGTTCTATAGGTGACTTCCAAGTCAGCCATATTGCATGGGGGACATTGTGCTGGTGGCCATGTTCTATAGGTGACTTCCAAGTCAGCAATATTGCATGGGGGACATTGTGCTGGTTGTCTTGTATAGGTGACTTCCAAGTCAGCCATATTGCATGGGGGACATTGTGCTGGTTGTATTGTATAGGTGGCTTCCAAGTCAGCCATATTGCATGGGGGACATTGTGCTGGTGGCCATGTCCTATAGGTGACTTCCAAGTCAGCCATATTGCATGGGGGACATTGTGCTGGTTGTCTTGTATAGGTGACTTCCAAGTCAGCCATATTGCTTGGGGGACATTGTGCTGGTTGTATTGTATAGGTGACTTCCAAGTCAGCCATATTGCATGGGGGACATTGTGCTGGTTGCCATGTAGTATAGGTGACTTCCAAGTCAGCCATATTGCATGGGGGACATTGTGCTGGTGGCCATGTTCTATAGGTGACTTCCAAGTCAGCCATATTGCATTTGGGACATTGTTCTGGTTGTATTGTATAGGTGACTTCCAAGTCAGCCATATTGCATGGGGGACATTGTGCTGGTTGTATTGTATAGGTGACTTCCAAGTGAGCAATATTGCTTGGCGGACATTGTGCTGGTGGCCATGTTCTATAGGTGACTTCCAAGTCAGCCATATTGCATGGGGGACATTGTGCTGGTTGCCATGTCCTATAGGTGACTTCCAAGTCAGCCATATTGCATGGGGGACATTGTGCTGGTTGTCTTGTATAGGTGACTTCCAAGTCAGCCATATTGCTTGGGGGACATTGTGCTGGTTGCCATGTTCTATAGGTGACTTCCAAGTCAGCCATATTGCTTGGGGGACATTGTGCTGGTGGCCATGTTCTATAGGTGACTTCCAAGTCAGCCATATTGCTTGGGGGACATTGTGCTGGTTGCCATGTTGTATAGGTGACTTCCAAGTCAGCCATATTGCATGGGGGACATTGTGCTGGTGGCCATGTTCTATAGGTGACTTCCAAGTCAGCCATATTGCATGGGGGACATTGTGCTGGTTGCCATGTCCTATAGGTGACTTCCAAGTCAGCCATATTGCATGGGGGACATTGTGCTGGTTGTCTTGTATAGGTTACTTCCAAGTCAGCCATATTGCTTGGGGGACATTGTGCTGGTTGCCATGTTCTATAGGTGACTTCCAAGTCAGCCATATTGCTTGGGGGACATTGTGCTGGTGGCCATGTTCTATAGGTGACTTCCAAGTCAGCCATATTGCTTGGGGGACATTGTGCTGGTTGCCATGTTGTATAGGTGACTTCCAAGTCAGCCATATTGCATGGGGGACATTGTGCTGGTGGCCATGTTCTATAGGTGACTTCCAAGTCAGCCATATTGCATGGGGGACATTGTGCTGGTTGCCATGTTGTATAGTTGACTTCCAAGTCAGCCAAATTGCATGGGGGACATTGTGCTGGTTGTATTGTATAGGTGACTTCCAAGTGAGCAATATTGCTTGGCGGACATTGTGCTGGTGGCCATGTTCTATAGGTGACTTCCAAGTCAGCCATATTGCATGGGGGACATTGTGCTGGTTGCCATGTCCTATAGGTGACTTCCAAGTCAGCCATATTGCATGGGGGACATTGTGCTGGTTGTCTTGTATAGGTGACTTCCAAGTCAGCCATATTGCTTGGGGGACATTGTGCTGGTTGCCATGTTCTATAGGTGACTTCCAAGTCAGCCATATTGCTTGGGGGACATTGTGCTGGTGGCCATGTTCTATTGGTGACTTCCAAGTCAGCCATATTGCTTGGGGGACATTGTGCTGGTTGCCATGTTGTATAGGTGACTTCCAAGTCAGCCATATTGCATGGGGGACATTGTGCTGGTGGCCATGTTCTATAGGTGACTTCCAAGTCAGCCATATTGCATGGGGGACATTGTGCTGGTTGCCATGTTGTATAGGTGACTTCCAAGTCAGCCATATTGCATGGGGGACATTGTGCTGGTTGCCATGTTGTATAGGTGACATCCAAGTCAGCCATATTGCATGGGGGACATTGTGCTGGTGGCTATGTTCTATAGGTGACTTCCAAGTCAGCCATATTGCATTTGGGACATTGTGCTGGTTGTATTGTATAGGTGACTTCCAAGTCAGCCATATTGCATGGGGGACATTGTGCTGGTTGTATTGTATAGGTGACTTCCAAGTGAGCCATATTGCTTGGCGGACATTGTGCTGGTGGCCATGTTCTATAGGTGACTTCCAAGTCAGCCATATTGCATGGGGGACATTGTGCTAGTTGCCATGTCCTATAGGTGACTTCCAAGTCAGCCATATTGCATGGGGGACATTGTGCTGGTTGTCTTGTATAGGTGACTTCCAAGTCAGCCATATTGCTTGGGGGACATTGTGCTGGTTGCCATGTTCTATAGGTGACTTCCAAGTCAGCCATATTGCTTGGGGGACATTGTGCTGGTGGCCATGTTCTATAGGTGACTTCCAAGTCAGCCATATTGCTTGGGGGACATTGTGCTGGTTGCCATGTTGTATAGGTGACTTCCAAGTCAGCCATATTGCATGGGGGACATTGTGCTGGTGGTCATGTTCTATAGGTGACTTCCAAGTCAGCCATATTGCATGGGGGACATTGTGCTGGTTGCCATGTTGTATAGGTGACTTCCAAGTCAGCCAAATTGCATGGGGGACATTGTGCTGGTTGTATTGTATAGGTGACTTCCAAGTCAGCCATATTGCATGGGGGACATTGTGCTGGTTGCCATGTCCTATAGGTGACTTCCAAGTCAGCCATATTGCATGGGGGAAATTGTGCTGGTTGTCTTGTATAGGTGACTTCCAAGTCAGCCATATTGCTTGGGGGACATTGTGCTGGTTGCCATGTTCTATAGGTGACTTCCAAGTCAGCCATATTGCATGGGGGACATTGTGCTGGTGGCCATGTTCTATAGGTGACTTCCAAGTCAGCAATATTGCATGGGGGACATTGTGCTGGTTGTCTTGTATAGGTGACTTCCAAGTCAGCCATATTGCATGGGGGACATTGTGCTGGTTGTATTGTATAGGTGACTTCCAAGTCAGCCATATTGCATGGGGGACATTGTGCTGGTGGCCATGTCCTATAGGTGACTTCCAAGTCAGCCATATTGCATGGGGGACATTGTGCTGGTTGTCTTGTATAGGTGACTTCCAAGTCAGCCATATTGCTTGGGGGACATTGTGCTGGTTGTATTGTATAGGTGACTTCCAAGTCAGCCATATTGCATGGGGGACATTGTGCTGGTTGCCATGTAGTATAGGTGACTTCCAAGTCAGCCATATTGCATGGGGGACATTGTGCTGGTGGCCATGTTCTATAGGTGACTTCCAAGTCAGCCATATTGCATTTGGGACAATGTTCTGGTTGTATTGTATAGGTGACTTCCAAGTCAGCCATATTGCATGGGGGACATTGTGCTGGTTGTATTGTATAGGTGACTTCCAAGTGAGCAATATTGCTTGGCAGACATTGTGCTGGTGGCCATGTTCTATAGGTGACTTCCAAGTCAGCCATATTGCATGGGGGACATTGTGCTGGTTGCCATGTCCTATAGGTGACTTCCAAGTCAGCCATATTGCATGAGGGACATTGTGCTGGTTGTCTTGTATAGGTGACTTCCAAGTCAGCCATATTGCTTGGGGGACATTGTGCTGGTTGCCATGTTCTATAGGTGACTTCCAAGTCAGCCATATTGCTTGGGGGACATTGTGCTGGTGGCCATGTTCTATAGGTGACTTCCAAGTCAGCCATATTGCTTGGGGGACATTGTGCTGGTTGCCATGTTGTATAGGTGACTTCCAAGTCAGCCATATTGCATGGGGGACATTGTGCTGGTGGCCATGTTCTATAGGTGACTTCCAAGTCAGCCATATTGCATGGGGGACATTGTGCTGGTTGCCATGTCCTATAGGTGACTTCCAAGTCAGCCATATTGCATGGGGGACATTGTGCTGGTTGTGTTGTATAGGTGACTTCCAAGTCAGCCATATTGCTTGGGGGACATTGTGCTGGTTGCCATGTTCTATAGGTGACTTCCAAGTCAGCCATATTGCTTGGGGGACATTGTGCTGGTGGCCATGTTCTATAGGTGACTTCCAAGTCAGCCATATTGCTTGGGGGACATTGTGCTGGTTGCCATGTTGTATAGGTGACTTCCAAGTCAGCCATATTGCATGGGGGACATTGTGCTGGTGGCCATGTTCTATAGGTGACTTCCAAGTCAGCCATATTGCATGGGGGACATTGTGCTGGTTGCCATGTTGTATAGTTGACTTCCAAGTCAGCCAAATTGCATGGGGGACATTGTGCTGGTTGTATTGTATAGGTGACTTCCAAGTCAGCCATATTGCATGGGGGACATTGTGCTGGTTGCCATGTTGTATAGGTGACTTCCAAGTCAGCCATATTGCATGGGGGACATTGTGCTGGTGGCTATGTTCTATAGGTGACTTCCAAGTCAGCCATATTGCATTTGGGACATTGTGCTGGTTGTATTGTATAGGTGACTTCCAAGTCAGCCATATTGCATGGGGGACATTGTGCTGGTTGTATTGTATAGGTGACTTCCAAGTGAGCCATATTGCTTGGCGGACATTGTGCTGGTGGCCATGTTCTATAGGTGACTTCCAAGTCAGCCATATTGCATGGGGGACATTGTGCTGGTTGCCATGTCCTATAGGTGACTTCCAAGTCAGCCATATTGCATGGGGGACATTGTGCTGGTTGTCTTGTATAGGTGACTTCCAAGTCAGCCATATTGCTTGGGGGACATTGTGCTGGTTGCCATGTTCTATAGGTGACTTCCAAGTCAGCCATATTGCTTGGGGGACATTGTGCTGGTGGCCATGTTCTATAGGTGACTTCCAAGTCAGCCATATTGCTTGGGGGACATTGTGCTGGTTGCCATGTTGTATAGGTGACTTCCAAGTCAGCCATATTGCATGGGGGACATTGTGCTGGTGGCCATGTTCTATAGGTGACTTCCAAGTCAGCCATATTGCATGGGGGACATTGTGCTGGTTGCCATGTTGTATAGGTGACTTCCAAGTCAGCCAAATTGCATGGGGGACATTGTGCTGGTTGTATTGTATAGGTGACTACCAAGTCAGCCATATTGCATGGGGGACATTGTGCTGGTTGCCATGTCCTATAGGTGACTTCCAAGTCAGCCATATTGCATGGGGGAAATTGTGCTGGTTGTCTTGTATAGGTGACGTCCAAGTCAGCCATATTGCTTGGGGGACATTGTGCTGGTGGCCATGTTCTATAGGTGACTTCCAAGTCAGCCATATTGCATGGGGGACATTGTGCTGGTGGCCATGTTCTATAGGTGACTTCCAAGTCAGCAATATTGCATGGGGGACATTGTGCTGGTTGTCTTGTATAGGTGACTTCCAAGTCAGCCATATTGCATGGGGGACATTGTGCTGGTTGTATTGTATAGGTGACTTCCAAGTCAGCCATATTGCATGGGGGACATTGTGCTGGTGGCCATGTCCTATAGGTGACTTCCAAGTCAGCCATATTGCATGGGGGACATTGTGCTGGTTGTCTTGTATAGGTGACTTCCAAGTCAGCCATATTGCTTGGGGGACATTGTGCTGGTGGCCATGTTCTATAGGTGACTTCCAAGTCAGCCATATTGCATTTGGGACATTGTGCTGGTTGTATTGTATAGGTGACTTCCAAGTCAGCCTTATTGCATGGGGGACATTGTGCTGGTTGTATTGTATAGGTGACTTCCAAGTGAGCCATATTGCTTGGCGGACATTGTGCTGGTGGCCATGTTCTATAGGTGACTTCCAAGTCAGCCATATTGCATGGGGGACATTGTGCTGGTTGCCATGTTCTATAGGTGACTTCCAAGTCAGCCATATTGCATGGGGGACATTGTGCTGGTTGTCTTGTATAGGTGACTTCCAAGTCAGCCATATTGCTTGGGGGACATTGTGCTGGTTGCCATGTTCTATAGGTGACTTCCAAGTCAACAATATTGCTTGGGGGACCTTGTGCTGGTGGCCATGTTCTATAGGTGACTTCCAAGTCAGCCATATTGCTTGGGGGACATTGTGCTGGTTGCCATGTTGTATAGGTGACTTCCAAGTCAGCCATATTGCATGGGGGACATTGTGCTGGTGGCCATGTTCTATAGGTGACTTCCAAGTCAGCCATATTGCATGGGGGACATTGTGTTGGTTGCCATGTTGTATAGGTGACTTCCAAGTCAGCCAAATTGCATGGGGGACATTGTGCTGGTTGTATTGTATAGGTGACTTCCAAGTCAGCCATATTGCATGGGGGACATTGTGCTGGTTGCCATGTCCTATAGGTGACTTCCAAGTCAGCCATATTGCATGGGGGAAATTGTGCTGGTTGTCTTGTATAGGTGACTTCCAAGTCAGCCATATTGCTTGGGGGACATTGTGCAGGTTGCCATGTTCTATAGGTGACTTCCAAGTCAGCCATATTGCATGGGGGACATTGTGCTGGTGGCCATGTTCTATAGGTGACTTCCAAGTCAGCCATATTGCATGGGGGACATTGTGCTGGTTGTCTTGTATAGGTGACTTCCAAGTCAGCCATATTGCATGGGGGACATTGTGCTGCTTGTATTGTATAGGTGACTTCCAAGTCAGCCATATTGCATGGGGGACATTGTGCTGGTGGCCATGTCCTATAGGTGACTTCCAAGTCAGCCATATTGCATGGGGGACATTGTGCTGGTTGTCTTGTATAGGTGACTTCCAAGTCAGCCATATTGCTTGGGGGACATTGTGATGGTTGTATTGTATAGGTGACTTCCAAGTCAGCCATATTGCATGGGGGACATTGTGCTGGTTGCCATGTTGTATAGGTGACTTCCAAGTCAGCCAAATTGCATGGGGGACATTGTGCTGGTGGCCATGTTCTATAGGTGACTTCCAAGTCAGCCATATTGCATTTGGGACATTGTGCTGGTTGTATTGTATAGGTGACTTCCAAGTCAGCCATATTGCATGGGGGACATTGTGCTGGTTGTATTGTATAGGTGACTTCCAAGTGAGCCATATTGCTTGGGGGACATTGTGCTGGTGGCCATGTTCTATAGGTGACTTCCAAGTCAGCCATATTGCATGGGGGACATTGTGCTGGTTGCCATGTTCTAAAGGTGACTTCCAAGTCAGCCATATTGCATGGGGGACATTGTGCTGGTTGTCTTGTATAGGTGACTTCCAAGTCAGCCATATTGCTTGGGGGACATTGTGCTGGTTGCCATGTTCTATAGGTGACTTCCAAGTCAGCCATATTGCTTGGGGGACATTGTGCTGGTGGCCATGTTCTATAGGTGACTTTCAAGTCAGCCATATTGCTTGGGGGACATTGTGCTGGTTGCCATGTTGTATAGGTGACTTCCAAGTCAGCCATATTGCATGGGTTACATTGTGCTGGTGGCCATGTTCTATAGGTGACTTCCAAGTCAGCCATATTGCATGGGGGACATTGTGCTGGTTGCCATGTTGTATAGGTGACTTCCAAGTCAGCCAAATTGCATGGGGGACATTGGGCTGGTGGCCATGTTCTATAGGTGACTTCCAAGTCAGCCATATTGCATGGGGGACATTGTGCTGGTTGTCTTGTATAGGTGACTTCCAAGTCAGCCATATTGCATAGGGGACATTGTGCTGGTTGTGTTGTATAGGTGACTTCCAAATCAGCCATATTGCATGGGGGACATTGTGCTGGTTGTATTGTATAGGTGACTTCCAAGTCAGCCATATTGCATGGGGGACATTGTGCTGGTTGTGTTGTATAGGTGACTTCCAAGTCAGCCATATTGCTTGGGGGACATTGTGCTGGTTGTATTGTATAGGTGACTTCCATGTCAGCCATATTGCATGGGGGACATTGTGCTGGTTGCCATGTTGTATAGGTGACTTCCAAGTCAGCCATATTGCATGGGGGACATTGTGCTGGTTGCGATGTCCTATAGGTGACTTCCAAGTCAGCCATATTGCATGGGGGAAATTGTGCTGGTTGTCTTGTATAGGTGACTTTTAAGTCAGCCATATTGCTTGGGGGACATTGTGCTAGTTGCCATGTTCTATAGGTGACTTCCAAGTCAGCCATATTGCTTGGGGGACATTGTGCTGGTTGCCATGTTGTATAGGTGACTTCCAAGTCAGCCATATTGCTTGGGGGACATTGTGCTGGTTGCCATGTTGTAAAGGTGACTTCCAAGTCAGCCATATTGCATGGGGGACATTGTGCTGGTTGTCTTGTATAGGTGACTTCCAAGTCAGCCATATTGCTTGGGGGACATTGTGCTGGTTGTATTGTATAGGTGACTTCCAAGTCAGCCATATTGCATGGGGGACATTGTGCTGGTTGCCATGTTCTATAGGTGACTTCCAAGTCATCCATATTGCATGGGGGACATTGTGCTGGTGGCCATGTTCTATACGTGACTTCCAAGTCAGCCATATTGCATTTGGGACATTGTGCTGGTTGTCTTGTATAGGTGACTTCCAAGTCAGCCATATTGCATGGGGGACATTGTGCTGGTTGTGTTGTATAGGTGACTTCCAAATCAGCCATATTGCATGGGGGACTTTGTGCTGGTTGTATTGTATAGGTGACTTCCAAGTCAGCCATTTTGCATGGGGGACATTGTGCTGGTTGTCTTGTATAGGTGACTTCCAAGTCAGCCATATTGCTTGGGGGACATTGTGCTGGTTGTATTGTATAGGTGACTTCCAAGTCAGCCATATTGCATGGGGGACATTGTGCTGGTTGCCATGTTGTATATGTGACTTCCAAGTCAGCCATATTGCATGGGGGACATTGTGCTGGTGGCCATGTTCCATAGGTGACTTCTAAGTCAGCCATATTGCATTTGGGACATTGTGCTGGTTGTCTTGTATAGGTGACTTCCAAGTCAGCCATATTGCATGGGGGACATTGTGCTGGTTGCCATGTTGTATAGGTGACTTCCAAGTCAGGCATATTGCATGGGGGACATTGTGCTGGTTGCCATGTTGTATAGGTGACTTCCAAGTGAGCCATATTGCTTGGGGGACATTGTGCTGGTTGTGTTGTATAGGTGACTTCCAAGTCAGCCATATTGCATGGGGGACATTGTGCTGGTTGTCTTGTATAGGTGACTTCCAAGTCAGCCGTGTTGCATGGGGGACATTGTGCTGGTGGCCATGTTCTATAGGTGACTTCCAAGTCAGCCATATTGCATTTGGGACATTGTGCTGGTTGTCTTGTATAGGTGACTTCAAGTCAGCCATATTGCATGGGGGACATTGTGCTGGTTGTGTTGTATAGGTGACTTCCAAATCAGCCATATTGCATGGGGGACATTGTGCTGGTTGTATTGTATAGGTGACTTCCAAGTCAGCCATATTGCATGGGGGACATTGTGCTGTTGGCCATGTCGTATAGGTGACTTCCAAGTCAGCCATATTGCATGGGGGACATTGTGCTGGTTGTCTTGTATAGGTGACTTCCAAGTCAGCCATATTGCTTGGGGGACATTGTGCTGGTTGTATTGTATAGGTGACTTCCAAGTCAGCCATATTGCATGGGGGACATTGTGCTGGTTGCCATGTTGTATAGGTGACTTCCAAGTCAGCCATATTGCATGTGTGACATTGTGCTGGTGGCCATGTTCTATAGGTGACTTCCAAGTCAGCCATATTGCATTTGGGACATTGTGCTGGTTGTATTGTATAGGTGACTTCCAAGTCAGCCATATTGCATGGGGGACATTGTGCTGGTTGTATTGTATAGGTGACTTCCAAGTGAGCCATATTGCTTGGGGGACATTGTGCTGGTGGCCATGTTCTATAGGTGACTTCCAAGTCAGCCATATTGCATGGGGGACATTGTGCTGGTTGCATTGTCCTATAGGTGACTTCCAAGTCAGCCATATTGCATGGGGGACATTGTGCTGGTGGCCATGTTCTATAGGTGACTTCCAAGTCAGCCATATTGCATGGGGGACATTGTGCTGGTTGTCTTGTATAGGTGACTTCCAAGTCAGCCATATTGCATGGGGGACATTGTGCTGGTGGCCATGTTCTATAGGTGACTTCCAAGTCAGCCATATTGCTTGGGGGACATTGTGCTGGTTGTATTGTATAGGTGACTTCCAAGTCAGCCATATTGCATGGGGGACAGTGTGCTGGTTGCCATGCTGTATAGGTGACTTCCAAGTCAGCCATATTGCATGGGGGACATTGTGCTGGTTGTCTTGTATAGGTGACTTCCAAGTCAGCCATATTGCATGGGGGACATTGTGCTGGTTGCCATGTTGTATAGGTGACTTCCAAGTCAGGCATATTGCATGGGGGACATTGTGCTGGTTGCCATGTTGTATAGGTGACTTCCAAGTGAGCCATTTTGCTTGGGGGACATTGTGCTGGTTGTGTTGTATAGGTGACTTCCAAGTCAGCCATATTGCATGGGGGACATTGTGCTGGTTGTCTTGTATAGGTGACTTCCAAGTCAGCCGTGTTGCATGGGGGACATTGTGCTGGTGGCCATGTTCTATAGGTGACTTCCAAGTCAGCCATATTGCATTTGGGACATTGTGCTGGTTGTCTTGTATAGGTGACTTCCAAGTCAGCCATATTGCATGGGGGACATTGTGCTGGTTGTGTTGTATAGGTGACTTCCAAATCAGCCATATTGCATGGGGGACATTGTGCTGGTTGTATTGTATAGGTGACTTCCAAGTCAGCCATATTGCATGGGGGACATTGTGCTGGTTGTATTGTATAGGTGACTTCCAAGTCAGCCATATTGCATGGGGGACATTGTGCTGGTGGCCATGTCGTATAGGTGACTTCCAAGTCAGCCATATTGCATGGGGGACATTGTGCTGGTTGTCTTGTATAGGTGACTTCCAAGTCAGCCATATTGCATGGGGGACATTGTGCTGGTTGTATTGTATAGGTGACTTCCAAGTGAGCCATATTGCTTGGGGGACATTGTGCTGGTGGCCATGTTCTATAGGTGACTTCCAAGTCAGCCATATTGCATGGGGGACATTGTGCTGGTTGCATTGTCCTATAGGTGACTTCCAAGTCAGCCATATTGCATGGCGGACATTGTGCTGGTGGCCATGTTCTATAGGTGACTTCCAAGTCAGCCATATTGCATGGGGGACATTGTGCTGGTTGTCTTGTATAGGTGACTTCCAAGTCAGCCATATTGCATGGGGGACATTGTGCTGGTGGCCATGTTCTATAGGTGACTTCCAAGTCAGCCATATTGCTTGGGGGACATTGTGCTGGTTGTATTGTATAGGTGACTTCCAAGTCAGCCATATTGCATGGGGGACATTGTGCTGGTTGCCATGTTGTATAGGTGACTTCCAAGTCAGCCATATTGCATGGGGGACATTGTGCTGGTTGTCTTGGGTAGGTGACTTCCAAGTCAGCCATATTGCATGGGGGACATTGTGCTGCTTGCCATGTTGTATAGGTGACTTCCAAGTCAGGCATATTGCATGGGGGACATTGTGCTGGTTGCCATGTTGTATAGGTGACTTCCAAGTGAGCCATATTGCTTGGGGGACATTGTGCTGGTTGTGTTTTATAGGTGTCTTCCAAGTCAGCCATATTGCATAGGGGACATTGTGCTGGTTGTCTTGTATAGGTGACTTCCAAGTCAGTCGTTTTGCATGGGGGACATTGTGCTGGTGGCCATGTTCTATAGGTGACTTCCAAGTCAGCCATATTGCATGGGGGACATTGTGCTGGTTGCCATGTTGTATAGGTGACTTCCAAGTGAGCCATATTGCTTGGGGGACATTGTTCTGGTTGCCATGTTGTATAGGTGACTTCCAAGTCAGCCATATTGCATGGGGGACATTGTGCTGGTGGCCATGTTCTATAGGTGACTTCCAAGTCAGCCATATTGCTTGGAGGACATTGTGCTGGTTGTCTTGTATAGGTGACTACCAAGTCAGCCATATTGCATGGAGGACATTGTGCTGGTTGTCTTGTATAGGTGACTTCCAAGTCAGCCATATTGCTTGGCGGACATTGTGCTGGTTGTCTTGTATAGGTGACTTCCAAGTCAGCCATATTACATGGGGGAAATTGTGCTGGTTGCCATGTTGTATAGGTGACTTCCAAGTCAGCCATATTGCATGGGGGACATTGTGCTGGTTGCCATGTTGTATAGGTGACTTCCAAGTCAGCCATATTGCATGGGGGACATTGTGCTGGTGGCCATGTCCTATAGGTGACTTCCAAGTCAGCCATATTGCATGGGGGACATTGTGCTGGTTGTCTTGTATAGGTGACTTCCAAGTCAGCCATATTGCTTGGGGGACATTGTGCTGGTTGTATTGTATAGGTGACTTCCAAGTCAGCCATATTGCATGGGGGACATTGTGCTGGTTGCCATGTTCTATAGGTGACTTCCAAGTCATCCATATTGCATGGGGGACATTGTGCTGTGGGCCATGTTCTATACGTGACTTCCAAGTCAGCCATATTGCATTTGGGACATTGTGCTGGTTGTCTTGTATAGGTGACTTCCAAGTCAGCCATATTGCATGGGGGACATTGTGCTGGTTGTGTTGTATAGGTGACTTCCAAATCAGCCATATTGCATGGAGGACATTGTGCTGGTTGTATTGTATAGGTGACTTCCAAGTCAGCCATATTGCATGGGGGACATTGTGCTGGTTGTCTTGTATAGGTGACTTCCAAGTCAGCCATATTGCTTGGGGGACATTGTGCTGGTTGTATTGTATAGGTGACTTCCAAGTCAGCCATATTGCATGGGGGACATTGTGCTGGTTGCCATGTTGTATAGGTGACTTCCAAGTCAGCCATATTGCATGGGGGACATTGTGCTGGTGGCCATGTTCTATAGGTGACTTCTAAGTCAGCCATATTGCATTTGGGACATTGTGCTGGTTGTATTGTATAGGTGACTTCCAAGTCAGCCATATTGCATGGGGGACATTGTGCTGGTTGTCTTGTATAGGTGACTTCCAAGTCAGCCATATTGCTTGGGGGACATTGTGCTGGTTGCCATGTTCTATAGGTGACTTCCAAGTCAGCCATATTGCTTGGGGGACATTGTGCTGGTGGCCATGTTCTATAGGTGACTTCCAAGTCAGCCATATTGCATGAGGGACATTGTGCTGGTTGTCTTGTATAGGTGACTTCCAAGTCAGCCGTGTTGCATGGGGGACATTGTGCTGGTTGTATTGTATAGGTGACTTCCAAGTCAGCCATATTGCATGGGGGACATTGTGCTGGTGGCCATGTCCTATAGGTGACTTTCAAGTCAGCCATATTGCATGGGGGACATTGTGCTGGTTGTCTTGTATAGGTGACTTCCAAGTCAGCCATATTGCTTGGGGGACATTGTGCTGGTTGTCTTGTATAGGTGACTTCCAAGTCAGCCATATTGCATGGGGGACATTGTGCAGGTTGCCATGTTCTATAGGTGACTTCCAAGTCATCCATATTGCATGGGGGACATTGTGCTGGTGGCCATGTTCTATACGTGACTTCCAAGTCAGCCATATTGCATTTGGGACATTGTGCTAGTTGTCTTGTATAGGTGACTTCCAAGTCAGCCATATTGCATGGGGGACATTGTGCTGGTTGTGTTGTATAGGTGACTTCCAAATCAGCCATATTGCATGGGGGACATTGTGCTGGTTGTATTGTATAGGTGACTTCCAAGTCAGCCATATTGCATGGGGGACATTGTGCTGGTTGTCTTGTATAGGTGACTTCCAAGTCAGCCATATTGCTTGGGGGACATTGTGCTGGTTGTATTGTATAGGTGACTTCCAAGTCAGCCATATTGCATGGGGGACATTGTGCTGGTTGCCATGTTGTATAGGTGACTTCCAAGTCAGCCATATTGCATGGGGGACATTGTGCTGGTGGCCATGTTCTATAGGTGACGTGTAAGTCAGCCATATTGCATTTGGGACATTGTGCTGGTTGTAGTGTATAGGTGACTTCCAAGTCAGCCATATTGCATGGGGGACATTGTGCTGGTTGTCTTGTATAGGTGACTTCCAAGTCAGCCATATTGCCTGGGGGACATTGTGCTGGTTGCCATGTTCTATAGGTGACTTCCAAGTCAGCCATATTGCTTGGGGGACATTGTGCTGGTGGCCATGTTCTATAGGTGACTTCCAAGTCAGCCATATTGCATGGGGGACATTGTGCTGGTTGTCTTGTATAGGTGACTTCCAAGTCAGCCGTGTTGCATGGGGGACATTGTGCTGGTTGTATTGTATAGGTGACTTCCAAGTCAGCCATATTGCATGGGGGACATTGTGCTGGTTGCCATGTTGTAAAGGTGACTTCCAAGTCAGCCATATTGCATGGGGGACATTGTGCTGGTTGTCTTGTATAGGTGACTTCCAAGTCAGCCATATTGCTTGGGGGACATTGTGCTGGTTGTATTGTATAGGTGACTTCCAAGTCAGCCATATTGCATGGGGGACATTGTGCTGGTTGCCATGTTCTATAGGTGACTTCCAAGTCATCCATATTGCATGGGGGACATTGTGCTGGTGGCCATGTTCTATACGTGACTTCCAAGTCAGCCATATTGCATTTGGGACATTGTGCTGGTTGTCTTGTATAGGTGACTTCCAAGTCAGCCATATTGCATGGGGGACATTGTGCTGGTTGTGTTGTATAGGTGACTTCCAAATCAGCCATATTGCATGGGGGACATTGTGCTGGTTGTATTGTATAGGTGAATTCCATGTCAGCCATATTGCATGGGGGACATTGTGCTGGTTGTCTTGTATAGGTGACTTCCAAGTCAGCCATATTGCATGGGGGACATTGTGCTGGTTGCCATGTTGTATAGGTGACTTCCAAGTCAGCCATATTGCATGGGGGACATTGTGCTGGTGGCCATGTTCTATAGGTGACTTCTAAGTCAGCCATATTGCATTTGGGACATTGTGCTGGTTGTATTGTATAGGTGACTTCCAAGTCAGCCATATTGCATGGGGGACATTGTGCTGGTTGTCTTGTATAGGTGACTTCCAAGTCAGCCATATTGCTTGGGGGACATTGTGCTGGTTGCCATGTTCTATAGGTGACTTCCAAGTCAGCCATATTGCTTGGGGGACATTGTGCTGGTGGCCATGTTCTATAGGTGACTTCCAAGTCAGCCATATTGCATGGGGGACATTGTGCTGGTTGTCTTGTATAGGTGACTTCCAAGTCAGCCGTGTTGCATGGGGGACATTGTGCTGGTTGTATTGTATAGGTGACTTCCAAGTCAGCCATATTGCATGGGGGACATTGTGCTGGTTGCCATGTTGTAAAGGTGACTTCCAAGTCAGCCATATTGCATGGGGGACATTGTGCAGGTTGTCTTGTATAGGTGACTTCCAAGTCAGCCATATTGCTTGGGGGACATTGTGCTGGTTGTATTGTATAGGTGACTTCCAAGTCAGCCATATTGCATGGGGGACATTGTGCTGGTTGCCATGTTCTATAGGTGACTTCCAAGTCATCCATATTGCATGGGGGACATTGTGCTGGTGGCCATGTTCTATACGTGACTTCCAAGTCAGCCATATTGCATTTGGGACATTGTGCTGGTTGTCTTGTATAGGTGACTTCCAAGTCAGCCATATTGCATGGGGGACATTGTGCTGGTTGTGTTGTATAGGTGACTTCCAAATCAGCCATATTGCATGGGGGACTTTGTGCTGGTTGTATTGTATAGGTGACTTCCAAGTCAGCCATTTTGCATGGGGGACATTGTGCTGGTTGTCTTGTATAGGTGACTTCCAAGTCAGCCATATTGCTTGGGGGACATTGTGCTGGTTGTATTGTATAGGTGACTTCCAAGTCAGCCATATTGCATGGGGGACATTGTGCTGGTTGCCATGTTGTATATGTGACTTCCAAGTCAGCCATATTGCATGGGGGACATTGTGCTGGTGGCCATGTTCCATAGGTGACTTCTAAGTCAGCCATATTGCATTTGGGACATTGTGCTGGTTGTATTGTATAGGTGACTTCCAAGTCAGCCATATTGCATGGGGGACATTGTGCTGGTTGTCTTGTATAGGTGACTTCCAAGTCAGCCATATTGCTTGGGGGACATTGTGCTGGTTGCCATGTTCTATAGGTGACTTCCAAGTCAGCCATATTGCTTGGGGGACATTGTGCTGGTGGCCATGTTCTATAGGTGACTTCCAAGTCAGCCATATTGCATGGGGGACATTGTGCTGGTTGTCTTGTATAGGTGACTTCCAAGTCAGCCGTGTTGCATGGGGGACATTGTGCTGGTTGTATTGTATAGGTGACTTCCAAGTCAGCCGTGTTGCATGGGGGACATTGTGCTGGTTGTATTGTATAGGTGACTTCCAAGTCAGCCATATTGCATGGGGGACATTGTGCTGGTTGCCATGTTGTATAGGTGACTTCCAAGTCAGCCATATTGCATGGGGGACATTGTGCTGGTTGCGATGTCCTATAGGTGACTTCCAAGTCAGCCATATTGCATGGGGGAAATTGTGCTGGTTGTCTTGTATAGGTGACTTTTAAGTCAGCCATATTGCTTGGGGGACATTGTGCTAGTTGCCATGTTCTATAGGTGACTTCCAAGTCAGCCATATTGCTTGGGGGACATTGTGCTGGTTGCCATGTTGTATAGGTGACTTCCAAGTCAGCCATATTGCTTGGGGGACATTGTGCTGGTTGCCATGTTGTATAGGTGACTTCCAAGTCTGCCATATTGCATGGGGGACATTGTGCTGGTGGCCATGTTCTATAGGTGACTTCCAAGTCAGCCATATTGCATGGGGGACATTGTGCTGGTTGTCTTGTATAGGTGACTTCCAAATCAGCCATATTGCATGGGGGACATTGTGCTGGTTGTCTTGTATAGGTGACTTCCAAGTCAGCCATATTGCATGGGGGACATTGTGCTGGTTGTGTTGTATAGGTGACTTCCAAATCAGCCATATTGCATGGGGGACATTGTGCTGGTTGTATTGTATAGGTGACTTCCAAGTCAGCCATATTGCATGGGGGACATTGTGCTGGTTGTATTGTATAGGTGACTTCCAAGTCAGCCATATTGCATGGGGGACATTGTGCTGTTGGCCATGTCGTATAGGTGACTTCCAAGTCAGCCATATTGCATGGGGGACATTGTGCTGGTTGTCTTGTATAGGTGACTTCCAAGTCAGCCATATTGCTTGGGGGACATTGTGCTGGTTGTATTGTATAGGTGACTTCCAAGTCAGCCATATTGCATGGGGGACGTTGTGCTGGTTGTGTTGTATAGGTGACTTCCAAATCAGCCATATTGCATGGGGGACATTGTGCTGGTTGTATTGTATAGGTGACTTCCAAGTCAGCCATATTGCATGGGGGACATTGTGCTGGTTGTCTTGTATAGGTGACTTCCAAGTCAGCCATATTGCTTGGGGGACATTGTGCTGGTTGTATTGTATAGGTGACTTCCAAGTCAGCCATATTGCATGGGGGACATTGTGCTGGTTGCCATGTTGTATAGGTGACTTCCAAGTCAGCCATATTGCATGGGGGACATTGTGCTGGTGGCCATGTTCTATAGGTGACGTCTAAGTCAGCCATATTGCATTTGGGACATTGTGCTGGTTGTAGTGTATAGGTGACTTCCAAGTCAGCCATATTGCATGGGGGACATTGTGCTGGTTGTCTTGTATAGGTGACTTCCAAGTCAGCCATATTGCCTGGGGGACATTGTGCTGGTTGCCATGTTCTATAGGTGACTTCCAAGTCAGCCATATTGCTTGGGGGACATTGTGCTGGTGGCCATGTTCTATAGGTGACTTCCAAGTCAGCCATATTGCATGGGGGACATTGTGCTGGTTGTCTTGTATAGGTGACTTCCAAGTCAGCCGTGTTGCATGGGGGACATTGTGCTTGTTGTATTGTATAGGTGACTTCCAAGTCAGCCATATTGCATGGGGGACATTGTGCTGGTTGCCATGTTGTAAAGGTGACTTCCAAGTCAGCCATATTGCATGGGGGACATTGTGCTGGTTGTCTTGTATAGGTGACTTCCAAGTCAGCCATATTGCTTGGGGGACATTGTGCTGGTTGTATTGTATAGGTGACTTCCAAGTCAGCCATATTGCATGGGGGACATTGTGCTGGTTGCCATGTTCTATAGGTGACTTCCAAGTCATCCATATTGCATGGGGGACATTGTGCTGGTGGCCATGTTCTATACGTGACTTCCAAGTCAGCCATATTGCATTTGGGACATTGTGCTGGTTGTCTTGTATAGGTGACTTCCAAGTCAGCCATATTGCATGGGGGACATTGTGCTGGTTGTGTTGTATAGGTGACTTCCAAATCAGCCATATTGCATGGGGGACATTGTGCTGGTTGTATTGTATAGGTGAATTCCATGTCAGCCATATTGCATGGGGGACATTGTGCTGGTTGTCTTGTATAGGTGACTTCCAAGTCAGCCATATTGCATGGGGGACATTGTGCTGGTTGCCATGTTGTATAGGTGACTTCCAAGTCAGCCATATTGCATGGGGGACATTGTGCTGGTGGCCATGTTCTATAGGTGACTTCTAAGTCAGCCATATTGCATTTGGGACATTGTGCTGGTTGTATTGTATAGGTGACTTCCAAGTCAGCCATATTGCATGGGGGACATTGTGCTGGTTGTCTTGTATAGGTGACTTCCAAGTCAGCCATATTGCTTGGGGGACATTGTGCTGGTTGCCATGTTCTATAGGTGACTTCCAAGTCAGCCATATTGCTTGGGGGACATTGTGCTGGTGGCCATGTTCTATAGGTGACTTCCAAGTCAGCCATATTGCATGGGGGACATTGTGCTGGTTGTCTTGTATAGGTGACTTCCAAGTCAGCCGTGTTGCATGGGGGACATTGTGCTGGTTGTATTGTATAGGTGACTTCCAAGTCAGCCATATTGCATGGGGGACATTGTGCTGGTTGCCATGTTGTAAAGGTGACTTCCAAGTCAGCCATATTGCATGGGGGACATTGTGCTGGTTGTCTTGTATAGGTGACTTCCAAGTCAGCCATATTGCTTGGGGGACATTGTGCTGGTTGTATTGTATAGGTGACTTCCAAGTCAGCCATATTGCATGGGGGACATTGTGCTGGTTGCCATGTTCTATAGGTGACTTCCAAGTCATCCATATTGCATGGGGGACATTGTGCTGGTGGCCATGTTCTATACGTGACTTCCAAGTCAGCCATATTGCATTTGGGACATTGTGCTGGTTGTCTTGTATAGGTGACTTCCAAGTCAGCCATATTGCATGGGGGACATTGTGCTGGTTGTGTTGTATAGGTGACTTCCAAATCAGCCATATTGCATGGGGGACTTTGTGCTGGTTGTATTGTATAGGTGACTTCCAAGTCAGCCATTTTGCATGGGGGACATTGTGCTGGTTGTCTTGTATAGGTGACTTCCAAGTCAGCCATATTGCTTGGGGGACATTGTGCTGGTTGTATTGTATAGGTGACTTCCAAGTCAGCCATATTGCATGGGGGACATTGTGCTGGTTGCCATGTTGTATATGTGACTTCCAAGTCAGCCATATTGCATGGGGGACATTGTGCTGGTGGCCATGTTCCATAGGTGACTTCTAAGTCAGCCATATTGCATTTGGGACATTGTGCTGGTTGTATTGTATAGGTGACTTCCAAGTCAGCCATATTGCATGGGGGACATTGTGCTGGTTGTCTTGTATAGGTGACTTCCAAGTCAGCCATATTGCTTGGGGGACATTGTGCTGGTTGCCATGTTCTATAGGTGACTTCCAAGTCAGCCATATTGCTTGGGGGACATTGTGCTGGTGGCCATGTTCTATAGGTGACTTCCAAGTCAGCCATATTGCATGGGGGACATTGTGCTGGTTGTCTTGTATAGGTGACTTCCAAGTCAGCCGTGTTGCATGGGGGACATTGTGCTGGTTGTATTGTATAGGTGACTTCCAAGTCAGCCGTGTTGCATGGGGGACATTGTGCTGGTTGTATTGTATAGGTGACTTCCAAGTCAGCCATATTGCATGGGGGACATTGTGCTGGTTGCCATGTTGTATAGGTGACTTCCAAGTCAGCCATATTGCATGGGGGACATTGTGCTGGTTGCGATGTCCTATAGGTGACTTCCAAGTCAGCCATATTGCATGGGGGAAATTGTGCTGGTTGTCTTGTATAGGTGACTTTTAAGTCAGCCATATTGCTTGGGGGACATTGTGCTAGTTGCCATGTTCTATAGGTGACTTCCAAGTCAGCCATATTGCTTGGGGGACATTGTGCTGGTTGCCATGTTGTATAGGTGACTTCCAAGTCAGCCATATTGCTTGGGGGACATTGTGCTGGTTGCCATGTTGTAAAGGTGACTTCCAAGTCAGCCATATTGCATGGGGGACATTGTGCTGGTTGTCTTGTATAGGTGACTTCCAAGTCAGCCATATTGCTTGGGGGACATTGTGCTGGTTGTATTGTATAGGTGACTTCCAAGTCAGCCATATTGCATGGGGGACATTGTGCTGGTTGCCATGTTCTATAGGTGACTTCCAAGTCATCCATATTGCATGGGGGACATTGTGCTGGTGGCCATGTTCTATACGTGACTTCCAAGTCAGCCATATTGCATTTGGGACATTGTGCTGGTTGTCTTGTATAGGTGACTTCCAAGTCAGCCATATTGCATGGGGGACATTGTGCTGGTTGTGTTGTATAGGTGACTTCCAAATCAGCCATATTGCATGGGGGACTTTGTGCTGGTTGTATTGTATAGGTGACTTCCAAGTCAGCCATTTTGCATGGGGGACATTGTGCTGGTTGTCTTGTATAGGTGACTTCCAAGTCAGCCATATTGCTTGGGGGACATTGTGCTGGTTGTATTGTATAGGTGACTTCCAAGTCAGCCATATTGCATGGGGGACATTGTGCTGGTTGCCATGTTGTATATGTGACTTCCAAGTCAGCCATATTGCATGGGGGACATTGTGCTGGTGGCCATGTTCCATAGGTGACTTCTAAGTCAGCCATATTGCATTTGGGACATTGTGCTGGTTGTATTGTATAGGTGACTTCCAAGTCAGCCATATTGCATGGGGGACATTGTGCTGGTTGTCTTGTATAGGTGACTTCCAAGTCAGCCATATTGCTTGGGGGACATTGTGCTGGTTGCCATGTTCTATAGGTGACTTCCAAGTCAGCCATATTGCTTGGGGGACATTGTGCTGGTGGCCATGTTCTATAGGTGACTTCCAAGTCAGCCATATTGCATGGGGGACATTGTGCTGGTTGTCTTGTATAGGTGACTTCCAAGTCAGCCGTGTTGCATGGGGGACATTGTGCTGGTTGTATTGTATAGGTGACTTCCAAGTCAGCCGTGTTGCATGGGGGACATTGTGCTGGTTGTATTGTATAGGTGACTTCCAAGTCAGCCATATTGCATGGGGGACATTGTGCTGGTTGCCATGTTGTATAGGTGACTTCCAAGTCAGCCATATTGCATGGGGGACATTGTGCTGGTTGCGATGTCCTATAGGTGACTTCCAAGTCAGCCATTTTGCATGGGGGAAATTGTGCTGGTTGTCTTGTATAGGTGACTTTTAAGTCAGCCATATTGCTTGGGGGACATTGTGCTAGTTGCCATGTTCTATAGGTGACTTCCAAGTCAGCCATATTGCTTGGGGGACATTGTGCTGGTTGCCATGTTGTATAGGTGACTTCCAAGTCAGCCATATTGCTTGGGGGACATTGTGCTGGTTGCCATGTTGTATAGGTGACTTCCAAGTCTGCCATATTGCATGGGGGACATTGTGCTGGTGGCCATGTTCTATAGGTGACTTCCAAGTCAGCCATATTGCATGGGGGACATTGTGCTGGTTGTCTTGTATAGGTGACTTCCAAATCAGCCATATTGCATGGGGGACATTGTGCTGGTTGTCTTGTATAGGTGACTTCCAAGTCAGCCATATTGCATGGGGGACATTGTGCTGGTTGTGTTGTATAGGTGACTTCCAAATCAGCCATATTGCATGGGGGACATTGTGCTGGTTGTATTGTATAGGTGACTTCCAAGTCAGCCATATTGCATGGGGGACATTGTGCTGGTTGTATTGTATAGGTGACTTCCAAGTCAGCCATATTGCATGGGGGACATTGTGCTGTTGGCCATGTCGTATAGGTGACTTCCAAGTCAGCCATATTGCATGGGGGACATTGTGCTGGTTGTCTTGTATAGGTGACTTCCAAGTCAGCCATATTGCTTGGGGGACATTGTGCTGGTTGTATTGTATAGGTGACTTCCAAGTCAGCCATATTGCATGGGGGACGTTGTGCTGGTTGCCATGTTGTATAGGTGACTTCCAAGTCAGCCATATTGCATGGGGGACATTGTGCTGGTGGCCATGTTCTATAGGTGACTTCCAAGTCAGCCATATTGCATTTGGGACATTGTGCTGGTTGTATTGTATAGGTGACTTCCAAGTCAGCCATATTGCATGGGGGACATTGTGCTGGTTGTATTGTATAGGTGACTTCCAAGTGAGCCATATTGCTTGGGGGACATTGTGCTGGTCTCCATGTTCTATAGGTGACTTCCAAGTCAGCCATATTGCATGGGGGACATTGTGCTGGTTGCATTGTCCTATAGGTGACTTCCAAGTCAGCCATATTGCATGGGGGACATTGTGCTGGTGGCCATGTTCTATAGGTGACTTCCAAGTCAGCCATATTGCATGGGGGACATTGTGCTGGTTGTCTTTTATAGGTGACTTCCAAGTCAGCCATATTGCATGGGGGACATTGTGCTGGTGGCCATGTTCTATAGGTGACTTCCAAGTCAGCCATATTGCTTGGGGGACATTGTGCTGGTTGTATTGTATAGGTGACTTCCAAGTCAGCCATATTGCATGGGGGACATTGTGCTGGTTGCCATGCTGTATAGGTGACTTCCAAGTCAGCCATATTGCATGGGGGACATTGTGCTGGTTGTCTTGTATAGGTGACTTCCAAGTCAGCCATATTGCATGGGGGACATTGTGCTGGTTGCCATGTTGTATAGGTGACTTCCAAGTCAGGCATATTGCATGGGGGACATTGTGCTGGTTGCCATGTTGTATAGGTGACTTCCAAGTGAGCCATATTGCTTGGTGGACATTGTGCTGGTTGTGTTGTATAGGTGACTTCCAAGTCAGCCATATTGCATGGGGGACATTGTGCTGGTTGTCTTGTATAGGTGACTTCCAAGTCAGCCGTGTTGCATGGGGGACATTGTGCTGGTGTCCATGTTCTATAGGTGACTTCCAAGTCAGCCATATTGCATTTGGGACATTGTGCTGGTTGTCTTGTATAGGTGACTTCCAAGTCAGCCATATTGTATGGGGGACATTGTGCTGGTTGTATTGTATAGGTGACTTCCAAGTCAGCCATATTGCATGGGGGACATTGTGCTGGTTGTATTGTATAGGTGACTTCCAAGTCAGCCATATTGCATGGGGGACATTGTGCTGGTGGCCATGTCGTATAGGTGACTTCCAAGTCAGCCATATTGCATGGGGGACATTGTGCTGGTTGTCTTGTATAGGTGACTTCCAAGTCAGCCATATTGCATGGGGGACATTGTGCTGGTTGCCATGTTGTATAGGTGACTTCCAAGTCAGCCATATTGCATGGGGGACATTGTGCTGGTGGCCATGTGCTATAGGTGACTTCCAAGTCAGCCATATTGCATTTGGGACATTGTGCTGGTTGTATTGTATAGGTGACTTCCAAGTCAGCCATATTGCATGGGGGACATTGTGCTGGTTGTATTGTATAGGTGACTTCCAAGTGAGCCATATTGCTTGGGGGACATTGTGCTGGTGGCCATGTTCTATAGGTGACTTCCAAGTCAGCCATATTGCATGGGGGACATTGTGCTGGTTGCATTGTCCTATAGGTGACTTCCAAGTCAGCCATATTGCATGGGGGACATTGTGCTGGTGGCCATGTTCTATAGGTGACTTCCAAGTCAGCCATATTGCATGGGGGACATTGTGCTGGTTGTCTTGTATAGGTGACTTCCAAGTCAGCCATATTGCATGGGGGACATTGTGCTGGTGGCCATGTTCTATAGGTGACTTCCAAGTCAGCCATATTGCTTGGGGGACATTGTGCTGGTTGTATTGTATAGGTGACTTCCAAGTCAGCCATATTGCATGGGGGACATTGTGCTGGTTGCCATGTTGTATAGGTGACTTCCAAGTCAGCCATATTGCATGGGGGACATTGTGCTGGTTGTCTTGTATAGGTGACTTCCAAGTCAGCCATATTGCATGGGGGACATTGTGCTGCTTGCCATGTTGTATAGGTGACTTCCAAGTCAGGCATATTGCATGGGGGACATTGTGCTGGTTGCCATGTTGTATAGGTGACTTCCAAGTGAGCCATATTGCTTGGGGGACATTGTGCTGGTTGTGTTGTATAGGTGTCTTCCAAGGCAGCCATATTGCATAGGGGACATTGTGCTGGTTGTCTTGTATAGGTGACTTCCAAGTCAGTCGTGTTGCATGGGGGACATTGTGCAGGTGGCCATGTTCTATAGGTGACTTCCAAGTCAGCCATATTGCATGGGGGACATTGTGCTGGTTGCCATGTTGTATAGGTGACTTCCAAGTGAGCCATATTGCTTGGGGGACATTGTGCTGGTGGCCATGTTCTATAGGTGACTTCCAAGTCAGCCATATTGCTTGGAGGACATTGTGCTGGTTGTCTTGTATAGGTGACTTCCAAGTCAGCCATATTGCATGGAGGACATTGTGCTGGTTGTCTTGTATAGGTGACTTCCAAGTCAGCCATATTGCTTGGCGGACATTGTGCTGGTTGTCTTGTATAGGTGACTTCCAAGTCAGCCATATTACATGGGGGAAATTGTGCTGGTTGCCATGTTGTATAGGTGACTTCCAAGTCAGCCATATTGCATGGGGGACATTGTGCTGGTTGCCATGTTGTATAGGTGACTTCCAAGTGAGCCATATTGCTTGGGGGACATTGTGCTGGTTGTGTTGTATAGGTGTCTTCCAAGTCAGCCATATTGCATAGGGGACATTGTGCTGGTTGTCTTGTATAGGTGACTTCCAAGTCAGTCGTGTTGCATGGGGGACATTGTGCAGGTGGCCATGTTCTATAGGTGACTTCCAAGTCAGCCATATTGCATGGGGGACATTGTGCTGGTTGCCATGTTGTATAGGTGACTTCCAAGTGAGCCATATTGCTTGGGGGACATTGTGCTGGTGGCCATGTTCTATAGGTGACTTCCAAGTCAGCCATATTACTTGGAGGACATTGTGCTGGTTGTCTTGTATAGGTGACTTCCAAGTCAGCCATATTGCATGGAGGACATTGTGCTGGTTGTCTTGTATAGGTGACTTCCAAGTCAGCCATATTGCTTGGCGGACATTGTGCTGGTTGTCTTGTATAGGTGACTTCCAAGTCAGCCATATTACATGGGGGAAATTGTGCTGGTTGCCATGTTGTATAGGTGACTTCCAAGTCAGCCATATTGCATGGGGGACATTGTGCTGGTTGCCATGTTGTATAGGTGACTTCCAAGTCAGCCATATTGCATGGGGGACATTGTGCTGGTTGCAATGTTGTATAGGTGACTTTCAAGTGAGCCATATTGCATGGGGGACATTGTGCTGGTTGTGTTGTATAGGTGACTTCCAAGTCAGCCATATTGCATGGGGGACATTGTGCTGGTTGTGTTGTATAGGTGACTTCCAAGTCAGCCATATTGCATGGGGGACATTGTGCTGGTTGTATTGTATAGGTGACTTCCAAGTCAGCCATATTGCATGGGGGACATTGTGCTGGTTGTATTGTATAGGTGACTTCCAAGTGAGCCATATTGCATGGGGGACATTGTGCTGGTTGCCATGTTGTATAGGTGACTTTCAAGTGAGCCATATTGCATGGGGGACATTGTGCTGGTTGTGTTGTATAGGTGACTTCCAAGTCAGCCATATTGCATGGGGGACATTGTGCTGGTTGTGTTGTATAGGTGACTTCCAAGTCAGCCATATTGCATGGGGGACATTGTGCTGGTTGTATTGTATAGGTGACTTCCAAGTCAGCCATATTGCATGGGGGACATTGTGCTGGTTGTATTGTATAGGTGACTTCCAAGTGAGCCATATTGCATGGGGGACATTGTGCTGGTGGCCATGTTCTATAGATGACTTCCAAGTCAGCCATATTGCATGGGGGACATTGTGCTGGTTGTGTTCTTTAGGTGACTTCCAAGTCAGCCATATTGCATGGGGGACATTGTGCTGGTTGTGTTGTATAGGTGACTTCCAAGTCAGCCATATTGCATGGGGGACATTGTGCTGGTTGTATTGTATAGGTGACTTCCAAGTCAGCCATATTGCATGGGGGACATTGTGCTGGTTGTATTGTATAGGTGACTTCCAAGTCAGCCATATTGCATGGGGGACATTGTGCTGGTTGTCTTGTATAGGTGACTTCCAAGTCAGCCATATTGCTTGGGGGACATTGTGCTGGTTGCCATTTTCTATAGGTGACTTCCAATTCAGCCATATTGCATGGGGGACAATGTGCTGGTTGTATTGTATAGGTGACTTCCAAGTCAGCCATATTGCATGGGGGACATTGTGCTGGTTGTATGTATAGGTGACTTCCAAGTCAGCCATATTGCATGGGGGACATTGTGCTGGTTGCCATGTCCTATAGGTGACTTCCAAGTCAGCCATATTGCATGGGGGACATTGTGCTGGTTGTCTTGTATAGGTGACTTCCAAGTCAGCCATATTGCTTGGGGGACATTGTGCTGGTTGCCATGTTCTATAGGTGACTTCCAAGTCAGCCATATTGCTTGGGGGACATTGTGCTGGTGGCCATGTTCTATAGGTGACTTCCAAGTCAGCCATATTGCTTGGGGGACATTGTGCTGGTTGCCATGTTGTATAGGTGACTTCCAAGTCAGCCATATTGCATGGGGGACATTGTGCTGGTGGCCATGTTCTATAGGTGACTTCCAAGTCAGCCATATTGCATGGGGGACATTGTGCTGTTTGTCTTGTATAGGTGACTTCCAAGTCAGCCATATTGCATGGGGGACATTGTGCTGGTGGCCATGTTCTATAGGTGACTTCCAAGTCAGCCATATTTCTTGGGGGACATTGTGCTGGTTGTATTGTATAGGTGACTTCCAAGTCAGCCATATTGCATGGGGGACATTGTGCTGGTTGCCATGTTGTATAGGTGACTTCCAAGTGAGCCATATTGCTTGGGGGACATTGTGCTGGTTGTGTTGTATAGGTGACTTCCAAGTCAGCCATATTGCATGGGGGACATTGTGCTGGTTGTCTTGTATAGGTGACTTCCAAGTCAGCCGTGTTGCATGGGGGACATTGTGCTGGTGGCCATGTTGTATAGGTAACTTCCAAGTCAGCCATATTGCTTGGGGGACATTGTGCTGGTGGCCATGTTCTATAGGTGACTTCCAAGTCAGCCATATTGCATGGGGGACATTGTGCTGGTGGCCATGTTCTATAGGTGACTTCCAAGTCAGCCATATTGCATTTGGGACATTGTGCTGGTTGTATTGTATAGGTGACTTCCAAGTCAGCCATATTGCATGGGGGACATTGTGCTGGTTGTATTGTATAGGTGACTTCCAAGTGAGCCATATTGCTTGGGGGACATTGTGCTGGTGGCCATGTTCTATAGGTGACTTCCAAGTCAGCCATATTGCATGGGGGACATTGTGCTGGTTGCATTGTCCTATAGGTGACTTCCAAGTCAGCCATATTGCATGGGGGACATTGTGCTGGTGGCCATGTTCTATAGTTGACTTCCAAGTCAGCCATATTGCATGGGGGACATTGTGCTGGTTGTCTTGTATAGGTGACTTCCAAGTCAGCCATATTGCATGTGGGACATTGTGCTGGTGGCCATGTTCTATAGGTGACTTCCAAGTCAGCCATATTGCTTGGGGGACATTGTGCTGGTTGTATTGTATAGGTGACTTCCAAGTCAGCCATATTGCATGGGGGACATTGTGCTGGTTGCCATGTTGTATAGGTGACTTCCAAGTCAGGCATATTGCATGGGGGACATTGTGCTGGTTGCCATGTTGTATAGGTGACTTCCAAGTGAGCCATATTGCTTGGGGGACATTGTGCTGGTTGTGTTGTATAGGTGACTTCCAAGTCAGCCATATTGCATGGGGGACATTGTGCTGGTTGTCTTGTATAGGTGACTTCCAAGTCAGCCATATTGCATGGGGGACATTGTGCTGGTTGTGTTGTATAGGTGACTTCCAAATCAGCCATATTGCATGAGGGACATTGTGCTGGTTGTATTGTATAGGTGACTTCCAAGTCAGCCATATTGCATGGGGGACATTGTGCTTGTTGTATTGTATAGGTGACTTCCAAGTCAGCCATATTGCATGGGGGACATTGTGCTGGTGGCCATGTCGTATAGGTGACTTCCAAGTCAGCCATATCGCATGGGGGACATTGTGCTGGTTGTCTTGTATAGGTGACTTCCAAGTCAGCCATATTGCTTGGGGGACGTTGTGCTGGTTGTATTGTATAGGTGACTTCCAAGTGAGCCATATTGCTTAGGGGACATTGTGCTGGTGGCCATGTTCTATAGGTGACTTCCAAGTCAGCCATATTGCATGGGGGACATTGTGCTGGTTGCATTGTCCTATAGGTGACTTCCAAGTCAGCCATATTGCATGGGGGACATTGTGCTGGTGGCCATGTTCTATAGGTGACTTCCAAGTCAGCCATATTGCATGGGGGACATTGTGCTGGTTGTCTTGTATAGGTGACTTCCAAGTCAGCCATATTGCATGGGGGACATTGTGCTGGTGGCCATGTTCTATAGGTGACTTCCAAGTCAGCCATATTGCATGGGGGACATTGTGCTGGTTGCCATGTTGTATAGGTGACTTCCAAGTCAGCCATATTGCATGGGGGACATTGTGCTGGTTGTCTTGTATAGGTGACTTCCAAGTCAGCCATATTGCATGGGGGACATTGTGCTGCTTGCCATGTTGTATAGGTGACTTCCAAGTCAGGCATATTGCATGGGGGACATTGTGCTGGTTGCCATGTTGTATAGGTGACTTCCAAGTGAGCCATATTGCTTGGGGGACATTGTGCTGGTTGTGTTGTATAGGTGTCTTCCAAGTCAGCCATATTGCATGGGGGACATTGTGCTGGTTGTCTTGTATAGGTGACTTCCAAGTCAGTCGTGTTGCATGGGGGACATTGTGCTGGTGGCCATGTTCTATAGGTGACTTCCAAGTCAGCCATATTGCATGTGGGACATTGTGCTGGTGGCCATGTTCTATAGGTGACTTCCAAGTCAGCCATATTGCTTGGGGGACATTGTGCTGGTTGTATTGTATAGGTGACTTCCAAGTCAGCCATATTGCATGGGGGACATTGTGCTGGTTGCCTTGTTGTATAGGTGACTTCCAAGTCAGGCATATTGCATGGGGGACATTGTTCTGGTTGCCATGTTGTATAGGTGACTTCCAAGTGAGCCATATTGCTTGGGGGACATTGTGCTGGTTGTGTTGTATAGGTGACTTCCAAGTCAGCCATATTGCATGGGGGACATTGTGCTGGTTGTCTTGTATAGGTGACTTCCAAGTCAGCCATATTGCATGGGGGACATTGTGCTGGTTGTGTTGTATAGGTGACTTCCAAATCAGCCATATTGCATGAGGGACATTGTGCTGGTTGTATTGTATAGGTGACTTCCAAGTCAGCCATATTGCATGGGGGACATTGTGCTTGTTGTATTGTATAGGTGACTTCCAAGTCAGCCATATTGCATGGGGGACATTGTGCTGGTGGCCATGTCGTATAGGTGACTTCCAAGTCAGCCATATTGCATGGGGGACATTGTGCTGGTTGTCTTGTATAGGTGACTTCCAAGTCAGCCATATTGCTTGGGGGACGTTGTGCTGGTTGTATTGTATAGGTGACTTCCAAGTGAGCCATATTGCTTGGGGGACATTGTGCTGGTGGCCATGTTCTATAGGTGACTTCCAAGTCAGCCATATTGCATGGGGGACATTGTGCTGGTTGCATTGTCCTATAGGTGACTTCCAAGTCAGCCATATTGCATGGGGGACATTGTGCTGGTGGCCATGTTCTATAGGTGACTTCCAAGTCAGCCATATTGCATGGGGGACATTGTGCTGGTTGTCTTGTATAGGTGACTTCCAAGTCAGCCATATTGCATGGGGGACATTGTGCTGGTGGCCATGTTCTATAGGTGACTTCCAAGTCAGCCATATTGCTTGGGGGACATTGTGCTGGTTGTATTGTATAGGTGACTTCCAAGTCAGCCATATTGCATGGGGGACATTGTGCTGGTTGCCATGTTGTATAGGTGACTTCCAAGTCAGCCATATTGCATGGGGGACATTGTGCTGGTTGTCTTGTATAGGTGACTTCCAAGTCAGCCATATTGCATGGGGGACATTGTGCTGCTTGCCATGTTGTATAGGTGACTTCCAAGTCAGGCATATTGCATGGGGGACATTGTGCTGGTTGCCATGTTGTATAGGTGACTTCCAAGTGAGCCATATTGCTTGGGGGACATTGTGCTGGTTGTGTTGTATAGGTGTCTTCCAAGTCAGCCATATTGCATGGGGGACATTGTGCTGGTTGTCTTGTATAGGTGACTTCCAAGTCAGTCGTGTTGCATGGGGGACATTGTGCTGGTGGCCATGTTCTATAGGTGACTTCCAAGTCAACCATATTGCATGGGGGACATTGTGCTGGTTGCCATGTTGTATAGGTGACTTCCAAGTGAGCCATATTGCTTGGGGGACATTGTGCTGGTTGCCATGTTGTATAGGTGACTTCCAAGTCAGCCATATTGCATGGGGGACATTGTGCTGGTGGCCATGTTCTATAGGTGACTTCCAAGTCAGCCATATTGCATTTGGGACATTGTGCTGGTTGTATTGTATAGGTGACTTCCAAGTCAGCCATATTGCATGGGGGACATTGTGCTGGTTGTATTGTATAGGTGACTTCCAAGTGAGCCATATTGCTTGGGGGACATTGTGCTGGTGGCCATGTTCTATAGGTGACTTCCAAGTCAGCCATATTGCATGGGGGACATTGTGCTGGTTGTATTGTATAGGTGACTTCCAAGTGAGCCATATTGCTTGGGGGACATTGTGCTGGTGGCCATGTTCTATAGGTGACTTCCAAGTCAGCCATATTGCATGGGGGACATTGTGCTGGTTGCATTGTCCTATAGGTGACTTCCAAGTCAGCCATATTGCATGGGGGACATTGTGCTGGTGGCCATGTTCTATAGTTGACTTCCAAGTCAGCCATATTGCATGGGGGACATTGTGCTGGTTGTCTTGTATAGGTGACTTCCAAGTCAGCCATATTGCATGTGGGACATTGTGCTGGTGGCCATGTTCTATAGGTGACTTCCAAGTCAGCCATATTGCTTGGGGGACATTGTGCTGGTTGCCATGTTGTATAGGTGACTTCCAAGTCAGGCATATTGCATGGGGGACATGGTGCTGGTTGCCATGTTGTATAGGTGACTTCCAAGTCAGGCATATTGCATGGGGGACATGGTGCTGGTTGCCATGTTGTATAGGTGACTTCCAAGTGAGCCATATTGCTTGGGGGACATTGTGCTGGTTGTGTTGTATAGGTGACTTCCAAGTCAGCCATATTGCATGGGGGACATTGTGCTGGTTGCCATGTTGTATAGGTGACTTCCAAGTCAGGCATATTGCATGGGGGACATGGTGCTGGTTGCCATGTTGTATAGGTGACTTCCAAGTGAGCCATATTGCTTGGGGGACATTGTGCTGGTTGTGTTGTATAGGTGACTTCCAAGTCAGCCATATTGCATGGGGGACATTGTGCTGGTTGCCATGTTGTATAGGTGACTTCCAAGTCAGGCATATTGCATGGGGGACATGGTGCTGGTTGCCATGTTGTATAGGTGACTTCCAAGTGAGCCATATTGCTTGGGGGACATTGTGCTGGTTGTGTTGTATAGGTGACTTCCAAGTCAGCCATATTGCATGGGGGACATTGTGCTGGTTGTCTTGTATAGGTGACTTCCAAGTCAGCCATATTGCATGGGGGACATTGTGCTGGTTGTGTTGTATAGGTGACTTCCAAATCAGCCATATTGCATGAGGGACATTGTGCTGGTTGTATTGTATAGGTGACTTCCAAGTCAGCCATATTGCATGGGGGACATTGTGCTTGTTGTATTGTATAGGTGACTTCCAAGTCAGCCATATTGCATGGGGGACATTGTGCTGGTGGCCATGTCGTATAGGTGACTTCCAAGTCAGCCATATTGCATGGGGGACATTGTGCTGGTTGTCTTGTATAGGTGACTTCCAAGTCAGCCATATTGCTTGGGGGACGTTGTGCTGGTTGTATTGTATAGGTGACTTCCAAGTGAGCCATATTGCTTGGGGGACATTGTGCTGGTGGCCATGTTCTATAGGTGACTTCCAAGTCAGCCATATTGCATGGGGGACATTGTGCTGGTTGCATTGTCCTATAGGTGACTTCCAAGTCAGCCATATTGCATGGGGGACATTGTGCTGGTGGCCATGTTCTATAGGTGACTTCCAAGTCAGCCATATTGCATGGGGGACATTGTGCTGGTTGTCTTGTATAGGTGACTTCCAAGTCAGCCATATTGCATGGGGGACATTGTGCTGGTGGCCATGTTCTATAGGTGACTTCCAAGTCAGCCATATTGCTTGGGGGACATTGTGCTGGTTGTATTGTATAGGTGACTTCCAAGTCAGCCATATTGCATGGGGGACATTGTGCTGGTTGCCATGTTGTATAGGTGACTTCCAAGTCAGCCATATTGCATGGGGGACATTGTGCTGGTTGTCTTGTATAGGTGACTTCCAAGTCAGCCATATTGCATGGGGGACATTGTGCTGCTTGCCATGTTGTATAGGTGACTTCCAAGTCAGGCATATTGCATGGGGGACATTGTGCTGGTTGCCATGTTGTATAGGTGACTTCCAAGTGAGCCATATTGCTTGGGGGACATTGTGCTGGTGGCCATGTCGTATAGGTGACTTCCAAGTCAGCCATATTGCATGGGGGACATTGTGCTGGTTGTCTTGTATAGGTGACTTCCAAGTCAGCCATATTGCTTGGGGGACGTTGTGCTGGTTGTATTGTATAGGTGACTTCCAAGTGAGCCATATTGCTTGGGGGACATTGTGCTGGTGGCCATGTTCTATAGGTGACTTCCAAGTCAGCCATATTGCATGGGGGACATTGTGCTGGTTGCATTGTCCTATAGGTGACTTCCAAGTCAGCCATATTGCATGGGGGACATTGTGCTGGTGGCCATGTTCTATAGGTGACTTCCAAGTCAGCCATATTGCATGGGGGACATTGTGCTGGTTGTCTTGTATAGGTGACTTCCAAGTCAGCCATATTGCATGGGGGACATTGTGCTGGTGGTCATGTTCTATAGGTGACTTCCAAGTCAGCCATATTGCTTGGGGGACATTGTGCTGGTTGTATTGTATAGGTGACTTCCAAGTCAGCCATATTGCATGGGGGACATTGTGCTGGTTGCCATGTTGTATAGGTGACTTCCAAGTCAGCCATATTGCATGGGGGACATTGTGCTGGTTGTCTTGTATAGGTGACTTCCAAGTCAGCCATATTGCATGGGGGACATTGTGCTGCTTGCCATGTTGTATAGGTGACTTCCAAGTCAGGCATATTGCATGGGGGACATTGTGCTGGTTGCCATGTTGTATAGGTGACTTCCAAGTCAGCCATATTGCATGGGGGACATTGTGCTGGTTGTCTTGTATAGGTGACTTCCAAGTCAGCCATATTGCATGGGGGACATTGTGCTGCTTGCCATGTTGTATAGGTGACTTCCAAGTCAGGCATATTGCATGGGGGACATTGTGCTGGTTGCCATGTTGTATAGGTGACTTCCAAGTGAGCCATATTGCATGGGGGACATTGTGCTTGTTGTATTGTATAGGTGACTTCCAAGTCAGCCATATTGCATGGGGGACATTGTGCTGGTGGCCATGTCGTATAGGTGACTTCCAAGTCAGCCATATTGCATGGGGGACATTGTGCTGGTTGTCTTGTATAGGTGACTTCCAAGTCAGCCATATTGCTTGGGGGACGTTGTGCTGGTTGTATTGTATAGGTGACTTCCAAGTGAGCCATATTGCTTGGGGGACATTGTGCTGGTGGCCATGTTCTATAGGTGACTTCCAAGTCAGCCATATTGCATGGGGGACATTGTGCTGGTTGCATTGTCCTATAGGTGACTTCCAAGTCAGCCATATTGCATGGGGGACATTGTGCTGGTGGCCATGTTCTATAGGTGACTTCCAAGTCAGCCATATTGCATGGGGGACATTGTGCTGGTTGTCTTGTATAGGTGACTTCCAAGTCAGCCATATTGCATGGGGGACATTGTGCTGGTGGCCATGTTCTATAGGTGACTTCCAAGTCAGCCATATTGCTTGGGGGACATTGTGCTGGTTGTATTGTATAGGTGACTTCCAAGTCAGCCATATTGCATGGGGGACATTGTGCTGGTTGCCATGTTGTATAGGTGACTTCCAAGTCAGCCATATTGCATGGGGGACATTGTGCTGGTTGTCTTGTATAGGTGACTTCCAAGTCAGCCATATTGCATGGGGGACATTGTGCTGCTTGCCATGTTGTATAGGTGACTTCCAAGTCAGGCATATTGCATGGGGGACATTGTGCTGGTTGCCATGTTGTATAGGTGACTTCCAAGTGAGCCATATTGCTTGGGGGACATTGTGCTGGTTGTGTTGTATAGGTGTCTTCCAAGTCAGCCATATTGCATGGGGGACATTGTGCTGGTTGTCTTGTATAGGTGACTTCCAAGTCAGTCGTGTTGCATGGGGGACATTGTGCTGGTGGCCATGTTCTATAGGTGACTTCCAAGTCAACCATTTTGCATGGGGGACATTGTGCTGGTTGCCATGTTGTATAGGTGACTTCCAAGTGAGCCATATTGCTTGGGGGACATTGTGCTGGTTGCCATGTTGTATAGGTGACTTCCAAGTCAGCCATATTGCATGGGGGACATTGTGCTGGTGGCCATATTCTATAGGTGACTTCCAAGTCAGCCATATTGCTTGGAGGACATTGTGCTGGTTGTCTTGTATAGGTGACTTCCAAGTCAGCCATATTGCATGGGGGACATTGTGCTGGTTGTCTTGTATAGGTGACTTCCAAGTCAGCCATATTGCTTGGCGGACATTGTGCTGGTTGTCTTGTATAGGTGACTTCCAAGTCAGCCATATTACATGGGGGAAATTGTGCTGGTTGCCATGTTGTATAGGTGACTTCCAAGTCAGCCATATTGCATGGGGGACATTGTGCTGGTTGCCATTTTGTATAGGTGACTTTCAAGTGAGCCATATTGCATGGGGGACATTGTGCTGGTTGTGTTGTATAGGTGACTTCCAAGTCAGCCATATTGCATGGGGGACATTGTGCTGGTTGTGTTGTATAGGTGACTTCCAAGTTAGCCATATTGCATGGGGGACATTGTGCTGGTTGTATTGTATAGGTGACTTCCAAGTCAGCCATATTGCATGGGGGACATTGTGCTGGTTGTATTGTATAGGTGACTTCCAAGTGAGCCATATTGCATGGGGGACATTGTGCTGGTGGCCATGTTCTATAGGTGACTTCCAAGTCAGCCATATTGCATGGGGGACATTTGTGCTGGTTGTGTTGTTTAGGTGACTTCCAAGTCAGCCATATTGCATGGGGGACATTGTGCTGGTTGTGTTGTATAGGTGACTTCCAAGTCAGCCATATTGCATGGGGGACATTGTGCTGGTTGTATTGTATAGGTGACTTCCAAGTCAGCCATATTGCATGGGGGACATTGTGCTGGTTGTATTGTATAGGTGACTTCCAAGTCAGCCATATTGCATGGGGGACATTTTGCTGGTTGTCTTGTATAGGTGACTTCCAAGTCAGCCATATTGCTTGGGGGACATTGTGCTGGTTGCCATTTTCTATAGGTGACTTCCAATTCAGCCATATTGCATGGGGGACATTGTGCTGGTGGCCATGTTCTATAGGTGACTTCCAAGTCAGCCATATTGCATTTGGGACATTGTGCTGGTTGTATTGTATAGGTGACTTCCAAGTCAGCCATATTGCATGGGGGACATTGTGCTGGTTGTATTGTATAGGTGACTTCCAAGTCAGCCATATTGCATGGGGGACATTGTGGTGCTTGCCATGTTGTATAGGTGACTTCCAAGTCAGGCATATTGCATGGGGGACATTGTGCTGGTTGCCATGTTGTATAGGTGACTTCCAAGTGAGCCATATTGCTTGGGGGACATTGTGCTGGTTGTGTTGTATAGGTGTCTTCCAAATCAGCCATATTGCATGGGGGACATTGTGCTGGTTGTCTTGTATAGGTGACTTCCAAGTCAGTCGTGTTGCATGGGGGACATTGTGCTGGTGGCCATGTTCTATAGGTGACTTCCAAGTCAACCATATTGCATGGGGGACATTGTGCTGGTTGCCATGTTGTATAGGTGACTTCCAAGTCAGCCATATTGCATGGGGGGCATTGTGCTGGTGGCCATGTTCTATAGGTGACTTCCAAGTCAGCCATATTGCATTTGGGACATTGTGCTGGTTGTATTGTATAGGTGACTTCCAAGTCAGCCATATTGCATGGGGGACATTGTGCTGGTTGTATTGTATAGGTGACTTCCAAGTGAGCCATATTGCTTGGGGGACATTGTGCTGGTGGCCATGTTCTATAGGTGACTTCCAAGTCAGCCATATTGCATGGGGGACCTTGTGCTGGTTGCATTGTCCTATAGGTGACTTCCAAGTCAGCCATATTGCATGGGGGACATTGTGCTGGTGGCCATGTTCTATAGTTGACTTCCAAGTCAGCCATATTGCATGGGGGACATTGTGCTGGTTGTCTTGTATAGGTGACTTCCAAGTCAGCCATATTGCATGTGGGACATTGTGCTGGTGGCCATGTTCTATAGGTGACTTCCAAGTCAGCCATATTGCTTGGGGGACATTGTGCTGGTTGCCATGTTGTATAGGTGACTTCCAAGTCAGGCATATTGCATGGGGGACATGGTGCTGGTTGCCATGTTGTATAGGTGACTTCCAAGTCAGGCATATTGCATGGGGGACATGGTGCTGGTTGCCATGTTGTATAGGTGACTTCCAAGTGAGCCATATTGCTTGGGGGACATTGTGCTGGTTGTGTTGTATAGGTGACTTCCAAGTCAGCCATATTGCATGGGGGACATTGTGCTGGTTGCCATGTTGTATAGGTGACTTCCAAGTCAGGCATATTGCATGGGGGACATGGTGCTGGTTGCCATGTTGTATAGGTGACTTCCAAGTGAGCCATATTGCTTGGGGGACATTGTGCTGGTTGTGTTGTATAGGTGACTTCCAAGTCAGCCATATTGCATGGGGGACATTGTGCTGGTTGCCATGTTGTATAGGTGACTTCCAAGTCAGGCATATTGCATGGGGGACATGGTGCTGGTTGCCATGTTGTATAGGTGACTTCCAAGTGAGCCATATTGCTTGGGGGACATTGTGCTGGTTGTGTTGTATAGGTGACTTCCAAGTCAGCCATATTGCATGGGGGACATTGTGCTGGTTGTCTTGTATAGGTGACTTCCAAGTCAGCCATATTGCATGGGGGACATTGTGCTGGTTGTGTTGTATAGGTGACTTCCAAATCAGCCATATTGCATGAGGGACATTGTGCTGGTTGTATTGTATAGGTGACTTCCAAGTCAGCCATATTGCATGGGGGACATTGTGCTTGTTGTATTGTATAGGTGACTTCCAAGTCAGCCATATTGCATGGGGGACATTGTGCTGGTGGCCATGTCGTATAGGTGACTTCCAAGTCAGCCATATTGCATGGAGGGACATTGTGCTGGTTGTCTTGTATAGGTGACTTCCAAGTCAGCCATATTGCTTGGGGGACGTTGTGCTGGTTGTATTGTATAGGTGACTTCCAAGTGAGCCATATTGCTTGGGGGACATTGTGCTGGTGGCCATGTTCTATAGGTGACTTCCAAGTCAGCCATATTGCATGGGGGACATTGTGCTGGTTGCATTGTCCTATAGGTGACTTCCAAGTCAGCCATATTGCATGGGGGACATTGTGCTGGTGGCCATGTTCTATAGGTGACTTCCAAGTCAGCCATATTGCATGGGGGACATTGTGCTGGTTGTCTTGTATAGGTGACTTCCAAGTCAGCCATATTGCATGGGGGACATTGTGCTGGTGGCCATGTTCTATAGGTGACTTCCAAGTCAGCCATATTGCTTGGGGGACATTGTGCTGGTTGTATTGTATAGGTGACTTCCAAGTCAGCCAGCACAATGTCCCCCATGCAATATGGCTGACTTGGAAGTCACCTATACAATACAACCAGCACAATGTCCCGAAAGCAATATGGCTGACTTGGAAGTCACCTATACAAGACAACCAGCACAATGTCCCCCATGCAATATGGCTCACTTGGAAGTCACCTATAGGACATGGCCACCAGCACAATGTCCCCCATGCAATATGGCTGACTTGGAAGTCACCTATACAATACAACCAGCACAATGTCCCCCATGCAATATGGCTGACATTGGAAGTCACCTATACAATACAACCAGCACAATGTCCCCCAAGCAATATGGCTGACTTGGAAGTCACCTATACAAGACAACCAGCACAATGTCCCCCATGCAATATGGCTGACTTGGAAGTCACCTATAGGACATGGCCACCAGCACAATGTCCCCCATGCAATATGGCTGACTTGGAAGTCACCTATACAACATGGCAACCAGCACAATGTCCTCCAAGCAATATGGCTGACTTGGAAGTCACCTATACAACATGGCAACCAGCACAATGTCCCCCAAGCAATATGGCTGACTTGGAAGTCACCTATAGAACATGGCAACCAGCACAATGTCCCCCAAGCAATATGGCTGACTTAAAAGTCACCTATACAAGACAACCAGCACAATTTCCCCCATGCAATATGGCTGACTTGGAAGTCACCTATAGGACATGGCAAACAGCACAATGTCCCCCATGCAATATGGCTGACTTGTAAGTCACCTATACAACATGGCAACCAGCACAATGTCCCCCATGCAATACGGCTGACTTGGAAGTCACCTATAGAACATGGCCACCAGCACAATGTCCCCCAAGCAATATGGCTGACTTGGAAGTCACCTATACAACATGGCCACCAGCACAATGTCCCCCATGCAACACGGCTGACTTGGAAGTCACCTATACAAGACAACCAGCACAATTTCCCCCATGCAATATGGCTGACTTGGAAGTCACCTATACAACACAACCAGCACAATGTCCCCCAAGCAATATGGCTCACTTGGAAGTCACCTATACAACATGGCAACCAGCACAATGTCCCCCATGCAATATGGCTGACTTGGAAGTCACCTATACAATACAACCAGCACAATGTCCCCCAAGCAATATGGCTGACTTGGAAGTCACCTATAGAACATGGCCACCAGCACAATGTCCCCCATGCAATATGGCTGACTTGGACGTCACCTATACAAGACAACCAGCACAATGTCCCCCATGCAATATGGCTGACTTGGAAGTCACCTATAGAACATGGCCACCAGCACAATGTCCCCCATGCAATATGGTTGACTTGGAAGTCACCTATACAACATGGCAACCAGCACAATGTCCCCCAAGCAATATGGCTGACTTGGAAGTCACCTATAGAACATGGCCACCAGCACAATGTCCCCCAAGCAATATGGCTGACTTGGAAGTCACCTATAGAACATGGCAACCAGCACAATGTCCCCCAAGCAATATGGCTGACTTGGAAGTCACCTATACAAAACAACCAGCACAATGTCCCCCATGCAATATGGCTGACTTGGAAGTCACCTATAGGACATGGCAACCAGCACAATGTCCCCCATGCAATATGGCTGACTTGGAAGTCACCTATACATACAACCAGCACAATGTCCCCCATGCAATATGGCTGACTTGGAAGTCACCTATACAATACAACCAGCACAATGTCCCCCATGCAATATGGCTGAATTGGAAGTCACCTATAGAAAATGGCAACCAGCACAATGTCCCCCAAGCAATATGGCTGACTTGGAAGTCACCTATACAAGACAACCAGCACAATGTCCCCCATGCAATATGGCTGACTTGGAAGTCACCTATACAATACAACCAGCACAATGTCCCCCATGCAATATGGCTGACTTGGAAGTCACCTATACAATACAACCATCACAATGTCCCCCATGCAATATGGCTGATTTGGAAGTCACCTATACAACACAACCAGCACAATGTCCCCCATGCAATATGGCTGACTTGGAAGTCACCTATAGGACATGGCAACCAGCACAATGTCCCCCAAGCAATATGGCTGACTTGGAAGTCACCTATACAACATGGCAACCAGCACAATGTCCCCCATGCAATATGGCTGACTTGGAAGTCACCTATAGAACATGGCCACCAGCACAATGTCCCCCATGCAACACGGCTGACTTGGAAGTCACCTATACAAGACAACCAGCACAATGTCCCCCATGCAATATGGCTGACTTGTAAGTCACCTATACAACACAACCAGCACAATGTCCCCCAAGCAATATGGCTCACTTGGAAGTCACCTCTACAACATGGCAACCAGCACAATGTCCCCCATGCAATATGGCTGACTTGGAAGTCACCTATACAACATGGCAACCAGCACAATGTCCCCCATGCAATATGGCTGACTTGGAAGTCACCTATACAAGACAACCAGCACAATGTTCCCCATGCAATATGGCTGACTTGGAAGTCACCTATAGGACATGGCAACCAGCACAATGTCCCCCAAGCAATATGGCTGACTTGGAAGTCACCTATACAAGACAACCAGCACAATGTCCCAAATGCAATATGGCTGACTTGGAAGTCACCTATAGAACATGGCCACCAGCACAATGTCCCCCATGCAATATGGCTGACTTGGAAGTCACCTATACAACATGGCAACCAGCACAATGTCCCCCATGCAATATGGCTGACTTGGAAGTCACCTATACAATACAACCAGCACAATGTCCCCCAAGCAATATGGCTGACTTGGAAGTCACCTATACAAGACAACCAGCACAATGTCCCCCATGCAATATGGCTGACTTGGAAGTCACCTATAGGACATGGCCACCAGCACAATGTCCCCCATGCAATATGGCTGACTTGGAAGTCACCTATACAATACAACCAGCACAATGTCCCCCATGCAATATGGCTGACTTGGAAGTCACCTATACAATACAACCAGCACAATGTCCCCCATGCAATATGGCTGACTTGGAAGTCACCTATACAACACAACCAGCACAATGTCTCCCATGCAATATGGCTGACTTGGAAGTCACCTATACAAGACAACCAGCACAATGTCCCAAATGCAATATGGCTGACTTGGAAGTCACCTATAGAACGTGGCCACCAGCACAATGTCCCCCATGCAATATGGTTGACTTGGAAGTCACCTATACAACATGGCAACCAGCACAATGTCCCCCATGCAATATGGCTGACTTGGAAGTCACCTATACAATACAACCAGCACAATGTCCCGAAAGCAATATGGCTGACTTGGAAGTCACCTATACAAGACAACCAGCACAATGTCCCCCATGCAATATGGCTCACTTGGAAGTCACCTATAGGACATGGCCACCAGCACAATGTCCCCCATGCAATATGGCTGACTTGGAAGTCACCTATACAATACAACCAGCACAATGTCCCCCATGCAATATGGCTGATTGGGAAGTCACCTATACAACACAACCAGCACAATGTCCCCCATGCAATATGGCTGACTTGGAAGTCACCTATACAAGACAACCAGCACAATGTCCCCCATGCAATATGGCTGACTTGGAAGTCACCTATAGAACATGGCCACCAGCACAATGTCCCCCATGCAATATGGCTGACTTGGAAGTCACTTATACAACATGGCAACCAGCACAATGTCCTGCAAGCAATATGGCTGACTTGGAAGTCACCTATACAACATGGCAACCAGCACAATGTCCCCCAAGCAATATGGCTGACTTGGAAGTCACCTATAGAACATGGCAACCAGCACAATGTCCCCCAAGCAATATGGCTGACTTAAAAGTCACCTATACAAGACAACCAGCACAATTTCCCCCATGCAATATGGCTGACTTGGAAGTCACCTATAGGACATGGCAACCAGCACAATGTCCCCCATGCAATATGGCTGACTTGTAAGTCACCTATACAACATGGCAACCAGCACAATGTCCCCCATGCAATATGGCTGACTTGGAAGTCACCTATAGAACATGGCCACCAGCACAATGTCCCCCAAGCAATATGGCTGACTTGGAAGTCACCTATACAACATGGCCACCAGCACAATGTCCCCCATGCAACACGGCTGACTTGGAAGTCACCTATACAAGACAACCAGCACAATGTCCCCCATGCAATATGGCTGACTTGGAAGTCACCTATACAACACAACCAGCACAATGTCCCCCAAGCAATATGGCTCACTTGGAAGTCACCTATACAACATGGCAACCAGCACAATGTCCCCCATGCAATATGGCTGACTTGGAAGTCACCTATACAATACAACCAGCACAATGTCCCCCAAGCAATATGGCTGACTTGGAAGTCACCTATAGAACATGGCCACCAGCACAATGTCCCCCATGCAATATGGCTGACTTGGAAGTCACCTATACAAGACAACCAGCACAATGTCCCCCATGCAATATGGCTGACTTGGAAGTCACCTATAGAACATGGCCACCAGCACAATGTCCCCCATGCAATATGGCTGACTTGGAAGTCACCTATACAACATGGCAACCAGCACAATGTCCCCCAAGCAATATGGCTGACTTGGAAGTCACCTATAGAACATGGCCACCAGCACAATGTCCCCCAAGCAATATGGCTGACTTGGAAGTCACCTATACAAGACAACCAGCACAATGTCCCCCATGCAATATGGCTGACTTGGAAGTCACCTATAGGACATGGCAACCAGCACAATGTCCCCCATGCAATATGGCTGACTTGGAAGTCACCTATACATACAACCAGCACAATGTCCCCCATGCAATATGGCTGACTTGGAAGACACCTATACAATACAACCAGCACAATGTCCCCCATGCAATATGGCTGAATTGGAAGTCACCTATAGAAAATGGCAACCAGCACAATGTCCCCCAAGCAATATGGCTGACTTGGAAGTTACCTATACAAGACAACCAGCACAATGTGCCCCATGCAATATGGCTGACTTGGAAGTCACCTATACAATACAACCAGCACAATGTCCCCCATGCAATATGGCTGACTTGGAAGTCACCTATACAATACAACCAGCACAATATCCCCCATGCAATATGGCTGACTTGGAAGTCACCTATACAACACAACCAGCACAATGTCCCCCATGCAATATGGCTGACTTGGAAGTCACCTATAGAACATGGCCACCAGCACAATGTCCCCCATGCAATATGGCTGACTTGGAAGTCACCTATACAAGACAACCAGCACAATGTCCCCAATGCAATATGGCTGACTTGGAAGTCACCTATAGGACATGGCAACCAGCACAATGTCCCCCATGCAATATGGCTGACTTGGAAGTCACCTATAAAACATGGCCACCAGCTAAATGTCCCCCAAGCAATATGGCTCACTTGGAAGTCAAATATACAATACAACCAGCACAATGTCCCCCATGCAATATGGCTGACTTGGAAGTCACCTATACAATACAACCAGCACAATGTCCCAAATGCAATATGGCTGACTTGGAAGTCACCTATACAATACAAGCAGCACAATGTCCCCCATGCAATATGGCTGACTTGGAAGTCACCTATACAATACAACCAGCACAATGTCCCCCATGCAATATGGCTGACTTGGAAGTCACCTATACAACACAACCAGCACAATGTCCCCCATGCAATATGGCTGACTTGGAAGTCACCTATAGAACATGGCCACCAGCACAATGTCCCCCATGCAATATGGCTGACTTGGAAGTCACCTATACAACATGGCAACCAGCACAATGTCCCCCAAGCAATATGGCTGACTTGGAAGTCACCTATAGAACATGGCCACCAGCACAATGTCCCCCAAGCAATATGGCTGACTTGGAAGTCACCTATAGAACATGGCAACCAGCACAATGTCCCCCAAGCAATATGGCTGACTTGGAAGTCACCTATACAAGACAACCAGCACAATGTCCCCAATGCAATATGGCTGACTTGGAAGTCACCAATAGGACATGGCAACCAGCACAATGTCCCCCATGCAATATGGCTGACTTGGAAGTCACCGATAAAACATGGCCACCAGCTAAATGTACCCCAAGCAATATGGCTCACTTGGAAGTCACCTATACAATACAACCAGCACAATGTCCCCCATGCAATATGGCTGACTTGGAAGTCACCTATACAATACAACCAGCACAATGTCCCAAATGCAATATGGCTGACTTGGAAGTCACCTATAGAACATGGCCACCAGCACAAAGTCCCCCATGAAATATGGCTGACTTGGAAGTCACCTATACAACATGGCAACCAGCACAATGTCCCCCATGCAATATGGCTGACTTGGAAGTCACCTATACAAGACAACCAGCACAATGTCCCCCATGCAATATGGCTGACTTGGAAGTCACCTATACGACATGGCCACCAGCACAATGTCCCCCATGCAATATGGCTGACTTGGAAGTCACCTATACAATACAACCAGCACAATGTCCCCCATGCAATATGGCTGACTTGGAAGTCACCTATACAAGACAACCAGCACAATGTCCCAAATGCAATATGGCTGACTTGGAAGTCACCTATAGAACATGGCCACCAGCACAATGTCCCCCATGCAATATGGCTGACTTGGAAGTCACCTATACAACATGGCAACCAGCACAATGTCCCCCATGCAATATGGCTAACTTGGAAGTCACCTATACAATACAACCAGCACAATGTCCCCCAAGCAATATGGCTGACTTGGAAGTCACCTATACAAGACAACCAGCACAATTTCCCCCATGCAATATGGCTGACTTCGAAGTCACCTATATGACATGGTCACCAGCACAATGTCCCCCATGCAATATGGCTGACTTGGAAGTCACCTATACAATACAACCAGCACAATGTCCCCCATGCAATATGGCTGACTTGGAAGTCACCTATACAATACAACCAGCACGATGTCCCCCATGCAATATGGCTGATTTGGAAGTCACCTATACAACACAACCAGCACAATGTCCCCCATGCAATATGGCTGACTTGGAAGTCACCTATACAAGACAACCAGCACAATGTCCCCCATGCAATATGGCTGACTTGGAAGTCACCTATAGAACATGGCCACCAGCACAATGTCCCCCATGCAATATGGCTGACTTGGAAGTCACCTATACAACATGGCAACCAGCACAATGTCCCCCAAGCAATATGGCTGACTTGGAAGTCACCTATACAACACGGCAACCAGCACAATGTCCCCCAAGCAATATGGCTGACTTGCAAGTCACCTATAGAACATGGCAACCAGCACAATGTCCCCCAAGCAATATTGCTGACTTAAAAGTCACCTATACAAGACAACCAGCACAATTTCCCCCATGCAATATGGCTGACTTGGAAGTCACCTATAGGACATGGCAACCAGCACAATGTCCCCATGCAATATGGCTGACTTGTAAGTCACCTATACAACATGGCAACCAGCACAATGTCCCCCATGCAATATGGCTGACTTGGAAGTCACCTATACAACATGGCAACCAGCACAATGTCCCCCATGCAATATGGCTGACTTGGAAGTCACCTTTACAACATGGCCACCAGCACAATGTCCCCCATGCAATATGGCTGACTTGGAAGTCACCTATAGGACATGGCAACCAGCAAAATGTCCCCCATGCAATATGGCTGACTTGGAAGTCACCTATAGAACATGGCCACCAGCACAATGTCCCCCAAGCAATATGGCTCACTTGGAAGTCACCTATACAATACAACCAGCACAATGTCCCCCATGCAATATGGCTGACTTGGAAGTCACCTATACAATACAACCAGCACAATGACCCCCATGCAATGTGGCTGACTTGGAAGTCACCTATACAACACAACCAGCACAATGTCCCCCATGCAATATGGCTGACTTGGAAGTCACCTATACAACATGGCAACCAGCACAATGTCCCCCATGCAATATGGCTGACTTGGAAGTCACCTATACAAGACAACCAGCACAATGTCCCCCATGCAATATGGCTGACTTGGAAGTCACCTATAGAACATGGCCACCAGCACAATGTCCCCCATGCAATATGGCTGACTTGGAAGTCACCTATACAACATGGCAACCAGCACAATGTCCCCCAAGCAATATGGCTCACTTGGAAGTCACCTATAGAACATGGCAACCAGCACAATGTCCCCCAAGCAATATGGCTGACTTGGAAGTCACCTATACAACATGGCAACCAGCACAATGTCCCTCATGCAATATGGCTGACTTGGAAGTCACCTATAGAACATGGCCACCAGCACAATGTCCCCCATGCAACACGGCTGACTTGGAAGTCACCTATACAAGACAACCAGCGCAATGTCCCCAATGCAATATGGCTGACTTGGAAGTCACCTTTACAACACAACCAGCACAATGTCCCCCAAGCAATATGGCTCACTTGGAAGTCACCTATACCACATGGCAACCAGCACAATGTCCCCCATGCAATATGGCTGACTTGGAAGTCACCTATTCAACATGGCAACCAGCACAATGTCCCCCATGCAATATGGCTGACTTGGAAGTCACCTATACAAGACAACCAGCACAATGTCCCCCATGCAATATGGCTGACTTGGAAGTCACCTATAGGACATGGCAACCAGCACAATGTCCCCCAAGCAATATGGCTGACTTGGAAGTCACCTATACAAGACAACCAGCACAATGTCCCAAATGCAATATGGCTGACTTGGAAGTCACCTATAGAACATGGCCACCAGCACAATGTCCCCCATGCAGTATGGCTGACTTGGAAGTCACCTATACAACATGGCAACCAGCACAATGTCCCCCATGCAATATGGCTGACTTGGAAGTCACCTATACAATACAACCAGCACAATGTCCCCCAAGCAATATGGCTGACTTGGAAGTCACCTATACAAGACAACCAGCACAATGTCCCCCATGCAATATGGCTGACTTGGAAGTCACCTATAGGACATGGCCACCAGCACAATGTCCCCCATGCAATATGGCTGACTTGGAAGTCACCTATACAATACAACCAGCACAATATCCCCCATGCAATATGGCTGACTTGGAAGTCACCTATACAATACAACCAGCACAATGTCCCCCATGCAATATGGCTGATTTGGAAGTCACCTATACAACACAACCAGCACAATGTCCCCCATGCAATATGGCTGACTTGGAAGTCACCTATACAAGACAACCAGCACAATGTCCCAAATGCAATATGGCTGACTTGGAAGTCACCTATAGAACATGGCCACCAGCACAATGTCCCCCATGCAATATGGCTGACTTGGAAGTCACCTATACAACATGGCAACCAGCACAAAGTCCCCCAAGCAATATGGCTGACTTGGAAGTAACCTATACAAGACAACCAGCACAATGTCCCCCATGCAATATGGCTCACTTGGAAGTCACCTATAGGACATGGCCACCAGCACAATGTCCCCCATGCAATATGGCTGACTTGGAAGTCACCTATACAATACAACCAGCACAATGTCCCCCATGCAATATGGCTGATTTGGAAGTCACCTATACAACACAACCAGCACAATGTCCCCCATGCAATATGGCTGACTTGGAAGTCACCTATAGGACATGGCAACCAGCACAATGTCCCCCAAGCAATATGGCTGACTTGGAAGTCACCTATACAACATGGCAACCAGCACAATGTTCCCCATGCAATATGGCTGACTTGGAAGTCACCTATAGAACATGGCCACCAGCACAATGTCCCCCATGCAACACGGCTGACTTGGAAGTCACCTATACAAGACAACCAGCACAATGTCCCCCATGCAATATGGCTGACTTGTAAGTCACCTATGCAACACAACCAGCACAATGTCCCCCAAGCAATATGGCTCACTTGGAAGTCACCTCTACAACATGGCAACCAGCACAATGTCCCCCATGCAATATGGATGACTTGGAAGTCACCTATACAAGACAACCAGCACAATGTTCCCCATGCAATATGGCTGACTTGGAAGTCACCTATAGGACATGGCAACCAGCACAATGTCCCCCAAGCAATATGGCTGACTTGGAAGTCACCTATACAAGACAACCAGCACAATGTCCCAAATGCAATATGGCTGACTTGGAAGTCACCTATAGAACATGGCCACCAGCACAATGTCCCCCATGCAATATGGCTGACTTGGAAGTCACCTATACAACATGGCAACCAGCACAATGTCCCCCATGCAATATGGCTGACTTGGAAGTCACCTATACAATACAACCAGCACAATGTCCCCCAAGCAATATGGCTGACTTGGAAGTCACCTATACAAGACAACCAGGACAATGTCCCCCATGCAATATGGCTGACTTGGAAGTCACCTATAGGACATGGCCACCAGCACAATGTCCCCCATGCAATATGGCTGACTTGGAAGTCACCTATACAATACAACCAGCACAATGTCCCCCATGCAATATGACTGACTTGGAAGTCACCTATACAATACAACCAGCACAATGTCCCCCATGCAATATGGCTGACTTGGAAGTCACCTATACAACACAACCAGCACAATGTCTTCCATGCAATATGGCTGACTTGGAAGTCACCTATACAAGACAACCAGCACAATGTCCCAAATGCAATATGGCTGACTTGGAAGTCACCTATAGAACATTGCCACCAGCACAATGTCCCCCATGCAATATGGCTGACTTGGAAGTCACCTATACAACATGGCAACCAGCACAATGTCCCCCATGCAATATGGCTGACTTGGAAGTCACCTATACAATACAACCAGCACAATGTCCCGAAAGCAATATGGCTGACTTGTAAGTCACCTATACAAGACAACCAGCACAATGTCCCCCATGCAATATGGCTCACTTGGAAGTCACCTATAGGACATGGCCACCAGCACAATGTCCCCCATGCAATATGGCTGACTTGGAAGTCACCTATACAATACAACCAGCACAATGTCCCCCATGCAATATGGCTGATTTGGAAGTCACCTATACAACACAACCAGCACAATGTCCCCCATGCAATATGGCTGACTTGGAAGTCACCTATACAAGACAACCAGCACAATGTCCCCCATGCAATATGGCTGACTTGGAAGTCACCTATAGAACATGGCCACCAGCACAATGTCCCACATGCAATATGGCTGACTTGGAAGTCACCTATACAACATGGCAACCAGCACAATGTCCTCCAAGCAATATGGCTGACTTGGAAGTCACCTATACAACATGGCAACCAGCACAATGTCCCCCAAGCAATATGGCTGACTTGGAAGTCACCTATAGAACATGGCAACCAGCACAATGTCCCACAAGCAATATGGCTGACTTAAAAGTCACCTATACAAGACAACCAGCACAATTTCCCCCATGCAATATGGCTGACTTGGAAGTCACCTATAGGACATGGCAACCAGCACAATGTCCCCGATGCAATATGGCTGACTTATAAGTCACCAATACAACATGGCAACCAGCACAATGTCCCCCATGCAATATGGCTGACTTGGAAGTCACCTATAGAACATGGCCACCAGCACAATGTCCCCCAAGCAATATGGCTGACTTGGAAGTCACCTATACAACATGGCCACCAGCACAATGTCCCCCATGCAACACGGCTGACTTGGAAGTCACCTATACAAGACAACCAGCACAATGTCCCCCATGCAATATGGCTGACTTGGAAGTCACCTATACAACACAACCAGCACAATGTCCCCCAAGCAATATGGCTCACTTGGAAGTCACCTATACAACATTGCAACCAGCACAATGTCCCCCATGCAATATGGCTGACTTGGAAGTCACCTATACAATACAACCAGCACAATGTCCCCCAAGCAATATGGCTGACTTGGAAGTCACCTATAGAACATGGCCACCAGCACAATGTCCCCCATGCAATATGGCTGACTTGGAAGTCACCTATACAAGACAACCAGCACAATGTCCCCCATGCAATATGGCTGACTTGGATGTCACCTATAGAACATGGCCACCAGCACAATGTCCCCCATGCAATATGGCTGACTTGGAAGTCACCTTTACAACATGGCAACCAGCACAATGTCCCCCAAGCAATATGGCTGACTTGGAAGTCACCTATAGAACATGGCCACCAGCACAATGTCCCCCAAGCAATATGGCTGACTTGGAAGTCACCTATACAAGACAACCAGCACAATGTCCCCCATGCAATATGGCTGACTTGGAAGTCACCTACAGGACATGGCAACCAGCACAATGTCCCCCATGCAATATGGCTGACTTGGAAGTCACCTATACATACAACCAGCACAATGTCCCCCATGCAATATGGCTGACTTGGAAGTCACCTATACAATACAACCAGCACAATGTCCCCCATGCAATATGGCTGAATTGGAAGTCACCTATAGAAAATGGCAACCAGCACAATGTCCACCAAGCAATATGGCTGACTTGGAAGTCACCTATACAAGACAACCAGCACAATGTCCCCCATGCAATATGGCTGACTTGGAAGTCACCTATACAATACAACCAGCACAATGTCCCCCATGCAATATGGCTGACTTGGAAGTCACCTATACAATACAACCAGCACAATGTCCCCCATGCAATATGGCTGACTTGGAAGTCACCTATACAACACAACCAGCACAATGTCCCCCATGCAATATGGCTGACTTGGAAGTCACCTATAGAACATGGCCACCAGCACAATGTCCCCCATGCAATATGGCTGACTTGGAAGTCACCTATACAACATGGCAACCAGCACAATGTCCCCCATGCAATATGGCTGACTTGGAAGTCACCTATACAAAACAACCAGCACAATGTCCCGAAAGCAATATGGCTGACTTGGAAGTCACCTATACAAGACAACCAGCACAATGTCCCCCATGCAATATGGCTCACTTGGAAGTCACCTATAGGACATGGCCACCAGCACCATGTCCCCCATGCAATATGGCTGACTTGGAAGTCACCTATACAATACAACCAGCACAATGTCCCCCATGCAATATGGCTGATTTGGAAGTCACCTATACAACACAACCAGCACAATGTCCCCCAAGCAATATGGCTGACTTGGAATTCACCTATACAAGACAACCAGCACAATGTCCCCCATGCAATATGGCTGACTTGGAAGTCACCTATAGGACATGGCAACCAGCACAATGTCCCCCATGCAATATGGCTGACTTGGAAGTCACCTATACATACAACCAGCACAATGTCCCCCATGCAATATGGCTGACTTGGAAGTCACCTATAGAACATGGCCACCAGCACAATGTCCCCCAAGCAATATGGCTGACTTGGAAGTCACCTATACAAGACAACCAGCACAATGTCCCCCATGCAATATGGCTGACTTGGAAGTCACCTATAGGACATGGCAACCAGCACAATGTCCCCCATGCAATATGGCTGACTTGGAAGTCACCTATACATACAACCAGCACAATGTCCCCCATGCAATATGGCTGACTTGGAAGTCACCTATACAATACAACCAGCACAATGTCCCCCATGCAATATGGCTGAATTGGAAGTCACCTATAGAAAATGGCAACCAGCACAATGTCCACCAAGCAATATGGCTGACTTGGAAGTCACCTATACAAGACAACCAGCAAAATGTCCCCCATGCAATATGGCTGACTTGGAAGTCACCTATACAATACAACCAGCACAATGTCCCCCATGCAATATGGCTGACTTGGAAGTCACCTATACAATACAACCAGCACAATGTCCCCCATGCAATATGGCTGACTTGGAAGTCACCTATACAACACAACCAGCACAATGTCCCCCATGCAATATGGCTGACTTGGAAGTCACCTATAGAACATGGCCACCAGCACAATGTCCCCCATGCAATATGGCTGACTTGGAAGTCACCTATACAACATGGCAACCAGCACAATGTCCCCCATGCAATATGGCTGACTTGGAAGTCACCTATACAAAACAACCAGCACAATGTCCCGAAAGCAATATGGCTGACTTGGAAGTCACCTATACAAGACAACCAGCACAATGTCCCCCATGCAATATGGCTCACTTGGAAGTCACCTATAGGACATGGCCACCAGCACCATGTCCCCCATGCAATATGGCTGACTTGGAAGTCACCTATACAATACAACCAGCACAATGTCCCCCATGCAATATGGCTGATTTGGAAGTCACCTATACAACACAACCAGCACAATGTCCCCCAAGCAATATGGCTGACTTGGAATTCACCTATACAAGACAACCAGCACAATGTCCCCCATGCAATATGGCTGACTTGGAAGTCACCTATAGGACATGGCAACCAGCACAATGTCCCCCATGCAATATGGCTGACTTGGAAGTCACCTATACATACAACCAGCACAATGTCCCCCATGCAATATGGCTGACTTGGAAGTCACCTATACAATACAACCAGCACAATGTCCCCCATGCAATATGGCTGAATTGGAAGTCACCTATAGAAAATGGCAACCAGCACAATGTCCCCCAAGCAATATGGCTGACTTGGATGTCACCTATACAAGACAACCAGCACAATGTCCCCCATGCAATATGGCTGACTTGGAAGTTACCTATACAATACAACCAGCACAATGTCCCCCATGCAATATGGCTGACTTGGAAGTCACCTATACAATACAACCAGCACAATGTCCCCCATGCAATATGGCTGACTTGGAAGTCACCTATACAACACAACCAGCACAATGTCCCACATGCAATATGGCTGACTTGGAAGTCACCTATAGAACATGGCCACCAGCACAATGTCCCCCATGCAATATGGCTGACTTGGAAGTCACCTATACAACATGGCAACCAGCACAATGTCCCCCATGCAATATGGCTGACTTGGAAGTCACCTATACAATACAACCAGCACAATGTCCCGAAAGCAATATGGCTGACTTGGAAGTCACCTATACAAGACAACCAGCACAATGTCCCCCATGCAATATGGCTCACTTGGAAGTCACCTATAGGACATGGCCACCAGCACAATGTCCCCCATGCAATATGGCTGACTTGGAAGTCACCTATACAATACAACCAGCACAATGTCCCCCATGCAATATGGCTGATTTGGAAGTCACCTATACAACACAACCAGCACAATGTCCCCCATGCAATATGGCTGACTTGGAAGTCACCTATACAAGACAACCAGCACAATGTCCCCCATGCAATATGGCTGACTTGGAAGTCACCTATAGAACATGGCCACCAGCACAATGTCCCCCATGCAATATGGCTGACTTGGAAGTCACCTATACAACATGCAACCAGCACAATGTCCTCCAAGCAATATGGCTGACTTGGAAGTCACCTATACAACATGGCAACCAGCACAATGTCCCCCAAGCAATATGGCTGACTTGGAAGTCACCTATAGAACATGGCAACCAGCACAATGTCCCCGATGCAACACGGCTGACTTGGAAGTCACCTATACAAGACGACCAGCACAATGTCCCCCATGCAATATGGCTGACTTGGAAGTCACCTATACAACACAACCAGCACAATGTCCCCCAAGCAATATGGCTCACTTGGAAGTCACCTATACAACATGGCAACCAGCACAATGTCCCCCAAGCAATATGGCTGACTTGGAAGTCACCTATAGAACATGGCCACCAGCACAATGTCCCCCATGCAATATGGCTGACTTGGAAGTCACCTATACAAGACAACCAGCACAATGTCCCCCATGCAATATGGCTGACTTGGAAGTCACCTATAGAACATGGCCACCAGCACAATGTCCCCCATGCAATATGGCTGACTTGGAAGTCACCTATACAACATGGCAACCAGCACAATGTCCCCCATGCAATATGGCTGACTTGGAAGTCACCTATACAATACAACCAGCACAATGTCCCGAAAGCAATATGGCTGACTTGGAAGTCACCTATACAAGACAACCAGCACAATGTCCCCCATGCAATATGGCTCACTAGGAAGTCACCTATAGGACATGGCCACCAGCACAATGTCCCCCATGCAATATGGCTGACTTGGAAGTCACCTATACAATACAACCAGCACAATGTCCCCCATGCAATATGGCTGATTTGGAAGTCACCTATACAACACAACCAGCACAATGTCCCCCATGCAATATGGCTGACTTGGAAGTCACCTATACAAGACAACCAGCACAATGTCCCCCATGCAATATGGCTGACTTGGAAGTCACCTATAGAACATGGCCACCAGCACAATGTCCCCCATGCAATATGGCTGACTTGGAAGTCACCTATACAACATGCAACCAGCACAATGTCCTCCAAGCAATATGGCTGACTTGGAAGTCACCTATACAACATGGCAACCAGCACAATGTCCCCCAAGCAATATGGCTGACTTGGAAGTCACCTATAGAACATGGCAACCAGCACAATGTCCCCGATGCAACACGGCTGACTTGGAAGTCACCTATACAAGACGACCAGCACAATGTCCCCCATGCAATATGGCTGACTTGGAAGTCACCTATACAACACAACCAGCACAATGTCCCCCAAGCAATATGGCTCACTTGGAAGTCACCTATACAACATGGCAACCAGCACAATGTCCCCCAAGCAATATGGCTGACTTGGAAGTCACCTATAGAACATGGCCACCAGCACAATGTCCCCCATGCAATATGGCTGACTTGGAAGTCACCTATACAAGACAACCAGCACAATGTCCCCCATGCAATATGGCTGACTTGGAAGTCACCTATAGAACATGGCCACCAGCACAATGTCCCCCATGCAATATGGCTGACTTGGAAGTCACCTATACAACATGGCAACCAGCACAATGTCCCCCAAGCAATATGGCTGACTTGGAAGTCACCTATAGAACATGGCCACCAGCACAATGTCCCCCAAGCAATATGGCTGACTTGGAAGTCACCTATAGAACATGGCAACCAGCACAATGTCCCCCAAGCAATATGGCTGACTTGGAAGTCACCTATACAAGACAACCAGCACAATGTCCCCCATGCAATATGGCTGACTTGGAAGTCACCTATACATACAACCAGCACAATGTCCCCCATGCAATATGGCTGACTTGGAAGTCACCTATAAAATACATCCAGCACAATGTCCCCCATGCAATATGGCTGAATTGGAAGTCACCTATAGAAAATGGCAACCAGCACAATGTCCCCCAAGCAATATGGCTGACTTGGAAGTCACCTATACAAGACAACCAGCTAAATGTCCCCCATGCAATATGGCTGACTTGGAAGTCACCTATACAATACAACCAGCACAATGTCCCCCATGCAATATGGCTGACTTGGAAGTCACCTATACAATACAACCAGCACAATGTCCCCCATGCAATATGGCTGACTTGGAAGTCACCTATACAACACAACCAGCACAATGTCCCCCATGCAATATGGCTGACTTGGAAGTCACCTAAACAACACAACCAGCACAAATGTCCCCCATGCAATATGGCTGACTTGGAAGTCACCTATAGAACATGGCCACCAGCACAATGTCCCCCATGCAATATGGCTCACTTGGAAGTCACCTATACAATACAACCAGCACAATGTCCCCCATGCAATATGGCTGACTTGGAAGTCACCTATACAATACAACCAGCACAATGTCCCCCATGCAATATGGCTAACTTGGAAGTCACCTATACAACACAACCAGCACAATGTCCCCCATGCAATATGGCTGACTTGGAAGTCACCTATACAACACAACCAGCACAATGTCCCCCATGCAATATGGCTCACTTGAAAGTCACCTATACAAAATGGCAACCAGCACAATGTCCCCCATGCAATATGGCTGACTTGGAAGTCACCTATACAACATGGCAACCAGCACAATTTCCCCCATGTAATATGGCTGACTTGGAAGTCACCTATACAAGACAACCAGCACAATGTCCGCCAAGCAATATGGCTGACTTGGAAGTCACCTATACAAGACAACCAGCACAATGTCCCCCATGCAATATGGCTGACTTGGAAGTCACCTATACAAGACAACCAGCACAATGTCCTCCAAGCAATATGGCTGACTTGGAAGTCACCTATAGAATATGGCCACCAGCACAATGTCCCCCATGCAATATGGCTGACTTGGAAGTCACCTATACAACATGGCAACCAGCACAATGTCCCCCAAGCAATATGGCTCACTTGGAAGTCACCTATACAACATGGCAACCAGCACAATGTCCCCCATGCAATATGGTTGACTTGGAAGTCACCTATAGAACATGGCCACCAGCACAATGTCCCCCATGCAACACGACTGACTTGGAAGTCACCTATACAAGACAACCAGCACAATGTCCCCCATGCAATATGGCTGACTTGGAAGACACCTATACAACACAACCAGCACAATGTCCCCCAAGCAATATGGCTCACTTGGAAGTCACCTATACAACATGGCAACCAGCACAATGTCCCCCATGCAATATGCCTGACTTGGAAGTCACCTATACAACATGGCAAGCAGCACAATGTCCCCCATGCAATATGGCTGACTTGGAAGTCACCTATACAAGACAACCAGCACAATGTCCCCCATGCAATATGGCTGACTTGGAAGTCACCTATACAACATGGCAACCAGCACAATGTCCCCCATGCAATATGGCTGACTTGGAAGTCACCTATACAATACAACCAGCACAATGTCCCCCAAGCAATATGGCTGACTTGGAAGTCACCTATAGAACATGGCCACCAGCACAATGTCCCCCATGCAATATGGCTGACTTGGAAGTCACCTATACAAGACAACCAGCACAATGTCCCCCATGCAATATGGCTGACTTGGAAGTCACCTATAGAACATGGCCACCAGCACAATGTCCCCCATGCAATATGGCTGACTTGGAAGTCACCTATAGGACAATGCAACCAGCACAATGTCCCCCATGCAATATGGCTGACTTGGAAGTCACCTATAGAACATGGCCACCAGCACAATGTCCCCCAAGCAATATGGCTCACTTGGAAGTCACCTATACAATACAACCAGCACAACGTCCCCCAAGCAATATGGCTAACTTGGAAGTCACCTATACAAGACAACCAGCACAATGTCCCCCATGCAATATGGCTGACTTGGAAGTCACCTATACGACATGGCCACCAGCACAATGTCCCCCATGCAATATGGCTCACTTGGAAGTCACCTATACAATACAACCAGCACAATGTCCCCCATGCAATATGGCTGACTTGGAAGTCACCTATACAATACAACCAGCACAATGTCCCCCATGCAATATGGCTAACTTGGAAGTCACCTATACAACACAACCAGCACAATGTCCCCCATGCAATATGGCTGACTTGGAAGTCACCTATACAACACAACCAGCACAATGTCCCCCATGCAATATGGCTCACTTGAAAGTCACCTATACAAAATGGCAACCAGCACAATGTCCCCCATGCAATATGGCTGACTTGGAAGTCACCTATACAACATGGCAACCAGCACAATTTCCCCCATGTAATATGGCTGACTTGGAAGTCACCTATACAAGACAACCAGCACAATGTCCGCCAAGCAATATGGCTGACTTGGAAGTCACCTATATAAGACAACCAGCACAATGTCCCCCATGCAATATGGCTGACTTGGAAGTCACCTATACAAGACAACCAGCACAATGTCCTCCAAGCAATTTGGCTGACTTGGAAGTCACCTATAGAATATGGCCACCAGCACAATGTCCCCCATGCAATATGGCTGACTTGGAAGTCACCTATACAACATGGCAACCAGCACAATGTCCCCCAAGCAATATGGCTCACTTGGAAGTCACCTATACAACATGGCAACCAGCACAATGTCCCCCATGCAATATGGTTGACTTGGAAGTCACCTATAGAACATGGCCACCAGCACAATGTCCCCCATGCAACACGACTGACTTGGAAGTCACCTATACAAGACAACCAGCACAATGTCCCCCATGCAATATGGCTGACTTGGAAGACACCTATACAACACAACCAGCACAATGTCCCCCAAGCAATATGGCTCACTTGGAAGTCACCTATACAACATGGCAACCAGCACAATGTCCCCCATGCAATATGCCTGACTTGGAAGTCACCTATACAACATGGCAAGCAGCACAATGTCCCCCATGCAATATGGCTGACTTGGAAGTCACCTATACAAGACAACCAGCACAATGTCCCCCATGCAATATGGCTGACTTGGAAGTCACCTATACAACATGGCAACCAGCACAATGTCCCCCATGCAATATGGCTGACTTGGAAGTCACCTATACAATACAACCAGCACAATGTCCCCCAAGCAATATGGCTGACTTGGAAGTCACCTATAGAACATGGCCACCAGCACAATGTCCCCCATGCAATATGGCTGACTTGGAAGTCACCTATACAAGACAACCAGCACAATGTCCCCCATGCAATATGGCTGACTTGGAAGTCACCTATAGAACATGGCCACCAGCACAATGTCCCCCATGCAATATGGCTGACTTGGAAGTCACCTATAGGACAATGCAACCAGCACAATGTCCCCCATGCAATATGGCTGACTTGGAAGTCACCTATAGAACATGGCCACCAGCACAATGTCCCCCAAGCAATATGGCTCACTTGGAAGTCACCTATACAATACAACCAGCACAACGTCCCCCAAGCAATATGGCTGACTTGGAAGTCACCTATACAAGACAACCAGCACAATGTCCCCCATGCAATATGGCTGACTTGGAAGTCACCTATACGACATGGCCACCAGCACAATGTCCCCCATGCAATATGGCTGACTTGGAAGTCACCTATACAATACAACAAGCACAATGTCCCCCATGCAATATGGCTGACTTGGAAGTCACCTATACAATACAACCAGCACAATGTCCCTCATGCAATATGGCTGATTTGGAAGTCACCTATACAACACAACCAGCACAATGTCCCCCATGCAATATGGCTGACTTGGAAGTCACCTATACAAGACAACCAGCACAATGTCCCCCATGCAATATGGCTGACTTGGAAGTCACCTATACAACACAACCAGCACAATGTCCTCCAAGCAATATGGCTCACTTGGAAGTCACCTATACAACATGGCAACCAGCACAATGTCCCCCATGCAATATGCCTGACTTGGAAGTCACCTATACAACATGGCAACCAGCACAATGTCCCCCATGCAATATGGCTGACTTGGAAGTCACCTATACAATACAACCAGCACAATGTCCCCCAAGCAATATGGCTGACTTGGAAGTCACCTATAGAACATGGCCACCAGCACAATGTCCCACATGCAATATGGCTGACTTGGAAGTCACCTATACAAGACAACCAGCACAATGTCCCCCATGCAATATGGCTGACTTGGAAGTCAACTATAGAACATGGCCACCAGCACAATGTCCCCCATGCAATATGGCTGACTTGGAAGTCACCTATAGGACAATGCAACCAGCACAATGTCCCCCATGCAATATGGCTGACTTGGAAGTCACCTATAGAACATGGCCACCAGCACAATGTCCCCCAAGCAATATGGCTCACTTGGAAGTCACCTATACAATACAACCAGCACAATGTCCCCCATGCAATATGGCTGACTTGGAAGTCACCTATACAATACAACCAGCACAATGTCCCAAATGCAATATGGCTGACTTGGAAGTCACCTATAGAACATGGCCACCAGCACAATGTCCCCCATGCAATATGGCTGAATTGGAAGTCACCTATAGAAAATGGCAACCAGCACAATGTCCCCCAAGCAATATGGCTGACTTGGAAGTCACCTATACAAGACAACCAGCAAAATGTCCCCCATGCAATATGGCTGACTTGGAAGTCACCTATACAATACAACCAGCACAATGTCCCCCATGCAATATGGCTGACTTGGAAGTCACCTATACAATACAACCAGCACAATGTCCCCCATGCAATATGGCTGACTTGGAAGTCACCTATACAACACAACCAGCACAATGTCCCCCATGCAATATGGCTGACTTGGAAGTCACCTAAACAACACAACCAGCACAAATGTCCCCCATGCAATATGGCTGACTTGGAAGTCACCTATAGAACATGGCCACCAGCACAATGTCCCCCATGCAATATGGCTCACTTGGAAGTCACCTATACAATACAACCAGCACAATGTCCCCCATGCAATATGGCTGACTTGGAAGTCACCTATACAATACAACCAGCACAATGTCCCCCATGCAATATGGCTAACTTGGAAGTCACCTATACAACACAACCAGCACAATGTCCCCCATGCAATATGGCTGACTTGGAAGTCACCTATACAACACAACCAGCACAATGTCCCCCATGCAATATGGCTCACTTGAAAGTCACCTATACAAAATGGCAACCAGCACAATGTCCCCCATGCAATATGGCTGACTTGGAAGTCACCTATACAACATGGCAACCAGCACAATTTCCCCCATGTAATATGGCTGACTTGGAAGTCACCTATACAAGACAACCAGCACAATGTCCGCCAAGCAATATGGCTGACTTGGAAGTCACCTATACAAGACAACCAGCACAATGTCCCCCATGCAATATGGCTGACTTGGAAGTCACCTATACAAGACAACCAGCACAATGTCCTCCAAGCAATATGGCTGACTTGGAAGTCACCTATAGAATATGGCCACCAGCACAATGTCCCCCATGCAATATGGCTGACTTGGAAGTCACCTATACAACATGGCAACCAGCACAATGTCCCCCAAGAAATATGGCTCACTTGGAAGTCACCTATACAACATGGCAACCAGCACAATGTCCCCCATGCAAAATGGTTGACTTGGAAGTCACCTATAGAACATGGCCACCAGCACAATGTCCCCCATGCAACACGACTGACTTGGAAGTCACCTATACAAGACAACCAGCACAATGTCCCCCATGCAATATGGCTGACTTGGAAGACACCTATACAACACAACCAGCACAATGTCCCCCAAGCAATATGGCTCACTTGGAAGTCACCTATACAACATGGCAACCAGCACAATGTCCCCCATGCAATATGCCTGACTTGGAAGTCACCTATACAACATGGCAAGCAGCACAATGTCCCCCATGCAATATGGCTGACTTGGAAGTCACCTATACAACATGGCAACCAGCACAATGTCCCCCATTTGACTTCCAAGTCAGCCATATTGCATGGGGGACATTGTGCTGGTGGCCATGTTCTATAGGTGACTTCCAAGTCAGCCATATTGCATTTGCGACATTGTGCTGGTTGTCTTGTATAGGTGACTTCCAAGTCAGCCATATTGCATGGGAGACATTGTGCTGGTTGTGTTGTATAGGTGACTTCCAAGTCAGCCATATTGCATGGGGGACATTGTGCTGGTTGTATTGTATAGGTGACTTCCAAGTCAGCCATATTGCATGGGGGACATTGTGCTGGTGGCCATGTCCTATAGGTGACTTCCAAGTCAGCCATATTGCATGGGGGACATTGTGCTGGTTGTCTTGTATAGGTGACTTCCAAGTCAGCCATATTGCTTGGGGGACATTGTGCTGGTTGTATTGTATAGGTGACTTCCAATGTCAGCCATATTGCATGGGGGACATTGTGCTGGTTGCCATGTTGTATAGGTGACTTCCAAGTCAGCCATATTGCATGGGGGACATTGTGCTGGTGGCCATGTTCTATAGGTGACTTCCAAGTCAGCCATATTGCATTTGGGACATTGTGCTGGTTGTCTTGTATAGGTGACTTCCAAGTCAGCCATATTGCTTGGGGGACATTGTGCTGGTTGCCATGTCCTATAGGTGACTTCCAAGTCAGCCATATTGCATGGGGAACATTGTGCTGGTTGTCTTGTATAGGTGACTTCCAAGTCAGCCATATTGCATGGGGGACATTGTGCTGGTTGCCATGTTGTATAGGTGACTTCCAAGTCAGCCATATTGCATGGGGGACATTGTGCTGGTTGCCATGTTGTAGAGGTGACTTCCAAGTGAGCCATATTGCTTGGGGGACATTGTGCTGGTTGTGTTGTATAGGTGACTTACAAGTCAGCCATATTGCATGGGGGACATTGTGCTGGTTGTTTTGTATAGGTGACTTCCAAGTCAGCCATATTGCTTGGGGGACATTGTGCTGGTTGCCATGTTCTATAGGTGACTTCCAAGTCAGCCATATTGCTTGGGGGACATTGTGCTGGTGGCCATGTTCTATAGGTGACTTCCAAGTCAGCCATATTGCTTGGGGGACATTGTGCTGGTTGCCATGTTGTATAGGTGACTTCCAAGTCAACCATATTGCATGGGGGACATTGTGCTGGTGGCCATGTTCTATAGGTGACTTCCAAGTCAGCCATATTGCATGGGGGACATTGTGCTGGTTGTCTTGTATAGGTGACGTCCAAGTCAGCCATATTGCATGGGGGACATTGTGCTGGTGGCCATGTTCTATAGGTGACTTCCAAGTCAGCCATATTGCTTGGGGGACATTGTGCTGGTTGTATTGTATAGGTGACTTCCAAGTCAGCCATATTGCATGGGGGACATTGTGCTGGTTGCCATGTTGTATAGGTGACTTCCAAGTGAGCCATATTGCTTGGGGGACATTGTGCTGGTTGTGTTGTATAGGTGACTTCCAAGTCAGCCATATTGCATGGGGGAAATTGTGCTGGTTGTCTTGTATAGGTGACTTCCAAGTCAGCCGTGTTGCATGGGGGACATTGTGCTGGTGGCCATGTTGTATAGGTGACTTCCAAGTCAGCCATATTGCTTGGGGGACATTGTGCTGGTGGCCATGTTCTATAGGTGACTTCCAAGTCAGCCATATTGCATGGGGGACATTGTGCTGGTTGCCATGTTGTATAGGTGACTTACAAGTCAGCCATATTGCATGGGGGACATTGTGCTGTTTGCCATGTCCTATAGGTGACTTCCAAGTCAGCCATATTGCATGGGGGAAATTGTGCTGGTTGTCTTGTATAGGTGACTTTTAAGTCAGCCATATTGCTTGGGGGACATTGTGCTGGTTGCCATGTTCTATAGGTGACTTCCAAGTCAGCCATATTGCTTGGGGGACATTGTGCTGGTTGCCATGTTGTATAGGTGACTTCCAAGTCAGCCATATTGCTTGGAGGACATTGTGCTGGTTGCCATGTTGTATAGGTGACTTCCAAGTCAGCCATATTGCATGGGGGACATTGTGCTGGTGGCCATGTTCTATAGGTGACTTCCAAGTCAGCCATATTGCATGGGGGAAATTGTGCTGGTTGTCTTGTATAGGTGACTTCCAAGTCAGCCATATTGCATGGGGGACATTGTGCTGGTTGTGTTGTATAGGTGACTTCCCAATCAGCCATATTGCATGGGGGACATTGTGCTGGTTGTATTGTATAGGTGACTTCCAAGTCAGCCATATTGCATGGGGGACATTGTGCTGGTGGCCATGTCCTATAGGTGACTTCCAAGTGAGCCATATTGCATGGGGGACATTGTGCTGGTTGTCTTGTATAGGTGACTTCCAAGTCAGCCATATTGCTTTCGGGACATTGTGCTGGTTGTATTGTATAGGTGACTTCCAAGTCAGCCATATTGCATGGGGGACATTGTGCTGGTTGCCATGTTGTATATTTGACTTCCAAGTCAGCCATATTGCATGGGGGACATTGTGCTGGTGGCCATGTTCTATAGGTGACTTCCAAGTCAGCCATATTGCATTTGCGACATTGTGCTGGTTGTCTTGTATAGGTGACTTCCAAGTCAGCCATATTGCATGGGAGACATTGTGCTGGCCATGTTCTATAGGTGACTTCCAAGTCAGCCATATTGCATTTGCGACATTGTGCTGGTTGTCTTGTATAGGTGACTTCCAAGTCAGCCATATTGCATGGGAGACATTGTGCTGGTTGTGTTGTATAGGTGACTTCCAAGTCAGCCATATTGCATGGGGGACATTGTGCTGGTTGTATTGTATAGGTGACTTCCAAGTCAGCCATATTGCATGGGGGACATTGTGCTGGTTGTCTTGTATAGGTGACTTCCAAGTCAGCCATATTGCTTGGGGGACATTGTGCTGGTTGTATTGTATAGGTGACTTCCAATGTCAGCCATATTGCATGGGGGACATTGTGCTGGTTGCCATGTTGTATAGGTGACTTCCAAGTCAGCCATATTGCATGGGGGACATTGTGCTGGTGGCCATGTTCTATAGGTGACTTCCAAGTCAGCCATATTGCATTTGGGACATTGTGCTGGTTGTCTTGTATAGGTGACTTCCAAGTCAGCCATATTGCTTGGGGGACATTGTGCTGGTTGCCATGTCCTATAGGTGACTTCCAAGTCAGCCATATTGCATGGGGAACATTGTGCTGGTTGTCTTGTATAGGTGACTTCCAAGTCAGCCATATTGCATGGGGGACATTGTGCTGGTTGCCATGTTGTATAGGTGACTTCCAAGTCAGCCATATTGCATGGGGGACATTGTGCTGGTTGCCATGTTGTAGAGGTGACTTCCAAGTGAGCCATATTGCTTGGGGGACATTGTGCTGGTTGTGTTGTATAGGTGACTTACAAGTCAGCCATATTGCATGGGGGACATTGTGCTGGTTGTCTTGTATAGGTGACTTCAAAGTCTGCCGTGTTGCATGGGGGACATTGTGCTGGTGGCCATGTTCTATAGGTGACTTCCAAGTCAGCCATATTGCATGGGGGACATTGTGCTGGTTGCCATGTTGTATAGGTGACTTCCAAGTCAGCCATATTGCTTGGGGGACATTGTGCTGGTTGCCATGTCCTATAGGTGACTTCCAAGTCAGCCATATTGCATGGGGGACATTGTGCTGGTTGTGTTGTATAGGTGACTTCCAAATCAGCCATATTGCATGGGGGGCATTGTGCTGGTTGTATTGTATAGGTGACTTCCAAGTCAGCCATATTGCATGGGGGACATTGTGCTGGTGGCCATGTCCTATAGGTGACTTCCAAGTGAGCCATATTGCATGGGGGACATTGTGCTGGTTGTCTTGTATAGGTGACTTCCAAGTCAGCCATATTGCTTGGGGGACTTTGTGCTGGTTGCCATGTTGTATAGGTGACTTCCAAGTCAGCCATATTGCATGGGGGACATTGTGCTGGTGGCCATGTTCTATAGGTGACTTTCAAGTCAGCCATATTGCATTTGGGACATTGTGCTGGTTGTCTTGTATAGGTGACTTCCAAGTCAGCCATATTGCATGGTGGACATTGTGCTGGTTGTGTTGTATAGGTGACTTCCAAATCAGCCGTATTGCATGGGGGACATTGTGCTGGTTGTATTGTATAGGTGACTTCCAAGTCAGCCATATTGCATGGGGGATATTGTGCTGGTTGTATTGTATAGGTGACTTCCAAGTCAGCCATATTGCATGGGGGACATTGTGCTGGTGGCCATGTCCTATAGGTGACTTCCAAGTCAGCCATATTGCATGGGGGACATTGTGCTGGTTGTCTTGTATAGGTGACTTCCAAGTCAGCCATATTGCTTGGGGGACATTGTGCTGGTTGTATTGTATAGGTGACTTCCAAGTCAGCCATATTGCATGGGGGACATTGTGCTGGTTGTCATGTTGTATAGGTGACTTCCAAGTCAGCCATATTGCATGGGGGACATTGTGCTGGTGGCCATGTTCTATAGGTGACTTCCAAGTCAGCCATATTGCATTTGGGACATTGTGCTGGTTGTCTTGTATAGGTGACTTCCAAGTCAGCCATATTGCTTGGGGGACATTGTGCTGGATGCCATGTCCTATAGGTGACTTCCAAGTCAGCCATATTGCATGGGGGACATTGTGCTGGTTGTCTTGTATAGGTGACTTCCAAGTCAGCCATATTGCATGGGGGACATTGTGCTGGTTGCCATGTTGTATAGGTGACTTCCAAGTCAGCCATATTGCATGGGGGACATTGTGCTGGTTTCCATGTGGTATAGGTGACTTCCAAGTGAGCCATATTGCTTGGGGGACATTGTGCTGGTTGTGTTGTAAAGGTGACTTCCAAGTCAGCCATATTGCATTGGGGACATTGCGCTGGTTGTTTTGTATAGGTGACTTCCAAGTCAGCCGTGTTGCATGGGGGACATTGTGCTGGTGGCCATGTTCTATAGGTGACTTCCAAGTCAGCCATATTGCATGAGGGACATTGTGCTGGTTGCCATGTTGTATAGGTGACTTCCAAGTCAGCCATATTGCTTGGGGGACATTGTGCTGGTTGCCATGTTCTATAGGTGACTTCCAAGTGAGCCATATTGCATGGGGGACATTGTGCTGGTTGTCTTGTATAGGTGACTTCCAAGTCAGCCATATTGCATTGGGGACATTGTGCTGGTTGCCATGTTGTATAGGTGACTTCCAAGTCAGCCATATTGCATGGGGGACATTGTGCTGGTTGTGTTGTATAGGTGACTTCCAAGTCAGCCATATTGCATGGGGGACATTGTGCTGGTTGTGTTGTATAGGTGACTTCCAAGTCAGCCATATTGCATGGGGGTCATTGTGCTGGTTGTATTGTATAGGTGACTTCCAAGTCAGCCATATTGCATGGGGGACATTGTGCTGGTTGTATTGTATAGGTGACTTCCAAGTGAGCCATATTGCTTGGGGGACATTGTGCTGGTGGCCATGTTCTATAGGTGACTTCCAAGTCAGCCATATTGCATGGGGGACATTGTGCTGGTTGTCTTGTATAGGTGACTTCCAAGTCTGCCGTGTTGCATGGGGGACATTGTGCTGGTGGCCATGTTCTATAGGTGACTTCCAAGTCAGCCATATTGCATGGGGGACATTGTGCTGGTTGCCATGTTGTATAGGTGACTTCCAAGTCAGCCATATTGCTTGGGGGACATTGTGCTGGTTGCCATGTCCTATAGGTGACTTCCAAGTCAGCCATATTGCATGGGGGACATTGTGCTGGTTGTGTTGTATAGGTGACTTCCAAATCAGCCATATTGCATGGGGGGCATTGTGCTGGTTGTATTGTATAGGTGACTTCCAAGTCAGCCATATTGCATGGGGGACATTGTGCTGGTGGCCATGTCCTATAGGTGACTTCCAAGTGAGCCATATTGCATGGGGGACATTGTGCTGGTTGTCTTGTATAGGTGACTTCCAAGTCAGCCATATTGCTTGGGGGACTTTGTGCTGGTTGCCATGTTGTATAGGTGACTTCCAAGTCAGCCATATTGCATGGGGGACATTGTGCTGGTGGCCATGTTATATAGGTGACTTCCAAGTCAGCCATATTGCATTTGGGACATTGTGCTGGTTGTCTTGTATAGGTGACTTCCAAGTCAGCCATATTGCATGGTGGACATTGTGCTGGTTGTGTTGTATAGGTGACTTCCAAATCAGCCGTATTGCATGGGGGACATTGTGCTGGTTGTATTGTATAGGTGACTTCCAAGTCAGCCATATTGCATGGGTGATATTGTGCTGGTTGTATTGTATAGGTGACTTCCAAGTCAGCCATATTGCATGGGGGACATTGTGCTGGTGGCCATGTCCTATAGGTGACTTCCAAGTCAGCCATATTGCATGGGGGACATTGTGCTGGTTGTCTTGTATAGGTGACTTCCAAGTCAGCCATATTGCTTGGGGGACATTGTGCTGGTTGTATTGTATAGGTGACTTCCAAGTCAGCCATATTGCATGGGGGACATTGTGCTGGTTGTCATGTTGTATAGGTGACTTCCAAGTCAGCCATATTGCATGGGGGACATTGTGCTGGTGGCCATGTTCTATAGGTGACTTCCAAGTCAGCCATATTGCATTTGGGACATTGTGCTGGTTGTCTTGTATAGGTGACTTCCAAGTCAGCCATATTGCTTGGGGGACATTGTGCTGGTTGCCATGTCCTATAGGTGACTTCCTAGTCAGCCATATTGCATGGGGGACATTGTGCTGGTTGTCTTGTATAGGTGACTTCCAAGTCAGCCATATTGCATGGGGGACATTGTGCTGGTTGCCATGTTGTATAGGTGACTTCCAAGTCAGCCATATTGCATGGGGGACATTGTGCTGGTTTCCATGTGGTATAGGTGACTTCCAAGTGAGCCATATTGCTTGGGGGAGATTGTGCTGGTTGTGTTGTAAAGGTGACTTCCAAGTCAGCCATATTGCATTGGGGACATTGCGCTGGTTGTTTTGTATAGGTGGCTTCCAAGTCAGCCGTGTTGCATGGGGGACATTGTGCTGGTGGCCATGTTCTATAGGTGACTTCCAAGTCAGCCATATTGCATGAGGGACATTGTGCTGGTTGCCATGTTGTATAGGTGACTTCCAAGTCAGCCATATTGCTTGGGGGACATTGTGCTGGTTGCCATGTTCTATAGGTGACTTCCAAGTGAGCCATATTGCTTGGGGGACATTCTGCTGGTTGCCATGTTGTATAGGTGACTTCCAAGTCAGCCATATTGCATGGGGGACATTGTGCTGGTGGCCATGTTCTATAGGTGACTTCCAAGTCAGCCATATTGCATGGGGGACATTGTGCTGGTTGTCTTGTATAGGTGACTTCCAAGTCAGCCATATTGCATTGGGGACATTGTGCTGGTTGCCATGTTGTATAGGTGACTTCCAAGTCAGCCATATTGCATGGGGGACATTGTGCTGGTTGTGTTGTATAGGTGACTTCCAAGTCAGCCATATTGCATGGGGGACATTGTGCTGGTTGTGTTGTATAGGTGACTTCCAAGTCAGCCATATTGCATGGGGGTCATTGTGCTGGTTGTATTGTATAGGTGACTTCCAAGTCAGCCATATTGCATGGGGGACATTGTGCTGGTTGTATTGTATAGGTGACTTCCAAGTGAGCCATATTGCTTGGGGGACATTGTGCTGGTGGCCATGTTCTATAGGTGACTTCCAAGTCAGCCATATTGCATGGGGGACATTTTGCTGGTTGCCATGTCCTATAGGTGACTTCCAAGTCAGCCATATTGCATGGGGGACATTGTGCTGGTGGACATGTTGTAAAGGTGACTTCCAAGTCAGCCATATTGCATGGGGGACATTGTGCTGGTTGCCATGTTGTATAGGTGACTTCCAAGTCAGACATATTGCATGGGGGACATTGTGCTGGTTGCCATGTTGTATAGGTGACTTACAAGTCAGCCATATTGCATGGGGGACATTGTGTTTTTTGCCATGTCCTATAGGTGACTTCCAAGTCGCCATATTGCATGGGGGAAATTGTGCTGGTTGTCTTGTATAGGTGACTTTTAAGTCAGCAATATTGCTTGGGGGACATTGTGCTGGTTGCCATGTTCTATAGGTGACTTGCAAGTCAGCCATATTGCTTGGGGGACATTGTGCTGGTTGCCATGTTGTATAGGTGACTTCCAAGTCAGCCATATTGCTTGGGGGACATTGTGCTGGTTGCCATGTTGTATAGGTGACTTCCAAGTCAGCCATATTGCATGGGGGACATTGTGCTGGTGGCCATGTTCTATAGGTGACTTCCAAGTCAGCCATATTGCATGGGGGACATTGTGCTGGTTGTCTTGTATAGGTGACTTCCAAGTCAGCCAAATTGCATGGGGGACATTGTGCTGGTTGTGTTGTATAGGTGACTTCCAAATCAGCCATATTGCATGGGGGACATTGTGCTGGTTGTATTGTATAGGTGACTTCCAAGTCAGCCATATTGCATGGGGGACATTGTGCTGGTTGTATTGTATAGGTGACTTCCAAGTCAGCCATATTGCATGGGGGACATTGTGCTGTTTGTATTGTATAGGTGACTTCCAAGTCAGCCATATTGCATGGGGGACATTGTGCTGGTGGCCATGTCCTATAGGTGACTTCCAAGTCAGCCATATTGCATGGGGGACATTGTGCTGGTTGTCATCTATAGGTGACTTCCAAGTCAGCCATATTGCTTGGGGGACATTGTGCTGGTTGTATTGTATAGGTGACTTCCAAGTCAGCCATATTGCATGGGGGACATTGTGCTGGTTGCCATGTTGTATAGCTAACTTCCAAGTCAGCCATATTGCATGGGGGACATTGTGCTGGTGGCCATGTTCTATAGGTGACTTCCAAGTCAGCCATATTGCATTTGGGACATTGTGCTGGTTGTCTTGTATAGGTGACTTCCAAGTCAGCCATATTGCATGGGGGACATTGTGCTGGTTGTATTGTATAGGTGACTTCCAAGTCAGCCATATTGCATGGGGGACATTGTGCTGGTTGCCATGTTGTATAGGTGACTTCCAAGTCAGCCATATTGCATGGGGGACATTGTGCTGGTGGCCATGTTCTATAGGTGACTTCCAAGTCAGCCATATTGCATGGGGGACATTGTGCTGGTTGTCTTGTATAGGTGACTTCCAAGTCAGCCATATTGCATGGGGGACATTGTGCTGGTTGTGTTGTATAGGTGACTTCCAAATCAGCCATATTGCATGGGGGACATTGTTCTGGTTGTATTGTATAGGTGACTTCCAAGTCAGGCATATTGCATGGGGGACATTGTGCTGGTTGTATTGTATAGGTGACTTCCAAGTCAGCCATATTGCATGGGGGACATTGTGCTGGTGGCCATGTCCTATAGGTGACTTCCAAGTCAGCCATATTGCATGGGGGACATTGTGCTGGTTGTCTTGTATAGGTGACTTCCAAGTCAGCCATATTGCTTGGGGGACATTGTGCTGGTTGTATTGTATAGGTGACTTCCAAGTCAGCCATATTGCATGGGGGACATTGTGCTGGTTGCCATGTTGTATAGGTGACTTCCAAGTCAGCCATATTGCATGGGGGACATTGTGCTGGTGGCCATGTTCTATAGGTGACTTCCAAGTCAGCCATATTGCATTTGGGACATTGTGCTGGTTGTCTTGTATAGGTGACTTCCAAGTCAGCCATATTGCATGGGGGACATTCTGCTGGTTGTCTTGTATAGGTGACTTCCAAGTCAGCCATATTGCTTGGGGGACATTGTGCTGGTTGTATTGTATAGGTGACTTCCAAGTCAGCCATATTGCATGGGGGACATTGTGCTGGTTGCCATGTTGTATAGGTGACTTCCAAGTCAGCCATATTGCATGGGGGACATTGTGCTGGTGGCCATGTTCTATAGGTGACTTCCAAGTCAGCCATATTGCATGAGGGACATTGTGCTGGTTGCCATGTTGTATAGGTGACTTCCAAATCAGCCATATTGCTTGGGGGACATTGTGCTGGTTGCCATGTTCTATAGGTGACTTCCAAGTGAGCCATATTGCTTGGGGGACATTGTGCTGGTTGCCATGTTGTATAGGTGACTTCCAAGTCAGCCATCTTGCATGGGGGACATTGTGCTGGTGGCCATGTTCTATAGGTGACTTCCAAGTCAGCCATATTGCATGGGGGACATTGTGCTGGTTGTCAACCAGCACAATGTCCCCCATGCAATATGGCTGACTTGGAAGTCACCTATAGGACATGGCCACCAGCACAATGTCCCCCATGCAATATGGCTGACTTGGAAGTCACCTATACAATACAAACAGCACAATGTCCCCCATGCAATATGGCTGACTTGGAAGTCACCTATACAATACAACCAGCACAATGTCCCCCATGCAATATGGCTGATTTGGAAGTCACCTATACAACACAACCAGCACAATGTCCCCCATGCAATTTGGCTGACTTGGAAGTCACCTATACAAGACAACCAGCACAATGTCCCCCATGCAATATGGCTGACTTGGAAGTCACCTATAGAACATGGCCACCAGCACAATGTCCCCCATGCAATATGGCTGACTTGTAAGTCACCTATACAACATGGCAACCAGCACAATGTCCCCCAAGCAATATGGCTGACTTGGAAGTCACCTATACAACATGGCAACCAGCACAATGTCCCCCAAGCAATATGGCTGACTTGCAAGTCACCTATAGAACATGGAAACCAGCACAATGTCCCCCAAGCAATATTGCTGACTTAAAAGTCACCTATACAAGACAACCAGCACAATTTCCCCCATGCAATATGGCTGACTTGGAAGTCACCTATAGGACATGGCAACCAGCACAATGTCCCCCATGCAATATGGCTGACTTGTAAGTCACCTATACAACATGGCAACCAGCACAATGTCCCCCATGCAATATGTCTGACTTGGAAGTCACCTATACAACATGGCAACCAGCACAATGTCCCCCATGCAATATGGCTGACTTGGAAGTCACCTTTACAACATGTCCACCAGCACAATGTCCCCCATGCAATATGGCTGACTTGGAAGTCACCTATAGGACATGGCAACCAGCAAAATGTCCCCCATGCAATATCGCTGACTTGGAAGTCACCTATAGAACATGGCCACCAGCACAATGTCCCCCAAGCAATATGGCTCACTTGGAAGTCACCTATACAATACAACCAGCACAATGTCCCCCATGCAATATGGCTGACTTGGAAGTCACCTATACAATACAACCAGCACAATGACCCCCATGCAATATAGCTGACTTGGAAGTCACCTATACAACACAACCAGCACAATGTCCCCCATGTAATATGGCTGACTTGGAAGTCACCTATACAACACAACCAGCACAATGTCCCCCATGCAATATGGCTGACTTGGATGTCACCTATACAACATGGCAACCAGCACAATGTCCCCCATGCAATATGGCTTATTTGGAAGTCACCTATACAACACAACCAGCACAATGTCCCCCATGCAATATGGCTGACTTGGAAGTCACCTATACAAGACAACCAGCACAATGTCCCCCATGCAATATGGCTGACTTGGAAGTCACCTATAGAACATGGCCACCAGCACAATGTCCACCATGCAATATGGCTGACTTGGAAGTCACCTATACAACATGGCAACCAGCACAATGTCCCCCATGCAATATGGCTGACTTGGAAGTCACCTATACAATACAACCAGCACAATGTCCCCCATGCAATATGGCTGACTTGGAAGTCACCTATACAAGACAACCAGCACAATGTCCCAAATGCAATATGGCTGACTTGGAAGTCACCTATAGAACATGGCCACCAGCACAATGTCCCCCATGCAATATGGCTGACTTGGAAGTCACCTATACAACATGGCAACCAGCACAATGTCCCCCATGCAATATGGCTGACTTGGAAGTCACCTATACAATACAACCAGCACAATGTCCCCCAAAATAGGTGACTTCCAAGTCAGCCATATTGCATGGGGGACATTGTGCTGGTTGTGTTGTATAGGTGACTTCCAAATCAGCCATATTGCATGGGGGACATTGTGCTGGTTGTATTGTATAGGTGACTTCCAAGTCAGCCATATTGCATGGGGGACATTCTGCTGGTTGTATTGTATAGGTGATTTCCAAGTCAGACATATTGCATGGGGGACATTGTGCTGGTGGCCATGTCCTATAGGTGACTTCCAAGTCAGCCAAATTGCATGGGGGACATTGTGCTGGTTGTCTTGTATAGGTGACTTCCAAGTCAGCCATATTGCTTGGGGGACATTGTGCTGGTTGTATTGTATAGGTGACTTCCAAGTCAGCCATATTGCATGGGGGACATTGTGCTGGTTGCCATGTTGTATAGGTGACTTCCAAGTCAGCCATATTGCATGGGGGACATTGTGCTGGTGGCCATGTTCTATAGGTGACTTCCAAGTCAGCCACATTGCATGGGGGACATTGTGCTGGTTTCTTGTATAGGTGACTTCCAAGTCAGCCATATTGCATGGGGGACATTGTGCTGGTTGTATTGTATAGGTGACTTCCAAGTCAGCCATATTGCATGGGGGACATTGTGCTGGTTGTATTGTATAGGTGATTTCCAAGTCAGCCATATTGCATGGGGGACATTGTGCTGGTGGCCATGTCCTATAGGTGACTTCCAAGTCAGCCATATTGCATGGGGGACATTGTGCTGGTTGTCTTGTATAGGTGACTTCCAAGTCAGCCATATTGCTTGGGGGACATTGTGCTGGTTGTATTGTATAGGTGACTTCCAAGTCAGCCATATTGCATGGGGGACATTGTGCTGGTTGCCATGTTGTATAGGTCACTTCCAAGTCAGCCATATTGCATGGGGGACATTGTGCTGATGGCCATGTTCTATAGGTGACTTCCAAGTCAGCCATATTGCATTTGGGACATTGTGCTGGTTGTATTGTATAGGTGACTTCCAAGTCAGCCATATTGCATGGGGGACATTGTGCTGGTTGTATTGTATAGGTGACTTCCAAGTGAGCCATATTGCTTGGGGGACATTTAGCTGGTGGCCATGTTCTATAGGTGACTTCCAAGTCAGCCATATTGCATGGGGGACATTGTGCTGGTTGCCATGTCCTATAGGTGACTTCCAAGTCAGCCATATTGCATGGGGGACATTGTGCTGGTTGTCTTGTATAGGTGACTTCAAAGTCAGCCATATTGCTTGGGGGACATTGTGCTGGTTGCCATGTTCTATAGGTGACTTCCAAGTCAGCCATATTGCTTGGGGGACATTGTGCTGGTGGCCATGTTCTATAGGTGACTTCCAAGTCAGCCATATTGCTTGGGGGACATTGTGCTGGTGGCCATGTTCTATAGGTGACTTCCAAGTCAGCCATATTGCTTGGGGGACATTGTGCTGGTTGCCATGTTGTATAGGTGACTTCCAAGTCAGCCACATTGCATGGGGGACATTGTGCTGGTTTCTTGTATAGGTGACTTCCAAGTCAGCCATATTGCATGGGGGACATTGTGCTGGTTGTATTGTATAGGTGACTTCCAAGTCAGCCATATTGCATGGGGGACATTGTGCTGGTTGTATTGTATAGGTGATTTCCAAGTCAGCCATATTGCATGGGGGACATTGTGCTGGTGGCCATGTCCTATAGGTGACTTCCAAGTCAGCCATATTGCATGGGGGACATTGTGCTGGTTGTCTTGTATAGGTGACTTCCAAGTCAGCCATATTGCTTGGGGGACATTGTGCTGGTTGTATTGTATAGGTGACTTCCAAGTCAGCCATATTGCATGGGGGACATTGTGCTGGTTGCCATGTTGTATAGGTCACTTCCAAGTCAGCCATATTGCATGGGGGACATTGTGCTGATGGCCATGTTCTATAGGTGACTTCCAAGTCAGCCATATTGCATTTGGGACATTGTGCTGGTTGTATTGTATAGGTGACTTCCAAGTCAGCCATATTGCATGGGGGACATTGTGCTGGTTGTATTGTATAGGTGACTTCCAAGTGAGCCATATTGCTTGGGGGACATTTAGCTGGTGGCCATGTTCTATAGGTGACTTCCAAGTCAGCCATATTGCATGGGGGACATTGTGCTGGTTGCCATGTCCTATAGGTGACTTCCAAGTCAGCCATATTGCATGGGGGACATTGTGCTGGTTGTCTTGTATAGGTGACTTCAAAGTCAGCCATATTGCTTGGGGGACATTGTGCTGGTTGCCATGTTCTATAGGTGACTTCCAAGTCAGCCATATTGCTTGGGGGACATTGTGCTGGTGGCCATGTTCTATAGGTGACTTCCAAGTCAGCCATATTGCTTGGGGGACATTGTGCTGGTGGCCATGTTCTATAGGTGACTTCCAAGTCAGCCATATTGCTTGGGGGACATTGTGCTGGTTGCCATGTTGTATAGGTGACTTCCAAGTCAGCCATATTGCATGGGGGACATTGTGCTGGTGGCCATGTTCTATAGGTGACTTCCAAGTCAGCCATATTGCATGGGGGACATTGTGCTGGTTGCCATGTTGTATAGGTGACTTCCAAGTCAGCCATATTGCATGGGGGACATTGTGCTGGTGGCCATGTTCTATAGGTGACTTCCAAGTCAGCCATATTGCATGGGGGACATTGTGCTGGTTGTGTTGTATAGGTGACTTCCAAATCAGCCATATTGCATGGGGGACATTGTGCTGGTTGTATTGTATAGGTGACTTCCAAGTCAGCCATATTGCATGGTTGACATTGTGCTGGTTGTATTGTATAGGTGATTTCCAAGTCAGCCATATTGCATGGGGGACATTGTGCTGGTGGCCATGTCCTATAGGTGACTTCCAAGTCAGCCATATTGCATGGGGGACATTGTGCTGGTTGTCTTGTATAGGTGACTTCCAAGTCAGCCATATTGCTTGGGGGACATTGTGCTGGTTGTATTGTATAGGTGACTTCCAAGTCAGCCATATTGCATGGGGGACATTGTGCTGGTTGCCATGTTGTATAGGTGACTTCCAAGTCAGCCATATTGCATGGGGGACATTGTGCTGGTGGCCATGTTCTATAGGTGACTTCCAAGTCAGCCACATTGCATGGGGGACATTGTGCTGGTTTCTTGTATAGGTGACTTCCAAGTCAGCCATATTGCATGGGGGACATTGTGCTGGTTGTATTGTATAGGTGACTTCCAAGTCAGCCATATTGCATGGGGGACATTGTGCTGGTTGTATTGTATAGGTGATTTCCAAGTCAGCCATATTGCATGGGGGACATTGTGCTGGTGGCCATGTCCTATAGGTGACTTCCAAGTCAGCCATATTGCATGGGGGACATTGTGCTGGTTGTCTTGTATAGGTGACTTCCAAGTCAGCCATATTGCTTGGGGGACATTGTGCTGGTTGTATTGTATAGGTGACTTCCAAGTCAGCCATATTGCATGGGGGACATTGTGCTGGTGGCCATGTTCTATAGGTGACTTCCAAGTCAGCCATATTGCATGGGGGACATTGTGCTGGTTGCCATGTTGTATAGGTGACTTCCAAGTCAGCCATATTGCATGGGGGACAGTGTGCTGGTGGCCATGTTCTATAGGTGACTTCCAAGTCAGCCATATTGCATGGGGGACATTGTGCTGGTTGTGTTGTATAGGTGACTTCCAAATCAGCCATATTGCATGGGGGACATTGTGCTGGTTGTATTGTATAGGTGACTTCCAAGTCAGCCATATTGCATGGGGGACATTGTGCTGGTTGTATTGTATAGGTGATTTCCAAGTCAGCCATATTGCATGGGGGACATTGTGCTGGTGGCCATGTCCTATAGGTGACTTCCAAGTCAGCCATATTGCATGGGGGACATTGTGCTGGTTGTCTTGTATAGGTGACTTCCAAGTCAGCCATATTGCTTGGGGGACATTGTGCTGGTTGTATTGTATAGGTGACTTCCAAGTCAGCCATATTGCATGGGGGACATTGTGCTGGTTGCCATGTTGTATAGGTGACTTCCAAGTCAGCCATATTGCATGGGGGACATTGTGCTGGTGGCCATGTTCTATAGGTGACTTCCAAGTCAGCCACATTGCATGGGGGACATTGTGCTGGTTTCTTGTATAGGTGACTTCCAAGTCAGCCATATTGCATGGGGGACATTGTGCTGGTTGCCATGTTGTATAGGTGACTTCCAAGTCTGCCATATTGCATGGGGGACATTGTGCTGGTTGCCATGTTGTATAGGTGACTTCCAAGTCAGCCATATTGCATGGGGGACATTGTGCTGGATGCCATGTTGTATAGGTGACTTCCAAGTGAGCCATACTGCATGGGGGACATTGTGCTGGTTGTGTTGTATAGGTGACTTCCAAGTCAGCCATATTGCATGGGGGACATTGTGCTGGTTGTATTGTATAGGTGACTTCCAAGTCAGCCATATTGCATGGGGGACATTGTGCTGGTTGTATTGTATAGGTGATTTCCAAGTCAGCCATATTGCATGGGGGACATTGTGCTGGTGGCCATGTCCTATAGGTGACTTCCAAGTCAGCCATATTGCATGGGGGACATTGTGCTGGTTGTCTTGTATAGGTGACTTCCAAGTCAGCCATATTGCTTGGGGGACATTGTGCTGGTTGTATTGTATAGGTGACTTCCAAGTCAGCCATATTGCATGGGGGACATTGTGCTGGTGGCCATGTTCTATAGGTGACTTCCAAGTCAGCCATATTGCATGGGGGACATTGTGCTGGTTGCCATGTTGTATAGGTGACTTCCAAGTCAGCCATATTGCATGGGGGACATTGTGCTGGTGGCCATGTTCTATAGGTGACTTCCAAGTCAGCCATATTGCATGCGGGACATTGTGCTGGTTGTGTTGTATAGGTGACTTCCAAATCAGCCATATTGCATGGGGGACATTGTGCTGGTTGTATTGTATAGGTGACTTCCAAGTCAGCCATATTGCATGGGGGACATTGTGCTGGTTGTATTGTATAGGTGATTTCCAAGTCAGCCATATTGCATGGGGGACATTGTGCTGGTGGCCATGTCCTATAGCTGACTTCCAAGTCAGCCATATTGCATGGGGGACATTGTGCTGGTTCTCTTGTATAGGTGACTTCCAAGTCAGCCATATTGCTTGGGGGACATTGTGCTGGTTGTATTGTATAGGTGACTTCCAAGTCAGCCATATTGCATGGGGGACATTGTGCTGGTTGCCATGTTGTATAGGTGACTTCCAAGTCAGCCATATTGCATGGGGGACATTGTGCTGGTGGCCATGTTCTATAGGTGACTTCCAAGTCAGCCACATTGCATGGGGGACATTGTGCTGGTTTCTTGTATAGGTGACTTCCAAGTCAGCCATATTGCATGGGGGACATTGTGCTGGTTGCCATGTTGTATAGGTGACTTCCAAGTCTGCCATATTGCATGGGGGACATTGTGCTGGTTGCCATGTTGTATAGGTGACTTCCAAGTCAGCCATATTGCATGGGGGACATTGTGCTGGATGCCATGTTGTATAGGTGACTTCCAAGTGAGCCATATTGCATGGGGGACATTGTGCTGGTTGTGTTGTATAGGTGACTTCCAAGTCAGCCATATTGCATGGGGGACATTGTGCTGGTTGTGTTGTATAGGTGACTTCCAAGTCAGCCATATTGCATGGGGGACATTGTGCTGGTTGTATTGTATAGGTGACTTCCAATTCAGCCATATTGCATGGGGGACATTGTGCTGGTTGTATTGTATAGGTGACTTCCAAGTGAGCCATATTGCTTGGGGGACATTGTGCTGGTGGCCATGTTCTATAGGTGACTTTCAAGTCAGCCATATTGCATGGGGGACATTGTGCTGGTTGCCATGTCCTATAGGTGACTTCCAAGTCAGCCATATTGCATGGGGGACATTGTGCTGGTTGCCATGTTGTATAGGTGACTTCCAAGTGAGCCATATTGCTTGGGGGACATTGTGCTGGTTGTGTTGTATAGGTGACTTCCAAGTCAGCCGTGTTGCATGGGGGACATTGTGCTGGTTGTATTGTATAGGTGACTTCCAAGTCAGCCATATTGCATGGGGGACATTGTGCTGGTTGCCATGTTGTATAGGTGACTTCTAAGTCAGCCATATTGCATGGGGGACATTGTGCTGGTGGCCATGTTCTATAGGTGACTTCCAAGTCAGCCATATTGCATTTGGGACATTGTGCTGGTTGTATTGTATAGGTGACTTCCAAGTCAGCCATATTGCATTGGGGACATTGTGCTGGTTGTATTGTATAGGTGACTTCCAAGTGAGCCATATTGCTTGGGGGACATTTAGCTGGTGGCCATGTTCTATAGGTGACTTCCAAGTCAGCCATATTGCATTTGGGACATTGTGCTGGTGGCCATGTTCTATAGGTGACTTCCAAGTCAGCCATATTGCATGGGGGACATTGTGCTGGTTGCCATGTTGTATAGGTGACTTCCAAGTCAGCCATATTGCATGGGGGACATTGTGCTGGTGGCCATGTTCTATCGGTGACTTCCAAGTCAGCCATATTGCATGGGGGACATTGTGCTGGTTGTGTTGTATAGGTGACTTCCAAATCAGCCATATTGCATGGGGGACATTGTGCTGGTTGTATTGTATAGGTGACTTCCAAGTCAGCCATATTGCATGGGGGACATTGTGCTGGTTGTATTGTATAGGTGACTTCCAAGTGAGCCATATTGCTTGGGGGACATTTAGCTGGTGGCCATGTTCTATAGGTGACTTCCAAGTCAGCCATATTGCATGGGGGACATTGTGCTGGTGGCCATGTTCTATAGGTGACTTCCAAGTCAGCCATATTGCATGGGGGACATTGTGCTGGTTGCCATGTTGTATAGGTGACTTCCAAGTCAGCCATATTGCATGGGGGACATTGTGCTGGTGGCCATGTTCTATAGGTGACTTCCAAGTCAGCCATATTGCATGGGGGACATTGTGCTGGTTGTGTTGTATAGGTGACTTCCAAATCAGCCATATTGCATGGGGGACATTTTGCTGGTTGTATTGTATAGGTGACTTCCAAGTCAGCCATATTGCATGTGGGACATTGTGCTGGTTGTATTGTATAGGTGACTTCCAAGTCAGCCATATTGCATGGGGGACATTGTGCTGGTGGCCATGTCCTATAGGTGACTTCCAAGTCAGCCATATTGCATGGGGGACATTGTGCTGGTTGTCTTGTATAGGTGACTTCCAAGTCAGCCATATTGCTTGGGGGACATTGTGCTGGTTGTATTGTATAGGTGACTTCCAAGTCAGCCATATTGCATGGGGGACATTGTGCTGGTTGCCATGTTGGATAGGTGACTTCCAAGTCAGCCATATTGCATGGGGGACATTGTGCTGGTGGCCATGTTCTATAGGTGACTTCCAAGTCAGCCACATTGCATGGGGGACATTGTGCTGGTTTCTTGTATAGGTGACTTCCAAGTCAGCCATATTGCATGGGGGACATTGTGCTGGTTGCCATGTTGTATAGGTGACTTCCAAGTCTGCCATATTGCATGGGGGACATTGTGCTGGTTGCCATGTTGTATAGGTGACTTCCAAGTCAGCCATATTGCATGGGGGACATTGTGCTGGATGCCATGTTGTATAGGTGACTTCAAAGTGAGCCATATTGCATGGGGGACATTGTGCTGGTTGTGTTGTATAGGTGACTTCCAAGTCAGCCATATTGCATGGGGGACATTGTGCTGGTTGTGTTGTATAGGTGACTTCCAAGTCAGCCATATTGCATGGGGGACATTGTGCTGGTTGTATTGTATAGGTGACTTCCAAGTCAGCCATATTGCATGGGGGACATTGTGCTGGTTGTATTGTATAGGCGACTTCCAAGTGAGCCATATTGCTTGGGGGACATTGTGCTGGTGGCCATGTTCTATAGGTGACTTTCAAGTCAGCCATATTGCATGGGGGACATTGTGCTGGTTGCCATGTCCTATAGGTGACTTCCAAGTCAGCCATATTGCATGGGGGACATTGTGCTGGTTGCCATGTTGTATAGGTGACTTCCAAGTGAGCCATATTGCTTGGGGGACATTGTGCTGGTTGTGTTGTATAGGTGACTTCCAAGTCAGCCGTGTTGCATGGGGGACATTGTGCTGGTTGTATTGTATAGGTGACTTCCAAGTCAGCCATATTGCATGGGGGACATTGTGCTGGTTGCCATGTTGTATAGGTGACTTCCAAGTCAGCCATATTGCATGGGGGACATTGTGCTGGTGGCCATGTTCTATAGGTGACTTCCAAGTCAGCCATATTGCATTTGGGACTTTGTGCTGGTTGTATTGTATAGGTGACTTCCAAGTCAGCCATATTGCATGGGGGACATTGTGCTGGTTGTATTGTATAGGTGACTTCCAAATGAGCCATATTGCTTGGGGGACATTTAGCTGGTGGCCATGTTCTATAGGTGACTTCCAAGTCAGCCATATTGCATGGGGGACATTGTGCTGGTTGCCATGTCCTATAGGTGACTTCCAAGTCAGCCATATTGCATGGGGGACATTGTGCTGGTTGTCTTGTATAGGTGACTTCCAAGTCAGCCATATTGCTTGGGGGACATTGTGCTGGTTGCCATGTTCTATAGGTGACTTCCAAGTCAGCCATATTGCTTGGGGGACATTGTGCTGGTTGCCATGTTGTATAGGTGACTTCCAAGTCAGCCATATTGCATGGGGGACATTGTGCTGGTGGCCATGTTCTATAGGTGACTTCCAAGTCAGCTATATTGCATGGGGGACATTGTGCTGGTTGCCATGTTGTATAGGTGACTTCCAAGTCAGCCATATTGCATGGGGGACATTGTGCTGGTGGCCATGTTCTATAGGTGACTTCCAAGTCAGCCATATTGCATGGGGGACATTGTGCTGGTTGTGTTGTATAGGTGACTTCCAAATCAGCCATATTGCATGGGGGACATTGTGCTGGTTGTATTGTATAGGTGACTTCCAAGTCAGCCATATTGCATGGGGGACATTGTGCTGGTTGTATTGTATAGGTGACTTCCAAGTCAGCCATATTGCATGGGGGACATTGTGCTGGTGGCCATGTCCTATAGGTGACTTCCAAGTCAGCCATATTGCATGGGGGACATTGTGCTGGTTGTCTTGTATAGGTGACTTCCAAGTCAGCCATATTGCTTGGGGGACATTGTGCTGGTTGTATTGTATAGGTGACTTCCAAGTCAGCCATATTGCATGGGGGACATTGTGCTGGTTGCCATGTTGTATAGGTGACTTCCAAGTCAGCCATATTGCATGGGGGACATTGTGCTGGTGGCCATGTTCTATAGGTGACTTCCAAGTCAGCCATATTGCATGGGGGACATTGTGCTGGTTGTCTTGTATAGGTGACTTCCAAGTCAGCCATATTGCATGGGGGACATTGTGCTGGTTGCCATGTTGTATAGGTGACTTCCAAGTCAGCCATATTGCATGGGGGACATTGTGCTGGTGGTGTTGTATAGGTGACTTCCAAGTCAGCCATATTGCATGGGGGACATTCTGCTGGTTGTATTGTATAGGTGACTTCCAAGTCAGCCATATTGCATGGGGGACATTGTGCTGGTTGTATTGTATAGGTGACTTCCAAGTGAGCCATATTGCTTGGGGGACATTGTGCTGGTGGCCATGTTCTATAGGTGACTTCCAAGTCAGCCATATTGCATGGGGGACATTTTGCTGGTTGCCATGTCCTATAGGTGACTTCCAAGTCAGCCATATTGCATGGGGGACATTGTGCTGGTGGCCATGTTGTAAAGGTGACTTCCAAGTCAGCCATATTGCATGGGGGACATTGTGCTGGTTGCCATGTTGTATAGGTGACTTCCAAGTCAGCCATATTGCATGGGGGACATTGTGCTGGTTGCCATGTTGTATAGGTGACTTACAAGTCAGCCATATTGCATGGGGGACATTGTGCTGGTTGCCATGTCCTATAGGTGACTTCCAAGTCAGCCATATTGCATTGGGGAAATTGTGCTGGTTGTCTTGTATAGGTGACTTTTAAGTCAACAATATTGCTTGGGGGACATTGTGCTGGTTGCCATGTTCTATAGGTGACTTGCAAGTCAGCCATATTGCTTGGGGGACATTGTGCTGGTTGCCATGTTGTATAGGTGACTTCCAAGTCAGCCATATTGCTTGGGGGACATTGTGCTGGTTGCCATGTTGTATAGGTGACTTCCAAGTCAGCCATATTGCATGGGGGACATTGTGCTGGTGGCCATGTTCTATAGGTGACTTCCAAGTCAGCCATATTGCATGGGGGACATTGTGCTGGTTGTCTTGTATAGGTGACTTCCAAGTCAGCCATATTGCATGGGGGACATTGTGCTGGTTGTGTTGTATAGGTGACTTCCAAATCAGCCATATTGCATGGGGGACATTGTGCTGGTTGTATTGTATAGGTGACTTCCAAGTCAGCAATATTGCATGGGGGACATTGTGCTGGTTGTATTGTATAGGTGACTTCCAAGTCAGCCATATTGCATGGGGGACATTGTGCTGGTGGCCATGTCCTATAGGTGACTTCCAAGTCAGCCATATTGCATGGGGGACATTGTGCTGGTTGTCTTGTATAGGTGACTTCCAAGTCAGCCATATTGCTTGGGGGACATTGTGCTGGTTGTATTGTATAGGTGACTTCCAAGTCAGCCATATTGCATGGGGGACATTGTGCTGGTTGCCATGTTGTATAGGTGACTTCCAAGTCAGCCATATTGCATGGGGGACATTGTGCAGGTGGCCATGTTCTATAGGTGACTTCCAAGTCAGCCATATTGCATTTGGGACATTGTGCTGGTTGTCTTGTATAGGTGACTTCCAAGTCAGCCATATTGCATGGGGGACATTGTGCTGGTTGTATTGTATAGGTGACTTCCAAGTCAGCCATATTGCATGGGGGACATTGTGCTGGTGGCCATGTCGTATAGGTGACTTCCAAGTCAGCCATATTGCATGGGGGACATTGTGCTGGTTGTCTTGTATAGGTGACTTCCAAGTCAGCCATATTGCTTGGGGGACATTGTGCTGGTTGTATTGTATAGGTGACTTCCAAGTCAGCCATATTGCATGGGGGACATTGTGCTGGTTGCCATGTTGTATAGGTGACTTCCAAGTCAGCCATATTGCATGGGGGACATTGTGCTGGTGGCCATGTTCTATAGGTGACTTCCAAGTCAGCCGTATTGCATTTGGGACATTGTGCTGGTTGTATTGTATAGGTGACTTCCAAGTCAGCCATATTGCATGGGGGACATTGTGCTGGTTGTATTGTATAGGTGATTCCAAGTGAGCCATATTGCTTGGGGGACATTTAGCTGGTGGCCATGTTCTATAGGTGACTTCCAAGTCAGCCATATTGCATGGGGGACATTGTGCTGGTTGCCATGTCCTATAGGTGACTTCCAAGTCAGCCATATTGCATGGGGGACATTGTGCTGGTTGTCTTGTATAGGTGACTTCCAAGTCAGCCATATTGCTTGGGGGACATTGTGCTGGTTGCCATGTTCTATAGGTGACTTCCAAGTCAGCCATATTGCTTGGGGGACATTGTGCTGGTGGCCATGTTCTATAGGTGACTTCCAAGTCAGCCATATTGCATGGGGGACATTGTGCTGGTGGCCATGTTCTATAGGTGACTTCCAAGTCAGCCATATTGCATTTGGGACATTGTGCTGGTTGTCTTGTATAGGTGACTTCCAAGTCAGCCATATTGCTTGGGGGACATTGTGCTGGTTGCCATGTCCTATAGGTGACTTCCAAGTCAGCCATATTGCATGGGGGACATTGTGCTGGTGGCCATGTTCTATAGGTGACTTCCAAGTCAGCCATATTGCATGGGGGACATTGTGCTGGTTGTCTTGTATAGGTGACTTCCAAGTCAGCCATATTGCATGGGGGACATTGTGCTGGTGGCCATGTTCTATAGGTGACTTCCAAGTCAGCCATATTGCTTGGGGGACATTGTGCTGGTTGTATTGTAAAGGTGACTTCCAATTCAGCCATATTGCATGGGGGACATTGTGCTGGTTGCCATGTTGTATAGGTGACTTCCAAGTGTGCCATATTGCTTGGGGGACATTGTGCTGGTTGCCATGTTCTGTAGGTGACTTCCAAGTCAGCCATATTGCTTGGGGGACATTGTGCTGGTGGCCATGTTCTATAGGTGACTTCCAAGTCAGCCATATTGCTTGGGGGACATTGTGCTGGTTGCCATGTTGTATAGGTGACTTCCAAGTCAGCCATATTGCATGGGGGACATTGTGCTGGTGGCCATGTTCTATAGGTGACTTCCAAGTCAGCCATATTGCATTTGGGACATTGTGCTGGTTGTCTTGTATAGGTGACTTCCAAGTCAGCCATATTGCTTGGGGGACATTGTGCTGGTTGCCATGTCCTATAGGTGACTTCCAAGTCAGCCATATTGCATGGGGGACATTGTGCTGGTTGTCTTGTATAGGTGACTTCCACGTCAGCCATATTGCATGGGGGACATTGTGCTGGTGGCCATGTTGTATAGGTGACTTCCAAGTCAGCCATATTGCATGGGGGATATTGTGCTGGTTGCCATGTTGTATAGGTGACTTCCAAGTCAGCCATATTGCATGGGGGACATTGTGCTGGTTGCCATGTTGTATAGGTGACTTCCAAGTCAGCCATATTGCATGGGGGACATTGTGCTGGTTGCCATGTTGTATAGGTGACTTCCAAGTCAGCCATATTGCATGGGGGACATTGTGCTGGTTGTATTGTATAGGTGACTTCCAAGTGAGCCATATTGCTTGGGGGACATTGTGCGGGTGGCCATGTTCTATAGGTGACTTCCAAGTCAGCCATATTGCATGGGGGACATTGTGCTGGTTGCCATGTCCTATAGGTGACTTCCAAGTCAGCCATATTGCATGGGGGACATTGTGCTGGTTGTCTTGTATAGGTGACTTCCAAGTCAGCCATATTGCTTGGGGGACATTGTGCTGGTTGCCATGTTCTATAGGTGACTTCCAAGTCAGCCATATTGCTTGGGGGACATTGTGCTGGTGGCCATGTTCTCTAGGTGACTTCCAAGTCAGCCATATTGCTTGGGGGACATTGTGCTGGTTGCCATGTTGTATAGGTGACTTCCAAGTCAGCCATATTGCATGGGGGACATTGTGCTGGTGGCCATGTTCTATAGGTGACTTCCAAGTCAGCCATATTGCATGGGGGACATTGTGCTGGTTGCCATGTTGTATAGGTGACTTCCAAGTCAGCCATATTGCATGGGGGACATTGTGCTGGTTGTATTGTATAGGTGACTTGCAAGTCAGCCATATTGCATGGGGGACATTGTGCTGGTTGCCATGTCCTATAGGTGACTTCCAAGTCAGCCATATTGCATGGGGGAAATTGTGCTGGTTGTCTTGTATAGGTGACTTCCAAGTCAGCCATATTGCTTGGCGGACATTGTGCTGGTTGCCATGTTCTATAGGTGACTTCCAAGTCAGCCATATTGCATGGGGGACATTGTGCTGGTGGCCATGTTCTATAGGTGACTTCCAAGTCAGCCATATTGCATGGGGGACATTGTGCTGGTTGTCTTGTATAGGTGACTTCCAAGTCAGCCATATTGCATGGGGGACATTGTGCTGGTGGCCATGTTCTATAGGTGACTTCCAAGTCAGCCATATTGCTTGGGGGACATTGTGCTGGTTGTATTGTAAAGGTGACTTCCAATTCAGCCATATTGCATGGGGGACATTGTGCTGGTTGCCATGTTGTATAGGTGACTTCCAAGTGTGCCATATTGCTTGGGGGACATTGTGCTGGTTGCCATGTTCTGTAGGTGACTTCCAAGTCAGCCATATTGCTTGGGGGACATTGTGCTGGTGGCCATGTTCTATAGGTGACTTCCAAGTCAGCCATATTGCTTGGGGGACATTGTGCTGGTTGCCATGTTGTATAGGTGACTTCCAAGTCAGCCATATTGCATGGGGGACATTGTGCTGGTGGCCATGTTCTATAGGTGACTTCCAAGTCAGCCATATTGCATTTGGGACATTGTGCTGGTTGTCTTGTATAGGTGACTTCCAAGTCAGCCATATTGCTTGGGGGACATTGTGCTGGTTGCCATGTCCTATAGGTGACTTCCAAGTCAGCCATATTGCATGGGGGACATTGTGCTGGTTGTCTTGTATAGGTGACTTCCACGTCAGCCATATTGCATGGGGGACATTGTGCTGGTGGCCATGTTGTATAGGTGACTTCCAAGTCAGCCATATTGCATGGGGGATATTGTGCTGGTTGCCATGTTGTATAGGTGACTTCCAAGTCAGACATATTGCATGGGGGACATTGTGCTGGTTGCCATGTTGTATAGGTGACTTCCAAGTCAGCCATATTGCATGGGGGACATTGTGCTGGTTGCCATGTTGTATAGGTGACTTCCAAGTCAGCCATATTGCTTGGGGGACATTGTGCTGGTTGCCATGTTGTATAGGTGACTTCCAAGTCAGCCATATTGCCTGGGGGACATTGTGCTGGTTGTATTGTATAGGTGACTTCCAAGTCAGCCATATTGCATGGGGGACATTGTGCTGGTTGCCATGTTGTATAGGTGACTTCCAAGTCAGCCATATTGCATGGGGGACATTGTGCTGGTTGTCTTGTATAGGTGACTTCCAAGTCAGCCATATTGCATGGGGGACATTGTGCTGGTTGCCATGTTGTATAGGTGACTTCCAAGTCAGCCATATTGCATGGGGGACATTGTGCTGGTTGTATTGTATAGGTGACTTCCAAGTCAGCCATATTGCATGGGGGACATTGTGCTGGTTGCCATGTCCTATAGGTGACTTCCAAGTCAGCCATATTGCATGGGGGAAATTGTGCTGGTTGTCTTGTATAGGTGACTTCCAAGTCAGCCATATTGCTTGGGGGACATTGTGCTGGTTGCCATGTTCTATAGGTGACTTCCAAGTCAGCCATATTGCATGGGGGACATTGTGCTGGTGGCCATGTTCTATAGGTGACTTCCAAGTCAGCCATATTGCATGGGGGACATTGTGCTGGTTGTCTTGTATAGGTGACTTCCAAGTCAGCCATATTGCATGGGGGACATTGTGCTGGTGGCCATGTTCTATAGGTGACTTCCAAGTCAGCCATATTGCTTGGGGGACATTGTGCTGGTTGTATTGTATAGGTGACTTCCAATTCAGCCATATTGCATGGGGGACATTGTGCTGGTTGCCATGTTGTATAGGTGACTTCCAAGTCAGCCATATTGCATGGGGGACATTGTGCTGGTGGCCATGTTCTATAGGTGACTTCCAAGTCAGCCATATTGCATGGGGGACATTGTGCTGGTTGCCATGTTGTATAGGTGACTTCCAAGTCAGCCATATTGCATGGGGGACATTGTGCTGGTTGTATTGTATAGGTGACTTCCAAGTCAGCCATATTGCATAGGGGACATTGTGCTGGTTGCCATGTCCTATAGGTGACTTCCAAGTCAGCCATATTGCATGGGGGAAATTGTGCTGGTTGTCTTGTATAGGTGACTTCCAAGTCAGCCATATTGCTTGGGGGACATTGTGCTGGTTGCCATGTTCTATAGGTGACTTCCAAGTCAGCCATATTGCATGGGGGACATTGTGCTGGTGGCCATGTTCTATAGGTGACTTCCAAGTCAGCCATATTGCATGGGGGACATTGTGCTGGTTGTCTTGTATAGGTGACTTCCAAGTCAGCCATATTGCATGGGGGACATTGTGCTGGTGGCCATGTTCTATAGGTGCCTTCCAAGTCAGCCATATTGCTTGGGGGACATTGTGCTGGTTGTATTGTATAGGTGACTTCCAATTCAGCCATATTGCATGGGGGACATTGTGCTGGTTGCCATGTTGTATAGGTGACTTCCAAGTGTGCCATATTGCTTGGGGGACATTGTGCTGGTTGTGTTGTATAGGTGACTTCCAAGTCAGCCATATTGCATGGGGGACATTGTGCTGGTTGTCTTGTATAGGTGACTTCCAAGTCAGCCGTGTTGCATGGGGGACATTGTGCTGGTTGTCTTGTATAGGTGACTTCCAAGTCAGCCATATTGCTTGGGGGACATTGTGCTGGTTGCCATGTTCTGTAGGTGACTTCCAAGTCAGCCATATTGCATGGGGGACATTGTGCTGGTTGCCATGTTGTATAGGTGACTTCCAAGTCAGCCATATTGCATGGGGGACATTGTGCTGGTTGTCTTGTATAGGTGACTTCCAAGTCAGCCATATTGCATGGGGGACATTGTGCTGGTTGCCATGTTGTATAGGTGACTTCCAAGTCAGCCATATTGCATGGGGGACATTGTGCTGGTTGTATTGTATAGGTGACTTCCAAGTCAGCCATATTGCATGGGGGACATTGTGCTGGTTGCCATGTCCTATAGGTGACTTCCAAGTCAGCCATATTGCATGGGGGAAATTGTGCTGGTTGTCTTGTATAGGTGACTTCCAAGTCAGCCATATTGCTTGGGGGACATTGTGCTGGTTGCCATGTTCTATAGGTGACTTCCAAGTCAGCCATATTGCATGGGGGACATTGTGCTGGTGGCCATGTTCTATAGGTGACTTCCAAGTCAGCCATATTGCATGGGGGACATTGTGCTGGTTGTCTTGTATAGGTGACTTCCAAGTCAGCCATATTGCATGGGGGACATTGTGCTGGTGGCCATGTTCTATAGTTGACTTCCAAGTCAGCCATATTGCTTGGGGGACATTGTGCTGGTTGTATTGTATAGGTGACTTCCAATTCAGCCATATTGCATGGGGGACATTGTGCTGGTTGCCATGTTGTATAGGTGACTTCCAAGTCAGCCATATTGCATGGGGGACATTGTGCTGGTGGCCATGTTCTATAGGTGACTTCCAAGTCAGCCATATTGCATGGGGGACATTGTGCTGGTTGCCATGTTGTATAGGTGACTTCCAAGTCAGCCATATTGCATGGGGGACATTGTGCTGGTTGTATTGTATAGGTGACTTCCAAGTCAGCCATATTGCATAGGGGACATTGTGCTGGTTGCCATGTCCTATAGGTGACTTCCAAGTCAGCCATATTGCATGGGGGAAATTGTGCTGGTTGTCTTGTATAGGTGACTTCCAAGTCAGCCATATTGCTTGGGGGACATTGTGCTGGTTGCCATGTTCTATAGGTGACTTCCAAGTCAGCCATATTGCATGGGGGACATTGTGCTGGTGGCCATGTACTATAGGTGACTTCCAAGTCAGCCATATTGCATGGGGGACATTGTGCTGGTTGCCATGTTGTATAGGTGACTTCCAAGTCAGCCATATTGCATGGGGGACATTGTGCTGGTTGTGTTGTATAGGTGACTTCCAAGTCAGCCATATTGCTTGGGGGACATTGTGCTGGTGGCCATGTTGTATAGGTGACTTCCAAGTCAGCCATATTGCTTGGGGGACATTGTGCTGGTTGCCATGTTCTATAGGTGACTTCCAAGTCAGCCATATTGCATGGGGGACATTGTGCTGGTTGTGTTGTATAGGTGACTTCCAAGTCAGCCATATTGCATGGGGGACATTGTGCTGGTTGTGTTGTATAGGTGACTTCCAAGTCAGCCATATTGCATGTGGGACATTGTGCTGGTTGTATTGCATAGGTGACTTCCAAGTCGGCCATATTGCATGGGGGACATTGTGCTGGTTGCCATGTTGTATAGGTGACTTCCAAGTCAGCCATATTGCATGGGGGACATTGTGCTGGTTGTGTTGTATAGGTGACTTCCAAATCAGCCATATTGCATGGGGAACATTGTGATGGTTGTATTGTATAGGTGACTTCCAAGTCAGCCATATTGCATGGGGGACATTGTGCTGGTGGCCATGTTCTATAGGTGACTTCCAAGTTAGCCATATTGCATGGGGACATTGTGCTGGTTGTCTTGTATAGGTGACTTCCAAGTCAGCCATATTGCATGGGGGACATTGTGCTGGTTGCCATGTTGTATAGGTGACTTCCAAGTCAGCCATATTGCATGGGGGACATTGTGCTGGTTGCCATGTTGTATAGGTGACTTCCAAGTCAGCCATATTGCATGGGGGACATTGTGCTGGTTGTGTTGTATAGGTGACTTCCAAGTCAGCCATATTGCTTGGGGGACATTGTGCTGGTGGCCATGTTGTATAGGTGACTTCCAAGTCAGCCATATTGCTTGGGGGACATTGTGCTGGTTGCCATGTTCTATAGGTGACTTCCAAGTCAGCCATATTGCATGGGGGACATTGTGCTGGTTGTGTTGTATAGGTGAGTTCCAAGTCAGCCATATTGCATGGGGGACATTGTGCTGGTTGTGTTGTATAGGTGACTTCCAAGTCAGCCATATTGCATGGGGGACATTGTGCTGGTTGCCATGTTGTATAGGTGACTTCCAAGTGAGCCATATTGCTTGGGGGACATTGTGCTGGTTGCCATGTTGTATAGGTGACTTCCAAGTCAGCCATATTGCATGGGGGACATTGTGCTGGTGGCCATGTTCTATAGGTGACTTCCAAGTCAGCCATATTGCATGGGGACATTGTGCTGGTTGTCTTGTATAGGTGACTTCCAAGTCAGCCATATTGCATGGGGGACATTGTGCTGGTTGCCATGTTGTATAGGTGACTTCCAAGTCAGCCATATTGCATGGGGGACATTGTGCTGGTTGCCATGTTGTATAGGTGACTTCCAAGTCAGCCATATTGCATGGGGGACATTGTGCTGGTTGTGTTGTATAGGTGACTTCCAAGTCAGCCATATTGCTTGGGGGACATTGTGCTGGTGGCCATGTTGTATAGGTGACTTCCAAGTCAGCCATATTGCTTGGGCGACATTGTGCTGGTTGCCATGTTCTATAGGTGACTTCCAAGTCAGCCATATTGCATGGGGACATTGTGCTGGTTGTGTTGTATAGGTGACTTCCAAGTCAGCCATATTGCATGGGGGACATTGTGCTGGTTGTGTTGTATAGGTGACTTCCAAGTCAGCCATATTGCATGGGGGACATTGTGCTGGTTGTATTGCATAGGTGACTTCCAAGTCAGCTATATTGCATGGGGGACATTGTGCTGGTTGCCATGTTGTATAGGTGACTTCCAAGTCAGCCATATTGCATGGGGGACATTGTGCTGGTTGTGTTGTATAGGTTACTTCCAAATCAGCCATATTGCATGGGGAACATTGTGCTGGTTGTATTGTATAGGTGACTTCCAAGTCAGCCATATTGCATGGGGGACATTGTGCTGATTGTCTTGTATAGGTGACTTCCAAGTCAGCCATATTGCTTGGGGGACATTGTGCTGGTTGTATTGTATAGGTGACTTCCAAGTCAGCCATATTGCATGGGAGACATTGTGCTGGTGGCCATGTTCTATAGGTGACTTCCAAGTCAGCCATATTGCATGGGGGACATTGTGCTGGTTGCCATGTTGTATAGGTGACTTCCAAGTCAGCCATATTGCTTGGGGGACATTGTGCTGGTTGCCATGTTGTATAGGTGACTTCCAAGTCAGCCATATTGCCTGGGGGACATTGTGCTGGTTGTATTGTATTGGTGACTTCCAAGTCAGCCATATTGCATGGGGGACATTGTGCTGGTTGCCATGTTGTATAGGTGACTTCCAAGTCAGCCATATTGCATGGGGGACATTGTGCTGGTTGCCATGTTGTATAGGTGACTTCCAAGTCAGCCATATTGCTTGGGGGACATTGTGCTGGTTGCCATGTTGTATAGGTGACTTCCAAGTCAGCCATATTGCCTGGGGGACATTGTGCTGGTTGTATTGTATAGGTGACTTCCAAGTCAGCCATATTGCATGGGGGACATTGTGCTGGTTGCCATGTTGTATAGGTGACTTTCAAGTCAGCCATATTGCATGGGGGACATTGTGCTGGTTGCCATGTTGTATAGGTGACTTCCAAGTGAGCCATATTGCTTGGGGGACATTGTGCTGGTTGTGTTGTATAGGTGACTTCCAAGTCAGCCATATTGCATGGGGGACATTGTGCTGGTTGTCTTGTATAGGTGACTTTCAAGTCAGCCGTGTTGCATGGGGGACATTGTGCTGGTGGCCATGTACTATAGGTGACTTCCAAGTCAGCCATATTGCATGGGGGACATTGTGCTGGTGGCCATGTTGTATAGGTGACTTCCAAGTGAGCCATATTGCTTGGGGGACATTGTGCTGGTTGCCATGTTGTATAGGTGACTTCCAAGTCAGCCATATTGCATGGGGGACATTGTGCTGGTGGCCATGTACTATAGGTGACTTCCAAGTCAGCCATATTGCATGGGGGACATTGTGCTGGTTGCCATGTTGTATAGGTGACTTCCAAGTCAGCCATATTGCATGGGGGACATTGTGCTGGTTGTGTTGTATAGGTGACTTCCAAGTCAGCCATATTGCTTGGGGGACATTGTGCTGGTGGCCATGTTGTATAGGTGACTTCCAAGTCAGCCATATTGCTTGGGGGACATTGTGCTGGTTGCCATGTTCTATAGGTGACTTCCAAGTCAGCCATATTGCATGGGGGACATTGTGCTGGTTGTGTTGTATAGGTGACTTCCAAGTCAGCCATATTGCATGGGGGACATTGTGCTGGTTGTGTTGTATAGGTGACTTCCAAGTCAGCCATATTGCATGGGGGACATTGTGCTGGTTGTATTGCATAGGTGACTTCCAAGTCGGCCATATTGCATGGGGGACATTGTGCTGGTTGCCATGTTGTATAGGTGACTTCCAAGTCAGCCATATTGCATGGGGGACATTGTGCTGGTTGTGTTGTATAGGTGACTTCCAAATCAGCCATATTGCATGGGGAACATTGTGCTGGTTGTATTGTATAGGTGACTTCCAAGTCAGCCATATTGCATGGGGGACATTGTGCTGGTGGCCATGTTCTATAGGTGACTTCCAAGTTAGCCATATTGCATGGGGACATTGTGCTGGTTGTCTTGTATAGGTAACTTCCAAGTCAGCCATATTGCATGGGGGACATTGTGCTGGTTGCCATGTTGTATAGGTGACTTCCAAGTCAGCCATATTGCTTGGGGGACATTGTGCTGGTTGCCATGTTGTATAGGTGACTTCCAAGTCAGCCATATTGCATGGGGGACATTGTGCTGGTTGTGTTGTATAGGTGACTTCCAAGTCAGCCATATTGCTTGGGGGACATTGTGCTGGTGGCCATGTTGTATAGGTGACTTCCAAGTCAGCCATATTGCTTGGGGGACATTGTGCTGGTTGCCATGTTCTATAGGTGACTTCCAAGTCAGCCATATTGCATGGGGGACATTGTGCTGGTTGTGTTGTATAGGTGAGTTCCAAGTCAGCCATATTGCATGGGGGACATTGTGCTGGTTGTGTTGTATAGGTGACTTCCAAGTCAGCCATATTGCATGGGGGACATTGTGCTGGTTGCCATGTTGTATAGGTGACTTCCAAGTGAGCCATATTGCTTGGGGGACATTGTGCTGGTTGCCATGTTGTATAGGTGACTTCCAAGTCAGCCATATCGCATGGGGGACATTGTGCTGGTGGCCATGTTCTATAGGTGACTTCCAAGTCAGCCATATTGCATGGGGACATTGTGCTGGTTGTCTTGTATAGGTGACTTCCAAGTCAGCCATATTGCATGGGGGACATTGTGCTGGTTGCCATGTTGTATAGGTGACTTCCAAGTCAGCCATATTGCATGGGGGACATTGTGCTGGTTGCCATGTTGTATAGGTGACTTCCAAGTCAGCCATATTGCATGGGGGACATTGTGCTGGTTGTGTTGTATAGGTGACTTCCAAGTCAGCCATATTGCTTGGGGGACATTGTGCTGGTGGCCATGTTGTATAGGTGACTTCCAAGTCAGCCATATTGCTTGGGCGACATTGTGCTGGTTGCCATGTTCTATAGGTGACTTCCAAGTCAGCCATATTGCATGGGGGACATTGTGCTGGTTGTGTTGTATAGGTGACTTCCAAGTCAGCCATATTGCATGGGGGACATTGTGCTGGTTGTGTTGTATAGGTGACTTCCAAGTCAGCCATATTGCATGGGGGACATTGTGCTGGTTGTATTGCATAGGTGACTTCCAAGTCAGCCATATTGCATGGGGGACATTGTGCTGGTTGCCATGTTGTATAGGTGACTTCCAAGTCAGCCATATTGCATGGGGGACATTGTGCTGGTTGTGTTGTATAGGTTACTTCCAAATCAGCCATATTGCATGGGGAACATTGTGCTGGTTGTATTGTATAGGTGACTTCCAAGTCAGCCATATTGCATGGGGGACATTGTGCTGGTTGTCTTGTATAGGTGACTTCCAAGTCAGCCATATTGCTTGGGGGACATTGTGCTGGTTGTATTGTATAGGTGACTTCCAAGTCAGCCATATTGCATGGGGGACATTGTGCTGGTTGCCATGTTGTATAGGTGACTTCCAAGTCAGCCATATTGCATGGGAGACATTGTGCTGGTGGCCATGTTCTATAGGTGACTTCCAAGTCAGCCATATTGCATGGGGGACATTGTGCTGGTTGCCATGTTGTATAGGTGACTTCCAAGTCAGCCATATTGCTTGGGGGACATTGTGCTGGTTGCCATGTTGTATAGGTGACTTCCAAGTCAGCCATATTGCCTGGGGGACATTGTGCTGGTTGTATTGTATAGGTGACTTCCAAGTCAGCCATATTGCATGGGGGACATTGTGCTGGTTGCCATGTTGTATAGGTGACTTCCAAGTCAGCCATATTGCATGGGGGACATTGTGCTGGTTGCCATGTTGTATAGGTGACTTCCAAGTGAGCCATATTGCTTGGGGGACATTGTGCTGGTTGTGTTGTATAGGTGACTTCCAAGTCAGCCATATTGCATGGGGGACATTGTGCTGGTTGTCTTGTATAGGTGACTTTCAAGTCAGCCGTGTTGCATGGGGGACATTGTGCTGGTGGCCATGTACTATAGGTGACTTCCAAGTCAGCCATATTGCATGGGGGACATTGTGCTGGTTGCCATGTTGTATAGGTGACTTCCAAGTGAGCCATATTGCTTGGGGGACATTGTGCTGGTTGCCATGTTGTATAGGTGACTTCCAAGTCAGCCATATTGCATGGGGGACATTGTGCTGGTGGCCATGTTCTATAGGTGACTTCCAAGTCAGCCATATTGCATGGGGACATTGTGCTGGTTGTTTTGTATAGGTGACTTCCAAGTCAGCCATATTGCATGGGGGACATTGTGCTGGTTGCCATGTTGTATAGGTGACTTCCAAGTCAGCCATATTGCATGGGGGACATTGTGCTGGTTGCCATGTTGTATAGGTGACTTCCAAGTCAGCCATATTGCATGGGGGACATTGTGCTGGTTGTGTTGTATAGGTGACTTCCAAGTCAGCCATATTGCTTGGGGGACATTGTGCTGGTGGCCATGTTGTATAGGTGACTTCCAAGTCAGCCATATTGCTTGGGGGACATTGTGCTGGTTGCCATGTTCTATAGGTGACTTCCAAGTCAGCCATATTGCATGGGGGACATTGTGCTGGTTGTGTTGTATAGGTGACTTCCAAGTCAGCCATATTGCATGGGGGACATTGTGCTGGTTGTATTGCATAGGTGACTTCCAAGTCAGCCATATTGCATGGGGGACATTGTGCTGGTTGCCATGTTGTATAGGTGACTTCCAAGTCAGCCATATTGCATGGGGGACATTGTGCTGGTTGTGTTGTATAGGTGACTTCCAAATCAGCCATATTGCATGGGGAACATTGTGCTGGTTGTATTGTATAGGTGACTTCCAAGTCAGCCATATTGCATGGGGGACATTGTGCTGGTTGTCTTGTATAGGTGACTTCCAAGTCAGCCATATTGCTTGGGGGACATTGTGCTGGTTGTATTGTATAGGTGACTTCCAAGTCAGCCATATTGCATGGGGGACATTGTGCTGGTTGCCATGTTGTATAGGTGACTTCCAAGTCAGCCATATTGCATGGGGGACATTGTGCTGGTGGCCATTTTCTATAGGTGACTTCCAAGTCAGCCATATTGCATTTGGGACATTGTGCTGGTTGTCTTATATAGGTGACTTCCAAGTCAGCCATATTGCTTGGGGGACATTGTGCTGGTTGTCTTGTATAGGTGACTTCCAAGTCAGCCATATTGCATGGGGGACATTGTGCTGGTTGCCATGTTGTATAGGTGACTTCCAAGTCAGCCATATTGCATGGGGGACATTGTGCTGGTTGCAATGTTGTATAGGTGACTTCCAAGTGAGACATATTGCTTGGGGGACATTGTGCTGGTTGTGTTGTATAGGTGACTTCCAAGTCAGCCATATTGCATGGGGGACATTGTGCTGGTTGTCTTGTATCGGTGACTTCCAAGTCAGCCGTGTTGCATGGGGGACATTGTGCTGGTGGCCATGTTCTATAGGTGACTTCCAAGTCAGCCATATTGCATGGGGGACATTGTGCTGGTTGCCATGTTGTATAGGTGACTTCCAAGTCAGCCATATTGCTTGGGGGACATTGTGCTGGTTGCCATGTTCTATAGGTGACTTCCAAGTCAGCCATATTGCATGGGGGACATTGTGCTGGTTGTGTTGTATAGGTGACTTCCAAGTCAGCCATATTGCATGGGGGACATTGTGCTGGTTGTGTTGTATAGGTGACTTCCAAGTCAGCCATATTGCATGGGGGACATTGTGCTGGTTGTCTTGTATAGGTGACTTTCAAGTCAGCCGTGTTGCATGGGGGACATTGTGCTGGTGGCCATGTACTATAGGTGACTTCCAAGTCAGCCATATTGCATGGGGGACATTGTGCTGGTTGCCATGTTGTATAGGTGACTTCCAAGTGAGCCATATTGCTTGGGGGACATTGTGCTGGTTGCCATGTTGTATAGGTGACTTCCAAGTCAGCCATATTGCATGGGGGACATTGTGCTGGTGGCCATGTTCTATAGGTGACTTCCAAGTCAGCCATATTGCATGGGGACATTGTGCTGGTTGTTTTGTATAGGTGACTTCCAAGTCAGCCATATTGCATGGGGGACATTGTGCTGGTTGCCATGTTGTATAGGTGACTTCCAAGTCAGCCATATTGCATGGGGGACATTGTGCTGGTTGCCATGTTGTATAGGTGACTTCCAAGTCAGCCATATTGCATGGGGGACATTGTGCTGGTTGTGTTGTATAGGTGACTTCCAAGTCAGCCATATTGCTTGGGGGACATTGTGCTGGTGGCCATGTTGTATAGGTGACTTCCAAGTCAGCCATATTGCTTGGGGGACATTGTGCTGGTTGCCATGTTCTATAGGTGACTTCCAAGTCAGCTATATTGCATGGGGGACATTGTGCTGGTTGTGTTGTATAGGTGACTTCCAAGTCAGCCATATTGCATGGGGGACATTGTGCTGGTTGTATTGCATAGGTGACTTCCAAGTCAGCCATATTGCATGGGGGACATTGTGCTGGTTGCCATGTTGTATAGGTGACTTCCAAGTCAGCCATATTGCATGGGGGACATTGTGCTGGTTGTGTTGTATAGGTGACTTCCAAATCAGCCATATTGCATGGGGAACATTGTGCTGGTTGTATTGTATAGGTGACTTCCAAGTCAGCCATATTGCATGGGGGACATTGTGCTGGTTGTCTTGTATAGGTGACTTCCAAGTCAGCCATATTGCTTGGGGGACATTGTGCTGGTTGTATTGTATAGGTGACTTCCAAGTCAGCCATATTGCATGGGGGACATTGTGCTGGTTGCCATGTTGTATAGGTGACTTCCAAGTCAGCCATATTGCATGGGGGACATTGTGCTGGTGGCCATTTTCTATAGGTGACTTCCAAGTCAGCCATATTGCATTTGGGACATTGTGCTGGTTGTCTTATATAGGTGACTTCCAAGTCAGCCATATTGCTTGGGGGACATTGTGCTGGTTGTCTTGTATAGGTGACTTCCAAGTCAGCCATATTGCATGGGGGACATTGTGCTGGTTGCCATGTTGTATAGGTGACTTCCAAGTCAGCCATATTGCATGGGGGACATTGTGCTGGTTGCAATGTTGTATAGGTGACTTCCAAGTGAGACATATTGCTTGGGGGACATTGTGCTGGTTGTGTTGTATAGGTGACTTCCAAGTCAGCCATATTGCATGGGGGACATTGTGCTGGTTGTCTTGTATCGGTGACTTCCAAGTCAGCCGTGTTGCATGGGGGACATTGTGCTGGTGGCCATGTTCTATAGGTGACTTCCAAGTCAGCCATATTGCATGGGGGACATTGTGCTGGTTGCCATGTTGTATAGGTGACTTCCAAGTCAGCCATATTGCTTGGGGGACATTGTGCTGGTTGCCATGTTCTATAGGTGACTTCCAAGTCAGCCATATTGCATGGGGGACATTGTGCTGGTTGTGTTGTATAGGTGACTTCCAAGTCAGCCATATTGCATGGGGGACATTGTGCTGGTTGTGTTGTATAGGTGACTTCCAAGTCAGCCATATTGCATGGGGGACATTGTGCTGGTTGTATTGCATAGGTGACTTCCAAGTCAGCCAGATTGCATGGGGGACATTGTGCTGGTTGCCATGTTGTATAGGTGACTTCCAAGTCAGCCATATTGCATGGGGGACATTGTGCTGGTTGTGTTGTATAGGTGACTTCCAAATCAGCCATATTGCATGGGGAACATTGTGCTGGTTGTATTGTATAGGTGACTTCCAAGTCAGCCATATTGCATGGGGGACATTGTGCTGGTTGTCTTGTATAGGTGACTTCCAAGTCAGCCATATTGCTTGGGGGACATTGTGCTGGTTGTATTGTATAGGTGACTTCCAAGTCAGCCATATTGCATGGGGGACATTGTGCTGGTTGCCATGTTGTATAGGTGACTTCCAAGTCAGCCATATTGCATGGGGGACATTGTGCTGGTGGCCATGTTCTATAGGTGACTTCCAAGTCAGCCATATTGCATTTGGGACATTGTGCTGGTTGTCTTGTATAGGTGACTTCCAAGTCAGCCATATTGCTTGGGGGACATTGTGCTGGTTGCCATGTCCTATAGGTGACTTCCAAGTCAGCCATATTGCATGGGGGACATTGTGCTGGTTGTCTTGTATAGGTGACTTCCAAGTCAGCCATATTGCATGGGGGACATTGTGCTGGTTGCCATGTTGTATAGGTGACTTCCAAGTCAGCCATATTGCATGGGGGACATTGTGCTGTTTGCCATGTTGTATAGGTGACTTCCAAGTGAGCCATATTGCTTGGGGGACATTGTGCTGGTTGTGTTGTATAGGTGACTTCCAAGTCAGCCATATTGCATGGGGGACATTGTGCTGGTTGTATTGCATAGGTGACTTCCAAGTCAGCCAGATTGCATGGGGGACATTGTGCTGGTTGCCATGTTGTATAGGTGACTTCCAAGTCAGCCATATTGCATGGGGGACATTGTGCTGGTTGTGTTGTATAGGTGACTTCCAAATCAGCCATATTGCATGGGGAACATTGTGCTGGTTGTATTGTATAGGTGACTTCCAAGTCAGCCATATTGCATGGGGGACATTGTGCTGGTTGTCTTGTATAGGTGACTTCCAAGTCAGCCATATTGCTTGGGGGACATTGTGCTGGTTGTATTGTATAGGTGACTTCCAAGTCAGCCATATTGCATGGGGGACATTGTGCTGGTTGCCATGTTGTATAGGTGACTTCCAAGTCAGCCATATTGCATGGGGGACATTGTGCTGGTGGCCATGTTCTATAGGTGACTTCCAAGTCAGCCATATTGCATTTGGGACATTGTGCTGGTTGTCTTGTATAGGTGACTTCCAAGTCAGCCATATTGCTTGGGGGACATTGTGCTGGTTGCCATGTCCTATAGGTGACTTCCAAGTCAGCCATATTGCATGGGGGACATTGTGCTGGTTGTCTTGTATAGGTGACTTCCAAGTCAGCCATATTGCATGGGGGACATTGTGCTGGTTGCCATGTTGTATAGGTGACTTCCAAGTCAGCCATATTGCATGGGGGACATTGTGCTGTTTGCCATGTTGTATAGGTGACTTCCAAGTGAGCCATATTGCTTGGGGGACATTGTGCTGGTTGTGTTGTATAGGTGACTTCCAAGTCAGCCATATTGCATGGGGGACATTGTGCTGGTTGTCTTGTATAGGTGACTTCCAAGTCAGCCGTGTTGCATGGGGGACATTGTGCTGGTGGCCATGTTCTATAGGTGACTTCCAAGTCAGCCATATTGCATGGGGGACATTGTGCTGGTTGCCATGTGCTATAGGTGACTTCCAAGTGAGCCATATTGCTTGGGTGACATTGTGCTGGTTGCCATGTTATATAGGTGACTTCCAAGTCAGCCATATTGCATGGGGAACATTGTGCTGGTGGCCATGTTCTATAGGTGACTTCCAAGTCAGCCACATTGCATGGGGGACATTGTGCTGGTTTCTTGTATAGGTGACTTCCAAGTCAACCATATTGCATTTAATAAGTCTAAGTTGCTGAAATAAGCCTATTTAATAAGCCTAAGTTGCTGAAATAAGTATATTTAATAAGCATAAGTTGCTGAAATAAGCCTATTTAATGAGTCTAAGTTGCTGAAATAAGGCTATTTAATAAGTCTAAGTTGCTGAAATAAGCCTATTTAATAAGGCTATTTAATAAGTCTAAGTTGCTGAAATAAACCTATTTAATAAGCCTAAGTTGCTAAAATAAGCCTATTTAATGAGGCTATTTAATAAGTCTATTTAATGAGCCTATTTAATAAGCCTATTTAATAAGCCTTTTTCAATAAGCCTATTTAATACGCCTAATTAATAAACATATTTAATAAGTATTTAATGAGCCTATTTAATAAGTCTATTTAATAAGCCTTTTTAATAAGCCTATTTAATAAATCTATTTAATAAGCCTATTTAATAAGTCTATTTAATAAGTCTATTTAATAAGCCTATTTAATAAGTATTTAATGAGCCTATTTAATAAGCCTATTTATTGAGCCTATTTAATAAGCCTATTTATTGAGCCTATTTTATAAGCCTATTTATTGAGCCTATTTAATGAGCCTATTTATTGAGCCTATTTAATAAGCCTATTTAATAAGTCTATTTAATAAGCCTATTTAATAAGCCTATTTAATAAGCCTATTTAATAAGCCTATTTAATAAGCCTATTTATTGAGCCTATTTAATAAGTCTATTTAATAAGCCTACTTAATAAGCCTATTTAATAATTATTTAATGAGCCTATTTAATAAGCCTATTTAATAAGCCTATTCATTGAGCCTATTTTATAAGCCTATTTATTGAGCCTATTTAATAAGCCTATTTATTGAGCCTATTTAATAAGCCTATTTATTGAGCCTATTTAATAAGTCTATTTAATAAGCCTATTTATTGAGCCTATTTAATAAGCCTATTTAATAAGCCTATTTATTGTACTTATTTAATAAGTCTATTTAATAAGCCTATTTAATAAGCCTATTTAATAAGTATTTAATGAGCCTATTTAATAAGTCTATTTAATAAGCCTATTTAATAAGGCTATTTAATTAGCCTAGGTTGCTGAAATAAGCCTATTTAATAAGCCTATTTAATAGGCCTATTTAATAAGTCTAAGTTGCTGAAATAAGCCTATTTAATAAGCCTAAGTTTCTGAATGAGCCTATTTAATAAGCCTAAGTTGCTGAAATAAGCTTATTTAATAAGCCTAAGTTGCTGAACAAGCCTATTTAATAAGCCTAAGTTGCTGAATAAACCTATTTAATAAGTCTAAGTTGCTGAAATAAGCCTATTTAATAAGGCTATTTAATAAGCCTAAGTTGCTGAAATAAGCATATTTAATAAGCCTATTTAATAAGCCTATTTAATAAGTATTTAATGAGGCTATTTAATAAGCCTATTTAATAAGCCTATTTAATAAGCCTATTTAATACGCCTATTTATTGAGCCTATTTAATAAGCCTGTTTATTGAGCCTATTTAATAAGCCTATTTATTGAGCCTATTTAATAAGCCTATTTAATAAGCCTATTTATTGAGCCTATTTAATAAGCCTGTTTATTGAGCCTATTTAATAAGCCTATTTATTGAGCCTATTTAATAAGCCTATTTATTGAGCCTATTTAATAAGCCGATTTAATAAGTCTATCTAATAAGCCTATTTAATAATCCTATTTAATAAGCCTATTTATTGAGCCTACTTAATAAGCCTATTTAATAAGCCTATTTATTGAGCCTATTTAATAAGTCTATTTAATAAGTCTAAGTTGCTTAAATAAGCCTATTTAATAAGCCTATTTAATAGGCCTATTTAATAAGCCTAAGTTGCTGAAATAAGCCTATTTAATATGCCTAAGTTGCTGAATAAGCCTATTTAATAAGTCTAAGTTGCTGAAATAAGGCTATTTAATAAGTCTAAGTTGCTGAAATAAGCCTATTTAATAAGCCTAAGTTGCTGAAATAAGGCTATTTAATAAGTCTAAGTTGCTGAAATAAGCCTATTTAATAAGCCTAAGTTGCTGAAATAAGTATATTTAATAAGCATAAGTTGCTGAAATAAGCCTATTTAATGAGTCTAAGTTGCTGAAATAAGGCTATTTAATAAGTCTAAGTTGCTGAAATAAGCCTATTTAATAAGGCTATTTAATAAGTCTAAGTTGCTGAAATAAACCTATTTAATAAGCCTAAGTTGCTAAAATAAGCCTATTTAATGAGGCTATTTAATAAGTCTATTTAATGAGCCTATTTAATAAGCCTATTTAATAAGCCTATTTAATAAGCCTATTTAATACACCTAATTAATAAACATATTTAATATGTATTTAATGAGCCTATTTAATAAGTCTATTTAATGAGCCTTTTTAATTAGCCTATTTAATAAATCTATTTAATAAGCCTATTTAATAAGTCTATTTAATAAGTTTATTTAATAAGCCTATTTAATAAGTATTTAATGAGCCTATTTAATAAGCCTATTTATTGAGCCTATTTAATAAGCCTATTTATTGAGCCTATTTTATAAGCCTATTTATTGAGCCTATTTAATAAGCCTATTTATTGAGCCTATTTAATAAGCCTATTTAATAAGTCTATTTAATAAGCCTATTTAATAAGCCTATTTAATAAGCCTATTTAATAAGCCTATTTAATAAGCCTATTTATTGAGCCTATTTAATAAGTCTATTTAATAAGCCTACTTAATAAGCCTATTTAATAATTATTTAATGAGCCTATTTAATAAGCCTATTTAATAAGCCTATTCATTGAGCCTATTTTATAAGCCTATTTATTGAGCCTATTTAATAAGCCTATTTATTGAGCCTATTTAATAAGCCTATTTATTGAGCCTATTTAATAAGTCTATTTAATAAGCCTATTTATTGAGCCTATTTAATAAGCCTATTTAATAAGCCTATTTATTGAGCTTATTTAATAAGTCTATTTAATAAGCCTATTTAATAAGCCTATTTAATAAGTATTTAATGAGCCTATTTAATAAGTCTATTTAATAAGCCTATTTAATAAGGCTATTTAATTAGCCTAAGTTGCTGAAATAAGCCTATTTAATAAGCCTATTTAATAGGCCTATTTAATAAGTCTAAGTTGCTGAAATAAGCCTATTTAATAAGCCTAAGTTTCTGAATGAGCTTATTTAATAAGCCTAAGTTGCTGAAATAAGCTTATTTAATAAGCCTAAGTTGCTGAACAAGCCTATTTAATAAGCCTAAGTTGCTGAATAAACCTATTTAATAAGTCTAAGTTGCTGAAATAAGCCTATTCAATAAGGCTATTTAATAAGCCTAAGTTGCTGAAATAAGCCTATTTAATAAGCCTATTTAATAAGCCTATTTAATAAGTATTTAATGAGGCTATTTAATAAGCCTATTTAATAAGCCTATTTAATAAGCCTATTTAATACGCCTATTTAATAAACATATTTAATAAGTATTTAATGAGCCTATTTAATAAGCCTATTTATTGAGCCTATTTAATAAGCCTATTTATTGAGCCTATTTAATAAGCCTATTTATTGAGCCTATTTAATAAGCCTATTTATTGAGCCTATTTAATACGCCTATTTAATAAGTCTATTTAATAAGCCAATTTAATAAGCCTATTTATTGAGCCTATTTAATAAGCCTATTTAATAAGCGTATTTATTGAGCCTATTTAATAAGTCTATTTATTAAGCCTATTTAATAGGCCTATTTAATAAATCTAAGTTGCTGAAATAAGCCTATTTAATAAGCCTATTTAATAGGCCTATTTAATAAGCCTAAGTTGCTGAAATAAGCCTATTTAATAAGTCTAAGTTGCTGAAATAAGGCTAACTAATAAGCCTAAGTTGCTGAAATAAGCCTATTTAATAAGCCTAAGTTGCTGAAATAAGGCTATTTAATAAGTCTAAGTTGCTGAAATAAGCCTATTTAATACGCCTAAATTGCTGAAATAAGTATATTTAATAAGCATAAGTCGCTGAAATAAGCCTATTTAATAAGTCTAAGTTGCTGAAATAAGGCTATTTAATAAGTCTAAGTTGCTGAAATAAACCTATTTAATAAGCCTAAGTTGCTAAAATAAGCCTATTTAATGAGGCTATTTAATAAGTCTATTTAATAAGCCTATTTAATAAGCCTATTTAATAAGCCTATTTAATGAGCCTATTTATTGAGCCTATTTAATAAGCCTGTTTATTGAGCCTATTTAATAAGCCTATTTATTGAGCCTATTTAATAAGCCGATTTAATAAGTCTATCTAATAAGCCTATTTAATAAGCCTATTTAATAAGCCTATTTATTGAGCCTACTTAATAAGCCTATTTAATAAGCCTATTTATTGAGCCTATTTAATAAGTCTATTTAATAAGCCTATTTAATAAGCCTATTTAATAAGTATTTAATGAGCCTATTTAATAAGTCTATTTAATAAGCCTATTTAATAGGCCTATTTAATAAGTCTAAGTTGCTTAAATAAGCCTATTTAATAAGCCTATTTAATATGTCTATTTAATAAGCCTAAGTTGCTGAAATAAGCCTATTTAATATGCCTAAGTTGCTGAATAAGCCTATTTAATAAGTCTAAGTTGCTGAAATAAGGCTATTTAATAAGCCTAAGTTGCTGAAATAAGCCTATTTAATACGCCTAAGTTGCTGAAATAAGGCTATTTAATAAGTCTAAGTTGCTGAAATAAGCCTATTTAATAAGCCTAAGTTGCTGAAATAAGTATATTTAATAAGCATAAGTTGCTGAAATAAGCCTATTTAATGAGTCTAAGTTGCTGAAATAAGGCTATTTAATAAGTCTAAGTTGCTGAAATAAGCCTATTTAATAAGGCTATTTAATAAGTCTAAGTTGCTGAAATAAACCTATTTAATAAGCCTAAGTTGCTAAAATAAGCCTATTTAATGAGGCTATTTAATAAGTCTATTTAATGAGCCTATTTAATAAGCCTATTTAATAAGCCTATTTAATAAGCCTATTTAATACACCTAATTAATAAACATATTTAATAAGTATTTAATGAGCCTATTTAATAAGTCTATTTAATAAGCCTTTTTAATAAGCCTATTTAATAAGTATTTAATGAGCCTATTTAATAAGCCTATTTATTGAGCCTATTTAATAAGCCTATTTATTGAGCCTATTTTATAAGCCTATTTATTGAGCCTATTTAATAAGCCTATTTATTGAGCCTATTTAATAAGCCTATTTAATAAGTCTATTTAATAAGCCTATTTAATAAGCCTATTTAATAAGCCTATTTAATAAGCCTATTTAATAAGCCTATTTATTGAGCCTATTTAATAAGTCTATTTAATAAGCCTACTTAATAAGCCTATTTAATAATTATTTAATGAGCCTATTTAATAAGCCTATTTAATAAGCCTATTCATTGAGCCTATTTTATAAGCCTATTTATTGAGCCTATTTAATAAGCCTATTTATTGAGCCTATTTAATAAGCCTATTTATTGAGCCTATTTAATAAGTCTATTTAATAAGCCTATTTATTGAGCCTATTTCATAAGCCTATTTAATAAGCCTATTTATTGAGCTTATTTAATAAGTCTATTTAATAAGCCTATTTAATAAGCCTATTTAATAAGTATTTAATGAGCCTATTTAATAAGTCTATTTAATAAACCTATTTAATAAGGCTATTTAATTAGCCTAAGTTGCTGAAATAAGCCTATTTAATAAGCCTATTTAATAGGCCTATTTAATAAGTCTAAGTTGCTGAAATAAGCCTATTTAATAAGCCTAAGTTTCTGAATGAGCCTATTTAATAAGCCTAAGTTGCTGAAATAACCTTATTTAATAAGCCTAAGTTGCTGAACAAGCCTATTTAATAAGCCTAAGTTGCTGAATAAACCTATTTAATAAGTCTAAGTTGCTGAAATAAGCCTATTCAATAAGGCTATTTAATAAGCCTAAGTTGCTGAAATAAGCCTATTTAATAAGCCTATTTAATAAGCCTATTTAATAAGCCTATTTAATACGCCTATTTAATAAACATATTTAATAAGTATTTAATGAGCCTATTTAATAAGCCTATTTATTGAGCCTATTTAATAAGCCTATTTATTGAGCCTATTTAATAAGCCTATTTATTGAGCCTATTTAATAAGCCTATTTATTGAGCCTATTTAATACGCCTATTTAATAAGTCTATTTAATAAGCCTATTTAATAAGCCTATTTATTGAGCCTATTTAATAAGCCTATTTAATAAGCGTATTTATTGAGCCTATTTAATAAGTCTATTTATTAAGCCTATTTAATAGGCCTATTTAATAAATCTAAGTTGCTGAAATAAGCCTATTTAATAAGCCTATTTAATAGGCCTATTTAATAAGTCTAAGTTGCTGAAATAAGGCTAATTAATAAGCCTAAGTTGCTGAAATAAGCCTATTTAATAAGCCTAAGTTGCTGAAATAAGGCTATTTAATAAGTCTAAGTTGCTGAAATAAGCCTATTTAATACGCCTAAATTGCTGAAATAAGTATATTTAATAAGCATAAGTCGCTGAAATAAGCCTATTTAATAAGTCTAAGTTGCTGAAATAAGGCTATTTAATAAGTCTAAGTTGCTGAAATAAACCTATTTAATAAGCCTAAGTTGCTAAAATAAGCCTATTTAATGAGGCTATTTAATAAGTCTATTTAATAAGCCTATTTAATAAGCCTATTTAATAAGCCTATTTAATGAGCCTATTTATTGAGCCTATTTAATAAGCCTGTTTATTGAGCCTATTTAATAAGCCTATTTATTGAGCCTATTTAATAAGCCTATTTATTGAGCCTATTTAATAAGCCGATTTAATAAGTCTATCTAATAAGCCTATTTAATAAGCCTATTTAATAAGCCTATTTATTGAGCCTACTTAATAAGCCTATTTAATAAGCCTATTTATTGAGCCTATTTAATAAGTCTATTTAATAAGCCTATTTAATAAGCCTATTTAATAAGTATTTAATGAGCCTATTTAATAAGTCTATTTAATAAGCCTATTTAATAGGCCTATTTAATAAGTCTAAGTTGCTTAAATAAGCCTATTTAATAAGCCTATTTAATAGGCCTATTTAATAAGCCTAAGTTGCTGAAATAAGCCTATTTAATAAGCCTAAGTTGCTGAATAAGCCTATTTAATAAGCCTAAGTTGCTGAAATAAGCCTATTTAATAAGTCTAAGTTGCTGAAATAAGGCTATTTAATAAGCCTAAGTTGCTGAAATAAGCCTATTTAATAAGCCTAAGTTGCTGAAATAAGGCTATTTAATAAGTCTAAGTTGCTGAAATAAGCCTATTTAATAAGCCTAAGTTGCTGAAATAAGTATATTTAATAAGCATAAGTTGCTGAAATCAGCCTATTTAATGAGTCTAAGTTGCTGAAATAAGGCTATTTAATAAGTCTAAGTTGCTGAAATAAGCCTATTTAATAAGCCTATTTAATAAGTATTTAATGAGGCTGTTTAATAAGCCTATTTAATAAGCCTATTTAATAAGCCTATTTAATACGCCTATTTAATAAACATATTTAATAAGTATTTAATGAGCCTATTTAATAAGCCTATTTATTGAGCCTATTTAATAAGCCTATTTATTGAGCCTATTTAATAAGCCTATTTATTGAGCCTATTTAATAAGCCTATTTAATAAGTCTATTTAATAAGCCTATTTAATAAGCCTATTTATTGAGCCTATTTAATAAGCCTATTTAATAAGCCTATTTAATGAACCTATTTAATAAGTCTATTTAATAAGCCTATTTAATAGGCCTATTTAATAAATCTAAGTTGCTGAAATAAGCCTATTTAATAAGCCTATTTAATAGGCCTATTTAATAAGCCTAAGTTGCTGAAATAAGCCTATTTAATAAGCCTAAGTTGCTGAAATAAGTCTATTTAATAAGTCTAAGTTGCTGAAATAAGCCTATTTAATACGCCTAAATTGCTGAAATAAGTATATTTAATAAGCATAAGTTGCTGAAATAAGCCTATTTAATAATTCTAAGTTGCTGAAGTAAGGCTATTTAATAAGTCTAAGTTGCTGAAATAAACCTATTTAATAAGCCTAAGTTGCTAAAATAAGCCTATTTAATGAGGCTATTTAATAAGTCTATTTAATAAGAATATTTAATAAGCCTATTTAATAAGCCTATTTAATAAGCCTATTTATTGAGCCTATTTAATAAGCCTGTTTATTGAGCCTATATAATAAGCCTATTTATTGAGCCTATTTAATAAGCCTATTTATTGAGCCTATTTAATAAGCTGATTTAATAAGTCTATCTAATAAGCCTATTTAATAAGCCTATTTAATAAGCCTATTTATTGAGCCTACTTAATAAGCCTATTTAATAAGCCTATTTATTGAACCTATTTGATAAGTCTATTTAATAAGCCTATTTAATAAGCCTATTTAATGAGTATTTAATGAGCTTATTTAATAAGTCTATTTAATAAGCCTATTTAATAGGCCTATTTAATAAGTCTAAGTTGCTTAAATAAGCCTATTTAATAAGCCTATTTAATAGGCCTATTTAATAAGCCTAAGTTGCTGAAATAAGCCTATTTAATAAGCCTAAGTTGCTGAATAAGCCTATTTAATAAGCCTAAGTTGCTGAAATAAGCCTATTTAATAAGTCTAAGTTGCGGAAATAAGGCTATTTAATAAGCCTAAGTTGCTGAAATAAGCCTATTTAATAAGCCTAAGTTGCTGAAATAAGGCTATTTAATAAGTCTAAGTTGCTGAAATTAGCCTATTTAATAAGCCTAAGTTGCTGAAATAAGTATATTTAATAAGCATAAGTTGCTGAAATCAGCCTATTTAATGAGTCTAAGTTGCTGAAATAAGGCTATTTAATAAGTCTAAGTTGCTGAAATAAGCCTATTTAATAAGCCTATTTAATAAGCCTATTTAATAAGTATTTAATGAGGCTATTTAATAAGCCTATTTAATAAGCCTATTTAATAAGCCTATTTAATACGCCTATTTATTGAGCCTATTTAATAAGTCTATTTAATAAGCCTATTTAATAAGCCTATTTAATACGCCTATTTAATAAACATATTTAATAAGTATTTAATGAGCCTATTTAATAAGCCTATTTATTGAGCCTATTTAATAAGCCTATTTATTGAGCCTATCTAATAAGCCTATTTATTGAGCCTATTTAATGAGCCTATTTATTGAGCCTATTTAATAAGCCTATTTAATAAGTCTATTTAATAAGCCTATTTAATAAGCCTATTTATTGAGCCTATTTAATAAGCCTATTTAATAAGCCTATTTATTGAGCCTATTTAATAAGTCTATTTAATAAGCCTATTTAATAAGCCTATTTAATAAGTATTTAATGAGCCTATTTAATAAGTCTATTTAATAAGCCTATTTAATAGACCTGTTTAATAAGTCTAAGTTGCTGAAATAAGCCTATTTAATAAGCCTATTTAATAGGCCTATTTAATAAGCCTAAGTTGCTGAAATAAGCCTATTTAATAAGTCTAAGTTGCTGAAATAAGGCTAATTAATAAGCCTAAGTTGCTGAAATAAGCCTATTTAATACGCCTAAATTGCTGAAATAAGTATATTTAATAAGCATAAGTTGCTGAAATAAGCCTATTTAATAAGTCTAAGTTGCTGAAGAAAGGCTATTTAATAAGTCTAAGTTGCTGAAATAAACCTATTTAATAAGCCTAAGTTGCTAAAATAAGCCTATTTAATGAGGCTATTTAATAAGTCTATTTAAAAAGCCTATTTAATAAGCCTATTTAATAAGCCTATTTAATAAGCCTATTTATTGAGCCTATTTAATAAGCCTGTTTATTGAGCCTATTTAATAAGCCTATTTATTGAGCCTATTTAATAAGCCTATTTATTGAGCCTATTTAATAAGCCGATTTAATAAGGCTATCTAATAAGCCTATTTAATAAGCCTATTTAATAAGCCTATTTATTGAGCCTACTTAATAAGCCTATTTAATAAGCCTATTTATTGAGCCTATTTAATAAGTCTATTTAATAAGCATATTTAATAAGCCTATTTAATAAGTATTTAATGAGCCTATTTAATAAGTCTATTTAATAAGCCTATTTAATAGGCCTATTTAATAAGTCTAAGTTGCTTAAATAAGCCTATTTAATAAGCCTATTTAATAGGCCTATTTAATAAGCCTAAGTTGCTGAAATAAGCCTATTTAATAAGCCTAAGTTGCTGAATAAGCCTATTTAATAAGCCTAAGTTGCTGAAATAAGCCTATTTAATAAGTCTAAGTTGCTGAAATAAGGCTATTTAATAAGTCTAAGTTGCTGAAATAAGCCTATTTAATAAGGCTATTTAATAAGTCTAAGTTGCTGAAATAAACCTATTTAATAAGCCTAAGTTGCTAAAATAAGCCTATTTAATGAGGCTATTTAATAAGTCTATTTAATAAGCCTATTTAATAAGCCTATTTAATAAGCCTATTTAATACGCCTATTTAATAAACATATTTAATAAGTATTTAATGAGCCTATTTAATAAGTCTATTTAATAAGCATTTTAATAAGCCTATTTAATAAATCTATTTAATAAGCCTATTTAATAAGCCTATTTAATAGGCCTATTTAATAAGCCTAAGTTGCTGAAATAAGCCTAGTTAATAAGCCTAAATTGCTGAATAAGCCTATTTAATAAGCCTAAGTTGCTGAAATAAGCCTATTTAATAAGTCTAAGTTGCGGAAATAAGGCTATTTAATAAGCCTAAGTTGCTGAAATAAGCCTATTTAATAAGCCTAAGTTGCTGAAATAAGGCTATTTAATAAGTCTAAGTTGCTGAAATTAGCCTATTTAATAAGCCTAAGTTGCTGAAATAAGTATATTTAATAAGCATAAGTTGCTGAAATCAGCCTATTTAATGAGTCTAAGTTGCTGAAATAAGGCTATTTAATAAGTCTAAGTTGCTGAAATAAGCCTATTTAATAAGCCTATTTAATAAGCCTATTTAATAAGTATTTAATGAGGCTATTTAATAAGCCTATTTAATAAGCCTATTTAATAAGCCTATTTAATACGCCTATTTAATAAACATATTTAATAAGTATTTAATGAGCCTATTTAATAAGCCTATTTATTGAGCCTATTTAATGAGCCTATTTATTGAGCCTATTTAATAAGCCTATTTAATAAGTCTATTTAATAAGCCTATTTAATAAGCCTATTTATTGAGCCTATTTAATAAGCCTATTTAATAAGCCTATTTATTGAGCCTATTTAATAAGTCTATTTAATAAGCCTATTTAATAAGCCTATTTAATAAGTATTTAATGAGCCTATTTAATAAGTCTATTTAATAAGCCTATTTAATAGACCTGTTTAATAAGTCTAAGTTGCTGAAATAAGCCTATTTAATAAGCCTATTTAATAGGCCTATTTAATAAGCCTAAGTTGCTGAAATAAGCCTATTTAATAAGTCTAAGTTGCTGAAATAAGGCTAATTAATAAGCCTAAGTTGCTGAAATAAGCCTATTTAATACGCCTAAATTGCTGAAATAAGTATATTTAATAAGCATAAGTTGCTGAAATAAGCCTATTTAATAAGTCTAAGTTGCTGAAGAAAGGCTATTTAATAAGTCTAAGTTGCTGAAATAAACCTATTTAATAAGCCTAAGTTGCTAAAATAAGCCTATTTAATGAGGCTATTTAATAAGTCTATTTAAAAAGCCTATTTAATAAGCCTATTTAATAAGCCTATTTAATAAGCCTATTTATTGAGCCTATTTAATAAGCCTGTTTATTGAGCCTATTTAATAAGCCTATTTATTGAGCCTATTTAATAAGCCTATTTATTGAGCCTATTTAATAAGCCGATTTAATAAGGCTATCTAATAAGCCTATTTAATAAGCCTATTTAATAAGCCTATTTATTGAGCCTACTTAATAAGCCTATTTAATAAGCCTATTTATTGAGCCTATTTAATAAGTCTATTTAATAAGCATATTTAATAAGCCTATTTAATAAGTATTTAATGAGCCTATTTAATAAGTCTATTTAATAAGCCTATTTAATAGGCCTATTTAATAAGTCTAAGTTGCTTAAATAAGCCTATTTAATAAGCCTATTTAATAGGCCTATTTAATAAGCCTAAGTTGCTGAAATAAGCCTATTTAATAAGCCTAAGTTGCTGAATAAGCCTATTTAATAAGCCTAAGTTGCTGAAATAAGCCTATTTAATAAGTCTAAGTTGCTGAAATAAGGCTATTTAATAAGTCTAAGTTGCTGAAATAAGCCTATTTAATAAGGCTATTTAATAAGTCTAAGTTGCTGAAATAAACCTATTTAATAAGCCTAAGTTGCTAAAATAAGCCTATTTAATGAGGCTATTTAATAAGTCTATTTAATAAGCCTATTTAATAAGCCTATTTAATAAGCCTATTTAATAAGCCTATTTAATACGCCTATTTAATAAACATATTTAATAAGTATTTAATGAGCCTATTTAATAAGTCTATTTAATAAGCATTTTAATAAGCCTATTTAATAAATCTATTTAATAAGCCTATTTAATAAGCCTATTTAATAGGCCTATTTAATAAGCCTAAGTTGCTGAAATAAGCCTAGTTAATAAGCCTAAATTGCTGAATAAGCCTATTTAATAAGCCTAAGTTGCTGAAATAAGCCTATTTAATAAGTCTAAGTTGCGGAAATAAGGCTATTTAATAAGCCTAAGTTGCTGAAATAAGCCTATTTAATAAGCCTAAGTTGCTGAAATAAGGCTATTTAATAAGTCTAAGTTGCTGAAATTAGCCTATTTAATAAGCCTAAGTTGCTGAAATAAGTATATTTAATAAGCATAAGTTGCTGAAATCAGCCTATTTAATGAGTCTAAGTTGCTGAAATAAGGCTATTTAATAAGTCTAAGTTGCTGAAATAAGCCTATTTAATAAGCCTATTTAATAAGCCTATTTAATAAGTATTTAATGAGGCTATTTAATAAGCCTATTTAATAAGCCTATTTAATAAGCCTATTTAATACGCCTATTTAATAGACATATTTAATAAGTATTTAATGAGCCTATTTAATAAGCCTATTTATTGAGCCTATTTAATAAGCCTATTTATTGAGCCTATTTAATAAGCCTATTTATTGAGCCTATTTAATAAGCCTATTTATTGAGCCTATTTAATAAGCCTATTTAATAAGTCTATTTAATAAGCCTATTTAATAAGCCTATTTATTGAGCCTATTTAATAAGCCTATTTAATAAGCCTATTTATTGAGCCTATTTAATAAGCCTATTTATTGAGCCTATTTAATAAGCCTATTTATTGAGCCTATTAAATAAGCCTGTTTATTGAGCCTATTTAATAAGCCTATTTATTGAGCCTATTTAATAAGCCTATTTAATAAGCCTATTTATTGAGCCTATTTAATAAGCCTGTTTATTGAGCCTATTTAATAAGCCTATTTATTGAGCCTATTTAATAAGCCTATTTATTGAGCCTATTTAATAAGCCGATTTAATAAGTCTATCTAATAAGCCTATTTAATAAGCCTATTTAATAAGCCTATTTATTGAGCCTACTTAATAAGCCTATTTAATAAGCCTATTTATTGAGCCTATTTAATAAGTCTATTTAATAAGCCTATTTAATAAGCCTATTTAATAAGTATTTAATGAGCCTATTTAATATGCCTATTTAATAAACATATTTAATAAGTATTTAATGAGCCTTTTTAATAAGTCTATTTAATAAGCCTTTTTATTAAGCCTATTTAATAAATCTATTTAATGAGCCTATTTAATAAGCCTATTTATTGAGCCTATTTAATAAGCCTATTTATTGAGCCTATTTAATAAGCCTATTTATTGAGCCTATTTAATAAGCCTATTTATTGAGCCTATTTAATAAGCCTATTTAATAAGCCTATTTAATAAGTATTTAATGAGCCTATTTAATACGCCTATTTAATAAACATATTTAATAAGTATTTAATGAGCCTTTTTAATAAGTCTATTTAATAAGCCTTTTTATTAAGCCTATTTAATAAATCTATTTAATGAGCCTATTTAATAAGCCTATTTATTGAGCCTATTTAATAAGCCTATTTATTGAGCCTATTTAATAAGCCTATTTATTGAGCCTATTTAATAAGCCTATTTATTGAGCCTATTTAATAAGCCTATTTAATAAGCCTATTTAAAAAGCCTATTTAATACGCCTATTTAATAAACACATTTAATAAGTATTTAATGAGCATTTTTAATAAGCCTATTTAATAAGTCTATTTAAAAAGCCTATTTAATAAGTCTATTTAATAAGTCTAGTTAATAAGCCTACTTAATATGTATTTAATGAGCCTATTTAATAAGTCTATTTAATAAGCCTATTTAATAGGCCTATTTAATAAGTCTAAGTTGCTGAAAAAAGCCTATTTAATAAGCCTAAGTTGCTGAATAAGCCGATTTAATAAGCATAAGTTGCTGAAATAAGCCTTTTTAATAAGTCTAAGTTGCTGAAATAAGCCTATTTAATAAGCCTAAGTTGCTGAAATAAGCCTATTTAATAAGCCTATTTAATAAGCCTAAGTTGCTGAAATAAGCCTATTTAATAAGCCTAAGTTGCTGAATGAGCCTATTTAATAAGCCTAAGTTGCTGAAATAAGCCTATTTAATAAGCCTAAGTTGCTTAATAAGCCTATTTAATAAGCCTAAGTTGCTGAATAAACCTATTTAATAAGTCTAAGTTGCTGAAATAAGCCTATTTAATAAGGCTATTTAATAAGCCTAAGTTGCTGAATAAGCCTATTTAATAAGTCTAAGTTGCTGAAATAAGGCTATTTAATAAGCCTAAGTTGCTGAAATAAGGCTATTTAATAAGTTTAAGTTGCTGAAATAAGCCTATTTAATAAGCCTAAGTTGCTGAAATAAGCCTATTTAATAAGGCTATTTAATGAGCCTAAGTTGCTGATTTAAAAATGCTATTTAATACGCCTAAGTTGCTGAAATAAATCTGTTTAATAAGGCTATTTAATAAGCATAAGTTGCTGAAATAAGCTTATTTAATAAGCCTAAGTTGCTGAAATAAGCCTATTTAATAAGGCTATTTAATAAGTCTAAGTTGCTGAAATAAACCTATTTAATAAGTCTAAGTTGCTAAAATAAGCCTATTTAATGAGGCTATTTAATAAGTCTATTTAATAAGCCTATTTAATAAGCCTATTTAATAAGCCTATTTAATAAGCCTATTTAATACGCCTATTTAATAAACATATTTAATAAGTATTTAATGAGCCTTTTTAATAAGTCTATTTAATAAGCCTTTTTATTAAGCCTATTTAATAAGTCTATTTAATAAGCCTATTTAATAAGGCTATTTAATAAGTCTATTTCATAAGCCTATTTAATAAGTATTTAATGAGCCTATTTAATAAGCCTATTTATTGAGCCTATTTAATAAGCCTATTTATTGAGCCTATTTAATAAGCCTATTTATTGAGCCTATTTAATAAGCCTATTTATTGAGCCTATTTAATAAGCCTATTTAATAAGCCTATTTAATAAGCCTATTTAATATGCCTATTTAATAAACACATTTAATAAGTATTTAATGAGCATTTTTAATAAGCCTATTTAATAAGTCTATTTAATAAGCCTATTTAATAAGTCTATTTAATAAGTCTAGTTAATAAGCCTACTTAATATGTATTTAATGAGCCTATTTAATAAGTCTATTTAATAAGCCTATTTAATAGGCCTATTTAATAAGTCTAAGTTGCTGAAAAAAGCCTATTTAATAAGCCTAAGTTGCTGAATAAGCCTATTTAATAAGCCTAAGTTGCTGAAATAAGCCTTTTTAATAAGTCTAAGTTGCTGAAATAAGCCTATTTAATAAGCCTAAGTTGCTGAAATAAGCCTATTTAATAAGGCTATTTAAGAAGCCTAAGTTGCTGAAATAAGGCTATTTAATAAGCCTTTTTAATAAGCCTATTTAATAAGTCTATTTAATAAGCCTTTTTAATAAGTCTATTTAATAAGTCTATTTAATAAGCCTATTTAATAAGTATTTAATGAGCCTATTTAATAAGCCTATTTATTGAGCCTATTTAATAAGCCTATTTATTGAGCCTATTTAATAAGCCTATTTATTGAGCCTATTTAATAAGCCTATTTATTGAGCCTATTTAATAAGCCTATTTAATTAGTCTATTTAATAAGCCTATTTAATAAGCCTATTTATTGACCCTATTTAATAAGCCTATTTAATAAGCATATTTATTGAGCCTATTTAATAAGTCTATTTAATACGCCTATTTAATAAGCCTATTTAATAAGTATTTAATGAGCCTATTTAATAAGTCTATTTAATAAGCCTATTTAATAGACCTGTTTAATAAGTCTAAGTTGCTGAAATAAGCCTATTTAATAAACCTATTTAATAGGCCTATTTAATAAGTCTAATTTGCTGAAATAAGCCTATTTAATAAGTCTAAGTTGCTGAAATAAGGCTATTTAATGAGCCTAAGTTGCTGAAATAACCCTATTTAATAAGCCTAAGTTGCTGAAATAAGGCTATTTAATACGTCCAAGTTGCTGAAATAAGTATATTTAATAAGCATTAGTTGCTGAAATAAGCTTATTTAATAAGTCTAAGTTGCTGAAATAAAGCTACTTAATAAGTCTAAGTTGCTGAAATAAGCCTTTTTAATCAGCGAAAGTTGCTGAAATAAGCTTATTTAATAAGCCCAAGTTGCTGAAATAAGCCTATTTAATAAGGATCTATAATAAGTCTAAGTTGCTGAAATAAACCTATTTATTAAGCCCAAGTTGCTAAAATAAGCCTATTTAATAAGCCTATTTAATAAGCCTATTTAATACACCTATTTAATAAACACATTTAATGAGTATTTAATGAGCATTTTTTTATAAGGCTATTGAATAAGTCTATTTAATAAGCCTATTTAATAAGTCTATTTAATAAGTCTAGTTAATAAGCCTATTTAATAAGTATTTAATGAGCCTATTTAAAAAGCCTATTCATTGAGCCTATTTAATAAGCCTATTTATTGAGCCTATTTAATAAGCCTATTTATTGAGCCTATTTAATACGCCTATTTAATAAGCCTATTTATTGAGCCCATTTAATAAGTCTATTTAATAAGCCTATTTAATAAGACTATTTAATAAGTATTTAATGAGCCTATTTAATAAGTCTATTTAATAAGCCTATTTAATAGGCCTATTTAATAAGTCTAATTTGCTGAAATAAGCCTATTTAATAAGCCTAAGTTGCTGAAAACGCCTATTTAATAAGCCTAAGTTGCTGAAATAAGCCTTTTTAATAAGTCTAAATTGCTGAAATAAGCCTATTTAATAAGCCTAAGTTGCTGAAATAAGCCTATTTAATAAGGCTATTTAATAAGCCTAAGTTGCTGAATAAGCCTATTTAATAAGTCTAAATTGCTGAAATAACGCTATTTAATAAGCCTAAGTTGCTGAAATAAGTCTATTTAATAAGCCTAAGTTGCTAAAATAAGCCTATTTAATGAGGCTATTTAATAAGTCTATTTAATAAGCCTATTTAATAAGCCTATTTAATAAGCCTATTTAATATGCCTATTTAATAAACCTATTTAATAAGTATTTAATGAGCATTTTTAATAAGCCTATTGAATAAGTCTATTTAATAAGCCTATTTAATAAGTCTATTTAATAAGTCTAGTTAATAAGCCTATTTAATAAGTATTTAATGAGCCTATTTAATAAGCCTATTTATTGAGCCTATTTAATAAGCCTATTTATTGAGCCTATTTAATAAGCCTATTTATTGAGCCCATTTAATAAGTCTATTAAATATGCCTATTTAATAAGCCTATTTAATAAGTATTTAATGAGCCTATTTAATAAGTCTATTTAATAAGCCTATTTAATAGGCCTATTTAATAAGTCTAAGTTGCTGAAATAAGCCTATTTAATAAGCCTAAGTTGCTGAATAAGCCTATTTAATAAGTCTAAGTTGCTGAAATAAGCCTATTTAATAAGCCTAAGTTGCTGAAATAACCCTATTTAATAAGGCTATTTAATAAGCCTAAGTTGCTGAATAAGCCTATTTAATAAGTCTAAATTGCTAAAATAACGCTATTTAATAAGCCTAAGTTGCTGAAATAAGCCTATTTAATAAGCCTAAGTTGCTAAAATAAGCCTATTTAATGAGGCTATTTAATAAGTCTATTTAATAAGCCTATTTAATAAGCCTATTTAATACGCCTATTTAATAAACCTATTTAATAAGTATTTAATGAGCCTATTTAATAAGTCTATTTAATAAGCCTTTTAATACGCCTATTTAATAAGCCTATTTAAAAAGCCTATTTAATAAGTCTATTTAATAAGTCTATTTAATAAGCCTTTTTAATAAGTATTTAATGAGCCTATTTAATAAGCCGATTTATTGAGCCTATTTAATAAGCCTATTTAATAAGTCTATTTAATAAGCCTATTTAATAAGCCTAATTAATAAGCCTATTTATTAAGCATATTTATTGAGCCTATTTAATGAGTCTATTTAATAAGCCTGTCTAATAAGCCTATTTAATAAGTATTGAATGAGCCTATTTAATAAGTCTAAGTTGCTGAATAAGCCTATTTAATAAGCCTAAGTTGCTGAAATAAGCCTATTTAATAAGCCTATTTAATAAGCCTAAGTTGCTGAATAAGCCTATTTAATAAGCCTAAGTTGCTGAAATAAGCCTATTTAATAAGTCTAAGTTGTTGAAATAAGGCTATTTAATGAGCCTTAGTTGCTGAAATAAGCCTATTTAATAAGCCTAAGTTGCTGAAATAAGGCTATTTAATACGTCCAAGTTGCTAAAATAAGCCTATTTAATAAGCCTAAGTTGCTGAAATAAGTATATTTAATAAGCATAAGTTGCTGAAATAAGCCTATTTAATAAGTCTAAGTTGCTGAAATAAGGCTATTTAATAAGTCTAAGTTGCTGAAATAAGCCTTTTTAATGAGCATAAGTTGCTGAAATAAGCTTATTTAATAAGCCCAAGTTGCTGAAATAAGCCTATTTAATAAGGATTTTTAATAAGTCTAAGTTGCTGAAATAAACCTATTTAATAAGCCCAAGTTGCTAAAATAAGCCTATTTAATGAGGATATTTAATAAGTCTATTTAATAAGCCTATTTAATAAGTCTAGTTAATAAGCCTATTTAATAAGTATTTAATGAGCCTATTTAATAAGCCTATTTATTGAGCCTATTTAATAAGCCTATTTATTGAGCCTATTTAATAAGCCTATTTATTGAGCCTATTTAATACACCTATTTAATAAGCCTATTTATTGAGACCATTTAATAAGTCTATTTAATAAGCCTATTTAATAAGCCTATTTAATAAGTATTTAATGAGCCTATTTAATAAGTCTATTAAATAAGCCTATTTAATAGGCCTATTTAATAAGTCTAAGTTGCTGAAATAAGCCTATTTAATAAGCCTAAGTTGCTGAATAAGCCTATTTAATAAGCCTAATTTGCTGAAATAAGCCTTTTTAATAAGTCTAAGTTGCTGAAATAAGCCTATTTAATAAGTCTAAATTGCTGAAATAATGCTATTTAATAAGCCTAAGTTGCTGACATAAGCGTATTTAATAAGCCTAAGTTGCTAAAATAAGCCTATTTAATGAGGCTATTTAATAAGTCTATTTAATAAGCCTATTTAATAAGCCTATTTAATACGCCTATTTAATAAACCTATTTAATAAGTATTTAATGAGCCTATTTAATAAGTCTATTTAATAAGCCTTTTAATAAGCCTATTTAATAATCCTATTTAATAAGTATTTAATGAGCCTATTTAATAAGCCTATTTATTGAGCCTATTTAATAAGCCTATTTATTGAGCCTATTTAATAAGCCTATTTATTGAGCCTATTTAATAAGCTTATTTATTGAGCCTATTTAATAAGCCTATTTAATAAGTCTATTTAATAAGCCTATTTAATAAGCCTAATTAATAAGCCTATTTAATAAGCCTATTTATTGAGCCTATTTAATGAGTCTATTTAATAAGCCTGTTTAATAAGCCTATTTAATAAGTATTGAATGAGCCTATTTAATAAGCCTAAGTTGCTGAATAAGCCTATTTAATAAGCCTAAGTTGCTGAAATAAGCCTATTTAATAAGCCTATTTAATATGCCTAAGTTGCTGAATAAGCCTATTTAATAAGCCTAACTTGCTGAAATAAGCCTATTTAATAAGTCTAAGTTGCTGAAATAAGGCTATTTAATGAGCCTAAGTTGCTGAAATAAGCCTATTTAATAAGCCTAAGTTGCTGAAATAAGACTATTTAATACGTCCAAGTTGCTAAAATAAGCCTATTTAATAAGCCTAAGTTGCTGAAATAAGTATATTTAATAAGCATAAGTTGCTGAAATAAGCCTATTTAATAAGTCTAAGTTGCTGAAATAAGGCTATTTAATAAGTCTAAGTTGCTGAAATAAGCCTTTTTAATCAGCGAAAGTTGCTGAAATAAGCTTATTTAATAAGCCTAAGTTTCTGAAATAAGCCTATTTAATAAGGATCTTTAATAAGTCTAAGTTGCTGAAATAAACCTATTTAATAAGCCTATTTAATAAGCCTAAGTTGCTGCATAAGCCTATTTAATAAGCCTAAGTTGCTGAAATAAGCCTATTTAATAAGTCTAAGTTGCTGAAATAAGGCTATTTAATGAGCCTAAGTTGCTGAAATAAGCCTATTTAATAAGCCTAAGTTGCTGAAATAAGGCTATTTAATACATCCAAGTTGCTAAAATAAGCCTATTTAATAAGCCTAAGTTGCTGAAATAAGTATATTTAATAAGCATAAGTTGCTGAAATAAGCCTATTTAATAAGTCTAAGTTGCTGAAATAAGGCTATTTAATAAGTCTAAGTTGCTGAAATAAGCCTTTTTAATCAGCGAAAGTTGCTGAAATAAGCTTATTTAATAAGCCCAAGTTGCTGAAATAAGCCTATTTAATAAGGATCTTTAATAAGTCTAAGTTGCTGAAATAAACCTATTTAATAAGCCCAAGTTGCTAAAATAAGCCTATTTAATAAGCCTATTTAATAAGCCTATTTAATACACCTATTTAATAAACACATTTAATGAGTATTTAATGAGCATTTTTAATAAGCCTATTGAATAAGTCTATTTAATAAGCCTATTTAATAAGTCTATTTAATAAGTCTAGTTAATAAGCCTATTTAATAAGTATTTAATGAGCCTATTTAAAAAGCCTATTTATTGAGCCTATTTAATAAGCCTATTTATTGAGCCTATTTAATAAGCCTATTTATTGAGCCTATTTAATACGCCTATTTAATAAGCCTATTTATTGAGCCCATTTAATAAGTCTATTTAATAAGCCAATTTAATAAGCCTATTTAATAAGTATTTAATGAGCCTATTTAATAAGTCTATTTAATAAGCCTATTTAATAGGCCTATTTAATAAGTCTAATTTGCTCAAATAAGCCTATTTAATAAGCCTAAGTTGCTGAATAAGCCTATTCAATAAGCCTAAGTTGCTGAAATAAGCCTTTTTAATAAGTCTAAGTTGCTGAAATAAGCCTATTTAATAAGCCTAAGTTGCTGAAATAAGCCTATTTAATAAGGCTATTTAATAAGCCTAAGTTGCTGAATAAGCCTATTTAATAAGTCTAAATTGCTGAAATAACGCTATTTAATAAGCCTAAGTTGCTGAAAGAAGTCTATTTAATAAGCCTAAGTTGCTGAATAAACCTATTTAATAAGTCTAAGTTGCTGAAATAAGCCTATTTAATAAGGCTATTTAATAAGCCTATTTAATAAGGCTATTTAATAAGCCTATTTAATATGCCTATTTAATAAACCTATTTAATAAGTATTTAATGAGCCTATTTAATAAGTCTATTTAATAAGCCTTTTAATAAGCCTATTTAATAAGTCTAAGTTGCTGAAATAAGCCTATTTAATAAGCCTAAGTTTCTGAATGAGCCTATTTAATAAGCCTAAGTTGCTGAATAAACCTATTTAATAAGTCTAAATTGCTGAAATAAGCCTATTTAATAACGCTATTTAATAAGCCTAAGTTGCTGAAATAAGCCTATTTAATAAGCCTAAGTTGCTAAAATAAGCCTATTTAATGAGGCTATTTAATAAGTCTATTTAATAAGCCTATTAAATAAGCCTATTTAATAAGCCTATTTAATACGCCTATTTAATAAACCTATTTAATAAGTATTTAATGAGCCTATTTAATAAGTCTATTTAATAAGCCTTTTAATAAGCCTATTTAATAAGCCTATTTAATAAGCCTATTTAATAAGTCTATTTAATAAGTCTATTTAATAAGCCTATTTAATAAGTATTTAATGAGCCTATTTAATAAGCCTATTTATTGAGCCTATTTAATAAGCCTATTTATTGAGCCTATTTAATAAGCCTATTTAATAAGCCTAATTAATAAGCCTATTTAATAAGCCTATTTAATAAGTATTGAATGAGCCTATTTAATAAGCCTAAGTTGCTGAATAAGCCTATTTAATAAGCCTAAGTTGCTGAAATAAACCTATTTAATAAGCCTATTTAATAAGCCTAAGTTGCTGAATAAGCCTATTTAATAAGCCTAAGTTGCTGAAATAAGCCTATTTAATAAGCCTAAGTTTCTGAATGAGCCTATTTAATAAGCCTAAGTTGCTGAATAAACCTATTTAATGAGTCTAAATTGCTGAAATAAGCCTATTTAATAACGCTATTTAATAAGCCTAAGTTGCTGAAAAAGCCTATTTAATAAGCCTAAGTTGCTAAAATAAGCCTATTTAATGAGGCTATTTAATAAGTCTATTTAATAAGCCTATTAAATAAGCCTATTTAATAAGCCTATTTAATACGCCTATTTAATAAACCTATTTAATAAGTATTTAATGAGCCTATTTAATAAGTCTATTTAATAAGCCTTTTAATAAGCCTATTTAATAAGCCTATTTAATAAGCCTATTTAATAAGTCTATTTAATAAGTCTATTTAATAAGCCTATTTAATAAGTATTTAATGAGCCTATTTAATAAGCCTATTTATTGAGCCTATTTAATAAGCCTATTTATTGAGCCTATTTAATAAGCCTATTTAATAAGCCTAATTAATAAGCCTATTTAATAAGCCTATTTATTGAGCTTATTTAATGAGTCTATTTAATAAGCCTGTTTAATAAGCCTATTTAATAAGTATTGAATGAGCCTATTTAATAAGCCTAAGTTGCTGAATAAGCCTATTTAATAAGCCTAAGTTGCTGAAATAAACCTATTTAATAAGCCTATTTAATAAGCCTAAGTTGCTGAATAAGCCTATTTAATAAGCCTAAGTTGCTGAAATAAGCCTATTTAATAAGCCTAAGTTGCTGAAATAAGGCTATTTAATACATCCAAGTTGCTAAAATAAGCCTATTTAATAAGCCTAAGTTGCTGAAATAAGTATATTTAATAAGCATAAGTTGCTGAAATAAGCCTATTTAATAAGTCTAAGTTGCTGAAATAAGGCTATTTAATAAGTCTAAGTTGCTGAAATAAGCCTTTTTAATCAGCGAAAGTTGCTGAAATAAGCTTATTTAATATGCCCAAGTTGCTGAAATAAGCGTATTTAATAATGATCTTTAATAAGTCTAAGTTGCTGAAATAAACCTATTTAATAAGCCCAAGTTGCTAAAATAAGCCTATTTAATGAGGATATTTAATAAGTCTATTTAATAAGCCTATTTAATAAGCCTATTTAATAAGCCTATTTAATACACCTATTTAATAAACACATTTAATAAGTATTTAATGAGCATTTTTAATAAGCCTATTGAATAAGTCTATTTAATAAGCCTATTTAATAAGTCTATTTAATAAGTCTAGTTAATAAGCCTATTTAATAAGTATTTAATGAGCCTATTTAATAAGCCTATTTATTGAGCCTATTTAATAAGCCTATTTATTGAGCCTATTTAATAAGCCTATTTATTGAGCCTATTTAATACGCCTATTTAATAAGCCTATTTATTGAGCCCATTTAATAAGTCTATTTAATAAGCCTATTTAATAAGCCTATTTAATAAGTATTTAATGAGCCTATTTCATAAGTCTATTTAATAAGCCTATTTAATAGGCCTATTTAATAAGTCTAATTTGCTGAAATAAGCCTATTTAATAAGCCTAAGTTGCTGAATAAGCCTATTTAATAAGCCTAAGTTGCTGAAATAAGCCTTTTTAATAAGTCTAAGTTGCTGAAATAAGCCTATTTAATAAGCCTAAGTTGCTGAAATAAGCCTATTTCATAAGGCTATTTAATAAGCCTAAGTTGCTGAATAAGCCTATTTAATAAGTCTAAATTGCTGAAATAACGCTATTTAATAAGCCTAAGTTGCTGAAACAAGCCTATTTAATAAGGCTATTTAATAAGCCTATTTAATATGCCTATTTAATAAACCTATTTAATAAGTATTTAATGAGCCTATTTAATAAGTCTATTTAAAAAGCCTTTTAATAAGCCTATTTAATAAGTCTAAGTTGCTGAAATAAGCCTATTTAATAAGCCTAAGTTTCTGAATGAGCCTATTTAATAAGCCTAAGTTGATGAAATTAGCCTATTTAATAAGCCTATTTAATAGGCCTATTTAATAAGTCTAAGTTGCTGAAATAAGCCTATTTAATAAGCCTAAGTTTCTAAATGAGCCTATTTAATAAGCCTAAGTTGCTGAAATAAGCCTATTTAATAAGCCTAAGTTGCTGAATAAGCCTATTTAATAAGCCTAAGTTGCTGAATAAACCTATTTAATAAGTCTAAATTGCTGAAATAAGCCTATTTAATAAGCCTATTTAATAAGCCTATTTAACAAGTATTTAATGAGCCTATTTAATAAGTCTATTTAATAAGCCTATTTAATAGGCCTATTTAATAATCTAATTTGCTGAAATAAGCCTATTTAATAAGCCTAAGTTGCTGAATAAGCCTATTTATTAAGCCTAAGTTGCTGAAATAAGTCTTTGTAATAAGTCTAAGTTGCTGAAATAAGCCTATTTAATAAGCCTAAGTTGCTGAAATAAGCCTATTTAATAAGGCTATTTAATAAGCCTAAGTTGCTGAATAAGCCTATTTAATAAGTCTAAATTGCTGAAATAACGCTATTTAATAAGCCTAAGTTGCTGAAATAAGTCTATTTAATAAGCCTAAGTTGCTAAAATAAGCCTATTTAATGAGGCTATTTAATAAGTCTATTTAATAAGCCTATTTAATAAGCCTATTTAATAAGCCTATTTAAAATGCCTATTTAATAAACCTATTTAATAAGTATTTAATGAGCCTATTTAATAAGTCTATTTAATAAGCCTTTTAATTAGCCTATTAGCCTAAGTCTAAGTTGCTGAAATAAGCCTATTTAATAAGCCTAAGTTTCTGAATGAGCCTATTTAATAAGCCTAAGTTGATGAAATTAGCCTATTTAATAAGCCTATTTAATAGGACTATTTAATAAGTCTAAGTTGCTGAAATAAGCCTATTTAATAAGCCTACGTTTCTGAATGAGCCTATTTAATAAGCCTAAGTTGCTGAAATAAGCCTATTTAATAAGCCTAAGTTGCTGAATAAACCTATTTAATAAGTCTAAATTGCTGAAATAAGCCTATTTAATAACGCTATTTAATAAGCCTAAGTTGCTGTAATAAGCCTATTTAATAAGCCTAAGTTGCAAAAATAAGCCTATTTAATGAGGCTATTTAATAAGTCTATTTAATAAGCCTATTTAATAAGCCTATTTAATAAGCCTATTTAATACGCCTATTTAAAAAACCTATTTAATAAGTATTTAATGAGCCTATTTAATAAGTCTATTTAATAAGCCTTTTAATAAGCCTATTTAATAAGCCTATTTAATAAGCCTATTTAATAAGTCTATTTAATAAGTCTATTTAATCAGCCTATTTAATAAGTATTTAATGAGCCTATTTAATAAGCCTATTTATTGAGCCTATTTAATAAGCCTATTTATTGAGCCTATTTAATAAGCCTATTTATTGAGCCTATTTAATAAGCCTATTTAATAAGTCTATTTAATAAGCCTATTTAATAAGCCTATTTAATACGCCTATTTAATAAACCTATTTAATACGCCTATTTAATGAACCTATTTAATAAGTATTTGATGAGCCTATTTAATAAGTCTTTTTAATAAGCCTATTTAATAAGCCTATTTAATAAGCCTATTTATTAAGCCTATTTAATAAGCCTATCTAATAAGCCTTATTATTGAGCCTATTTAATAAGTCTATTTAATAAACCTATTTAATACGCCTATTTAATAAGTATTTAATGAGCCTATTTAATAAGTCTATTTAATAAGCCTATTTAATAAGTCTATTTAATAAGCCTATTTAATAAGCCTATTTAATAAGCCTATTTAATAAGCCTATTTAATAAGCCTATATATTAAGCCTATTTAATGAGCCTATTTAATAAGCCTATTTAATAAGCCTATTTATTGAGCCTATTTAATAAGTCTATTTAATAAGCCTGTTTAATAAGCCTATTTAATTAATATTTAATGAGCCTATTTAATAAGCCTAAGTTGCTGAATAAGCCTATTTAATAAGCCTAAGTTGCTGAAAAAGGCCTATTTAATAAGCCTAAGTTGCTGAATAAGCCTATTTAATAAGCCTGAGTTGCTGAAATAAGCCTATTTAATAAGGCTATTTAATAAGTCTAAGTTGCTGAAATAAACCTATTAAATAAGCCTAAGTTGCTAAAATAAGCCTATTTAATGAGGCTATTTAATAAGTCTATTTAATAAGCCTATTTAATAAGCCTATTTAATAAGCCTATTTAATAAGCATATTTAATACGCCTATTTAATAAGCATATTTAATACGCCTATTTAATAAACCTATTTAATAAATATTTAATGAGCCTATGTATTAAGTCTATTTAATACGCCTTTTTAATAAGCCTTTTTTAATAAGTCTATTTAATAAGCTTATTTAATAAGTATATTTAATAAGTCTATTTAATAAGCCTACTTAATAAGTATTTAATGAGCCTATTTAATAAGCCTATTTTTTGAGCCTATTTAATACGCCTATTTATTGAGCCTATTTAATAAGCCTATTTATTGAGCCTATTTAATAGGCCTATTTATTGAGCCTATTTAATAAGTCTTTTTAATAAGCCTATTTAATAAGCCTATTTAATAAGCCTATTTATTAAGCCTATTTAATAAGCCTATCTAATAAGCCTTATTATTGAGCCTATTTAATAAGTCTATTTAATAAACCTATTTAATACGCCTATATAATAAGTATTTAATGAGCCTATTTAATAAGTCTATTTAATAAGCCTATTTAATAGGCCTATTTAATAAGCCTAAGTTGCTGAAATAAGCCTATTTAATAAGGCTATTTAATAAGTCTAAGTTGCTGAAATAAACCTATTTAATAAGCCTAAGTTGCTAAAATAAGCCTATTTAATGAGGCTATTTAATAAGTCTATTTAATAAGCCTATTTAATAAACCTATTTAATAAGCCTATTTAATACGCCTATTTAATAAACCTATTTAATACGCCTATTTAATAAACCTATTTAATAAGTATTTGATGAGCCTATTTAATAAGTCTATTTAATAAGCCTTTTTAATAAGCCTATTTAATAAGTCTATTTAATTAGCCTATTTAATTAGTCTATTTAATAAGTCTATTTAATAAGCCTATTTAATAAGTATTTAATGAGCCTATTTAATAAGCCTATTTATTGAGCCTATTTAATAAGCCTATTTATTGAGCCTATTTAATAAGCCTATTTATTGAGCCTATTTAATTAGCCTATTTATTGAGCCTATTTCATACGCCTATTTAATAAGCCTATTTAATAAGCCTATTTAATAAGCCTATTTAATAAGCCTATTTAATAAGCCTATTTAATACGCCTATTTAATAAACCTATTTAATAAGTATTTAATGAGCCTATTTAATAAGCCTATTTATTGAGCCGATTTAATAAGCCTATTTATTGAGCCTATTTGATAAGCCTATTTATTGAGCCTATTTAATACGCCTATTTATTGAGCCTATTTCATACGCCTATTTAATTAGTCTATTTAATAAGCCTATTTAATAAGCCTATTTAATACGCCTATTTAATAAGCCTATTTAATACACCTATTTATTGAGCCTATTTAATAAGTCTATTTAATAAGCCTATTTAATAAGCCTATTTATTGAGCCTATTTAATGAGCCTATTTAATAAGTCTATTTAATAAGCCTATTTAATAAGCCTATTTAATAAACCTATTTAATAAACCTATTTATTGAGCCTATTTAATAAGTCTATTTAATAAGCCTATTTAATAGCCTATTTAATAAGTATTTAATGAGCCTATTTAATAAGTCTATTTAATAAGCCTATTTAATAGGCCTATTTAATAAGTCTAAGTTGCTGAAATAAGCCTATTTAATAAACCTAAGTTGCTGAATAAGCCTATTTCATAAGCCTAAGTTGCTAAAATAAGCCTATTTAATGAGGCTATTTAATAAGTCTATTTAATAAGCCTATTTAATAAGCCTATTTAATAAGCCTATTTAATAAGCCTATTTAATAAGCCTATTTATTAAGCCTATTTAATGAGCCTATTTAATAAGCCTATTTAATGAGGCTATTTAATAAGTCTATTTAATAAGCCTACTTAATAAGCCTATTTAATAAGCCTATTTAATAAGCCTATTTAATAAGCCTATTTAATACACCTATTTAATAAACCTATTTAATAAGTATTTAATGAGCCTATTTAATAAGCCTATTTATTGAGCCGATTTAATAAGCCTATTTATTGAGCCTATTTAATAAGCCTATTTATTGAGCCTATTTAATACGCCTATTTATTGAGCCTATTTCATACGCCTATTTAATTAGTCTATTTAATAAGCCTATTTAATAAGCCTATTTAATACGCCTATTTAATAAGCCTATTTAATACGCATATTTATTGAGCCTATTTAATAAGTCTATTTAATAAGCCTATTTAATAAGCCTATTTATTGAGCCTATTTAATGAGCCTATTTAATGAGTCTATTTAATAAGCCTATTTAATAAGCCTATTTAATAAGCCTATTTATTGAGCCTATTTAATAAGTCTATTTAATAAGCCTATTTAATAGCCTATTTAATAAGTATTTAATGAGCCTATTTAATAAGTCTATTTAATAAGCCTATTTAATAGGCCTATTTAATAAGTCTAAGTTGCTGAAATACGCCTATTTAATAAGCCTAAGTTGCTGAATAAGCCTATTTCATAAGCGTAAGTTGCTGAAATAAGCCTTTTTAATAAGTCTAAGTTGCTGAAATAAGCCTATTTATTAAGCCTAAGTTGCTAAAATAAGCCTATTTAATGAGGCTATTTAATGTCTATTTAATAAGCCTATTTAATAAGCCTATTTAATAAGTCTATTTAACAAGCCTATTTAATAAGCCTATTTAATAAGCCTATTTAATAAGCCTATTTAATAAGCCTATTTAATAAGCCTATTTATTAAGCCTATATAATGAGCCTATTTAATAAGCCTATTTAATGAGGCTATTTAATGAGTCTATTTAATAAGCCTATTTAATAAGCCTATTTAATAAGTCTATTTAATAAGCCTATTTAATAAGCCTATTTAATAAGCCTATTTAATAAGCCTATTTAATACGCCTATATATTAAGCCTATTTAATGAGCCTATTTAATAAGCCTATTTAATAAGCCTATTTATTGAGCCTATTTAATAAGTCTATTTAATAAGCCTGTTTAATAAGCCTATTTAATTAATATTTAATGAGCCTATTTAATAAGCCTAAGTTGCTGAATAAGCCTATTTAATAAGCCTAAGTTGCTGAAAAGGCCTATTTAATAAGCCTATTTAATAAGCATATTTAATACGCCTATTTAATAAGCATATTTAATACGCCTATTTAATAAACCTATTTAATACGTATTTAATGAGCCTATGTATTAAGTCTATTTAATACGCCTTTTTAATAAGCCTATTTAATAAGTCTATTTAATAAGCCTATTTAATAAGTCTATTTAATAAGTCTATTTAATAAGCCTACTTAATAAGTATTTAATGAGCCTATTTAATAAGCCTATTTTTGAGCCTATTTAATACGCCTATTTATTGAGCCTATTTAATAAGCCTATTTATTGAGCCTATTTAATAAGCCTATTTATTGAGCCTATTTAATAAGTCTTTTTAATAAGCCTATTTAATAAGCCTATTTAATAAGCCTATTTAATAAGCCTATTTAATAAGCCTATCTAATAAGCCTTATTATTGAGCCTATTTAATAAGTCTATTTAATAAACCTATTTAATACGCCTATTTAATAAGTATTTAATAAGCCTATTTAATAAGTCTATTTAATAAGCCTATTTAATAGGCCTATTTAATAAGTCTAAGTTGCTGAAATAAGCCTATGTAATAAGCCTAAGTTGCTGAAATAAGCCTATTTAATAAGGCTATTTAATGAGCATGAGTTGCTGAAATAAGCCTATTTAATAAGCCTAAGTTGCTGAAATAATCCTATTTAATAAGGCTATTTAATAAGTCTAAGTTGCTGAAATAAACCTATTTAATAAGCCTAAGTTGCTAAAATTAGCCTATTTAATGAGGCTATTTAATAAGTCTATTTAATAAGCCTATTTAATAAACCTATTTAATAAGCCTATTTAATAAGCCTATTTAATACGCCTATTTAATAAACCTATTTAATACGCCTATTTAATAAACCTATTTAATAAGTATTTGAATAGCCTATTTAATAAGTCTATTTAATAAGCCTTTTTAATAAGCCTATTTAATAAGTCTATTTAATTAGCCTATTTAATTAGTCTATTTAATAAGTCTATTTAATAAGCCTATTTAATAAGTATTTAATGAGCCTATTTAATAAGCCTATTTATTGAGCCTATTTAATAAGCCTATTCTTTGAGCCTATTTAATAAGCCTATTTATTGAGCCTATTTAATAAGCCTATTTATTGAGCCTATTTCATACGCCTATTTAATAAGCCTATTTAATAAGCCTATTTAATAAGCCTATTTAATAAGCCTATTTAATACACCTATTTAATAAACCTATTTAATAATTATTTAATGAGCCTATGTATTAAGTCTATTTAATAAGCCTTTTTAATAAGCCTATTTAATAAGTCTATTTAATAAGTCTATTTAATAAGTCTATTTAATAAGTCTATTTAATAAGCATACTTAATAAGTATTTAATGAGCCTATTTAATAAGCCTATTTATTGAGCCTATTTAATAAGCCTATTTATTGAGCCTATTTAATAAGCCTATTTATTGAGCCTATTTAATAAGCCTATTTATTGAGCCTATTTAATAAGCCTATTTATTGAGCCTATTTAATAAGCCTATTTAATAAGCTTATTTAATAAGCCTATTTAATAAGCCTATTTAATAAGCCTATTTAATGAGCCTATTTAATAAGTATATTTAATAAGCCTATTTAATAGGCCTATTTAATAAGTCTAAGTTGCTGAAATAAGCATATTTAATAAGCCTAAGTTGCTGAAATAAGCCTATTTAATAAGCCTAAGTTGCTGAAATAAGCCTATTTAATAAGGTTATTTAATAAGTCTAAGTTGGTGAAATAAACCTATTTAATAAGCCTAAGTTGCTAAAATAAGCCTATTTAATGAGGCTATTTAATAAGTCTATTTAATAAGCCTATTTAAGAAACCTATTTAATAAGTCTATTTAATAAGCCTATTTAATGAGTCTATTTAATACGTCTATTTAATAAGCCTATTTGATAAGTATTTAATGAGCCTATTTAATAAGCCTATTTATTGAGCCTATTTAATGAGCCTATTTATTGAGCCTATTTAATAAGCCTATTTATTGAGCCTATTTAATAAGCCTATTTATTGAGCCTATTTAATAAGCCTATTTAATAAGTCTATTTAATAAGTCTATTTAATAAGCCTACTTAATAAGTATTTAATGAGCCTATTTAATAAGCCTATTTATTGAGCCTATTTAATAAGCCTATTTATTGAGCCTATTTAATAAGCCTATTTATTGAGCCTATTTAATACGCCTATTTCTTGAGCCTATTTAATAAGTCTATTTAAAGCGCCTATTTAATAAGCCTATTTAATAAGCCTATTTAATAAGCCTATTTAATAAGCCTATTTAATAAGCCTATTTAATAAGCCTATTTATTGAGCCTATTTAATAAGTCTATTTAATAAGCCTATTTAATAAGCCTATTTAATAAGTATTTAATGAGCCTATTTAATAAGTCTATTTTATAAGCCTATTTAATAGGTCTATTTAATAAGTCTAAGTTGCTGAAATAAGCCTATTTAATACGCCTAAGTTGCTGAAATAAGCCTATTTAATAAGGCTATTTAATAAGCATAAGTTGCTGAAATAAGCCTATTTAATAAGCCTAAATTGCTGAAATAAGCCTATTTAGTAAGGCTATTTAATAAGTCTAAGTTGCTGAAATAAACCTATTTAATAAGCCTAAGTTGCTAAAATAAGCCTATTTAATGAGGCTATTTAATAAGTCTATTTAATAAGCCTATTTAATAAGCCTATTTAATAAGCCTATTTAATAAGCATATTTAATACGCCTATTTAATAAGCATATTTAATACGCCTATTTAATAAACCTATTTAATAAGTATTTAATGAGCCTATTTAATAAGCCTATTTTTTTAGCCTATTTAATACGCCTATTTATTGAGCCTATTTAATAAGCCTATTTATTGAGCCTATTTAATAAGCCTATTTATTGAGCCTATTTAATGAGTCTTTTTAATAAGCCTATTTAATAAGCCTATTTAATAAGCCTATCTAATAAGCCTTATTATTGAGCCTATTTAATAAGTCTATTTAATAAACCTATTTAATACGCCTATTTAATAAGTATTTAATGAGCCTATTTAATAAGTCTATTTAATGAGCATGAGTTGCTGAAATAAGCCTATTTAATAAGCCTAAGTTGCTGAAATAAGCCTATTTAATAAGTCTCAGTTGCTGAAATAAACCTATTTAATAAGCCTAAGTTGCTAAAATAAGCCTATTTAATGAGGCTATTTAATAAGTCTATTTAATAAGCCTATTTAATAAACCTATTTAATAAGCCTATTTAATAAGCCTATTTAATAAGCCTATTTAATAAGCCTATCTAATAAGCCTTATTATTGAGCCTATTTAATAAGTCTATTTAATAAACCTATTTAATACGCCTATTTAATAAGTATTTAATGAGCCTATTTAATAAGTCTATTTAATGAGCATGAGTTGCTGAAATAAGCCTATTTAATAAGCCTAAGTTGCTGAAATAAGCCTATTTAATAAGGCTATTTAATAAGTCTAAGTTGCTGAAATAAACCTATTTAATAAGCCTAAGTTGCTAAAATAAGCCTATTTAATGAGGCTATTTAATAAGTCTATTTAATAAGCCTATTTAATAAACCTATTTAATAAGCCTATTTAATAAGCCTATTTAATACGCCTATTTAATAAACCTATTTAATACTCCTATTTAATAAACCTATTTAATAAGTATTTGATGAGCCTATTTAATAAGTCTATTTAATAAGCCTTTTAATAGGCCTATTTAATAAGTCTATTTAATTAGCCTATTTAATTAGTCTATTTAATAAGTCTATTTAATAAGCCTATTTAATGAGGCTATTTAATAAGCCTATTTAATAAGCCTATTTAATAAGCCTATTTAATAAGCCTATTTAATAAGCCTATTTAATAAGCCTATTTAATAAGCCTATTTAATGAGCCTATTTAATAAGTCTAAGTTGCTGAAATAAGCATATTTAATAAGCCTAAGTTGCTGAAATAAGCCTATTAAATAAGCCTAAGTTGCTGAAATAAGCCTATTTAATAAGGCTATTTAATAAGTCTAAGTTGCTGAAATAAACCTATTTAATAAGCCTAAGTTGCTAAAATAAGCCTATTTAATGAGGCTATTTAATAAGTCTATTTAATAAGCCTATTTAATAAACCTATTTAATAAGTCTATTTAATAAGCCTATTTATTGAGTCTATTTAATACGTCTATTTAATAAGCCTATTTGATAAGTATTTAATGAGCCTATTTAATAAGCCTATTTAATAAGCCTATTTAATAAGCCTATTTATTGAGCCTATTTAATAAGTCTATTTAATAAGCCTATTTAATAAGCCTATTTAATAAGTATTTAATGAGCCTATTTAATAAGTCTATTTAATAAGCCTATTTAATAGGCCTATTTAATAAGTCTAAGTTGCTGAAATAAGCCTATTTAATACGCCTAAGTTGCTGAAATAAGCCTATTTAATAAGGCTATTTAATAAGCATAAGTTGCTGAAATAAGCCTATTTAATAAGCCTAAATTGCTGAAATAAGCCTATTTAGTAAGGCTATTTAATAAGTCTAAGTTGCTGAAATAAACCTATTTAATAAGCCTAAGTTGCTAAAATAAGCCTATTTAATGAGGCTATTTAATAATTCTATTTAATAAGCCTATTTAATAAGCCTATTTAATAAGCCTATTTAATAAGCATATTTAATACGCCTATTTAATAAGCATATTTAATACGCCTATTTGATAAACCTATTTAATAAGTATTTAATGAGCCTATGTATTAAGTCTATTTAATACGCCTTTTTAATAAGCCTATTTAATAAGTCTATTTAATAAGCCTATTTAATAAGTCTATTTAATAAGTCTATTTAATAAGCCTACTTAATAAGTATTTAATGAGCCTATTTAATAAGCCTATTTTTTTAGCCTATTTAATACGCCTATTTATTGAGCCTATTTAATAAGCCTATTTATTGAGCCTATTTAATAAGCCTATTTATTGAGCCTATTTAATGAGTCTTTTTAATAAGCCTATTTAATAAGCCTATTTAATAAGCCTATTTAATAAGCCTATTTAATAAGCCTATCAAATAAGCCTTATTATTGAGCCTATTTAATAAGTCTATTTAATAAACCTATTTAATACGCCTATTTAATAAGTATTTAATGAGCCTATTTAATAAGTCTATTTAATGAGCATGAGTTGCTGAAATAAGCCTATTTAATAAGCCTAAGTTGCTGAAATAAGCCTATTTAATAAGGCTATTTAATAAGTCTAAGTTGCTGAAATAAACCTATTTAATAAGCCTAAGTTGCTAAAATAAGCCTATTTAATGAGGCTATTTAATAAGTCTATTTAATAAGCCTATTTAATAAACCTATTTAATAAGCCTATTTAATAAGCCTATTTAATACGCCTATTTAATAAACCTATTTAATACGCCTATTTAATAAACCTATTTAATAAGTATTTGATGAGCCTATTTAATAAGTCTATTTAATACGCCTTTTAATAGGCCTATTTAATAAGTCTATTTAATTAGCCTATTTAATTAGTCTATTTAATAAGTCTATTTAATAAGCCTATTTAATGAGGCTATTTAATAAGCCTATTTAATAAGCCTATTTAATAAGCCTATTTAATAAGCCTATTTAATAAGCCTATTTAATAAGCCTATTTAATAAGCCTATTTAATGAGCCTATTTAATAAGTCTAAGTTGCTGAAATAAGCATATTTAATAAGCCTAAGTTGCTGAAATAAGCCTATTTAATAAGCCTAAGTTGCTGAAATAAGCCTATTTAATAAGGCTATTTAATAAGTCTAAGTTGCTGAAATAAACCTATTTAATAAGCCTAAGTTGCTAAAATAAGCCTATTTAATGAGGCTATTTAATAAGTCTATTTAATAAGCCTATTTAATAAACCTATTTAATAAGTCTATTTAATAAGCCTATTTATTGAGTCTATTTAATACGTCTATTTCATAAGCCTATTTGATAATTATTTAATGAACCTATTTAATAAGCCTATTTATTGAGCCTATTTAATAAGCCTATTTATTGAGCCTATTTAATAAGCCTATTTATTGAGCCTATTTAATAAGCCTATTTATTGAGCCTATTTAATAAGCCTATTTAATAAGTCTATTTAATAAGTCTATTTAATAAGCCTACTTAATAAGTATTTAATGAGCCTATTTAATAAGCCTATTTAATGAGCCTATTTAAAAAGCCTATTTCTTGAGCCTATTTAATACGCCTATTTATTGAGCCTATTTAATACGCCTATTTAATAAGCCTATTTAATAAGCCTATTTAATAAGCCTATTTAATAAGCCTATTTAATAAGCCTATTTAATAAGCCTATTTAATAAGCCTATTTATTGAGCCTATTTAATGAGTCTATTTAATAAGCCTATTTAATAAGCCTATTTAATAGGCCTATTTAATAAGTCTAAGTTGCCGAAATAAGCCTATTTAATAAGCCTAAGTTGCTGAAATAAACCTATTTAATAAGGCTATTTAATAAGCATAAGTTGCTGAAATAAGCCTATTTAATAAGCCTAAGTTGCTTAAATAAGCCTATTTAGTAAGGCTATTTAATAAGTCTAAGTTGCTGAAATAAACCTATTTAATAAGCCTAAGTTGCTAAAATAAGCCTATTTAATGAGGCTATTTAATAAGTCTATTTAATAAGCCTATTTAATAAACCTATTTAATAAGCCTATTTAATAAGCCTATTTAATACGCCTATTTAATAAACCTATTTAATAAGTATTTAATGAGCCTATTTAATAAGCCTATTTATTGAGCCGATTTAATGAGTCTATTTAATACGTCTATTTAATAAGCCTATTTGATAAGTATTTAATGAGCCTATTTAATAAGCCTATTTATTGAGCCTATTTAATAAGCCTATTTATTGAGCCTATTTAATAAGCCTATTTATTGAGCCTATTTAATAAGCCTATTTATTGAGCCTATTTAATAAGCCTATTTATTGAGCCTATTTAATACGCCTATTTATTGAGCCTATTTAATACGCCTATTTAATAAGCCTATTTAATAAGCCTATTTAATAAGCCTATTTATTGAGCCTATTTAATAAGTCTATTTAATAAGCCTATTTAATAAGCCTATTTAATAAGTATTTAATGAGCCTATTTAATAAGTCTATTTAATAAGCCTATTTAATAGGCCTATTTAATAAGTCTAAGTTGCTGAAATAAGCCTATGTAATAAGCCTAAGTTGCTGAAATAAGCCTATTTAATAAGGCTATTTAATAAGCATAAATTGCTGAAATAAGCCTATTTAATAAGCCTAAGTTGCTTAAATAAGCCTATTTAGTAAGGCTATTTAATAAGTCTAAGTTGCGTAAATAAACCTATTTAATAAGCCTAAGTTGCTAAAATAAGCCTATTTAATGAGGCTATTTAATAAGTCTATTTAATAAGCCTATTTAATAAACCTATTTAATAAGCCTATTTAATAAGCCTATTTAATACGCCTATTTAATAAACCTATTTAATAAGTATTTAATGAGCCTATTTAATAAGCCTATTTATTGAGCCGATTTAATACGCCTATTTATTGAGCCTATTTCATATGCCTATTTAATTAGTCTATTTAATAAGCCTATTTAATGAGCCTATTTAATACGCCTATTTAATAAGCCTATTTAATACGCCTATTTATTGAGCCTATTTAATAAGTCTATTTAATAAGCCTATTTAATAAGCCTATTTATTGAGCCTATTTAATGAGCCTATTTAATAAGTCTATTTAATAAGCCTATTTAATAAGCCTATTTAATAAGCCTATTTAATAAGCCTATTTATTGAGCCTATTTAATAAGTCTATTTAATAAGCCTATTTAATAGCCTATTTAATAAGTATTTAATGAGCCTATTTAATAAGTCTATTTAATAAGCCTATTTAATAGGCCTATTTAATAAGTCTAAGTTGCTGAAATAAGCCTTTTTAATAAGTCTAAGTTGCTGAAATAAGCCTATTTAATAAGCCTAAGTTGCTAAAATAAGCCTATTTAATGAGGCTATTTAATAAGTCTATTTAATAAGCCTATTTAATAAGCCTATTTAATAAGTCTATTTAATAAGCCTATTTTATAAGCCTATTTAATAAGCCTATTTAATAAGCCTATTTAATAAGCCTATTTAATAAGTCTATTTAATAAGTCTATTTAATAAGCCTACTTAATAAGTATTTAATGAGCCTATTTAATAAGCCTATTTTTTGAGCCTATTTAATACGCCTATTTATTGAGCCTATATATTAAGCCTATTTAATGAGCCTATTTAATACGCCTATTTATTGAGCCTATTTAATAAGTCTTTTTAATAAGCCTATTTAATAAGCCTATTTAATAAGCCTATTTAATAAGCCTATTTAATAAGCCTATCTAATAAGCCTTATTATTGAGCCTATTTAATAAGTCTATTTAATAAACCTATTTAATACGCCTATTTAATAAGTATTTAATGAGCCTATTCAATAAGTCTATTTAATAAGCATATTTAATAGGCCTATTTAATAAGTCTAAGTTGCTGAAATAAGCCTATGTAATAAGCCTAAGTTGCTGAAATAAGCCTATTTAATAAGGCTATTTAATGAGCATGAGTTGCTGAAATAAGCCTATTTAATAAGCCTAAGTTGCTGAAATAAGCCTATTTAATAAGGCTATTTAATAAGTCTAAGTTGCTGAAATAAACCTATTTAATAAGCCTAAGTTGCTAAAATAAGCCTATTTAATGAGGCTATTTAATAAGTCTATTTAATAAGCCTATTTAATAAACCTATTTAATAAGCCTATTTAATAAGCCTATTTAATACGCCTATTTAATAAACCTATTTAATACGCCTATTTAATAAACCTATTTAATAAGTATTTGATGAGCCTATTTAATAAGTCTATTTAATAAGCCTTTTTAATAAGCCTATTTAATAAGTCTATTTAATTAGCCTATTTAATTAGTCTATTTAATAAGCCTATTTAATAAGTATTTAATGAGCCTATTTAATAAGCCTATTTATTGAGCCTATTTAATAAGCCTATTTATTGAGCCTATTTAATAAGCCTATTTATTGAGCCTATTTAATAAGCCTATTTATTGAGCCTATTTCATACGCCTATTTAATAAGCCTATTTAATAAGCCTATTTAATGAGCCTATTTAATAAGCCTATTTAATAAGCCTATTTAATATGCCCATTTAATAAACCTATTTAATAATTATTTAATGAGCCTATGTATTAAGTCTATTTAATAAGCCTTTTTAATAAGTATTTAATGAGCCTATTTAATAAGCCTATTTATTGAGCCTATTTAATAAGCCTATTTATTGAGCCTATTTAATAAGCCTATTTATTGAGCCTATTTAATAAGCCTATTTATTGAGCCTATTTCATACGCCTATTTAATAAGCCTATTTAATAAGCCTATTTAATGAGCCTATTTAATAAGCCTATTTAATAAGCCTATTTAATACGCCCATTTAATAAACCTATTTAATAAGTATTTAATGAGCCTATTTAATAAGCCTATTTATTGAGCCGATTTAATACGCCTATTTATTGAGCCTATTTCATACGCCTATTTAATTAGTCTATTTAATAAGCCTATTTAATGAGCCTATTTAATACGCCTATTTAATAAGCCTATTTAATACGCCTATTTATTGAGCCTATTTAATAAGTCTATTTAATAAGCCTATTTAATAAGCCTATTTATTGAGCCTATTTAATGAGCCTATTTAATAAGTCTATTTAATAAGCCTATTTAATAAGCCTATTTAATAAGCCTATTTAATAAGCCTATTTATTGAGCCTATTTAATAAGTCTATTTAATAAGCCTATTTAATAGCCTATTTAATAAGTATTTAATGAGCCTATTTAATAAGTCTATTTAATAAGCCTATTCAATAGGCCTATTTAATAAGTCTAAGTTGCTGAAATAAGCCTATTTAATAAGCCTAAGTTGCTGAAATAAGCCTATTTAATAAGGCTATTTAATAAGCCTATTTAATAAACCTATTTAATAAGCCTATTTAATAAGCCTATTTAATACGCCTATTTAATAAACCTATTTAATAAGTATTTAATGAGCCTATTTAATAAGCCTATTTATTGAGCCGATTTAATGAGTCTATTTAATACGTCTATTTAATAAGCCTATTTGATAAGTATTTAATGAGCCTATTTAATAAGCCTATTTATTGAGCCTATTTAATAAGCCTATTTATTGAGCCTATTTAATAAGCCTATTTATTGAGCCTATTTAATAAGCCTATTTATTGAGCCTATTTAATAAGCCTATTTATTGAGCCTATTTAATACGCCTATTTATTGAGCCTATTTAATACGCCTATTTAATAAGCCTATTTAATAAGCCTATTTAATAAGCCTATTTATTGAGCCTATTTAATAAGTCTATTTAATAAGCCTATTTAATAAGCCTATTTAATAAGTATTTAATGAGCCTATTTAATAAGTCTATTTAATAAGCCTATTTAATAGGCCTATTTAATAAGTCTAAGTTGCTGAAATAAGCCTATTTAATAAGCCTAAGTTGCTGAAATAAGCCTATTTAATAAGGCTATTTAATAAGCATAAATTGCTGAAATAAGCCTATTTAATAAGCCTAAGTTGCTTAAATAAGCCTATTTAGTAAGGCTATTTAATAAGTCTAAGTTGCGTAAATAAACCTATTTAATAAGCCTAAGTTGCTGAAATAAGCCTATTTAATAAGGCTATTTAATAAGCATAAATTGCTGAAATAAGCCTATTTAATAAGCCTAAGTTGCTTAAATAAGTATATTTAATAAGCCTATTTAATAAACCTATTTAATAAGCCTATTTAATAAGCCTATTTAATACGCCTATTTAATAAACCTATTTAATAAGTATTTAATGAGCCTATTTAATAAGCCTATTTATTGAGCCGATTTAATACGCTTATTTATTGAGCCTATTTCATATGCCTATTTAATTAGTCTATTTAATAAGCCTATTTAATGAGCCTATTTAATACGCCTATTTAATAAGCCTATTTAATACGCCTATTTATTGAGCCTATTTAATAAGTCTATTTAATAAGCCTATTTAATGAGCCTATTTAATACGCCTATTTAATAAGCCTATTTAATACGCCTATTTATTGAGCCTATTTAATAAGTCTATTTAATAAGCCTATTTAATAAGCCTATTTAATAAGCCTATTTAATAAGCCTATTTAATAAGCCTATTTATTGAGCCTATTTAATAAGTCTATTTAATAAGCCTATTTAATAGCCTATTTAATAAGTATTTAATGAGCCTATTTAATAAGTCTATTTAATAAGCCTATTTAATAGGCCTATTTAATAAGTCTAAGTTGCTGAAATAAGCCTTTTTAATAAGTCTAAGTTGCTGAAATAAGCCTATTTAATAAGCCTAAGTTGCTAAAATAAGCCTATTTAATGAGGCTATTTAATAAGTCTATTTAATAAGCCTATTTAATAAGCCTATTTAATAAGTCTATTTAATAAGCCTATTTTATAAGCCTATTTAATAAGCCTATTTAATAAGCCTATTTAATAAGCCTATTTAATAAGTCTATTTAATAAGTCTATTTAATAAGCCAACTTAATAAGTATTTAATGAGCCTATTTAATAAGCCTATTTTTTGAGCCTATTTAATACGCCTATTTATTGAGCCTATATATTAAGCCTATTTAATGAGCCTATTTAATAAGCCTATTTATTGAGCCTATTTAATAAGTATTTTTAATAAGCCTATTTAATAAGCCTATTTAATAAGCCTATTTAATAAGCCTATTTAATAAGCCTATCTAATAAGCCTTATTATTGAGCCTATTTAATAAGTCTATTTAATAAACCTATTTAATACGCCTATTTAATAAGTATTTAATGAGCCTATTCAATAAGTCTATTTAATAAGCATATTTAATAGGCCTATTTAATAAGTCTAAGTTGCTGAAATAAGCCTATGTAATAAGCCTAAGTTGCTGAAATAAGCCTATTTAATAAGGCTATTTAATGAGCATGAGTTGCTGAAATAAGCCTATTTAATAAGCCTAAGTTGCTGAAATAAGCCTATTTAATAAGGCTATTTAATAAGTCTAAGTTGCTGAAATAAACCTATTTAATAAGCCTAAGTTGCTAAAATAAGCCTATTTAATGAGGCTATTTAATAAGTCTATTTAATAAGCCTATTTAATAAACCTATTTAATAAGCCTATTTAATAAGCCTATTTAATACGCCTATTTAATAAACCTATTTAATACTCCTATTTAATAAACCTATTTAATAAGTATTTGATGAGCCTATTTAATAAGTCTATTTAATAAGCCTTTTTAATAAGCCTATTTAATAAGTCTATTTAATTAGCCTATTTAATTAGTCTATTTAATAAGCCTATTTAATAAGTATTTAATGAGCCTATTTAATAAGCCTATTTATTGAGCCTATTTAATAAGCCTATTTATTGAGCCTATTTAATAAGCCTATTTATTGAGCCTACTTAATAAGCCTATTTATTGAGCCTATTTCATACGCCTATTTAATAAGCCTATTTAATAAGCCTATTTAATGAGCCTATTTAATAAGCCTATTTAATAAGCCTATTTAATATGCCCATTTAATAAACCTATTTAATAATTATTTAATGAGCCTATGTATTAAGTCTATTTAATAAGCCTTTTTAATAAGTATTTAATGAGCCTATTTAATAAGCCTATTTATTGAGCCTATTTAATAAGCCTATTTATTGAGCCTATTTAATAAGCCTATTTATTGAGCCTATTTAATAAGCCTATTTATTGAGCCTATTTCATACGCCTATTTAATAAGCCTATTTAATAAGCCTATTTAATGAGCCTATTTAATAAGCCTATTTAATAAGCCTATTTAATACGCCCATTTAATAAACCTATTTAATAAGTATTTAATGAGCCTATTTAATAAGCCTATTTATTGAGCCGATTTAATATGCCTATTTATTGAGCCTATTTCATACGCCTATTTAATTAGTTTATTTAATAAGCCTATTTAATGAGCCTATTTAATACGCCTATTTAATAAGCCTATTTAATACGCCTATTTATTGAGCCTATTTAATAAGTCTATTTAATAAGCCTATTTAATAAGCCTATTTATTGAGCCTATTTAATGAGCCTATTTAATAAGTCTATTTAATAAGCCTATTTAATAAGCCTATTTAATAAGCCTGTTTAATAAGACTATTTATTGAGCCTATTTAATAAGTCTATTTAATAAGCCTATTTAATAGCCTATTTAATAAGTATTTAATGAGCCTATTTAATAAGTCTATTTAATAAGCCTATTTAATAGGCCTATTTAATAAGTCTAAGTTGCTGAAATAAGCCTATTTAATAAGCCTAAGTTGCTGAAATAAGCCTATTTAATAAGGCTATTTAATAAGCATAAATTGCTGAAATAAGCCTATTTAATAAGCCTAAGTTGCTTAAATAAGCCTATTTAGTAAGGCTATTTAATAAGTCTAAGTTGCGTAAATAAAACTATTTAATAAGCCTAAGTTGCTAAAATAAGCCTATTTAATGAGGCTATTTAATAAGTCTATTTAATAAGCCTATTTAATAAACCTATTTAATAAGCCTATTTAATAAGCCTATTTAATACGCCTATTTAATAAACCTATTTAATAAGTATTTAATGAGCCTATTTAATAAGCCTATTTATTGAGCCGATTTAATACGCCTATTTATTGAGCCTATTTCATATGCCTATTTAATTAGTCTATTTAATAAGCCTATTTAATGAGCCTATTTAATACGCCTATTTAATAAGCCTATTTAATACGCCTATTTATTGAGCCTATTTAATAAGTCTATTTAATAAGCCTATTTAATAAGCCTATTTATTGAGCCTATTCAATGAGCCTATTTAATAAGTCTATTTAATAAGCCTATTTAATAAGCCTATTTAATAAGCCTATTTAATAAGCCTATTTATTGAGCCTATTTAATAAGTCTATTTAATAAGCCTATTTAATAGCCTATTTAATAAGTATTTAATGAGCCTATTTAATAAGTCTATTTAATAAGCCTATTTAATAGGCCTATTTAATAAGTCTAAGTTGCTGAAATAAGCCTTTTTAATAAGTCTAAGTTGCTGAAATAAGCCTATTTAATAAGCCTAAGTTGCTAAAATAAGCCTATTTAATGAGGCTATTTAATAAGTCTATTTAATAAGCCTATTTAATAAGCCTATTTAATAAGTCTATTTAATAAGCCTATTTTATAAGCCTATTTAATAAGCCTATTTAATAAGCCTATTTAATAAGCCTATTTAATAAGTCTATTTAATAAGTCTATTTAATAAGCCTACTTAATAAGTATTTAATGAGCCTATTTAATAAGCCTATTTTTTGAGCCTATTTAATATGCCTATTTATTGAGCCTATATATTAAGCCTATTTAATGAGCCTATTTAATAAGCCTATTTATTGAGCCTATTTAATAAGTCTTTTTAATAAGCCTATTTAATAAGCCTATTTAATAAGCCTATTTAATAAGCCTATTTAATAAGCCTATCTAATAAGCCTTATTATTGAGCCTATTTAATAAGTCTATTTAATAAACCTATTTAATACGCCTATTTAATAAGTATTTAATGAGCCTATTTAATAAGTCTATTTAATAAGCATATTTAATAGGCCTATTTAATAAGTCTAAGTTGCTGAAATAAGCCTATGTAATAAGCCTAAGTTGCTGAAATAAGCCTATTTAATAAGGCTATTTAATGAGCATGAGTTGCTGAAATAAGCCTATTTAATAAGCCTAAGTTGCTGAAATAAGCCTATTTAATAAGGCTATTTAATAAGTCTAAGTTGCTGAAATAAACCTATTTAATAAGCCTAAGTTGCTAAAATAAGCCTATTTAATGAGGCTATTTAATAAGTCTATTTAATAAGCCTATTTAATAAACCTATTTAATAAGCCTATTTAATAAGCCTATTTAATATGCCTATTTAATAAACCTATTTAATACGCCTATTTAATAAACCTATTTAATAAGTATTTGATGAGCCTATTTAATAAGTCTATTTAATAAGCCTTTTTAATAAGCCTATTTAATAAGTCTATTTAATTAGCCTATTTAATTAGTCTATTTAATAAGCCTATTTAATAAGTATTTAATGAGCCTATTTAATAAGCCTATTTATTGAGCCTATTTAATAAGCCTATTTATTGAGCCTATTTAATAAGCCTATTTATTGAGCCTATTTAATAAGCCTATTTATTGAGCCTATTTAATAAGCCTATTTATTGAGCCTATTTCATACGCCTATTTAATAAGCCTATTTAATAAGCCTATTTAATGAGCCTATTTAATAAGCCTATTTAATAAGCCTATTTAATATGCCCATTTAATAAACCTATTTAATAATTATTTAATGAGCCTATGTATTAAGTCTATTTAATAAGCCTTTTTAATAAGTATTTAATGAGCCTATTTAATAAGCCTATTTATTGAGCCTATTTAATAAGCCTATTTATTGAGCCTATTTAATAAGCCTATTTATTGAGCCTATTTAATAAGCCTATTTATTGAGCCTATTTCATACGCCTATTTAATAAGCCTATTTAATAAGCCTATTTAATGAGCCTATTTAATAAGCCTATTTAATAAGCCTATTAAATACGCCCATTTAATAAACCTATTTAATAAGTATTTAATGAGCCTATTTAATAAGCCTATTTATTGAGCCGATTTAATACGCCTATTTATTGAGCCTATTTCATACGCCTATTTAATTAGTCTATTTAATAAGCCTATTTAATGAGCCTATTTAATACGCCTATTTAATAAGCCTATTTAATACGCCTATTTATTGAGCCTATTTAATAAGTCTATTTAATAAGCCTATTTAATAAGCCTATTTATTGAGCCTATTTAATGAGCCTATTTAATAAGTCTATTTAATAAGCCTATTTAATAAGCCTATTTAATAAGCCTATTTATTGAGCCTATTTAATAAGTCTATTTAATAAGCCTATTTAATAGCTTATTTAATAAGTATTTAATGAGCCTATTTAATAAGTCTATTTAATAAGCCTATTTAATAGGCCTATTTAATAAGTCTAAGTTGCTGAAATAAGCCTATTTAATAAGCCTAAGTTGCTGAATAAGCCTATTTAATAAGGCTATTTAATGAGCATGAGTTGCTGAAATAAGCCTATTTAATAAGCCTAAGTTGCTGAAATAAGCCTATTTAATAAGGCTATTTAATAAGTCTAAGTTGCTGAAATAAACCTATTTAATAAGCCTAAGTTGCTAAAATAAGCCTATTTAATGAGGCTATTTAATAAGTCTATTTAATAAGCCTATTTAATAAACCTATTTAATAAGCCTATTTAATAAGCCTATTTAATATGCCTATTTAATAAACCTATTTAATACGCCTATTTAATAAACCTATTTAATAAGTATTTGATGAGCCTATTTAATAAGTCTATTTAATAAGCCTTTTTAATAAGCCTATTTAATAAGTCTATTTAATTAGCCTATTTAATTAGTCTATTTAATAAGCCTATTTAATAAGTATTTAATGAGCCTATTTAATAAGCCTATTTATTGAGCCTATTTAATAAGCCTATTTATTGAGCCTATTTAATAAGCCTATTTATTGAGCCTATTTAATAAGCCTATTTATTGAGCCTATTTCATACGCCTATTTAATAAGCCTATTTAATAAGCCTATTTAATGAGCCTATTTAATAAGCCTATTTAATAAGCCTATTTAATATGCCCATTTAATAAACCTATTTAATAATTATTTAATGAGCCTATGTATTAAGTCTATTTAATAAGCCTTTTTAATAAGTATTTAATGAGCCTATTTAATAAGCCTATTTATTGAGCCTATTTAATAAGCCTATTTATTGAGCCTATTTAATAAGCCTATTTATTGAGCCTATTTAATAAGCCTATTTATTGAGCCTATTTCATACGCCTATTTAATAAGCCTATTTAATAAGCCTATTTAATGAGCCTATTTAATAAGCCTATTTAATAAGCCTATTAAATACGCCCATTTAATAAACCTATTTAATAAGTATTTAATGAGCCTATTTAATAAGCCTATTTATTGAGCCGATTTAATACGCCTATTTATTGAGCCTATTTCATACGCCTATTTAATTAGTCTATTTAATAAGCCTATTTAATGAGCCTATTTAATACGCCTATTTAATAAGCCTATTTAATACGCCTATTTATTGAGCCTATTTAATAAGTCTATTTAATAAGCCTATTTAATAAGCCTATTTATTGAGCCTATTTAATGAGCCTATTTAATAAGTCTATTTAATAAGCCTATTTAATAAGCCTATTTAATAAGCCTATTTATTGAGCCTATTTAATAAGTCTATTTAATAAGCCTATTTAATAGCTTATTTAATAAGTATTTAATGAGCCTATTTAATAAGTCTATTTAATAAGCCTATTTAATAGGCCTATTTAATAAGTCTAAGTTGCTGAAATAAGCCTATTTAATAAGCCTAAGTTGCTGAATAAGCCTATTTCATAAGCCTAAGTTGCTGAAATAAGCCTTTTTAATAAGTCTAAGTTGCTGAAATAAGCCTATTTAATAAGCCTAAGTTGCTAAAATAAGCCTATTTAATGAGGCTATTTAATAAGTCTATTTAATAAGCCTATTTAATAAGCCTATTTAATAAGTCTATTTAATAAGCCTATTTAATAAGCCTATTTAATAAGCCTATTAAATAAGCCTATTTAATAAGCCTATTTAATAAGCCTATTTAATAAGCCTATATATTAAGCCTATTTAATGAGCCTATTTAATAAACCTATTTATTGAGCCTATTTAATAAGTCTTTTTAATAAGCCTATTTAATAAGCCTATTTAATAAGCCTATTTAATAAGCCTATTTAATAAGCCTAACTAATAAGCCTTATTATTGAGCCTATTTAATAAGTCTATTTAATAAACCTATTTAATACGCCTATTTAATAAGTATTTAATGAGCCTATTTAATAAGTCTATTTAATAAGCATATTTAATAGGCCTATTTAATAAGTCTAAGTTGCTGAAATAAGCCTATGTAATAAGCCTAAGTTGCTGAAATAATCCTATTTAATAAGGCTATTTAATGAGCATGAGTTGCTGAAATAAGCCTATTTAATAAGCCTATTTATTGAGCCGATTTAATACGCCTATTTATTGAGCCTATTTCATACGCCTATTTAATTAGTCTATTTAATAAGCCTATTTAATGAGCCTATTTAATACGCCTATTTAATAAGCCTATTTAATACGCCTATTTATTGAGCCTATTTAATAAGTCTATTTAATAAGCCTATTTAATAAGCCTATTTATTGAGCCTATTTAATGAGCCTATTTAATAAGTCTATTTAATAAGCCTATTTAATAAGCCTATTTAATAAGCCTATTTATTGAGCCTATTTAATAAGTCTATTTAATAAGCCTATTTAATAGCTTATTTAATAAGTATTTAATGAGCCTATTTAATAAGTCTATTTAATAAGCCTATTTAATAGGCCTATTTAATAAGTCTAAGTTGCTGAAATAAGCCTATTTAATAAGCCTAAGTTGCTGAATAAGCCTATTTCATAAGCCTAAGTTGCTGAAATAAGCCTTTTTAATAAGTCTAAGTTGCTGAAATAAGCCTATTTAATAAGCCTAAGTTGCTAAAATAAGCCTATTTAATGAGGCTATTTAATAAGTCTATTTAATAAGCCTATTTAATAAGCCTATTTAATAAGTCTATTTAATAAGCCTATTTAATAAGCCTATTTAATAAGCCTATTAAATAAGCCTATTTAATAAGCCTATTTAATAAGCCTATTTAATAAGCCTATATATTAAGCCTATTTAATGAGCCTATTTAATAAACCTATTTATTGAGCCTATTTAATAAGTCTTTTTAATAAGCCTATTTAATAAGCCTATTTAATAAGCCTATTTAATAAGCCTATTTAATAAGCCTATCTAATAAGCCTTATTATTGAGCCTATTTAATAAGTCTATTTAATAAACCTATTTAATACGCCTATTTAATAAGTATTTAATGAGCCTATTTAATAAGTCTATTTAATAAGCATATTTAATAGGCCTATTTAATAAGTCTAAGTTGCTGAAATAAGCCTATGTAATAAGCCTAAGTTGCTGAAATAAGCCTATTTAATAAGGCTATTTAATGAGCATGAGTTGCTGAAATAAGCCTATTTAATAAGCCTAAGTTGCTGAAATAAGCCTATTTAATAAGGCTATTTAATAAGTCTAAATTGCTGAAATAAACCTATTTAATAAGCCTAAGTTGCTAAAATAAGCCTATTTAATGAGGCTATTTAATAAGTCTCTTTAATAAGCCTATTTAATAAACCTATTTAATAAGCCTATTTAATAAGCCTATTTAATACGCCTATTTAATAAACCTATTTAATATGCCTATTTAATAAACCTATTTAATAAGTATTTGATGAGCCTATTTAATAAGTCTATTTAATAAGCCTTTTTAATAAGCCTATTTAATAAGTCTATTTAATTAGCCTATTTAATTAGTCTATTTAATAAGCCTATTTATTGAGCCTATTTAATAAGCCTATTTATTGAGCCTATTTAATAAGCCTATTTATTGAGCCTATTTAATAAGCCTATTTATTGAGCCTATTTAATAAGCCTATTTATTGAGCCTATTTCATACGCCTATTTAATGAGCCTATTTAATAAGCCTATTTAATGAGCCTATTTAATAAGCCTATTTAATAAGCCTATTTAATACGCCCATTTAATAAACCTATTTAATAATTATTTAATGAGCCTATGTATTAAGTCTATTTAATAAGCCTTTTTAATATGCCTATTTAATAAGTCTATTTAATAAGCCTATTTAATAAGTCTATTTAATAAGTCTATTTAATAAGCCTACTTAATAAGTATTTAATGAGCCTATTTAATAAGCCTATTTATTGAGCCTATTTAATAAGCCTATTTATTGAGCCTATTTAATAAGCCTATTTATTGAGCCTATTTAATAAGCCTATTTATTGAGCCTATTTAATAAGCCTATTTATTGAGCCTATTTAATAAGCCTATTTAATAAGCTTATTTAATAAGCCTATTTAATAAGCCTATTTAATAAGCCTATTTAATAAGCCTATTTAATAAGCCTATCTAATAAGCCTATTTATTGAGCCTATTTAATAAGTCTATTTAATAAGCCTATTTAATACGCCTATTTAATAAGTATTTAATGAGCCTATTTAATAAGTCTATTTAATAAGCCTATTTAATAGGCCTATTTAATAAGTCTAAGTTGCTGAAATAAGCATATTTAATAAGCCTAAGTTGCTGAAATAAACCTATTTAATAAGCCTAAGTTGCTAAAATAAGCCTATTTAATGAGGCTATTTAATAAGTCTATTTAATAAGCCTATTTAATAAACCTATTTAATAAGCCTATTTAATAAGCCTATTTAATATGCCTATTTAATAAACCTATTTAATACGCCTATTTAATAAACCTATTTAATAAGTATTTGATGAGCCTATTTAATAAGTCTATTTAATAAGCCTTTTTAATAAGCCTATTTAATAAGTCTATTTAATTAGCCTATTTAATTAGTCTATTTAATAAGCCTATTTAATAAGTATTTAATGAGCCTATTTAATAAGCCTATTTATTGAGCGTATTTAATAAGCCTATTTATTGAGCCTATTTAATAAGCCTATTTATTGAGCCTATTTAATAAGCCTATTTATTGAGCCTATTTCATACGCCTATTTAATAAGCCTATTTAATAAGCCTATTTAATGAGCCTATTTAATAAGCCTATTTAATAAGCCTATTTAATATGCCCATTTAATAAACCTATTTAATAATTATTTAATGAGCCTATGTGTTAAGTCTATTTAATAAGCCTTTTTAATAAGTATTTAATGAGCCTATTTAATAAGCCTATTTATTGAGCCTATTTAATAAGCCTATTTATTGAGCCTATTTAATAAGCCTATTTATTGAGCCTATTTAATAAGCCTATTTATTGAGCCTATTTCATACGCCTATTTAATAAGCCTATTTAATAAGCCTATTTAATGAGCCTATTTAATAAGCCTATTTAATAAGCCTATTAAATACGCCCATTTAATAAACCTATTTAATAAGTATTTAATGAGCCTATTTAATAAGCCTATTTATTGAGCCGATTTAATACGCCTATTTATTGAGCCTATTTCATACGCCTATTTAATTAGTCTATTTAATAAGCCTATTTAATGAGCCTATTTAATACGCCTATTTAATAAGCCTATTTAATACGCCTATTTATTGAGCCTATTTAATAAGTCTATTTAATAAGCCTATTTAATAAGCCTATTTATTGAGCCTATTTAATGAGCCTATTTAATAAGTCTATTTAATAAGCCTATTTAATAAGCCTATTTAATAAGCCTATTTATTGAGCCTATTTAATAAGTCTATTTAATAAGCCTATTTAATAGCTTATTTAATAAGTATTTAATGAGCCTATTTAATAAGTCTATTTAATAAGCCTATTTAATAGGCCTATTTAATAAGTCTAAGTTGCTGAAATAAGCCTATTTAATAAGCCTAAGTTGCTGAATAAGCCTATTTCATAAGCCTAAGTTGCTGAAATAAGCCTTTTTAATAAGTCTAAGTTGCTGAAATAAGCCTATTTAATAAGCCTAAGTTGCTAAAATAAGCCTATTTAATGAGGCTATTTAATAAGTCTATTTAATAAGCCTATTTAATAAGCCTATTTAATAAGTCTATTTAATAAGCCTATTTAATAAGCCTATTTAATAAGCCTATTAAATAAGCCTATTTAATAAGCCTATTTAATAAGCCTATTTAATAAGCCTATATATTAAGCCTATTTAATGAGCCTATTTAATAAACCTATTTATTGAGCCTATTTAATAAGTCTTTTTAATAAGCCTATTTAATAAGCCTATTTAATAAGCCTATTTAATAAGCCTATTTAATAAGCCTATCTAATAAGCCTTATTATTGAGCCTATTTAATAAGTCTATTTAATAAACCTATTTAATACGCCTATTTAATAAGTATTTAATGAGCCTATTTAATAAGTCTATTTAATAAGCATATTTAATAGGCCTATTTAATAAGTCTAAGTTGCTGAAATAAGCCTATGTAATAAGCCTAAGTTGCTGAAATAAGCCTATTTAATAAGGCTATTTAATGAGCATGAGTTGCTGAAATAAGCCTATTTAATAAGCCTAAGTTGCTGAAATAAGCCTATTTAATAAGGCTATTTAATAAGTCTAAGTTGCTGAAATAAACCTATTTAATAAGCCTAAGTTGCTAAAATAAGCCTATTTAATGAGGCTATTTAATAAGTCTCTTTAATAAGCCTATTTAATAAACCTATTTAATAAGCCTATTTAATAAGCCTATTTAATACGCCTATTTAATAAACCTATTTAATATGCCTATTTAATAAACCTATTTAATAAGTATTTGATGAGCCTATTTAATAAGTCTATTTAATAAGCCTTTTTAATAAGCCTATTTAATAAGTCTATTTAATTAGCCTATTTAATTAGTCTATTTAATAAGCCTATTTATTGAGCCTATTTAATAAGCCTATTTATTGAGCCTATTTAATAAGCCTATTTATTGAGCCTATTTAATAAGCCTATTTATTGAGCCTATTTAATAAGCCTATTTATTGAGCCTATTTCATACGCCTATTTAATGAGCCTATTTAATAAGCCTATTTAATGAGCCTATTTAATAAGCCTATTTAATAAGCCTATTTAATACGCCCATTTAATAAACCTATTTAATAATTATTTAATGAGCCTATGTATTAAGTCTATTTAATAAGCCTTTTTAATATGCCTATTTAATAAGTCTATTTATTGAGCCTATTTAATAAGCCTATTTATTGAGCCTATTTAATAAGCCTATTTATTGAGCCTATTTATTGAGCCTATTTAATAAGTCTATTTAATAAGCCTATTTAATAAGCCTATTTAATAAGTATTTAATGAGCCTATTTAATAAGTCTATTTAATAAGCCTATTTAATAAGGCTATTTAATGAGCCTAAGTTGCTGAAATAAGCCTATTTAATAAGCGTATTTAATAAGCCTATTTAATAGGCCTATTAAATAAGTCTAAGTTGCTGAAATAAGCCTATTTAATAAGCCTATTTAATAGGCCTATTTAATAAGTCTAAGTTGCTGAAATAAGCCTATTTAATAAGCCTAAGTTGCTGAATGAGCCTATTTAATAAGCCTAAGTTGCTGAAATAAGCCTATTTAATAAGCCTAAGTTGCTGAATAAGCCTATTTAATAAGTCTAAGTTGCTGAAATAAGCCTATTTAATAAGGCTATTTAATAAGCCTAAGTTGCTGAATAAGCCTATTTAATAAGTCTAAGTTGCTGAAATAAGGCTATTTAATAAGCCTACGTTGCTGAAATAAGGCTAATTAATAAGTTTAAGTTGCTGAAATAAGCCTATTTAATACGCCTAAGTTGCTGAAATAATCCTATTTAATGAGGCTATTTAATGAGCCTAAGTTGCTGAAATAAGCCTATTTAATAAGGCTATTTAATAAGCCTAAGTTGCTGAATAAGCCTATTTAATAAGTCTAAGTTGCTGAAATGAGGCTATTTAATAAGCCTAAGTTGCTGAAATAAGCCTATTTAATAAGCCTAAGTTGCTGAAATAAGGCTATTTAATAAGTCTAAGTTCCTGAAATAAGCCTATTTAATAAGCCTAAGTTGCTGAAATAAGTATATTTAATAAGCATAAGTTGCTGAAATAAGCCTATTTAATGAGTCTAAGTTGCTGAAATAAGGCAATTTAATAAGTCAAAGTTGCTGAAATCAGCCTTTTTAATCAGCGTAAGTTGCTGAAATAAGCCTATTTAATAAGCCCAAGTTGCTGAAATAAGCCTACTTAATTAGGCTATTTAATAAGCCTAAGTTGCTGAAATAAGCCTATTTAATAAGCGTAAGTTGCTGAAATAAGGCTATTTAATAAGTCTAAGTTGCTGAAATAAGCCTATTTAATAAGCCTAAGTTGCTGAAATAAGCCTATTTAATAAGCCTATTTACTAAGCCTAAGTTGCTGAAATAAGCCTATTTAATAAGCCTATTTAATAAGCCTATTTAATAGGCCTATTTAATGAGTCTAAGTTGCTGAAATAAGCCTATTTAATAAGCCTAAGTTGCTGAATAAGCCTATTTAATAAGCCTAAGTTGCTGAAATAAGCCTATTTAATAAGTCTAAGTTGCTGAAATAAGCCTATTTAATAAGGCTATTTAATAAGCCTAAGTTGCTGAATAAGCCTATTTAATAAGTCTAAGTTGCTGAAATAAGGCTATTTAATAAGCCTACGTTGCTGAAATAAGGCTATTTAATAAGTTTAAGTTGCTGAAATAAGCCTATTTAATAAGCCTAAGTTGCTGAAATAAGCCTATTTAATGAGGCTATTTAATGAGCCTAAGTTGCTGAAATAAGCCGATTTAATAAGGCTATTTAATAAGCCTAAGTTGCTGAATAAGCCTATTTAATAAGTCTAAGTTGCTGAAATAAGGCTATTTAATAAGCCTACGTTGCTGAAATAAGGCTATTTAATAAGTTTAAGTTGCTGAAATAAGCCTATTTAATAAGCCTAAGTTGCTGAAATAAGCCTATTTAATGAGGCTATTTAATGAGCCTAAGTTGCTGAAATAAGCCTATTTAATAAGCCTAAGTTTCTGAACTAAGCCTATTTAAAAAGGTATATTTAATAAGTCTAAGTTGCTGAAATAAACCTATTTAAAAATGCTATTTAATAAGCCTAAGTTGCTGAAATAAACCTGTTTAATAAGGCTATTTAATAAGCCTATTTAATAGGCCTATTTAATGAGTCTAAGTTGCTGAAATAAGCCTATTTAATAAGCCTAAGTTGCTGAATAAGCCTATTTAATAAGCCTAAGTTGCTGAAATAAGCCTATTTAATAAGTCTAAGTTGCTGAAATAAGCCTATTTAATAAGGCTATTTAATAAGCCTAAGTTGCTGAATAAGCCTATTTAATAAGTCTAAGTTGCTGAAATAAGGCTATTTAATAAGCCTACGTTGCTGAAATAAGGCTATTTAATAAGTTTAAGTTGCTGAAATAAGCCTATTTAATAAGCCTAAGTTGCTGAAATAAGCCTATTTAATGAGGCTATTTAATGAGCCTAAGTTGCTGAAATAAGCCGATTTAATAAGGCTATTTAATAAGCCTAAGTTGCTGAATAAGCCTATTTAATAAGTCTAAGTTGCTGAAATAAGGCTATTTAATAAGCCTACGTTGCTGAAATAAGGCTATTTAATAAGTTTAAGTTGCTGAAATAAGCCTATTTAATAAGCCTAAGTTGCTGAAATAAGCCTATTTAATGAGGCTATTTAATGAGCCTAAGTTGCTGAAATAAGCCTATTTAATAAGCCTAAGTTTCTGAACTAAGCCTATTTAAAAAGGTATATTTAATAAGTCTAAGTTGCTGAAATAAACCTATTTAAAAATGCTATTTAATAAGCCTAAGTTGCTGAAATAAACCTGTTTAATAAGGCTATTTAATAAGCATAAGTTGCTGAAATAAGCTTATTTAATAAGCCTAAGTTGCTGAAATAAGCCTATTTAATAAGGCTATTTAATAAGTCTAAGTTGCTGAAATAAACCTATTTAATAAGCCTAAGTTGCTAAAATAAGCCTATTTAATTATTCTATTTAATAAGTCTATTTAATAAGCCTATTTAATAAGCCTATTTAATAAGCCTAATTAATAAGCCTATTTAATACGCCTATTTAATAAACATATTTAATAAGTATTTAATGAGCCTATTTAATACGTCTATTTAATAAGCCTTTTTAAAAAGCCTATTTAATAAGTCTATTTAATAATCCTATTTAATACGTCTATTTAATAAGTCTATTTAATAAGCCTATTTAATAAGTATTTAATGAGCCTATTTAATAAGCCTATTTTTTGAGCCTATTTAATAAGCCTATTTATTGAGCCTATTTAATAAGCCTATTTATTGAGCCTATTTAATAAGCCTATTTATTGAGCCTATTTAATAAGCCTATTTAATACGTCTTTTTAATAAGCCTATTTAATAAGCCTATTTAATAAGCCTATTTATTGAGCCTATTTAATAAGCCTATTTAATATGCCTATTTATTGAGCCTATTTAATAAGTCTATTTAATAAGCCTATTTAATAAGCCTATTTAATAAGTATTTAATGAGCCTATTTAATAAGTCTTTTTAATAAGCCTATTTAATAGGCCTATTTAATAAGTCTAAGTTGCTGAAATAAGCCTATTTAATCAGCCTATTTAATACGCCTATTTAATAAGCCTAAGTTGCTGAAATAAGCCTATTTAATATGCGTAAGTTGCTGAAATAAGGCTATTTAATAAGTCTAAGTTGCTGAAATAAGCCTATTTAATAAGCCTAAGTTGCTGAAATAAGCCTATTTAATAAGCCTATTTAATAAGCCTAAGTTGCTGAAATAAGCCTATTTAATAAGCCTATTTAATAGGCCTATTTAATAAGTCTAATTTGCTGAAATAAGCCTATTTAATAAGCCTATTTAATAGGCCTATTTAATAAGTCTAAGTTGCTGAAATAAGGCTATTTAATAAGCCTAAGTTGCTGAAATAAGGCTATTTAATAAGTTTAAGTTGCTGAAATAAGCCTATTTAATAAGCCTAAGTTGCTGAAATAAGCTTATTTAATAAGGCTATTTAATGAGCCTAAGTTGCTGAAATAAGCCTATTTAATAAGCCTAAGTTTCTGAACTAAGCCTATTTAAAAAGGTATATTTAATAAGTCTAAGTTGCTGAAATAAACCTATTTAAAAATGCTATTTAATAAGCCTAAGTTGCTGAAATAAACCTGTTTAATAAGGATATTTAATAAGCATAAGTTGCTGAAATAAGCTTATTTAATAAGCCTAAGTTGCTGAAATAAGCCTATTTAATAAGGCTATTTAATAAGTCTAAGTTGCTGAAATAAACCTATTTAATAAGCCTAAGTTGCTAAAATAAGCATATTTAATGAGGCTATTTAATAAGTCTATTTAATAAGCCTATTTATTAAGCCTATTTAATAAGCCTATTTAATAAACATATTTAATAAGTATTTAATGAGCCTATTTAATAAGTCTATTTAATAAGCCTTTTTAATAAGCCTATTTAACACGCCTATTTATTCAGCCTATTTAATAAGCCTATTTAATACGTCTTTTTAATAAGCCTATTTAATAAGCCTATTTAATAAGCCTATTTATTGAGCCTATTTAATAAGCCTATTTAATATGCCTATTTAATAAGCCTATTTATTGAGCCTATTTAATGAGCCTATTTAATAAGTCTATTTAATAAGCCTATTTAATAAGCCTATTTAATAAGCCTATTTATTGAGCCTATTTAATAAGTCTATTTAATAAGCCTATTTAATAGCTTATTTAATAAGTATTTAATGAGCCTATTTAATAAGTCTATTTAATAAGCCTATTTAATAGGCCTATTTAATAAGTCTAAGTTGCTGAAATAAGCCTATTTAATAAGCCTAAGTTGCTGAATAAGCCTATTTCATAAGCCTAAGTTGCTGAAATAAGCCTTTTTAATAAGTCTAAGTTGCTGAAATAAGCCTATTTAATAAGCCTAAGTTGCTAAAATAAGCCTATTAAATGAGGCTATTTAATAAGTCTATTTAATAAGCCTATTTAATAAGCCTATTTAATAAGTCTATTTAATAAGCCTATTTAATAAGCCTATTTAATAAGCCTATTAAATAAGCCTATTTAATAAGCCTATTTAATAAGCCTATTTAATAAGCCTATATATTAAGCCTATTTAATGAGCCTATTTAATAAACCTATTTATTGAGCCTATTTAATAAGTCTTTTTAATAAGCCTATTTAATAAGCCTATTTAATAAGCCTATTTAATAAGCCTATTTAATAAGCCTATCTAATAAGCCTTATTATTGAGCCTATTTAATAAGTCTATTTAATAAACCTATTTAATACGCCTATTTAATAAGTATTTAATGAGCCTATTTAATAAGTCTATTTAATAAGCATATTTAATAGGCCTATTTAATAAGTCTAAGTTGCTGAAATAAGCCTATGTAATAAGCCTAAGTTGCTGAAATAAGCCTATTTAATAAGGCTATTTAATGAGCATGAGTTGCTGAAATAAGCCTATTTAATAAGCCTAAGTTGCTGAAATAAGCCTATTTAATAAGGCTATTTAATAAGTCTAAGTTGCTGAAATAAACCTATTTAATAAGCCTAAGTTGCTAAAATAAGCCTATTTAATGAGGCTATTTAATAAGTCTCTTTAATAAGCCTATTTAATAAACCTATTTAATAAGCCTATTTAATAAGCCTATTTAATACGCCTATTTAATAAACCTATTTAATATGCCTATTTAATAAACCTATTTAATAAGTATTTGATGAGCCTATTTAATAAGTCTATTTAATAAGCCTTTTTAATAAGCCTATTTAATAAGTCTATTTAATTAGCCTATTTAATTAGTCTATTTAATAAGCCTATTTATTGAGCCTATTTAATAAGCCTATTTATTGAGCCTATTTAATAAGCCTATTTATTGAGCCTATTTAATAAGCCTATTTATTGAGCCTATTTAATAAGCCTATTTATTGAGCCTATTTAATAAGCCTATTTATTGAGCCTATTTCATACGCCTATTTAATGAGCCTATTTAATAAGCCTATTTAATGAGCCTATTTAATAAGCCTATTTAATAAGCCTATTTAATACGCCCATTTAATAAACCTATTTAATAATTATTTAATGAGCCTATGTATTAAGTCTATTTAATAAGCCTTTTTAATATGCCTATTTAATAAGTCTATTTAATAAGCCTATTTAATAAGTCTATTTAATAAGTCTATTTAATAAGCCTACTTAATAAGTATTTAATGAGCCTATTTAATAAGCCTATTTATTGAGCCTATTTAATAAGCCTATTTATTGAGCCTATTTAATAAGCCTATTTATTGAGCCTATTTAATAAGCCTATTTATTGAGCCTATTTAATAAGCCTATTTATTGAGCCTATTTAATAAGCCTATTTAATAAGCTTATTTAATAAGCCTATTTTATAAGCCTATTTAATAAGCCTATTTAATAAGCCTATTTAATAAGCCTATCTAATAAGCCTATTTATTGAGCCTATTTAATAAGTCTATTTAATAAGCCTATTTAATACGCCTATTTAATAAGTATTTAATGAGCCTATTTAATAAGTCTATTTAATAAGCCTATTTATTAGGCCTATTTAATAAGTCTAAGTTGCTGAAATAAGCATATTTAATAAGCCTAAGTTGCTGAAATAAGCCTATTTAATAAGCCTAAGTTGCTGAAATAAGCCTATTTAATAAGGCTATTTAATAAGTCTAAGTTGCTGAAATAAACCTATTTAATAAGCCTAAGTTGCTAAAATCAGCCTATTTAATGAGGATATTTAATAAGTCTATTTAATAAGCCTATTTAATAAACCTATTTAATAAGCCTATTTAATAAGCCTATATATTGAGCCTATTTAATAAGCCTATTTCATAAGCTTATTTAATAAGCCTATTTAATAAGCCTATTTAATAAGCCTATTTAATAAGCCTATTTAATAAGCCTATCTAATAAGCCTATTTATTGAGCCTATTTAATAAGTCTATTTAATAAGCCTATTTAATAGGCCTATTTAATAAGTCTAAGTTGCTGAAATAAGCTAATTTAATATGCCTAAGTTGCTGAAATAAGCCTATTTAATAAGCCTTAGTTGCTGAAATAAGCCTATTTAATAAGGCTATTTAATAAGTCTAAGTTGCTGAAATAAACCTATTTAATAAGCCTAAGTTGCTAAAATAAGCCTATTTAATGAGGCTATTTAATAAACCTATTTAATAAGCCTATTTAATAAGCCTATTTAATACGCCTATTTAATAAACCTATTTAATAAGTATTTAATGAGCCTATTTAATAAGCCTATTTATTGAGCCGATTTAATACGCCTATTTATTGAGCCTATTTCATACGCCTATTTAATTAGTCTATTTAATAAGCCTATTTAATGAGCCTATTTAATACGCCTATTTAATAAGCCTATTTAATACGCCTATTTATTGAGCCTATTTAATAAGTCTATTTAATAAGCCTATTTAATAAGCCTATTTATTGAGCCTATTTAATGAGCCTATTTAATAAGTCTATTTAATAAGCCTATTTAATAAGCCTATTTAATAAGCCTATTTAATAAGCCTATTTATTGAGCCTATTTAATAAGTCTATTTAATAAGCCTATTTAATAGCCTATTTAATAAGTATTTAATGAGCCTATTTAATAAGTCTATTTAATAAGCCTATTTAATAGGCCTATTTAATAAGTCTAAGTTGCTGAAATAAGCCTATTTAATAAGCCTAAGTTGCTGAATAAGCCTATTTCATAAGCCTAAGTTGCTGAAATAAGCCTTTTTAATAAGTCTAAGTTGCTGAAATAAGCCTATTTAATAAGCCTAAGTTGCTAAAATAAGCCTATTTAATGAGGCTATTTAATAAGTCTATTTAATAAGCCTATTTAATAAGCCTATTTAAAAAGTCTATTTAATAAGCCTATTTAATAAGCCTATTTAATAAGCCTATTAAATAAGCCTATTTAATAAGCCTATTTAATAAGCCTATTTAATAAGCCTATATATTAAGCCTATTTAATAAGCCTATTTAATAAGCCTATTTATTGAGCCTATTTAATGAGCCTATTTAATAAGTCTATTTAATAAGCCTATTTAATAAGCCTATTTAATAAGCCTATTTAATAAGCCTATTTATTGAGCCTATTTAATAAGTCTATTTAATAAGCCTATTTAATAGCCTATTTAATAAGTATTTAATGAGCCTATTTAATAAGTCTATTTAATAAGCCTATTTAATAGGCCTATTTAATAAGTCTAAGTTGCTGAAATAAGCCTATTTAATAAGCCTAAGTTGCTGAATAAGCCTATTTCATAAGCCTAAGTTGCTGAAATAAGCCTTTTTAATAAGTCTAAGTTGCTGAAATAAGCCTATTTAATAAGCCTAAGTTGCTAAAATAAGCCTATTTAATGAGGCTATTTAATAAGTCTATTTAATAAGCCTATTTAATAAGCCTATTTAATAAGTCTATTTAATAAGCCTATTTAATAAGCCTATTTAATAAGCCTATTAAATAAGCCTATTTAATAAGCCTATTTAATAAGCCTATTTAATAAGCCTATATATTAAGCCTATTTAATGAGCCTATTTAATAAGCCTGTTTAATAAGCCTATTTAATTAATATTTAATGAGCCTATTTAATAAGCCTAAGTTGCTGAATAAGCCTATTTAATACGCCTAAGTTGCTGAAAAAGGCATATTTAATAAGCCTATTTAATAAGCCTAAGTTGCTGAATAAGTCTATTTAATAAGCCTGAGTTGCTGAAATAAGCCTATTTAATAAGGCTATTTAATAAGTCTAAGTTGCTGAAATAAACCTATTTAATAAGCACAAGTTGCTAAAATAAGCCTATTTAATAAGGCTATTTAATAAGTCTAAGTTGCTGAAATAAACCTATTTAATAAGCCTAAGTTGCTAAAATAAGCCTATTTAATGAGGCTATTTAATAAGTCTATTTAATAAGCCTATTTAATAAACCTATTTAATAAGCCTATTTAATAAGCCTATTTAATACGCATATTTAATAAACCTATTTAATACGCCTATTTAATAAACCTATTTAATAAGTATTTGATGAGCCTATTTAATAAGTCTATTTAATAAGCCTTTTTAATAAGCCTATTTAATAAGTCTATTTAATTAGCCTATTTAATTAGTCTATTTAATAAGCCTATTTAATAAGTATTTAACGAGCCTATTTAATAAGCCTATTTATTGAGCCTATTTAATAAGCCTATTTATTGAGCCTATTTAATAAGCCTATTTATTGAGCCTATTTAATAAGCCTATTTATTGAGCCTATTTCATACGCCTATTTAATAAGCCTATTTAATAAGCCTATTTAATAAGCCTATTTAATAAGCCTATTTAATACGCCCATTTAATAAACCTATTTAATAATTATTTAATGAGCCTATGTATTAAGTCTATTTAATAAGCCTTTTTAATAAGCCTATTTAATAAGTCTATTTAATAAGCCTATTTAATAAGTCTATTTAATAAGTCTATTTAATAAGCCTACTTAATAAGTATTTAATGAGCCGATTTAATAAGCCTATTTATTGAGCCTATTTAATAAGCCTATTTATTGAGCCTATTTAATAAGCCTATTTAATAAGCTTATTTAATAAGCCTATTTAATAAGCCTATTTAATAAGCCTATTTAATAAGCCTATTTAATAAGCCTATTTAATATGCCTATTTAATAAGCCTATTTAATATGACTATTTAATAAGTATTTAATGAGCCTATTTAATAAGTCTATTTAATAAGCCTATTTAATAGGCCTATTTAATAAGTCTAAGTTGCTGAAATAAGCATATTTAATAAGCCTAAGTTGCTGAAATAAGCCTATTTAATAAGCCTAAGTTGCTGAAATAAGCCTATTTAATAAGACTATTTAATAAGTCTAAGTTGCTGAAATAAACCTATTTAATAAGCCTAAGTTGCTAAAATAAGCCTATTTAATGAGGCTATTTAATAAGTCTATTTAATAAGCCTATTTAATAAACCTATTTAATAAGTCTATTTAATAAGCCTATTTAATGAGTCTATTTAATACGTCTATTTAATAAGCCTATTTGATAAGTATTTAATGAGCCTATTTAATAAGCCTATTTATTGAGCCTATTTAATAAGCCTATTTATTGAGCCTATTTAATAAGCCTTTTTAATAAGCCTATTTAATAAGCCTATTTAATAAGCCTATTTAATAAGCCTATCTAATAAGCCTATCTAATAAGCCTTATTATTGAGCCTATTTAATAAGTCTATTTAATAAACCTATTTAATATGCCTATTTAATAAGTATTTAATGAGCCTATTTAATAAGTCTATTTAATAAGCCCATTTAATAGGCCTATTTAATAAGTCTAAGTTGCTGAAATAAGCCTATGTAATAAGCCTAAGTTGCTGAAATAAGCCTATTTAATAAGGCTATTTAATGAGCCTATTTAATAAGTCTATTTAATAAGCCTATTTAATAAGCCTATTTATTGAGCCTATTTAATGAGCCTATTTAATAAGTCTATTTAATAAGCCTATTTAATAAGCCTATTTAATAAGCCTATTTAATAAGCCTATTTATTGAGCCTATTTAATAAGTCTATTTAATAAGCCTATTTAATAGCCTATTTAATAAGTATTTAATGAGCCTATTTAATAAGTCTATTTAATAAGCCTATTTAATAGGCCTATTTAATAAGTCTAAGTTGCTGAAATAAGCCTATTTAATAAGCCTATTTATTGAGCCTATTTAATGAGCCTATTTAATAAGTCTATTTAATAAGCCTATTTAATAAGCCTATTTAATAAGCCTATTTAATAAGCCTATTTATTGAGCCTATTTAATAAGTCTATTTAATAAGCCTATTTAATAGCCTATTTAATAAGTATTTAATGAGCCTATTTAATAAGTCTATTTAATAAGCCTATTTAATAGGCCTATTTAATAAGTCTAAGTTGCTGAAATAAGCCTATTTAATAAGCCTAAGTTGCTGAATAAGCCTATTTCATAAGCCTAAGTTGCTGAAATAAGCCTTTTTAATAAGTCTAAGTTGCTGAAATAAGCCTATTTAATAAGCCTAAGTTGCTAAAATAAGCCTATTTAATGAGGCTATTTAATAAGTCTATTTAATAAGCCTATTTAATAAGCCTATTTAATAAGTCTATTTAATAAGCCTATTTAATAAGCCTATTTAATAAGCCTATTAAATAAGCCTATTTAATAAGCCTATTTAATAAGCCTATTTAATAAGCCTATATATTAAGCCTATTTAATGAGCCTATTTAATAAGCCTATTTAATCAGCCTATTTATTGAGCCTATTTAATGAGTCTATTTAATAAGCCTGTTTAATAAGCCTATTTAATTAATATTTAATGAGCCTATTTAATAAGCCTAAGTTGCTGAATAAGCCTATTTAATACGCCTAAGTTGCTGAAAAAGGCATATTTAATAAGCCTATTTAATAAGCCTAAGTTGCTGAATAAGTCTATTTAATAAGCCTGAGTTGCTGAAATAAGCCTATTTAATAAGGCTATTTAATAAGTCTAAGTTGCTGAAATAAACCTATTTAATAAGCACAAGTTGCTAAAATAAGCCTATTTAATGAGGCTATTTAATAAGTCTATTTAATAAGCCTATTTAATAAGCCTATTCAATAAGCCTATTTAATAAGCATATTTAATACGCCTATTTAATAAACCTATTTAATAAGTATTTAATGAGCCTATGTATTAAGTCTATTTAATACGCCTTTTTAATAAGCCTATTTATTAAGTCTATTTAATAAGCCTATTTAATAAGTCTATTTAATAAGTCTATTTAATAAGCCTACTTAATAAGTATTTAATGAGCCTATTTAATAAGCCTATTTTTGAGCCTATTTAATACGCCTATTTATTGAGCCTATTTAATAAGCCTATTTATTGAGCCTATTTAATAAGCCTATTTATTGAGCCTATTTAATAAGTCTTTTTAATAAGCCTATTTAATAAGCCTATTTAATAAGCCTATTTAATAAGCCTATTTAATAAGCCTATCTAATAAGCCTTATTATTGAGCCTATTTAATAAGTCTATTTAATAAACCTATTTAATACGCCTACTTAATAAGTATTTAATGAGCCTATTTAATAAGTCTATTTAATAAGCCTATTTAATAGGCCTATTTAATAAGTCTAAGTTGCTGAAATAAGCCTATGTAATAAGCCTAAGTTGCTGAAATAAGCCTATTTAATAAGGCTATTTAATGAGCATGAGTTGCTGAAATAAGCCTATTTAATAAGCCTAAGTTGCTGAAATAAGCCTATTTAATAAGGCTATTTAATAAGTCTAAGTTGCTGAAATAAACCTATTTAATAAGCCTAAGTTGCTAAAATAAGCCTATTTAATGAGGCTATTTAATAAGTCTATTTAATAAGCCTATTTAATAAACCTATTTAATAAGCCTATTTAATAAGCCTATTTAATACGCATATTTAATAAACCTATTTAATACGCCTATTTAATAAACCTATTTAATAAGTATTTGATGAGCCTATTTAATAAGTCTATTTAATAAGCCTTTTTAATAAGCCTATTTAATAAGTCTATTTAATTAGCCTATTTAATTAGTCTATTTAATAAGCCTATTTAATAAGTATTTAACGAGCCTATTTAATAAGCCTATTTATTGAGCCTATTTAATAAGCCTATTTATTGAGCCTATTTAATAAGCCTATTTATTGAGCCTATTTAATAAGCCTATTTATTGAGCCTATTTCATACGCCTATTTAATAAGCCTATTTAATAAGCCTATTTAATAAGCCTATTTAATAAGCCTATTTAATACGCCCATTTAATAAACCTATTTAATAATTATTTAATGAGCCTATGTATTAAGTCTATTTAATAAGACTTTTTAATAAGCCTATTTAATAAGTCTATTTAATAAGCCTATTTAATAAGTCTATTTAATAAGTCTATTTAATAAGCCTACTTAATAAGTATTTAATGAGCCGATTTAATAAGCCTATTTATTGAGCCTATTTAATAAGCCTATTTATTGAGCCTATTTAATAAGCCTATTTAATAAGCTTATTTAATAAGCCTATTTAATAAGCCTATTTAATAAGCCTATTTAATAAGCCTATTTAATAAGCCTATTTAATATGCCTATTTAATAAGCCTATTTAATATGCCTATTTAATAAGTATTTAATGAGCCTATTTAATAAGTCTATTTAATAAGCCTATTTAATAGGCCTATTTAATAAGTCTAAGTTGCTGAAATAAGCATATTTAATAAGCCTAAGTTGCTGAAATAAGCCTATTTAATAAGCCTAAGTTGCTGAAATAAGCCTATTTAATAAGACTATTTAATAAGTCTAAGTTGCTGAAATAAACCTATTTAATAAGCCTAAGTTGCTAAAATAAGCCTATTTAATGAGGCTATTTAATAAGTCTATTTAATAAGCCTATTTAATAAACCTATTTAATAAGTCTATTTAATAAGCCTATTTAATGAGTCTATTTAATACGTCTATTTAATAAGCCTATTTGATAAGTATTTAATGAGCCTATTTAATAAGCCTATTTATTGAGCCTATTTAATAAGCCTATTTATTGAGCCTATTTAATAAGCCTTTTTAATAAGCCTATTTAATAAGCCTATTTAATAAGCCTATTTAATAAGCCTATCTAATAAGCCTATCTAATAAGCCTTATTATTGAGCCTATTTAATAAGTCTATTTAATAAACCTATTTAATATGCCTATTTAATAAGTATTTAATGAGCCTATTTAATAAGTCTATTTAATAAGCCCATTTAATAGGCCTATTTAATAAGTCTAAGTTGCTGAAATAAGCCTATGTAATAAGCCTAAGTTGCTGAAATAAGCCTATTTAATAAGGCTATTTAATGAGCCTATTTAATAAGTCTATTTAATAAGCCTATTTAATAAGCCTATTTATTGAGCCTATTTAATGAGCCTATTTAATAAGTCTATTTAATAAGCCTATTTAATAAGCCTATTTAATAAGCCTATTTAATAAGCCTATTTATTGAGCCTATTTAATAAGTCTATTTAATAAGCCTATTTAATAGCCTATTTAATAAGTATTTAATGAGCCTATTTAATAAGTCTATTTAATAAGCCTATTTAATAGGCCTATTTAATAAGTCTAAGTTGCTGAAATAAGCCTATTTAATAAGCCTAAGTTGCTGAATAAGCCTTTTTCATAAGCCTAAGTTGCTGAAATAAGCCTTTTTAATAAGTCTAAGTTGCTGAAATAAGCCTATTTAATGAGGCTATTTAATAAGTCTATTTAATAAGCCTATTTAATAAGCCTATTTAATAAGTCTATTTAATAAGCCTATTTAATAAGCCTATTAAATAAGCCTATTAAATAAGCCTATTTAATAAGCCTATTTAATAAGCCTATTTAATAAGCCTATATATGAAGCCTATTTAATGAGCCTATTTAATAAGCCTATTTAATCAGCCTATTTATTGAGCCTATTTAATAAGTCTATTTAATAAGCCTGTTTAATAAGCCTATTTAATTAATATTTAATGAGCCTATTTAATAAGCCTAAGTTGCTGAATAAGCCTATTTAATAAGCCTAAGTTGCTGAAAAAGGCCTATTTAATAAGCCTATTTAATAAGCCTAAGTTGCTGAATAAGTCTATTTAATAAGCCTGAGTTGCTTAAATAAGCCTATTTAATAAGGCTATTTAATAAGTCTAAGTTGCTGAAATAAACCTATTTAATAAGCACAAGTTGCTAAAATAAGCCTATTTAATGAGGCTATTTAATAAGCCTATTTAATAAGCCTATTTAATAAGCATATTTAATATGCCTATTTAATAAACCTATTTAATAAGTATTTAATGAGCTTATGTAATAAGTCTATTTAATACGCCTTTTTAATAAGCCTATTTAATAAGTTTATTTAATGAGCCTATTTAATAAGCCTATTTTTTGAGCCTATTTAATACGCCTATTTATTGAGCCTATTTAATAAGCCTATTTATTGAGCCTATTTAATAAGCCTATTTATTGAGCCTATTTAATAAGTCTTTTTAATAAGCCTATTTAATAAGCCTATTTAATAAGCCTATTTAATAAGCCTATTTAATAAGCCTATCTAATAAGCCTTATTATTGAGCCTATTTAATAAGTCTATTTAATAAACCTATTTAATACGCCTATTTAATAAGTATTTAATGAACCTATTTAATAAGTCTATTTAATAAGCCTATTTAATAGGCCTATTTAATAAGTCTAAGTTGCTGAAATAAGCCTATGTAATAAGCCTAAGTTGCTGAAATAAGCCTATTTAATAAGGCTATTTAATGAGCATGAGTTGCTGAAATAAGCCTATTTAATAAGCCTAAGTTGCTGAAATAAGCCTATTTAATAAGGCTATTTAATAAGTCTAAGTTGCTGAAATAAACCTATTTAATAAGCCTAAGTTGCTAAAATAAGCCTATTTAATAAGCCTAAGTTGCTAAAATAAGCCCATTTAATGAGGCTATTTGATAAGTCTATTTAATAAGTCTATTTAATAAACCTATTTAATAAGCCTATTTAATAAGCCTATTTAATACGCCTATTTAATAAACCTATTTAATACGCCTATTTAATAAACCTATTTAATAAGTATTTGATGAGCCTATTTAATAAGTCTATTTAATAAGCCTTTTTAATAAGCCTATTTAATTAGTCTATTTAATAAGCCTATTTATTGAGCCTATTTAATAAGCCTATTTATTGAGCCTATTTAATGAGCCTATTTATTGAGCCTATTTAATAAGCCTATTTATTGAGCCTATTTAATAAGTCTTTTTAATAAGCCTATTTAATAAGCCTATTTAATAAGCCTATTTAATAAGCCTATTTAATAAGCCTATCTAATAAGCCTTATTATTGAGCCTATTTAATAAGTCTATTTAATAAACCTATTTAATACACCTATTTAATAAGTATTTAATGAACCTATTTAATAAGTCTATTTAATAAGCCTATTTAATAGGCCTATTTAATAAGTCTAAGTTGCTGAAATAAGCCTATGTAATAAGCCTAAGTTGCTGAAATAAGCCTATTTAATAAGGCTATTTAATGAGCATGAGTTGCTGAAATAAGCCTATTTAATAAGCCTAAGTTGCTGAAATAAGCCTATTTAATAAGGCTATTTAATAAGTCTAAGTTGCTGAATTAAACCTATTTAATAAGCCTAAGTTGCTAAAATAAGCCTATTTAATAAGCCTAAGTTGCTAAAATAAGCCCATTTAATGAGGCTATTTGATAAGTCTATTTAATAAGCCTATTTAATAAACCTATTTAATAAGCCTATTTAATAAGCCTATTTAATACGCCTATTTAATAAACCTATTTAATACGCCTATTTAATAAACCTATTTAATAAGTATTTGATGAGCCTATTTAATAAGTCTATTTAATAAGCCTTTTTAATAAGCCTATTTAATTAGTCTATTTAATAAGCCTATTTATTGAGCCTATTTAATAAGCCTATTTATTGAGCCTATTTAATGAGCCTATTTATTGAGCCTATTTAATAAGCCTATTTATTGAGCCTATTTCATACGCCTATTTAATAAGCCTATTTAATAAGCCTATTTAATAAGCCTATTTAATAAGCCTATTTAATACGCCCATTTAATAATCCTATTTAATAATTATTTAATGAGCCTATGTATTAAGTCTATTTAATAAGCCTTTTTAATAAGCCTATTTAATAAGTCTATTTAATAAGCCTATTTAATTAGTCTATTTAATAAGCCTATTTATTGAGCCTATTTAATAAGCCTGTTTATTGAGCCTATTTAATGAGCCTATTTATTGAGCCTATTTAATAAGCCTATTTATTGAGCCTATTTAATAAGTCTTTTTAATAAGCCTATTTAATAAGCCTATTTAATAAGCCTATTTAATAAGCCTATTTAATAAGCCTATCTAATAAGCCTTATTATTGAGCCTATTTAATAAGTCTATTTAATAAACCTATTTAATACGCCTATTTAATAAGTATTTAATGAACCTATTTAATAAGTCTATTTAATAAGCCTATTTAATAGGCCTATTTAATAAGTCTAAGTTGCTGAAATAAGCCTATGTAATAAGCCTAAGTTGCTGAAATAAGCCTATTTAATAAGGCTATTTAATAAGTTTAAGTTGCTGAAATAAACCTATTTAATAAGCCTAAGTTGCTAAAATAAGCCTATTTAATAAGCCTAAGTTGCTGAAATAAGCCTATTTAATAAGGCTATTTAATAAGTCTAAGTTGCTGAAATAAACCTATTTAATAAGCCTAAGTTGCTAAAATAAGCCTATTTAATAAGCCTAAGTTGCTAAAATAAGCCCATTTAATGAGGCTATTTGATAAGTCTATTTAATAAGCCTATTTAATAAACCTATTTAATAAGCCTATTTAATAAACCTATTTAATACGCCTATTTAATAAACCTATTTAATACGCCTATTTAATAAACCTATTTAATAAGTATTTGATGAGCCTATTTAATAAGTCTATTTAATAAGCCTTTTTAATAAGCCTATTTAATTAGTCTATTTAATAAGCCTATTTATTGAGCCTATTTAATAAGCCTATTTATTGAGCCTATTTAATGAGCCTATTTATTGAGCCTATTTAATAAGCCTATTTATTGAGCCTATTTCATACGCCTATTTAATAAGCCTATTTAATAAGCCTATTTAATAAGCCTATTTAATAAGCCTATTTAATACGCCCATTTAATAATCCTATTTAATAATTATTTAATGAGCCTATGTATTAAGTCTATTTAATAAGCCTTTTTAATAAGCCTATTTAATAAGTCTATTTAATAAGCCTATTTAATAAGTCTATTTAATAAGTCTATTTAATAAGCCTACTTAATAAGTATTTAATGAGCCTATTTAATAAGCCTATTTATAGAGCCTATTTAATAAGCCTATTTATTAAGCCTATTTAATAAGCCTATTTATTGAGCCTATTTAATAAGCCTATTTATTGAGCCTATTTAATAAGCCTATTTATTGAGCCTATTTTATAAGCCTATTTAATAAGCTTATTTAATAAGCCTATTTAATAAGCCTATTTAATAAGCCTATTTACTTAGCCTATATAATAAGCCTATCTAATAAGCCTATTTATTGAGCCTATTTAATAAGTCTATTTAATAAGCCTATTTAATACGCCTATTTATTAAGTATTTAATGAGCCTATTTAATAAGTATATTTAATAAGCCTATTTAATAGGCCTATTTAATAAGTCTAAGTTGCTGAAATAAGCATATTTAATAAGCCTAAGTTGCTGAAATAAGCCTATTTAATAAGCCTAAGTTGCTGAAATAAGCCTATTTAATAAGGCTATTTAATAAGTCTAAGTTGCTGAAATAAACCTATTTAATAAGCCTAAGTTGCTAAAATAAGCCTATTTAATGAGGCTATTTAATAAGTCTATTTAATAAACCTATTTAATAAACCTATTTAATAAGTCTATTTAATAAGCCTATTTAATGAGTCTATTTAATACGTCTATTTAATAAACCTATTTGATAAGTATTTAATGAGCCTATTTAATAAGCCTATTTATTGAGCCTATTTAATAAGCCTATTTATTGAGCCTATTTAATAAGTCTTTTTAATAAGCCTATTTAATAAGCCTATTTAATAAGCCTATTTAATAAGCCTATCTAATAAGCCTATCTAATAAGCCTTATTATTGAGCCTATTTGATAAGTCTATTTAATAAACCTATTTAATACGCCTATTTAATAAGTATTTAATGAGCCTATTTAATAAGTCTATTTAATAAGCCTATTTAATAAGGCTATTTAATGTGCATGAGTTGCTGAAATAAGCCTATTTAATACGCCTAAGTTGCTGAAATAAGCCTATTTAATAAGGCTATTTAATAAGTCTAAGTTGCTGAAATAAACCTATTTAATAAGCCTAAGTTGCTAAAATAAGCCTATTTAATGAGGCTATTTAATAAGTCTATTTAATAAGCCTATTTAATAAGCCTATTTAATAAGCCTATTTAATAAGCCAATTTATTACGCCTATTTAATAAACCTATTTAAAACGCCTATTTAATAAACCTATTTAATAAGTATTTGATGAGCCTATTTAATAAGTCTATTTAATAAGCCTTTTTAATAAGCCTATTTAATAAGTCTATTTAATAAGCCTATTTAATAAACCTATTTAATAAGCCTATTTAATAAGCCAATTTATTACGCCTATTTAATAAACCTATTTAAAACGCCTATTTAATAAACCTATTTAATAAGTGTTTGATGAGCCTATTTAATAAGTCTATTTAATAAGCCTTTTTAATAAGCCTATTTAATAAGTCTATTTAATTAGCCTATTTAATTAGTCTATTTAATAAGTCTATTTAATGAGCCTATTTAATAAGCCTATTTATTGAGCCTATTTAATAAGCCTATTTATTGAGCCTATTTAATAAGCCTATTTATTGAGCCTATTTAATAAGCCTATTTATTGAGCCTATTTCATACGCCTATTTAATAAGCCTATTTAATAAGCCTATTTAATACGCCTACTTAATAAACCTATTTAATAATTATTTAATGAGCCTATGTATTAAGTCTATTTAATACGCCTACTTAATAAGTATTTAATGAGCCTATTTAATAAGCCTATTTGTTGAGCCTATTTAATAAGCCTATTTATTGAGCCTATTTAATAAGCCTATTTATTGAGCCTATTTTATAAGCCTATTTATTGAGCCTATTTAATAAGCCTATTTATTGAGCCTATTTAATAAGCCTATTTATTGAGCCTATTTAATAAGCCCATTTATTGAGCCTATTTAATAAGCCTATTTAATAAGCTTATTTAATAAGCCTATTTAATAAGCCTATTTAATAAGCCTATTTAATAAGCCTATTTAATAAGCCTATTTAATTAGCCTATATAATAAGCCTATCTAATAAGCCTATTTATTGAGCCTATTTAATAAGTCTATTTAATAAGCCTATTTAATACGCCTATTTATTAAGTATTTAATGAGCCTATTTAATAAGTATATTTAATAAGCCTATTTAATAGGCCTATTTAATAAGTCTAAGTTGCTGAAATAAGCATATTTAATAAGCCTAAGTTGCTGAAATAAGCCTATTTAATAAGCCTAAGTTGCTGAAATAAGCCTATTTAATAAGGCTATTTAATAAGTCTAAGTTGCTGAAATAAACCTATTTAATAAGCCTAAGTTGCTAAAATAAGCCTATTTAATGAGGCTATTTAATAAGTCTATTTAATAAACCTATTTAATAAACCTATTTAATAAGTCTATTTAATAAGCCTATTTAATGAGTCTATTTAATACGTCTATTTAATAAGCCTATTTGATAAGTATTTAATGAGCCTATTTAATAAGCCTATTTATTGAGCCTATTTAATAAGCCTATTTATTGAGCCTATTTAATAAGTCTTTTTAATAAGCCTATTTAATAAGCCTATTTAATAAGCCTATTTAATAAGCCTATCTAATAAGCCTATCTAATAAGCCTTATTATTGAGCCTATTTGATAAGTCTATTTAATAAACCTATTTAATACGCCTATTTAATAAGTATTTAATGAGCCTATTTAATAAGTCTATTTAATAAGCCTATTTAATAAGGCTATTTAATGAGCATGAGTTGCTGAAATAAGCCTATTTAATAAGCCTAAGTTGCTGAAATAAGCCTATTTAATAAGGCTATTTAATAAGTCTAAGTTGCTGAAATAAACCTATTTAATAAGCCTAAGTTGCTAAAATAAGCCTATTTAATGAGGCTATTTAATAAGTCTATTTAATAAGCCTATTTAATAAGCCTATTTAATAAGCCTATTTAATAAGCCAATTTATTACGCCTATTTAATAAACCTATTTAAAACGCCTATTTAATAAACCTATTTAATAAGTATTTGATGAGCCTATTTAATAAGTCTATTTAATAAGCCTTTTTAATAAGCCTATTTAATAAGTCTATTTAATAAGCCTATTTAATAAACCTATTTAATAAGCCTATTTAATAAGCCAATTTATTACGCCTATTTAATAAACCTATTTAAAACGCCTATTTAATAAACCTATTTAATAAGTGTTTGATGAGCCTATTTAATAAGTCTATTTAATAAGCCTTTTTAATAAGCCTATTTAATAAGTCTATTTAATTAGCCTATTTAATTAGTCTATTTAATAAGTCTATTTAATGAGCCTATTTAATAAGCCTATTTATTGAGCCTATTTAATAAGCCTATTTATTGAGCCTATTTAATAAGCCTATTTATTGAGCCTATTTAATAAGCCTATTTATTGAGCCTATTTCATACGCCTATTTAATAAGCCTATTTAATAAGCCTATTTAATACGCCTACTTAATAAACCTATTTAATAATTATTTAATGAGCCTATGTATTAAGTCTATTTAATACGCCTACTTAATAAGTATTTAATGAGCCTATTTAATAAGCCTATTTGTTGAGCCTATTTAATAAGCCTATTTATTGAGCCTATTTAATAAGCCTATTTATTGAGCCTATTTTATAAGCCTATTTATTGAGCCTATTTAATAAGCCTATTTATTGAGCCTATTTAATAAGCCTATTTATTGAGCCTATTTAATAAGCCCATTTATTGAGCCTATTTAATAAGCCTATTTAATAAGCTTATTTAATAAGCCTATTTAATAAGCCTATTTAATAAGCCTATTTAATAAGCCTATTTAATAAGCCTATCTAATAAGCCTATTTATTGAGCCTATTTAATAAGTCTATTTAATAAGCCTATTTAATACGCCTATTTAATAAATATTTAATGAGCCTATTTAATAAGTCTATTTAATAAGCCTATTTAATAGGCCTATTTAATAAGTCTAAGTTGCAGAAATAAGCCTTTTCAATAAGCCTGAGTTGCTGAAATAAGCCTATTTAATAAGCCTAAGTTGCTGAAATAAGCCTATTTAATAAGGCTATTTAATAAGTCTAAGTTGCTGAAATAAACCTATTTAATAAGGCTATTTAATAAGCCTAAGTTGCTGAAATAAGGCTATTTATTAAGTCTAAGTTGCTGAAATAAACCTATTTAATAAGCCTAAGTTGCTAAAATAAGCCTATTTAATGAGGCTATTTAATAAGTCTATTTAATAAGCGTATTTAATAAACCTATTTAATAAGCTTATTTAATAAGCCTATTTAATAAGCCTATTTAATAAGTCTATTTAATAAGCCTATTTAATAAGCCTATCTAATAAGCCTATTTATTGAGCCTATTTAATAAGTCTATTTAATAAGCCTATTTAATACGCCTATTTAATAAGTATTTAATGAGCCTATTTAATAAGTCTATTTAATAAGCCTATTTAATAGGCCTATTTAATAAGTCTAAGTTGCTGAAATAAGCCTATTTAATAAGCCTGAGTTGCTGAAATAAGCCTATTTAATAAGCCTAAGTTGCTGAAATAAGCCTATTTAATAAGGCTATTTAATAAGTCTAAGTTGCTGAAATAAACCTATTTAATAAGCCTAAGTTGCTAAAATAAGCCTATTTAATGAGGCTATTTAATACGTCTATTTAATAAGCTTATTAAATAAACCTATTTAATAAGTCTATTTAATAAGCCTATTTAATGAGTCTATTTAATAAGTCTATTTAATAAGCCTATTTAATAAGTATTTAATGAGCCTATTTAATAAGCCTATTTATTGAGCCTATTTAATAAGCCTATTTATTGAGCCTATTTAATAAGCCTATTTATTGAGCCTATTTAATAAGCCTATTTATTGAGCCTATTTCATACACCTGTTTAATTAGTCTATTTAATAAGCCAATTTAATAAGCCTATTTGATAAGCCTATTTAATAAGCCTATTTCATACGCCTATTTAATAAACCTATTTAATAAGTATTTAATGAGCCTATGTATTAAGTCTACTTAATAAGCTTTTTACTAAGCCTATTTAATAAGTCTATTTAATAAGCCTATTTAATAAGCCTATTTAATAAGCCTATTTAATAAGCCTATTTAATAAGCCAATTTAATAAGCCTATTTAATAAGCCTATTTAATAAGAATATTTAATACACCTATTTAATAAACCTATTTAATAAATATTTAATGAGCCTATGTATTAAGTCTAATTAATAAGCCTTTTTAATAAGCCTATTTAATAAGTCTATTTAATAAGCCTATTTAATAAGCCTATTTAATAAGCCTATTTAATAAGCCTATTTAATAAGCCTATTTAATAAGCCTATTTTATAAGTATTTAATGAGCCTATTTAATAAGTCTATTTAATAAGCCTATTTAATAGGGCTATTTAATAAGTCTAAGTTGCTGAAATAAACCTATTTAATAAGCCTAAGTTGCTAAAATAAGCCTATTTAATAATTTAATAAGCATAAGTTGCTGAAATAAGCCTATTTAATAAGCCTAAGTTGCTGAAATAAGCCTATTTAGTAAGGCTATTTAATAAGTCTAAGTTGCTGAAATAAACCTATTTAATAAGCCTAAGTTGCTAAAATAAGCCTATTTAATGAGGCTATTTAATACGTCTATTTAATAAGCTTATTAAATAAACCTATTTAATAAGTCTATTTAATAAGCCTATTTAATGAGTCTATTTAATAAGTCTATTTAATAAGCCTATTTAATAAGTATTTAATGAGCCTATTTAATAAGCCTATTTATTGAGCCTATTTAATAAGCCTATTTATTGAGCCTATTTAATAAGCCTATTTATTGAGCCTATTTAATAAGCCTATTTATTGAGCCTATTTCATACACCTGTTTAATTAGTCTATTTAATAAGCCAATTTAATAAGCCTATTTGATAAGCCTATTTAATAAGCCTATTTCATACGCCTATTTAATAAACCTATTTAATAAGTATTTAATGAGCCTATGTATTAAGTCTACTTAATAAGCTTTTTACTAAGCCTATTTAATAAGTCTATTTAATAAGCCTATTTAATAAGCCTATTTAATAAGCCTATTTAATAAGCCTATTTAATAAGCCAATTTAATAAGCCTATTTAATAAGCCTATTTAATAAGAATATTTAATACACCTATTTAATAAACCTATTTAATAAATATTTAATGAGCCTATGTATTAAGTCTAATTAATAAGCCTTTTTAATAAGCCTATTTAATAAGTCTATTTAATAAGCCTATTTAATAAGCCTATTTAATAAGCCTATTTAATAAGCCTATTTAATAAGCCTATTTAATAAGCCTATTTTATAAGTATTTAATGAGCCTATTTAATAAGTCTATTTAATAAGCCTATTTAATAGGGCTATTTAATAAGTCTAAGTTGCTGAAATAAACCTATTTAATAAGCCTAAGTTGCTAAAATAAGCCTATTTAATAATTTAATAAGCATAAGTTGCTGAAATAAGCCTATTTAATAAGCCTAAGTTGCTGAAATAAGCCTATTTAGTAAGGCTATTTAATAAGTCTAAGTTGCTGAAATAAACCTAGTTAATAAGCCTAAGTTGCTAAAATAAGCCTATTTAATGAGGCTATTTAATAAGTCTATTTAATAAACCTATTTAATACGCCTTTTTAATAAACCTATTTAATAAGTATTTAATGAGCCTTTTTAATAAGCCTATTTATTGAGCCTATTTAATATGCCTATTTATTGAGCCTATTTAATAAGCCTATTTATTGCGCCTATTTAATAAGCCTATTTAATACGCCTATTTAATACGCCTATTTATTGAGCCTATTTAATGAGCCTATTTAATAAGTCTATTTAATAAGCCTATTTAATAAGCCTATTTATTGATCCTATTTCATATGCCTATTTAATAAGCCTATTTAATAATCCAATTTCATAAGCCTATTTAATAAGCCTATTTAATAAGCCTATTTAATAAGCCTATTTAATACGCCTATTTAATAAACGTATTTAATAAGTATTTAATGAGCCCATGTATTAAGTCTATTTAATAAGCCTTTTTAATAAGCCTATTTAATAAGTCTATTTAATAAGCCTATTTAATAAGTCTATTTAATAAGTCTATTTAATAAGCCTACTTAATAAGTATTTAATGAGCCTATTTAATAAGACTATTTAGTGAGCCTATTTAATAAGCCTATTTATTGAGCCTATTTAATAAGCCTATTTATTGAGCCTATTTAATACGCCTATTTCTTGAGCCTATTTAATAAGTCTATTTAATACGCCTATTTAATAAGCCTATTTAATAAGCCTATTTAATAAGCCTATTTAATAAGCCTATTTAATAAGCCTATTTAATAAGCCTATTTAATAAGCCTATTTATTGAGCCTATTTAATAAGTCTATTTAATAAGCCTATTTAATAAGCCTATTTAATAAGTATTTAATGAGCCTATTTAATAAGTCTATTTAATAAGCCTATTTAATAGGCCTATTTAATAAGTCTAAGTTGCTGAAATAAGCCTATTTAATAAGCCTAAGTTGCTGAAATAAGCCTATTTAATAAGGCTATTTAATAAGCATAAGTTGCTGAAATAAGTCTATTTAATAAGCCTAAGTTGCTGAAATAAGCCTATTTAGTAAGGCTATTTAATAAGTCTAAGTTGCTGAAATAAACCTATTTAATAAGCCTAAGTTGCTAAAATAAGCCTATTTAATGAGGCTATTTAATAAGTCTATTTAATAAGCCTATTTAATAAACCTATTTAATAAGCCTATTTAATAAGCCTATTTAATACGCCTATTTAATAAACCTATTTAATAAGTATTTAATGAGCCTATTTAATAAGCCTATTTATTGAGCTGATTTAATAAGCCTATTTATTGAGCCTATTTAATAAGCCTATTTATTGAGCCTATTTAATTCGCCTATTTATTGTGCCTATTTCATACGCCTATTTAATTAGTCTATTTAATAAGCCTATTTAATAAGCCTATTCAATACGCCTATTTAATAAGCCTATTTAATACGCCTATTTATTGAGCCTATTTAATAAGTCTATTTAATAAGCCTATTTAATAAGTCTATTTAATAAGCCTATTTAATAAGCCTATTTAATAAGCCTATTTAATATGCCTATTTATTGAGCCTATTTAATAAGTCTATTTAATAAGCCTATTTAATAAGTCTATTTAATAAGCCTATTTAATAAGCCTATTTAATAAGCCTATTTATTGAGCCTATTTAATAAGCCTATTTAATAGGCCTATTGAATAAGTCTTAGTTGCTGAAATAAGCCTATTTAATAAGCCTAAGTTGCTGAATAAGCCTATTTCATAAGCCTAAGTTGCTGAAATAAGCCTTTTGAATAAGTTTAAGTTGCTGAAATAAGCCTATTTAATAAGCCTAAGTTGCTAAAATAAGCCTATTTAATGAGGCTATTTAATGAGTCTATTTAATAAGCCTATTCAATAAGCCTATTTGATAAGTCTATTTAATAAGCCTATTTAATAAGCCTATTTAATAAGCCTATTTAATAAGCCTATTTATTAAGCCTATTTAATGAGCCTATTTAATAAGCCTATTTAATAAGCCTATTTATTGAGCCTATTTAATAAGTCTATTTAATAAGCCTATTTAATAAGCCTATTTAATAAGTCTATTTAATAAGCCTATTTAATAAGCCTATTTAATAAGCCTATTTAATAAGCCTAAGTTGCTGAATAAGCCTATTTAATAAGCCTAAGTTGCTGAAATAAGCCTATTTAATAAGGCTATTTAATGAGCAAAAGTTGCTGAAATAAGCCTATTTAATAAGCCTAAGTTGCTGAAATAAGCCTATTTAATAAGGCTATTTAATAAGTCTAAGTTGCTGAAATAAACCTATTTAATAAGCCTAAGTTGCTAAAATAAGCCTAATTAATGAGGCTATTTAATAAGTCTATTTAATAAGCCTATTTAATAAACCTATTTAATAAGCCTATTTAATAAGCCTATTTAATACACCTATTTAATAAACCTCTTTAATAAGTATTTAATTAGCCTATTTAATAAGTTTATTTAATAAGCCTTTTTAATAAGCCTATTTAATAAGTCTATTTAATAAGCCTATTTAATGAGTCTATTTAATAAGTCTATTTAATAAGCCTATTTAATAAGTATTTAATGAGCCTATTTAATAAGCCTATTTATTGAGCCTATTTAATAAGCCTATTTATTGAGCCTATTTAATAAGCCTATTTAATGAGTCTATTTAATAAGTCTATTTAATAAGCCTATTTAATAAGCCTATTTAATAAGTCTATTTAATAAGCCTATTTAATAAGCCTATTTAATAAGCCTATTTAATAAGCCTAAGTTGCTGAATAAGCCTATTTAATAAGCCTAAGTTGCTGAAATAAGCCTATTTAATAAGGCTATTTAATGAGCATAAGTTGCTGAAATAAGCCTATTTAATAAGCCTAAGTTGCTGAAATAAGCCTATTTAATAAGGCTATTTAATAAGTCTAAGTTGCTGAAATAAACCTATTTAATAAGCCTAAGTTGCTAAAATAAGCCTAATTAATGAGGCTATTTAATAAGTCTATTTAATAAACCTATTTAATACGCCTTTTTAATAAACCTATTTAATAAGTATTTAATGAGCCTTTTTAATAAGCCTATTTATTGAGCCTATTTAATATGCCTATTTATTGAGCCTATTTAATAAGCCTATTTATTGCGCCTATTTAATAAGCCTATTTAATAAGCCTATTTAATAAGCCTATTTAATAAGCCTATTTAATACGCCTATATAATAAACCTCTTTAATAAGTATTTAATGAGCCTATTTAATAAGTTTATTTAATAAGCCTTTTTAATAAGCCTATTTAATAAGTCTATTTAATAAGCCTATTTAATGAGTCTATTTAATAAGTCTATTTAATAAGCCTATTTAATAAGTATTTAATGAGCCTATTTAATAAGCCTATTTATTGAGCCTATTTAATAAACCTATTTATTGAGCCTATTTAATAAGCCTATTTAATGAGTCTATTTAATACATCTATTTAATAAGCCTATTTAATAAGTATTCAATGAGCCTATTTAATAAGCCTATTTATTGAGCCTATTTAATAAGCCTATTTAATAAGCCTATTTAATAAGCCTATTTAATAAGCCTATTTAATAAGCCTATTTAATAAGTCTATTTAATAAGTCTATTTAATAAGCCTACTTAATAAGTATTTAATGAGCCTATTTAATAAGCCTATTTATTGAGCCTATTTAATAAGCCTATTTATTGAGCCTATTTAATAAGCCTATTCATTGAACCTATTTAATAAGCCTATTTATTGAGCCTATTTAACAAGCCTATTTATTGAGCCTATTTAATAAGCCTATTTATTGAGCCTATTTAATAAGCCTATTTATTGAGCCTATTTAATACGCCTATTTAATAAGCTTATTTAATAAGCCTATTTAATAAGCCTATTTAATAAGCCTATTTAATAAGCCTATTTATTAAGCCTCTCTAATAAGCCTATTTAATAGGCCTATTTAATAAGTCTTAATTGCTGAAATAAGCCTATTTAATAAGCCTAAGTTGCTGAAATAAGCCTATTTAATAAGCCTAAGTTGCTGAAATAAGCCTATTTAATAAGGCTATTTAATAAGTCTAAGTTGCTGAAATAAACCTATTTAATAAGCCTAAGTTGCTAAAATAAGCCTATTTAATGAGTCTATTTAATAAGTCTATTTAACAAGCCTATTTAATAAGCCTATTTAATAAGCCTATTTAATACGCCTATTTAATAAACCTATTTAATAAGTATTTAATGAGCCTATGTATTAAGTCTATTTAATACGCCTTTTTAATAAGCCTATTTAATAAGTCTATTGAATAAGCCTATTTAATAAGTCTATTTAATAAGTCTATTTAATAAGCCTACTTAATAAGTATTTAATGAGCCTATTTAATAAGCCTATTTTTTGAGCCTATTTAATACGCCTATTTATTGAGCCTATTTAATAAGCCTATTTATTGAGCCTATTTAATAAGCCTATTTATTGAACCTATTTAATAAGTCTTTTTAATAAGCCTATTTAATAAGCCTATTTAATAAGCCTATTTAATAAGCCTATCTAATAAGCCTCATTATTGAGCCTATTTAATAAGTCTATTGAATAAGCCTATTTAATAAGTCTATTTAATAAGTCTATTTAATAAGCCTACTTAATAAGTATTTAATGAGCCTATTTAATAAGCCTATTTATTGAGCCTATTTAATAAGCCTATTTATTGAGCCTATTTAATAAGCCTATTTATTGAACCTATTTAATAAGTCTTTTTAATAAGCCTATTTAATAAGCCTATTTAATAGGCCTATTTAATAAGTCTAAGTTGCTGAAATAAGCCTATTTAATAAGCCTAAGTTGCTGAAATAAGCCTATTTAATAAGGCTATTTAATGAGCATGAGTTGCTGAAATAAGCCTATTTAATAAGCCTAAGTTGCTGAAATAAGCCTATTTAATAAGGCTATTTAATAAGTCTATTTAATAAGCCTATTTATTAAACCTATTTAATAAGCCTATTTAATACGCCTATTTAATACGCCTATTTAATACGCCTATTTAATACGCCTATCTAATAAGCCTATTTAATACGCCAATTTAATAAGTCTATTTAATAAGCCTTTTTAATAAGCCTATTTATTGAGCCTATTTAATAAGCCTCTTTATTGAGCCTATTTAATACGCCTATTTAATAAGCTTATTTACTAAGCCTATTTAATAAGCCTATTTAATACGCCTATTTAATAAGCCTATTTATTAAGCCTATCTAATAAGCCTATTTAATACGCCAATTTAATAAGTCTATTTAATAAGCCTATTTAATAGGCCTATTTAATAAGTCTAAGTTGCTGAAATAAGCCTATTTAATAAGCCTAAGTTGCTGAAATAAGCCTATTTAATAAGCCTAAGTTGCTGAAATAAGCCTATTTAATAAGGCTATTTAATAAGTCTAAGTTGCTGAAATAAACCTATTTAATAAGCCTAAGTTGCTAAAATAAGCCTATTTAATGAGTCTATTTAATAAGTCTATTTAACAAGCCTATTTAATAAGCCTATTTAATAAGCCTATTTAATAAGCCTATTTAATATGCCTATTTAATAAACCTATTAATAAGTATTTAATGAGCCTATGTATTAAGTCTATTTAATACGCCTTTTTAATAAGCCTATTTAATAAGTCTATTTAATAAGCCTATTTAATAAATCTATTTAATAAGTCTATTTAATAAGCCTACTTAATAAGTATTTAATGAGCCTATTTAATAAGCCTATTTTTTGAGCCTATTTAATACGCCTATTTATTGAGCCTATTTAATAAGCCTATTTATTGAGCCTATTTAATAAGCCTATTTATTGAGCCTATTTAATAAGTCTTTTTAATAAGCCTATTTAATAAGCCTATTTAATAAGCCTATTTAATAAGCCTATCTAATAAGCCTCATTATTGAGCCTATTTAATAAGTCTATTTAATAACCCTATTTAATCCGCCTATTTAATAAGTATTTAATGAGCCTATTTAATAAGTCTATTTAATAAGCCTATTTAATAGGCCTATTTAATAAGTCTAAGTTGCTGAAATAAGCCTATTTAATAAGCCTGAGTTGCTGAAATAAGCCTATTTAATAAGCCTAAGTTGCTGAAATAAGCCTATTTAATAAGGCTATTTAATAAGTCTAAGTTGCTGAAATAAACCTATTTAATAAGCCTAAGTTGCTAAAATAAGCCTATTTAATGAGGCTATTTAATACGTCTATTTAATAAGCTTATTAAATAAACCTATTTAATAAGTCTATTTAATAAGCCTATTTAATGAGTCTATTTAATAAGTCTATTTAATAAGCCTATTTAATAAGTATTTAATGAGCCTATTTAATAAGCCTATTTATTGAGCCTATTTAATAAGCCTATTTATTGAGCCTATTTAATAAGCCTATTTATTGAGCCTATTTAATAAGCCTATTTATTGAGCCTATTTCATACACCTGTTTAATTAGTCTATTTAATAAGCCAATTTAATAAGCCTATTTGATAAGCCTATTTAATAAGCCTATTTCATACGCCTATTTAATAAACCTATTTAATAAGTATTTAATGAGCCTATGTATTAAGTCTACTTAATAAGCTTTTTACTAAGCCTATTTAATAAGTCTATTTAATAAGCCTATTTAATAAGCCTATTTAATAAGCCTATTTAATAAGCCTATTTAATAAGCCAATTTAATAAGCCTATTTAATAAGCCTATTTAATAAGAATATTTAATACACCTATTTAATAAACCTATTTAATAAATATTTAATGAGCCTATGTATTAAGTCTAATTAATAAGCCTTTTTAATAAGCCTATTTAATAAGTCTATTTAATAAGCCTATTTAATAAGCCTATTTAATAAGCCTATTTAATAAGCCTATTTAATAAGCCTATTTAATAAGCCTATTTTATAAGTATTTAATGAGCCTATTTAATAAGTCTATTTAATAAGCCTATTTAATAGGGCTATTTAATAAGTCTAAGTTGCTGAAATAAACCTATTTAATAAGCCTAAGTTGCTAAAATAAGCCTATTTAATAATTTAATAAGCATAAGTTGCTGAAATAAGCCTATTTAATAAGCCTAAGTTGCTGAAATAAGCCTATTTAGTAAGGCTATTTAATAAGTCTAAGTTGCTGAAATAAACCTATTTAATAAGCCTAAGTTGCTAAAATAAGCCTATTTAATGAGGCTATTTAATACGTCTATTTAATAAGCTTATTAAATAAACCTATTTAATAAGTCTATTTAATAAGCCTATTTAATGAGTCTATTTAATAAGTCTATTTAATAAGCCTATTTAATAAGTATTTAATGAGCCTATTTAATAAGCCTATTTATTGAGCCTATTTAATAAGCCTATTTATTGAGCCTATTTAATAAGCCTATTTATTGAGCCTATTTAATAAGCCTATTTATTGAGCCTATTTCATACACCTGTTTAATTAGTCTATTTAATAAGCCAATTTAATAAGCCTATTTGATAAGCCTATTTAATAAGCCTATTTCATACGCCTATTTAATAAACCTATTTAATAAGTATTTAATGAGCCTATGTATTAAGTCTACTTAATAAGCTTTTTACTAAGCCTATTTAATAAGTCTATTTAATAAGCCTATTTAATAAGCCTATTTAATAAGCCTATTTAATAAGCCTATTTAATAAGCCAATTTAATAAGCCTATTTAATAAGCCTATTTAATAAGAATATTTAATACACCTATTTAATAAACCTATTTAATAAATATTTAATGAGCCTATGTATTAAGTCTAATTAATAAGCCTTTTTAATAAGCCTATTTAATAAGTCTATTTAATAAGCCTATTTAATAAGCCTATTTAATAAGCCTATTTAATAAGCCTATTTAATAAGCCTATTTAATAAGCCTATTTTATAAGTATTTAATGAGCCTATTTAATAAGTCTATTTAATAAGCCTATTTAATAGGGCTATTTAATAAGTCTAAGTTGCTGAAATAAACCTATTTAATAAGCCTAAGTTGCTAAAATAAGCCTATTTAATAATTTAATAAGCATAAGTTGCTGAAATAAGCCTATTTAATAAGCCTAAGTTGCTGAAATAAGCCTATTTAGTAAGGCTATTTAATAAGTCTAAGTTGCTGAAATAAACCTAGTTAATAAGCCTAAGTTGCTAAAATAAGCCTATTTAATGAGGCTATTTAATAAGTCTATTTAATAAACCTATTTAATACGCCTTTTTAATAAACCTATTTAATAAGTATTTAATGAGCCTTTTTAATAAGCCTATTTATTGAGCCTATTTAATATGCCTATTTATTGAGCCTATTTAATAAGCCTATTTATTGCGCCTATTTAATAAGCCTATTTAATACGCCTATTTAATACGCCTATTTATTGAGCCTATTTAATGAGCCTATTTAATAAGTCTATTTAATAAGCCTATTTAATAAGCCTATTTATTGATCCTATTTCATATGCCTATTTAATAAGCCTATTTAATAATCCAATTTCATAAGCCTATTTAATAAGCCTATTTAATAAGCCTATTTAATAAGCCTATTTAATACGCCTATTTAATAAACGTATTTAATAAGTATTTAATGAGCCCATGTATTAAGTCTATTTAATAAGCCTTTTTAATAAGCCTATTTAATAAGTCTATTTAATAAGCCTATTTAATAAGTCTATTTAATAAGTCTATTTAATAAGCCTACTTAATAAGTATTTAATGAGCCTATTTAATAAGACTATTTAGTGAGCCTATTTAATAAGCCTATTTATTGAGCCTATTTAATAAGCCTATTTATTGAGCCTATTTAATACGCCTATTTCTTGAGCCTATTTAATAAGTCTATTTAATACGCCTATTTAATAAGCCTATTTAATAAGCCTATTTAATAAGCCTATTTAATAAGCCTATTTAATAAGCCTATTTAATAAGCCTATTTAATAAGCCTATTTATTGAGCCTATTTAATAAGTCTATTTAATAAGCCTATTTAATAAGCCTATTTAATAAGTATTTAATGAGCCTATTTAATAAGTCTATTTAATAAGCCTATTTAATAGGCCTATTTAATAAGTCTAAGTTGCTGAAATAAGCCTATTTAATAAGCCTAAGTTGCTGAAATAAGCCTATTTAATAAGGCTATTTAATAAGCATAAGTTGCTGAAATAAGTCTATTTAATAAGCCTAAGTTGCTGAAATAAGCCTATTTAGTAAGGCTATTTAATAAGTCTAAGTTGCTGAAATAAACCTATTTAATAAGCCTAAGTTGCTAAAATAAGCCTATTTAATGAGGCTATTTAATAAGTCTATTTAATAAGCCTATTTAATAAACCTATTTAATAAGCCTATTTAATAAGCCTATTTAATACGCCTATTTAATAAACCTATTTAATAAGTATTTAATGAGCCTATTTAATAAGCCTATTTATTGAGCTGATTTAATAAGCCTATTTATTGAGCCTATTTAATAAGCCTATTTATTGAGCCTATTTAATTCGCCTATTTATTGTGCCTATTTCATACGCCTATTTAATTAGTCTATTTAATAAGCCTATTTAATAAGCCTATTCAATACGCCTATTTAATAAGCCTATTTAATACGCCTATTTATTGAGCCTATTTAATAAGTCTATTTAATAAGCCTATTTAATAAGTCTATTTAATAAGCCTATTTAATAAGCCTATTTAATAAGCCTATTTAATATGCCTATTTATTGAGCCTATTTAATAAGTCTATTTAATAAGCCTATTTAATAAGTCTATTTAATAAGCCTATTTAATAAGCCTATTTAATAAGCCTATTTATTGAGCCTATTTAATAAGCCTATTTAATAGGCCTATTGAATAAGTCTTAGTTGCTGAAATAAGCCTATTTAATAAGCCTAAGTTGCTGAATAAGCCTATTTCATAAGCCTAAGTTGCTGAAATAAGCCTTTTGAATAAGTTTAAGTTGCTGAAATAAGCCTATTTAATAAGCCTAAGTTGCTAAAATAAGCCTATTTAATGAGGCTATTTAATGAGTCTATTTAATAAGCCTATTCAATAAGCCTATTTGATAAGTCTATTTAATAAGCCTATTTAATAAGCCTATTTAATAAGCCTATTTAATAAGCCTATTTATTAAGCCTATTTAATGAGCCTATTTAATAAGCCTATTTAATAAGCCTATTTATTGAGCCTATTTAATAAGTCTATTTAATAAGCCTATTTAATAAGCCTATTTAATAAGTCTATTTAATAAGCCTATTTAATAAGCCTATTTAATAAGCCTATTTAATAAGCCTAAGTTGCTGAATAAGCCTATTTAATAAGCCTAAGTTGCTGAAATAAGCCTATTTAATAAGGCTATTTAATGAGCAAAAGTTGCTGAAATAAGCCTATTTAATAAGCCTAAGTTGCTGAAATAAGCCTATTTAATAAGGCTATTTAATAAGTCTAAGTTGCTGAAATAAACCTATTTAATAAGCCTAAGTTGCTAAAATAAGCCTAATTAATGAGGCTATTTAATAAGTCTATTTAATAAGCCTATTTAATAAACCTATTTAATAAGCCTATTTAATAAGCCTATTTAATACACCTATTTAATAAACCTCTTTAATAAGTATTTAATTAGCCTATTTAATAAGTTTATTTAATAAGCCTTTTTAATAAGCCTATTTAATAAGTCTATTTAATAAGCCTATTTAATGAGTCTATTTAATAAGTCTATTTAATAAGCCTATTTAATAAGTATTTAATGAGCCTATTTAATAAGCCTATTTATTGAGCCTATTTAATAAGCCTATTTATTGAGCCTATTTAATAAGCCTATTTAATGAGTCTATTTAATAAGTCTATTTAATAAGCCTATTTAATAAGCCTATTTAATAAGTCTATTTAATAAGCCTATTTAATAAGCCTATTTAATAAGCCTATTTAATAAGCCTAAGTTGCTGAATAAGCCTATTTAATAAGCCTAAGTTGCTGAAATAAGCCTATTTAATAAGGCTATTTAATGAGCATAAGTTGCTGAAATAAGCCTATTTAATAAGCCTAAGTTGCTGAAATAAGCCTATTTAATAAGGCTATTTAATAAGTCTAAGTTGCTGAAATAAACCTATTTAATAAGCCTAAGTTGCTAAAATAAGCCTAATTAATGAGGCTATTTAATAAGTCTATTTAATAAACCTATTTAATACGCCTTTTTAATAAACCTATTTAATAAGTATTTAATGAGCCTTTTTAATAAGCCTATTTATTGAGCCTATTTAATATGCCTATTTATTGAGCCTATTTAATAAGCCTATTTATTGCGCCTATTTAATAAGCCTATTTAATAAGCCTATTTAATAAGCCTATTTAATAAGCCTATTTAATACGCCTATATAATAAACCTCTTTAATAAGTATTTAATGAGCCTATTTAATAAGTTTATTTAATAAGCCTTTTTAATAAGCCTATTTAATAAGTCTATTTAATAAGCCTATTTAATGAGTCTATTTAATAAGTCTATTTAATAAGCCTATTTAATAAGTATTTAATGAGCCTATTTAATAAGCCTATTTATTGAGCCTATTTAATAAACCTATTTATTGAGCCTATTTAATAAGCCTATTTAATGAGTCTATTTAATACATCTATTTAATAAGCCTATTTAATAAGTATTCAATGAGCCTATTTAATAAGCCTATTTATTGAGCCTATTTAATAAGCCTATTTAATAAGCCTATTTAATAAGCCTATTTAATAAGCCTATTTAATAAGCCTATTTAATAAGTCTATTTAATAAGTCTATTTAATAAGCCTACTTAATAAGTATTTAATGAGCCTATTTAATAAGCCTATTTATTGAGCCTATTTAATAAGCCTATTTATTGAGCCTATTTAATAAGCCTATTCATTGAACCTATTTAATAAGCCTATTTATTGAGCCTATTTAACAAGCCTATTTATTGAGCCTATTTAATAAGCCTATTTATTGAGCCTATTTAATAAGCCTATTTATTGAGCCTATTTAATACGCCTATTTAATAAGCTTATTTAATAAGCCTATTTAATAAGCCTATTTAATAAGCCTATTTAATAAGCCTATTTATTAAGCCTCTCTAATAAGCCTATTTAATAGGCCTATTTAATAAGTCTTAATTGCTGAAATAAGCCTATTTAATAAGCCTAAGTTGCTGAAATAAGCCTATTTAATAAGCCTAAGTTGCTGAAATAAGCCTATTTAATAAGGCTATTTAATAAGTCTAAGTTGCTGAAATAAACCTATTTAATAAGCCTAAGTTGCTAAAATAAGCCTATTTAATGAGTCTATTTAATAAGTCTATTTAACAAGCCTATTTAATAAGCCTATTTAATAAGCCTATTTAATACGCCTATTTAATAAACCTATTTAATAAGTATTTAATGAGCCTATGTATTAAGTCTATTTAATACGCCTTTTTAATAAGCCTATTTAATAAGTCTATTGAATAAGCCTATTTAATAAGTCTATTTAATAAGTCTATTTAATAAGCCTACTTAATAAGTATTTAATGAGCCTATTTAATAAGCCTATTTTTTGAGCCTATTTAATACGCCTATTTATTGAGCCTATTTAATAAGCCTATTTATTGAGCCTATTTAATAAGCCTATTTATTGAACCTATTTAATAAGTCTTTTTAATAAGCCTATTTAATAAGCCTATTTAATAAGCCTATTTAATAAGCCTATCTAATAAGCCTCATTATTGAGCCTATTTAATAAGTCTATTGAATAAGCCTATTTAATAAGTCTATTTAATAAGTCTATTTAATAAGCCTACTTAATAAGTATTTAATGAGCCTATTTAATAAGCCTATTTATTGAGCCTATTTAATAAGCCTATTTATTGAGCCTATTTAATAAGCCTATTTATTGAACCTATTTAATAAGTCTTTTTAATAAGCCTATTTAATAAGCCTATTTAATAGGCCTATTTAATAAGTCTAAGTTGCTGAAATAAGCCTATTTAATAAGCCTAAGTTGCTGAAATAAGCCTATTTAATAAGGCTATTTAATGAGCATGAGTTGCTGAAATAAGCCTATTTAATAAGCCTAAGTTGCTGAAATAAGCCTATTTAATAAGGCTATTTAATAAGTCTATTTAATAAGCCTATTTATTAAACCTATTTAATAAGCCTATTTAATACGCCTATTTAATACGCCTATTTAATACGCCTATTTAATACGCCTATCTAATAAGCCTATTTAATACGCCAATTTAATAAGTCTATTTAATAAGCCTTTTTAATAAGCCTATTTATTGAGCCTATTTAATAAGCCTCTTTATTGAGCCTATTTAATACGCCTATTTAATAAGCTTATTTACTAAGCCTATTTAATAAGCCTATTTAATACGCCTATTTAATAAGCCTATTTATTAAGCCTATCTAATAAGCCTATTTAATACGCCAATTTAATAAGTCTATTTAATAAGCCTATTTAATAGGCCTATTTAATAAGTCTAAGTTGCTGAAATAAGCCTATTTAATAAGCCTAAGTTGCTGAAATAAGCCTATTTAATAAGCCTAAGTTGCTGAAATAAGCCTATTTAATAAGGCTATTTAATAAGTCTAAGTTGCTGAAATAAACCTATTTAATAAGCCTAAGTTGCTAAAATAAGCCTATTTAATGAGTCTATTTAATAAGTCTATTTAACAAGCCTATTTAATAAGCCTATTTAATAAGCCTATTTAATAAGCCTATTTAATATGCCTATTTAATAAACCTATTAATAAGTATTTAATGAGCCTATGTATTAAGTCTATTTAATACGCCTTTTTAATAAGCCTATTTAATAAGTCTATTTAATAAGCCTATTTAATAAATCTATTTAATAAGTCTATTTAATAAGCCTACTTAATAAGTATTTAATGAGCCTATTTAATAAGCCTATTTTTTGAGCCTATTTAATACGCCTATTTATTGAGCCTATTTAATAAGCCTATTTATTGAGCCTATTTAATAAGCCTATTTATTGAGCCTATTTAATAAGTCTTTTTAATAAGCCTATTTAATAAGCCTATTTAATAAGCCTATTTAATAAGCCTATCTAATAAGCCTCATTATTGAGCCTATTTAATAAGTCTATTTAATAACCCTATTTAATCCGCCTATTTAATAAGTATTTAATGAGCCTATTTAATAAGTCTATTTAATAAGCCTATTTAATAGGCCTATTTAATAAGTCTAAGTTGCTGAAATAAGCCTATTTAATAAGCCTAAGTTGCTGAAATAAGCCTATTTAATAAGGCTATTTAATGAGCATGAGTTGCTGAAATAAGCCTATTTAATAAGCCTAAGTTGCTGAAATAAGCCTATTTAATAAGGCTATTTAATAAGTCTATTTAATAAGCCTATTTAATAAACCTATTTAATAAGCCTATTTAATACGCCTATTTAATACGCCTATTTAATAAACCTATTTAATACGCCTATTTAATAAACCTATTTAATAAGTATTTGATGAGCCTATTTAATAAGTCTATTTAATAAACCTTTTTAATAAGCCTATTTAATAAGTCTATTTAATAAGCCTATTTAATTAGTCTATTTAATAAGTCTATTTAATAAGCCTATTTAATAAGTATTTAATGAGCCTATTTAATAAACCTATTTATTGAGCCTATTTAATAAGCCTATTTATTGAGCCTATTTAATAAGCCTATTTATTGAGCCTATTTAATAAGCCTATTTATTGAGCCTATTTCATACGCCTATTTAATAAGCCTATTTAATAAGCTTATTTAATAAGCCTATTCAATAAGCCTATTTAATAAGCCTATCTAATAAGCTTATTTAATAAGCCTATTCAATAAGCCTATTTAATAAGCCTATCTAATAAGCCTATTTACTGAGCCTATTTAATAAGTCTATTTAATAAGCCTATTTAATACGCCTATTTAATATGTTTTTAATGAGCCTATTTAATAAGTCTATTTAATAAGCCTATTTAATAGGCCTATTTAATAAGTCTAAGTTGCTGAAATAAGCATATTTAATAAGCCTAAGTTGCTGAAATAAGCCTATTTAATAAGCCTAAGTTGCTGAAATAAGCCTATTTAATAAGGCTATTTAATAAGTCTAAGTTGCTGAAATAAACCTATTTAATAAGCCTAAGTTGCTAAAATAAGCCTATTTAATGAGGCTATTTAATAAGTCTATTTAATAAGCCTATTTAATGAGTCTATTTAATACGTCTATTTAATAAGCCTATTTAATAAGTATTTAATGAGCCTATTTAATAAGCCTATTTATTGAGCCTATTTAATAAGCCTATTTATTGAGCCTATTTAATAAGCATATTTATTGAGCCTATTTAATAAGCCTATTTATTGAGCGTATTTAATAAGCCTATTTATTGAGCCTATTTCATACGCCTATTTAATAAGCCTATTTAATAAGCCTATTTAATAAACCTATTTAATAAGCTTATTTAATAAGCCTATTTAATACGCCTATTTAATAAACCTATTTAATAATTATTTAATGAGCCTATGTATTAAGTCTATTTAATAAGCCTACTTAATAAGTATTTAATGAGCCTATTTAATAAGCCTATTTATTGAGCCTATTTAATAAGCCTATTTATTGAGCCTATTTAATAAGCCTATTTATTGAGCCTATTTAATAAGCCTATTTATTAAGCCTATTTAATAAGCCTATTTATTGAGCCTATTTAATAAGCCTATTTAATAAGCTTATTTAATAAGCCTATTTAATAAGCCTATTTAATAAGCCTATTTAATAAGCCTATTTAATAAGCTTATCTAATAAGCCTATTTATTGAGCCTATTTAATAAGTCTATTTAATAAGCCTATTTAATACGCCTATTTAATAAGTATGTAATGAGCCTATTTAATAAGTCTATTTAATAAGCCTATTTAATAGGCCTATTTAATAAGTCTAAGTTGCTGAAATAAGCATATTTAATAAGCCTAAGTTGCTGAAATAAGCCTATTTAATAAGCCTAAGTTGCTGAAATAAGCCTATTTAATAAGGCTATTTAATAAGTCTAAGTTGCTGAAATAAACCTATTTAATAAGCCTAAGCTGTTAAAATAAGCCTATTTAATGAGGCTATTTAATAAGCCTATTTATTGAGCCTATTTAATAAGCCTATTTATTGAGCCTATTTAATAAGCCTATTTATTGAGCCTATTAAATAAGCCTATTTATTGAGCCTATTTAATAAGCCTATTTAATAAGCTTATTTAATGAGCCTATTTAATAAGCCTATTTAATAAGCCTATTTAATAAGCCTATTTAATAAGCCTATCTAATAAGCCTATTTATTTAGACTATTTAATAAGTCTATTTAATAAGCCTATTTAATACGCCTATTTAATAAGTATTTAATGAGACTATTTAATAAGTCTATTTAATAAGCCTATTTAATAGGCCTATTTAATAAGTCTAAGTTGCTGAAATAAGCCTATTTAATAAGCCTGAGTTGCAGAAATAAGCCTATTTAATAAGCCTAAGTTGCTGAAATAAGCCTATTTAATAAGGCTATTTAATAAGTCTAAGTTGCTGAAATAAACCTATTTAATAAGCCTAAGTTGCTAAAATAAGCTTATTTAATGAGGCTATTTAATAAGTCTATTTAATAAGCTTGTTTAATAAACCTATTTAATAAGTCTATTTAATAAGCCTATTTAATGAGTATTTAATGAGCCTATTTAATAAGCTTATTTATTGAGCCTATTTAATAAGCCTATTTATTGAGCCTATTTAATAAGCCTATTTATTGAGCCTATTTCATACGCCTATTTAATTAGTCTATTTAATAAGCCTATTTAATAAGCCAATTTAATAAGCCTATTTAATAAGCCTATTTAATAAGCCTATTTAATACGCCTATTTAATAAACCTATTTAATAAGTATTTAATGAGCCTATGTATTAAGTCTATTTAATAAGCTTTTTAATAAGCCTATTTAATAAGTCTATTTAATAAGCCTATTTAATAAGCCTATTTAATAAGCCTATTTAATAAGCCTATTTAATAAGCCAATTTAATTAGCCTATTTAATAAGCCTATTTAATAAGTATTTAATGAGCCTATGTATTAAGTCTATTTAATAAGCCTTTTTAAGAAGCCTATTTAATAAGTCTATTTAATAAGCCTATTTAATAAGCCTATTTAATAAGCCTATTTAATAAGCCTATTTAATAAACCTATTTAATAAGCATATTTTATAAGTATTTAATGAGCCTATTTAATAAGTCTATTTAATAAGCCTATTTAATAGGGCTATTTATTAAGTCTAAGTTTCTGAAATAAACCTATTTAATAAGCCTAAGTTGCTAAAATAAGCCTATTTAATAATTTAAAAAGCATAAGTTGCTGAAATAAGCCTATTTAATAAGCCTAAGTTGCTGAAATAAGCCTATTTAGTAAGGCTATTTAATAAGTCTAAGTTGCTGAAATAAACCTATTTAATAAGCCTAAGTTGCTAAAATAAGCCTATTTAATGAGGCTATTTAATAAGTCTATTTAATAAGCCTATTTAATACGCCTATTTAATAAACCTATTTAATAAGTATTTAATGAGCCTTTTTCATATGCCTATTTAATTAGTCTATTTAATAAGCCTATTTAATAAGCCTATTTAATATGCCTATTTAATACGCCTATTTATTGAGCCTATTTAATGAGCCTATTTAATAAGTCTATTTAATAAGCCTATTTAATGAGCCTATTTATTGATCCTATTTCATACGCCTATTTAATAAGCCTATTTAATAAGCCTATTTCATAAGCCTATTTAATACGCCTATTTAATAAACCTATTTAATAAGTATTTAATGAGCCGATGTATTAAGTCTTTTTAATAAGCCTTTTTAATAAGCCTATTTAATAAGTCTATTTAATAAGCCTATTTAATAAGTCTATTTAATAAGTCTATTTAATAAGCCTACTTAATAAGTATTTAATGAGCCTATTTAATAAGCCTATTTTTTGAGCCTATTAAATAAGCCTATTTATTGAGCCTATTTAATAAGCCTATTTAATAAGCCTATTTAATAAGTATTTAATGAGCCTATTTAATAAGTCTATTTAATACGCCTATTTAATAAGTCTATTTAATAAGCCTATTTAATAAACCTATTTAATAAGCCTATTTAATAAGCCTATTTAATAAGCCTATTTATTGAGCCTATTTAATAAGTCTATTTAATAAACCTATTTAATAAGCCTATTTAATAAGTATTTATGAGCCTATTTAATAAGCCTATTTAATAAGCCTATTTAATAGGCCTATTTAATAAGTCTAAGTTGCTGAAATAAGCCTATTTAATTAGCCTAAGTTGCTGAAATAAGCCTATTTAATAAGGTTATTTAATAAGCATAAGTTGCTGAAATAAGCCTATTTAATAAGCCTAAGTTGCTGAAATAAGCCTATTTAATGAGGCTATTTAATAAGTCTATTTAATAAGCCTATTTAATACGCCTATTTAATAAACCTATTTAATAAGTATTTAATGAGCCTATTTAATAAGCCTATTTATTGAGCCGATTTAATAAGCCTATTTATTGAGCCTATTTAATAATCCTATTTATTGAGCCTATTTAATACGCCTATTTATTGAGCCTATTTCATATGCCTATTTAATTAGTCTATTTAATAAGCCTATTTAATAAGCCTATTTAATACGCCTATTTAATAAGCCTATTTAATAAGCCTATTTATTGAGCCTATTTAATAAGTCTATTTAATAAGACTATTTAATAAGCCTATTTATTGAGCCTATTTAATGAGCCTATTTAATAAGTCTATTTAATAAGCCTGTTTAATAAGCCTATTTAATAAGCCTATTTAATAAGCCTATTTATTGAGCCTATTTAATAAGTCTATTTAATAAGCCTATTTAATAGCCTATTTAATACGTATTTAATGAGCCTATTTAATAAGTCTATTTAATAAGCCTATTTAATAGGCCTATTTAATAAGTCTAAGTTGCTGAAATAAGCCTATTTAATAAGCCTAAGTTGCTGAATAAGCCTATTTGATAAGCCTAAGTTGCTGAAATAAGCCTATTTAATAAGCCTAAGTTGCTAAAATAAGCCTATTTAATGAGGCTATTTAATAAGTCTATTTAATAAGCCTATTTAATAAGTCTATTTAATAAGCCTATTTAATAAGCCTATTTAATAAGCCTATTTTATAAGCCTATTTATTAAGCCTATTTAATGAGCCTATTTAATAAGCCTATTTAATAAGCCTATTTATTGAGCCTATTTAATAAGTCTATTAAATAAGCCTATTTAATAAGCCTATTTAATTAGTATTTAATGAGCCTATTTAACATGCCTAAGTTGCTGAATAAGCCTATTTAATAAGCCTAACTTACTGAAAAAAGCCTATTTAATAAGTCTAAGTTGCTGAAATAAGGCTATTTAATAAGCCTAAGTTGCTGAAATAAGCCTATTTAATAAGCCTAAGTTGATGAAATAAGCCTATTTAATAAGTCTAAGTTGCTGAAATAAGGCTATTTAATAAGTTGAAGTTGGTGAAATAATCCTATTTAATCAGCATAAGTTGCTGAAATAAGCCTATTTAATTAGCCCAAGTTGCTGAAATAAGCCTATTTAATAAGCCTAAGTTTCTGAACTAAGCCTATTTAAAAAGGTATATTTAATAAGTCTAAGTTGCTGAAATAAACCTATTTAAAAATGCTATTTAATAAGCCTAAGTTGCTGAAATAAACCTGTTTAATAAGGCTATTTAATAAGCATAATTTGCTGAAATAAGCCTATTTAATAAGCCTAAGTTGCTGAATAAGCCTATTTCATAAGCCTAAGTTGCTGAAATGAGCCTTTATAATATGTCTAAGTTGCTGAAATAAGCCTATTTAATAAGCCTAATTTGCTGAAATAAGCCTATTTAATAAGGCTATTTAATAAGCCTAAGTTGCTGAATAAGCCTATTTAATAAGTCTAAGTTGCTGAAATAAGGCTATTTAATAAGCCTAAGTTGCTGAAATAAGCCTATTTAATAAACCTACATTGGTGAACTAAGCCTATATGAAAAGGTCTATTCAATAAGTCTAAGTTGCTGAAAAAAACCTATTTAAAAATGCTATTTAATAAGCCTAAATTGCTAGAAATAAACCTGTTTAATAAGGCTATTTAATAAGCATAAGTTGCTGAAATAAGCCTATTTAATAAGCCTAAGTTGCTGAAATAAACCTATTTAATAAGGCTATTTAAGAAGTCTAAGTTGCAGAAATAAACCTATTTAATAATGCTATTTAATACGCCTAATTTGCTTAAATAAACATATTTCATAAGCATATTTAATGAGCCTAAGTTGCTGAAATGTCTATTTAATAAGTCGATTTAATAAGTCTAAGTTGCTAAAATAAGCCTATTTAATAAGGCTATTTAATAAGCCTAAGTTGCTGAAATAAGCCTATTTAATAAGGCTATTTATTGAGCCTAAGTTGCTGAAAAAAACCTATTTAATAAGGCTATTTAATGAGCCTAAGTTGCTGAAATAAGCCTATTTAATAAGCCTAAGTTTCTGAACTAAGCCTATTTAAAAATGCTATTTAATGAGCCTATCTTGCTGAAATAAACCTGTTTAATAAGGCTATTTAATAAGCATAAGATGCTGAAATAAGCCTATTTAATAAGCCTAAGTTGCTAAAATAAGCCTATTTAATGAGGCTATTTAATAAGTCTATTTAATAAGCCTATTTACTACGCCTATTTAATAAACCTATTTAATAAGTATTTAATGAGCCTATGTATTAAGTCTATTTAATATGCCTTTTTAATAAGCCTATTTAATAAGTCTATTTAATAAGCCTATTTAATAAGTCTATTTAATAAGTCTATTTAATAAGTATTTAATGAGCCTATTTAATAAGTCTATTTATTGAGCCTATTTAATAAGCCTATTTATTGAGCCTATTTAATAAGCCTATTTATTAAGCCTATTTAATAAGCCTATTTATGGAGCCTATTTAATAAGCCTATTTATTGAGCCTATTTAATAAGCCTATTTATTGAGCCTATTTAATAAGCCTATTTAATAAGCCTATTTAATAAGCCTATTTAATAAGCTTATTTAATGAGCCTATTTAATAAGCCTATTTAATAAGCCTATTTAATAAGCCTATTTAATAAGCCTATCTAATAAGCCTATTTATTTAGACTATTTAATAAGTCTATTTAATAAGCCTATTTAATACGCCTATTTAATAAGTCTATTTAATAAGCCTATTTAATAAGCCTATTTAATAAGCCTATTTTATAAGCCTATTTATTAAGCCTATTTAATGAGCCTATTTAATAAGCCTATTTAATAAGCCTATTTATTGAGCCTATTTAATAAGTCTATTAAATAAGCCTATTTAATAAGCCTATTTAATTAGTATTTAATGAGCCTATTTAACATGCCTAAGTTGCTGAATAAGCCTATTTAATAAGCCTAACTTACTGAAAAAAGCCTATTTAATAAGTCTAAGTTGCTGAAATAAGGCTATTTAATAAGCCTAAGTTGCTGAAATAAGCCTATTTAATAAGCCTAAGTTGATGAAATAAGCCTATTTAATAAGTCTAAGTTGCTGAAATAAGGCTATTTAATAAGTTGAAGTTGGTGAAATAATCCTATTTAATCAGCATAAGTTGCTGAAATAAGCCTATTTAATTAGCCCAAGTTGCTGAAATAAGCCTATTTAATAAGCCTAAGTTTCTGAACTAAGCCTATTTAAAAAGGTATATTTAATAAGTCTAAGTTGCTGAAATAAACCTATTTAAAAATGCTATTTAATAAGCCTAAGTTGCTGAAATAAACCTGTTTAATAAGGCTATTTAATAAGCATAATTTGCTGAAATAAGCCTATTTAATAAGCCTAAGTTGCTGAATAAGCCTATTTCATAAGCCTAAGTTGCTGAAATGAGCCTTTATAATATGTCTAAGTTGCTGAAATAAGCCTATTTAATAAGCCTAATTTGCTGAAATAAGCCTATTTAATAAGGCTATTTAATAAGCCTAAGTTGCTGAATAAGCCTATTTAATAAGTCTAAGTTGCTGAAATAAGGCTATTTAATAAGCCTAAGTTGCTGAAATAAGCCTATTTAATAAACCTACATTGGTGAACTAAGCCTATATGAAAAGGTCTATTCAATAAGTCTAAGTTGCTGAAAAAAACCTATTTAAAAATGCTATTTAATAAGCCTAAATTGCTAGAAATAAACCTGTTTAATAAGGCTATTTAATAAGCATAAGTTGCTGAAATAAGCCTATTTAATAAGCCTAAGTTGCTGAAATAAACCTATTTAATAAGGCTATTTAAGAAGTCTAAGTTGCAGAAATAAACCTATTTAATAATGCTATTTAATACGCCTAATTTGCTTAAATAAACATATTTCATAAGCATATTTAATGAGCCTAAGTTGCTGAAATGTCTATTTAATAAGTCGATTTAATAAGTCTAAGTTGCTAAAATAAGCCTATTTAATAAGGCTATTTAATAAGCCTAAGTTGCTGAAATAAGCCTATTTAATAAGGCTATTTATTGAGCCTAAGTTGCTGAAAAAAACCTATTTAATAAGGCTATTTAATGAGCCTAAGTTGCTGAAATAAGCCTATTTAATAAGCCTAAGTTTCTGAACTAAGCCTATTTAAAAATGCTATTTAATGAGCCTATCTTGCTGAAATAAACCTGTTTAATAAGGCTATTTAATAAGCATAAGATGCTGAAATAAGCCTATTTAATAAGCCTAAGTTGCTAAAATAAGCCTATTTAATGAGGCTATTTAATAAGTCTATTTAATAAGCCTATTTACTACGCCTATTTAATAAACCTATTTAATAAGTATTTAATGAGCCTATGTATTAAGTCTATTTAATATGCCTTTTTAATAAGCCTATTTAATAAGTCTATTTAATAAGCCTATTTAATAAGTCTATTTAATAAGTCTATTTAATAAGTATTTAATGAGCCTATTTAATAAGTCTATTTATTGAGCCTATTTAATAAGCCTATTTATTGAGCCTATTTAATAAGCCTATTTATTAAGCCTATTTAATAAGCCTATTTATGGAGCCTATTTAATAAGCCTATTTATTGAGCCTATTTAATAAGCCTATTTATTGAGCCTATTTAATAAGCCTATTTAATAAGCCTATTTAATAAGCCTATTTAATAAGCCTATTTAATAAGCCTATTTAATAAGCCTATCTAATAAGCCTATTTATTGAGCCTATTTAATAAGTCTATTTAATATGCCTATTTAATAAGACTATTTAATAAGCCTATTTAATAGGCCTATTTAATAAGTCTAAGTTGCTGAAATAAGCCTATTTAATAAGCCTGAGTTGCTGAAATAAGCCTATTTAATAACCCTAAGTTGCTGAAATAAGCCTATTTAATAAGGCTATTTAATAAGTCTAAGTTGCTGAAATAAGCCTATTTAATAAGCCTAAGTTGCTGAAATAAGCCTATTTAATAAGGCTATTTAATAAGTCTATTTAATAAGCCTATTTAATAAACCTATTTAATAAGTCTATTTAATAAGCCTATTTAATGAGTCTATTTAATAAGTCTATTTAATAAGCCTATTTAATAAGTATTTAATGAGCCTATTTAATAAGCCTATTTATTGAGCCTATTTAATAAGCCTATTTATTGAGCCTATTTAATAAGCCTATTTATTGAGCCTATTTAATAAGCCTATTTATTGAGCCTATTTCATACGCCTATTTAATTAGTCTATTTAATAAGCCTATTTAATAAGCCAATTTAATAAGCCTATTTAATACACCTATTTAATAAGCCTATTTAATACGCCTATTTAATAAACCTATTTAATAAGTATTTAATGAGCCTATGTATTAAGTCTATTTAATAAGCTTTTTAATAAGCCTATTTAATAAGTCTATTTAATAAGCCTATTTTATAAGCCTATTTAATAAGCCTATTTAATAAGCCTATTTAATAAGCCTATTTAATAAACCTATTTAATACGCCTATTTAATAAACCTATTTAATAAGTATTTAATGAGCCTATGTATTAAGTCTATTTAATAAGCCTTTTTAATAAGCCTATTTAATATGTCTATTTAATAAGCCTATTTAATAAGCCTATTTAATAAGCCTATTTAATACGCCTATTTAATAAGCCTATTTAATAAGCCTATTTTATAAGTATTTAATGAGCCTATTTAATAAGTCTATTTAATAAGCCTATTTAATAGGGCTATTTAATAAGTATAAGTTGCTGAAATAAACCTATTTAATAAGCCTAAGTTGCTAAAATAAGCCTATTAATAATTTAATAAGCAAAAGTTGCTGAAATAAGCCTATTTAATAAGCCTAAGTTGCTGAAATAAGCCTACTTAGTAAGGCTATTTAATAAGTCTAAGTTGCTGAAATAAACCTATTTAATAAGCCTAAGTTGCTAAAATAAGCCTCTTTAATGTGGCTATTTAATAAGTCTATTTAATAAGCCTATTTAATACGCCTATTTAATAAACCTATTTAATAAGTATTTAATGAGCCTTTTTAATAAGCTTATTTATTGAGCCTATTTAATAAGCCTATTTATTGAGCCTATTTAATAAGTCTATTTAATAAGCCTATTTAATAGCCTATTTAATAAGTATTTAATGAGCCTATTTAATAAGTCTATTTAATAAGCCTATTTAATAGGCCTATTTAATAAGTCTAAGTTGCTGAAATAAGCCTATTTAATAAGCCTAATTTGCTGAATAAGCCTATTTCATAAGCCTAAGTTGCTGAAATAAGCCTTTTTAATAAGTCTAAGTTGCTGAAATAAGCCTATTTAATAAGCCTAAGTTGCTAAAATAAGCCTATTTAATGAGGCTATTTAATCAGTCTATTTAATAAGCCTATTTAATAAGTCTATTTAATAAGCCTATTTAATAAGCCTATTTAATAAGCCTATTTAATAAGCCTATTTATTAAGCCTATTTAATGAGCCTATTTAATAAGCCTATTTAATAAGCCTATTTATTGAGCCTATTTAATAAGTCTATTTAATAAGCCTATTTAATAAGCCTATTTAATTAGTATTTAATGAGCCTATTTAATAAGCCTAAGTTGCTGAAAAAGCCTATTTAATAAGCCTAAGTTACTGAAATAAGCCTATTTAATAAGTCTAAGTTGCTGAAATAAGGCTATTTAATAAGCCTAAGTTGCTGAAATAAGCCTATTTAATAAGCCTAAGTTGCTGAAATAAGCCTATTTAATAAGTCTAAGTTGCTGAAATAAGGCTATTTAATAAGTTGAAGTTGCTGAAATAAGCCTATTTAATTAGCCCAAGTTGCTGAAATAAGCCTATTTAATAAGTCTAAGTTGCTGAAATAAACCTATTTAAAAATGCTATTTAATAAGCCTAAGTTGCTGAAATAAACCTGTTTAATAAGGCTATTTAATAAGCATAAGTTGCTGAAATAAGCCTATTTAATAAGCTTAAGTTGCTGAATAAGCCTATTTCATAAGCCTAAGTTGCTGAAATGAGCCTTTTTAATATGTCTAAGTTGCTGAAATAAGCCTATTTAATAAGCCTAAGTTGCTGAAATAAGCCTATTTAATAAGGCTATTTAATAAGCCTAAGTTGCTGAATAAGCCTATTTAATAAGTCTAAGTTGCTGAAATAAGGCTATTTAATAAGCTTAAGTTGCTGAAATAAGCCTATTTAATAAACCTACGTTGGTGAACTAAGCCTATATGAAAAAGGTCTATTTAATAAGTCTAAGTTGCTGAAAAAAACCTATTTAAAAATGCTATTTAATAAGCCTAAATTGTTAGAAATAAACCTGTTTAATAAGGCTATTTAATAAGCATAAGTTGCTGAAATAAGCCTATTTAATAAGCCTAAGTTGCTGAAATAAACCTATTTAATAAGGCTATTTAATAAGTCTAAGTTGCAGAAATAAACCTATTTAATAATGCTATTTAATACGCCTAATTTGCTTAAATAAACATATTTCGTAAGCATATTTAATGAGCCTAAGTTGCTGAAATGTCTATTTAATAAGTCGATTTAATAAGTCTAAGTTGCTAAAATAAGCCTATTTAATAAGGCTATTTAATAAGCCTAAGTTGCTGAAATAAGCCTATTTAATAAGGCTATTTAATGAGCCTAAGTTGCTGAAAAAAGCCTATTTAATAAGGCTATTTAATGAGCCTAAGTTGCTGAAATAAGCCTATTTAATAAGCCTAAGTTTCTGAACTAAGCCTATTTAAAAAATGCTATTTAATGAGCCTAAGTTGCTGAAATAAACCTGTTTAATAAGGCTATTTAATAAGCATAAGTTGCTGAAATAAGCCTATTTAATAAGCCTAAGTTGCTGAAATAAGCCTATTTAATAAGGCTATTTAATAAGTCTAAGTTGCTGAAATAAACCTATTTAATAAGCCTAAGTTGCTAAAATAAGCCTATTTAATGAGGCTATTTAATAAGTCTATTTAATAAGCCTATTTAATAAGCCTATTTAATAAGGCTATTTAATAAGCCTATTTAATACGCCTATTTAATAAACCTATTTAATAAGTATTTAATGAGCCTATGTATTAAGTCTATTTAATACGCCTTTTTAATAAGCCTATTTAATAAGTCTTTTTAATAAGCCTATTTAATAAGTCTATTTAATAAGTCTATTTAATAAGTATTTAATGAGCCTATTTAATAAGCCTATTTATTGAGCCTATTTAATAAGCCTATTTATTGAGCCTATTTAATAAGCCTATTTATTGAGCCTATTTAATAAGCCTATTTATTGAGCCTATTTAATAAGCCTATTTTTTGAGCCTATTTAATAAGCCTATTTATTGAGCCATAGCCTTTTAATAAGCCTATTTAATAAGCCTATTTAATAAGCCTATTTAATAAGCCTATTTAATAAGCCTATCTAATAAGCCTATTTATTGAGCCTATTTAATAAGTCTATTTAATATGCCTATTTAATACGCCTATTTAATAAGTATTTAATGAGCCTATTTAATAAGACTATTTAATAAGCCTATTTAATAGGCCTATTTAATAAGTCTAAGTTGCTGAAATAAGCCTATTTAATAAGCCTGAGTTGCTGAAATATGCCTATTTAATAACCCTAAGTTGCTGAAATAAGCCTATTTAATAAGGCTATTTAATAACTTAGGCTTATTAAATTACCTTATTAAATAGGCTTATTTCAGCAACTTAGGCTTATTAAATAGGCTTATTTCAGCAACTTAAACTTATTAAAAAGGCTTATTTCAGCAACTTAGGCTTATGAAATAGGCTTATTCAGCAACTTAGGCTTATTAAATAGGCTTATTTCAGCAACTTAGACTTATTAAATAGGCGTATTAAATAGGCATATTAAATAGGCTTATTAAATAGGCTCATTAAATACTTATTAAATAGGCTATTAAATAGTCTTATTAAGGCTATTTAATAAGTCTAAGTTGCTGAAATAAGCATATTTAATAAGCCTAAGTTGCTGAAATAAGCCTATTTAATAAGGCTATTTAATAAGTCTATTTAATAAGCCTATTTAATAAACCTATTTAATAAGTCTATTTAATAAGCCTATTTAATGAGTCTATTTAATAAGTCTATTTAATAAGCCTATTTAATAAGTATTTAATGAGCCTATTTAATAAGCCTATTTATTGAGCCTATTTAATAAGCCTATTTATTGAGCCTATTTAATAAGCCTATTTATTGAGCCTATTTAATAAGCCTATTTATTGAGCCTATTTCATACGCCTATTTAATTAGTCTATTTAATAAGCCTATTTATTAAGCCAATTTAATAAGCCTATTTAATACGCCTATTTAATAAGCCTATTTAATACGCCTATTTAATAAACCTATTTAATAAGTATTTAATGAGCCTATGTATTAAGTCTATTTAATAAGCTTTTTAATAAGCCTATTTAATAAGTCTATTTAATAAGCCTATTTTATAAGCCTATTTAATAAGCCTATTTAATAAGCCTATTTAATAAGCCTATTTAATAAGCCTATTTAATACGCCTATTTAATAAACCTATTTAATAAGTATTTAATGAGCCTATGTATTAAGTCTATTTAATAAGCCTTTTTAATAAGCCTATTTAATATGTCTATTTAATAAGCCTATTTAATAAGCCTATTTAATAAGCCTATTTAATAAGCCTATTTAATAAGCCTATTTAATAAGCCTATTTAATAAGCCTATTTAATAAGCCTATTTAATGAGCCTATTTAATAAGCCTATTTAATAAGCCTATTTATTGAGCCTATTTAATAAGTCTATTTAATAATTTTCGATTTAAAGCTTTCGTGACTGCAATGATTCATCTTCTTTGGTTCTTTCGGTAAAGTCATGTAGAATGAGAATAAAATAATAAATTGATAAAAGAAGATGAATCATTGCAGTCACGAAAGCTTTAAATCGAAATTTAACCGCCTCTACGAGGAGGGATTCCACACATCCTTAAGATCATTCAACAGACTTCGGGATAAGAAGGCTCAACTAATCGAGTCTCTCACCTTTCTGAAGAGATGCCGCGACTCTAAGGTAATACCAACCGCATTTACACTAACCTCTGCTGTTGCAACTTCTCTCAATGCAAAACGAATTCTAGCTAGAACTAGCTTCGCTCTTATCTCGGAAAAAATCAGACTTACACGCACCGAACTCGATCAGTTAGACAAGACACTCTACAAATCACACTTAAAATTGACAGCAACAATGTCTACATCGGATTGGGAACATGTAGACAATATGACTACCTCTTCGGCTGCCACTATGTCGAACAAATGTAGGGACAATTTGATTTCCAAATTCAATCACCTCTCCAGCAAAAAATCGGATCCACACACCGAAAAGATAGACGTCAACAAAGTCGTAATTAATCGCAGTAACAGTTCCATTTCTGATGGTCTGAAATCCGTTTTAGCTAAAGGTCTAAACTTTGCTGTCACACCGAGACACTTACCGGTTAATGATATCATTGCCCATGTCGACGTTGCACTCAAGGGCTTGAGTCACATCTCTGCAGACGTAGCAAGATCTGAAATCGCTGCAACCCTCAAAAACGCTAAGTTGCCACCTAGCAACATCAGCAAAGACGAACGTTTTGAATTATCTCAATTAAAAAAGAGGGATGATATTGTCGTTCTCTCAGTCGACAAAGGCAATGCCACTGTCATCATGGACAAAACAGAATATAACAACAAAATTCAAGAACTACTCAACGATGGCAGCTATACAAAAATAAAAAGAGATCCCACCAACAGCCTGGTCACCAAAACGAACAAAATTATCTCTGATTCAACAGCATTAATTGATGAGAACAAACAGTTCTTGTTGAAACCCTCTGCTGCCAGACCACCAAGATTATATGGCCTACCAAAGATACACAAAGAAGATACACCCCTTCGTCCCATCGTCTCTACTATCAGCTCCCCCACCTACAAACTGGCACGTTTTCTGGCTGATATACTGCGACCTTTCACTGGAAAAACCACCTCTGCGGTACTAAATTCTACTCACCTGGTATCGACAATCAAAGACATTTCCCTGTCCCCAAACGACCTGCTTGTCAGTTTTGATGTGGTGTCCTTGTTCACCAAAGTCCCGGTACCTGACACCATCGCTATCATTGAAGACCTGGTTCATCAAGGACTGCATACTGATGTACCCCCCTGGTGAGACATTGCTTAACCAACACATACTTCACCTGGAATGGAACTTTCTACAAACAAAATGAGGGCACCCCAATGGGCTCCCCCCTATCTCCGGTTGTAGCCAACGTATTCATGGAAAAATTTGAAACTGACGCCATCCAGACTGCCACTCTACGCCCGACCTTATGGAAGAGGTACGTTGATGACACCTTTGTCATCTGGCCACATGGCCAGCCTGCTCTAGACCAATTCCGCGACCACATCAATTCCATACACCCAGCCATCAGATTTACCATGGAGGTCGAAAAAGATGGCAAACTACCCTTTCTGGATGTCTTAATTAAAAGGAGACATGATGGTTCAATGAGCCACTCTGTCTACAGGAAAGCTACCCATACAGATGCTTACTTGAAACCGGATTCCCACCACCATCCATCCCAGAAGAACTGCCTCATCAAGACTCTATACCATAGAGCCCAATGCATTTCCGACCAGGAACACATTACCAGTGAACTCAAACACGTACACCAGGCTCTCAGGGCTAATGGCTACTCCGACTACACAATCCGCAAAGCCATCACTCCAGTCATGAAGAAGGATCCTCTTGTGGAGCCACTCAAAACCATCACCTTACCCTACATTGCAGGGGTCACTAAAAAGATCTCCAAAATCCTGAATAAACACAAGATCCAGGTCCGATTCAACACAGTACACAAAATCCGTGATTTAGTTCCATCTGTAAAAGATGCTCTTCCAGACATACAGTACCCGGGCGTTTACAAACTAAAGTGCCTCTGTGGTAGTAGCTGCTTTGGAGAAACCAAAAGACATATCTCGGATCGCATCCGCGAACATAAAGCAGACTTGAAACACGGTAAGACGAACTCCTCTGCCGTGGCAGATCACTGTTACAATTCAGTGGGCTCACATGACATTGACTTCTCCAAGACGGAGGTTCTTTGCAAACCAACTGGCTACCATGAGAGATTCGTTCATGAGGCCATTCACATATACAAGCACAGAGACAATTTCAACCGAGAAGATGGATTCAGGCTCAGTAACCACTGGAAAGATGTGTTAAATCATTTCTGTTCTTAATTAATTGTAATTTTACGATGACCTTCAGACCGCAGCTCTTTCGCCAGCATTGCCTCTTAATACCTCTCACACCACGGTTAATGGTATGGTTTACAACATGGAGTATACTAGGGCTTCGCAGCTGTCTCTCTCCCCCTCCTCTGTTCCGACCATGGACGAACTCGTCCGTCTGAACGGGGCCCGTAGCTATCCGTGGTACGGAAATTTGAGGGTAAGAATCCACCCATTTTTTCGCCATATAGCATTGTGATATATAACGACTTATGGTTGGTAGCTTAGCTGATTGGAGAATATAGAGTTTATTGATAACATGAAGGTAATTTATATTTTAGTTTTTATTGGTTCACTATATAGTACTGTGAATAGCTCAGATTTGTAGTCATTTCTGTGACCAGTCACTAGCAAATCACCCAGTTATTTCAATGCTAAATTCGCCTAGTTATTTCAATACTAAATTCTCCTGTTTTGATTTGTACTAAGTGCCTCGGTGAATGTGTATGCTCTGACTTCAACGTAACTATTTCTGTAGCAGTTACAAGCGAATGCCTTAATTTAGCTATTTCAATGCTAAATTCTATGCTAATTCCTTTTAACAATGGGTGCCTCTGCGGATGTGTATGCTTTAACTTTTAACATAGCTATTTCTGTGACCAGTCACAAGCTAATCATTCAGCCTTTTCAATGCTAAATTTTATGCTAATTCCTTCGTCAAGGCTCTTTGTTCCTCTCACACAGCTTAAAAGCCGTGATCTGAACGTGGCTCTCTCACTCCAGCGCTGTCCTACCAGACAGTCTCGCTCCCTTCACCTGATGAAGGCCGCTTGTGTTGTGGCCGAAACGTCGTGAGAATATTATTGTGTTATTTTATTTTATCAATTTATTATTTTATTCTCATTCTATTTAATAAGCCTATTTAATAAGCCTATTTAATTAGTATTTAATGAGCCTATTTAATAAGTCTAAGTTGCTGAAATAAGGCTATTTAAAAAGCCTAAGTTGCTGAAATAAGCCTATTTAATAAGCCTAAGTTGCTGAAATAAGCCTATTTAATAAGTCTAAGTTGCTGAAATAAGGCTATTTAATAAGTTGAAGTTGCTGAAATAATCCTATTTAATCAGCGTAAGTTGCTGAAATAAGCCTATTTAATTAGCCCAAGTTGCTGAAATAAGCCTATTTAATAAGTCTAAGTTTCTGAACTAAGCCTATTTAAAAAGGTATATTTAATAAGTCTAAGTTGCTGAAATAAACCTATTTAAAAATGCTATTTAATAAGCCTAAGTTGCTGAAATAAACCTGTTTAATAAGGCTATTTAATAAGCATAAGTTGCTGAAATAAGCCTATTTAATAAGCCTAAGTTGCTGAATAAGCCTATTTCATAAGCCTAAGTTGCTGAAATGAGCCTTTTTAATATGTCTAAGTTGCTGAAATAAGCCTATTTAATAAGCCTAAGTTGCTTAAATAAGCCTATTTAATAAGGCTATTTAATAAGCCTAAGTTGCTGAATAAGCCTATTTAATAAGTCTAAGTTGCTGAAATAAGGCTATTTAATAAGCCTAAGTTGCTGAAATAAGCCTATTTAATAAACGTACGTTGGTGAACTAAGCCTATATGAAAAGGTCTATTTAATAAGTCTAAGTTGCTGAAAAAAACCTATTTAAAAATGCTATTTAATAAGCCTAAATTGCTAGAAATAAACCTGTTTAATAAGGCTATTTAATAAGCATAAGTTGCTGAAATAAGCCTATTTAATAAGCCTAAGTTGCTGAAATAAACCTATTTAATAAGGGTATTTAATAAGTCTAAGTTGCAGAAATAAACCTATTTAATAATGCTATTTAATACGCCTAATTTGCTTAAATAAACATATTTCATAAGCATATTTAATGAGCCTAAGTTGCTGAAACGTCTATTTAATAAGTCGATTTAATAAGTATAAGTTGCTAAAATAAGCCTATTTAATAAGGCTATTTAATAAGCCTAAGTTGCTGAAATAAGCCTATTTAATAAGGCTATTTAATGAGCCTAAGTTGCTGAAATAAGCCTATTTAATAAGCCTAAGTTTCTGAACTAAGCCTATTTAAAAATGCTATTTAATGAGCCTAAGTTGCTGAAATAAACCTGTTTAATAAGGCTATTTAATAAGCATAAGTTGCTGAAATAAGCCTATTTAATAAGCCTATTTAATAAGCCTATTTATTAAGCCTATTTAATAAGTATTTAATGAGCCTATTTAATAAGTATTTAATGAGCCTATTTAATAAGCCTATTTATTGAGCCTATTTAATAAGCCTATTTATTGAGCCTATTTAATAAGCCTATTTATTGAGCCTATTTAATACGCCTATTTCTTGAGCATATTTAATAAGTCTATTTAATACGCCTATTTAATAAGCCTATTTAATACGCCTATTTAATAAGCCTATTTAATAAGCCTATTTAATAAGCCTATTTAATAAGCCTATTTAATACGCCTATTTAATAAACCTATTTAATAAGTATTTAATGAGCCTTTTTAATAAGCCTATTTATTGAGCCCATTTAATAAGCCTATTTATTGAGCCTATTTAATAAGCCTATTTATTGAGCCTATTTAATAAGCCTATTTATTGAGCCTATTTCATACGCCTATTTAATTAGTCTATTTAATAAGCCTATTTAATAAGCCTATTTAATACGCCTATTTAATACGCCTATTTATTGAGCCTATTTAATGAGCCTATTTAATAAGTCTATTTAATAAGCCTATTTAATAAGCCTATTTATTGATCCTATTTCATAAGCCTATTTAATAAGCCTATTTAATAAGCCTATTTAATAAGCCTATTTAATATGCCTATTTAATAAACCTATTTAATAAGTATTTAATGAGCCCATGTATTAAGTCTATTTAATAAGCCTTTTTAATAAGCCTATTTAATAAGTCTATTTAATAAGCCTATTTAATAAGTCTATTTAATAAGTCTATTTAATAAGCCTACTTAATAAGTATTTAATGAGACTATTTAATATGCCTATTTAATAAACCTATTTAATAAGTATTTAATGAGCCTATGTATTAAGTCTATTTAATAAGCCTTTTTAATAAGCCTATTTAATAAGCCTATTTAATAAGCCTATTTAATAAGCCTATTTAATAAGCCTATTTAATAAGCCTATTTAATAAGCCTATTTTATAAGTATTTAATGAGCCTATTTAATTAGTCTATTTAATAAGCCTATTTAATAGGGCTATTTAATAAGTATAAGTTGCTGAAATAAACCTATTTAATAAGCCTAAGTTGCTAAAATAAGCCTATTAATAATTTAATAAGCATAAGTTGCTGAAATAAGCCTATTTAATAAGCCTAAGTTGCTGAAATAAGCCTATTTAGTAAGGCTATTTAATAAGTCTAAGTTGCTGAAATAAACCTATTTAATAAGCCTAAGTTGCTAAAATAAGCCTATTTAATGTGGCTATTTAATAAGTCTATTTAATGAGCCTATTTAATAAGCCTATTTAATAAGCCTATTTATTGAGCCTATTTAATAAGTCTATTTAATAAGCCTATTTAATAAGCCTATTTAATTAGTATTTAATGAGCCTATTTAATAAGCCTAAGTTGCTGAAAAAGCCTATTTAATAAGCCTAAGTTACTGAAATAAGCCTATTTAATAAGTCTAAGTTGCTGAAATAAGGCTATTTAATAAGCCTAAGTTGCTGAAATAAGCCTATTTAATAAGCCTAAGTTGCTGAAATAAGCCTATTTAATAAGTCTAAGTTGCTGAAATAAGGCTATTTAATAAGTTGAAGTTGCTGAAATAAGCCTATTTAATTAGCCCAAGTTGCTGAAATAAGCCTATTTAATAAGTCTAAGTTGCTGAAATAAACCTATTTAAAAATGCTATTTAATAAGCCTAAGTTGCTGAAATAAACCTGTTTAATAAGGCTATTTAATAAGCATAAGTTGCTGAAATAAGCCTATTTAATAAGCTTAAGTTGCTGAATAAGCCTATTTCATAAGCCTAAGTTGCTGAAATGAGCCTTTTTAATATGTCTAAGTTGCTGAAATAAGCCTATTTAATAAGCCTAAGTTGCTGAAATAAGCCTATTTAATAAGGCTATTTAATAAGCCTAAGTTGCTGAATAAGCCTATTTAATAAGTCTAAGTTGCTGAAATAAGGCTATTTAATAAGCTTAAGTTGCTGAAATAAGCCTATTTAATAAACCTACGTTGGTGAACTAAGCCTATATGAAAAAGGTCTATTTAATAAGTCTAAGTTGCTGAAAAAAACCTATTTAAAAATGCTATTTAATAAGCCTAAATTGCTAGAAATAAACCTGTTTAATAAGGCTATTTAATAAGCATAAGTTGCTGAAATAAGCCTATTTAATAAGCCTAAGTTGCTGAAATAAACCTATTTAATAAGGCTATTTAATAAGTCTAAGTTGCAGAAATAAACCTATTTAATAATGCTATTTAATACGCCTAATTTGCTTAAATAAACATATTTCGTAAGCATATTTAATGAGCCTAAGTTGCTGAAATGTCTATTTAATAAGTCGATTTAATAAGTCTAAGTTGCTAAAATAAGCCTATTTAATAAGGCTATTTAATAAGCCTAAGTTGCTGAAATAAGCCTATTTAATAAGGCTATTTAATGAGCCTAAGTTGCTGAAAAAAGCCTATTTAATAAGGCTATTTAATGAGCCTAAGTTGCTGAAATAAGCCTATTTAATAAGCCTAAGTTTCTGAACTAAGCCTATTTAAAAAATGCTATTTAATGAGCCTAAGTTGCTGAAATAAACCTGTTTAATAAGGCTATTTAATAAGCATAAGTTGCTGAAATAAGCCTATTTAATAAGCCTAAGTTGCTGAAATAAGCCTATTTAATAAGGCTATTTAATAAGTCTAAGTTGCTGAAATAAACCTATTTAATAAGCCTAAGTTGCTAAAATAAGCCTATTTAATGAGGCTATTTAATAAGTCTATTTAATAAGCCTATTTAATAAGCCTATTTAATAAGGCTATTTAATAAGCCTATTTAATACGCCTATTTAATAAACCTATTTAATAAGTATTTAATGAGCCTATGTATTAAGTCTATTTAATACGCCTTTTTAATAAGCCTATTTAATAAGTCTTTTTAATAAGCCTATTTAATAAGTCTATTTAATAAGTCTATTTAATAAGTATTTAATGAGCCTATTTAATAAGCCTATTTATTGAGCCTATTTAATAAGCCTATTTATTGAGCCTATTTAATAAGCCTATTTATTGAGCCTATTTAATAAGCCTATTTATTGAGCCTATTTAATAAGCCTATTTTTTGAGCCTATTTAATAAGCCTATTTATTGAGCCTTTTTAATAAGCCTATTTAATAAGCCTATTTAATAAGCCTATTTAATAAGCCTATTTAATAAGCCTATTTAATAAGCCTATCTAATAAGCCTATTTATTGAGCCTATTTAATAAGTCTATTTAATATGCCTATTTAATACGCCTATTTAATAAGTATTTAATGAGCCTATTTAATAAGACTATTTAATAAGCCTATTTAATAGGCCTATTTAATAAGTCTAAGTTGCTGAAATAAGCCTATTTAATAAGCCTGAGTTGCTGAAATATGCCTATTTAATAACCCTAAGTTGCTGAAATAAGCCTATTTAATAAGGCTATTTAATAACTTAGGCTTATTAAATTACCTTATTAAATAGGCTTATTTCAGCAACTTAGGCTTATTAAATAGGCTTATTTCAGCAACTTAAACTTATTAAAAAGGCTTATTTCAGCAACTTAGGCTTATGAAATAGGCTTATTCAGCAACTTAGGCTTATTAAATAGGCTTATTTCAGCAACTTAGACTTATTAAATAGGCGTATTAAATAGGCATATTAAATAGGCTTATTAAATAGGCTCATTAAATACTTATTAAATAGGCTATTAAATAGTCTTATTAAGGCTATTTAATAAGTCTAAGTTGCTGAAATAAGCATATTTAATAAGCCTAAGTTGCTGAAATAAGCCTATTTAATAAGGCTATTTAATAAGTCTATTTAATAAGCCTATTTAATAAACCTATTTAATAAGTCTATTTAATAAGCCTATTTAATGAGTCTATTTAATAAGTCTATTTAATAAGCCTATTTAATAAGTATTTAATGAGCCTATTTAATAAGCCTATTTATTGAGCCTATTTAATAAGCCTATTTATTGAGCCTATTTAATAAGCCTATTTATTGAGCCTATTTAATAAGCCTATTTATTGAGCCTATTTCATACGCCTATTTAATTAGTCTATTTAATAAGCCTATTTATTAAGCCAATTTAATAAGCCTATTTAATACGCCTATTTAATAAGCCTATTTAATACGCCTATTTAATAAACCTATTTAATAAGTATTTAATGAGCCTATGTATTAAGTCTATTTAATAAGCTTTTTAATAAGCCTATTTAATAAGTCTATTTAATAAGCCTATTTTATAAGCCTATTTAATAAGCCTATTTAATAAGCCTATTTAATAAGCCTATTTAATAAGCCTATTTAATACGCCTATTTAATAAACCTATTTAATAAGTATTTAATGAGCCTATGTATTAAGTCTATTTAATAAGCCTTTTTAATAAGCCTATTTAATATGTCTATTTAATAAGCCTATTTAATAAGCCTATTTAATAAGCCTATTTAATAAGCCTATTTAATAAGCCTATTTAATAAGCCTATTTAATAAGCCTATTTAATAAGCCTATTTAATGAGCCTATTTAATAAGCCTATTTAATAAGCCTATTTATTGAGCCTATTTAATAAGTCTATTTAATAATTTTCGATTTAAAGCTTTCGTGACTGCAATGATTCATCTTCTTTGGTTCTTTCGGTAAAGTCATGTAGAATGAGAATAAAATAATAAATTGATAAAAGAAGATGAATCATTGCAGTCACGAAAGCTTTAAATCGAAATTTAACCGCCTCTACGAGGAGGGATTCCACACATCCTTAAGATCATTCAACAGACTTCGGGATAAGAAGGCTCAACTAATCGAGTCTCTCACCTTTCTGAAGAGATGCCGCGACTCTAAGGTAATACCAACCGCATTTACACTAACCTCTGCTGTTGCAACTTCTCTCAATGCAAAACGAATTCTAGCTAGAACTAGCTTCGCTCTTATCTCGGAAAAAATCAGACTTACACGCACCGAACTCGATCAGTTAGACAAGACACTCTACAAATCACACTTAAAATTGACAGCAACAATGTCTACATCGGATTGGGAACATGTAGACAATATGACTACCTCTTCGGCTGCCACTATGTCGAACAAATGTAGGGACAATTTGATTTCCAAATTCAATCACCTCTCCAGCAAAAAATCGGATCCACACACCGAAAAGATAGACGTCAACAAAGTCGTAATTAATCGCAGTAACAGTTCCATTTCTGATGGTCTGAAATCCGTTTTAGCTAAAGGTCTAAACTTTGCTGTCACACCGAGACACTTACCGGTTAATGATATCATTGCCCATGTCGACGTTGCACTCAAGGGCTTGAGTCACATCTCTGCAGACGTAGCAAGATCTGAAATCGCTGCAACCCTCAAAAACGCTAAGTTGCCACCTAGCAACATCAGCAAAGACGAACGTTTTGAATTATCTCAATTAAAAAAGAGGGATGATATTGTCGTTCTCTCAGTCGACAAAGGCAATGCCACTGTCATCATGGACAAAACAGAATATAACAACAAAATTCAAGAACTACTCAACGATGGCAGCTATACAAAAATAAAAAGAGATCCCACCAACAGCCTGGTCACCAAAACGAACAAAATTATCTCTGATTCAACAGCATTAATTGATGAGAACAAACAGTTCTTGTTGAAACCCTCTGCTGCCAGACCACCAAGATTATATGGCCTACCAAAGATACACAAAGAAGATACACCCCTTCGTCCCATCGTCTCTACTATCAGCTCCCCCACCTACAAACTGGCACGTTTTCTGGCTGATATACTGCGACCTTTCACTGGAAAAACCACCTCTGCGGTACTAAATTCTACTCACCTGGTATCGACAATCAAAGACATTTCCCTGTCCCCAAACGACCTGCTTGTCAGTTTTGATGTGGTGTCCTTGTTCACCAAAGTCCCGGTACCTGACACCATCGCTATCATTGAAGACCTGGTTCATCAAGGACTGCATACTGATGTACCCCCCTGGTGAGACATTGCTTAACCAACACATACTTCACCTGGAATGGAACTTTCTACAAACAAAATGAGGGCACCCCAATGGGCTCCCCCCTATCTCCGGTTGTAGCCAACGTATTCATGGAAAAATTTGAAACTGACGCCATCCAGACTGCCACTCTACGCCCGACCTTATGGAAGAGGTACGTTGATGACACCTTTGTCATCTGGCCACATGGCCAGCCTGCTCTAGACCAATTCCGCGACCACATCAATTCCATACACCCAGCCATCAGATTTACCATGGAGGTCGAAAAAGATGGCAAACTACCCTTTCTGGATGTCTTAATTAAAAGGAGACATGATGGTTCAATGAGCCACTCTGTCTACAGGAAAGCTACCCATACAGATGCTTACTTGAAACCGGATTCCCACCACCATCCATCCCAGAAGAACTGCCTCATCAAGACTCTATACCATAGAGCCCAATGCATTTCCGACCAGGAACACATTACCAGTGAACTCAAACACGTACACCAGGCTCTCAGGGCTAATGGCTACTCCGACTACACAATCCGCAAAGCCATCACTCCAGTCATGAAGAAGGATCCTCTTGTGGAGCCACTCAAAACCATCACCTTACCCTACATTGCAGGGGTCACTAAAAAGATCTCCAAAATCCTGAATAAACACAAGATCCAGGTCCGATTCAACACAGTACACAAAATCCGTGATTTAGTTCCATCTGTAAAAGATGCTCTTCCAGACATACAGTACCCGGGCGTTTACAAACTAAAGTGCCTCTGTGGTAGTAGCTGCTTTGGAGAAACCAAAAGACATATCTCGGATCGCATCCGCGAACATAAAGCAGACTTGAAACACGGTAAGACGAACTCCTCTGCCGTGGCAGATCACTGTTACAATTCAGTGGGCTCACATGACATTGACTTCTCCAAGACGGAGGTTCTTTGCAAACCAACTGGCTACCATGAGAGATTCGTTCATGAGGCCATTCACATATACAAGCACAGAGACAATTTCAACCGAGAAGATGGATTCAGGCTCAGTAACCACTGGAAAGATGTGTTAAATCATTTCTGTTCTTAATTAATTGTAATTTTACGATGACCTTCAGACCGCAGCTCTTTCGCCAGCATTGCCTCTTAATACCTCTCACACCACGGTTAATGGTATGGTTTACAACATGGAGTATACTAGGGCTTCGCAGCTGTCTCTCTCCCCCTCCTCTGTTCCGACCATGGACGAACTCGTCCGTCTGAACGGGGCCCGTAGCTATCCGTGGTACGGAAATTTGAGGGTAAGAATCCACCCATTTTTTCGCCATATAGCATTGTGATATATAACGACTTATGGTTGGTAGCTTAGCTGATTGGAGAATATAGAGTTTATTGATAACATGAAGGTAATTTATATTTTAGTTTTTATTGGTTCACTATATAGTACTGTGAATAGCTCAGATTTGTAGTCATTTCTGTGACCAGTCACTAGCAAATCACCCAGTTATTTCAATGCTAAATTCGCCTAGTTATTTCAATACTAAATTCTCCTGTTTTGATTTGTACTAAGTGCCTCGGTGAATGTGTATGCTCTGACTTCAACGTAACTATTTCTGTAGCAGTTACAAGCGAATGCCTTAATTTAGCTATTTCAATGCTAAATTCTATGCTAATTCCTTTTAACAATGGGTGCCTCTGCGGATGTGTATGCTTTAACTTTTAACATAGCTATTTCTGTGACCAGTCACAAGCTAATCATTCAGCCTTTTCAATGCTAAATTTTATGCTAATTCCTTCGTCAAGGCTCTTTGTTCCTCTCACACAGCTTAAAAGCCGTGATCTGAACGTGGCTCTCTCACTCCAGCGCTGTCCTACCAGACAGTCTCGCTCCCTTCACCTGATGAAGGCCGCTTGTGTTGTGGCCGAAACGTCGTGAGAATATTATTGTGTTATTTTATTTTATCAATTTATTATTTTATTCTCATTCTATTTAATAAGCCTATTTAATAAGCCTATTTAATTAGTATTTAATGAGCCTATTTAATAAGTCTAAGTTGCTGAAATAAGGCTATTTAAAAAGCCTAAGTTGCTGAAATAAGCCTATTTAATAAGCCTAAGTTGCTGAAATAAGCCTATTTAATAAGTCTAAGTTGCTGAAATAAGGCTATTTAATAAGTTGAAGTTGCTGAAATAATCCTATTTAATCAGCGTAAGTTGCTGAAATAAGCCTATTTAATTAGCCCAAGTTGCTGAAATAAGCCTATTTAATAAGTCTAAGTTTCTGAACTAAGCCTATTTAAAAAGGTATATTTAATAAGTCTAAGTTGCTGAAATAAACCTATTTAAAAATGCTATTTAATAAGCCTAAGTTGCTGAAATAAACCTGTTTAATAAGGCTATTTAATAAGCATAAGTTGCTGAAATAAGCCTATTTAATAAGCCTAAGTTGCTGAATAAGCCTATTTCATAAGCCTAAGTTGCTGAAATGAGCCTTTTTAATATGTCTAAGTTGCTGAAATAAGCCTATTTAATAAGCCTAAGTTGCTTAAATAAGCCTATTTAATAAGGCTATTTAATAAGCCTAAGTTGCTGAATAAGCCTATTTAATAAGTCTAAGTTGCTGAAATAAGGCTATTTAATAAGCCTAAGTTGCTGAAATAAGCCTATTTAATAAACGTACGTTGGTGAACTAAGCCTATATGAAAAGGTCTATTTAATAAGTCTAAGTTGCTGAAAAAAAACTATTTAAAAATGCTATTTAATAAGCCTAAATTGCTAGAAATAAACCTGTTTAATAAGGCTATTTAATAAGCATAAGTTGCTGAAATAAGCCTATTTAATAAGCCTAAGTTGCTGAAATAAACCTATTTAATAAGGGTATTTAATAAGTCTAAGTTGCAGAAATAAACCTATTTAATAATGCTATTTAATACGCCTAATTTGCTTAAATAAACATATTTCATAAGCATATTTAATGAGCCTAAGTTGCTGAAACGTCTATTTAATAAGTCGATTTAATAAGTATAAGTTGCTAAAATAAGCCTATTTAATAAGGCTATTTAATAAGCCTAAGTTGCTGAAATAAGCCTATTTAATAAGGCTATTTAATGAGCCTAAGTTGCTGAAATAAGCCTATTTAATAAGCCTAAGTTTCTGAACTAAGCCTATTTAAAAATGCTATTTAATGAGCCTAAGTTGCTGAAATAAACCTGTTTAATAAGGCTATTTAATAAGCATAAGTTGCTGAAATAAGCCTATTTAATAAGCCTATTTAATAAGCCTATTTATTAAGCCTATTTAATAAGTATTTAATGAGCCTATTTAATAAGTATTTAATGAGCCTATTTAATAAGCCTATTTATTGAGCCTATTTAATAAGCCTATTTATTGAGCCTATTTAATAAGCCTATTTATTGAGCCTATTTAATACGCCTATTTCTTGAGCATATTTAATAAGTCTATTTAATACGCCTATTTAATAAGCCTATTTAATACGCCTATTTAATAAGCCTATTTAATAAGCCTATTTAATAAGCCTATTTAATAAGCCTATTTAATACGCCTATTTAATAAACCTATTTAATAAGTATTTAATGAGCCTTTTTAATAAGCCTATTTATTGAGCCCATTTAATAAGCCTATTTATTGAGCCTATTTAATAAGCCTATTTATTGAGCCTATTTAATAAGCCTATTTATTGAGCCTATTTCATACGCCTATTTAATTAGTCTATTTAATAAGCCTATTTAATAAGCCTATTTAATACGCCTATTTAATACGCCTATTTATTGAGCCTATTTAATGAGCCTATTTAATAAGTCTATTTAATAAGCCTATTTAATAAGCCTATTTATTGATCCTATTTCATAAGCCTATTTAATAAGCCTATTTAATAAGCCTATTTAATAAGCCTATTTAATATGCCTATTTAATAAACCTATTTAATAAGTATTTAATGAGCCCATGTATTAAGTCTATTTAATAAGCCTTTTTAATAAGCCTATTTAATAAGTCTATTTAATAAGCCTATTTAATAAGTCTATTTAATAAGTCTATTTAATAAGCCTACTTAATAAGTATTTAATGAGACTATTTAATATGCCTATTTAATAAACCTATTTAATAAGTATTTAATGAGCCTATGTATTAAGTCTATTTAATAAGCCTTTTTAATAAGCCTATTTAATATGTCTATTTAATAAGCCTATTTAATAAGCCTATTTAATAAGCCTATTTAATAAGCCTATTTAATAAGCCTATTTAATAAGCCTATTTTATAAGTATTTAATGAGCCTATTTAATTAGTCTATTTAATAAGCCTATTTAATAGGGCTATTTAATAAGTATAAGTTGCTGAAATAAACCTATTTAATAAGCCTAAGTTGCTAAAATAAGCCTATTAATAATTTAATAAGCATAAGTTGCTGAAATAAGCCTATTTAATAAGCCTAAGTTGCTGAAATAAGCCTATTTAGTAAGGCTATTTAATAAGTCTAAGTTGCTGAAATAAACCTATTTAATAAGCCTAAGTTGCTAAAATAAGCCTATTTAATGTGGCTATTTAATAAGTCTATTTAATAAGCCTATTTAATAAGCCTATTTAATACGCCTATTTAATACGCCTATTTATTGAGCCTATTTAATGAGCCTATTTAATAAGTCTATTTAATAAGCCTATTTAATAAGCCTATTTATTGATCCTATTTCATACGCCTATTTAATAAGCCTATTTAATAAGCCTATTTCATAAGCCTATTTAATAAGCCTATTTAATAAGCCTATTTATTAAGCCTATTTAATACGCCTATTTAACAAACCTATTTAATAAGTATTTAATGAGCCCATGTATTAAGTCTATTTAATACGCCTTTTTAATAAGCCTATTTAATAAGTCTATTTAATAAGCCTATTTAATAAGTCTATTTAATAAGTCTATTTAATAAGCCTACTTAATAAGTATTTAATGAGCCTATTTAATAAGCCTATTTATTGAGCCTATTTAATGAGCCTATTTATTGAGCCTATTTAATAAGCCTATTTATTGAGCCTATTTAATACGCCTATTTAATACGCCTATTTAATAAACCTATTTAATAAGTATTTAATGAGCCTTTTTAATAAGCCTATTTATTGAGCCTATTTAATAAGCCTATTTATTGAGCCTATTTAATAAGCCTATTTATTGAGCCTATTTACTAAGCCTATTTATTGAGCCTATTTCATACGCCTATTTAATTAGTCTATTTAATAAGCCTATTTAATAAGCCTATTTAATACGCCTATTTAATACGCCTATTTATTGAGCCTATTTAATGAGCCTATTTAATAAGTCTATTTAATAAGCCTATTTAATAAGCCTATTTATTGATCCTATTTCATAAGCCTATTTAATACGCCTATTTAATAAGCCTATTTAATAAGCCTATTTAATATTCCTATTTAATAAACCTATTTAATAAGTATTTAATGAGCCCATGTATTAAGTCTATTTAATAAGCCTTTTTAATAAGCCTATTTAATAAGTCTATTTAATAAGCCTATTTAATAAGTCTATTTAATAAGTCTATTTAATAAGCCTACTTAATAAGTATTTAATGAGACTATTTAATACGCCTATTTAATAAACCTATTTAATAAGTATTTAATGAGCCTATGTATTAAGTCTATTTAATAAGCCTTTTTAATAAGCCTATTTAATATGTCTATTTAATAAGCCTATTTAATAAGCCTATTTTATAAGTATTTAATGAGCCTATTTAATTAGTCTATTTAATAAGCCTATTTAATAGGGCTATTTAATAAGTATAAGTTGCTGAAATAAACCTATTTAATAAGCCTAAGTTGCTAAAATAAGCCTATTAATAATTTAATAAGCATAAGTTGCTGAAATAAGCCTATTTAATAAGCCTAAGTTGCTGAAATAAGCCTATTTAGTAAGGCTATTTAATAAGTCTAAGTTGCTGAAATAAACCTATTTAATAAGCCTAAGTTGCTAAAATAAGCCTATTTATTGTGGCTATTTAATAAGTCTATTTAATAAGCCTATTTAATACGCCTATTTAATAAACCTATTTAATAAGTATTTAATGAGCCTTTTTAATAAGCCTATTTATTGAGCCTATTTAATAAGCCTATTTATTGAGCCAATTTAATAAGCCTATTTATTGAACCTATTTAATAAGCCTATTTATTGAGCCTATTTCATACGCCTATTTAATTAGTCTATTTAATAAGCCTATTTAATACGCCTATTTAATACGCCTATTTATTGAGCCTATTTAATGAGCCTATTTAATAAGTCTATTTAATAAGCCTATTTAATAAGCCTATTTATTGATCCTATTTCATACGCCTATTTAATAAGCCTATTTAATAAGCCTATTTCATAAGCCTATTTAATAAGCCTATTTAATAAGCCTATTTAATGAGCCTATTTAATACGCCTATTTAATAAGTATTTAATGAGCCCATGTATTAAGTCTATTTAATAAGCCTTTTTAATAAGCCTATTTAATAAGTCTATTTAATAAGCCTATTTAATAAGTCTATTTAATAAGTCTATTTAATAAGCCTACTTAATAAGTATTTAATGAGCCTATTTAATAAGCCTATTTATTGAGCCTATTTAATAAACCTATTTATTGAGCCTATTTAATAAGCCTATTTATTGAGCCTATTTAATACGCCTATTTCTTGAGCATATTTAATAAGTCTATTTAATACGCCTATTTAATAAGCCTATTTAATAAGCCTATATAATAAGCATATTTAATAAGCCTATTTAATAAGCCTATTTAATAAGCCTATTTAATACGCCTATTTAATAAACCTATTTAATAAGTATTTAATGAGCCTTTTTAATAAGCCTATTTATTGAGCCTATTTAATAAGCCTATTTATTGAGCCTATTTAATAAGCCTATTTATTGAGCCTATTTAATAAGCCTATTTAATAAGTCTATTTAATAAGTCTATTTAATAAGCCTACTTAATAAGTATTTAATGAGCCTATTTAATACGCCTATTTAATAAGCCTATTTAATAAGTATTTAATGAGCCTATGTATTAAGTCTATTTAATAAGCCTTTTTAATAAGCCTATTTAATGTCTATTTAATAAGCCTATTTAATGAGCCTATTTAATAAGCCTATTTAATAAGCCTATTTAATAAGCCTATTTAATAAGCCTATTTAATAAGCCTATTTTATAAGTATTTAATGAGCCTATTTAATTAGTCTATTTAATAAGCCTATTTAATAGGGCTATTTAATAAGTATAAGTTGCTGAAATAAACCTATTTAATAAGCCTAAGTTGCTAAAATAAGCCTATTAATAATTTAATAAGCCTAAGTTGCTGAAATAAGCCTATTTAGTAAGGCTATTTAATAAGTCTAAGTTGCTGAAATAAACCTATTTAATAAGCCTAAGTTGCTAAAATAAGCCTATTTAATGTGGCTATTTAATAAGTCTATTTAATAAGCCTATTTAATACGCCTATTTAATAAACCTATTTAATAAGTATTTAATGAGCCTTTTTAATAAGCCTATTTATTGAGCCTATTTAATAAGCCTATTTATTGAGCCAATTTAATAAGCCTATTTATTGAGCCTATTTAATAAGCCTATTTATTGAGCCTATTTGATATGCCTATTTAATTAGTCTATTTAATAAGCCTATTTAATAAGCCTATTTAATACGCCTATTTAATATGCCTATTTATTGAGCCTATTTAATGAGCCTATTTAATAAGTCTATTTAATAAGCCTATTTAATAAGCCTATTTATTGATCCTATTTAATAAGCCTATTTAATAAGCCTATTTAATACGCCTATTTAACAAACCTATTTAATAAGTATTTAATGAGCCCATGTATTAAGTCTATTTAATAAGCCTTTTTAATAAGCCTATTTAATAAGTCTATTTAATAAGCCTATTTAATAAGTCTATTTAATAAGTCTATTTAATAAGCCTACTTAATAAGTATTTAATGAGACTATTTAATACGCCTATTTAATAAACCTATTTAATAAGTATTTAATGAGCCTATGTATTAAGTCTATTTAATAAGCCTTTTTAATAAGCCTATTTAATATGTCTATTTAATAAGCCTATTTAATAAGCCTATTTAATAAGCCTATTTAATAAGCCTATTTAATAAGCCTATTTAATAAGCCTATTTTATAAGTATTTAATGAGCCTATTTAATTAGTCTATTTAATAAGCCTATTTAATAGGGCTATTTAATAAGTATAAGTTGCTGAAATAAACCTATTTAATAAGCCTAAGTTGCTAAAATAAGCCTATTAATAATTTAATAAGCATAAGTTGCTGAAATAAGCCTATTTAATAAGCCTAAGTTGCTGAAATAAGCCTATTTAGTAAGGCTATTTAATAAGTCTAAGTTGCTGAAATAAACCTATTTAATAAGCCTAAGTTGCTAAAATAAGCCTATTTAATGTGGCTATTTAATAAGTCTATTTAATAAGCCTATTTAATACGCCTATTTAATAAACCTATTTAATAAGTATTTAATGAGCCTTTTTAATAAGCCTATTTATTGAGCCTATTTAATAAGCCTATTTATTGAGCCAATTTAATAAGCCTATTTATTGAGCCTATTTAATAAGCCTATTTATTGAGCCAATTTAATAAGCCTATTTATTGAGCCTATTTAATAAGCCTATTTATTGAGCCTATTTCATATGCCTATTTAATTAGTCTATTTAATAAGCCTATTTAATAAGCCTATTTAATACACCTATTTAATATGCCTATTTATTGAGCCTATTTAATGAGCCTATTTAATAAGTCTATTTAATAAGCCTATTTAATAAGTCTATTTATTGATCCTATTTAATAAGCCTATTTAATAAGCCTATTTAATACGCCTATTTAACAAACCTATTTAATAAGTATTTAATGAGCCCATGTATTAAGTCTATTTAATAAGCCTTTTTAATAAGCCTATTTAATAAGTCTATTTAATAAGCCTATTTAATAAGTCTATTTAATAAGTCTATTTAATAAGCCTACTTAATAAGTATTTAATGAGACTATTTAATACGCCTATTTAATAAACCTATTTAATAAGTATTTAATGAGCCTATGTATTAAGTCTATTTAATAAGCCTTTTTAATAAGCCTATTTAATATGTCTATTTAATAAGCCTATTTAATAAGCCTATTTAATAAGCCTATTTAATAAGCCTATTTAATAAGCCTATTTAATAAGCCTATTTTATAAGTATTTAATGAGCCTATTTAATTAGTCTATTTAATAAGCCTATTTAATAGGGCTATTTAATAAGTATAAGTTGCTGAAATAAACCTATTTAATAAGCCTAAGTTGCTAAAATAAGCCTATTAATAATTTAATAAGCATAAGTTGCTGAAATAAGCCTATTTAATAAGCCTAAGTTGCTGAAATAAGCCTATTTAGTAAGGCTATTTAATAAGTCTAAGTTGCTGAAATAAACCTATTTAATAAGCCTAAGTTGCTAAAATAAGCCTATTTAATGTGGCTATTTAATAAGTCTATTTAATAAGCCTATTTAATACGCCTATTTAATAAACCTATTTAATAAGTATTTAATGAGCCTTTTTAATAAGCCTATTTATTGAGCCTATTTAATAAGCCTATTTATTGAGCCAATTTAATAAGCCTATTTATTGAGCCTATTTAATAAGCCTATTTATTGAGCCTATTTCATACGCCTATTTAATTAGTCTATTTAATAAGCCTATTTAATAAGCCTATTTAATACGCCTATTTAATACGCCTATTTATTGAGCCTATTTAATGAGCCTATTTAATAAGTCTATTTAATAAGCCTATTTATTGATCCTATTTCATACGCCTATTTAATAAGCCTATTTAATAAGCCTATTTCATAAGCCTATTTAATAAGCCTATTTAATAAGCCTATTTAATGAGCCTATTTAATACGCCTATTTAACAAACCTATTTAATAAGTATTTAATGAGCCCATGTATTAAGTCTATTTAATAAGCCTTTTTAATAAGCCTATTTAATAAGTCTATTTAATAAGCCTATTTAATAAGTCTATTTAATAAGTCTATTTAATAAGCCTACTTAATAAGTATTTAATGAGCCTATTTAATAAGCCTATTTATTGAGCCTATTTAATAAACCTATTTATTGAGCCTATTTAATAATCCTATTTATTGAGCCTATTTAATACGCCTATTTCTTGAGCATATTTCATAAGTCTATTTAATACGCCTATTTAATAAGCCTATTTAATAAGCCTATTTAATAAGCCTATTTAATAAGCCTATTTAATAAGCCTATTTAATAAGCCTATTTAATACGCCTATTTAATAAACCTATTTAATAAGTATTTAATGAGCCTTTTTAATAAGCCTATTTATTGAGCCTATTTAATAAGCCTATTTATTGAGCCTATTTAATAAGCCTATTTATTGAGCCTATTTAATAAGCCTATTTAATAAGTCTATTTAATAAGTCTATTTAATAAGCCTACTTAATAAGTATTTAATGAGCCTATTTAATACGCCTATTTAATAAGCCTATTTAATAAGTATTTAATGAGCCTATGTATTAAGTCTATTTAATAAGCCTTTTTAATAAGCCTATTTAATGTCTATTTAATAAGCCTATTTAATAAGCCTATTTAATAAGCCTATTTAATAAGCCTATTTAATAAGCCTATTTAATAAGCCTATTTAATAAGCCTATTTTATAAGTATTTAATGAGCCTATTTAATTAGTCTATTTAATAAGCCTATTTAATAGGGCTATTTAATAAGTATAAGTTGCTGAAATAAACCTATTTAATAAGCCTAAGTTGCTAAAATAAGCCGATTAATAATTTAATAAGCATAAGTTGCTGAAATAAGCCTATTTAATAAGCCTAAGTTGCTGAAAATAGCCTATTTAGTAAGGCTATTTAATAAGTCTAAGTTGCTGAAATAAACCTATTTAATAAGCCTAAGTTGCTAAAATAAGCCTATTTAATGTGGCTATTTAATAATTCTATTTAATAAGTCTATTTAATACGCCTATTTAATAAACCTATTTAATAAGTATTTAATGAGCCTTTTTAATAAGCCTATTTATTGAGCCTATTTAATAAGCCTATTTATTGAGCCAATTTAATAAGCCTATTTATTGAGCCTATTTAATAAGCCTATTTATTGAGCCTATTTCATATGCCTATTTAATTAGTCTATTTAATAAGCCTATTTAATAAGCCTATTTAATACGCCTATTTAATATGCCTATTTATTGAGCCTATTTAATGAGCCTATTTAATAAGTCTATTTAATAAGCCTATTTAATAAGCCTATTTATTGATCCTATTTAATAAGCCTATTTAATAAGCCTATTTAATACGCCTATTAAACAAACCTATTTAATAAGTATTTAATGAGCCCATGTATTAAGTCTATTTAATAAGCCTTTTTAATAAGCCTATTTATTGAGCCTATTTAATAAGCCTATTTATTGAGCCTATTTCATACGCCTATTTAATTAGTCTATTTAATAAGCCTATTTAATAAGCCTATTTAATACGCCTATTTAATACGCCTATTTATTGAGCCTATTTAATGAGCCTATTTAATAAGTCTATTTAATAAGCCTATTTAATAAGCCTATTTATTGATCCTATTTCATACGCCTATTTAATAAGCCTATTTAATAAGCCTATTTAATAAGCCTATTTAATAAGCCTATTTAATAAGCCTATTTAATAAGCCTATTTAATATGCCTATTTAATAAACCTATTTAATAAGTATTTAATGAGCCCATGTATTAAGTCTATTTAATAAGCCTTTTTAATAAGCCTATTTAATAAGTCTATTTAATAAGCCTATTTAATAAGTCTATTTAATAAGTCTATTTAATAAGCCTACTTAATAAGTATTTAATGAGCCTATTTAATAAGCCTATTTATTGAGCCTATTTAATAAGCCTATTTATTGAGCCTATTTAATAAGCCTATTTATTGAGCCTATTTAATACGCCTATTTCTTGAGCCTATTTAATAAGTCTATTCAATACGCCTATTTAATAAGCCTATTTAATAAGCCTATTTAATAAGCCTATTTAATAAGCCTATTTAATAAGCCTATTTATTGAGCCTATTTAATAAGTCTATTTAATAAGCCTATTTAATAAGCCTATGTAATAAGTATTTAATGAGCCTATTTAATTAGTCTATTTAATAAGCCTATTTAATACGCCTATTTAATAAACCTATTTAATAAGTATTTAATGAGTTTTTTTAATAAGCCTATTTATTGAGCCTATTTAATAAGCCTATTTATTGAGCCAATTTAATAAGCCTATTTATTGAGCCTATTTAATAAGCCTATTTATTGAGCCTATTTCATACGCCTATTTAATTAGTCTATTTAATAAGCCTATTTAATAAGCCTATTTAATACGCCTATTTAATACGCCTATTTATTGAGCCTATTTAATGAGCCTATTTAATAAGTCTATTTAATAAGCCTATTTAATAAGCCTATTTATTGATCCTATTTAATAAGCCTATTTAATAAGCCTATTTAATACGCCTATTTAACAAACCTATTTAATAAGTATTTAATGAGCCCATGTATTAAGTCTATTTAATAAGCCTTTTTAATAAGCCTATATAATAAGTCTATTTAATAAGCCTATTTAATAAGTCTATTTAATAAGTCTATTTAATAAGCCTACTTAATAAGTATTTAATGAGCCTATTTAATAAGCCTATTTATTGAGCCTATTTAATAAGTCTATTTATTGAGCCTATTTAATAAGCCTATTTATTGAGCCTATTTAATACGCCTATTTCTTGAGCATATTTAATAAGTCTATTTAATACGCCTATTTAATAAGCCTATTTAATAAGCCTATTTAATAAGCCTATTTAATAAGCCTATTTAATAAGCCTATTTAATAAGCCTATTTAATACGCCTATTTAATTAACCTATTTAATAAGTATTTAACGAGCCTTTTTAATAAGCCTATTTATTGAGCCTATTTAATAAGCCTATTTAATAAGCCTATTTATTGAGCCTATTTAATAAGCCTATTTATTGAGCCTATTTCATATGCCTATTTAATTAGTCTATTTAATAAGCCTATTTAATAAGCCTATTTAATACGCCTATTTAATACGCCTATTTATTGAGCCTATTTAATGAGCCTATTTAATAAGTCTATTTAATAAGCCTATTTAATAAGCCTATTTATTGATCCTATTTCATACGCCTATTTAATAAGCCTATTTAATAAGCCTATTTCATAAGCCTATTTAATAAGCCTATTTAATAAGCCTATTTAATAAGCCTATTTAATATGCCTATTTAATAAACCTATTTAATAAGTATTTAATGAGCCCATGTATTAAGTCTATTTAATAAGCCTTTTTAATAAGCCTATTTAATAAGTCTATTTAATAAGCCTATTTAATAAGTCTATTTAATAAGTCTATTTAATAAGCGTACTTAATAAGTATTTAATGAGCCTATTTAATAAGCCTATTTATTGAGCCTATTTAATAAGCCTATTTATTGAGCCTATTTAATAAGCCTATTTATTGAGCCTATTTAATACGCCTATTTCTTGAGCCTATTTAATAAGTCTATTTAATACGCCTATTTAATAAGCCTATTTAATAAGCCTATTTAATAAGCCTATTTAATAAGCCTATTTAATAAGCCTATTTATTGAGCCTATTTAATACGTCTATTTAATAAGCCTATTTAATAAGCCTATGTAATAAGTATTTAATGAGCCTATTTAATTAGTCTATTTAATAAGCCTATTTAATAGGCCTATTTAATAAGTCTAAGTTGCTGAAATAAGCCTATTTAATAAGCCTAAGTTGCTGAAATAAGCCTATTTAATAAGGCTATTTAATAAGCATAAGTTGCTGAAATAAGCCTATTTAATAAGCCTAAGTTGCTGAAATAAGCCTATTTAGTAAGGCTATTTAATAAGTCTAAGTTGCTGAAATAAACCTATTTAATAAGCCTAAGTTGCTAAAATAAGCCTATTTAATGAGGCTATTTAATAAGTCTATTTAATAAGCCTATTTAATAAGCCTATTTAATAAGCCTATTTAATACGCCTATTTAATAAACCTATTTAATAAGTATTTAATGAGCCTATTTAATAAGCCTATTTATTGAGCCTATTTAATAAGCCTATTTATTGAGCCTATTTAATAACCTATTTATTGAGCCTATTTAATAAGCCTATTTATTGAGCCTATTTCGTACGCCTATTTAATTAGTCTATTTAATAAGCCTATTTAATAAGCCTATTTAATATGCATATTTAATAAGCCTATTTAATAAGCCTATTTATTGAGCCTATTTAATGAGCCTATTTAATAAGTCTATTTAATAAGCCTATTTAATAAGCCTATTTAATAAGCCTATTTAATTAGCCTATTTATTGAGCCTATTTAATGAGCCTATTTAATAAGTCTATTTAATAAGCCTATTTAATAAGCTTATTTAATAAGCCTATTTAATAAGCCTATTTATTGAGCCTATTTAATAAGTCTCTTTAATAAGCCTATTTAATAGCCTATTTAATAAGTATTTAATGAGCCTATTTAATAAGTCTATTTAATAAGCCTATTTAATAGGCCTATTTAATAAACCTATTTAATAAGTATTTAATGAGCCCATGTATTAAGTCTATTTAATAAGCCTTTTTAATAAGCCTATTTAATAAGTCTATTTAATAAGTCTATTTAATAAGCCTACTTAATAAGTATTTAATTAGCCTATTTAATAAGCCTATTTATTGAGCCTATTTAATAAGCCTATTTATTGAGGCTATTTAATACGCCTATTTAATAAGCCTATTTAATAAGCCTATTTAATAAGCCTATTTAATAAGCCTCTTTAATAAGCCTATTTAATAAGCCTATTTATTGAGCCTATTTAATAAGTCTATTTAATAAGCCTATTTAATAAGCCTATTTAATAAGTATTTAATGAGCCTATTTAATTAGTCTATTTAATAAGCCTATTTAATAGGCCTATTTAATAAGTCTAAGTTGCTGAAATAAGCCTATTTAATAAGCCTAAGTTGCTGAAATAAGCCTATTTAATAAGGCTATTTAATAAGCATAAGTTGCTGAAATAAGCCTATTTAATAAGCCTAAGTTGCTGAAATAAGCCTATTTAGTAAGGCTATTTAATAAGTCTAAGTTGCTGAAATAAACCTATTTAATAAGCCTAAGTTGCTAAAATAAGCCTATTTAATGAGGCTATTTAATAAGTCTATTTAATAAGCCTATTTAATAAGCCTATTTAATAAGCCTATTTAATATGCCTATTTAATAAACCTATTTAATAAGTATTTAATGAGCCTATTTAATAAGCCTATTTATTGAGACTATTTAATAAGCCTATTTATTGAGCCTATTTAATTAGCCTATTTATTGAGCCTATTTTATAAGCCTATTTATTGAGCCTATTTCATATGCCTATTTAATTAGTCTATTTAATAAGCCTATTTAATAAGCCTAATTAATGAGGCTATTTAATAAGTCTATTTAATAAGCCTATTTATTGAGCCTATTTAATGAGCCTATTTAATAAGTCTATTTAATAAGCCTATTTAATAAGCCTATTTAATAAGCCTATTTAATAAGCCTATTTATTGAGCCTATTTAATAAGTCTCTTTAATAAGCCTATTTAATAGCCTATTTAATAAGTATTTAATGAGCCTATTTAATTAGTCTATTTAATAAGCCTATTTAATAGGCCTATTTAATAAACCTATTTAATAAGTATTTAATGAGCCCATGTATTAACTCTATTTAATAAGCCTTTTTAATAAGCCTATTTAATAAGCCTATTTAATAAGTCTATTTAATAAGTCTATTTAATAAGCCTACTTAATAAGTATTTAATGAGCCTATTTAATAAGCCTATTTATTGAGCCTATTTAATAAGCCTATTTATTGAGCCTATTTAATACGCCTATTTCTTGAGCCTATTTAATAAGTCTATTTAATACGCCTATTTAATAAGCCTATTTAATAAGCCTCTTTAGTAAGCCTATTTAATAAGCCTATTTAATAAGCCTATTTAATAAGCCTATTTATTGAGCCTATTTAATAAGTCTATTTTAATAAGCCTATTTAATGAGCCTATTTAATAAGTATTTAATGAGCCTATTTAATAAGTCTATTTAATAAGCCTATTTAATAGGCCTATTTAATAAGTCTAAGTTGCTGAAATAAGCCTATTTAATAAGCCTAAGTTGCTGAAATAAGCATATTTAATTAGGCTATTTAATAAGTCTATTTAATAAGCCTATTTAATAAACCTATTTAATAAGCCTATTTAATAAGCCTATTTAATACGCCTATTTCATAAACCTATTTCATAAGTATTTAATGAGCCTATTTAATAAGCCTATTTATTGAGCCTATTTAATAAGCCTATTTATTGAGCCTATTTAATAAGCCTATTTATTGAGCCTATTTAATAAGATTATTTATTGAGCCTATTTCATATGCCTATTTAATTAGTCTATTTAATAAGCCTATTTAATAGGCCTATTTCATAAACCTATTTCATAAGTATTTAATAAGCTTATTTAATAAGCCTATTTAATAAGCCTATTTAATAAGCCTATTTATTGAGCCTATTTAATAAGTCTATTTAATAAGACTATTTAATAGCCTATTTAATAAGTATTTAATGAGCCTATTTAATAAATCTATTTAATAAGCCTATTTAATAGGCCTATTTAATAAGTCTAAGTTGCTGAAATAAGCCTATTTAATAAGCCTAAGTTGCTGAATAAGCCTATTTCATAAGCCTAAGTTGCTGAAATAAGCCTTTTTAATAAGTTTAAGTTGCTGAAATAAGCCTATTTAATAAGCCTAAGTTGATGAAATAAGCCTATTTAATCAGGCAATTTAATAAGCCTAAGTTGTTGAATAAGCCTATTAAATAAGCCTAAGTTGCTAAAATAAGCCTATTTAATGAGGCTATTTAATAAGTCTATTTAATAAGCCTATTTAATACGCCTATTTAATAAGTCTATTTAATAAGTCTATTTAATAAGCCTATTTAATAAGCCTATTTAATAAGCCTATTTAATAAGCCTATTTAATAAGCCTATTTAATAAACCTATTTTTAAGCCTATTTAATGAGCCTATTTAATAAGCCTATTTAATAAGCCTATTTATTGAGCCTATTTAATTAGTATTTAATGAGCCTATTTAATAAGCCTAAGTTGCGGAATAAGCCTATTTAATAAGCCTAAGTTGCTGAAAAAGGCCTATTTAATAAGCCTATTTAATAAGCCTAAGTTGCTGAATAAGCCTATTTAATAAGCCTAAGTTACTGAAATAAGCCTATTTAATAAGTCTAAGTTGCTGAAATAAGCCTATTTAATAAGCCTAAGTTGCTAAAATAAGCCTATTTAATGAGGCTATTTAATAGGTCTATTTAATAAGCCTATTTAATACGCCTATTTAATAAGCCTATTTATTGAGCCTATTTAATAAGCCTATTTAATTAGTATTTAATGAGCCTATTTAATAAGCCAAAGTTGCTGAATAAGCCTATTTAATAAGCCTAAGTTGCTGAAAAAGGCCTATTTAATAAGCCTATTTAATAAGCCTAAGTTGCTGAATAAGCCTATTTAATAAGCCTACGTTACTGAAATAAGCCTATTTAATAAGTCTAAGTTGCTGAAATAAGGCTATTTAATAAGTTGAAGTTGCTGAAATAATCCTATTTAATCAGCGTAAGTTGCTGAAATAAGCCTATTTAATTAGCCCAAGTTGCTGAAATAAGCCTATTTAATAAGACTATTTAATAAGCCTAAGTTGCTGAAATAAGCCTATTTAATAAGGCTATTTAATGAGCCTAAGTTGCTGAAATAAGCCTATTTAATAAGCCTAAGTTTCTGAACTAAGCCTATTTAAAAAGGTATATTTAATAAGTCTAAGTTGCTGAAATAAACCTGTTTAATAAGGCTATTTAATAAGCATAAGTTGCTGAAATAAGCCTATTTAATAAGCCTATTTAATAAGCCTAAGTTGCTGAATAAGCCTATTTAATAAGCCTAAGTTGCTGAATAAGCCTATTTCATAAGCCATAAGTTGCTGAAATAAGCCTTTTTAATATGTCTAAGTTGCTGAAATAAGCCTATTTAATAAGCCTAAGTTGCTGAAATAAGCCTATTTAATAAGGCTATTTAATAGGCCTAAGTTGCTGAATAAGCCTATTTAATAAGTCTAAGTTGCTGAAATAAGGCTATTTAATAAGCCTAAGTTGCTGAAATAAGCCTATTTAATAAGCCTACGTTGGTGAACTAAGCCTATATAAAAAGGTCTATTTAATAAGTCTAAGTTGCTGAAAAAAAACTATTTAAAAATGCTATTTAATAAGCCTAAATTGCTAGAAATAAACCTGTTTAATAAGGCTATTTAATAAGCATAAGTTGCTGAAATAAGCCTATTTAATAAGCCTAAGTTGCTGAAATAAGCCTATTTAATAAGCCTAAGTTGCTGAAATAAGCCTATTTAATAAGGCTATTTAATAGGCCTAAGTTGCTGAATAAGCCTATTTAATAAGTCTAAGTTGCTGAAATAAGGCTATTTAATAAGCCTAAGTTGCTGAAATAAGCCTATTTAATAAGCCTACGTTGGTGAACTAAGCCTATATAAAAAGGTCTATTTAATAAGTCTAAGTTGCTGAAAAAAACCTATTTAAAAATGCTATTTAATAAGCCTAAATTGCTAGAAATAAACCTGTTTAATAAGGCTATTTAATAAGCATAAGTTGCTGAAATAAGCCTATTTAATAAGCCAAAGTTGCTGAAATAAGCCTATTTAATAAGGCTATTTAATAAGTCTAAGTTGCAGAAATAAACCTATTTAATAATGCTATTTAATACGCCTAATTTGCTTAAATAAGCATATTTAATAAGCCTAAGTTGCTAAAATAAGCCTATTTAATGAGGCTAATTAATAAGTCTATTTAATAAGCCTATTTAATAAACCTATTTAATAAGCCTATTTAATAAGCCTATTTAATACGCCTATTTCATAAACCTATTTCATAAGTATTTAATGAGCCTATTTAATAAGCCTATTTATTGAGCCTATTTAATAAGCCTATTTATTGAGCCTATTTAATAAGCCTATTTATTGAGCCTATTTCATATGCCTATTTAATTAGTCTATTTAATAAGCCTATTTAATAGGCCTATTTCATAAACCTATTTCATAAGTATTTAATAAGCTTATTTAATAAGCCTATTTAATGAGCCTATTTAATAAGCCTATTTATTGAGCCTATTTAATAAGTCTATTTAATAAGCCTATTTAATAGGCCTATTTAATAAGTATTTAATGAGCCTATTTAATAAATCTATTTAATAAGCCTATTTAATATGCCTATTTAATAAGTCTAAGTTGCTGAAATAAGCCTATTTAATAAGCCTAAGTTGCTGAATAAGCCTATTTCATAAGCCTAAGTTGCTGAAATAAGCCTTTTTAATAAGTTTAAGTTGCTGAAATAAGCCTATTTAATAAGCCTAAGTTGCTGAAATAAGCCTATTTAATCAGGCAATTTAATAAGCCTAAGTTGTTGAATAAGCCTATTAAATAAGCCTAAGTTGCTAAAATAAGCCTATTTAATGAGGCTATTTAATAAGTCTATTTAATAAGCCTATTTAATATGCCTATTTAATAAGTCTATTTAATAAGTCTATTTAATAAGCCTATTTAATAAGTCTATTTAATAAGCCTATTTAATAGCCTATTTAATAAGTATTTAATGAGCCTATTTAATAAGTCTATTTAATAAGCCTATTTAATAGGCCTATTTAATAAACCTATTTAATAAGTATTTAATGAGCCCATGTATTAAGTCTATTTAATAAGCCTTTTTAATAAGCCTATTTAATAAGTCTATTTAATAAGTTTATTTAATAAGCCTACTTAATAAGTATTTAATGAGCCTATTTAATAAGCCTATTTATTGAGCCTATTTAATAAGCCTATTTATTGAGCCTATTTAATAAGCCTATTTATTGAGGCTATTTAATACGCCTATTTAATAAGCCTATTTAATAAGCCTATTTAATAAGCCTATTTAATAAGCCTATTTAATAAGTTCCTATTTAATAAGCATATTTATTGAGCCTATTTAATGTCTATTTAATAAGCCTATTTAATAAGCCTATTTAATAAGTATTTAATGAGCCTATTTAATTAGTCTATTTAATAAGCCTATTTAATAGGCCTATTTAATAAGTCTAAGTTGCAAAAATAAGCCTATTTAATAAGCCTAAGTTGCTGAAATAAGCCTATTTAATAAGGCTATTTAATAAGCATAAGTTGTTGAAATAAGCCTATTTAATAAGCCTAAGTTGCTGAAATAAGCATATTTAATTAGGCTATTTAATAAGTCTATTTAATAAGCCTATTTAATAAACCTATTTAATAAGCCTATTTAATAAGCCTATTTAATACGCCTATTTAATACACCTATTTCATAAGTATTTAATGAGCCTATTTAATAAGCCTATTTATTGAGCCTATTTAATAAGCCTATTTATTGAGCCTATTTAATAACCTATTTATTGAGCCTATTTAATAAGCCTATTTATTGAGCCTATTTCATACGCCTATTTAATTAGTCTATTTAATAAGCCTATTTAATAAGCCTATTTAATATGCATATTTAATAAGCCTATTTAATAAGCCTATTTATTGAGCCTATTTAATGAGCCTATTTAATAAGTCTATTTAATAAGCCTATTTAATAAGCCTATTTAATAAGCCTATTTAATAAGCCTATTTATTGAGCCTATTTAATGAGCCTATTTAATAAGTCTATTTGATAAGCCTATTTAATAAGCCTATTTAATAAGCCTATTTAATAAGCCTATTTATTGAGCCTATTTAATAAGTCTCTTTAATAAGCCTATTTAATAGCCTATTTAATAAGTATTTAATGAGCCTATTTAATAAGTCTATTTAATAAGCCTATTTAATAGGCCTATTTAATAAACCTATTTAATAAGTATTTAATGAGCCCATGTATTAAGTCTATTTAATAAGCCTTTTTAATAAGCCTATTTAATAAGTCTATTTAATAAGTCTATTTAATAAGCCTACTTAATAAGTATTTAATGAGCCTATTTAATAAGCCTATTTATTGAGCCTATTTAATAAGCCTATTTATTGAGCCTATTTAATAAGCCTATTTATTGAGGCTATTTAATACGCCTATTTAATAAGCCTATTTAATAAGCCTATTTAATAAGCCTATTTATTGAGCCTATTTAATAAGTCTATTTAATAAGCCTATTTAATAAGCCTATTTAATAAATATTTAATGAGCCTATTTAATTAGTCTATTTAATAAGCCTATTTAATAGGCCTATTTAATAAGTCTAAGTTGCTGAAATAAGCCTATTTAATAAGCCTAAGTTGCTGAAATAAGCCTATTTAATAAGGCTATTTAATAAGCATAAGTTGCTGAAATAAGCCTATTTAATAAGCCTAAGTTGCTGAAATAAGCCTATTTAGTAAGGCTATTTAATAAGTCTAAGTTGCTGAAATAAACCTATTTAATAAGCCTAAGTTGCTAAAATAAGCCTATTTAATGAGGCTATTTAATAAGTCTATTTAATAAGCCTATTTAATAAGCCTATTTAATAAGCCTATTTAATATGCCTATTTAATAAACCTATTTAATAAGTATTTAATGAGCCTATTTAATAAGCCTATTTATTGAGACTATTTAATAAGCCTATTTATTGAGCCTATTTAATTAGCCTATTTATTGAGCCTATTTTATAAGCCTATTTATTGAGCTTATTTCATATGCCTATTTAATTAGTCTATTTAATAAGCCTATTTAATAAGCCTATTTAATATGCCTATTTAATAAGCCTATTTAATAAGCCTATTTATTGAGCCTATTTAATGAGCCTATTTAATAAGTCTATTTAATAAGCCTATTTAATAAGCCTATTTAATAAGCCTATTTAATAAGCCTATTTATTGAGCCTATTTAATAAGTCTCTTTAATAAGCCTATTTAATAGCCTATTTAATAAGTATTTAATGAGCCTATTTAATTAGTCTATTTAATAAGCCTATTTAATAGGCCTATTTAATAAACCTATTTAATAAGTATTTAATGAGCCCATGTATTAACTCTATTTAATAAGCCTTTTTAATAAGCCTATTTAATAAGCCTATTTAATAAGTCTATTTAATAAGTCTATTTAATAAGCCTACTTAATAAGTATTTAATGAGCCTATTTAATAAGCCTATTTATTGAGCCTATTTAATGAGCCTATTTATTGAGCCTATTTAATACGCCTATTTCTTGAGCCTATTTAATATGTCTATTTAATACGCCTATTTAATAAGCCTATTTAATAAGCCTATTTAGTAAGCCTATTTAATAAGCCTATTTAATAAGCCTATTTAATAAGCCTATTTATTGAGCCTATTTAATAAATCTATTTTAATAAGCCTATTTAATGAGCCTATTTAATAAGTATTTAATGAGCCTATTTAATAAGTCTATTTAATAAGCCTATTTAATAGGCCTATTTAATAAGTCTAAGTTGCTGAAATAAGCCTATTTAATAAGCCTAAGTTGCTGAAATAAGCATATTTAATTAGGCTATTTAATAAGTCTATTTAATAAGCCTATTTAATAAACCTATTTAATAAGCCTATTTAATAAGCCTATTTAATACGCCTATTTAATAAACCTATTTCATAAGTATTTAATGAGCCTATTTAATAAGCCTATTTATTGAGCCTATTTAATAAGCCTATTTATTGAGCCTATTTAATAAGCCTATTTATTGAGCCTAGTTAATAAGCCTATTTATTGAGCCTATTTCATACGCCTATTTAATTAGTCTATTTAATAAGCCTATTTAATAAGCCTATTTAATACGCCTATTTAATAAGCCTATTTAAAAAGCCTATTTATTGAGCCTATTTAATAAGTCTATTTAATAAGCCTATTTAATAAGCCTATTTATTGAGCCTATTTAATGAGCCTATTTAATAAGTCTATTTAATAAGCTTATTTAATAAGCCTATTTAATAAGCCTATTTAATAAGCCTATTTATTGAGCCTATTTAATAAGTCTATTTAATAAGACTATTTAATAGCCTATTTAATAAGTATTTAATGAGCCTATTTAATAAGTTTTTTTAATAAGCCTATTTAATAGGCCTATTTAATAAGTCTAAGTTGCTGAAATAAGCCTATTTAATAAGCCTAAGTTGCTGAATAAGCCTATTTCATAAGTCTAAGTTGCTGAAATAAGCCTTTTTAATAAGTCTAAGTTGCTGAAATAAGCCTATTTAATAAGCCTAAGTTGCTGAAATAAGCCTATTTAATAAGGCAATTTAATAAGCCTAAGTTGCTGAATAAGCCTATTTAATAAGCCTAAGTTGCTAAAATAAGCCTATTTAATGAGGCTATTTAATAAGTCTATTTAATAAGCCTATTTAATACGCCTATTTAATAAGTCTATTTAATAAGTCTATTTAATAAGCCTATTTAATAAGTCTATTTAATAAGACTATTTAATAAGCCTATTTAATAAGCCTATTTAATAAGCCTATTTTTTAAGCCTATTTAATGAGCCTATTTAATAAGCCTATTTAATAAGCCTATTTATTGAGCCTATTTAATAAGTCTATTTAATAAGCCTATTTAATAGCCTATTTAATAAGTATTTAATGAGCCTATTTAATAAGTCTATTTAATAACCCTATTTAATAGGCCTATTTAATAAGTATTTAATGAGCCCATGTATTAAGTCTATTTAATAAGCCTTTTTAAAAAGCCTATTTAATAAGTCTATTTAATAAGCCTATTTAATAAGTCTATTTAATAAGTCTATTTAATAAGCCTACTTAATAAGTATTTAATGAGCCTATTTAATAAGCCTATTTATTGAGCCTATTTAATAAGCCTATTTATTGAGCCTATTTAATACGCCTATTTCTTGAGCCTATTTAATAAGTCTATTTAATACACCTATTTAATAAGCCTATTTAATAAGCCTATTTAGTAAGCCTATTTAATAAGCCTATTTAATAAGTCTAATTAATAAGCCTATTTAATAGGCCTATTTAATAAGTCTAAGTTGCTGAAATAAGCCTATTTAATAAGCCTAAGTTGCTGAAATAAGCCTATTTAATAAGGCTATTTAATAAGCATAAGTTGTTGAAATAAGCCTATTTAATAAACCTAAGTTGCTGAAATAAGCCTATTTGGTAAGGCTATTTAATAAGTCTAAGTTGCTGAAATAAGCCTATTTAATAAGCCTAAATTGCTAAAATAAGCATATTTAATGAGGCTATTTAATAAGTCTATTTAATAAGCCTATTTAATAAACCTATTTAATAAGCCTATTTAATAAGCCTATTTAATACGCCTATTTAATAAACCTATTTCATAAGTATTTAATGAGCCTATTTAACAAGCCTATTTATTGAGCCTATTTAATAAGCCTATTTATAGAGCCTATTTATTAAGCCTATTTATTGAGCCTATTTAATAACACCTATTTATTGAGCCTATTTCATACGCCTATTTAATTAGTCTATTTAATAAGCCTATTTAATAAGCCTATTTAATACGCCTATTTAATAAGCCTATTTAATAAGCCTATCTATTGAGCCTATTTAATAAGTCTATTTAATAAGCCTATTTAATAAGCCTATTTATTGAGCCTATTTAATGAGCCTATTTAATAAGTCTATTTAATAAGCTTATTTAATAAGCCTATTTAATAAGCCTATTTAATAAGCCTATTTATTGAGCCTATTTAATAAGTCTATTTAATAAGACTATTTAATAGCCTATTTAATAAGTATTTAATGAGCCTATTTAATAAGTCTATTTAATAAGTCTATTTAATAGGCCTATTTAATAAGTCTAAGTTGCTGAAATAAGCCTATTTAATAAGCCTAAGTTGCTGAATAAGCCTATTTCATAAGCCTAAGTTGCTGAAATAAGCCTTTTTCATAAGTCTAAGTTGCTGAAATAAGCCTATTTAATAAGCCTAAGTTGCTGAAATAAGCCTATTTAATAAGGCAATTTAATAAGCCTAAGTTGCTGAATAAGCCTATTTAATAAGCCTAAGTTGCTAAAATAAGCCTATTTAATGAGGCTATTTAATAAGTCTATTTAATAAGCCTATTTAATACGCCTATTTAATAAGTCTATTTAATAAGCCTATTTAATAAGTCTATTTAATAAACCTATTTAATAAGCCTATTTAATAAGCCTATTTAATAAGCCTATTTTTAAGCCTATTTAATGAGCCTATTTAATAAGCCTATTGAATAAGCCTATTTATTGAGCCTATTTAATAAGTCTATTTAATAAGCCTATTTAATAAGCCTATTTAATTAGTATTTAATGAGCCTATTTAATAAGCCTAAGTTGCTGAATAAGCCTATTTAATAAGCCTAAGTTGCTGAAAAAGGCCTATTTAATAAGCCTAAGTTGCTGAATAAGCCTATTTAATAAGCCTACGTTACTGAAATAAGCCTATTTAATAAGTCTAAGTTGCTGAAATAAGGCTATTTAATAAGTTGAAGTTGCTGAAATAATCCTATTTAATCAGCGTAAGTTGCTGAAATAAGCCTATTTAATTAGCCCAAGTTGCTGAAATAAGCCTATTTAATAAGACTATTTAATAAGCCTAAGTTGCTGAAATAAGCCTATTTAATAAGGCTATTTAATGAGCCTAGGTTGCTGAAATAAGCCTATTTAATAAGCCTAAGTTTCTGAACTAAGCCTATTTAAAAAGGTATATTTAATAAGTCTAAGTTGCTGAAATAAACCTGTTTAATAAGGCTATTTAATAAGCATAAGTTGCTGAAATAAGCCTATTTAATAAGCCTATTTAATAAGCCTAAGTTGCTGAATAAGCCTATTTAATAAGCCTAAGTTGCTGAATAAGCCTATTTCATAAGCCTAAGTTGCTGAAATAAGCCTTTTTAATATGTCTAAGTTGCTGAAATAAGCCTATTTAATAAGCCTAAGTTGCTGAAATAAGCCTATTTAATAAGGCTATTTAATAGGCCTAAGTTGCTGAATAAGCCTATTTAATAAGTCTAAGTTGCTGAAATAAGGCTATTTAATAAGCCTAAGTTGCTGAAATAAGCCTATTTAATAAGCCTACGTTGGTGAACTAAGCCTATATAAAAAGGTCTATTTAATAAGTCTAAGTTGCTGAAAAAAAACTATTTTAAAATGCTATTTAATAAGCCTAAATTGCTAGAAATAAACCTGTTTAATAAGGCTATTTAATAAGCATAAGTTGCTGAAATAAGCCTATTTAATAAGCCTAAGTTGCTGAAATAAGCCTATTTAATAAGCCTAAGTTGCTGAAATAAGCCTATTTAATAAGGCTATTTAATAGGCCTAAGTTGCTGAATAAGCCTATTTAATAAGTCTAAGTTGCTGAAATAAGGCTATTTAATAAGCCTAAGTTGCTGAAATAAGCCTATTTAATAAGCCTACGTTGGTGAACTAAGCCTATATAAAAAGGTCTATTTAATAAGTCTAAGTTGCTGAAAAAAACCTATTTAAAAATGCTATTTAATAAGCCTAAATTGCTAGAAATAAACCTGTTTAATAAGGCTATTTAATAAGCATAAGTTGCTGAAATAAGCCTATTTAATAAGCCTAAGTTGCTGAAATAAGCCTATTTAATAAGGCTATTTAATAAGTCTAAGTTGCAGAAATAAACCTATTTAATAATGCTATTTAATACGCCTAATTTGCTTAAATAAGCATATTTAATAAGCCTAAGTTGCTAAAATAAGCCTATTTAATGAGGCTAATTAATAAGTCTATTTAATAAGCCTATTTAATAAACCTATTTAATAAGCCTATTTAATAAGCCTATTTAATACGCCTATTTCATAAACCTATTTCATAAGTATTTAATGAGCCTATTTAATAAGCCTATTTATTGAGCCTATTTAATAAGCCTATTTATTGAGCCTATTTAATAAGCCTATTTATTGAGCCTATTTAATAAGCCTATTTATTGAGCCTATTTCATATGCCTATTTAATTAGTCTATTTAATAAGCCTATTTAATAGGCCTATTTCATAAACCTATTTCATAAGTATTTAATAAGCTTATTTAATAAGCCTATTTAATAAGCCTATTTAATAAGCCTATTTATTGAGCCTATTTAATAAGTCTTTTTAATAAGACTATTTAATAGCCTATTTAATAAGTATTTAATGAGCCTATTTAATAAATCTATTTAATAAGCCTATTTAATAGGCCTATTTAATAAGTCTAAGTTGCTGAAATAAGCCTATTTAATAAGCCTAAGTTGCTGAATAAGCCTATTTCATAAGCCTAAGTTGCTGAAATAAGCCTATTTAATAAGCCTAAGTTGATGAAATAAGCCTATTTAATCAGGCAATTTAATAAGCCTAAGTTGTTGAATAAGCCTATTAAATAAGCCTAAGTTGCTAAAATAAGCCTATTTAATGAGGCTATTTAATAAGTCTATTTAATAAGCCTATTTAATACGCCTATTTAATAAGTCTATTTAATAAGTCTATTTAATAAGCCTATTTAATAAGCCTATTTAATAAGCCTATTTAATATGCCTATTTAATAAGCCTATTTTTAAGCCTATTTAATGAGCCTATTTAATAAGCCTATTTAATAAACCTATTTATTGAGCCTATTTAATTAGTATTTAATGAGCCTATTTAATAAGCCTAAGTTGCTGAATAAGCCTATTTAATAAGCCTAAGTTGCTGAAAAAGGCCTATTTAATAAGCCTATTTAATAAGCCTAAGTTGCTGAATAAGCCTATTTAATAAGCCTAAGTTGCTGAATAAGCCTATTTCATAAGCCTAAGTTGCTGAAATAAGCCTTTTTAATATGTCTAAGTTGCTGAAATAAGCCTATTTAATAAGCCTAAGTTGCTGAAATAAGCCTATTTAATAAGGCTATTTAATAGGCCTAAGTTGCTGAATAAGCCTATTTAATAAGTCTAAGTTGCTGAAATAAGGCTATTTAATAAGCCTAAGTTGCTGAAATAAGCCTATTTAATAAGCCTACGTTGGTGAACTAAGCCTATATAAAAAGGTCTATTTAATAAGTCTAAGTTGCTGAAAAAAAACTATTTTAAAATGCTATTTAATAAGCCTAAATTGCTAGAAATAAACCTGTTTAATAAGGCTATTTAATAAGCATAAGTTGCTGAAATAAGCCTATTTAATAAGCCTAAGTTGCTGAAATAAGCCTATTTAATAAGCCTAAGTTGCTGAAATAAGCCTATTTAATAAGGCTATTTAATAGGCCTAAGTTGCTGAATAAGCCTATTTAATAAGTCTAAGTTGCTGAAATAAGGCTATTTAATAAGCCTAAGTTGCTGAAATAAGCCTATTTAATAAGCCTACGTTGGTGAACTAAGCCTATATAAAAAGGTCTATTTAATAAGTCTAAGTTGCTGAAAAAAACCTATTTAAAAATGCTATTTAATAAGCCTAAATTGCTAGAAATAAACCTGTTTAATAAGGCTATTTAATAAGCATAAGTTGCTGAAATAAGCCTATTTAATAAGCCTAAGTTGCTGAAATAAGCCTATTTAATAAGGCTATTTAATAAGTCTAAGTTGCAGAAATAAACCTATTTAATAATGCTATTTAATACGCCTAATTTGCTTAAATAAGCATATTTAATAAGCCTAAGTTGCTAAAATAAGCCTATTTAATGAGGCTAATTAATAAGTCTATTTAATAAGCCTATTTAATAAACCTATTTAATAAGCCTATTTAATAAGCCTATTTAATACGCCTATTTCATAAACCTATTTCATAAGTATTTAATGAGCCTATTTAATAAGCCTATTTATTGAGCCTATTTAATAAGCCTATTTATTGAGCCTATTTAATAAGCCTATTTATTGAGCCTATTTAATAAGCCTATTTATTGAGCCTATTTCATATGCCTATTTAATTAGTCTATTTAATAAGCCTATTTAATAGGCCTATTTCATAAACCTATTTCATAAGTATTTAATAAGCTTATTTAATAAGCCTATTTAATAAGCCTATTTAATAAGCCTATTTATTGAGCCTATTTAATAAGTCTTTTTAATAAGACTATTTAATAGCCTATTTAATAAGTATTTAATGAGCCTATTTAATAAATCTATTTAATAAGCCTATTTAATAGGCCTATTTAATAAGTCTAAGTTGCTGAAATAAGCCTATTTAATAAGCCTAAGTTGCTGAATAAGCCTATTTCATAAGCCTAAGTTGCTGAAATAAGCCTATTTAATAAGCCTAAGTTGATGAAATAAGCCTATTTAATCAGGCAATTTAATAAGCCTAAGTTGTTGAATAAGCCTATTAAATAAGCCTAAGTTGCTAAAATAAGCCTATTTAATGAGGCTATTTAATAAGTCTATTTAATAAGCCTATTTAATACGCCTATTTAATAAGTCTATTTAATAAGTCTATTTAATAAGCCTATTTAATAAGCCTATTTAATAAGCCTATTTAATATGCCTATTTAATAAGCCTATTTTTAAGCCTATTTAATGAGCCTATTTAATAAGCCTATTTAATAAACCTATTTATTGAGCCTATTTAATTAGTATTTAATGAGCCTATTTAATAAGCCTAAGTTGCTGAATAAGCCTATTTAATAAGCCTAAGTTGCTGAAAAAGGCCTATTTAATAAGCCTATTTAATAAGCCTAAGTTGCTGAATAAGCCTATTTAATAAGCCTAAGTTACTGAAATAAGCCTATTTAATAAGTCTAAGTTGCTGAAATAAGCCTATTTAATAAGCCTAAGTTGCTAAAATAAGCCTATTTAATGAGGCTATTTAATAGGTCTATTTAATAAGCCTATTTAATACGCCTATTTAATAAGCCTATTTATTGAGCCTATTTAATAAGCCTATTTAATTAGTATTTAATGAGCCTATTTAATAAGCCTAAGTTGCTGAATAAGCCTATTTAATAAGCCTATTTAATTAGTATTTAATGAGCCTATTTAATAAGCCTAAGTTGCTGAAAAAGGCCTATTTAATAAGCCTATTTAATAAGCCTAAGTTGCTGAATAAGCCTATTTAATAAGCCTACGTTACTGAAATAAGCCTATTTAATAAGTCTAAGTTGCTGAAATAAGGCTATTTAATAAGTTGAAGTTGCTGAAATAATCCTATTTAATAAGGCTATTTAATAGGCCTAAGTTGCTGAATAAGCCTATTTAATAAGTCTAAGTTGCTGAAATAAGGCTATTTAATAAGCCTAAGTTGCTGAAATAAGCCTATTTAATAAGCCTACGTTGGTGAACTAAGCCTATATAAAAAGGTCTATTTAATAAGTCTAAGTTGCTGAAAAAAAACTATTTAAAAATGCTATTTAATAAGCCTAAATTGCTAGAAATAAACCTGTTTAATAAGGCTATTTAATAAGCATAAGTTGCTGAAATAAGCCTATTTAATAAGCCTAAGTTGCTGAAATAAGCCTATTTAATAAGCCTAAGTTGCTGAAATAAGCCTATTTAATAAGGCTATTTAATAGGCCTAAGTTGCTGAATAAGCCTATTTAATAAGTCTAAGTTGCTGAAATAAGGCTATTTAATAAGCCTAAGTTGCTGAAATAAGCCTATTTAATAAGCCTACGTTGGTGAACTAAGCCTATATAAAAAGGTCTATTTAATAAGTCTAAGTTGCTGAAAAAAACCTATTTAAAAATGCTATTTAATAAGCCTAAATTGCTAGAAATAAACCTGTTTAATAAGGCTATTTAATAAGCATAAGTTGCTGAAATAAGCCTATTTAATAAGCCTAAGTTGCTGAAATAAGCCTATTTAATAAGGCTATTTAATAAGTCTAAGTTGCAGAAATAAACCTATTTAATAATGCTATTTAATACGACTAATTTGCTTAAATAAGCATATTTAATAAGCCTAAGTTGCTAAAATAAGCCTATTTAATGAGGCTAATTAATAAGTCTATTTAATAAGCCTATTTAATAAACCTATTTAATAAGCCTATTTAATAAGCCTATTTAATACGCCTATTTCATAAACCTATTTCATAAGTATTTAATGAGCCTATTTAATAAGCCTATTTATTGAGCCTATTTAATAAGCCTATTTATTGAGCCTATTTAATAAGCCTATTTATTGAGCCTATTTAATAAGCCTATTTATTGAGCCTATTTCATATGCCTATTTAATTAGTCTATTTAATAAGCCTATTTAATAGGCCTATTTCATAAACCTATTTCATAAGTATTTAATAAGCTTATTTAATAAGCCTATTTAATAAGCCTATTTAATAAGCCTATTTATTGAGCCTATTTAATAAGTCTATTTAATAAGACTATTTAATAGCCTATTTAATAAGTCTAAGTTGCTGAAATAAGCCTATTTAATAAGCCTAAGTTGCTGAATAAGCCTATTTCATAAGCCTAAGTTGCTGAAATAAGCCTTTTTAATAAGTTTAAGTTGCTGAAATAAGCCTATTTAATAAGCCTAAGTTGATGAAATAAGCCTATTTAATCAGGCAATTTAATAAGCCTAAGTTGTTGAATAAGCCTATTAAATAAGCCTAAGTTGCTAAAATAAGCCTATTTAATGAGGCTATTTAATAAGTCTATTTAATAAGCCTATTTAATACGCCTATTTAATAAGTCTATTTAATAAGTCTATTTAATAAGCCTATTTAATAAGCCTATTTAATAAGCCTATTTAATAAGCCTATTTAATAAGCCTATTTTTAAGCCTATTTAATGAGCCTATTTAATAAGCCTATTTAATAAGCCTATTTATTGAGCCTATTTAATTAGTATTTAATGAGCCTATTTAATAAGCCTAAGATGCTGAATAAGCCTATTTAATAAGCCTAAGTTGCTGAAAAAGGCCTATTTAATAAGCCTATTTAATAAGCCTAAGTTGCTGAATAAGCCTATTTAATAAGCCTAAGTTACTGAAATAAGCCTATTTAATAAGTCTAAGTTGCTGAAATAAGCCTATTTAATAAGCCTAAGTTGCTAAAATAAGCCTATTTAATGAGGCTATTTAATAGGTCTATTTAATAAGCCTATTTAATACGCCTATTTAATAAGCCTATTTATTGAGCCTATTTAATAAGCCTATTTAATTAGTATTTAATGAGCCTATTTAATAAGCCTAAGTTGCTGAATAAGCCTATTTAATAAGCCTAAGTTGCTGAGAAAGGCCTATTTAATAAGCCTATTTAATAAGCCTAAGTTGCTGAATAAGCCTATTTAATAAGCCTACGTTACTGAAATAAGCCTATTTAATAAGTCTAAGTTGCTGAAATAAGGCTATTTAATAAGTTGAAGTTGCTGAAATAATCCTATTTAATCAGCGTAAGTTGCTGAAATAAGCCTATTTAATTTGCCCAAGTTGCTGAAATAAGCCTATTTAATAAGACTATTTAATAAGCCTAAGTTGCTGAAATAAGCCTATTTAATAAGGCTATTTAATGAGCCTAAGTTGCTGAAATAAGCCTATTTAATAAGCCTAAGTTTCTGAACTAAGCCTATTTAAAAAGGTATATTTAATAAGTCTAAGTTGCTGAAATAAACCTGTTTAATAAGGCTATTTAATAAGCATAAGTTGCTGAAATAAGCCTATTTAATAAGCCTATTTAATAAGCCTAAGTTGCTGAATAAGCCTATTTAATAAGCCTAAGTTGCTGAATAAGCCTATTTCATAAGCCATAAGTTGCTGAAATAAGCCTTTTTAATATGTCTAAGTTGCTGAAATAAGCCTATTTAATAAGCCTAAGTTGCTGAAATAAGCCTATTTAATAAGGCTATTTAATAGGCCTAAGTTGCTGAATAAGCCTATTTAATAAGTCTAAGTTGCTGAAATAAGGCTATTTAATAAGCCTAAGTTGCTAAAATAAGCCTATTTAATAAGCCTACGTTGGTGAACTAAGCCTATATAAAAAGGTCTATTTAATAAGTCTAAGTTGCTGAAAAAAAACTATTTAAAAATGCTATTTAATAAGCCTAAATTGCTAGAAATAAACCTGTTTAATAAGCCTATTTAATAAGCCTATTTAATTAGCCTATTTAATGAGTCTATTTAATAAGCCTGTTTAATAAGCCTATTTAACAAGTATTGAATGAGCCTATTTAATAAGCCTAAGTTGCTGAAATAAGCCTATTTAATAAGTCTAAGTTGCTGAAATAAGGCTATTTAATAAGCCTAAGTTGCTGAAATAAACCTATTTAATAAGCATAAGTTGCTGAAATAAGGCTATTTAATAAGTCTAAGTTGCTGAAATAAGCCTATTTAATAAGCCTAAGTTGCTGAAATAAGTATATTTAATAAGCATAAGTTGCTGAAATAAGCCTATTTAATAAGTCTAAGTTGCTGAAATAAGGCTATTTAATAAGTCTAAGTTGCTGAAATAAGCCTTTTTAATCAGCGTAAGTTGCTGAAATAAGCCTATTTAATAAGCCCAAGTTGCTGAAATAAGCCTACTTAATAAGGCTATTTAATAAGCCTAAGTTGCTGAAATAAGCCTATTTAATAAGCCTAAGTTGCTGAAATAAGCCTATTTAATAGGCCTATCTAATAAGTCTAATTTGCAGAAATAAGCATATTTCATAAGCATATTAGATGAGCCTAAGTTGCTGAAATGTCTATTTAATAAGTCGTTTTAATAAGTCTAAGTTGCTAAAATAAGCCTATTTAATATGGCTATTTAATAAGCCTAAGTTGCTGAAATAAGCCTATTTAATAAGGCTATTTAATGAGCCTAAGTTGCTGAAATAAGCCTATTTAATAAGCCTAAGTTTCTGAACTAAGCCTATTTAAAAAGGTATATTTAATAAGTCTAAGTTGCTGAAATAAACATATTTAAAAATGCTATTTAATAAGCCAAAGTTGCTGAAATAAACCTGTTTAATAAGGCTATTTAATAAGCATAAGTTGATGAAATAAGCCTATTTTATAAGCCTAAGTTGCTGAAATAAGCCTATTTAATAAGCCTAAGTTGCTAAAATAAGCCTATTTAATGAGGCTATTTAATAAGTCCATTTAATAGGCCTATTTAATATGCCTATTTAATAAGTCTATTTAATAAGCATATTTAATAAGCCTATTTAATAAGCCTATTTATTGAGCCTATTTAATAAGCCTATTTAATAAGCCTATTTAATAAGCCTATTTAATAAGCCTATTTATTGAGCCTATTTAATAAGCCTATTTAATAAGTCTATTTAATAAGCCTATTTAATAAGCCTAATTAATAAGCCTATTTAATAAGCCTATTTATTGTGCCTATTTAATGAGTCTATTTAATAAGCCTGTTTAATAAGCCTATTTATAAGTATTGAATGAGCCTATTTAATAAGCCTAAGTTGCTGAATAAGCCTATTTAATAAGCCTAAGTTGGTGAAATAAGCCTATTTAATAAGCCTATTTAATAAGCCTAAGTTGCTGAATAAGCCTATTTAATAAGCCTAAGTTGCTGAAATAAACCTGTTTAATAGGGCTATTTAATAAGCATAAGTTGCTGAAATAAGCCTATTTAATAAGCCTAAGTTTCTGAACTAAGCCTATTTAAAAAGGTATATTTAATAAGTCTAAGTTGCTGAAATAAACCTGTTTAATAAGGCTATTTAATAAGCATAAGTTGCTGAAATAAGCCTATTTAATAAGCCTATTTAATAAGCCTAAGTTGCTGAATAAGCCTATTTAATAAGCCTAAGTTGCTGAATAAGCCTATTTCATAAGCCATAAGTTGCTGAAATAAGCCTTTTTAATATGTCTAAGTTGCTGAAATAAGCCTATTTAATAAGCCTAAGTTGCTGAAATAAGCCTATTTAATAAGGCTATTTAATAGGCCTAAGTTGCTGAATAAGCCTATTTAATAAGTCTAAGTTGCTGAAATAAGGCTATTTAATAAGCCTAAGTTGCTAAAATAAGCCTATTTAATAAGCCTACGTTGGTGAACTAAGCCTATATAAAAAGGTCTATTTAATAAGTCTAAGTTGCTGAAAAAAAACTATTTAAAAATGCTATTTAATAAGCCTAAATTGCTAGAAATAAACCTGTTTAATAAGCCTATTTAATAAGCCTATTTAATTAGCCTATTTAATGAGTCTATTTAATAAGCCTGTTTAATAAGCCTATTTAACAAGTATTGAATGAGCCTATTTAATAAGCCTAAGTTGCTGAAATAAGCCTATTTAATAAGTCTAAGTTGCTGAAATAAGGCTATTTAATAAGCCTAAGTTGCTGAAATAAACCTATTTAATAAGCATAAGTTGCTGAAATAAGGCTATTTAATAAGTCTAAGTTGCTGAAATAAGCCTATTTAATAAGCCTAAGTTGCTGAAATAAGTATATTTAATAAGCATAAGTTGCTGAAATAAGCCTATTTAATAAGTCTAAGTTGCTGAAATAAGGCTATTTAATAAGTCTAAGTTGCTGAAATAAGCCTTTTTAATCAGCGTAAGTTGCTGAAATAAGCCTATTTAATAAGCCCAAGTTGCTGAAATAAGCCTACTTAATAAGGCTATTTAATAAGCCTAAGTTGCTGAAATAAGCCTATTTAATAAGCCTAAGTTGCTGAAATAAGCCTATTTAATAGGCCTATCTAATAAGTCTAATTTGCAGAAATAAGCATATTTCATAAGCATATTAGATGAGCCTAAGTTGCTGAAATGTCTATTTAATAAGTCGTTTTAATAAGTCTAAGTTGCTAAAATAAGCCTATTTAATATGGCTATTTAATAAGCCTAAGTTGCTGAAATAAGCCTATTTAATAAGGCTATTTAATGAGCCTAAGTTGCTGAAATAAGCCTATTTAATAAGCCTAAGTTTCTGAACTAAGCCTATTTAAAAAGGTATATTTAATAAGTCTAAGTTGCTGAAATAAACATATTTAAAAATGCTATTTAATAAGCCAAAGTTGCTGAAATAAACCTGTTTAATAAGGCTATTTAATAAGCATAAGTTGATGAAATAAGCCTATTTTATAAGCCTAAGTTGCTGAAATAAGCCTATTTAATAAGCCTAAGTTGCTAAAATAAGCCTATTTAATGAGGCTATTTAATAAGTCCATTTAATAGGCCTATTTAATATGCCTATTTAATAAGTCTATTTAATAAGCATATTTAATAAGCCTATTTAATAAGCCTATTTATTGAGCCTATTTAATAAGCCTATTTAATAAGCCTATTTAATAAGCCTATTTAATAAGCCTATTTATTGAGCCTATTTAATAAGCCTATTTAATAAGTCTATTTAATAAGCCTATTTAATAAGCCTAATTAATAAGCCTATTTAATAAGCCTATTTATTGTGCCTATTTAATGAGTCTATTTAATAAGCCTGTTTAATAAGCCTATTTATAAGTATTGAATGAGCCTATTTAATAAGCCTAAGTTGCTGAATAAGCCTATTTAATAAGCCTAAGTTGCTGAAATAAGCCTATTTAATAAGCCTATTTAATAAGCCTAAGTTGCTGAATAAGCCTATTTAATAAGCCTAAGTTGCTGAAATAAACCTGTTTAATAGGGCTATTTAATAAGCATAAGTTGCTGAAATAAGCTTATTTAATAAGCCTAAGTTGCTGAAATAAGCCTATTTAAAAAGGCACTTTAATAAGTCTAAGTTGCTGAAATAAACCTATTTAATAAGCCTAAGTTGCTAAAATAAGCTTATTTAATGAGGCTATTTAAAAAGTCTATTTAATAAGCCTATTTTATAAGCCTATTTAATAAGCCTATTTAATAAGCCTATTTAATACGCCTATTTAATAAACATATTTAATAAGTATTTAATGAGCCTATTTAATAAGTCTATTTAATAAGCCTTTTTAATAAGCCTATTTAATAAGTCTATTTAATAAGCCTATTTAATAAGTCTATTTAATAAGTCTATTTAATAAGCCTATTTAATAAGTATTTAATGAGCCTATTTAATAAGCCTATTTATTGAGCCTATTTAATAAGCCTATTTATTGAGCCTATTTAATAAGCCTATTTATTGAGCCTATTTAATAAGCCTATTTATTGAGCCTATTTAATAAGCCGATTTAATAAGTCTATTTAATAAGTATTTAATGAGCCTGTTTAATAAGCCTATTTATTGAGCCTATTTAATAAGCCTCTTTAATAAGCCTATTTATTGAGCTTATTTAATAAGTCTATTTAATAAGCCTATTTAATAAGCCTATTTAATAAGTATTTAATGAGCCTATTTAATAAGTCTATTTAATAAGCCTATTTAATAGGCCTATTTAATAAGTCTAAGTTGCTGAAATAAGCCTATTTAATAAGCCTAAGTTGCTGAATAAGCCTATTTAATAAGCTTAAGTTGCTGAAATAAGCCTATTTAATAAGCCTAAGTTGCTGAAATAAGCCTATTTAATAAGCCTAAGTTGCTGAATAAGCCTATTTAATAAGTCTAAGTTTCTGAAATAAGCCTATTTAATAAGGCTATTTAATAAGCCTAAGTTGCTGAATAAGCCTATTTAATAAGGCTATTTAATGAGCCTAAGTTGCTGAAATAAGACTATTTAATAAGCCTAAGTTTCTGAACTAAGCCTATTTAAAAAGGTATATCTAATAAGTCTAAGTTGCTGAAATAAATCTATTTAAAATGCTATTTAATAAGCCTAAGTTGCTGAAATAAACCTGTTTAATAGGGCTATTTAATAAGCATAAGTTGCTGAAATAAGCTTATTTAATAAGCCTAAGTTGCTGAAATAAGCCTTTTTAAAAAGGCTATTTAATAAGTCTAAGTTGCTGAAATAAACCTATTTAATAAGCCTAAGTTGCTAAAATAAGCCTATTTAATGAGCCTATTTAATAAGTCTTTTTAATAAGGCTATTTAATAGGCCTATTTATTAAGTCTAAGTTGCTGAAATAAGCCTATTTAATAAGCCTAAGTTGCTGAAATAAGCCTATTTAATAAGGCTATTTAATAGGCCTAAGTTGCTGAATAAGCCTATTTAATAAGTCTAAGTTGCTGAAATAAGGCTATTTAATAAGCCTAAGTTGCTAAAATAAGCCTATTTAATAAGCCTACGTTGGTGAACTAAGCCTATATAAAAAGGTCTATTTAATAAGTCTAAGTTGCTGAAAAAAAACTATTTAAAAATGCTATTTAATAAGCCTAAATTGCTAGAAATAAACCTGTTTAATAAGCCTATTTAATAAGCCTATTTAATTAGCCTATTTAATGAGTCTATTTAATAAGCCTGTTTAATAAGCCTATTTAACAAGTATTGAATGAGCCTATTTAATAAGCCTAAGTTGCTGAAATAAGCCTATTTAATAAGTCTAAGTTGCTGAAATAAGGCTATTTAATAAGCCTAAGTTGCTGAAATAAACCTATTTAATAAGCATAAGTTGCTGAAATAAGGCTATTTAATAAGTCTAAGTTGCTGAAATAAGCCTATTTAATAAGCCTAAGTTGCTGAAATAAGTATATTTAATAAGCATAAGTTGCTGAAATAAGCCTATTTAATAAGTCTAAGTTGCTGAAATAAGGCTATTTAATAAGTCTAAGTTGCTGAAATAAGCCTTTTTAATCAGCGTAAGTTGCTGAAATAAGCCTATTTAATAAGCCCAAGTTGCTGAAATAAGCCTACTTAATAAGGCTATTTAATAAGCCTAAGTTGCTGAAATAAGCCTATTTAATAAGCCTAAGTTGCTGAAATAAGCCTATTTAATAGGCCTATCTAATAAGTCTAATTTGCAGAAATAAGCATATTTCATAAGCATATTAGATGAGCCTAAGTTGCTGAAATGTCTATTTAATAAGTCGTTTTAATAAGTCTAAGTTGCTAAAATAAGCCTATTTAATATGGCTATTTAATAAGCCTAAGTTGCTGAAATAAGCCTATTTAATAAGGCTATTTAATGAGCCTAAGTTGCTGAAATAAGCCTATTTAATAAGCCTAAGTTTCTGAACTAAGCCTATTTAAAAAGGTATATTTAATAAGTCTAAGTTGCTGAAATAAACATATTTAAAAATGCTATTTAATAAGCCAAAGTTGCTGAAATAAACCTGTTTAATAAGGCTATTTAATAAGCATAAGTTGATGAAATAAGCCTATTTTATAAGCCTAAGTTGCTGAAATAAGCCTATTTAATAAGCCTAAGTTGCTAAAATAAGCCTATTTAATGAGGCTATTTAATAAGTCCATTTAATAGGCCTATTTAATATGCCTATTTAATAAGTCTATTTAATAAGCATATTTAATAAGCCTATTTAATAAGCCTATTTATTGAGCCTATTTAATAAGCCTATTTAATAAGCCTATTTAATAAGCCTATTTAATAAGCCTATTTATTGAGCCTATTTAATAAGCCTATTTAATAAGTCTATTTAATAAGCCTATTTAATAAGCCTAATTAATAAGCCTATTTAATAAGCCTATTTATTGTGCCTATTTAATGAGTCTATTTAATAAGCCTGTTTAATAAGCCTATTTATAAGTATTGAATGAGCCTATTTAATAAGCCTAAGTTGCTGAATAAGCCTATTTAATAAGCCTAAGTTGCTGAAATAAGCCTATTTAATAAGCCTATTTAATAAGCCTAAGTTGCTGAATAAGCCTATTTAATAAGCCTAAGTTGCTGAAATAAACCTGTTTAATAGGGCTATTTAATAAGCATAAGTTGCTGAAATAAGCTTATTTAATAAGCCTAAGTTGCTGAAATAAGCCTATTTAAAAAGGCACTTTAATAAGTCTAAGTTGCTGAAATAAACCTATTTAATAAGCCTAAGTTGCTAAAATAAGCTTATTTAATGAGGCTATTTAAAAAGTCTATTTAATAAGCCTATTTTATAAGCCTATTTAATAAGCCTATTTAATAAGCCTATTTAATACGCCTATTTAATAAACATATTTAATAAGTATTTAATGAGCCTATTTAATAAGTCTATTTAATAAGCCTTTTTAATAAGCCTATTTAATAAGTCTATTTAATAAGCCTATTTAATAAGTCTATTTAATAAGTCTATTTAATAAGCCTATTTAATAAGTATTTAATGAGCCTATTTAATAAGCCTATTTATTGAGCCTATTTAATAAGCCTATTTATTGAGCCTATTTAATAAGCCTATTTATTGAGCCTATTTAATAAGCCTATTTATTGAGCCTATTTAATAAGCCGATTTAATAAGTCTATTTAATAAGTATTTAATGAGCCTGTTTAATAAGCCTATTTATTGAGCCTATTTAATAAGCCTCTTTAATAAGCCTATTTATTGAGCTTATTTAATAAGTCTATTTAATAAGCCTATTTAATAAGCCTATTTAATAAGTATTTAATGAGCCTATTTAATAAGTCTATTTAATAAGCCTATTTAATAGGCCTATTTAATAAGTCTAAGTTGCTGAAATAAGCCTATTTAATAAGCCTAAGTTGCTGAATAAGCCTATTTAATAAGCTTAAGTTGCTGAAATAAGCCTATTTAATAAGCCTAAGTTGCTGAAATAAGCCTATTTAATAAGCCTAAGTTGCTGAATAAGCCTATTTAATAAGTCTAAGTTTCTGAAATAAGCCTATTTAATAAGGCTATTTAATAAGCCTAAGTTGCTGAATAAGCCTATTTAATAAGGCTATTTAATGAGCCTAAGTTGCTGAAATAAGACTATTTAATAAGCCTAAGTTTCTGAACTAAGCCTATTTAAAAAGGTATATCTAATAAGTCTAAGTTGCTGAAATAAATCTATTTAAAATGCTATTTAATAAGCCTAAGTTGCTGAAATAAACCTGTTTAATAGGGCTATTTAATAAGCATAAGTTGCTGAAATAAGCTTATTTAATAAGCCTAAGTTGCTGAAATAAGCCTTTTTAAAAAGGCTATTTAATAAGTCTAAGTTGCTGAAATAAACCTATTTAATAAGCCTAAGTTGCTAAAATAAGCCTATTTAATGAGCCTATTTAATAAGTCTTTTTAATAAGGCTATTTAATAGGCCTATTTATTAAGTCTAAGTTGCTGAAATAAGCCTATTTAATAAGCCTAAGTTGCTGAATAAGCGTATTTAATAAGCCGAAGTTGCTGAAATAAGCCTATTTAATAAGCCTAAGTTGCTGAAATAAGCCTATTTAATAAGGCTATTTAATAAGCCTAAGTTGCTGAATAAGCCTATTTAATAAGTCTAAGTTGCTGAAATAACGCTATTTAATAAGCCTAAGTTGCTGAAATAAGCCTATTTAATAAGCCTAAGTTGCTAAAATAAGCCTATTTAATGAGGCTATTTAATAAGTCTATTTAATAAGCCTATTTAATAAGCCTATTTAATAAGCCTATTTAATACACCTATTTAATAAACCTATTTAATAAGTATTTAATGAGCCTATTTAATAAGTCTATTTAATAAGCCTTTTTAATAAGCCTATTTAATAAACCTATTTAATAAGCCTATTTAATAAGTCTATTTAATAAGTCTATTTGTTAAACCTATTTAATAAGTATTTAATGAGCCTATTTAATAAGCCTATTTATTGAGCCTATTTAATAAGCCTATTCATTGAGCCTATTTAATAAGCCTATTTATTGAGCCTATTTAATAAGCCTATTTAATATGTCTATTTAATAAGCCTATTTAATAATCCTAATTAATAAGCCTATTTAATAAGCCTATTTAATTAGCCTATTTAATGAGTCTATTTAATAAGCCTGTTTAATAAGCCTATTTAACAAGTATTGAATGAGCCTATTTAATAAGCCTAAGTTGCTGAAATAAGCCTATTTAATAAGTCTAAGTTGCTGAAATAAGGCTATTTAATAAGCCTAAGTTGCTGAAATAAACCTATTTAATAAGCATAAGTTGCTGAAATAAGGCTATTTAATAAGTCTAAGTTGCTGAAATAAGCCTATTTAATAATCCTAAGTTGCTGAAATAAGTATATTTAATAAGCATAAGTTGCTGAAATAAGCCTATTTAATAAGTCTAAGTTGCTGAAATAAGGCTATTTAATAAGTCTAAGTTGCTGAAATAAGCCTATTTAATAAGCCCAAGTTGCTGAAATAAGCCTACTTAATAAGGCTATTTAATAAGCCTAAGTTGCTGAAATAAGCCTATTTAATAAGCGTAAGTTGCTGAAATAAGGCTATTTAATAAGTCTAAGTTGCTAAAATAAGCCTATTTAATAAGCCCAAGTTGCTGAAATAACCCTATTTAATAAGCCTAAGTTGCTGAAATAAGCCTATTTAATAGGCCTATCTAATAAGTCTACGTTGCAGAAATAAGCATATTTCATAAGCATATTTGATGAGCCTAAGTTGCTGAAATGTCTATTTAATAAGTCGTTTTAATAAGTCTAAGTTGCTAAAATAAGCCTATTTAATAAGGCTATTTAATAAGCCTAAGTTGCTGAAATAAGCCTATTTAATAAGGCTATTTAATGAGCCTAAGTTGCTGAAATAAGCCTATTTAATAAGCCTAAGTTTCTTAACTAAGCCTATTTAAAAAGGTATATTTAATAAGTCTAAGTTGCTGAAATAAACATATTAAAAAATGCTATTTAATAAGCCTAAGTTGCTGAAATAAACCTGTTTAATAAGGCTATTTAATAAGCATAAGTTGATGAAATAAGCCTATTTTATAAGCCTAAGTTGCTAAAATAAGCCTATTTAATGAGGCTATTTAATAAGTCTATTTAATAAGCCTATTTAATACGCCTATTTAATAAGTCTATTTAATAAACATATTTAATAAGCCTATTTAATAAGCCTATTTATTGAGCCTATTTAATAAGCCTATTTAATAAGCCTATTTAATAAGCCTATTTATTGAGCCTATTTAATATGCCTATTTAATAAGTCTATTTAATAAGCCTATTTAATAAGCCTAATTAATAAGCCTATTTAATAAGCCTATTTATTGAGCCTATTTAATGAGTCTATTTAATAAGCCTGTTTAATAAGCCTATTTAATAAGTATTGAATGAGCCTATTTAATAAGCCTAAGTTGCTGAATAAGCCTATTTAATAAGCCTAAGTTGCTGAAATAAGCCTATTTAATAAGCCTATTTAATAAGCCTAAGTTGCTGAATAAGCCTATTTAATAAGCCTAAGTTGCTGAAATAAGCCTATTTAATAAGTCTAAGTTGCTGAAATAAGGCTATTTAATAAGCCTAAGTTGCTGAAATAAGCCTATTTAATAAGCCTAAGTTGCTGAAATAAGGCTATTTAATAAGTCTAAGTTGCTGAAATAAGCCTATTTAATAAGCCTAAGTTGCTGAAATAAGTATATTTAATAAGCATAAGTTGCTGAAATAAGCCTATTTAATAAGTCTAATTTGCTGAATAAGGCTATTTAATAAGTCTAAGTTGCTGAAATAAGCTATTTAATAAGCCAAAGTTGCTGAAATAAGCCTACTTAATTAGGCTATTTAATAAGCCTAAGTTGCTGAAATAAGCTATTTAATAAGCCTATTTAACAAGCCTATTTAATAGGCCTATTTCATAAGTCTAAGTTGATGAAATAAGCCTATTTAATAAGCCTATTTAATAGGCCTATTTAATAAGTTTAAGTTGCTGAAATAAGCCTATTTAATAAGCCTAAATTGCTGAATGAGCCTATTTAATAAGCCTAAGTTGCTGAAATAAGCCTATTTAATGAGCCTAAGTTGCTGAATAAGCCTATTTAATGAGCCTAAGTTGCTGAATAAACCTATTTAATAAGTCTAAGTTGCTGAAATAAGCCTATTTAATAAGGCTATTTAATAAGCCTAAGTTGCTGAATAAGCCTATTTAATAAGTCTAAGTTGCTGAAATAAGGCTATTTAATAAGCCTAAGTTGATGAAATTAGGCTATTTAATAAATTTACGTTGCTGAAATAAGCCTGTTTAATAAGCCTAAGTTGCTGAAATAAGCCTATTTAGTAAGGCTATTTAATGAGCCTAAGTTGCTGAAATAAGCCTATTTAATAAGCCTAAGTTTCTGAACTAAGCCTATTTAATAAGCCTATTTAATAAGTCTAAGTTGCTGAAATAAACCTATTTAAAATGCTATTTAATAAGCCTAAGTTGCTGAAATAAACCTGTTTAATAAGGCTATTTAATACGCATAAGTTGCTGAAATAAGCTTGTTTAATAAGCCTAAGTTGCTGAAATAAGAATATTTAATAAGGCTATTTAATAAGTCTAAGTTGCTGAAATAAACCTATTTAATAAGCCTAAGTTGCTAAAATAAGCCTATTTAATTAGGCTATTTAATAAGTCTATTTAATAAGCCTATTTAATAAGCCTATTTAATAAGCCTATTTAATAAGCCTATTTAATACGCCTATTTAATAAACATATTTAATAAGTATTTAATGAGCCTATTTAATAAGTCTATTTAATAAGCCTTTTTAATAAGCCTATTTAATAAGTCTATTTAATAAGCCTATTTAATAAGTCTATTTAATAAGTCTATTTAATAAGCCTATGTAATAAGTATTTAATGAGCCTATTTAATAAGCTTATTTATTGAGCCTATTTAATAAGCCTATTTATTGAGCCTATTTAATAAGCCTATTTATTGAGCCTATTTAATAAGCCTATTTATTGAGCCTATTTAATAAGCCTATTTAATAAGTCTATTTAATAAGCCTATTTAATAAGCCTTTTTAATAAGCCTATTTATTGAGCCTATTTAATGAGTCTATTTAATAAACCTGTTTAATAAGCCTATTTAACAAGTATTGAATGAGCCTATTTAATAAGCCTAAGTTGCTGAAATAAGCCTATTTAATAAGTCTAAGTTGCTGAAATAAGGCTATTTAATAAGCCTAAGTTGCTGAAATAAACCTATTTAATAAGCATAAGTTGCTGAAATAAGGCTATTTAATAAGTCTAAGTTGCTGAAATAAGCCTATTTAATAAGCCTAAGTTGCTGAAATAAGTATATTTAATAAGCATAAGTTGCTGAAATAAGCCTATTTAATAAGTCTAAGTTGCTGAAATAAGGCTATTTAATAAGTCTAAGTTGCTGAAATAAGCCTTTTTAATCAGCGTAAGTTGCTGAAATAAGCCTATTTAATAAGCCCAAGTTGCTGAAATAAGCCTACTTAATAAGGCTATTTAATAAGCCTAAGTTGCTGAAATAAGCCTATTTAATAAGCGTAAGTTGCTGAAATAAGGCTATTTAATAAGTCTAAGTTGGTAAAATAAGCCTATTTAATAAGCCCAAGTTGCTAAAATAACCCTATTTAATAAGCCTAAGTTGCTGAAATAAGCCTATTTAATAGGCCTATCTAATAAGTCTAAGTTGCAGAAATAAGCATATTTCATAAGCATATTTGATGAGCCTAAGTTGCTGAAATGTCTATTTAATAAGTCGTTTTAATAAGTCTAAGTTGCTGAAATAAGCCTATTTAATAAGGCTATTTAATAAGCCTAAGTTGCTGAAATAAGCCTATTTAATAAGGTTATTTAATGAGCCTAAGTTGCTGAAATAAGCCTATTTAATAAGCCTAAGTTTCTTAACTAAGCCTATTTAAAAAGGTATACTTAATAAGTCTAAGTTGCTGAAATAAACATATTTAAAAATGCTATTTAATAAGCCTAAGTTGCTGAAATAAACCTGTTTAATAAGGCTATTTAATAAGCATAAGTTGATGAAATAAGCCTATTTTATAAGCCTAAGTTGCTAAAATAAGCCTATTTAATGAGGCTATTTAATAAGTCTATTTAATAAGCCTATTTAATACGCCTATTTAATAAGTCTATTTAATAAGCATATTTAATAAGCCTATTTAATAAGCCTATTTATTGAGCCTATTTAATAAGCCTATGTAATAAGTATTTAATGAGCCTATTTAATAAGCCTATTTATTGAGCCTATTTAATAAGCCTTTTTATTGAGCCTATTTAATATGCCTATTTAATAAGTCTATTTAATAAGCCTATTTAATAAGCCTAATTAATAAGCCTATTTAATAAGCCTATTTATTGAGCCTATTTAATGAGTCTATTTAATAAGCCTGTTTAATAAGCCTATTTAATAAGTATTGAATGTGCCTATTTAATAAGCCTAAGTTGCTGAATAAGCCTATTTAATAAGCCTAAGTTGCTGAAATAAGCCTATTTAATAAGCCTATTTAATAAGCCTAAGTTGCTGAATAAGCCTATTTAATAAGCCTAAGTTGCTGAAATAAGCCTATTTAATAAGTCTAAGTTGCTGAAATAAGGCTATTTAATAAGCCTAAGTTGCTGAAATAAGCCTATTTAATAAGCCTAAGTTGCTGAAATAAGGCTATTTAATAAGTCTAAGTTGCTGAAATAAGCCTATTTAATAAGCCTAAGTTGCTGAAATAAGTATATTTAATAAGCATAAGTTGCTGAAATAAGCCTATTTAATAAGTCTAATTTGCTGAATAAGGCTATTTAATAAGTCTAAGTTGCTGAAATAAGCCTATTTAATAAGCCAAAGTTGCTGAAATAAGCCTACTTAATTAGGCTATTTAATAAGCCTAAGTTGCTGAAATAAGCCTATTTAATAAGCCTATTTAACAAGCCTATTTAATAGGCCTATTTCATAAGTCTAAGTTGATGAAATAAGCCTATTTAATAAGCCTAAGTTGCTGAATGAGCCTATTTAATAAGCCTAAGTTGCTGAAATAAGCCTATTTAATGAGCCTAAGTTGCTGAATAAGCCTATTTAATAAGCCTAAGTTGCTGAATAAACCTATTTAATAAGTCTAAGTTGCTGAAATAAGCCTATTTAATAAGGCTATTTAATAAGCCTAAGTTGCTGAATAAGCCTATTTAATAAGTCTAAGTTGCTGAAATAAGGCTATTTAATAAGCGTAAGTTGATGAAATTAGGCTATTTAATAAGTTTAAGTTGCTGAAATAAGCCTGTTTAATAAGCCTAAGTTGCTGAAATAAGCCTATTTAGTAAGGCTATTTAATGAGCCTAAGTTGCTGAAATAAGCCTATTTAATAAGCCTAAGTTTCTGAACTAAGCCTATTTAATAAGCCTATTTAATAAGTCTAAGTTGCTGAAATAAACCTATTTAAAATGCTATTTAATAAGCCTAAGTTGCTGAAATAAACCTGTTTAATAAGGCTATTTAATAAGCATAAGTTGCTAAAATAAGCCTATTTAATTAGGCTATTTAATAAGTCTATTTAATAAGCCTATTTAATAAGCCTATTTAATAAGCCTATTTAATAAGCCTATTTAATACGCCTATTTAATAAACATATTTAATAAGTATTTATTGAGCCTATTTAATAAGTCTATTTAATAAGCCTTTTTAATAAGCCTATTTAATAAGTCTATTTAATAAGCCTATTTAATAAGTCTATTTAATAAGTCTATTTAATAAGCCTATTTAATAAGTATTTAATGAGCCTATTTAATAAGCCTATTTATTGAGCCTATTTAATAAGCCTATTTATTGAGCCTATTTAATAAGCCTATTTATTGAGCCTATTTAATAAGCCTATTTATTGAGCCTATTTAATAAGCCTATTTAATAAGTCTATTTAATAAGCCTATTTAATAAGCCTATTTAATAAGCCTATTTATTGAGCCTATTTAATGAGTCTATTTAATAAGCCTGTTTAATAAGCCTATTTAACAAGTATTGAATGAGCCTATTTAATAAGCCTAAGTTGCTGAAATAAGCCTATTTAATAAGCCTAAGTTGCTGAAATAAGTATATTTAATAAGCATAAGTTGCTGAAATAAGCCTATTTAATAAGTCTAAGTTGCTGAAATAAGGCTATTTAATAAGCCTAAGTTGCTGAAATAAACCTATTTAATAAGCATAAGTTGCTGAAATAAGGCTATTTAATAAGTCTAAGTTGCTGAAATAAGCCTATTTAATAAGCCTAAGTTGCTGAAATAAGTATATTTAATAAGCATAAGTTGCTGAAATAAGCCTATTTAATAAGTCTAAGTTGCTGAAATAAGGCTATTTAATAAGTCTAAGTTGCTGAAATAAGCCTTTTTAATCAGCGTAAGTTGCTGAAATAAGCCTATTTAATAAGCCCAAGTTGCTGAAATAAGCCTACTTAATAAGGCTATTTAATAAGCCTAAGTTGCTGAAATAAGCCTATTTAATAAGCGTAAGTTGCTGAAATAAGGCTATTTAATAAGTCTAAGTTGCTAAAATAAGCCTATTTAATAAGCCCAAGTTGCTAAAATAACCCTATTTAATAAGCCTAAGTTGCTGAAATAAGCCTATTTAATAGGCCTATCTAATAAGTCTAAGTTGCAGAAATAAGCATATTTCATAAGCATATTTGATGAGCCTAAGTTGCTGAAATGTCTATTTAATAAGTCGTTTTAATAAGTCTAAGTTGCTAAAATAAGCCTATTTAATAAGGCTATTTAATAAGCCTAAGTTGCTGAAATAAGCCTATTTAATAAGGCTATTTAATGAGCCTAAGTTGCTGAAATAAGCCTATTTAATAAGCCTAAGTTTCTTAACTAAGCCTATTTAAAAAGGTATATTTAATAAGTCTAAGTTGCTGAAATAAACATATTTAAAAATGCTATTTAATAAGCCTAAGTTGCTGAAATAAACCTGTTTAATAAGGCTATTTAATAAGCATAAGCTGATGAAATAAGCCTATTTTATAAGCCTAAGTTGCTAAAATAAGCCTATTTAATGAGGCTATTTAATAAGTCTATTTAATAAGCCTATTTAAAACGCCTATTTAATAAGTCTATTTAATAAGCATATTTAATAAGCCTATTTAATAAGCCTATTTATTGAGCCTATTTAATAAGCCTATTTAATAAGCCTATTTAATAAGCCTATTTAATAAGACTATTTATTGAGCTTATTTAATATGCCTATTTAATAAGTCTATTTAATAAGCCTATTTAATAAGCCTAATTAATAAGCCTATTTAATAAGCCTATTTATTGAGCCTATTTAATGAGTCTATTTAATAAGCCTGTTTAATAAGCCTATTTAATAAGTATTGAATGAGCCTATTTAATAAGCCTAAGTTGCTGAATAAGCCTATTTAATAAGCCTAAGTTGCTAAAATAAGCCTATTTAATAAGCCTATTTAATAAGCCTAAGTTGCTGAATAAGCCTATTTAATAAGCCTAAGTTGCTGAAATAAGCCTATTTAATAAGTCTAAGTTGCTGAAATAAGGCTATTTAATAAGCCTAAGTTGCTGAAATAAGCCTATTTAATAAGCCTAAGTTGCTGAAATAAGGCTATTTAATAAGTCTAAGTTGCTGAAATAAGCCTATTTAATAAGCCTAAGTTGCTGAAATAAGTATATTTAATAAGCATAAGTTGCTGAAATAAGCCTATTTAATAAGTCTAATTTGCTGAATAAGGCTATTTAATAAGTCTAAGTTGCTGAAATAAGCCTATTTAATAAGCCAAAGTTGCTGAAATAAGCCTACTTAATTAGGCTATTTAATAAGCCTAAGTTGCTGAAATAAGCCTATTTAATAAGCCTATTTAACAAGCCTATTTAATAGGCCTATTTCATAAGTCTAAGTTGATGAAATAAGCCTATTTAATAAGCCTATTTAATAGGCCTATTTAATAAGTTTAAGTTGCTGAAATAAGCCTATTTAATAAGCCTAAGTTGCTGAATGAGCCTATTTAATAAGCCTAAGTTGCTGAAATAAGCCTATTTAATTTGCCTAAGTTGCTGAATAAGCCTATTTAATAAGCCTAAGTTGCTGAATAAGCCTATTTAATAAGACTAAGTTGCTGAAATAAGGCTATTTAATAAGCCTAAGTTGATGAAATTAGGCTATTTAATAAGTTTAAGTTGCTGAAATAAGCCTGTTTAATAAGCCTAAGTTGCTGAAATAAGCCTATTTAGTAAGGCTATTTAATGAGCCTAAGTTGCTGAAATAAGCCTATTTAATAAGCCTAAGTTTCTGAACTAAGCCTATTTAATAAGCCTATTTAATAAGTCTAAGTTGCTGAAATAAACCTATTTAAAATGCTATTTAATAAGCCTAAGTTGCTGAAATAAACCTGTTTAATAAGGCTATTTAATAAGCATAAGTTGCTGAAATAAGCTTGTTTAATAAGCCTAAGTTGCTGAAATAAGCCTATTTAATAAGGCTATTTAATAAGTCTAAGTTGCTGAAATAAACCTATTTAATAAGCCTAAGTTGCTAAAATAAGCCTATTTAATTAGGCTATTTAATAAGTCTATTTAATAAGCCTATTTAATAAGCCTATTTAATAAGCCCATTTAATAAGCCTATTTAATACGCCTATTTAATAAACATATTTAATAAGTATTTAATGAGCCTATTTAATAAGTCTATTTAATAAGCCTTTTTAATAAGCCTATTTAATAAGTCTATTTAATAAGCCTATTTAATAAGTCTATTTAATAAGTCTATTTAATAAGCCTATTTAATAAGTATTTAATGAGCCTATTTAATAAGCCTATTTATTGAGCCTATTTAATAAGCCTATTTATTGAGCCTATTTAATAAGCCTATTTATTGAGCCTATTTAATAAGCCTATTTAATAAGTCTATTTAATAAGCCTATTTAATAAGCCTATTTAATAAGCCTATTTATTGAGCCTATTTAATAAGTCTATTTAATAAGCCTATTTAATAAGCCTAAGTTTCTAAAATAAGCCTATTTAATGAGGCTATTTAATAAGTCTATTTAATAAGCCTATTTAATAAGCCTATTTAATAAGCCTATTTAATATGCCTATTTAATAAACCTATTTAATAAGTATTTAATGAGCCTATTTAATAAGTCTATTTAATAAGCCTTTTTAATAAGCCTATTTAATAAACCTATTTAATAAGCCTATTTAATAAGCCTATTTAATAAGTCTATTTAATAAGCCTATTTAATAAGCCTAATTAATAAGCCTATTTAATAAGCCTATTTAATGAGCCTATTTAATGAGTCTATTTAATAAGCCTGTTTAATAAGCCTATTTAACAAGTATTGAATGAGCCTATTTAATAAGCCTAAGTTGCTGAAATAAGCCTATTTAATAAGTCTAAGTTGCTGAAATAAGGCTATTTAATAAGCCTAAGTTGATGAAATAAACCTATTTAATAAGCATAAGTTGCTGAAATAAGGCTATTTAATAAGTCTAAGTTGCTGAAATAAGCCTATTTAATAAGCCTAAGTTGCTGAAATAAGTATATTTAATAAGCATAAGTTGCTGAAATAAGCCTATTTAATAAGTCTAAGTTGCTGAAATAAGGCTATTTAATAAGTCTAAGTTGCTGAAATAAGCCTTTTTAATCAGCGTAAGTTGCTGAAATAAGCCTATTTAATAAGCCCAAGTTGCTGAAATAAGCCTACTTAATAAGGCTATTTAATAAGCCTAAGTTGCTGAAATAAGCCTATTTAATAAGCGTAAGTTGCTGAAATAAGGCTATTAATTAAGTCTAAGTTGCTAAAATAAGCCTATTTAATAAGCCCAAGTTGCTGAAATAACCCTATTTAATAAGCCTAAGTTGCTGAAATAAGCCTATTTAATAGGCCTATCTAATAAGTCTAAGTTGCAGAAATAAGCATATTTCATAAGCATATTTGATGAGCCTAAGTTGCTGAAATGTCTATTTAATAAGTCGTTTTAATAAGTCTAAGTTGCTAAAATAAGCCTATTTAATAAGGCTATTTAATAAGCCTAAGTTGCTGAAATAAGCCTATTTAATAAGGCTATTTAATGAGCCTAAGTTGCTGAAATAAGCCTATTTAATAAGCCTAAGTTTCTTAACTAAGCCTATTTAAAAAGGTATATTTAATAAGTCTAAGTTGCTGAAATAAACATATTTAAAAATGCTATTTAATAAGCCTAAGTTGCTGAAATAAACCTGTTTAATAAGGCTATTTAATAAGCATAAGTTGATGAAATAAGCCTATTTTATAAGCCTAAGTTGCTAAAATAAGCCTATTTAATGAGGCTATTTAATAAGTCTATTTAATAAGCCTATTTAATACGCCTATTTAATAAGTCTATTTAATAAGCATATTTAATAAGCCTATTTAATAAGCCTATTTATTGAGCCTATTTAATAAGCCTATTTAATAAGCCTATTTAATAAGCCTATTTAATAAGCCTATTTATTGAGCCTATTTAATATGCCTATTTAATAAGTCTATTTAATGAGCCTATTTAATAAGCCTAATTAATAAGCCTATTTAATAAGCCTATTTATTGAGCCTATTTAATGAGTCTATTTAATAAGCCTGTTTAATAAGCCTATTTAATAAGTATTGAATGAGCCTATTTAATAAGCCTAAGTTGCTGAATAAGCCTATTTAATAAGCCTAAGTTGCTGAAATAAGCCTATTTAATAAGCCTATTTAATAAGCCTAAGTTGCTGAATAAGCCTATTTAATAAGCCTAAGTTGCTGAAATAAGCCTATTTAATCAGTCTAAGTTGCTGAAATAAGGCTATTTAATAAGCCTAAGTTGCTGAAATAAGCCTATTTAATAAGCCTAAGTTGCTGAAATAAGGCTATTTAATAAGTCTAAGTTGCTGAAATAAGCCTATTTAATAAGCCTAAGTTGCTGAAATAAGTATATTTAATAAGCATAAGTTGCTGAAATAAGCCTATTTAATAAGTCTAATTTGCTGAATAAGGCTATTTAATAAGTCTAAGTTGCTGAAATAAGCCTATTTAATAAGCCAAAGTTGCTGAAATAAGCCTACTTAATTAGGCTATTTAATAAGCCTAAGTTGCTGAAATAAGCCTATTTAATAAGCCTATTTAACAAGCCTATTTAATAGGCCTATTTCATAAGTCTAAGTTGATGAAATAAGCCTATTTAATAAGCCTATTTAATAGGCCTATTTAATAAGTTTAAGTTGCTGAAATAAGCCTATTTAATAAGCCTAAGTTGCTGAATGAGCCTATTTAATAAGCCTAAGTTGCTGAAATAAGCCTATTTAGTAAGGCTATTTAATGAGCCTAAGTTGCTGAAATAAGCCTATTTAATAAGCCTAAGTTTCTGAACTAAGCCTATTTAATAAGCCTATTTAAAAAGTCTAAGTTGCTGAAATAAACCTATTTAAAATGCTATTTAATAAGCCTAAGTTGCTGAAATAAACCTGTTTAATAAGTCTATTTAATAAGCATAAGTTGCTGAAATAAGCTTGTTTAATAAGCCTAAGTTGCTGAAATAAGCCTATTTAATAAGGCTATTTAATAAGTCTAAGTTGCTGAAATAAACCTATTTAATAAGCCTAAGTTGCTAAAATAAGCCTATTTAATTAGGCTATTTAATAAGTCTATTTAATAAGCCTATTTAATACGCCTATTTAATAAGCCTATTTAATGCGCCTATTTAATAAACATATTTAATAAGTATTTAATGAGCCTATTTAATAAGTCTATTTAATAAGCCTTTTTAATAAGCCTATTTAATAAGTCTATTTAATAAGCCTATTTAATAAGTCTATTTAATAAGTCTATTTAATAAGCCTATTTAATAAGTATTTAATGAGCCTATTTAATAAGCCTATTTATTGAGCCTATTTAATAAGCCTATTTATTGAGCCTATTTAATAAGCCTATTTATTGAGCCTATTTAATAAGCCTATTTATTGAGCCTATTTAATAAGCCTATTTAATAAGTCTATTTAATAAGCCTATTCAATAAGCCTATTTAATAAGCCTATTTATTGAACCTATTTAATAGGAGTCTATTTAATAAGCCTGTTTAATAAGCCTATTTAACAAGTATTGAATGAGCCTATTTAATAAGCCTAAGTTGCTGAAATAAGCCTATTTAATAAGTCTAAGTTGCTGAAATTAGGCTATTTAATAAGCCTAAGTTGCTGAAATAAACCTATTTAATAAGCATAAGTTGCTGAAATAAGGCTATTTAATAAGTCTAAGTTGCTGAAATAAGCCTATTTAATAAGCCTAAGTTGCTGAAATAAGTATATTTAATAAGCATAAGTTGCTGAAATAAGCCTATTTAATAAGTCTAAGTTGCTGAATTAAGGCTATTTAATAAGTCTAAGTTGCTGAAATAAGCCTTTTTAATCAGCGTAAGTTGCTGAAATAAGCCTATTTAATAAGCCCAAGTTGCTGAAATAAGCCTACTTAATAAGGCTATTTAATAAGCCTAAGTTGCTGAAATAAGCCTATTTAATAAGCGTAAGTTGCTGAAATAAGGCTATTTAATAAGTCTAAGTTGCTAAAATAAGCCTATTTAATAAGCCCAAGTTGCTAAAATAACCCTATTTAATAAGCCTAAGTTGCTGAAATAAGCCTATTTAATAGGCCTATCTAATAAGTCTAAGTTGCAGAAATAAGCATATTTCATAAGCATATTTGATGAGCCTAAGTTGCTGAAATGTCTATTTAATAAGTCGTTTTAATAAGTCTAAGTTGCTAAAATAAGCCTATTTAATAACGCTATTTAATAAGCCTAAGTTGCTGAAATAAGCCTATTTAATAAGGCTATTTAATGAGCCTAAGTTGCTGAAATAAGCCTATTTAATAAGCCTAAGTTTCTTAACTAAGCCTATTTAAAAAGGTATATTTAATAAATCTAAGTTGCTGAAATTAACATATTTAAAAATGCTGTTTAATAAGCCTAAGTTGCTGAAATAAACCTGTTTAATAAGGCTATTTAATAAGCATAAGTTGATGAAATAAGCCTGTTTTATAAGCCTAAGTTGCTAAAATAAGCCTATTTAATGAGGCTATTTAATAAGTCTATTTAATAAGCCTATTTAATACGCCTATTTAATAAGTCTATTTAATAAGCATATTTAATAAGCCTATTTAATAAGCCTATTTATTGAGCCTATTTAATAAGCCTATTTAATAAGCCTAATTAATAAGCCTATTTAATAAGACTATTTATTGAGCCTATTTAATATGCCTATTTAATAAGTCTATTTAATAAGCCTATTTAATAAGCCTAATTAATAAGCCTATTTAATAAGCCTATTTATTGAGCCTATTTAATGAGTCTATTTAATAAGCCTGTTTAATAAGCCTATTTAATAAGTATTGAATGAGCCTATTTAATAAGCCTAAGTTGCTGAATAAGCCTATTTAATAAGCCTAAGTTGCTGAAATAAGCCTATTTAATAAGCCTATTTAATAAGCCTAAGTTGCTGAATAAGCCTATTTAATAAGCCTAAGTTGCTGAAATAAGCCTATTTAATAAGTCTAAGTTGCTGAAATAAGGCTATTTAATAAGCCTAAGTTGCTGAAATAAGCCTATTTAATAAGTCTAAGTTGCTGAAATAAGCCTATTTAATAAGCCTATTTAATAAGCCTAAGTTGCTGAATAAGCCTATTTAATAAACCTAAGTTGCTGAAATAAGCCTATTTAATAAGTCTAAGTTGCTGAAATAAGGCTATTTAATAAGCCTAAGTTGCTGAAATAAGCCTATTTAATAAGCCTAAGTTGCTGAAATAAGGCTATTTAATAAGTCTAAGTTGCTGAAATAAGCCTATTTAATAAGCCTAAGTTGCTGAAATAAGTATATTTAATAAGCATAAGTTGCTGAAATAAGCCTATTTAATAAGTCTAATTTGCTGAATAAGGCTATTTAATAAGTCTAAGTTGCTGAAATAAGCCTATTTAATAAGCCAAAGTTGCTGAAATAAGCCTATTTAATAAGCCTATTTAACAAGCCTATTTAATAGGCCTATTTCATAAGTCTAAGTTGATGAAATAAGCCTATTTAATAAGCCTATTTAATAGGCCTATTTAATAAGTTTAAGTTGCTGAAATAAGCCTATTTAATAAGCCTAAGTTGCTGTATGAGCCTATTTAATAAGCCTAAGTTGCTGAAATAAGCCTATTTAATGAGCCTAAGTTGCTGAATAAGCCTATTTAATAAGCCTAAGTTGCTGAATAAACCTATTTAATAAGTCTAAGTTGCTGAAATAAGCCTCTTTAATAAGGCTATTTAATAAGCCTAAGTTGCTGAATAAGCCTATTTAATAAGTCTAAGTTGCTGAAATAAGGCTATTTAATAAGCCTAAGTTGATGAAATTAGGCTATTTAATAAGTTTAAGTTGCTGAAATATGCCTGTTTAATAAGCCTAAGTTGCTGAAATAAGCCTATTTAGTAAGGCTATTTAATGAGCCTAAGTTGCTGAAATAAGCCTATTTAATAAGCCTAAGTTTCTGAACTAAGCCTATTTAATAAGCCTATTTAATAAGTCTAAGTTGCTGAAATAAACCTATTTAAAATGATATTTAATAAGCCTAAGTTGCTGAAATAAACCTGTTTAAGAAGGCTATTTAATAAGCATAAGTTGCTGAAATAAGCTTGTTGAATAAGCCTAAGTTGCTGAAATAAGCCTATTTAATAAGGCTATTTAATGAGCCTAAGTTGCTGAAATAAGCCTATTTAATAAGCCTAAGTTTCTTAACTAAGCCTATTTAAAAAGGTATATTTAATAAGTCTAAGTTGCTGAAATAAACATATTTAAAAATGCTATTTAATAAGCCTAAGTTGCTGAAATAAACCTGTTTAATAAGGCTATTTAATAAGCATAAGTTGATGAAATAAGCCTATTTTATAAGCCTAAGTTGCTAAAATAAGCCTATTTAATGAGGCTATTTAATAAGTCTATTTAATAAGCCTATTTAATACGCCTATTTAATAAGTCTATTTAATAAGCATATTTAATAAGCCTATTTAATAAGCCTATTTATTGAGCCTATTTAATAAGCCTATTTAATAAGCCTATTTAATAAGCCTATTTATTGAGCCTATTTAATGAGTCTATTTAATAAGCCTGTTTAATAAGCCTATTTAATAAGTATTGAATGAGCCTATTTAATAAGCCTAAGTTGCTGAATAAGCCTATTTAATAAGCCTAAGTTGCTGAAATAAGCCTATTTAATAAGCCTATTTAATAAGCCTAAGTTGCTGAATAAGCCTATTTAATAAGCCTAAGTTGCTGAAATAAGCCTATTTAATAAGTCTAAGTTGCTGAAATAAGGCTATTTAATAAGCCTAAGTTGCTGAAATAAGCCTATTTAATAAGTCTAAGTTGCTGAAATAAGCCTATTTAATAAGCCTATTTAATAAGCCTAAGTTGCTGAATAAGCCTATTTAATAAGCCTAAGTTGCTGAAATAAGCCTATTTAATAAGTCTAAGTTGCTGAAATAAGGCTATTTAATAAGCCTAAGTTGCTGAAATAAGCCTATTTAATAAGCCTAAGTTGCTGAAATAAGGCTATTTAATAAGTCTAAGTTGCTGAAATAAGCCTATTTAATAAGCCTAAGTTGCTGAAATAAGTATATTTAATAAGCATAAGTTGCTGAAATAAGCCTATTTAATAAGTCTAATTTGCTGAATAAGGCTATTTAATAAGTCTAAGTTGCTGAAATAAGCCTATTTAATAAGCCAAAGTTGCTGAAATAAGCCTACTTAATTAGGCTATTTAATAAGCCTAAGTTGCTGAAATAAGCCTATTTAATAAGCCTATTTAACAAGCCTATTTAATAGGCCTATTTCATAAGTCTAAGTTGATGAAATAAGCCTATTTAATAAGCCTATTTAATAGGCCTATTTAATAAGTTTAAGTTGCTGAAATAAGCCTATTTAATAAGCCTAAGTTGCTGTATGAGCCTATTTAATAAGCCTAAGTTGCTGAAATAAGCCTATTTAATGAGCCTAAGTTGCTGAATAAGCCTATTTAATAAGCCTAAGTTGCTGAATAAACCTATTTAATAAGTCTAAGTTGCTGAAATAAGCCTATTTAATAAGGCTATTTAATAAGCCTAAGTTGCTGAATAAGCCTATTTAATAAGTCTAAGTTGCTGAAATAAGGCTATTTAATAAGCCTAAGTTGATGAAATTAGGCTATTTAATAAGGTTAAGTTGCTGAAATAAGCCTGTTTAATAAGCCTAAGTTGCTGAAATAAGCCTATTTAGTAAGGCTATTTAATGAGCCTAAGTTGCTGAAATAAGCCTATTTAATAAGCCTAAGTTTCTGAACTAAGCCTATTTAATAAGCCTATTTAATAAGTCTAAGTTGCTGAAATAAACCTATTTAAAATGCTATTTAATAAGCCTAAGTTGCTGAAATAAACCTGTTTAATAAGGCTATTTAATAAGCATAAGTTGCTGAAATAAGCTTGTTTAATAAGCCTAAGTTGCTGAAATAAGCCTATTTAATAAGGCTATTTAATAAGTCTAAGTTGCTGAAATAAACCTATTTAATAAGCCTAAGTTGCTAAAATAAGCCTATTTAATTAGGCTATTTAATAAGTCTATTTAATAAGCCTATTTAATAAGCCTATTTAATAAGCCCATTTAATAAGCCTATTTAATACGCCTATTTAATAAACATATTTAATAAGTATTTAATGAGCCTATTTAATAAGTCTATTTAATAAGCCTTTTAAATAAGCCTATTTAATAAGTCTATTTAATAAGCCTATTTAATAAGTCTATTTAATAAGTCTATTTAATAAGCCTATTTAATAAGTATTTAATGAGCCTATTTAATAAGCCTATTTATTGAGCCTATTTAATAAGCCTATTTATTGAGCCTATTTAATAAGCCTATTTATTGAGCCTATTTAATAAGCCTATTTATTGAGCCTATTTAATAAGCCTATTTAATAAGTCTATTTAATAAGCCTATTTAATAAGCCTATTTAATAAGCCTATTTATTGAGCCTATTTAATAAGTCTATTTAATAAGCCTATTTAATAAGCCTAAGTTTCTAAAATAAGCCTATTTAATGAGGCTATTTAATAAGTCTATTTAATAAGCCTATTTAATAAGCCTATTTAATAAGCCTATTTAATATGCCTATTTAATAAACCTATTTAATAAGTATTTAATGAGCCTATTTAATAAGTCTATTTAATAAGCCTTTTTAATAAGCCTATTTAATAAACCTATTTAATAAGCCTATTTAATAAGTCTATTTAATAAGTCTATTTGTTAAGCCTATTTAATAAGTATTTAATGAGCCTATTTAATAAGCCTATTCATTGAGCCTATTTAATAAGCCTATTTATTGAGCCTATTTAATAAGCCTATTTAATAAGTCTATTTAATAAGCCTATTTAATAAGCATAATTAATAAGCCTATTTAATAAGCCTATTTAATGAGCCTATTTAATGAGTCTATTTAATAAGCCTGTTTAATAAGCCTATTTAACAAGTATTGAATGAGCCTATTTAAAAAGCCTAAGTTGCTGAAATAAGCCTATTTAATAAGTCTAAGTTGCTGAAATAAGCCTATTTAATAAGCCAAAGTTGCTGAAATAAGCCTACTTAATTAGGCTATTTAATAAGCCTAAGTTGCTGAAATAAGCCTATTTAATAAGCCTATTTAACAAGCCTATTTAATAGGCCTATTTCATAAGTCTAAGTTGATGAAATAAGCCTATTTAATAAGCCTATTTAATAGGCCTATTTAATAAGTCTAAGTTGCTGAAATAAGCCTATTTAATAAGCCTAAGTTGCTGAATGAGCCTATTTAATAAGCCTAAGTTGCTGAAATAAGCCTATTTAATGAGCCTAAGTTGCTGAATAAGCCTATTTAATAAGCCTAAGTTGCTGAATAAACCTATTTAATAAGTCTAAGTTGCTGAAATAAGCCTATTTAATAAGGCTATTTAATAAGCCTAAGTTGCTGAATAAGCCTATTTAATAAGTCTAAGTTGCTGAAATAAGGCTATTTAATAAGCCTAAGTTGATGAAATAAGCTATTTAATAAGTTTAAGTTGCTGAAATAAGCCTGTTTAATAAGCCTAAGTTGCTGAAATAAGCCTATTTAGTAAGGCTATTTAATGAGCCTAAGTTGCTGAAATAAGCCTATTTAATAAGCCTAAGTTTCTGAACTAAGCCTATTTAATAAGCCTATTTAATAAGTCTAAGTTGCTGAAATAAACCTATTTAAAATGCTATTTAATAAGCCTAAGTTGCTGAAATAAACCTGTTTAATAAGGCTATTTAATAAGGATAAGTTGCTGAAATAAGCTTGTTTAATAAGCCTAAGTTGCTGAAATAAGCCTATATAATAAGGCTATTTAATAAGTCTAAGTTGCTGAAATAAACCTATTTAATAAGCCTAAGTTGCTAAAATAAGCCTATTTAATTAGGATATTTAATAAGTCTATTTAATAAGCCTATTTAATAAGCCTATTTAATAAGTCTATTTAATAAGCCTATTTAATAAGTCTATTTAATAAGTCTATTTAATAAGCCTATTTAATAAGTATTTAATGAGCCTATTTAATAAGCCTATTTATTGAGCCTATTTAATAAGCCTATTTATTGAGCCTATTTAATAAGCCTATTTATTGAGCCTATTTAATAAGCCTATTTATTGAGCCTATTTAATAAGCCTATTTAATAAGTCTATTTAATAAGCCTATTTAATAAGTATTTAATGAGCCTATTTAATAAGCCTATTTAATACGCCTATTTAATAAACATATTTAATAAGTATTTAATGAGCCTATTTAATAAGTCTATTTAATAAGCCTTTTTAATACGCCTATTTAATAAGTCTATTTAATAAGCCTATTTAATAAGTCTATTTAATAAGTCTATTTAATAAGCCTATTTAATAAGTATTTAATGAGCCTATTTAATAAGCCTATTTATTGAGCCTATTTAATAAGCCTATTTATTGAGCCTATTTAATAAGCCTATTTATTGAGCCTATTTAATAAGCCTATTTATTGAGCCTATTTAATAAGCCTATTTAATAAGTCTATTTAATAAGCCTATTTAATAAGCCTATTTAATAAGCCTATTTATTGAGCCTATTTAATAAGTCTATTTAATAAGGCTATTTAATAAGCCTAAGTTGCTAAAATAAGCCTATTTAATGAGGCTATTTAATAAGTCTATTTAATAAGCCTATTTAATAAGCCTATTTAATAAGCCTATTTAATACACCTATTTAATAAACCTATTTAATAAGTATTTAATGAGCCTATTTAATAAGTCTATTTAATAAGCCTTTTTAATAAGCCTATTTAATAAACCTATTTAATAAGCCTATTTAATAAGTCTATTTAATAAGTCTATTTGTTAAGCCTATTTAATAAGTATTTAATGAGCCTATTTAATAAGCCTATTTATTGAGCCTATTTAATAAGCCTATTCATTGAGCCTATTTAATAAGCCTATTTATTGAGCCTATTTAATAAGCCTATTTATTAAGTCTATTTAATAAGCCTATTTAATAAGCCTAATTAATAAGCCTATTTAATAAGCCTATTTAATGAGCCTATTTAATGAGTCTATTTAATAAGCCTGTTTAATAAGCCTATTTAACAAGTATTGAATGAGCCTATTTAATAAGCCTAAGTTGCTGAAATAAGCCTATTTAATAAGTCTAAGTTGCTGAAATAAGGCAATTTAATAAGCCTAAGTTGCTGAAATAAGCCTATTTAATAAGCATAAGTTGCTGAAATAAGGCTATTTAATAAGTCTAAGTTGCTGAAATAAGCCTATTTAATAAGCTTAAGTTGCTGAAATAAGTATATTTAATAAGCATAAGTTGCTGAAATAAGCCTATTTAATAAGTCTAAGTTGCTGAAATAAGGCTATTTAATAAGTCTAAGTTGCTGAAATAAGCCTTTTTAATCAGCGTAAGTTGCTGAAATAAGCCTATTTAATAAGCCCAAGTTGCTGAAATAAGCCTACTTAATAAGGCTATTTAATAAGCCTAAGTTGCTGAAATAAGCCTATTTAATAAGCGTAAGTTGCTGAAATAAGGCTATTTAATAAGTATAAGTTGCTGAAATAAGCCTATTTAATAAGCCCAAGTTGCTGAAATAAGCCTATTTAATAAGCCTAAGTTGCTGAAATAAGCCTATTTAATAGGCCTATCTAATAAGTCTAAGTTGCAGAAATAAGCATATTTCATAAGCATATTTGATGAGCCTAAGTTGCTGAAATGTCTATTTAATAAGTCGTTTTAATAAGTCTAAGTTGCTAAAATAAGCCTATTTAATAAGGCTATTTAATAAGCCTAAGTTGCTGAAATAAACCTGTTTAATAAGGCTATTTAATAAGCATAAGTTGATGAAATAAGCCTATTTTATAAGCCTAAGTTGCTAAAATAAGCCTATTTAATGAGGCTATTTAATAAGTCTATTTAATAAGCCTATTTAATACGCCTATTTAATAAGTCTATTTAATAAGCATATTTAATAAGCCTATTTAATAAGCCTATTTATTGAGCCTATTTAATAAGCCTATTTAATAAGCCTATTTAATAAGCCTATTTAATAAGCCTATTTATTGAGCCTATTAAATATGCCTATTTAATAAGTCTATTTAATAAGCCTATTTAATAAGCCTAATTAATAAGCCTAATCAATAAGCCTATTTATTGAGCCTATTTAATGAGTCTATTTAATAAGCCTGTTTAATAAACCTATTTAATAAGTATTGAATGAGCCTATTTAATAAGCCTAAGTTGCAGAATAAGCCTATTTAATAAGCCTAAGTTGCTGAAATAAGCCTATTTAATAAGCCAATTTAATAAGCATAAGTTGCTGAATAAGCCTATTTAATAAGCCTAAGTTGCTGAAATAAGCCTATTTAATAAGTCTAAGTTGCTGAAATAAGGCTATTTAATAAGCCTAAGTTGCTGAAATAAGCCTATTTAATAAGCCTAAGTTGCTGAAATAAGGCTATTTAATAAGTCTAAGTTGCTGAAATAAGCCTATTTAATAAGCCTAAGTTGCTGAAATAAGTATATTTAATAAGCATAAGTTGCTGAAATAAGCCTATTTAATGTCTAATTTGCTGAAATAAGGCTATTTAATAAGTCTAAGTTGCTGAAATAAGCCTTTTTAATCAGCGTAAGTTGCTGAAATAAGCCTATTTAATAAGCCAAAGTTGCTGAAATAAGCCTACTTAATTAGGCTATTTAATAAGCCTAAGTTGATGAAATAAGCCTATTTAATAAGCCAATTTAACAAGCCAATTTAATTGGCCTATTTAATAAGTCTAAGTTGATTAAATAAGCCTATTTAATAAGCCTATTTAATAGGCCTATTTAATAAGTCTAAGTTGCTGAAATAAGCCTATTTAATAAGCCTAAGTTGCTGAATGAGCCTATTTAATGAGCCTAATTTGCTGAAATAAGCCTATTTAATGAGCGTAAGTTGCTGAATATGCCTATTTAATAAGCCTAAGTTGCTGAATAAACCTATTTAATAAGTCTAAGTTGCTGAAATAAGCCTATTTAATAAGGCTATTTAATAAGCCTAAGTTGCTGAATAAGCCTATTTAATAAGTCTATGTTGCTGAAATAAGGCTATTTAATAAGCCTAAGTTGCTGAAATAAGGCTATTTAATAAGTTTAAGTTGCTGAAATAAGCCTATTTAATAAGCCTAAGTTTCTGAACTAAGCCTATTTAATAAGCCTATTTAATAAGTCTAAGTTGCTGAAATAAACCTATTTAAAATGCTATTTAATAAGCCTAAGTTGCTGAAATAAACCTGTTTAATAAGGCTATTTAATAAGCATAAGTTGCTGAAATAAGCTTATTTAATAAGCCTAAGTTGCTGAAATAAGCCTATTTAATAAGGCTATTTAATAAGTCTAAGTTGCTGAAATAAACCTATTTAATAAGACTAAGTTGCTAAAATAAGCCTATTTAATTAGGCTATTTAATAAGTCTATTTAATAAGCCTATTTAATAAGCCTATTTAATAAGCCTATTTAATAAGCCTATTTATTGAGCCTATTTAATAAGCCGATTTAATAAGTCTATTTAATAAGCCTATTTAATAAGCCGATTTATTGAGCCTATTTAATAAGTCTATTTAATAAGCCTATTTAATAAGCCTATTTATTGAGCCTATTTAATAAGTTTATTTAATAAGCCTATTTAATAAGTATTTAATGAGCCTATTTAATAAGCCTATTTATTGAGCCTATTTAATAAGCCTATTTATTGAGCCTATTTAATAAGCCTATTTATTGAGCCTGTTTAATAAGCCTATTTATTGAGCCTATTTAATAAGCCTATTTATTGAGCCTATTTAATAAGCCTATTTAATAAGTCTATTTAATAAGCCTATTTAATAAGCCTATTTAATAAGCCTATTTATTGAGCCTATTTAATAAGCCTATTTAATAAGCCTATTTATTGAGCCTATTTAATAAGTCTATTTAATAAGCCTATTTAATAAGCCTATTTAATAAGTATTTAATGAGCCTATTGAATAAGTCTATTTAATAAGCCTATTTAATAGGCCTATTTAATAAGTCTAAGTTGCTGAAATAAGCCTATTTAATAAGCCTATTTAATAGGCCTATTTAATAAGTCTAAGTTGCTGAAATAAGCCTATTTAATAAGCCTAAGTTGCTGAAATAAGCCTATTTAATAGGCCTATCTAATAAGTCTAAGTTGCAGAAATAAGCATATTTCATAAGCATATTTGATGAGCCTAAGTTGCTGAAATGTCTATTTAATAAGTCGTTTTAATAAGTCTAAGTTGCTAAAATAAGCCTATTTAATAAGGCTATTTAATAAGCCTAAGTTGCTGAAATAAGCCTATTTAATAAGGCTATTTAATGAGGCTAAGTTGCTGAAATAAACCTATTTAATAAGCTTAAGTTTCTGAACTATGCCTATTTAAAAAGGTATATTTAATAAGTCTAAGTTGCTGAAATAAACATATTTAAAAATGCTATTTAATAAGCCTAAGTTGCTGAAATAAACCTGTTTAATAAGGCTATTTAATAAGCATAAGTTGATGAAATAAGCCTATTTTATAAGCCTAAGTTGCTAAAATAAGCCTATTTAATGAGGCTATTTAATAAGTCTATTTAATAAGCCTTTTTAATACGCCTATTTAATAAGTCTATTTAATAAGCCTATTTAATAAGCCTATTTATTGAGCCTATTTAATAAGCCTATTTATTGAGCCTATTTAATATGCCTATTTAATAAGTCTATTTAATAAGCCTATTTAATAAGCCTAATTAATAAGCCTATTTAATAAGCCTATTTATTGAGCCTATTTAATGAGTTTATTTAATAAGCCTGTTTAATAAAACTATTTAATAAGTTTTGAATGAGCCTATTTAATAAGCCTAAGTTGCAGAATAAGCCTATTTAATAAGCCTAAGTTGCTGAAATAAGCCTATTTAATAAGCCTATTTAATAAGCCTAAGTTGCTGAATAAGCCTATTTAATAAGCCTAAGTTGCTGAAATAAGCCTATTTAATAAGTCTAAGTTGCTGAAATAAGGCTATTTAATAAGCCTAAGTTGCTGAAATAAGCCTATTTAATAAGCCTAAGTTGCTGAAATAAGCCTATTTAATAAGTCTAATTTGCTGAAATAAGGCTATTTAATAAGTCTAAGTTGCTGAAATAAGCCTTTTTAATCAGCGTAAGTTGCTGAAATAAGCCTATTTAATAAGCCAAAGTTGCTGAAATAAGCCTACTTAAATAGGCTATTTAATAAGCCTAAGTTGCTGAAATAAGCCTATTTAATAAGCCTATTTAACAAGCCTATTTAATAGGCCTATTTAATAAGTCTAAGTTGATGAAATAAGCCTATTTAATAAGCCTATTTAATAGGCCTATTTAATAAGTCTAAGTTGCTGAAATAAGCCTATTTAATAAGCCTAAGTTGCTGAATGAGAATATTTAATACGCCTAAGTTGCTGAAATAAGCCTATTTAATGAGCCTAAGTTGCTGAATAAGCCTATTTAATAAGCCTAAGTTGCTGAATAAACCTATTTAATAAGTCTAAGTTGCTGAAATAAGCCTATTTAATAAGGCTATTTAATAAGCCTAAGTTGATGAATAAGCCTATTTAATAAGTCTAAGTTGCTGAAATAAGGCTATTTAATAAGCCTAAGTTGCTGAAATAAGGCTATTTAATAAGTTTAAGTTGCTGAAATAAGCCTGTTTTATAAGCCTAAGTTGCTGAAATAAGCCTATTTAATAAGCCAAAGTTGCTGAAATAAGCCTACTTAATTAGGCTATTTAATAAGCCTAAGTTGCTGAAATAAGCCTATTTAATAAGCCTATTTAACAAGCCTATTTAATAGGCCTATTTAATAAGTCTAAGTTGATTAAATAAGCCTATTTAATAAGCCTATTTAATAGGCCTATTTAATAAGTCTAAGTTGCTGAAATAAGCCTATTTAATAAGCCTAAGTTGCTGAATGAGCCTATTTAATAAGCCTAAGTTGCTGAAATAAGCCTATTTAATGAGCCTAAGTTGCTGAATAAGCCTATTTAATAAGCCTAAGTTGCTGAATAAACCTATTTAATAAGTCTAAGTTGCTGAAATAAGCCTATTTAATAAGCCTATTTAATAAGCCAAAGTTGCTGAAATAAGCCTACTTAATTAGGCTATTTAATAAGCCTAAGTTGCTGAAATAAGCCTATTTAATAAGCCTATTTAACAAGCCTATTTAATAGGCCTATTTAATAAGTCTAAGTTGATTAAATAAGCCTATTTAATAAGCCTATTTAATAGGCCTATTTAATAAGTCTAAGTTGCTGAAATAAGCCTATTTAATAAGCCTAAGTTGCTGAATGAGCCTATTTAATGAGCCTAAGTTGTTGAAATAAGCCTATTTAATGAGCCTAAGTTGCTGAATAAGCCTATTTAATAAGCCTAAGTTGCTGAATAAACCTATTTAATAAGTCTAAGTTGCTGAAATAAGGCTATTTAATAAGTTTAAGTTGCTGAAATAAGCCTATTTAATAAGCCTAAGTTTCTGAACTAAGCCTATTTAATAAGCCTATTTAATAAGTCTAAGTTGCTGAAATAAACCTATTTAAAATGCTATTTAATAAGCCTAAGTTGCTGAAATAAACCTGTTTAATAAGGCTATTTAATAAGCATAAGTTGCTGAAATAAGCTTATTTAATAAGCCTAAGTTGCTGAAATAAGCCTATTTAATAAGGCTATTTAATAAGTCTAAGTTGCTGAAATAAACCTATTTAATAAGACTAAGTTGCTAAAATAAGCCTATTTAATTAGGCTATTTAATAAGTCTATTTAATAAGCCTATTTAATAAGCCTATTTAATAAGCCTATTTAATAAGCCTATTTATTGAGCCTATTTAATAAGCCGATTTAATAAGTCTATTTAATAAGCCTATTTAATAAGCCGATTTATTGAGCCTATTTAATAAGTCTATTTAATAAGCCTATTTAATAAGCCTATTTATTGAGCCTATTTAATAAGTTTATTTAATAAGCCTATTTAATAAGTATTTAATGAGCCTATTTAATAAGCCTATTTATTGAGCCTATTTAATAAGCCTATTTATTGAGCCTATTTAATAAGCCTATTTATTGAGCCTGTTTAATAAGCCTATTTATTGAGCCTATTTAATAAGCCTATTTATTGAGCCTATTTAATAAGCCTATTTAATAAGTCTATTTAATAAGCCTATTTAATAAGCCTATTTAATAAGCCTATTTATTGAGCCTATTTAATAAGCCTATTTAATAAGCCTATTTATTGAGCCTATTTAATAAGTCTATTTAATAAGCCTATTTAATAAGCCTATTTAATAAGTATTTAATGAGCCTATTGAATAAGTCTATTTAATAAGCCTATTTAATAGGCCTATTTAATAAGTCTAAGTTGCTGAAATAAGCCTATTTAATAAGCCTATTTAATAGGCCTATTTAATAAGTCTAAGTTGCTGAAATAAGCCTATTTAATAAGCCTAAGTTGCTGAAATAAGCCTATTTAATAGGCCTATCTAATAAGTCTAAGTTGCAGAAATAAGCATATTTCATAAGCATATTTGATGAGCCTAAGTTGCTGAAATGTCTATTTAATAAGTCGTTTTAATAAGTCTAAGTTGCTAAAATAAGCCTATTTAATAAGGCTATTTAATAAGCCTAAGTTGCTGAAATAAGCCTATTTAATAAGGCTATTTAATGAGCCTAAGTTGCTGAAATAAACCTATTTAATAAGCCTAAGTTTCTGAACTATGCCTATTTAAAAAGGTATATTTAATAAGTCTAAGTTGCTGAAATAAACATATTTAAAAATGCTATTTAATAAGCCTAAGTTGCTGAAATAAACCTGTTTAATAAGGCTATTTAATAAGCATAAGTTGATGAAATAAGCCTATTTTATAAGCCTAAGTTGCTAAAATAAGCCTATTTAATGAGGCTATTTAATAAGTCTATTTAATAAGCCTTTTTAATACGCCTATTTAATAAGTCTATTTAATAAGCCTATTTAATAAGCCTATTTATTGAGCCTATTTAATAAGCCTATTTATTGAGCCTATTTAATATGCCTATTTAATAAGTCTATTTAATAAGCCTATTTAATAAGCCTAATTAATAAGCCTATTTAATAAGCCTATTTATTGAGCCTATTTAATGAGTTTATTTAATAAGCCTGTTTAATAAAACTATTTAATAAGTTTTGAATGAGCCTATTTAATAAGCCTAAGTTGCAGAATAAGCCTATTTAATAAGCCTAAGTTGCTGAAATAAGCCTATTTAATAAGCCTATTTAATAAGCCTAAGTTGCTGAATAAGCCTATTTAATAAGCCTAAGTTGCTGAAATAAGCCTATTTAATAAGTCTAAGTTGCTGAAATAAGGCTATTTAATAAGCCTAAGTTGCTGAAATAAGCCTATTTAATAAGCCTAAGTTGCTGAAATAAGCCTATTTAATAAGTCTAATTTGCTGAAATAAGGCTATTTAATAAGTCTAAGTTGCTGAAATAAGCCTTTTTAATCAGCGTAAGTTGCTGAAATAAGCCTATTTAATAAGCCAAAGTTGCTGAAATAAGCCTACTTAAATAGGCTATTTAATAAGCCTAAGTTGCTGAAATAAGCCTATTTAATAAGCCTATTTAACAAGCCTATTTAATAGGCCTATTTAATAAGTCTAAGTTGATGAAATAAGCCTATTTAATAAGCCTATTTAATAGGCCTATTTAATAAGTCTAAGTTGCTGAAATAAGCCTATTTAATAAGCCTAAGTTGCTGAATGAGAATATTTAATACGCCTAAGTTGCTGAAATAAGCCTATTTAATGAGCCTAAGTTGCTGAATAAGCCTATTTAATAAGCCTAAGTTGCTGAATAAACCTATTTAATAAGTCTAAGTTGCTGAAATAAGCCTATTTAATAAGGCTATTTAATAAGCCTAAGTTGATGAATAAGCCTATTTAATAAGTCTAAGTTGCTGAAATAAGGCTATTTAATAAGCCTAAGTTGCTGAAATAAGGCTATTTAATAAGTTTAAGTTGCTGAAATAAGCCTGTTTTATAAGCCTAAGTTGCTGAAATAAGCCTATTTAATAAGCCAAAGTTGCTGAAATAAGCCTACTTAATTAGGCTATTTAATAAGCCTAAGTTGCTGAAATAAGCCTATTTAATAAGCCTATTTAACAAGCCTATTTAATAGGCCTATTTAATAAGTCTAAGTTGATTAAATAAGCCTATTTAATAAGCCTATTTAATAGGCCTATTTAATAAGTCTAAGTTGCTGAAATAAGCCTATTTAATAAGCCTAAGTTGCTGAATGAGCCTATTTAATAAGCCTAAGTTGCTGAAATAAGCCTATTTAATGAGCCTAAGTTGCTGAATAAGCCTATTTAATAAGCCTAAGTTGCTGAATAAACCTATTTAATAAGTCTAAGTTGCTGAAATAAGCCTATTTAATAAGCCTATTTAATAAGCCAAAGTTGCTGAAATAAGCCTACTTAATTAGGCTATTTAATAAGCCTAAGTTGCTGAAATAAGCCTATTTAATAAGCCTATTTAACAAGCCTATTTAATAGGCCTATTTAATAAGTCTAAGTTGATTAAATAAGCCTATTTAATAAGCCTATTTAATAGGCCTATTTAATAAGTCTAAGTTGCTGAATAAGCCTATTTAATAAGCCTAAGTTGCTGAATAAACCTATTTAATAAGTCTAAGTTGCTGAAATAAGGCTATTTAATAAGTTTAAGTTGCTGAAATAAGCCTATTTAATAAGCCTAAGTTTCTGAACTAAGCCTATTTAATAAGCCTATTTAATAAGTCTAAGTTGCTGAAATAAACCTATTTAAAATGCTATTTAATAAGCCTAAGTTGCTGAAATAAACCTGTTTAATAAGGCTATTTAATAAGCATAAGTTGCTGAAATAAGCTTATTTAATAAGCCTAAGTTGCTGAAATAAGCCTATTTAATAAGGCTATTTAATAAGTCTAAGTTGCTGAAATAAACCTATTTAATAAGACTAAGTTGCTAAAATAAGCCTATTTAATTAGGCTATTTAATAAGTCTATTTAATAAGCCTATTTAATAAGCCTATTTAATAAGCCTATTTAATAAGCCTATTTATTGAGCCTATTTAATAAGCCGATTTAATAAGTCTATTTAATAAGCCTATTTAATATGCCGATTTATTGAGCCTATTTAATAAGTCTATTTAATAAGCCTATTTAATAAGCCTATTTATTGAGCCTATTTAATAAGTTTATTTAATAAGCCTATTTAATAAGTATTTAATGAGCCTATTTAATAAGCCTATTTATTGAGCCTATTTAATAAGCCTATTTATTGAGCCTATTTAATAAGCCTATTTATTGAGCCTGTTTAATAAGCCTATTTATTGAGCCTATTTAATAAGCCTATTTATTGAGCCTATTTAATAAGCCTATTTAATAAGTCTATTTAATAAGCCTATTTAATAAGCCTATTTAATAAGCCTATTTATTGAGCCTATTTAATAAGCCTATTTAATAAGCCTATTTATTGAGCCTATTTAATAAGTCTATTTAATAAGCCTATTTAATAAGCCTATTTAATAAGTATTTAATGAGCCTATTGAATAAGTCTATTTAATAAGCCTATTTAATAGGCCTATTTAATAAGTCTAAGTTGCTGAAATAAGCCTATTTAATAAGCCTATTTAATAGGCCTATTTAATAAGTCTAAGTTGCTGAAATAAGCCTATTTAATAAGCCTAAGTTGCTGAAATAAGCCTATTTAATAGGCCTATCTAATAAGTCTAAGTTGCAGAAATAAGCATATTTCATAAGCATATTTGATGAGCCTAAGTTGCTGAAATGTCTATTTAATAAGTCGTTTTAATAAGTCTAAGTTGCTAAAATAAGCCTATTTAATAAGGCTATTTAATAAGCCTAAGTTGCTGAAATAAGCCTATTTAATAAGGCTATTTAATGAGCCTAAGTTGCTGAAATAAACCTATTTAATAAGCCTAAGTTTCTGAACTATGCCTATTTAAAAAGGTATATTTAATAAGTCTAAGTTGCTGAAATAAACATATTTAAAAATGCTATTTAATAAGCCTAAGTTGCTGAAATAAACCTGTTTAATAAGGCTATTTAATAAGCATAAGTTGATGAAATAAGCCTATTTTATAAGCCTAAGTTGCTAAAATAAGCCTATTTAATGAGGCTATTTAATAAGTCTATTTAATAAGCCTTTTTAATACGCCTATTTAATAAGTCTATTTAATAAGCCTATTTAATAAGCCTATTTATTGAGCCTATTTAATAAGCCTATTTATTGAGCCTATTTAATATGCCTATTTAATAAGTCTATTTAATAAGCCTATTTAATAAGCCTAATTAATAAGCCTATTTAATAAGCCTATTTATTGAGCCTATTTAATGAGTTTATTTAATAAGCCTGTTTAATAAAACTATTTAATAAGTTTTGAATGAGCCTATTTAATAAGCCTAAGTTGCAGAATAAGCCTATTTAATAAGCCTAAGTTGCTGAAATAAGCCTATTTAATAAGCCTATTTAATAAGCCTAAGTTGCTGAATAAGCCTATTTAATAAGCCTAAGTTGCTGAAATAAGCCTATTTAATAAGTCTAAGTTGCTGAAATAAGGCTATTTAATAAGCCTAAGTTGCTGAAATAAGCCTATTTAATAAGCCTAAGTTGCTGAAATAAGCCTATTTAATAAGTCTAATTTGCTGAAATAAGGCTATTTAATAAGTCTAAGTTGCTGAAATAAGCCTTTTTAATCAGCGTAAGTTGCTGAAATAAGCCTATTTAATAAGCCAAAGTTGCTGAAATAAGCCTACTTAAATAGGCTATTTAATAAGCCTAAGTTGCTGAAATAAGCCTATTTAATAAGCCTATTTAACAAGCCTATTTAATAGGCCTATTTAATAAGTCTAAGTTGATGAAATAAGCCTATTTAATAAGCCTATTTAATAGGCCTATTTAATAAGTCTAAGTTGCTGAAATAAGCCTATTTAATAAGCCTAAGTTGCTGAATGAGAATATTTAATACGCCTAAGTTGCTGAAATAAGCCTATTTAATGAGCCTAAGTTGCTGAATAAGCCTATTTAATAAGCCTAAGTTGCTGAATAAACCTATTTAATAAGTCTAAGTTGCTGAAATAAGCCTATTTAATAAGGCTATTTAATAAGCCTAAGTTGATGAATAAGCCTATTTAATAAGTCTAAGTTGCTGAAATAAGGCTATTTAATAAGCCTAAGTTGCTGAAATAAGGCTATTTAATAAGTTTAAGTTGCTGAAATAAGCCTGTTTTATAAGCCTAAGTTGCTGAAATAAGCCTATTTAATAAGCCAAAGTTGCTGAAATAAGCCTACTTAATTAGGCTATTTAATAAGCCTAAGTTGCTGAAATAAGCCTATTTAATAAGCCTATTTAACAAGCCTATTTAATAGGCCTATTTAATAAGTCTAAGTTGATTAAATAAGCCTATTTAATAAGCCTATTTAATAGGCCTATTTAATAAGTCTAAGTTGCTGAAATAAGCCTATTTAATAAGCCTAAGTTGCTGAATGAGCCTATTTAATAAGCCTAAGTTGCTGAAATAAGCCTATTTAATGAGCCTAAGTTGCTGAATAAGCCTATTTAATAAGCCTAAGTTGCTGAATAAACCTATTTAATAAGTCTAAGTTGCTGAAATAAGCCTATTTAATAAGCCTATTTAATAAGCCAAAGTTGCTGAAATAAGCCTACTTAATTAGGCTATTTAATAAGCCTAAGTTGCTGAAATAAGCCTATTTAATAAGCCTATTTAACAAGCCTATTTAATAGGCCTATTTAATAAGTCTAAGTTGATTAAATAAGCCTATTTAATAAGCCTATTTAATAGGCCTATTTAATAAGTCTAAGTTGCTGAAATAAGCCTATTTAATAAGCCTAAGTTGCTGAATGAGCCTATTTAATGAGCCTAAGTTGTTGAAATAAGCCTATTTAATGAGCCTAAGTTGCTGAATAAGCCTATTTAATAAGCCTAAGTTGCTGAATAAACCTATTTAATAAGTCTAAGTTGCTGAAATAAGCCTATTTAATAAGGCTATTTAATAAGCCTAAATTGCTGAATAAGCCTATTTAATAAGTCTAAGTTGCTGAAATAAGGCTATTTAATAAGCCTAAGTTGCTGAAATAAGGCTATTTAATAAGTTTAAGTTGCTGTAATAAGCCTGTTTTATAAGCCTAAGATGCTGAAATAAGCCTATTTAGTAAGGCTTTTTAATGAGCCTAAGTTGCTGAAATAAGCCTATTTAATAAGCCTAAGTTTCTGAACTAAGCCTATTTAATAAGCCTATTTAATGAGTCTAAGTTGCTGAAATAAACCTATTTAAAATGCTATTTAATAAGCCTAAGTTGCTGAAATAAACCTGTTTAATAAGGCTATTTAATAAGCATAAGTTGCTGAAATAAGCTTATTTAATAAGCCTAAGTTGCTGAAATAAGCCTATTTAATAAGGCTATTTAATAAGTCTAAGTTGCTGAAATAAACCTATTTAATAAGCCTAAGTTGCTAAAATAAGCCTATTTAATTAGGCTATTTAATAAGTCTATTTAATAAGCCTATTTAATAAGCCTATTTAATAAGCCTATTTAATAAGCCTATTTATTGAGCCTATTTAATAAGCCGATTTAATAAGTCTATTTAATAAGCCTATTTAATAAGCCGATTTATTGAGCCTTTTTAATAAGTCTATTTAATAAGCCTATTTAATAAGCCTATTTATTGAGCCTATTTAATAAGTCTATTTAATAAGCCTATTTAATAAGTATTTAATGAGCCTATTTAATAAGCCTATTTATTGAGCCTATTTAATAAGCCTATTTATTGAGCCTATTTAATAAGCCTATTTATTGAGCCTGTTTAATAAGCCTATTTATTGAGCCTATTTAATAAGCCTATTTATTGAGCCTATTTAATAAGCCTATTTAATAAGTCTATTTAATAAGCCTATTTAATAAGCCTATTTAATAAGCCTATTTATTGAGCCTATTTAATAAGCCTATTTAATAAGCCTATTTATTGAGCCTATTTAATAAGTCTATTTAATAAGCCTATTTAATAAGCCTATTTAATAAGTATTTAATGAGCCTATTGAATAAGTCTATTTAATAAGCCTATTTAATAGGCCTATTTAATAAGTCTAAGTTGCTGAAATAAGCCTATTTAATAAGCCTATTTAATAGGCCTATTTAATAAGTCTAAGTTGCTGAAATAAGCCTATTTAATAAGCCTAAATTGCTGAAATAAGCCTATTTAATAGGCCTATCTAATAAGTCTAAGTTGCAGAAATACGCATATTTCATAAGCATATTTGATGAGCCTAAGTTGCTGAAATGTCTATTTAATAAGTCGTTTTAATAAGTCTAAGTTGCTAAAATAAGCCTATTTAATAAGGCTATTTAATAAGCCTAAGTTGCTGAAATAAGCCTATTTAATAAGGCTATTTAATGAGCCTAAGTTGCTGAAATAAACCTATTTAATAAGCCTAAGTTTCTGAACTATGCCTATTTAAAAAGGTATATTTAATAAGTCTAAGTTGCTGAAATAAACATATTTAAAAATGCTATTTATTAAGCCTAAGTTTCTGAAATAAACCTGTTTAATAAGGCTATTTAATAAGCATAAGTTGATGAAATAAGCCTATTTTATAAGCCTAAGTTGCTAAAATAAGCCTATTTAATGAGGCTATTTAATAAGTCTATTTAATAAGCCTATTTAATACGCCTATTTAATAAGTCTATTTAATAAGCATATTTAATAAGCCTATTTAATAAGCCTATTTATTGAGCCTATTTAATAAGCCTATTTATTGAGCCTATTTAATATGCCTATTTAATAAGTCTATTTAATAAGCCTATTTAATAAGCCTAATTAATAAGCCTATTTAATAAGCCTAATTAATAAGCCTATTTAATAAGCCTATTTATTGAGCCTATTTAATGAGTCTATTTAATAAGCCTGTTTAATAAACCTATTTAATAAGTATTGAATGAGCCTAATTAATAAGCCTAAGTTGCAGAATAAGCCTATTTAATAAGCCTAAGTTGCTGAAATAAGCCTATTTAATAAGCCTATTTAATAAGCCTAAGTTGCTGAATAAGCCTATTTAATAAGCCTAAGTTGCTGAAATAAGCCTATTTAATAAGTCTAAGTTGCTGAAATAAGGCTATTTAATAAGCCTAAGTTGCTGAAATAAGCCTATTTAATAAGCCTAAGTTGCTGAAATAAGCCTATTTAATAAGTCTAATTTGCTGAAATAAGGCTATTTAATAAGTCTAAGTTGCTGAAATAAGCCTTTTTAATCAGCGTAAGTTGCTGAAATAAGCCTATTTAATAAGCCAAAGTTGCTGAAATAAGCCTACTTAATTAGGCTATTTAATAAGCCTAAGTTGCTGAAATAAGCCTATTTAATAAGCCTATTTAATAGGCCTATTTAATAAGTCTAAGTTGCTGAAATAAGCCTATTTAATAAGCCTAAGTTGCTGAATGAGAATATTTAATACGCCTAAGTTGCTGAAATAAGCCTATTTAATGAGCCTAAGTTGCTGAATAAGCCTATTTAATAAGCCTAAGTTGCTGAATAAACCTATTTAATAAGTCTAAGTTGCTGAAATAAGCCTATTTAATAAGGCTATTTAATAAGCCTAAGTTGATGAATAAGCCTATTTAATAAGTCTAAGTTGCTGAAATAAGGCTATTTAATAAGCCTAAGTTGCTGAAATAAGGCTATTTAATAAGTTTAAGTTGCTGAAATAAGCCTGTTTTATAAGCCTAAGTTGCTGAAATAAGCCTATTTAATAAGCCAAAGTTGCTGAAATAAGCCTACTTAATTAGGCTATTTAATAAGCCTAAGTTGCTGAAATAAGCCTATTTAATAAGCCTATTTAACAAGCCTATTTAATAGGCCTATTTAATAAGTCTAAGTTGATTAAATAAGCCTATTTAATAAGCCTATTTAATAGGCCTATTTAAAAAGTCTAAGTTGCTGAAATAAGCCTATTTAATAAGCCTAGTTGCTGAATGAGCCTATTTAATAAGCCTAAGTTGCTGAAATAAGCCTATTTAATGAGCCTAAGTTGCTTAATAAGCCTATTTAATAAGCCTAAGTTGCTGAATAAACCTATTTAATAAGTCTAAGTTGCTGAAATAAGCCTATTTAATAAGCCTATTTAATAAGCCAAAGTTGTTGAAATAAGCCTACTTAATTAGGCTATTTAATAAGCCTAAGTTGCTGAAATAAGCCTATTTAATAAGCCTATTTAACAAGCCTATTTAATAGGCCTATTTAATAAGTCTAAGTTGATTAAATAAGCCTATTTAATAAGCCTATTTAATAGGCCTATTTAATAAGTCTAAGTTGCTGAAATAAGCCTATTTAATAAGCCTAAGTTGCTGAATGAGCCTATTTAATGAGCCTAAGTTGTTGAAATAAGCCTATTTAATGAGCCTAAGTTGCTGAATAAGCCTATTTAATAAGCCTAAGTTGCTGAATAAACCTATTTAATAAGTCTAAGTTGCTGAAATAAGCCTATTTAATAAGGCTATTTAATAAGCCTAAGTTGCTGAAATAAGGCTATTTAATAAGTTTAAGTTGCTGAAATAAGCCTGTTTTATAAGCCTAAGATGCTGAAATAAGCCTATTTAGTAAGGCTATTTAATGAGCCTAAGTTGCTGAAATAAGCCTATTTAATAAGCCTAAGTTTCTGAACTAAGCCTATTTAATAAGCCTATTTAATGAGTCTAAGTTGCTGAAATAAACCTATTTAAAATGCTATTTAATAAGCCTAAGTTGCTGAAATAAACCTGTTTAATAAGGCTATTTAATAAGCATAAGTTACTGAAATAAGCTTATTTAATAAGCCTAAGTTGCTGAAATAAGCCTATTTAATAAGGCTATTTAATAAGTCTAAGTTGCTGAAATAAACCTATTTAATAAGCCTAAGTTGCTAAAATAAGCCTATTTAATTAGGCTATTTAATAAGTCTATTTAATAAGCCTATTTAATAAGCCTATTTAATAAGCCTATTTAATAAGCCTATTTATTGAGCCTATTTAATAAGCCGATTTAATAAGTCTATTTAATAAGCCTATTTAATAAGCCGATTTATTGAGCCTATTTAATAAGTCTATTTAATAAGCCTATTTAATAAGCCTATTTATTGAGCCTATTTAATAAGTCTATTTAATAAGCCTATTTAATAAGTATTTAATGAGCCTATTTAATAAGCCTATTTATTGAGCCTATTTAATAAGCCTATTTATTGAGCCTATTTAATAAGCCTATTTATTGAGCCTGTTTAATAAGCCTATTTATTGAGCCTATTTAATAAGCCTATTTATTGAGCCTATTTAATAAGCCTATTTAATAAGTCTATTTAATAAGCCTATTTAATAAGCCTATTTAATAAGCCTATTTATTGAGCCTATTTAATAAGCCTATTTAATAAGCCTATTTATTGAGCCTATTTAATAAGTCTATTTAATAAGCCTATTTAATAAGCCTATTTAATAAGTATTTAATGAGCCTATTGAATAAGTCTATTTAATAAGCCTATTTAATAGGCCTATTTAATAAGTCTAAGTTGCTGAAATAAGCCTATTTAATAAGCCTATTTAATAGGCCTATTTAATAAGTCTAAGTTGCTGAAATAAGCCTATTTAATAAGCCTAAATTGCTGAAATAAGCCTATTTAATAGGCCTATCTAATAAGTCTAAGTTGCAGAAATAAGCATATTTCATAAGCATATTTGATGAGCCTAAGTTGCTGAAATGTCTATTTAATAAGTCGTTTTAATAAGTCTAAGTTGCTAAAATAAGCCTATTTAATAAGGCTATTTAATAAGCCTAAGTTGCTGAAATAAGCCTATTTAATAAGGCTATTTAATGAGCCTAAGTTGCTGAAATAAACCTATTTAATAAGCCTAAGTTTCTGAACTATGCCTATTTAAAATGGTATATTTAATAAGTCTAAGTTGCTGAAATAAACATATTTAAAAATGCTATTTAATAAGCCTAAGTTTCTGAAATAAACCTGTTTAATAAGGCTATTTAATAAGCATAAGTTGATGAAATAAGCCTATTTTATAAGCCTAAGTTGCTAAAATAAGCCTATTTAATGAGGCTATTTAATAAGTCTATTTAATAAGCCTATTTAATACGCCTATTTAATAAGTCTATTTAATAAGCATATTTAATAAGCCTATTTAATAAGCCTATTTATTGAGCCTATTTAATAAGCCTATTTATTGAGCCTATTTAATAAGCCTATTTAATAAGCCTATTTAATAGGCCTATTTAATAAGTCTAAGTTGCTGAAATAAGCCTATTTAATAAGCCTAAGTTGCTGAATGAGCCTATTTAATGAGCCTAAGTTGTTGAAATAAGCCTATTTAATGAGCCTAAGTTGCTGAATAAGCCTATTTAATAAGCCTAAGTTGCTGAATAAACCTATTTAATAAGTCTAAGTTGCTGAAATAAGCCTATTTAATAAGGCTATTTAATAAGCCTAAGTTGCTGAATAAGCCTATTTAATAAGTCTAAGTTGCTGAAATAAGGCTATTTAATAAGCCTAAGTTGCTGAAATAAGGCTATTTAATAAGTTTAAGTTGCTGAAATAAGCCTGTTTTATAAGCCTAAGATGCTGAAATAAGCCTATTTAGTAAGGCTATTTAATGAGCCTAAGTTGCTGAAATAAGCCTATTTAATAAGCCTAAGTTTCTGAACTAAGCCTATTTAATAAGCCTATTTAATGAGTCTAAGTTGCTGAAATAAACCTATTTAAAATGCTATTTAATAAGCCTAAGTTGCTGAAATAAACCTGTTTAATAAGGCTATTTAATAAGCATAAGTTGCTGAAATAAGCTTATTTAATAAGCCTAAGTTGCTGAAATAAGCCTATTTAATAAGGCTATTTAATAAGTCTAAGTTGCTGAAATAAACCTATTTAATAAGCCTAAGTTGCTAAAATAAGCCTATTTAATTAGGCTATTTAATAAGTCTATTTAATAAGCCTATTTAATAAGCCTATTTAATAAGCCTATTTAATAAGCCTATTTATTGAGCCTATTTAATAAGCCGATTTAATAAGTCTATTTAATAAGCCTATTTAATAAGCCGATTTATTGAGCCTATTTAATAAGTCTATTTAATAAGCCTATTTAATAAGCCTATTTATTGAGCCTATTTAATAAGTCTATTTAATAAGCCTATTTAATAAGTATTTAATGAGCCTATTTAATAAGCCTATTTATTGAGCCTATTTAATAAGCCTATTTATTGAGCCTATTTAATAAGCCTATTTATTGAGCCTGTTTAATAAGCCTATTTATTGAGCCTATTTAATAAGCCTATTTATTGAGCCTATTTAATAAGCCTATTTAATAAGTCTATTTAATAAGCCTATTTAATAAGCCTATTTAATAAGCCTATTTATTGAGCCTATTTAATAAGCCTATTTAATAAGCCTATTTATTGAGCCTATTTAATAAGTCTATTTAATAAGCCTATTTAATAAGCCTATTTAATAAGTATTTAATGTGCCTATTGAATAAGTCTATTTAATAAGCCTATTTAATAGGCCTATTTAATAAGTCTAAGTTGCTGAAATAAGCCTATTTAATAAGCCTATTTAATAGGCCTATTTAATAAGTCTAAGTTGCTGAAATAAGCCTATTTAATAAGCCTAAATTGCTGAAATAAGCCTATTTAATAGGCCTATCTAATAAGTCTAAGTTGCAGAAATAAGCATATTTCATAAGCATATTTGATGAGCCTAAGTTGCTGAAATGTCTATTTAATAAGTCGTTTTAATAAGTCTAAGTTGCTAAAATAAGCCTATTTAATAAGGCTATTTAATAAGCCTAAGTTGCTGAAATAAGCCTATTTAATAAGGCTATTTAATGAGCCTAAGTTGCTGAAATAAACCTATTTAATAAGCCTAAGTTTCTGAACTATGCCTATTTAAAATGGTATATTTAATAAGTCTAAGTTGCTGAAATAAACATATTTAAAAATGCTATTTAATAAGCCTAAGTTTCTGAAATAAACCTGTTTAATAAGGCTATTTAATAAGCATAAGTTGATGAAATAAGCCTATTTTATAAGCCTAAGTTGCTAAAATAAGCCTATTTAATGAGGCTATTTAATAAGTCTATTTAATAAGCCTATTTAATACGCCTATTTAATAAGTCTATTTAATAAGCATATTTAATAAGCCTATTTAATAAGCCTATTTATTGAGCCTATTTAATAAGCCTATTTATTGAGCCTATTTAATATGCCTATTTAATAAGTCTATTTAATAAGCCTATTTAATAAGCCTAATTAATAAGCCTATTTAATAAGCCTATTTATTGAGCCTATTTAATATGCCTATTTAATAAGTCTATTTAATAAGCCTATTTAATAAGCCTAATTAATAAGCCTATTTAATAAGCCTATTTATTGAGCCTATTTAATAAGCCGATTTAATAAGTCTATTTAATAAGCCTATTTAATAAGCCGATTTATTGAGCCTATTTAATAAGTCTATTTAATAAGCCTATTTAATAAGCCTATTTATTGAGCCTATTTAATAAGTCTATTTAATAAGCCTATTTAATAAGTATTTAATGAGCCTATTTAATAAGCCTATTTATTGAGCCTATTTAATAAGCCTATTTATTGAGCCTATTTAATAAGCCTATTTATTGAGCCTGTTTAATAAGCCTATTTATTGAGCCTATTTAATAAGCCTATTTATTGAGCCTATTTAATAAGCCTATTTAATAAGTCTATTCAATAAGCCTATTTAATAAGCCTATTTAATAAGCCTATTTATTGAGCCTATTTAATAAGCCTATTTTATAAGCCTATTTATTGAGCCTATTTAATAAGTCTATTTAATAAGCCTATTTAATAAGCCTATTTAATAAGTATTTAATGAGCCTATTGAATAAGTCTATTTAATAAGCCTATTTAATAGGCCTATTTAATAAGTCTAAGTTGCTGAAATAAGCCTATTTAATAAGCCTATTTAATAGGCCTATTTAATAAGTCTAAGTTGCTGAAATAAGCCTATTTAATAAGCCTAAATTGCTGAAATAAGCCTATTTAATAGGCCTATCTAATAAGTCTAAGTTGCAGAAATAAGCATATTTCATAAGCATATTTGATGAGCCTAAGTTGCTGAAATGTCTATTTAATAAGTCGTTTTAATAAGTCTAAGTTGCTAAAATAAGCCTATTTAATAAGGCTATTTAATAAGCCTAAGTTGCTGAAATAAGCCTATTTAATAAGGCTATTTAATGAGCCTAAGTTGCTGAAATAAACCTATTTAATAAGCCTAAGTTTCTGAACTATGCCTATTTAAAATGGTATATTTAATAAGTCTAAGTTGCTGAAATAAACATATTTAAAAATGCTATTTAATAAGCCTAAGTTTCTGAAATAAACCTGTTTAATAAGGCTATTTAATAAGCATAAGTTGATGAAATAAGCCTATTTTATAAGCCTAAGTTGCTAAAATAAGCCTATTTAATGAGGCTATTTAATAAGTCTATTTAATAAGCCTATTTAATACGCCTATTTAATAAGTCTATTTAATAAGCATATTTAATAAGCCTATTTAATAAGCCTATTTATTGAGCCTATTTAATAAGCCTATTTATTGAGCCTATTTAATATGCCTATTTAATAAGTCTATTTAATAAGCCTATTTAATAAGCCTAATTAATAAGCCTATTTAATAAGCCTATTTATTGAGCCTATTTAATATGCCTATTTAATAAGTCTATTTAATAAGCCTATTTAATAAGCCTAATTAATAAGCCTATTTAATAAGCCTATTTATTGAGCCTATTTAATAAGCCGATTTAATAAGTCTATTTAATAAGCCTATTTAATAAGCCGATTTATTGAGCCTATTTAATAAGTCTATTTAATAAGCCTATTTAATAAGCCTATTTATTGAGCCTATTTAATAAGTCTATTTAATAAGCCTATTTAATAAGTATTTAATGAGCCTATTTAATAAGCCTATTTATTGAGCCTATTTAATAAGCCTATTTATTGAGCCTATTTAATAAGCCTATTTATTGAGCCTGTTTAATAAGCCTATTTATTGAGCCTATTTAATAAGCCTATTTATTGAGCCTATTTAATAAGCCTATTTAATAAGTCTATTCAATAAGCCTATTTAATAAGCCTATTTAATAAGCCTATTTATTGAGCCTATTTAATAAGCCTATTTTATAAGCCTATTTATTGAGCCTATTTAATAAGTCTATTTAATAAGCCTATTTAATAAGCCTATTTAATAAGTATTTAATGAGCCTATTGAATAAGTCTATTTAATAAGCCTATTTAATAGGCCTATTTAATAAGTCTAAGTTGCTGAAATAAGCCTATTTAATAAGCCTATTTAATAGGCCTATTTAATAAGTCTAAGTTGCTGAAATAAGCCTATTTAATAAGCCTAAATTGCTGAAATAAGCCTATTTAATAGGCCTATCTAATAAGTCTAAGTTGCAGAAATAAGCATATTTCATAAGCATATTTGATGAGCCTAAGTTGCTGAAATGTCTATTTAATAAGTCGTTTTAATAAGTCTAAGTTGCTAAAATAAGCCTATTTAATAAGGCTATTTAATAAGCCTAAGTTGCTGAAATAAGCCTATTTAATAAGGCTATTTAATGAGCCTAAGTTGCTGAAATAAACCTATTTAATAAGCCTAAGTTTCTGAACTATGCCTATTTAAAATGGTATATTTAATAAGTCTAAGTTGCTGAAATAAACATATTTAAAAATGCTATTTAATAAGCCTAAGTTTCTGAAATAAACCTGTTTAATAAGGCTATTTAATAAGCATAAGTTGATGAAATAAGCCTATTTTATAAGCCTAAGTTGCTAAAATAAGCCTATTTAATGAGGCTATTTAATAAGTCTATTTAATAAGCCTATTTAATACGCCTATTTAATAAGTCTATTTAATAAGCATATTTAATAAGCCTATTTAATAAGCCTATTTATTGAGCCTATTTAATAAGCCTATTTATTGAGCCTATTTAATATGCCTATTTAATAAGTCTATTTAATAAGCCTATTTAATAAGCCTAATTAATAAGCCTATTTAATAAGCCTATTTATTGAGCCTATTTAATGAGTCTATTTAATAAGCCTGTTTAATAAACCTATTTAATAAGTATTGAATGAGCCTATTTAATAAGCCTAAGTTGCAGAATAAGCCTATTTAATAAGCCTAAGTTGCTGAAATAAGCCTATTTAATAAGCCTATTTAATAAGCCTAAGTTGCTGAATAAGCCTATTTAATAAGCCTAAGTTGCTGAAATAAGCCTATTTAATAAGTCTAAGTTGCTGAAATAAGGCTATTTAATAAGCCTAAGTTGCTGAAATAAGCCTATTTAATAAGCCTAAGTTGCTGAAATAAGCCTATTTAATAAGTCTAATTTGCTGAAATAAGGCTATTTAATAAGTCTAAGTTGCTGAAATAAGCCTTTTTAATCAGCATAAGTTGCTGAAATAAGCCTATTTAATAAGCCAAAGTTGCTGAAATAAGCCTACTTAATTAGGCTATTTAATAAGCCTAAGTTGCTGAAATAAGCCTATTTAATAAGCCTATTTAACAAGCCTATTTAATAGGCCTATTTAATAAGTCTAAGTTGATGAAATAAGCCTATTTAATAAGCCTATTTAATAGGCCTATTTAATAAGTCTAAGTTGCTGAAATAAGCCTATTTAATAAGCCTAAGTTGCTGAATGAGAATATTTAATACGCCTAAGTTGCTGAAATAAGCCTATTTAATGAGCCTAAGTTGCTGAATAAGCCTATTTAATAAGCCTAAGTTGCTGAATAAACCTATTTAATAAGTCTAAGTTGCTGAAATAAGCCTATTTAATAAGGCTATTTAATAAGCCTAAGTTGATGAATAAGCCTATTTAATAAGTCTAAGTTGCTGAAATAAGGCTATTTAATAAGCCTAAGTTGCTGAATAAACCTATTTAATAAGTCTAAGTTGCTGAAATAAGCCTATTTAATAAGGCTATTTAATAAGCCTAAGTTGATGAATAAGCCTATTTAATAAGTCTAAGTTGCTGAAATAAGGCTATTTAATAAGCCTAAGTTGCTGAAATAAGGCTATTTAATAAGTTTAAGTTGCTGAAATAAGCCTGTTTTATAAGCCTAAGTTGCTGAAATAAGCCTATTTAGTAAGGCTATTTAATGAGCCTAAGTTGCTGAAATAAGCCTATTTAATAAGCCTAAGTTTCTGAACTAAGCCTATTTAATAAGCCTATTTAATAAGTCTAAGTTGCTGAAATAAACCTATTTAAAATGCTATTTAATAAGCCTAAGTTGCTGAAATAAACCTGTTTAATAAGGCTATTTAATAAGCATAAGTTGCTGAAATAAGCTTATTTAATAAGCCTAAGTTGCTGAAATAAGCCTATTTAATAAGGCTATTTAATAAGTCTAAGTTGCTGAAATAAACCTATTTAATAAGCCTAAGTTGCTAAAATAAGCCTATTTAATTAGGCTATTTAATAAGTCTATTTAATAAGCCTATTTAATAAGCCTATTTAATAAGCCTATTTAATAAGCATATTTATTGAGCCTATTTAATAAGCCGATTTAATAAGTCTATTTAATAAGCCTATTTAATAAGCCGATTTATTGAGCATATTTAATAAGTCTATTTAATAAGCCTATTTAATAAGCCTATTTATTGAGCCTATTTAATAAGTCTATTTAATAAGCCTATTTAATAAGTATTTAATGAGCCTATTTAATAAGCCTATTTTTTGAGCCTATTTAATAAGCCTATTTATTGAGCCTATTTAATAAGCCTATTTATTGAGCCTATTTAATAAGCCTATTTATTGAGCCTATTTAATAAGCCTATTTAATAAGTCTATTTAATAAGCCTATTTAATAAGCCTATTTAATAAGCCTATTTATTGAGCCTATTTAATAAGCCTATTTAATAAGCCTATTTATTGAGCCTATTTAATAAGTCTATTTAATAAGCCTATTTAATAAGCCTATTTAATAAGTATTTAATGAGCCTATTTAATAAGTCTATTTAATAAGCCTATTTAATAGGCCTATTTAATAAGTCTAAGTTGCTGAAATAAGCCTATTTAATAAGCCTATTTAATAGGCCTATTTAATAAGTCTAAGTTGCTGAAATAAGCCTATTTATTAAGCCTAAGTTGCTGAATAAGCCTATTTAATAAGCCTAAGTTGCTGAATAAACCTATTTAATAAGTCTAAGTTGCTGAAATAAGCCTATTTAATAAGGCTATTTAATAAGCCTAAGTTGATGAAATAAGCCTATTTAATAAGGCTATTTAATGAGCCTAAGTTGCTGAAATAAGACTATTTAATAAGCCTAAGTTTCTGAACTAAGCCTATTTAAAAAGGTATATTTAATAAGTCTAAGTTGCTGAAATAAACCTATTTAAAAATGCTATTTAATAAGCCTAAGTTGCTGAAATAAACCTGTTTAAGAAGGCTATTTAATAAGCATAAGTTGCTGAAATAAGCTTATTTAATAAGCCTAAGTTGCTGAAATAAACCTGTTTAATAAGGCTATTTAATAAGCATAAGTTGCTGAAATAAGCTTATTTAATAAGCCTAAGTTGCTGAAATAAGCCTATTTAATAAGGCTCTTTAATAAGTCTAAGTTGCTGAAATAAACCTATTTAAAAAGCTTAAGTTGCTAAAATAAGCCTATTTCATGAGGCTATTTAATAAGTCTATTTAATAAGTCTATTTAATAAGTCTATTTAATAAGTCTATTTAATAAGCCTATTTAATAAGACTATTTAATAAGTCTATTTAATAAGCCTATTTAATAAGTCTAATAAGTCTATTTAATAAGCCTATTTAATAAGCCTATTTATTGAGCCTATTTAATAAGCCTATTTATTGAGCCTATTTAATAAGCATATTTATTGAGCCTATTTAATAAGCCTATTTATTGAGCCTATTTAATAAGCCGATTTAATAAGTCTATTTAATAAGCCTATTTAATAAGCCGATTTATTGAGCCTATTTAATAAGTCTATTTAATAAGCCTATTTAATAAGCCTATTTATTGAGCCTATTTAATAAGTCTATTTAATAAGCCTATTTAATAAGCCTATTTAATAAGTATTTAATGAGCCTATTTAATAAGTCTATTCAATACGCCTATTTAATAGGCCTTTTTTAATAAATCTAAGTTGCTGAAATAAGCCTATTTAATAAGCCTATTTAATAGGCCTATTTAATAAGTCTAAGTTGCTGAAATAAGCCTATTTAATAAGCCTAAGTTTCTGAATGAGCCTATTTAATAAGCCTAAGTTGCTGAAATAAGCCTATTTAATGAGCCTAAGTTGCTGAATAAGGCTATTTAATAAGCCTAATTTGCTGAAATAAGGCTATTTAATAAGTTTAAGTTGCTGAAATAAGCCTGTTTAATAAGCCTAAGTTGCTGAAATAAGCCTATTTAATAAGGCTATTTAATGAGCATAAGTTGCTGAATTAAGCCAATTTAATAAGCCTAAGTTTCTGAACTAAGCCTATTTAATAAGCCTATTTAATAAGTCTAAGTTGCTGAAATAAACCTATTTAAAATGCTATTTAATAAGCCTAAGTTGCTGAAATAAACCTGTTTAATAAGGCTATTTAATACGCATAAGTTGCTGAAATAAGCTTATTTAATAAGCCTAAGTTGCTGAAATAAGCCTATTTAATAAGGCTATTTAATAAGTCTAAGTTGCTGAAATAAACCTATTAAATAAGCCTAAGTTGCTAAAATAAGCCTATTTAATTAGGCTATTTAATAAGTCTATTTAATAAGCCTATTTAATAAGCCTATTTAATAAGCCTATTTAATAAGCCTAATTAATAAGCCTATTTAATAAGCCTATTTATTGAGCCTATTTAATGAGTCTATTTAATAAGCCTGTTTAATAAACCTATTTAATAAGTATTGAATGAGCCTATTTAATAAGCCTAAGTTGCAGAATAAGCCTATTTAATAAGCCTAAGTTGCTGAAATAAGCCTATTTAATAAGCCTATTTAATAAGCCTAAGTTGCTGAATAAGCCTATTTAATAAGCCTAAGTTGCTGAAATAAGCCTATTTAATAAGTCTAAGTTGCTGAAATAAGGCTATTTAATAAGCCTAAGTTGCTGAAATAAGCCTATTTAATAAGCCTAAGTTGCTGAAATAAGCCTATTTAATAAGTCTAATTTGCTGAAATAAGGCTATTTAATAAGTCTAAGTTGCTGAAATAAGCCTTTTTAATCAGCGTAAGTTGCTGAAATAAGCCTATTTAATAAGCCAAAGTTGCTGAAATAAGCCTATTTAATAAGCCTATTTAACAAGCCTATTTAATAGGCCTATTTAATAAGTCTAAGTTGATGAAATAAGCCTCTTTAATAAGCCTATTTAATAGGCCTATTTAATAAGTCTAAGTTGCTGAAATAAGCCTATTTAATAAGCCTAAGTTGCTGAATGAGAATATTTAATACGCCTAAGTTGCTGAAATAAGCCTATTTAATGAGCCTAAGTTGCTGAATAAGCCTATTTAATAAGCCTAAGTTGCTGAATAAACCTATTTAATAAGTCTAAGTTGCTGAAATAAGCCTATTTAATAAGGCTATTTAATAAGCCTAAGTTGATGAATAAGCCTATTTAATAAGTCTAAGTTGCTGAAATAAGGCTATTTAATAAGCCTAAGTTGCTGAAATAAGGCTATTTAATAAGTTTAAGTTGCTGAAATAAGCCTGTTTTATAAGCCTAAGTTGCTGAAATAAGCCTATTTAGTAAGGCTATTTAATGAGCCTAAGTTGCTGAAATAAGCCTATTTAATAAGCCTAAGTTTCTGAACTAAGCCTATTTAATAAGCCTATTTAATAAGTCTAAGTTGCTGAAATAAACCTATTTAAAATGCTATTTAATAAGCCTAAGTTGCTGAAATAAACCTGTTTAATAAGGCTATTTAATAAGCATAAGTTGCTGAAATAAGCTTATTTAATAAGCCTAAGTTGCTGAAATAAGCCTATTTAATAAGGCTATTTAATAAGTCTAAGTTGCTGAAATAAACCTATTTAATAAGCCTAAGTTGCTAAAATAAGCCTATTTAATTAGGCTATTTAATAAGTCTATTTAATAAGCCTATTTAATATGCCTATTTAATAAGCCTATTTAATAAGCCTATTTATTGAGCCTATTTAATAAGCCGATTTAATAAGTCCATTTAATAAGCCTATTTAATAAGCCGATTTATTGAGCCTATTTAATAAGTCTATTTAATAAGCCTATTTAATAAGCCTATTTATTGAGCCTATTTAATAAGTCTATTTAATAAGCCTATTTAATAAGTATTTAATGAGCCTATTTAATAAGCCTATTTTTTGAGCCTATTTAATAAGCCTATTTATTGAGCCTATTTAATAAGCCTATTTATTGAGCCTATTTAATAAGCCTATTTATTGAGCCTATTTAATAAGCCTATTTAATAAGTCTATTTAATAAGCCTATTTAATAAGCCTATTTAATAAGCCTATTTATTGAGCCAATTTAATAAGCCTATTTAATAAGCTTATTTATTGAGCCTATTTAATAAGTCTATTTAATAAGCCTATTTAATAAGCCTATTTAATAAGTATTTAATGAGCCTATTTAATAAGTCTATTTAATAAGCCTATTTAATAGGCCTATTTAATAAGTCTAAGTTGCTGAAATAAGCCTATTTAATAAACCTATTTAATAGGCCTATTTAATAAGTCTAAGTTGCTGAAATAAGCCTATTTAATAAGCCTAAGTTGCTGAATAAGCCTATTTAATAAGCCTAAGTTGCTGAATAAACCTATTTAATAAGTCTAAGTTGCTGAAATAAGCCTATTTAATAAGGCTATTTAATAAGCCTAAGTTGCTGAAATAAGCATATTTAATAAGGCTATTTAATGAGCCTAAGTTGCTGAAATAAGACTATTTAATAAGCCTAAGTTTCTGAACTAAGCCTATTTAAAAAGGTATATTTAATAAGTCTAAGTTGCTGAAATAAACCTATTTAAAAATGCTATTTAATAAGCCTAAGTTGCTGAAATAAACCTGTTTAATAAGGCTATTTAATAAGCATAAGTTGCTGAAATAAGCTTATTTAATAAGCCTAAGTTGCTGAAATAAACCTGTTTAATAAGGCTATTTAATAAGCATAAGTTGCTGAAATAAGCTTATTTAATAAGCCTAAGTTGCTGAAATAAGCCTATTTAATAAGGCTCTTTAATAAGTCTAAGTTGCTGAAATAAACCTATTTAAAAAGCTTAAGTTGCTAAAATAAGCCTATTTCATGAGGCTATTTAATAAGTCTATTTAATAAGTCTATTTAATAAGTCTATTTAATATGCCTATTTAATAAGACTATTTAATAAGTCTATTTAATAAGCCTATTTAATGAGTCTAATAAGTCTATTTAATAAGCCTATTTAATAAGCCTATTTATTGAGCCTATTTAATAAGCCTATTTATTGAGCCTATTTAATAAGCATATTTATTGAGCCTATTTAATAAGCCTATTTATTGAGCCTATTTAATAAGCCGATTTAATAAGTCTATTTAATAAGCCTATTTAATAAGCCGATTTATTGAGCCTATTTAATAAGTCTATTTAATAAGCCTATTTAATAAGCCTATTTATTGAGCCTATTTAATAAGTCTATTTAATAAGCCTATTTAATAAGCCTATTTAATAAGTATTTAATGAGCCTATTTAATAAGTCTATTCAATACGCCTATTTAATAGGCCTTTTTTAATAAATCTAAGTTGCTGAAATAAGCCTATTTAATAAGCCTATTTAATAGGCCTATTTAATAAGTCTAAGTTGCTGAAATAAGCCTATTTAATAAGCCTAAGTTTCTGAATTAGCCTATTTAATAAGCCTAAGTTGCTGAAATAAGCCTATTTAATGAGCCTAAGTTGCTGAATAAGGCTATTTAATAAGCCTAAGTTGCTGAAATAAGGCTATTTAATAAGTTTAAGTTGCTGAAATAAGCCTGTTTAATAAGCCTAAGTTGCTGAAATAAGCCTATTTAATAAGGCTATTTAATGAGCATAAGTTGCTGAATTAAGCCTATTTAATAAGCCTAAGTTTCTGAACTAAGCCTATTTAATAAGCCTATTTAATAAGTCTAAGTTGCTGAAATAAACCTATTTAAAATGCTATTTAATAAGCCTAAGTTGCTGAAATAAACCTGTTTAATAAGGCTATTTAATAAGCATAAGTTGCTGAAATAAGCTTATTTAATAAGCCTAAGTTGCTGAAATAAGCCTATTTAATAAGGCTCTTTAATAAGTCTAAGTTGCTGAAATAAACCTATTTAAAAAGCTTAAGTTGCTAAAATAAGCCTATTTCATGAGGCTATTTAATAAGTCTATTTAATAAGTCTATTTAATAAGTCTATTTAATAAGTCTATTTAATAAGCCTATTTAATAAGACTATTTAATAAGTCTATTTAATAAGCCTATTTAATAAGCCTATTTATTGAGCCTATTTAATAAGCCTATTTATTGAGCCTATTTAATAAGCATATTTATTGAGCCTATTTAATAAGCCTATTTATTGAGCCTATTTAATAAGCCGATTTAATAAGTCTATTTAATAAGCCTATTTAATAAGCCGATTTATTGAGCCTATTTAATAAGTCTATTTAATAAGCCTATTTAATAAGCCTATTTATTGAGCCTATTTAATAAGTCTATTTACTAAGCCTATTTAATAAGCCTATTTAATAAGTATTTAATGAGCCTATTTAATAAGTCTATTCAATACGCCTATTTAATAGGCCTTTTTTAATAAATCTAAGTTGCTGAAATAAGCCTATTTAATAAGCCTATTTAATAGGCCTATTTAATAAGTCTAAGTTGCTGAAATAAGCCTATTTAATAAGCCTAAGTTTCTGAATGAGCCTATTTAATAAGCCTAAGTTGCTGAAATAAGCCTATTTAATGAGCCTAAGTTGCTGAATAAGGCTATTTAATAAGCCTAAGTTGCTGAAATAAGGCTATTTAATAAGTTTAAGTTGCTGAAATAAGCCTGTTTAATAAGCCTAAGTTGCTGAAATAAGTCTATTTAATAAGGCTATTTAATGAGCATAAGTTGCTGAATTAAGCCTATTTAATAAGCCTAAGTTTCTGAACTAAGCCTATTTAATAAGCCTATTTAATAAGTCTAAGTTGCTGAAATAAACCTATTTAAAATGCTATTTAATAAGCCTAAGTTGCTGAAATAAACCTGTTTAATAAGGCTATTTAATAAGCATAAGTTGCTGAAATAAGCTTATTTAATAAGCCTAAGTTGCTGAAATAAGCCTATTTAATAAGGCTATTTAATAAGTCTAAGTTGCTGAAATAAACCTATTAAATAAGCCTAAGTTGCTAAAATAAGCCTATTTAATTAGGCTATTTAATAAGTCTATTTAATAAGCCTATTTAATAAGCCTATTTAATAAGCCTATTTAATAAGCCTATTTAATACGCCTATTTAATAAACATATTTAATAAGTATTTAATGAGCCTATTTAATAAGTCTATTTAATAAGCCTTTTTAATAAGCCTATTTAATAAGTCTATTTAATAAGCCTATTTAATAAGTCTATTTAATAAGTCTATTTAATAAGCCTATTTAATAAGTATTTAATGAGCCTATTTAATAAGCCTATTTATTGAGCCTATTTAATAAGCCTATTTATTGAGCCTATTTAAAAAGCCTATTTATTGAGCCTATTTAATAAGCCTATTTATTGAGCCTATTTAATAAGCCTATTTAATAAGTCTATTTAATAAGCCTATTTAATAAGCCTATTTAATAAACCTATTTATTGAGCCTATTTAATAAGTCTATTTAATGAGCCTATTTAATAAGCCTAAGTTGCTAAAATAAGCCTATTTAATGAGGCTATTTAATAAGTCTATTTAATAAGCCTATTTAATAAGCCTATTTAATAAGCCTATTTAATACGCCTATTTAATAAACCTATTTAATAAGTATTTAATGAGCCTATTTAATAAGTCTATTTACTAAGCCTTTTTAATAAGCCTATTTAATAAACCTATTTAATAAGCCTATTTAATAAGTCTATTTAATAAGTCTATTTGTTAAGCCTATTTATTGAGCCTATTTAATAAGTCTATTTAATAAGCCTATTTAATAAGCCTATTTAATAAGTATTTAATGAGCCTATTTAATAAGTCTATTCAATACGCCTATTTAATAGGCCTTTTTTAATAAATCTAAGTTGCTGAAATAAGCCTATTTAATAAGCCTATTTAATAGGCCTATTTAATAAGTCTAAGTTGCTGAAATAAGCCTATTTAATAAGCCTAAGTTTCTGAATGAGCCTATTTAATAAGCCTAAGTTGCTGAAATAAGCCTATTTAATAAGTCTAAGTTGCTGAAATAAGCCTATTTAATAAGCCTAAGTTTCTGAATGAGCCTATTTAATGAGCCTAAGTTGCTGAATAAGGCTATTTAATAAGCCTAAGTTGCTGAAATAAGGCTATTTAATAAGTTTAAGTTGCTGAAATAAGCCTGTTTAATAAGCCTAAGTTGCTGAAATAAGCCTATTTAATAAGGCTATTTAATGAGCATAAGTTGCTGAATTAAGCCTATTTAATAAGCCTAAGTTTCTGAACTAAGCCTATTTAATAAGCCTATTTAATAAGTCTAAGTTGCTGAAATAAACCTATTTAAAATGCTATTTAATAAGCCTAAGTTGCTGAAATAAACCTGTTTAATAAGGCTATTTAATAAGCATAAGTTGCTGAAATAAGCTTATTTAATAAGCCTAAGTTGCTGAAATAAGCCTATTTAATAAGGCTATTTAATAAGTCTAAGTTGCTGAAATAAACCTATTAAATAAGCCTAAGTTGCTAAAATAAGCCTATTTAATTAGGCTATTTAATAAGTCTATTTAATAAGCCTATTTAATAAGCCTATTTAATAAGCCTATTTAATAAGCCTATTTAATATGCCTATTTAATAAACATATTTAATAAGTATTTAATGAGCCTATTTAATAAGTCTATTTAATAAGCCTTTTTAATAAGCCTATTTAATAAGTCTATTTAATTAGCCTATTTAATAAGTCTATTTAATAAGTCTATTTAATAAGCCTATTTAATAAGTATTTAATGAGCCTATTTAATAAGCCTATTGATTGAGCCGATTTAATAAGCCTATTTATTGAGCCTATTTAATAAGCCTATTTATTTAGCCTATTTAATAAGCCTATTTATTGAGCCTATTTAATAAGCCTATTTAATAAGTCTATTTAATAAGCCTATTTAATAAGCCTATTTAATAAGCCTATTTATTGAGCCTATTTAATAAGTATTTAATGAGCCTATTTAATAAGCCTATTTAATAAGCCTATTTAATAAGCCTATTTAATAAGCCTATTTAATACGCCTATTTAATAAACATATTTAATAAGTATTTAATGAGCCTATTTAATAAGTCTATTTAATAAGCCTTTTTAATAAGCCTATTTAATAAGTCTATTTAATAAGCCTATTTAATAAGTCTATTTAATAAGTCTATTTAATAAGCCTATTTAATAAGTATTTAATGAGCCTATTTAATAAGCCTATTTATTGAGCCTATTTAATAAGCCTATTTATTGAGCCTATTTAAAAAGCCTATTTATTGAGCCTATTTAATAAGCCTATTTATTGAGCCTATTTAATAAGCCTATTTAATAAGTCTATTTAATAAGCCTATTTAATAAGCCTATTTAATAAGCCTATTTATTGAGCCTATTTAATAAGTCTATTTAATAAGCCTATTTAATAAGCCTAAGTTGCTAAAATAAGCCTATTTAATGAGGCTATTTAATAAGTCTATTTAATAAGCCTATTTAATAAGCCTATTTAATAAGCCTATTTAATATGCCTATTTAATAAACCTATTTAATAAGTATTTAATGAGCCTATTTAATAAGTCTATTTACTAACCCTTTTTAATAAGCCTATTTAATAAACCTATTTAATAAGCCTATTTAATAAGTCTATTTAATAAGTCTATTTGTTAAGCCTATTTATTGAGCCTATTTAATAAGTCTATTTAATAAGCCTATTTAATAAGCCTATTTAATAAGTATTTAATGAGCCTATTTAATAAGTCTATTCAATACGCCTATTTAATAGGCCTTTTTTAATAAATCTAAGTTGCTGAAATAAGCCTATTTAATAAGCCTATTTAATAGGCCTATTTAATAAGTCTAAGTTGCTGAAATAAGCCTATTTAATAAGCCTAAGTTTCTGAATGAGCCTATTTAATAAGCCTAAGTTGCTGAAATAAGCCTATTTAATAAGTCTAAGTTGCTGAAATAAGCCTATTTAATAAGCCTAAGTTTCTGAATGAGCCTATTTAATGAGCCTAAGTTGCTGAATAAGGCTATTTAATAAGCCTAAGTTGCTGAAATAAGGCTATTTAATAAGTTTAAGTTGCTGAAATAAGCCTGTTTAATAAGCCTAAGTTGCTGAAATAAGCCTATTTAATAAGGCTATTTAATGAGCATAAGTTGCTGAATTAAGCCTATTTAATAAGCCTAAGTTTCTGAACTAAGCCTATTTAATAAGCCTATTTAATAAGTCTAAGTTGCTGAAATAAACCTATTTAAAATGCTATTTAATAAGCCTAAGTTGCTGAAATAAACCTGTTTAATAAGGCTATTTAATAAGCATAAGTTGCTGAAATAAGCTTATTTAATAAGCCTAAGTTGCTGAAATAAGCCTATTTAATAAGGCTATTTAATAAGTCTAAGTTGCTGAAATAAACCTATTAAATAAGCCTAAGTTGCTAAAATAAGCCTATTTAATTAGGCTATTTAATAAGTCTATTTAATAAGCCTATTTAATAAGCCTATTTAATAAGCCTATTTAATAAGCATATTTAATACGCCTATTTAATAAACATATTTAATAAGTATTTAATGAGCCTATTTAATAAGTCTATTTAATAAGCCTTTTTAATAAGCCTATTTAATAAGTCTATTTAATTAGCCTATTTAATAAGTCTATTTAATAAGTCTATTTAATAAGCCTATTTAATAAGTATTTAATGAGCCTATTTAATAAGCCTATTTATTGAGCCGATTTAATAAGCCTATTTATTGAGCCTATTTAATAAGCCTATTTATTTAGCCTATTTAATAAGCCTATTTATTGAGCCTATTTAATAAGCCTATTTAATAAGTCTATTTAATAAGCCTATTTAATAAGTCTATTTAATAAGTCTATTTGTTAAGCCTATTTAATAAGTATTTAATGAGCCTATTTAATAAGCCTATTTATTGAGCCTATTTAATAAGCCTATTCATTGAGCCTATTTAATAAGCCTATTTATTGAGCCTATTTAATAAGCCTATTTATTAAGTCTATTTAATAAGCCTATTTAATAAGCCTAATTAATAAGCCTATTTAATAAGCCTATTTAATGAGCCTATTTAATGAGTCTATTTAATAAACCTGTTTAATAAGCCTATTTAACAAGTATTGAATGAGCCTATTTAATAAGCCTAAGTTGCTGAAATAAGCCTATTTAATAAGTATAAATTGCTGAAATAAGGCTATTTAATAAGCCTAAGTTGCTGAAATAAGCCTATTTAATAAGCATAAGTTGCTGAAATAAGGCTATTTAATAAGTCTAAGTTGCTGAAATAAGTATATTTAATAAGCATAAGTTGCCGAAATAAGCTTATTTAATAATTCTAAGTTGCTGAAATAAGGCTATTTAATAAGTCTAAGTTGCTGAAAAAAGCCTTTTTAATCAGCGTAAGTTGCTGAAATAAGCCTATTTAATAAGCCCAAGTTGCTGAAATAAGACTACTTAATAAGGCTATTTAATAAGCCTAAGTTGCTGAAATAAGCCTATTTAATAAGCGTAAGTTGCTGAAATAAGGCTATTTAATAAGTCTAAGTTGCTGAAATAAGCCTATTTAATAAGCCCAAGTTGCTGAAGTAAGCCTATTTAATAAGCCTAAGTTGCTGAAATAAGCCTATTTAATAGGCCTATCTAATAAGTCTAAGTTGCAGAAATAAGCATATTTCATAAGCATATTTGATGAGCCTAAGTTGCTGAAATGTCTATTTAATAAGTCGTTTTAATAAGTCTAATTTGCTAAAATAAGCCTATTTAATAAGGCTATTTAATAAGCCTAAGTTGCTGAAATAAGCCTATTTAATAAGGCTATTTAATGAGCCTAAGTTGCTGAAATAAGCCTATTTAATAAGCCTAAGTTTCTGAACTAAGACTATTTAAAAAGGTATATTTAATTAGTCTAAGTTGCTGAAATAAACATATTTAAAAATGCTATTTAATAAGCCTAAGTTGCTGAAATAAACCTGTTTAATAAGGCTATTTAATAAGCATAAGTTGATGAAATAAGCCTATTTTATAAGCCTAAGTTGCTAAAATAAGCCTATTTAATGAGGCTATTTAATAAGTCTATTTAATAAGCCTATTTAATACGCCTATTTAATAAGTCTATTTAATAAGCATATTTAATAAGCCTATTTAATAAGCCTATTTATTGAGCCTATTTAATAAGCCTATTTAATAAGCCTATTTAATAAGCCTATTTAATAAGCCTATTTATTGAGCCTATTTAATATGCCTATTTAATAAGTCTATTTAATAAGCCTATTTTATAAGCCTAATTAATAAGCCTATGTAATAAGCCTATTTATTGAGCCTATTTAATGAGTCTATTTAATAAGCCTGTTTAATAACCCTATTTAATAAGTATTGAATGAGCCTATTTAATAAGCCTAAGTTGCAGAATAAGCCTATTTAATAAGCCTAAGTTGCTGAAATAAGCCTATTTAATAAGTCTAAGTTGCGGAAATAAGGCTATTTAATAAGCCTAAGTTGCTGAAATAAGCCTATTTAATAAGCCTAAGTTGCTGAAATAAGGCTATTTAATAAGTCTAAGTTGCTGAAATAAGCCTATTTAATAAGCCTAAGTTGCTGAAATAAGTATATTTAATAAGCATAAGTTGCTGAAATAAGCCTATTTAATAAGTCTAATTTGCTGAAATAAGGCTATTTAATAAGTCTAAGTTGCTGAAATAAGCCTTTTTAATCAGCGTAAGTTGCTGAAATAAGCCTATTTAATAAGCCAAAGTTGCTGAAATAAGCCTACTTAATTAGGCTATTTAATAAGCCTAAGTTGCTGAAATAAGCCTATTTAATAAGCCTATTTAACAAGCCTATTTAATAGGCCTATTTAATAAGTCTAAGTTGATGAAATAAGCCTATTTAATAAGCCTATTTAATAGGCCTATTTAATAAGTCTAAGTTGCTGAAATAAGCCTATTTAATAAGCCTAAGTTGCTGAATGAGCCTATTTAATAAGCCTAAGTTGCTGAAATAAGCCTATTTAATGAGCCTAAGTTGCTGAATAAGCCTATTTAATAAGCCTAAGTTGCTGAATAAACCTATTTAATAAGTCTAAGTTGCTGAAATAAGCCTATTTAATAAGGCTATTTAATAAGCCTAAGTTGCTGAATAAGCCTATTTAATAAGTCTAAGTTGCTGAAATAAGGCTATTTAATTAGCCTAAGTTGCTGAAATAAGGCTATTTAATAAGTTTAAGTTGCTGAAATAAGCCTGTTTAATAAGCCTAAGTTGCTGAAATAAGCCTATTTAGTAAGGCTATTTAATGAGCCTAAGTTGCTGAAATAAGCCTATTTAATAAGCCTAAGTTTCTGAACTAAGCCTATTTAATAAGCCTATTTATTAAGTCTAAGTTGCTGAAATAAACCTATTTAAAATGCTATTTAATAAGCCTGAGTTGCTGAAATAAACCTGTTTAATAAGGCTATTTAATAAGCATAAGTTGCTGAAATAAGCTTTTTTAATAAGCCTAAGTTGCTGAAATAAGCCTATTTAATAAGGCTATTTAATAAGTCTAAGTTGCTGAAATAAACCTATTTAATAAGCCTAAGTTGCTAAAATAAGCCTATTTAATTAGGCCATTTAATAAGTCTATTTAATAAGCCTATTTATTAAGCCTATTTAATAAGCCTATTTAATAAGCCTATTTATTGAGCCTATTTAATAAGCCTATTTATTGAGCCTATTTAATAAGCCTATTTAATAAGTCTATTTAATAAGCCTATTTAATAAGCCTATTTATTGAGCCTATTTAATAAGCCTATTTAATAAGTCTATTTAATAAGCCTATTTAATAAGCCTATTTAATAAGCCTATTTATTGAGCCTATTTAATAAGCCTATTTAATAAGCCTATTTATTGAGCCTATTTAATAAGTCTATTTAATAAGCCTATTTAATAAGCCTATTTAATAAGTATTTAATGAGCCTATTTAATAAGTCTATTTAATAAGCCTATTTAATAGGCCTATTTAATAAGTCTAAGTTGCTGAAATAAGCCTATTTAATAAGCCTATTTAATAGGCCTATTTAATAAGTCTAAGTTGCTGAAATAAGCCTATTTAATAAGCCTAAGTTGCTGAATAAGCCTATTTAATAAGCCTAAGTTGCTGAATAAACCTATTTAATAAGTCTAAGTTGCTGAAAAAAGCCTATTTAATAAGGCTATTTAATAAGCCTAAGTTGCTGAAATAAGCCTATTTAATAAGGCTATTTAATGAGCCTAAGTTGCTGAAATAAGACTATTTAATAAGCCTAAGTTTCTGAACTAAGCCTATTTTAAAAGGTATATTTAATAAGTCTAAGTTGCTGAAATAAACCTATTTAAAAAGCTTAAGTTGCTAAAATAAGCCTATTTCATGAGGCTATTTAATAAGTCTATTTAATAAGTCTATTTAATAAGTCTATTTAATAAGTCTATTTAATAAGCCTATTTAATAAGACTATTTAATAAGTCTATTTAATAAACCTATTTAATAAGTTTAATAAGTCTATTTAATAAGCCTATTTAATAAGCCTATTTATTGAGCCTATTTAATAAGCCTATTTATTGAGCCTATTTAATAAGCATATTTATTGAGCCTATCTAATAAGCCTATTTATTGAGCCTATTTAATAAGCCGATTTAATAAGTCTATTTAATAAGCCTATTTAATAAGCCTATTTATTGAGCCTATTTAATGAGTCTATTTAATAAGCCTGTTTAATAACCCTATTTAATAAGTATTGAATAAGCCTAAGTTGCAGAATAAGCCTATTTAATAAGCCTAAGTTGCTGAAATAAGCCTATTTAATAAGCCTATTTAATAAGCCTAAGTTGCTGAATAAGCCTATTTAATAAGCCTAAGTTGCTGAAATAAGCCTATTTAATAAGTCTAAGTTGCTGAAATAAGGCTATTTAATAAGCCTAAGTTGCTGAAATAAGCCTATTTAATAAGCCTAAGTTGCTGAAATAAGGCTATTTAATAAGTCTAAGTTGCTGAAATAAGCCTATTTAATAAGCCTAAGTTGCTGAAATAAGTATATTTAATAAGCATAAGTTGCTGAAATAAGCCTATTTAATAAGTCTAATTTGCTGAAATAAGGCTATTTAATAAGTCTAAGTTGCTGAAATAAGCCTTTTTAATCAGCGTAAGTTGCTGAAATAAGCCTATTTAATAAGCCAAAGTTGCTGAATTAAGCCTACTTAATTAGGCTATTTAATAAGCCTAAGTTGCTGAAATAAGCCTATTTAATAAGCCTATTTAACAAGCCTATTTAATAGGCCTATTTAATAAGTCTAAGTTGATGAAATAAGCCTATTTAATAAGCCTATTTAATAGGCCTATTTAATAATTCTAAGTTGCTGAAATAAGCCTATTTAATAAGCCTAAGTTGCTGAATGAGCCTATTTAATAAGCCTAAGTTGCTGAAATAAGCCTATTTAATGAGCCTACGTTGCTGAATAAGCCTATTTAATAAGCCTAAGTTGCTGAATAAACCTATTTAATAAGTCTAAGTTGCTGAAATAAGCCTATTTAATAAGGCTATTTAATAAGCCTAAGTTGCTGAATAAGCCTATTTAATAAGTCTAAGTTGCTGAAATAAGGCTATTTAATAAGCCTAAGTTGCTGAAATAAGGCTATTTAATAAGTTTAAGTTGCTGAAATAAGCCTGTTTAATAAGCCTAAGTTGCTGAAATAAGCCTATTTAGTAAGGCTATTTAATGAGCCTAAGTTGCTGAAATAAGCCTATTTAATAAGCCTAAGTTTCTGAACTAAGCCTATTTAATAAGCCTATTTATTAAGTCTAAGTTGCTGAAATAAACCTATTTAAAATGTTATTTAATAAGCCTGAGTTGCTGAAATAAACCTGTTTAATAAGGCTATTTAATAAGCATAAGTTGCTGAAATAAGCTTTTTTAATAAGCCTAAGTTGCTGAAATAAGCCTATTTAATAAGGCTATTTAATAAGTCTAAGTTGCTGAAATAAACCTATTTAATAAGCCTAAGTTGCTAAAATAAGCCTATTTAATTAGGCCATTTAATAAGTCTATTTAATAAGCCTATTTATTAAGCCTATTTAATAAGCCTATTTAATAAGCCTATTTATTGAGCCTATTTAATAAGCCGATTTAATAAGTCTATTTAATAAGCCTATTTAATAAGCCGATTTATTGAGCCTATTTAATAAGTCTATTTAATAAGCCTATTTAATAAGCCTATTTAATAAGCCTATTTATTGAGCCTATTTAATAAGTATTTAATGAGCCTATTTAATAAGCCTATTTAATAAGCCTATTTAATATGCCTATTTAATAAACCTATTTAATAAGTATTTAATGAGCCTATTTAATAAGTCTATTTACTAAGCCTTTTTAATAAGCCTATTTAATAAACCTATTTAATACGCCTATTTAATAAGTCTATTTAATAAGTCTATTTGTTAAGCCTATTTAATAAGTATTTAATGAGCCTATTTAATAAGCCTATTTATTGAGCCTATTTAATAAGGCTATTCATTGAGCCTATTTAATAAGCCTATTTATTGAGCCTATTTAATAAGCCTATTTATTAAGTCTATTTAATAAGCCTATTTAATAAGCCTAATTAATAAGCCTATTTAATAAGCCTATTTAATGAGCCTATTTAATGAGTCTATTTAATAAACCTGTTTAATAAGCCTATTTAACAAGTATTGAATGAGCCTATTTAATAAGCCTAAGTTGCTGAAATAAGCCTATTTAATAAGTATAAATTGCTGAAATAAGGCTATTTAATAAGCCTAAGTTGCTGAAATAAGCCTATTTAATAAGCATAAGTTGCTGAAATAAGGCTATTTAATAAGTCTAAGTTGCTGAAATAAGTATATTTAATAAGCATAAGTTGCCGAAATAAGCTTATTTAATAATTCTAAGTTGCTGAAATAAGGCTATTTAATAAGTCTAAGTTGCTGAAAAAAGCCTTTTTAATCAGCGTAAGTTGCTGAAATAAGCCTATTTAATAAGCCCAAGTTGCTGAAATAAGCCTACTTAATAAGGCTATTTAATAAGCCTAAGTTGCTGAAATAAGCCTATTTAATAAGCGTAAGTTGCTGAAATAAGGCTATTTAATAAGTCTAAGTTGCTGAAATAAGCCTATTTAATAAGCCCAAGTTGCTGAAATAAGCCTATTTAATAAGCCTAAGTTGCTGAAATAAGCCTATTTAATAGGCCTATCTAATAAGTCTAAGTTGCAGAAATAAGCATATTTCATAAGCATATTTGATGAGCCTAAGTTGCTGAAATGTCTATTTAATAAGTCGTTTTAATAAGTCTAATTTGCTAAAATAAGCCTATTTAATAAGGCTATTTAATAAGCCTAAGTTGCTGAAATAAGCCTATTTAATAAGGCTATTTAATGAGCCTAAGTTGCTGAAATAAGCCTATTTAATAAGCCTAAGTTTCTGAACTAAGACTATTTAAAAAGGTATATTTAATTAGTCTAAGTTGCTGAAATAAACATATTTAAAAATGCTATTTAATAAGCCTAAGTTGCTGAAATAAACCTGTTTAATAAGGCTATTTAATAAGCATAAGTTGATGAAATAAGCCTATTTTATAAGCCTAAGTTGCTAAAATAAGCCTATTTAATGAGGCTATTTAATAAGTCTATTTAATAAGCCTATTTAATACGCCTATTTAATAAGTCTATTTAATAAGCATATTTAATAAGCCTATTTAATAAGCCTATTTATTGAGCCTATTTAATAAGCCTATTTAATAAGCCTATTTAATAAGCCTATTTAATAAGCCTATTTATTGAGCCTATTTAATATGCCTATTTAATAAGTCTATTTAATAAGCCTATTTTATAAGCCTAATTAATAAGCCTATGTAATAAGCCTATTTATTGAGCCTATTTAATGAGTCTATTTAATAAGCCTGTTTAATAACCCTATTTAATAAGTATTGAATGAGCCTATTTAATAAGCCTAAGTTGCAGAATAAGCCTATTTAATAAGCCTAAGTTGCTGAAATAAGCCTATTTAATAAGTCTAAATTGCTGAAATAAGGCTATTTAATAAGCCTAAGTTGCTGAAATAAGCCTATTTAATAAGCCTAAGTTGCTGAAATAAGGCTATTTAATAAGTCTAAGTTGCTGAAATAAGCCTATTTAATAAGCCTAAGTTGCTGAAATAAGTATATTTAATAAGCATAAGTTGCTGAAATAAGCCTATTTAATAAGTCTAATTTGCTGAAATAAGGCTATTTAATAAGTCTAAGTTGCTGAAATAAGCCTTTTTAATCAGCGTAAGTTGCTGAAATAAGCCTATTTAATAAGCCAAAGTTGCTGAAATAAGCCTACTTAATTAGGCTATTTAATAAGCCTAAGTTGCTGAAATAAGCCTATTTAATAAGCCTATTTAACAAGCCTATTTAATAGGCCTATTTAATAAGTCTAAGTTGATGAAATAAGCCTATTTAATAAGCCTATTTAATAGGCCTATTTAATAAGTCTAAGTTGCTGAATGAGCCTATTTAATAAGCCTAAGTTGCTGAAATAAGCCTATTTAATGAGCCTAAGTTGCTGAATAAGCCTATTTAATAAGCCTAAGTTGCTGAATAAACCTATTTAATAAGTCTAAGTTGCTGAAATAAGCCTATTTAATAAGGCTATTTAATAAGCCTAAGTTGCTGAATAAGCCTATTTAATAAGTCTAAGTTGCTGAAATAAGGCTATTTAATAAGCCTAAGTTGCTGAAATAAGGCTATTTAATAAGTTTAAGTTGCTGAAATAAGCCTGTTTAATAAGCCTAAGTTGCTGAAATAAGCCTATTTAGTAAGGCTATTTAATGAGCCTAAGTTGCTGAAATAAGCCTATTTAATAAGCCTAAGTTTCTGAACTAAGCCTATTTAATAAGCCTATTTATTAAGTCTAAGTTGCTGAAATAAACCTATTTAAAATGCTATTTAATAAGCCTGAGTTGCTGAAATAAACCTGTTTAATAAGGCTATTTAATAAGCATAAGTTGCTGAAATAAGCTTTTTTAATAAGCCTAAGTTGCTGAAATAAGCCTATTTAATAAGGCTATTTAATAAGTCTAAGTTGCTGAAATAAACCTATTTAATAAGCCTAAGTTGCTAAAATAAGCCTATTTAATTAGGCCATTTAATAAGTCTATTTAATAAGCCTATTTATTAAGCCTATTTAATAAGCCTATTTAATAAGCCTATTTATTGAGCCTATTTAATAAGCCTATTTATTGAGCCTATTTAATAAGCCTATTTAATAAGTCTATTTAATAAGCCTATTTAATAAGCCTATTTATTGAGCCTATTTAATAAGCCTATTTAATAAGTCTATTTAATAAGCCTATTTAATAAGCCTATTTAATAAGCCTATTTATTGAGCCTATTTAATAAGCCTATTTAATAAGCCTATTTATTGAGCCTATTTAATAAGTCTATTTAATAAGCCTATTTAATAAGCCTATTTAATAAGTATTTAATGAGCCTATTTAATAAGTCTATTTAATAAGCCTATTTAATAGGCCTATTTAATAAGTCTAAGTTGCTGAAATAAGCCTATTTAATAAGCCTATTTAATAGGCCTATTTAATAAGTCTAAGTTGCTGAAATAAGCCTATTTAATAAGCCTAAGTTGCTGAATAAGCCTATTTAATAAGCCTAAGTTGCTGAATAAACCTATTTAATAAGTCTAAGTTGCTGAAAAAAGCCTATTTAATAAGGCTATTTAATAAGCCTAAGTTGCTGAAATAAGCCTATTTAATAAGGCTATTTAATGAGCCTAAGTTGCTGAAATAAGACTATTTAATAAGCCTAAGTTTCTGAACTAAGCCTATTTTAAAAGGTATATTTAATAAGTCTAAGTTGCTGAAATAAACCTATTTAAAAAGCTTAAGTTGCTAAAATAAGCCTATTTCATGAGGCTATTTAATAAGTCTATTTAATAAGTCTATTTAATAAGTCTATTTAATAAGTCTATTTAATAAGCCTATTTAATAAGACTATTTAATAAGTCTATTTAATAAACCTATTTAATAAGTCTAATAAGTCTATTTAATAAGCCTATTTAATAAGCCTATTTATTGAGCCTATTTAATAAGCCTATTTATTGAGCCTATTTAATAAGCATATTTATTGAGCCTATCTAATAAGCCTATTTATTGAGCCTATTTAATAAGCCGATTTAATAAGTCTATTTAATAAGCCTATTTAATAAGCCTATTTATTGAGCCTATTTAATGAGTCTATTTAATAAGCCTGTTTAATAACCCTATTTAATAAGTATTGAATGAGCCTATTTAATAAGCCTAAGTTGCAGAATAAGCCTATTTAATAAGCCTAAGTTGCTGAAATAAGCCTATTTAATAAGCCTATTTAATAAGCCTAAGTTGCTGAATAAGCCTATTTAATAAGCCTAAGTTGCTGAAATAAGCCTATTTAATAAGTCTAAGTTGCTGAAATAAGGCTATTTAATAAGCCTAAGTTGCTGAAATAAGCCTATTTAATAAGCCTAAGTTGCTGAAATAAGGCTATTTAATAAGTCTAAGTTGCTGAAATAAGCCTATTTAATAAGCCTAAGTTGCTGAAATAAGTATATTTAATAAGCATAAGTTGCTGAAATAAGCCTATTTAATAAGTCTAATTTGCTGAAATAAGGCTATTTAATAAGTCTAAGTTGCTGAAATAAGCCTTTTTAATCAGCGTAAGTTGCTGAAATAAGCCTATTTAATAAGCCAAAGTTGCTGAAATAAGCCTACTTAATTAGGCTATTTAATAAGCCTAAGTTGCTGAAATAAGCCTATTTAATAAGCCTATTTAACAAGCCTATTTAATAGGCCTATTTAATAAGTCTAAGTTGATGAAATAAGCCTATTTAATAAGCCTATTTAATAGGCCTATTTAATAATTCTAAGTTGCTGAAATAAGCCTATTTAATAAGCCTAAGTTGCTGAATGAGCCTATTTAATAAGCCTAAGTTGCTGAAATAAGCCTATTTAATGAGCCTAAGTTGCTGAATAAGCCTATTTAATAAGCCTAAGTTGCTGAATAAACCTATTTAATAAGTCTAAGTTGCTGAAATAAGCCTATTTAATAAGGCTATTTAATAAGCCTAAGTTGCTGAATAAGCCTATTTAATAAGTCTAAGTTGCTGAAATAAGGCTATTTAATAAGCCTAAGTTGCTGAAATAAGGCTATTTAATAAGTTTAAGTTGCTGAAATAAGCCTGTTTAATAAGCCTAAGTTGCTGAAATAAGCCTATTTAGTAAGGCTATTTAATGAGCCTAAGTTGCTGAAATAAGCCTATTTAATAAGCCTAAGTTTCTGAACTAAGCCTATTTAATAAGCCTATTTATTAAGTCTAAGTTGCTGAAATAAACCTATTTAAAATGCTATTTAATAAGCCTGAGTTGCTGAAATAAACCTGTTTAATAAGGCTATTTAATAAGCATAAGTTGCTGAAATAAGCTTTTTTAATAAGCCTAAGTTGCTGAAATAAGCCTATTTAATAAGGCTATTTAATAAGTCTAAGTTGCTGAAATAAACCTATTTAATAAGCCTAAGTTGCTAAAATAAGCCTATTTAATTAGGCCATTTAATAAGTCTATTTAATAAGCCTATTTATTAAGCCTATTTAATAAGCCTATTTAATAAGCCTATTTATTGAGCCTATTTAATAAGCCGATTTAATAAGTCTATTTAATAAGCCTATTTAATAAGCCGATTTATTGAGCCTATTTAATAAGTCTATTTAATAGCCTATTTAATAAGCCTATTTAATGAGCCTATTTAATAAGCCTATTTATTGAGCCTATTTAATAAGCCTATTTATTGAGTCTATTTAATAAGCCGATTTATTGAGCCTATTTAATAAGTCTATTTAATAGCCTATTTAATAAGCCTATTTAATGAGCCTATTTAATAAGCCTATTTATTGAGCCTATTTAATAAGCCTATTTATTGAGTCTATTTAATAAGCCTATTTATTGAGCCTATTTAATAAGCCTATTTATTGAGCCTATTTAATAAGCCTACTTAATAAGTCTATTTAATAAGCCTATTTAATAAGCCTATTTAATAAGCCTATTTATTGAGCCTATTTAATAAGCCTATTTAATAAGCCTATTTATTGAGCCTATTTAATAAGTCTATTTAATAAGCCTATTTAATAAGCCTATTTAATAAGTATTTAATGAGCCTATTTAATAAGTCTATTTAATAAGCCTATTTAATAGGCCTATTTAATAAGTCTAAGTTGCTGAAATAAGCCTATTTAATAAGCCTATTTAATAGGCCTATTTAATAAGTCTAAGTTGCTGAAATAAGCCTATTTAATAAGCCTAAGTTGCTGAATAAGCCTATTTAATAAGCCTAAGTTGCTGAATAAACCTATTTAATAAGTCTAAGTTGCTGAAAAAAGCCTATTTAATAAGGCTATTTAATAAGCCTAAGTTGCTGAAATAAGCCTATTTAATAAGGCTATTTAATGAGCCTAAGTTGCTGAAATAAGACTATTTAATAAGCCTAAGTTTCTGAACTAAGCCTATTTTAAAAGGTATATTTAATAAGTCTAAGTTGCTGAAATAAACCTATTTAAAAAGCTTAAGTTGCTAAAATAAGCCTATTTCATGAGGCTATTTAATAAGTCTATTTAATAAGTCTATTTAATAAGTCTATTTAATAAGTCTATTTAATAAGCCTATTTAATAAGACTATTTAATAAGTCTATTTAATAAGCCTATTTAATAAGTCTAATAAGTCTATTTAATAAGCCTATTTAATAAGCATATTTATTGAGCCTATTTAATAAGCCTATTTATTGAGCCTATTTAATAAGCATATTTATTGAGCCTATTTAATAAGCCTATTTATTGAGCCTATTTAATAAGCCGATTTAATAAGTCTATTTAATAAGCCTATTTAATAAGCCTATTTATTGAGCCTATTTAATGAGTCTATTTAATAAGCCTGTTTAATAACCCTATTTAATAAGTATTGAATGAGCCTATTTAATAAGCCTAAGTTGCAGAATAAGCCTATTTAATAAGCCTAAGTTGCTGAAATAAGCCTATTTAATAAGCCTATTTAATAAGCCTAAGTTGCTGAATAAGCCTATTTAATAAGCCTAAGTTGCTGAAATAAGGCTATTTAATAAGCCTAAGTTGCTGAAATAAGCCTATTTAATAAGCCTAAGTTGCTGAAATAAGGCTATTTAATAAGTCTAAGTTGCTGAAATAAGCCTATTTAATAAGCCTAAGTTGCTGAAATAAGTATATTTAATAAGCATAAGTTGCTGAAATAAGCCTATTTAATAAGTCTAATTTGCTGAAATAAGGCTATTTAATAAGTCTAAGTTGCTGAAATAAGCCTTTTTAATCAGCGTAAGTTGCTGAAATAAGCCTATTTAATAAGCCAAAGTTGCTGAAATAAGCCTACTTAATTAGGCTATTTAATAAGCCTAAGTGGCTGAAATAAGCCTATTTAATAAGCCTATTTAACAAGCCTATTTAATAGGCCTATTTAATAAGTCTAAGTTGATGAAATAAGCCTATTTAATAAGCCTATTTAATAGGCCTATTTAATAATTCTAAGTTGCTGAAATAAGCCTATTTAATAAGCCTAAGTTGCTGAATGAGCCTATTTAATAAGCCTAAGTTGCTGAAATAAGCCTATTTAATGAGCCTAAGTTGCTGAATAAGCCTATTTAATAAGCCTAAGTTGCTGAATAAACCTATTTAATAAGTCTAAGTTGCTGAAATAAGCCTATTTAATAAGGCTATTTAATAAGCCTAAGTTGCTGAATAAGCCTATTCAATAAGTCTAAGTTGCTGAAATAAGGCTATTTAATAAGCCTAAGTTGCTGAAATAAGTTGCTGAAATAAGCCTGTTTAATAAGCCTAAGTTGCTGAAATAAGCCTATTTAGTAAGGCTATTTAATGAGCCTAAGTTGCTGAAATAAGCCTATTTAATAAGCCTAAGTTTCTGAACTAAGCCTATTTAATAGGCCTATTTATTAAGTCTAAGTTGCTGAAATAAACCTATTTAAAATGCTATTTAATAAGCCTGAGTTGCTGAAATAAACCTGTTTAATAAGGCTATTTAATAAGCATAAGTTGCTGAAATAAGCTTTTTTAATAAGCCTAAGTTGCTGAAATAAGCCTATTTAATAAGGCTATTTAATAAGTCTAAGTTGCTGAAATAAACCTATTTAATAAGCCTAAGTTGCTAAAATAAGCCTATTTAATTAGGCCATTTAATAAGTCTATTTAATAAGCCTATTTATTAAGCCTATTTAATAAGCCTATTTAATAAGCCTATTTATTGAGCCTATTTAATAAGCCGATTTAATAAGTCTATTTAATAAGCCTATTTAATAAGCCGATTTATTGAGCCTATTTAATAAGTCTATTTAATAGCTTATTTAATAAGCCTATTTAATGAGCCTATTTAATAAGCCTATTTATTGAGCCTATTTAATAAGCCTATTTATTGAGTCTATTTAATACGCCTATTTATTGAGCCTATTTAATAAGCCTATTTATTGAGCCTATTTAATAAGCCTATTTAATAAGTCTATTTAATAAGCCTATTTAATAAGCCTATTTAATAAGCCTATTTATTGAGCCTATTTAATAAGCCTATTTAATATGCCTATTTATTGAGCCTATTTAATAAGTCTATTTAATAAACCTATTTAATAAGCCTATTTAATAAGTATTTAATGAGCCTATTTAATAAGTCTATTTAAGAAGCCTATTTAATAGGCCTATTTAATAAGTCTAAGTTGCTGAAATAAGCCTATTTAATAAGCCTATTTAATAGGCCTATTTAATAAGTCTAAGTTGCTGAAATAAGCCTATTTAATAAGCCTAAGTTGCTGAATAAGCCTATTTAATAAGCCTAAGTTGCTGAATAAACCTATTTAATAAGTCTAAGTTGCTGAAAAAAGCCTATTTAATAAGGCTATTTAATAAGCCTAAGTTGCTGAAATAAGCCTATTTAATAAGGCTATTTAATGAGCCTAAGTTGCTGAAATAAGACTATTTAATAAGCCTAAGTTTCTGAACTAAGCCTATTTTAAAAGGTATATTTAATAAGTCTAAGTTGCTGAAATAAACCTATTTAAAAAGCTTAAGTTGCTAAAATAAGCCTATTTCATGAGGCTATTTAATAAGTCTATTTAATGTCTATTTAATAAGTCTATTTAATAAGTCTATTTAATAAGCCTATTTAATAAGACTATTTAATAAGTCTATTTAATAAGCCTATTTAATAAGTCTAATAAGTCTATTTAATAAGCCTATTTAATAAGCCTATTTATTGAGCCTATTTAATAAGCCTATTTATTGAGCCTATTTAATAAGCATATTTATTGAGCCTATTTAATAAGCCTATTTATTGAGCCTATTTAATAAGCCGATTTAATAAGTCTATTTAATAAGTCTATTTAATAAGTCTATTTAATAAGTCTATTTAATAAGTCTATTTAATAAGCCTATTTAATAAGACTATTTAATAAGTCTATTTAATAAGCCTATTTAATAAGTCTAATACGTCTATTTAATAAGCCTATTTAATAAGCCTATTTATTGAGCCTATTTAATAAGCCTATTTATTGAGCCTATTTAATAAGCATATTTATTGAGCCTATTTAATAAGCCTATTTATTGAGCCTATTTAATAAGCCTATTTAATAAGTCTATTCAATACGCCTATTTAATAGGCCTTTTTTAATAAATCTAAGTTGCTGAAATAAGCCTATTTAATAAGCCTATTTAATAGGCCTATTTAATAAGTCTAAGTTGCTGAAATAAGCCTATTTAATAAGCCTAAGTTTCTGAATGAGCCTATTTAATAAGCCTAAGTTGCTGAAATAAGCCTATTTAATGAGCCTAAGTTGCTGAATAAGGCTATTTAATAAGCCTAAGTTGCTGAAATAAGGCTATTTAATAAGTTTAAGTTGCTGAAATAAGCCTGTTTAATAAGCCGAAGTTGCTGAAATAAGCCTATTTAATAAGGCTATTTAATGAGCCTAAGTTGCTGAACTAAGCCTATTTAATAAGCCTATTTAATAAGTCTAAGTTGCTGAAATAAACCTATTTAAAATGCTATTTAATAAGCCTAAGTTGCTGAAATAAACCTGTTTAATAAGGCTATTTAATAAGCATAAGTTGCTGAAATAAGCTTATTTAATAAGCCTAAGTTGCTGAAATAAGCCTATTTAATAAGGCTATTTAATAAGTCTAAGTTGCTGAAATAAACCTATTAAATAAGCCTAAGTTGCTAAAATAAGCCTATTTAATTAGGCTATTTAATAAGTCTATTTAATAAGCCTATTTAATAAGCCTATTTAATAAGCCTATTTAATAAGCCTATTTAATACGCCTATTTAATAAACATATTTAATAAGTATTTAATGAGCCTATTTAATAAGTCTATTTAATAAGCCTTTTTAATAAGCCTATTTAATAAGTCTATTTAATAAGCCTATTTAATAAGTCTATTTAATAAGTCTAATTAATAAGCCTATTTAATAAGTATTTAATGAGCCTATTTAATAAGCCTATTTATTGAGCCTATTTAATAAGCCTATTTATTGAGCCTATTTAATAAGCCTATTTATTGAGCCTATTTAATAAACCTATTTATTGAGCCTATTTAATAAGCCTATTTAATAAGTCTATTTAATAAGCCTATTTAATAAGCCTATTTAATAAGCCTATTTATTGAGCCTATTTAATAAGTCTATTTAATAAGCCTATTTAATAAGCCTAAGTTGCTAAAATAAGCCTATTTAATGAGGCTATTTAATAAGTCTATTTAATAAGCCTATTTAATACGCCTATTTAATAAACATATTTAATAAGTATTTAATGAGCCTATTTAATAAGTCTATTTAATAAGCCTTTTTAATAAGCCTATTTAATAAGTCTATTTAATAAGCCTATTTAATAAGTCTATTTAATAAGTCTATTTAATAAGCCTATTTAATAAGTATTTAATGAGCCTATTTAACAAGCCTATTTATTGAGCCTATTTATTAAGCCTATTCATTGAGCCTATTTAATAAGCCTATTTATTGAGCCTATTTAATAAGCCTATTTATTAAGTCTATTTAATAAGCCTATTTAATAAGCCTAATTAATAAGCCTATTTAATAAGCCTATTTAATGAGCCTATTTAATGAGTCTATTTAATAAGCCTGTTTAATAAGCCTATTTAACAAGTATTGAATGAGCCTATTTAATAAGCCTAAGTTGCTGAAATAAGCCTATTTAATAAGTCTAAGTTGCTGAAATAAGGCTATTTAATAAGCCTAAATTGCTGAAATAAGCCTATTTAATAAGCATAAGTTGCTGAAATAAGGCTATTTAATAAGTCTAAGTTGCTGAAATAAGTATATTTAATAAGCATAAGTTGCTGAAATAAGCTTATTTAATAAGTCTAAGTTGCTGAAATAAGGCTATTTAATAAGTCTAAGTTGCTGAAATAAGCCTTTTTAATCAGCGTAAGTTGCTGAAATAAGCCTATTTAATAAGCCTAAGTTGCTGAAATAAGGCTATTTAATAAGCATAAGTTGCTGAAATAAGCCTATTTAATAAGCCTAAGTTGCTGAAATAAGGCTATTTAATAAGTCTAAGTTGCTGAAATAAGCCTATTTAATAAGCCCAAGTTGCTGAAATAAGCCTATTTAATAAGCGTAAGTTGCTGAAATAAGGCTATTTAATAAGTCTAAGTTGCTGAAATAAGCCTATTTAATAAGCCCAAGTTGCTGAAATAAGCCTATTTAATAAGCCTAAGTTGCTGAAATAAGCCTATTTAATAGGCCTATCTAATAAGTCTAAGTTGCAGAAATAAGCATATTTCATAAGCATATTTGATGAGCCTAAGTTGCTGAAATGTCTATTTAATAAGTCGTTTTAATAAGTCTAAGTTGCTAAAATAAGCCTATTTAATAAGGCTATTTAATAAGCCTAAGTTGCTGAAATAAGCCTATTTAATAAGGCTATTTAATGAGCCTAAGTTGCTGAAATAAGCCTATTTAATAAGCCTAAGTTTCTGAACTAAGCCTATTTAAAAAGGTATATTTAATTAGTCTAAGTTGCTGAAATAAACATATTTAAAAATGCTATTTAATAAGCCTAAGTTGCTGAAATAAACCTGTTTAATAAGGCTATTTAATAAGCATAAGTTGATGAAATAAGCCTATTTTATAAGCCTAAGTTGCTAAAATAAGCCTATTTAATGAGGCTATTTAATAAGTCTATTTAATAAGCCTATTTAATACGCCTATTTAATAAGTCTATTTAATAAGCATATTTAATAAGCCTATTTAATAAGCCTATTTATTGAGCCTATTTAATAAGCCTATTTAATAAGCCTATTTAATAAGCCTATTTATTGAGCCTATTTAATATGCCTATTTAATAAGTCTATTTAATAAGCCTATTTAATAAGCCTAATTAATAAGCCTATGTAATAAGCCTATTTATTGAGCCTATTTAATGAGTCTATTTAATAAGCCTGTTTAATAAGCCTATTTAATAAGTATTGAATGAGCCTATTTAATAAGCCTAAGTTGCAGAATAAGCCTATTTAATAAGCCTAAGTTGCTGAAATAAGCCTATTTAATAAGCCTATTTAATAAGCCTAAGTTGCTGAATAAGCCTATTTAATAAGCCTAAGTTGCTGAAATAAGCCTATTTAATAAGTCTAAGTTGTTGAAATAAGCCTATTTAATAAGCCTAAGTTGCTGAAATAAGCCTATTTAATAAGTCTAATTTGCTGAAATAAGGCTATTTAATAAGTCTAAGTTGCTGAAATAAGCCTTTTTAATCAGCGTAAGTTGCTGAAATAAGCCTACTTAATTAGGCTATTTAATAAGCCTAAGTTGCTGAAATAAGCCTATTTAATAAGCCTATTTAACAAGCCTATTTAATAGGCCTATTTAATAAGTCTAAGTTTATGAAATAAGCCTATTTAATACGCCTATTTAATAGGCCTATTTAATAAGTCTAAGTTGCTGAAATAAGCCTATTTAATAAGCCTAAGTTGCTGAATGAGCCTATTTAATAAGCCTAAGTTGCTGAAATAAGCCTATTTAATGAGCCTAAGTTGCTGAATAAGCCTATTTAATAAGCATAAGTTGCTGAATAAACCTATTTAATAAGTCTAAGTTGCTGAAATAAGCCTATTTAATAAGGCTATTTAATAAGCCTAAGTTGCTGAATAAGCCTATTTAATAAGTCTAAGTTGCTGAAATAAGGCTATTTAATAAGCCTAAGTTGCTGAAATAAGGCTATTTAATAAGTTTAAGTTGCTGAAATAAGCCTGTTTAATAAGCCTAAGTTGCTGAAATAAGCCTATTTAGTAAGGCTATTTAATGAGCCTAAGTTGCTGAAATAAGCCTATTTAATAAGCCTAAGTTTCTGAACTAAGCCTATTTAATAAGCCTATTTAATAAGTCTAAGTTGCTGAAATAAACCTATTTAATAAGCCTAAGTTGCTAAAATAAGCCTATTTAATTAGGCCATTTAATACGTCTATTTAATAAGCCTATTTAATAAGCCTATTTAATAAGCCTATTTAATAAGCCTATTTATTGAGCCTATTTAATAAGCCGATTTAATAAGTCTATTTAATAAGCCTATTTAATAAGCCTATTTATTGAGCCTATTTAATAAGCCGATTTAATAAGTCTATTTAATAAGCCTATTTAATAAGCCGATTTATTGAGCCTATTTAATAAGTCTATTTAATAAGCCTATTTAATAAGCCTATTTATTGAGCCTATTTAATAAGTCTATTTAATAAGCCTATTTAATAAGCCTATTTAATAAGTATTTAATGAGCCTATTTAATAAGTCTATTCAATACGCCTATTTAATAGGCCTTTTTTAATAAATCTAAGTTGCTGAAATAAGCCTATTTAATAAGCCTATTTAATAGGCCTATTTAATAAGTCTAAGTTGCTGAAATAAGCCTATTTAATAAGCCTAAGTTTCTGAATGAGCCTATTTAATAAGCCTAAGTTGCTGAAATAAGCCTATTTAATGAGCCTAAGTTGCTGAATAAGGCTATTTAATAAGCCTAAGTTGCTGAAATAAGGCTATTTAATAAGTTTAAGTTGCTGAAATAAGCCTGTTTAATAAGCCGAAGTTGCTGAAATAAGCCTATTTAATAAGGCTATTTAATGAGCCTAAGTTGCTGAACTAAGCCTATTTAATAAGCCTATTTAATAAGTCTAAGTTGCTGAAATAAACCTATTTAAAATGCTATTTAATAAGCCTAAGTTGCTGAAATAAACCTGTTTAATAAGGCTATTTAATAAGCATAAGTTGCTGAAATAAGCTTATTTAATAAGCCTAAGTTGCTGAAATAAGCCTATTTAATAAGGCTATTTAATAAGTCTAAGTTGCTGAAATAAACCTATTAAATAAGCCTAAGTTGCTAAAATAAGCCTATTTAATTAGGCTATTTAATAAGTCTATTTAATAAGCCTATTTAATAAGCCTATTTAATAAGCCTATTTAATAAGCCTATTTAATACGCCTATTTAATAAACATATTTAATAAGTATTTAATGAGCCTATTTAATAAGTCTATTTAATAAGCCTTTTTAATAAGCCTATTTAATAAGTCTATTTAATAAGCCTATTTAATAAGTCTATTTAATAAGTCTAATTAATAAGCCTATTTAATAAGTATTTAATGAGCCTATTTAATAAGCCTATTTATTGAGCCTATTTAATAAGCCTATTTATTGAGCCTATTTAATAAGCCTATTTATTGAGCCTATTTAATAAACCTATTTATTGAGCCTATTTAATAAGCCTATTTAATAAGTCTATTTAATAAGCCTATTTAATAAGCCTATTTAATAAGCCTATTTATTGAGCCTATTTAATAAGTCTATTTAATAAGCCTATTTAATAAGCCTAAGTTGCTAAAATAAGCCTATTTAATGAGGCTATTTAATAAGTCTATTTAATAAGCCTATTTAATACGCCTATTTAATAAACATATTTAATAAATATTTAATGAGCCTATTTAATAAGTCTATTTAATAAGCCTTTTTAATAAGCCTATTTAATAAGTCTATTTAATAAGCCTATTTAATAAGTCTATTTAATAAGTCTATTTAATAAGCCTATTTAATAAGTATTTAATGAGCCTATTTAACAAGCCTATTTATTGAGCCTATTTATTAAGCCTATTCATTGAGCCTATTTAATAAGCCTATTTATTGAGCCTATTTAATAAGCCTATTTATTAAGTCTATTTAATAAGCCTATTTAATAAGCCTAATTAATAAGCCTATTTAATAAGCCTATTTAATGAGCCTATTTAATGAGTCTATTTAATAAGCCTGTTTAATAAGCCTATTTAACAAGTATTGAATGAGCCTATTTAATAAGCCTAAGTTGCTGAAATAAGCCTATTTAATAAGTCTAAGTTGCTGAAATAAGGCTATTTAATAAGCCTAAATTGCTGAAATAAGCCTATTTAATAAGCATAAGTTGCTGAAATAAGGCTATTTAATAAGTCTAAGTTGCTGAAATAAGTATATTTAATAAGCATAAGTTGCTGAAATAAGCTTATTTAATAAGTCTAAGTTGCTGAAATAAGGCTATTTAATAAGTCTAAGTTGCTGAAATAAGCCTTTTTAATCAGCGTAAGTTGCTGAAATAAGCCTATTTAATAAGCCTAAGTTGCTGAAATAAGGCTATTTAATAAGCATAAGTTGCTGAAATAAGCCTATTTAATAAGCCTAAGTTGCTGAAATAAGGCTATTTAATAAGTCTAAGTTGCTGAAATAAGCCTATTTAATAAGCCCAAGTTGCTGAAATAAGCCTATTTAATAAGCGTAAGTTGCTGAAATAAGGCTATTTAATAAGTCTAAGTTGCTGAAATAAGCCTATTTAATAAGCCCAAGTTGCTGAAATAAGCCTATTTAATAAGCCTAAGTTGCTGAAATAAGCCTATTTAATAGGCCTATCTAATAAGTCTAAGTTGCAGAAATAAGCATATTTCATAAGCATATTTGATGAGCCTAAGTTGCTGAAATGTCTATTTAATAAGTCGTTTTAATAAGTCTAAGTTGCTAAAATAAGCCTATTTAATAAGGCTATTTAATAAGCCTAAGTTGCTGAAATAAGCCTATTTAATAAGGCTATTTAATGAGCCTAAGTTGCTGAAATAAGCCTATTTAATAAGCCTAAGTTGCTAAAATAAGCCTATTTAATGAGGCTATTTAATAAGTCTATTTAATAAGCCTATTTAATACGCCTATTTAATAAGTCTATTTAATAAGCATATTTAATAAGCCTATTTAATAAGCCTATTTATTGAGCCTATTTAATAAGCCTATTTAATAAGCCTATTTAATAAGCCTATTTATTGAGCCTATTTAATATGCCTATTTAATAAGTCTATTTAATAAGCCTATTTAATAAGCCTAATTAATAAGCCTATGTAATAAGCCTATTTATTGAGCCTATTTAATGAGTCTATTTAATAAGCCTGTTTAATAAGCCTATTTAATAAGTATTGAATGAGCCTATTTAATAAGCCTAAGTTGCAGAATAAGCCTATTTAATAAGCCTAAGTTGCTGAAATAAGCCTATTTAATAAGCCTATTTAATAAGCCTAAGTTGCTGAATAAGCCTATTTAATAAGCCTAAGTTGCTGAAATAAGCCTATTTAATAAGTCTAAGTTGTTGAAATAAGCCTATTTAATAAGCCTAAGTTGCTGAAATAAGCCTATTTAATAAGTCTAATTTGCTGAAATAAGGCTATTTAATAAGTCTAAGTTGCTGAAATAAGCCTTTTTAATCAGCGTAAGTTGCTGAAATAAGCCTACTTAATTAGGCTATTTAATAAGCCTAAGTTGCTGAAATAAGCCTATTTAATAAGCCTATTTAACAAGCCTATTTAATAGGCCTATTTAATAAGTCTAAGTTTATGAAATAAGCCTATTTAATACGCCTATTTAATAGGCCTATTTAATAAGTCTAAGTTGCTGAAATAAGCCTATTTAATAAGCCTAAGTTGCTGAATGAGCCTATTTAATAAGCCTAAGTTGCTGAAATAAGCCTATTTAATGAGCCTAAGTTGCTGAATAAGCCTATTTAATAAGCATAAGTTGCTGAATAAACCTATTTAATAAGTCTAAGTTGCTGAAATAAGCCTATTTAATAAGGCTATTTAATAAGCCTAAGTTGCTGAATAAGCCTATTTAATAAGTCTAAGTTGCTGAAATAAGGCTATTTAATAAGCCTAAGTTGCTGAAATAAGGCTATTTAATAAGTTTAAGTTGCTGAAATAAGCCTGTTTAATAAGCCTAAGTTGCTGAAATAAGCCTATTTAGTAAGGCTATTTAATGAGCCTAAGTTGCTGAAATAAGCCTATTTAATAAGCCTAAGTTTCTGAACTATGCCTATTTAATAAGCCTATTTAATAAGTCTAAGTTGCTGAAATAAACCTATTTAATAAGCCTAAGTTGCTAAAATAAGCCTATTTAATTAGGCCATTTAATACGTCTATTTAATAAGCCTATTTAATAAGCCTATTTAATAAGCCTATTTAATAAGCCTATTTATTGAGCCTATTTAATAAGCCGATTTAATAAGTCTATTTAATAAGCCTATTTAATAAGCCGATTTATTGAGCCTATTTAATAAGTCTATTTAATAGCCTATTTAATAAGCCTATTTATTGAGCCTATTTAATAAGTCTATTTAATAAGCCTATTTAATAAGTATTTAATGAGCCTATTTAATAAGCCAATTTATTGAGCCTATTTAATAAGCCTATTTATTGAGTCTATTTAATAAGCCTATTTATTGAGCCTAATTAATAAGCCTATTTAATAAGCCTATTTAATGAGCCTATTTAATGAGTCTATTTAATAAGCCTGTTTAATAAGCCTATTTAACAAGTATTGAATGAGCCTATTTAATAAGCCTAAGTTGCTGAAATAAGCTTATTTAATAAGTCTAAGTTGCTGAAATAAGGCTATTTAATAAGTCTAAGTTGCTGAAATAAGCCTTTTTAATCAGCGTAAGTTGCTGAAATAAGCCTATTTAATAAGCCCAAGTTGCTGAAATAAGCCTACTTAATAAGGCTATTTAATAAGCCTAAGTTGCTGAAATAAGCCTATTTAATAAGCGTAAGTTGCTGAAATAAGGCTATTTAATAAGTCTAAGTTGCTGAAATAAGCCTATTTAATAAGCCCAAGTTGCTGAAATAAGCCTATTTAATAAGCCTAAGTTGCTGAAATAAGCCTATTTAATAGGCCTATCTAATAAGTCTAAGTTGCAGAAATAAGCATATTTCATAAGCATATTTGATGAGCCTAAGTTGCTGAAATGTCTATTTAATAAGTCGTTTTAATAAGTCTAAGTTGCTAAAATAAGCCTATTTAATAAGGCTATTTAATAAGCCTAAGTTGCTGAAATAAGCCTATTTAATAAGGCTATTTAATGAGCCTAAGTTGCTGAAATAAGCCTATTTAATAAGCCTAAGTTTCTGAACTAAGCCTATTTAAAAAGGTATATTTAATTAGTCTAAGTTGCTGAAATAAACATATTTAAAAATGCTATTTAATAAGCCTAAGTTGCTGAAATAAACCTGTTTAATAAGGCTATTTAATAAGCATAAGTTGATGAAATAAGCCTATTTTATAAGCCTAAGTTGCTAAAATAAGCCTATTTAATGAGGCTATTTAATAAGTCTATTTAATAAGCCTATTTAATACGCCTATTTAATAAGTCTATTTAATAAGCATATTTAATAAGCCTATTTAATAAGCCTATTTATTGAGCCTATTTAATAAGCCTATTTAATAAGCCTATTTAATAAGCCTATTTATTGAGCCTATTTAATATGCCTATTTAATGAGTCTATTTAATAAGCCTATTTAATAAGCCTAATTAATAAGCCTATGTAATAAGCCTATTTATTGAGCCTATTTAATGAGTCTATTTAATAAGCCTGTTTAATAAGCCTATTTAATAAGTATTGAATGAGCCTATTTAATAAGCCTAAGTTGCAGAATAAGCCTATTTAATAAGCCTAAGTTGCTGAAATAAGCCTATTTAATAAGCCTATTTAATAAGCCTAAGTTGCTGAATAAGCCTATTTAATAAGCCTAAGTTGCTGAAATAAGCCTATTTAATAAGTCTAAGTTGCTGAAATAAGCCTATTTAATAAGCCTAAGTTGCTGAAATAAGTATATTTAATAAGCATAAGTTGCTGAAATAAGCCTATTTAATAAGTCTAATTTGCTGAAATAAGGCTATTTAATAAGTCTAAGTTGCTAAAATAAGCCTTTTTAATCAGCGTAAGTTGCTGAAATAAGCCTATTTAATAAGCCAAAGTTGCTGAAATAAGCCTACTTAATTAGGCTATTTAATAAGCCTAAGTTGCTGAAATAAGCCTATTTAATAAGCCTATTTAACAAGCCTATATAATAGGCCTATTTAATAAGTCTAAGTTTATGAAATAAGCCTATTTAATATGCCTATTTAATAGGCCTATTTAATAAGTCTAAGTTGCTGAAATAAGCCTATTTAATAAGCCTAAGTTGCTGAATGAGCCTTTTTAATAAGCCTAAGTTGCTGAAATAAGCCTATTTAATGAGCCTAAGTTGCTGAATAAGCCTATTTAATAAGCCTAAGTTGCTGAATAAACCTATTTAATAAGTCTAAGTTGCTGAAATAAGCCTATTTAATAAGGCTATTTAATAAGCCTAAGTTGCTGAATAAGCCTATTTAATAAGTCTAAGTTGCTGAAATAAGGCTATTTAATAAGCCTAAGTTGCTGAAATAAGGCTATTTAATAAGTTTAAGTTGCTGAAATAAGCCTGTTTAATAAGCCTAAGTTGCTGAAATAAGCCTATTTAGTAAGGCTATTTAATGAGCCTAAGTTGCTGAAATAAGCCTATTTAATAAGCCTAAGTTTCTGAACTAAGCCTATTTAATAAGCCTATTTAATAAGTATAAGTTGCTGAAATAAACCTATTTAATAAGCCTAAGTTGCTAAAATAAGCCTATTTAATTAGGCCATTTAATACATCTATTTAATAAGCCTATTTAATAAGCCTATTTAATAAGCCTATTTAATAAGCCTATTTATTGAGCCTATTTAATAAGCCGATTTAATAAGTCTATTTAATAAGCCTATTTAATAAGCCGATTTATTGAGCCTATTTAATAAGTCTATTTAATAGCCTATTTAATAAGCCTATTTATTGAGCCTATTTAATAAGTCTATTTAATAAGCCTATTTAATAAGTATTTAATGAGCCTATTTAATAAGCCAATTTATTGAGCCTATTTAATAAGCCTATTTATTGAGTCTATTTAATAAGCCTATTTATTGAGCCTATTTAATAAGCCTATTTATTGAGCCTATTTAATAAGCCTATTTAATAAGTCTATTTAATAAGCCTATTTAATAAGCCTATTTAATAAGCCTATTTATTGAGCCTATTTAATAAGCCTATTTAATAAGCCTATTTATTGAGCCTATTTAATAAGTCTATTTAATAAGCCTATTTAATAAGCCTATTTAATAAGTATTTAATGAGCCTATTTAATAAGCCTATTTAATAGGCCTATTTAATAAGTCTAAGTTGCTGAAATAAGCCTATTTAATAAGCCTATTTAATAGGCCTATTTAATAAGTCTAAGTTGCTGAAATAAGCCTATTTAATAAGCCTAAGTTGCTGAATAAGCCTATTTAATAAGCCTAAGTTGCTGAATAAACCTATTTAATAAGTCTAAGTTGCTGAAAAAAGCCTATTTAATAAGGCTATTTAATAAGCCTAAGTTGCTGAAATAAGCCTATTTAATAAGGCAATTTAATGAGCCTAAGTTGCTGAAATAAGACTATTTAATAAGCCTAAGTTTCTGAACTAAGCCTATTTAAAAAGGTATATTTAATAAGTCTAAGTTGCTGAAATAAACCTATTTAAAAATGCTATTTAATAAGCCTAAGTTGCTGAAATAAACCTGTTTAATAAGGCTATTTAATAAGCATAAGTTGCTGAAATAAGCTTATTTAATAAGCCTAACTTGCTGAAATAAGCCTATTTAATAAGGCTCTTTAATAAGTCTAAGTTGCTGAAATAAACCTATTTAATAAGCTTAAGTTGCTAAAATAAGCCTATTTCATGAGGCTATTTAATAAGTCTATTTAATAAGTCTATTTAATAAGCCTATTTAATAAGACTATTTAATAAGTCTATTTAATAAGCCTATTTAATAAGTCTAATAAGTCTATTTAATAAGCCTATTTAATAAGCCTATTTATTGAGCCTATTTAATAAGCCTATTTATTGAGCCTATTTAATAAGCATATTTATTGAGCCTATTTAATAAGCCTATTTATTGAGCCTATTTAATAAGCCGATTTAATAAGTCTATTTAATAAGCCTATTTAATAAGCCGATTTATTGAGCCTATTTAATAAGTCTATTTAATAAGCCTATTTAATAAGCCTATTTATTGAGCCTATTTAATAAGTCTATTTAATAAGCCTATTTAATAAGCCTATTTAATAAGTATTTAATGAGCCTATTTAATAAGTCTATTCAATACGCCTATTTAATAGGCCTTTTTTAATAAATCTAAGTTGCTGAAATAAGCCTCTTTAATAAGCCTATTTAATAGGCCTATTTAATAAGTCTAAGTTGCTGAAATAAGCCTATTTAATAAGCCTAAGTTTCTGAATGAGCCTATTTAATAAGCCTAAGTTGCTGAAATAAGCTATTTGATAAGTCTAAGTTGCTGAAATAAGCCTATTTAATAAGCCTAAGTTGCTGAATAAGGCTATTTAATAAGCCTAAGTTGCTGAAATAAGGCTATTTAATAAGTTTAAGTTGCTGAAATAAGCCTGTTTAATAAGCCTAAGTTGCTGAAATAAGCCTATTTAATAAGGCTATTTAATAAGTCTAAGTTGCTGAAATAAACCTGTTTAATAAGGCTATTCAATAAGCATAAGTTGCTGAAATAAGGTTATTTAATAAGCCTAAGTTGCTGAAATAATCCTATTTAATAAGGCTACTTAATAAGTCTAAGTTGCTGAAATAAACCTATTAAATAAGCCTAAGTTGCTAAAATAAGCCTATTTAATTAGGCTATTTAATAAGTCTATTTAATAAGCCTATTTAATAAGCCTATTTAATAAGCCTATTTAATAAGCCTATTTAATACGCCTATTTAATAAACATATTTAATAAGTATTTAATGAGCCTATTTAATAAGTCTATTTAATAAGCCTTTTTAATAAGCCTATTTAATAAGTCTATTTAATAAGCCTATTTAATAAGTCTATTTAATAAGTCTATTTAATAAGCCTATTTAATAAGTATTTAATGAGCCTATTTAATAAGCCTATTTATTGAGCCTATTTAATAAGCCTATTTATTGAGCCTATTTAATAAGCCTATTTATTGAGCCTATTTAATAAGCCTATTTATTGAGCCTATTTAATAAGCCTATTTAATAAGTCTATTTAATAAGCCTATTTAATAAGCCTATTTAATAAGCCTATTTATTGAGCCTATTTAATAAGCCTATTTAATAAGCCTATTTATTGAGCCTATTTATTAAGTCTATTTAATAAGCCTATTTAATAAGCCTATTTAATAAGTATTTAATGAGCCTATTTAATAAGTCTATTTAATAAGCCTATTTAATAGGCCTATTTAATAAGTCTAAGTTGCTGAAATAAGCCTATTTAATAAGCCTATTTAATAGGTCTATTTAATAAGTCTAAGTTGCTGAAATAAGCCTATTTAATAAGCCTAAGTTGCTGAATAAGGCTATTTAATAAGCCTAAGTTGCTGAATAAACCTATTTAATAAGTCTAAGTTGCTGAAATAAGCCTATTTAATAAGGCTATTTAATAAGCCTAAGTTGCTGAAATGAGCCTATTTAATAAGGCTATTTAATGAGCCTAAGTTGCTGAAATAAGACTATTTAATAAGCCTAAGTTTCTGAACTAAGCCTATTTAAAAAGGTATATTTAATAAGTCTAAGTTGCTGAAATAAACCTATTAAAAATGCTATTTAATAAGCCTAAGTTGCTGAAATAAACCTATTTAATAAGCCTAAGTTGCTAAAATAAGCCTATTTCATGAGGCTATTTAATAAGTCTATTTAATAAGTCTATTTAATAAACATATTTAATAAGTATTTAATGAGCCTATTTAATAAGTCTATTTAATAAGCCTTTTTAATAAGACTATATAATAAGTCTATTTAATAAGACTATTTAATAAGTCTATTTAATAAGTCTATTTAATAAGCGCATTTAATAAGTATTTAATGAGCCTATTTAATAAGCCTATTTATTGAGCCTATTTAATAAGCCTATTTATTGAGCATATTTAATAAGCATATTTATTGAGCCTATTTAATAAGCCTATTTATTGAGCCTATTTAATAAGCCGATTTAATAAGTCTATTTAATAAGCCTATTTAATAAGCCTATTTAATAAGCCTATTTATTGAGCCTATTTAATAAGCCTATTTAATAAGTCGATTTATTGAGCCTATTTAATAAGTCTATTTAATAAGCCTATTTAATAAGCCTATTTAATAAGTCTAAGTTGCTGAAATAAGCCTATTTAATAAGCCTATTTAATAGGCCTATTTAATAAGTATAAGTTGCTGAAATAAGCCTATTTAATAAGTCTAAGTTGCTGAAATAAACCTATTAAATAAGCCTAAGTTGCTAAAATAAGCCTATTTAATTAGGCTATTTAATAAGTCTATTTAATAAGCCTATTTAATAAGCCTATTTAATAAGCCTATTTAATAAGCCTATTTAATACGCCTATTTAATAAACATATTTAATAAGTATTTAATGAGCCTATTTAATAAGTCTATTTAATAAGCCTTTTTAATAAGCCTATTTAATAAGTCTATTTAATAAGCCTATTTAATAAGTCTATTTAATAAGTCTATTTAATAAGCCTATTTAATAAGTATTTAATGAGCCTATTTAATAAGCCTATTTATTGAGCCTATTTAATAAGCCTATTTATTGAGCCTATTTAATAAGCCTATTTATTGAGCCTATTTAATAAGCCTATTTATTGAGCCTATTTAATAAGCCTATTTAATAAGTCTATTTAATACGCCTATTTAATAAGCCGATTTAATAAGCCTATTTATTGAGCCTATTTAATAAGCCTATTTAATAAGCCTATTTATTGAGCCTATTTAATAAGACTATTTAATAAGCCTATTTAATAAGCCTATTTAATAAGTATTTAATGAGCCTATTTAATAAGTCTATTTAATAAGCCTATTTAATAAGCCTATTTAATAAGTCTAATTTGCTGAAATAAGCCTATTTAATAAGCCTATTTAATAGGCCTATTTAATAAGTCTAAGTTGCTGAAATAAGCCTATTTAATAAGTCTAAGTTGCTGAATAAGGCTATTTAATAAGCCTAAGTTGCTGAATAAACCTATTTAATAAGTCTAAGTTGCTGAAATAAGCCTATTTAATAAGGCTATTTAATAAGCCTAAGTTGCTGAAATAAGCCTATTTAATAAGGCTATTTAATGAGCCTAAGTTTGAGAAATAAGACTATTTAATAAGCCTAAGTTTCTGAACTAAGCCTATTTAAAAAGGTATATTTAATAAGTCTAAGTTGCTGAAATAAACCTATTTAAAAATGCTATTTAATAAGCCTAAGTTGCTGAAATAAACCTGTTTAATAAGGCTATTTAATAAGCATAAGTTGCTGAAATAAGCTTATTTAATAAGCCTAAGTTGCTGAAATAAGCCTATTTAATAAGGCTCTTTAATAAGTCTAAGTTGCTGAAATAAACCTATTTAATAAGCCTAAGTTGCTAAAATAAGCCTATTTCATGAGGCTATTTAATAAGTCTATTTAATAAGTCTATTTAATAAGTCTATTTAATAAGCCTATTTAATAAGCCTATTTAATAAGCCTAATTAATACACCTATTTAATAAACATATTTAATAAGTATTTAATGAGCCTATTTAATAAGCCTATTTATTGAGCCTATTTAATAAGCCTATTTATTGAGCCTATTTAATAAGCATATTTATTGAGCCTATTTAATAAGCCTATTTATTGAGCCTATTTAATAAGCCGATTTAATAAGTCTATTTAATAAGCCTATTTAATAAGCCTATTTATTGAGCCTATTTAATAAGCCTATTTAATAAGCCGATTTATTGAGCCTATTTAATAAGTCTATTTAATAAGCCTATTTAATAAGCCTATTTAATACGTATTTAATGAGCCTATTTAATAAGTCTATTTAATAAGCCTATTTAATAGGCCTATTTAATAAGTCTAAGTTGCTGAAATAAGCCTATTTAATAAGCCTATTTAATAGGCCTATTTAATAAGTCTAAGTTGCTGAAATAAGCCTATTTAATAAGCCTAAGTTGCTGAATAAGCCTATTTAATAAGCCTAAGTTGCTGAATAAACCTATTTAATAAGTCTAAGTTGCTGAAATAAGCCTATTTAATAAGGCTATTTAATAAGCCTAAGTTGCTGAAATAAGCCTATTTAATAAGGCTATTTAATGAGCCTAAGTTGCTGAAATAAGACTATTTAATAAGCCTAAGTTTCTGAACTAAGCCTATTTAAAAAGGTATATTTAATAAGTCTAAGTTGCTGAAATAAACCTATTTAAAAATGCTATTTAATAAGCCTAAGTTGCTGAAATAAACCTGTTTAATAAGGCTATTTAATAAGCATAAGTTGCTGAAATAAGCTTATTTAATAAGCCTAAGTTGCTGAAATAAGCCTATTTAATAAGGCAGCCTATTTAATAAGGCTCTTTAATAAGTCTAAGTTGCTGAAATAAACCTATTTAATAAGCCTAAGTTGCTAAAATAAGCCTATTTAATAAGTCTATTTAATAAGTCTATTTAATAAGTCTATTTAATAAGTCTATTTAATAAGCCTATTTAATAAGCCTAATTAATACACCTATTTAATAAACATATTTAATAAGTATTTAATGAGCCTATTTAATAAGTCTATTTAATAAGCCTTTTTAATAAGACTATTTAATAAGTCTATTTAATAAGACTATTTAATAAGTCTATTTAATAAGTCTATTTAATAAGCGTATTTAATAAGTATTTAATGAGCCTATTTAATAAGCCTATTTATTGAGCCTATTTAATAAGCCTATTTATTGAGCCTATTTAATAAGCATATTTATTGAGCCTGTTTAATAAGCCTATTTATTGAGACTATTTAATAAGCTGATTTAATAAGTCTATTTAATAAGCCTATTTAATAAGCCTATTTAATAAGCCTATTTATTGAGCCTATTTAATAAGCCTATTTAATAAGCCGATTTATTGAGCCTATTTAATAAGTCTATTTAATAAGCCTATTTAATAAGCCTATTTAATAAGTATTTAATGAGCCTATTTAATAAGTCTATTTAATAAGCCTATTTAATAGGCCTATTTAATAAGTATAAGTTGCTGAAATAAGCCTATTTAATAAGCCTATTTAATAGGCCTATTTAATAAGTCTAAGTTGCTGAAATAAGCCTATTTAATAAGCCTAAGTTGCTGAATAAGCCTATTTAATAAGCCTAAGTTGCTGAATAAACCTATTTAATAAGTCTAAGTTGCTGAAATAAGCCTATTTAATAAGGCTATTTAATAAGCCTAAGTTGCTGAAATAAGCCTATTTCAAAAGGCTATTTAATGAGCCTAACTTGCTGAAATAAGACTATTTAATAAGCCTAAGTTTCTGAACTAAGCCTATTTAAAAAGGTATATTTACTAAGTCTAAGTTGCTGAAATAAACCTATTTAAAAATGCTATTTAATAAGCCTAAGTTGCTGAAATAAACCTGTTTAATAACCCTATTTAATAAGCATAAGTTGCTGAAATAAGCTTATTTAATAAGCCTAAGTTGCTGAAATAAGCCTATTTAATAAGGCTCTTTAATAAGTCTAAGTTGCTGAAATAAACCTATTTAATAAGCCTAAGTTACTAAAATAAGCCTATTTCATGAGGCTATTTAATAAGTCTATTTAATAAGTCTATTTAATAAGCCTATTTAATAAGTCTATTTAATAAGCCTAATTAATACACCTATTTAATAAACATATTTAATAAGTATTTAATGAGCCTATTTAATAAGTCTATTTAATAAGCCTTTTTAATAAGACTATTTAATAAGTCTATTTAATAAGCCTATTTAATAAGTCTATTTAATAAGTCTATTTAATAAGCCTATTTAATAAATATTTAATGAGCCTATTTAATAAGCCTATTTATTGAGCCTATTTAATAAGCCTATTTATTGAGCCTATTTAATAAGCATATTTATTGAGCCTATTTAATAAGCCTATTTATTGTGCCTATTTAATAAGCCGATTTAATAAGTCTATTTAATAAGCCTATTTAATAAGCCTATTTAATAAGCCTATTTATTGAGCCTATTTAATAAGCCTATTTAATAAGCCGATTTATTGAGCCTATTTAATAAGTCTATTTTATAAGCCTATTTAATAAGCCTATTTAATAAGTATTTAATGAGCCTATTTAATAAGTCTATTTAATAAGCCTATTTAATAGGCCTTTTTTAATAAGCCTAAGTTACTGAAATAAGCCTATTTAATAAGTCTAAGTTGCTGAAATAAGCCTATTTAATAAGCCTATTTAATAGGCCTATTTAATAAGTCTAAGTTGCTGAAATAAGCTTATTTAATAAGCCTAAGTTTCTGAATGAGCCTATTTAATAAGCCTAAGTTGCTGAAATAAGCCTATTAAATAAGCCTAAGTTGCTGAATAAGCCTATTTAATAAGCCTAAGTTGCTGAATAAACCTATTTAATAAGTCTAAGTTGCTGAAATAAGCATATTTAATAAGGCTATTTAATAAGCCTAAGTTGCTGAATAAGCCTATTTAATAAGGCTATTTAATGAGCCTAAGTTGCTGAAATAAGACTATTTAATAAGCCTAAGTTTCTGAACTAAGCCTATTTTAAAAGGTATATTTAATAAGTCTAAGTTGCTGAAATAAACCTGTTTAATAAGGCTATTTAATAATAATAAGTTGCTGAAATAAGCTTATTTAATAAGCCTAAGTTGCTGAAATAAGCCTATTTAATAAAGCTCTTTAATAAGTCTAAGTTGCTGAAATAAACCTATTTAATAAGCCTAAGTTGCTAAAATAAGCCTATTTAATGAGGCTATTTAATACGTCTATTTAATAAGCCTATTTAATAAGCCTATTTAATAAGCCTATTTAATAAGCCTATTTAATGAGTCTATTTAATAAGTCTATTTAATAAGTATTTAATGAGCCTATTTAATAAGCCTATTTATTGAGCCTATTTAATAAGCCTATTTATTGAGCCTATTTAATAAGCCTATTTATTGAGCCTATTTAATAAGCCTATTTATTGAGCCTATTTAATAAGCCTATTTAATAAGTCTATTTAATAAGCCTATTTAATAAGCCTATTTAATAAGCCTATTTATTGAGCCTATTTAATAAGCCTATTTAATAAGCCTATTTATTGAGCCTATTTAATAAGTCTATTTAATAAGCCTATTTAACAAGCCTATTTAATAATTATTTAATGAGTCTGTTTAATAAGTCTATTTAATAAGCCTATTTAATAGGCCTATTTAATAAGTCTAAGTTGCTGAAATAAGCCTATTTAATAAGTCTATTTAATAGGCCTATTTAATAAGTCTAAGTTGCTGAAATAAGCCTATTTAATAAGGCTATTTAATAAGAATAAGTTGCTGAAATAAGCTTATTTAATAAGCCTAAATTGCTGAAATAAGCCTATTTAATAAAGCTCTTTAATAAGTCTAAGTTGCTGAAATAAACCTATTTAATAAGCCTAAGTTGCTAAAATAAGCCTATTTAATGAGGCTATTTAATACGTCTATTTAATAAGCCTATTTAATAAGCCTATTTAATAAGCCTATTTAATAAGCCTATTTAATGAGTCTATTTAATAAGTCTATTTAATAAGTATTTAATGAGCCTATTTAATAAGCCTATTTATTGAGCCTATTTAATAAGCCTATTTATTGAGCCTATTTAATAAGCCTATTTATTGAGCCTATTTAATAAGCCTATTTATTGAGCCTATTTAATAAGCCTATTTAATAAGTCTATTTAATAAGCCTATTTAATAAGCCTATTTAATAAGCCTATTTATTGAGCCTATTTAATAAGCCTATTTAATAAGCCTATTTATTGAGCCTATTTAATAAGTCTATTTAATAAGCCTATTTAACAAGCCTATTTAATAATTATTTAATGAGCCTGTTTAATAAGTCTATTTAATAAGCCTATTTAATAGGCCTATTTAATAAGTCTAAGTTGCTGAAATAAGCCTATTTAATAAGTCTATTTAATAGGCCTATTTAATAAGTCTAAGTTGCTGAAATAAGCCTATTTAATAAGCCTAAGTTTCTGAATGAGCCTATTTAATAAGCCTAAGTTGCCAAAATAAGCCTATTTAATAAGCCTAAGTTGCTGAATAAGCCTATTTAATAAGCCTAAGTTGCTGAAATAAGCCTATTTAGTAAGTCTAAGTTGCTGAAATAAGCCTATTTAATAATCCTAAGTTGCTGAAATAAGCCTATTTAATAAGCCTAAGTTGCTGAAATAAGGCTATTTAATAAGTCTAAGTTGCTGAAATAAGCCTATTTAATAAGCCTAAGTTGCTGAAATAAGTATATTTATTAAGCATGAGTTGCTGAAATAAGCCTATTTAATGAGTCTAGGTTGCTGAAATAAGGCTATTTAATAAGTCTAAGTTGCTGAAATAAGCCTTTTTAATCAGCGTAAGTTGCTGAAATAAGCCTATTTAATAAGCCCAAGTTGCTGAAATAAGCCTACTTAATTAGGCTATTTAATAAGCCTAAGTTGCTGAAATAAGCCTATTTAATAAGCGTAAGTTGCTGAAATAAGGCTATTTAATAAGCCTAAGTTGCTGATATAAGCCTATTTAATGAGCTATTTAATAAGTCTATTTAATAAGCCTATTTAATAAGCCTATTTAATAAGCCTATTTAATAAGCCTATGTAATAAGTCTATTTAATAAGTCTATTTAATAAGTATTTAATGAGCCTATTTAATAAGCCTATTTATTGAGCCTATTTAATAAGCCTATTTATTGAGCCTATTTAATAAGCCTATTTATTGAGCCTATTTAATAAGCCTATTTATTAAGTCTATTTAATAAGCCTATTTAATAAGCCTATTTATTGAGCCTATTTAATAAGCCTATTTAATAAGCCTATTTATTGAGCCTATTTAATAAGTCTATTTAATAAGCCTATTTAATAAGCCTATTTAATAAGTATTTAATGAGCCTATTTAATAAGTCTATTTAATAAGCCTATTTAATAGGCCTATTTAATAAGTCTAAGTTGCTGAAATAAGCCTATTTAATAAGCCTAAGTTTCTGAATGAGCCTATTTAATAAGCCTAAGTTGCTGAAATAAGCCTATTTAATAAGCCTAAGTTGCTGAATAAGCCTATTTAATAAGCCTAAGTTGCTGAAATAAGCCTATTTAATAAGTCTAAGTTGCTGAAATAAGGCTATTTAATAAGCCTAAGTTGCTGAAATAAGCCTATTTAATAAGGCTAAGTTGCTGAAATAAGGCTATTTAATAAGTCTAAGTTGCTGAAATAAGCCTATTTAATAAGCCTAAGTTGCTGAAATAAGTATATTTAATAAGCATAAGTTGCTGAAATAAGCCTATTTAATGAGTCTAAGTTGCTGAAATAAGGCTATTTAATAAGTCTAAGTTGCTGAAATAAGTCTTTTTAATCAGCGTAAGTTGCTGAAATAAGCCTACTTAATTAGGCTATTTAATAAGCCTAAGTTGCTGAAATAAGCCTATTTAATAAGCGTAAGTTACTGAAATAAGGCTATTTAATAAGCCTATTTAATAAGCCTAAGTTGCTGAAATAAGCCTATTTGATAAGTCTAAGTTGCTGAAATAAGGCTATTTAATAAGCCTAAGTTGCTGAAATAAGCCTATTTAATAAGCCTAAGTTGCTGAAATAAGGCTATTTAATGAGTCCAAGTTGCTGAAATAAGCCGATTTAATAAGCCTAAGTTGCTGAAATAAGTATATTTAATAAGCCTAAGTTGCTGAAATAAGCCTGTTTAATAAGCCTAAGTTGCTGAAATAAGCGTATTTAATAAGCCTATTTAACAAGCCTATTTAATATGCCTATTTAGTAAGTCTAAGTTGCTGAAATAAGGCTATTTAATAAGCCTAAGTTGCTGAAATAAGCCTATTTAATAAGCCTAAGTTGCTGAAATAAGTATATTTAATAAGCATAAGTTGCTGAAATAAGCCTATTTAATAAGTCTAAGTTGCTGAAATAAGGGTATTTAATAAGCCTAAGTTGCTAAAATAAGGCTATTTAATAAGTTTAAGTTGCTGAAATAAGCCTATTTAATAAGCCTAAGTTGCTGAAATAAGCCTATTTAATAAGGCTATTTAATGAGCCTAAGTTGCTGAAATAAGCCTATTTAATAAGCCTAAGTTTCTGAACTAAGCCTATTTAAAAATACTATTTAATAAGCCTAAGTTGCTGAAATAAGCCTATTAAATAAGCGTAAGTTACTGAAATAAGGCTATTTAATAAGCCTATTTAATAAGCCTACGTTGCTGAATAAGCCTATTTAATAAGCCTAAGTTGCTGAAATAAGCCTATTTAATACGTCTAAGTTGCTGAAATAAGGCTATTTAATAAGCCTAAGTTGCTGAAATAAGCCTATTTAATAAGCCTAAGTTGCTGAAATAAGGCTATTTAATAAGTCCAAGTTGCTGAAATAAGCAGATTTAATAAGCCTAAGTTGCTGAAATAAGTATATTTAATAAGCATAAGTTGCTGAAATAAGCCTATTTAATAAGTCTAAGTTGCTGAAATAAGCCTTTTTAATCAGCGTAAGTTGCTGAAATAAGCCTATTTAATAAGCCCAAGTTGCTGAAATAAGCCTACCTAATTAGGCTATTTAATAAGCCTAAGTTGCTGAAATAAGCCTATTTAATAAGCGTAAGTTACTGAAATAATGCTATTTAATAAGCCTATTTAATAAGCCTACGTTGCTGAATAAGCCTATTTAATAAGCCTAAGTTGCTGAAATAAGCGTATTTAATAAGTCTAAGTTGCTGAAATAAGGCTATTTAATAAGCCTAAGTTGCTGAAATAAGTCTATTTAATAAGCCTAAGTTGCTGAAATAAGCCTATTTAATAAGCCTAAGTTGCTGAAATAAGGCTATTTAATAAGTCCAAGTTGCTGAAATAAGCCTATTTAATAAGCCTAAGTTGCTGAAATAAGTATATTTAATAAGCATAAGTTGCTGAAATAAGCCTATTTAATAAGTCTAAGTTGCTGAAATAAGGCTATTTAATAAGTCTAAGTTGCTGAAATAAGCCTTTTTAATCAGCGTAAGTTGCTGAAATAAGCCTATTTAATAAGCCCAAGCTGCTGAAATAAGCCTACTTAATTAGGCTATTTAATCAGCGTAAGTTGCTGAAATAAGCCTATTTAATAAGCGTAAGTCGCTGAAATAAGGCTATTTAATAAGTCTAAGTTGCTGAAATAAGCCTATTTAATAAGCCTAAGTTGCTGAAATAAGCCTATTTAATAAGCCTGTTTAATAAGCCTAAGTTGCTGAAATAAGCCTATTTAATAAGCCTATTTAATAAGCCTATTTAATAGGACTATTTAATAAGTCTAAGTTGCTCAATAAGCCTATTTAATAAGCCTAAGTTGCTGAATAAACCTATTTAATAAGTCTAAGTTGCTGAAATAAGCCTATTTAATAAGGCTATTTAATAAGCCTAAGTTGCTGAATAAGCCTATTTAATAAGTCTAAGTTGCTGAAATAAGGCTATTTAATAAGCCTAAATTGCTGAAATAAGGCTATTTAATAAGTTTAAGTTGCTGAAATAAGCCTATTTAATAAGCCTAAGTTGCTGAATAAACCTATTTAATAAGTCTAAGTTGCTGAAATAAGCATATTTAATAAGGATATTTAATAAGCCTAAGTTGCTGAATAAGCCTATTTAATAAGGCTATTTAATGAGCCTAAGTTGCTGAAATAAGCCTATTTAATAAGCCTAAGTTTCTGAACTAAGCCTATTTTAAAAGGTATATTTAATAAGTCTAAGTTGCTGAAATAAACCTATTTAAAAATGCTATTTAATAAGCCTAAGTTGCTGAAATAAACCTGTTTAATAAGGCTATTTAATAAGCATAAGTTGCTGAAATAAGCCTATTTAATAAGCCTAAGTTGCTGAATAAGCCTATTTCATAAGCCTAAGTTGCTGAAATAAGCCTTTTTAATATGTCTCAGTTGCTGAAATAAGCCTATTTAATAAGCCTAAGTTGCTGAAATAAGCCTATTTAAATAGGCTATTTAATAAGCTATAGTTGCTGAATAAGCCTATTTAATAAGTCTAAGTTGCTGAAATAAGGCTATTTAATAAGCCTAAGTTGCTGAAATAAGCCTATTTAATAAGCCTACGTTGGTGAACTAAGCCTATATAAAAAGGTCTATTTAATAAGTCTAAGTTGCTGAAAAAAACCTATTTAAAAATGCTATTTAATAAGCCTAAATTGCTAGAAATAAAACTGTTTAATAAGGCTATTTAATAAGCATAAGTTGCTGAAATAAGCCTATTTAATAAGCCTAAGTTGCTGAAATAAGCCTATTTAATAAGCCTAAGTTGCTAAAATAAGCCTATTTAATAGGCCTATCTAATAAGTCTAAGTTGCAGAAATAAGCATATTTCATAAGCATATTTAATGAGCCTAAGTTGCTGAAATGTCTATTTAATAAGTCGGTTTAATAAGTCTAAGTTGCTAAAATAAGCCTATTTAATAAGGCTATTTAATAAGCCTAAGTTGCTGAAATAAGCCTATTTAATAAGGCTATTTAATGAGCCTAAGTTGCTGAAAAAAGCCTATTTAATAAGGCTATTTAATGAGCCTAAGTTGCTGAATAAGCCTATTTAATAAGCCTATTTAATAAGCCTAAGTTGCTGAATAAGCCTATTTAATAAGCCTAAGTTGCTGAATAAACCTATTTAATAAGTCTAAGTTGCTGAAATAAGCCTATTTAATAAGGCTATTTAATAAGCCTAAGTTGCTGAATAAGCCTATTTAATAAGTCTAAGTTTCTGAAATAAGGCTATTTAATAAGCCTAAGTTGCTGAAATAAGGCTATTTAATAAGTCTAAGTTGCTGAAATAAGCCTATTTAATAAGCCTAAGTTGCTGAAATAAGCCTATTTAATAAGGCTATTTAATGAGCCTAAGTTGCTGAAATAAGACTATTTAATAAGCCTGAGTTTCTGAACTAAGCCTATTTAAAAAGGTATATTTAATAAGTCTAAGTTGCTGAAATAAACCTATTTAAAAATGCTATTTAATAAGCCTAAGTTGCTGAAATAAACCTGTTTAATAAGGCTATTTAATAAGCATAAGTTGCTGAAATAAGCTTATTTAATAAGCCTAAGTTGCTGAAATAAGCCTATTTAATGAGGCTCTTTAATAAGTCTATTTAATAAGCCTATTTAATAAGCTTATTTAATAAGCCTATTTAATACGCCTATTTAATAAACACATTTAATAAGTATTTAATGAGCATTTTTAATGAGGCTCTTTAATAAGTCTATTTAATAAGCCTTTTTAATAAGTCTATTTAATAAGTCTATTTAATAAGCCAATTTAATAAGTATTTAATGAGCCTATTTAATAAGTCTATTTAATAAGCCTTTTTAATAAGCCTATTTAATAAGCCGATTTAATAAGTCTATTTAATAAGCCTATTCAATAAGCCTATTTAATAAGCCTATTTATTGAGCCTATTTAATAAGTCTATTCAATAAGTCTATTTAATAAGCCTATTTAATGAGCCTATTTAATGAGTCTATTTAATAAGCCTATTTAATAAGCCTATTTAATAGGCCTATTGAATAAGTCTAAGTTGCTGAAATAAGCCTATTTAATAAGGCTATTTAATGAGCCTAAGTTGCTGAAAAAGCCTATTTAATAAGGCTATTTAATGAGCCTAAGTTGCTGAAATAAGCCTATTTAATAAGCCTAAGTTTCTGAACTAAGCCTATTTAAAAATACTATTTAATAAGCCTAAGTTGCTGAAATAAACCTGTTTAATAAGGCTATTTAATAAGCATAAGTTGCTGAAATAAGTCTATTTAATAAGCCTGAGTTGCTGAAATAAGCCTATTTAATAAGCCTAAGTTGCTAAAATAAGCCTATTTAATGAGGCTATTTAATAAGTCTATTTAATAAGCCTATTTAATAAGCCTATTTAATACGCCTATTAATAAGCCTATTTAATACGCCTATTTAATACACCTATTTAATAAGTATTTAATGAGCCTATGTATTAAGTCTATTTAATAAGCCTTTTTAATAAGCCTATTTAATAAGTCTATTTAATAAGCCTATTTAATAAGCCTATTTAATATGCCTATTAATAAGCTTATTTAATACGCCTATTTAATACACCTATTTAATAAGTATTTAATGAGCCTATGTATTAAGTCTATTTAATAAGCCATTTTAATAAGCCTATTTAATAAGTATTTAATGAGCCTATTTAATAAGCCTATTTATTGAGCCTATTTAATAAGCCTATTTATTGAGCCTATTTAATAAGACTATTTAATAAGCCTATTTAATAAGCCTATTTATTGAGCCTATTTAATAAGTCTATTTAATACGCCTATTTAATGAGCCTATTTAATAAGCCTATTTAATAAGCCTATTTATTGAGCCTATTTAATAAGTCCATTTAATAAGCCTATTTAATAAGCCTCTTTATTGAGCCTATTTAATAAGTCTATTTAATAAGCCTATTTAATAAGTATTTAATGAGCCTATTTAATCAGTCTATTTAATAGGCCTATTTAATAAGTCTAAGTTGCTGAAATAAGCCTATTTAATAAGCCTAAGTTTCTGAATGAGCCTATTTAATAAGCCTAAGTTGCTGAAATAAGCCTATTTAATAAGCCTAAGTTGCTGAATAAGCCTATTTAATAAGCCTAAGTTGCTGAATAAACCTATTTAATAAGTCTAAGTTGCTGAAATAAGCCTATTTAATAAGGCTATTTAATAAGCCTAAGTTGCTGAATAAGCCTATTTAATAAGTCTAAGTTTCTGAAATGAGGCTATTTAATAAGCCTAAGTTGCTGAAATAAGGCTATTTAATAAGTCTAAGTTGCTGAAATAAGCCTATTTAATAAGCCTAAGTTGCTGAAATAAGCCTATTTAATAAGGCTATTTAATGAGCCTAAGTTGCTGAAATAAGACTATTTAATAAGCCTGAGTTTCTGAACTAAGCCTATTTAAAAAGGTATATTTAATAAGTCTAAGTTGCTGAAATAAACCTATTTAAAAATGCTATTTAATAAGCCTAAGTTGCTGAAATAAACCTGTTTAATAAGGCTATTTAATAAGCATAAGTTGCTGAAATAAGCTTATTTAATAAGCCTAAGTTGCTGAAATAAGCCTATTTAATGAGGCTCTTTAATAAGTCTATTTAATAAGCCTATTTAATAAGCTTATTTAATAAGCCTATTTAATACGCCTATTTAATAAACACATTTAATAAGTATTTAATGAGCATTTTTAATGAGGCTCTTTAATAAGTCTATTTAATAAGCCTTTTTAATAAGTCTATTTAATATGTCTATTTAATAAGCCTATTTAATAAGTATTTAATGAGCCTATTTAATAAGTCTATTTAATAAGCCTTTTTAATAAGCCTATTTAATAAGCCGATTTAATAAGTCTATTTAATAAGCCTATTCAATAAGCCTATTTAATAAGCCTATTTATTGAGCCTATTTAATAAGTCTATTCAATAAGTCTATTTAATAAGCCTATTTAATGAGCCTATTTAATGAGTCTATTTAATAAGCCTATTTAATAAGCCTATTTAATAGGCCTATTGAATAAGTCTAAGTTGCTGAAATAAGCCTATTTAATAAGCCTAAGTTTCTGAATGGGCCTATTTAACAAGCCTAAGTTGCTGAAATAAGCCTATTAAATACGCCTAAGTTGCTGAATAAGCCTATTTAATAAGCCTAAGTTGCTGAATAAACCTATTTAATAAGTCTAAGTTGCTGAAATAAGCATATTTAATAAGGATATTTAATAAGCCTAAGTTGCTGAATAAGCCTATTTAATAAGGCTATTTAATGAGCCTAAGTTGCTGAAATAAGCCTATTTAATAAGCCTAAGTTTCTGAACTAAGCCTATTTAAAAAGGTATATTTAATAAGTCTAAGCTGCTGAAATAAACCTATTTAAATATGCTATTTAATAAGCCTAAGTTGCTGAAATAAACCAGATTAATAAGCCTATTTAATAAGCATAAGTTGCTGAAATAAGCTTATTTAATAAGCCTAAGTTGCTGAAATAAGCCTATTTAATAAGTCTATTTAATAAGTCTAAGTTGCTGAAATAAACCTATTTAATAAGCCTAAGTTGCTAAAATAAGCCTATTTAATGAGGCTATTTAATAAGTCTATTTAATAAGCCTATTTAATAAGCCTATTTAATAAGCCTATTTAATACGCCTATTTAATAAACATATTTAATAAGTATTTAATGAGCCTATTTAAAAAGTCTATTTAATAAGCCTATTTAATAAGCCTATTTAATAAGCCTATTTAATAAGCCTATTTAATACACCTATTTAATGAACATATTTAATAAGTATTTAATGAGCCTATTTAATAAGTCTATTTAATAAGCCTTTTTAATAAGCCTATTTAATAAGTCTATTTAATAAGCCTATTTAATAAGTCTATTTAATAAGTCTATTTAATAAGCCTATTTAATAAGTATTTAATAAGCCGATTTAATAAGTCTATTTAATAAGCCTATTTAATAAGTCTATTTAATAAGTCTATTTAATAAGCCTATTTAATAAGTATTTAATAAGCCTATTTAATAAGCCTATTTATTGAACCTATTTAATAAGTCTATTTAATAAGCCTATTTAATAAGCCTATTTAATAGGCCTTTTTAATAAGTCTAAGTTGCTGAAATAAGCCTATTTAATAAGCCTATTTAATAGGCCTATTGAATAAGTCTAAGTTGCTGAAATAAGCCTATTTAATAAGCCTAAGTTTCTGAATGAGCCTATTTAATAAGCCTAAGTTGCTGAAATAAGCCTATTAAATAAGCCTAAGTTGCTGAATAAGCCTATTTAATAAGCCTAAGTTGCTGAATAAACCTATTTAATAAGTCTAAGTTGCTGAAATAAGCATATTTAATAAGGCTATTTAATAAGCCTAAGTTGCTGAATAAGCCTATTTAATAAGGCTATTTAATGAGCCTAAGTTGCTGAAATAAGACTATTTAATAACCCTAAGTTTCTGAACTAAGCCTATTTAAAAAGGTATATTTAATAAGTCTAAGTTGCTGAAATAAACCTATTTAAAATGCTATTTAATAAGCCTAAGTTGCTGAAATAAACCGGTTTAATAAGGCTATTTAATAAGAATAAGTTGCTGAAATAAGCTTATTTAATAAGCCTAAGTTGCTGAATAAGCCTATTTCATAAGCCTAAGTTGCTGAAATAAGCCTTTTTAATATGTCTCAGTTGCTGAAATAAGCCTATTTAATAAGCCTAAGTTGCTGAAATAAGCCTATTTAAATAGGCTATTTAATAAGCCTAAGTTGCTGAATAAGCCTATTTAATAAGTCTAAGTTGCTGAAATAAGGCTATTTAATAAGCCTAAGTTGCTGAAATAAACATGTTTAATAAGGCTATTTAATAAGCATAAGTTGCTGAAATAAGCTTATTTAATAAGCCTAAGTTGCTGAAATAAGCCTATTTAATAAGGCTCTTTAATAAGTCTATTTAATAAGCCTATTTAATAAGCCTATTTAATAAGCCTATCTAATACGCCTATTTAATAAACACATTTAATAAGTATTTAATGATTATTTTTAATAAGCCTATTTAAAAAGTCTATTTAATAAGCCTATTTAATAAGTCTATTTAATAAGCCTATTTAATACGCCTATTTAATAAACATATTTAATAAGTATTTAATGAGCCTATTTAATAAGTCTATTTAATAAGCCTTTTTAATAAGCCTATTTAATAAGTCTATTTAATAAGCCTATTTAATAAGTATTTAATGAGCCTATTTAATAAGTCTATTTAATAAGCCTTTTTAATAAGACTATTTAATAAACCGATTTAATAAGTCTATTTAATAAGCCTATTTAATAAGCCTATTTAATAAGCCTATTTATTGAGCCTTTTTAATAAGTCTATTCAATAAGTCTATTTAATAAGCCTATTTAATGAGCCTATTTAATGAGTCTATTTAATAAGCCTATTTAATAGGCCTTTTTAATAAGTCTAAGTTGCTGAAATAAGCCTATTTAATAAGCCTATTTAATAGGCCTATTGAATAAGTCTAAGTTGCTGAAATAAGCCTATTTAATAAGCCTAAGTTTCTGAATGAGCCTATTTAATAAGCCTAAGTTGCTGAAATAAGCCTATTAAATACGCCTAAGTTGCTGAATAAGCCTATTTAATAAGCCTAAATTGCTGAATAAACCTATTTAATAAGTCTAAGTTGCTGAAATAAGCATATTTAATAAGGCTATTTAATAAGCCTAAGTTGCTGAATAAGCCTATTTAATAAGGCTATTTAATGAGCCTAAGTTGCTGAAATAAGCCTATTTAATAAGCCTAAGTTTCTGAACTAAGCCTATTTAAAAAGGTATATTTAATAAGTCTAAGCTGCTGAAATAAACCTATTTAAATATGCTATTTAATAAGCCTAAGTTGCTGAAATAAGCTTATTTAATAAGCCTAAGTTGCTGAAATAAGCCTATTTAATAAGTCTATTTAATAAGTCTAAGTTGCTGAAATAAACCTATTTAATAAGCCTAAGTTGCTAAAATAAGCCTATTTAATGAGGCTATTTAATAAGTCTATTTAATAAGCCTATTTAATAAGCCTATTTAATAAGCCTATTTAATACGCCTATTTAATAAACATATTTAATAAGTATTTAATGAGCCTATTTAATAAGTCTATTTAATAAGCCTATTTAATAAGCCTATTTAATAAGCCTATTTAATACGCCTATTTAATAAACATATTTAATAAGTATTTAATGAGCCTATTTAATAAGTCTATTTAATAAGCCTTTTTAATAAGCCTATTCAATAAGTCTATTTAATAAGCCTATTTAATAAGTCTATTTAATGAGTCTATTTAATAAGCCTATTTAATAAGTATTTAATAAGCCGATTTAATAAGTCTATTTAATAAGCCTATTTAATAAGTCTATTTAATAAGTCTATTTAATAAGCCTATTTAATAAGTATTTAATAAGCCTATTTAATAAGCCTATTTATTGAGCCTATTTAATAAGTCTATTTAATAAGCCTATTTAATAAGCCTATTTAATGAGCCTATTTAATAAGTCTATTTAATAAGCCTATTTAATAGGCCTTTTTAATAAGTCTAAGTTGCTGAAATAAGCCTATTTAATAAGCCTATTTAATAGGCCTATTGAATAAGTCTAAGTTGCTGAAATAAGCCTATTTAATAAGCCTAAGTTTCTGAATGAGCCTATTTAATAAGCCTAAGTTGCTGAAATAAGCCTATTAAATAAGCCTAAGTTGCTGAATAAGCCTATTTAATAAGCCTAAGTTGCTGAATTAACCTATTTAATAAGTCTAAGTTGCTGAAATAAGCATATTTAATAAGGATATTTAATAAGCCTAAGTTGCTGAATAAGCCTATTTAATAAGGCTATTTAATGAGCCTAAGTTGCTGAAATAAGACTATTTAATAACCCTAAGTTTCTGAACTAAGCCTATTTAAAAAGGTATATTTAATAAGTCTAAGTTGCTGAAATAAACCTATTTAAAATGCTATTTAATAAGCCTAAGTTGCTGAAATAAGCCTATTTAATAAGCCTACGTTGGTGAACTAAGCCTATATAAAAAGGTCTATTTAATAAGTCTAAGTTGCTGAAAAAAACCTATTTAAAAATGCTATTTAATAAGCCTAAATTGCTAGAAATAAACCTGTTTAATAAGGCTATTTAATAAGCATAAGTTGCTGAAATAAGCCTATTTAATAAGCCTAAGTTGCTGAAATAAGCCTATTTAATAAGGCTATTTAATAAGTCTAAGTTGCAGAAATGAACCTATTTAATAATGCTATTTAATACGCCTAATTTGCTTAAATAAGCATATTTAATGAGCCTAAGTTGCTAAAATAAGCCTATTTAATAGGCCTATCTAATAAGTCTAAGTTGCAGAAATAAGCATATTTCATAAGCATATTTAATGAGCCTAAGTTGCTGAAATGTCTATTTAATAAGTCGGTGTAATAAGTCTAAGTTGCTAAAATAAGCCTATTTAATAAGGCTATTTAATAAGCCTAAGTTGCTGAAATAAGCCTATTTAATAAGGCTATTTAATGAGCCTAAGTTGCTGAAAAAAGCCTATTTAATAAGGCTATTTAATGAGCCTAAGTTGCTGAAATAAGGCTATTTAATAAGCCTGAGTTGCTGAAATAAGCCTATTTAATAAGGCTATTTAATAAGTCTAAGTTGCTGAAATAAACCTATTTAATAAGCCTAAGTTGCTAAAATAAGCCTATTTAATGAGGCTATTTAATAAGTCTATTTAATAAGCCTATTTAATAAGCCTATTTAATACGCCTATTAATAAGCCTATTTAATACGCCTATTTAATACACCTATTTAATAAGTATTTAATGAGCATATGTATTAAGTCTATTTAATAAGCCTTTTTAATAAGCCTATTTAATAAGTCTATTTAATAAGCCTATTTAATAAGCCTATTTAATATGCCTATTAATAAGCTTATTTAATACGCCTATTTAATACACCTATTTAATAAGTATTTAATGAGCCTATGTATTAAGTCTATTTAATAAGCCATTTTAATAAGCCTATTTAATAAGTATTTAATGAACCTATTTAATAAGCCTATTTATTGAGCCTATTTAATAAGCCTATTTATTGAGCCTATTTAATAAGACTATTTAATAAGCCTATTTAATAAGCCTATTTATTGAGCCTATTTAATAAGTCTATTTAATACGCCTATTTAATAAGCCTATTTAATAAGCCTATTTAATAAGCCTATTTATTGAGCCTATTTAATAAGTCTATTTAATAAGCCTATTTAATAAGCCTCTTTATTGAGCCTATTTAATAAGTCTATTTAATAAGCCTATTTAATAAGAATTTAATGAGCCTATTTAATCAGTCTATTTAATAGGCCTATTTAATAAGTCTAAGTTGCTGAAATAAGCCTATTTAATAAGCCTAAGTTTCTGAATGAGCCTATTTAATAAGCCTAAGTTGCTGAAATAAGCCTATTTAATAAGCCTAAGTTGCTGAATAAGCCTATTTAATAAGCCTAAGTTGCTGAATAAACCTATTTAATAAGTCTAAGTTGCTGAAATAAGCCTATTTAATAAGGCTATTTAATAAGCCTAAGTTGCTGAATAAGCCTATTTAATAAGTCTAAGTTTCTGAAATAAGGCTATTTAATAAGCCTAAGTTGCTGAAATAAGGCTATTTAATAAGTCTAAGTTGCTGAAATAAGCCTATTTAATAAGCCTAAGTTGCTGAAATAAGCCTATTTAATAAGGCTATTTAATGAGCCTAAGTTGCTGAAATAAGACTATTTAATAAGCCTGAGTTTCTGAACTAAGACTATTTAAAAAGGTATATTTAATAAGTCTAAGTTGCTGAAATAAACCTATTTAAAAATGCTATTTAATAAGCCTAAATTGCTAGAAATAAACCTGTTTAATAAGGCTATTTAATAAGCATAAGTTGCTGAAATAAGCCTATTTAATAAGGCTATTTAATAAGTCTAAGTTGCAGAAATGAACATATTTAAAAATGCTATTTAATACGCCTAATTTGCTTAAATAAGCATATTTAATAAGCCTAAGTTGCTAAAATAAGCCTATTTAATAGGCCTATCTAATAAGTCTAAGTTGCAGAAATAAGCATATTTCATAAGCATATTTAATGAGCCTAAGTTGCTGAAATGTCTATTTAATAAGTCGATTTAATAAGTCTAAGTTGCTAAAATAAGCCTATTTAATAAGGCTATTTAATAAGCCTAAGTTGCTGAAATAAGCCTATTTAATAAGGCTATTTAATGAGCCTAAGTTGCTGAAAAAAGCCTATTTAATAAGGCTATTTAATGAGCCTAAGTTGCTGAAATAAGCCTATTTAATAAGCCTAAGTTTCTGAACTAAGCCTATTTAAAAATACTATTTAATAAGCCTAAGTTGCTGAAATAAACCTGTTTAATAAGGCTATTTAATAAGCATAAGTTGCTGAAATAAGGCTATTTAATAAGCCTGAGTTGCTGAAATAAGCCTATTTAATAAGGCTATTTAATAAGTCTAAGTTGCTGAAATAAACCTATTTAATAAGCCTAAGTTGCTAAAATAAGCCTATTTAATGAGGCTATTTAATAAGTCTATTTAATAAGCCTATTTAATAAGCCTATTTAATACGCCTATTAATAAGCCTATTTAATACGCCTATTTAATACACCTATTTAATAAGTATTTAATGAGCCTATGTATTAAGTCTATTTAATAAGCCTTTTTAATAAGCCTATTTAATAAGTCTATTTAATAAGCCTATTTAATAAGCCTATTTAATATGCCTATTAATAAGCTTATTTAATACGCCTATTTAATACACCTATTTAATAAGTATTTAATGAGCCTATGTATTAAGTCTATTTAATAAGCCATTTTAATAAGCCTATTTAATAAGTATTTAATGAACCTATTTAATAAGCCTATTTATTGAGCCTATTTAATAAGCCTATTTATTGAGCCTATTTAATAAGACTATTTAATAAGCCTATTTAATAAGCCTATTTATTGAGCCTATTTAATAAGTCTATTTAATACGCCTATTTAATAAGCCTATTTAATAAGCCTATTTAATAAGCCTATTTATTGAGCCTATTTAATAAGTCTATTTAATAAGCCTATTTAATAAGCCTCTTTATTGAGCCTATTTAATAAGTCTATTTAATAAGCCTATTTAATAAGAATTTAATGAGCCTATTTAATCAGTCTATTTAATAGGCCTATTTAATAAGTCTAAGTTGCTGAAATAAGCCTATTTAATAAGCCTAAGTTTCTGAATGAGCCTATTTAATAAGCCTAAGTTGCTGAAATAAGCCTATTTAATAAGCCTAAGTTGCTGAATAAGCCTATTTAATAAGCCTAAGTTGCTGAATAAACCTATTTAATAAGTCTAAGTTGCTGAAATAAGCCTATTTAATAAGGCTATTTAATAAGCCTAAGTTGCTGAATAAGCCTATTTAATAAGTCTAAGTTTCTGAAATAAGGCTATTTAATAAGCCTAAGTTGCTGAAATAAGGCTATTTAATAAGTCTAAGTTGCTGAAATAAGCCTATTTAATAAGCCTAAGTTGCTGAAATAAGCCTATTTAATAAGGCTATTTAATAAGCATAAGTAAGCCTATTTTATAGGCCTATTTATTAAGCCTATTTATTGAGCCTATTTAATAAGTCTATTTAATAAGCCTATTTAATAGGCCTATTTAATAAGTCTAAGTTGCTGAAATAAGCCTATTTAATAATCCTAAGTTGCTGAAATAAGCCTATTTAATAAGGCTATTTAATAAGCATAAGTTGCTGAAATAAGCCTATTTAATAAGCTAAGTTGCTGTAATAAGGCTATTTAATAAGTCTAAGTTGCTAAAATAAGCCTATTGAATAAGCCTAAGTTGCTGAAATAAGCCTATTTAATAAGCTTAAGTTGCTGTAATAAGGCTATTTAATAAGTCTAAGTTGCTGAAATAAGGCTATTTAATAAGGCTATTTAATAAGCCTAAGTTGCTGAATAAGCCTATTTAATAAGCCTAAGTTGCTGAAATAAGCCTATTTAATAAGCCGAAGTTGCTGAAATAAGCCTATTTAATAAGCCTAAGTTGCTGTAATAAGGCTATTTAATGAGTCTAAGTTGCTGAAAAAAGCCTAATTAATAAGCCTAAGTTGCTAAAATAAGCCTATTTAATGAGGCTATTTAATAAGTCTATTTAATAAGCTTATTTAATAAGCCTATTTAATAAGCCTATTTAATAAGCATATTTAATACGTCTATTTAATAAGTCTATTTAATTAGCCTATTTAATAAGTATATAATGAGCCTATTTAATAAGCCTATTTATTGAGCCTATTTAATAAGCCTAATCATTGAGCCTATTTAATAAGCCTATTTATTGAGCCTATTTAATGAGCCTATTTATTGAGCCTATTTAATAAGACTATTTAATGAGCCTATTTAATAAGCCTATTTAATAAGTCTATTTAATACGCCTATTTAATAAGCCTATTTAATAAGCCGATTTAATAAGCCTATTTATGAAGCCTATTTAATGAGCCTATTTAATAGGCCTATTTATTGAGCCTGTTTAATAAGTATTTTAATAAGCCTGTTTAATAAGCCTATTTAATAAGTATTTAATTAGCCTATTTAATAAGCCTAAGTTGCTGAATAAGCCTATGTAATAAGCCTAAGCTCCTGAAAAAAGCCTATATAATAAGCCTATTTAATAAGCCTAAGTTGCTGAATAAGCCTATTTAATAAGCCTAAGTTTCTGAATTAAGCCTATTTAAAAATGCTATTTAATCAGTCTAAGTTGCTGAAATAAACCTGTTTAATAAGGCTATTTAATAAGCATAAGTTGCTGAAATAAGCCTATTTAATAAGCCTAAGTTGCTGAAATAAGCCTATTTAATGAGGCTATTTAATAAGTCTATTTAATAAGCCTATTTAATAAGCCTATTTAATAAGCCTATTAATAAGCCTATTTAATACGCCTATTTAATAAGCCTATTTAATACGCCTATTTATTAAGCCTATTTATTGAGCCTATTTAATAAGCCTATTTAATAAGCCTATTTAATAAGTCTATTTAATAAGCCTATTTAATAAGTCTATTTAATAAGTCTATTTAATAAGCCTATTTAATAAGTATTTAATGAGCCTATTTAATAAGCCTATTTATTGAGCCTATTTAATAAGCCTATTTATTGAGCCTATTTCATAAGCCTATTTAATAAGCCTATTTAATAAGCCTATTTATTGAGCCTATTTAATAAGTCTATGTAATAAGCCTATTTAATAAGCCTATTTAATAAGCCTATTTATTGAGCCTATTTAATAAGCCTATTTAATAAGCCTATTTAATAAGCCTCTTTATTGAGCCTATTTAATAAGTCTATTTAATAAGCCTATTTAATAAGCCTATTTATTGAGCCTATTTAATAAGCCTATTTATTGAGACTATTTAATAAGCCTATTTAATAAGTCTATTTAATAAGCCTATTTAATAGGCCTATTTAATAAGTCTAAGTTGCTGAAATAAGCCTATTTAATAAGAATAAATTGCTGAATAAGCCTATTTCATAAGCCTAAGTTGCAGAAATAAGTCTTTTTAATAAGTCTAAGTTGCTGAAATAAGCCTATTTAATAAGCCTTGGTTGCTGAAATAAGCCTATTTAATAAGGCTATTTAATAAGCCTAAGTTGCTGAATAAGCCTATTTAATACGCCTAAGTTGCTGAAATAAGCCTATTTAATAAGCCTAAGTTGCTGAAATACGCCTATTTAATAAGCTTAAGTTGCTGTAATAAGGCTATTTAATAAGTCTAAGTTGCTGAAAAAAGCCTAATTAATAAGCCTAAGTTGCTAAAATAAGCCTATTTAATGAGGCTATTTAATAAGTCTATTTAATAAGCCTATTTAATAAGCCTATTTAATAAGCCTATTTAATAAGCATATTGAATACGTCTATTTAATAAGTCTATTTAATAAGCCTATTTTATAGGCCTATTTAATAAGCCTATTTATTGAGCCTATTTAATAAGTCTATTTAATGAGCCTATTTAATAAGCATATTTAATAAGTATTTAATGAGCCTATTTAATAAGTCTATTTAATAAGCCTATTTAATAGGCCTATTTAATAAGTCTATGTTGCTGAAATAAGCCTATTTAATAATCCTAAGTTGCTGAAATTAGCCTATTTAATAAGGCTATTTAATAAGCATAAGTTGCTGAAATAAGCCTATTTAATAAGCTTAAGTTGCTGTAATAAGGCTATTTAATAAGTCTAAGTTGCTAAAATAAGCCTATTTAATAAGCCTAAGTTGCTGAAATAAGCCTATTTAATAAGCTTAAGTTGCTGTAATAAGGCTATTTAATAAGTCTAAGTTGCTGAAATAAGGCTATTTAATAAGGCTATTTAATAAGCCTAAGTTGCTGAATAAGCCTATTTAATAAGCCTAAGTTGCTGAAATAAGCCTATTTAATAAGCCTAAGTTGCTGAAAAAAGCCTAATTAATAAGCCTAAGTTGCTAAAATAAGCCTATTTAATGAGGCTATTTAATAAGTCTATTTAATAAGCCTATTTAATAAGTATTTAATGAGCCTATTTGATAAGCCTATTTATTGAGCCTATTTAATAATCCTATTTATTGAGCCTATTTCATAAGCCTATTTAATAAGCCTATTTAATAAGCCTATTTATTGAGCCTATTTAATAAGTCTATGTAATAAGCCTATTTAATAAGCCTATTTAATAAGCCTATTTAATAAGGCTATTTATTGAGCCTATTTAATAAGCCTATTTAATAAGCCTATTTAATAAGCCTCTTTATTGAGCCTATTTAATAAGTCTATTTAATAAGCCTATTTAATAAGCCTATTTATTGAGCCTATTTAATAAGCCTATTATTGAGCCTATTTAATAAGCCTATTTAATAAGTCTATTTAATAAGCCTATTTAATAGGCCTATTTAATAAGTCTAAGTTGCTGAAATAAGCCTATTTAATAAGACTAAATTGCTGAATAAGCCTATTTCATAAGCCTAAGTTGCAGAAATAAGTCTTTTTAATAAGTCTAAGTTGCTGAAATAAGCCTATTTAATAAGCCTTGGTTGCTGAAATAAGCCTATTTAATAAGGCTATTTAATAAGCCTAAGTTGCTGAATAAGCCTATTTAATAAGCCTAAGTTGCTGATATAAGCCTATTTAATAAGCCTAAGTTGCTGAAATACGCCTATTTAATAAGCTTAAGTTGCTGTAATAAGGCTATTTAATAAGTCTAAGTTGCTGAAAAAAGCCTAATTAATAAGCCTAAGTTGCTAAAATAAGCCTATTTAATGAGGCTATTTAATAAGTCTATTTAATAAGCCTATTTAATAAGCCTATTTAATAAGCCTATTTAATAAGCATATTGAATACGTCTATTTAATAAGTCTATTTAATAAGCCTATTTTATAGGCCTATTTAATAAGCCTATTTATTGAACCTATTTAATAAGTCTATTTAATGAGCCTATTTAATAAGCATATTTAATAAGTATTTAATGAGCCTATTTAATAAGTCTATTTAATAAGCCTATTTAATAGGCCTATTTAATAAGTCTAAGTTGCTGAAATAAGCCTATTTAATAATCCTAAGTTGCTGAAATAAGCCTATTTAATAAGGCTATTTAATAAGCATAAGTTGCTGAAATAAGCCTATTTAATAAGCTTAAGTTGCTGTAATAAGGCTATTTAATAAGTCTAAGTTGCTAAAATAAGCCTATTTAATAAGCCTAAGTTGCTGAAATAAGCCTATTTAATAAGCTTAAGTTGCTGTAATAAGGCTATTTAATAAGTCTAAGTTGCTGAAATAAGGCTATTTAATAAGGCTATTTAATAAGCCTAAGTTGCTGAATAAGCCTATTTAATAAGCCTAAGTTGCTGAAATAAGCCTATTTAATAAGCCTAAGTTGCTGAAAAAAGCCTAATTAATAAGCCTAAGTTGCTAAAATAAGCCTATTTAATGAGGCTATTTAATAAGTATATTTAATAAACCTATTTAATAAGTATTTAATGAGCCTATTTGATAAGCCTATTTATTGAGCCTATTTAATAATCCTATTTATTGAGCCTATTTCATAAGCCTATTTAATAAGCCTATTTAATAAGCCTATTTATTGAGCCTATTTAATAAGTCTATGTAATAAGCCTATTTAATAAGCCTATTTAATAAGCCTATTTAATAAGGCTATTTATTGAGCCTATTTAATAAGCCTATTTAATAAGCCTATTTAATAAGCCTCTTTATTGAGCCTATTTAATGAGTCTATTTAATAAGCCTATTTAATAAGCCTATTTATTGTGCCTATTTAATAAGCCTATTTATTGAGCCTATTTAATAAGCCTATTTAATAAGTCTATTTAATAAGCCTATTTAATAGGCCTATTTAATAAGTCTAAGTTGCTGAAATAAGCCTATTTAATAAGACTAAATTGCTGAATAAGCCTATTTCATAAGCTTAAGTTGCAGAAATAAGTCTTTTTAATAAGTCTAAGTTGCTGAAATAAGCCTATTTAATAAGCCTTGGTTGCTGAAATAAGCCTATTTAATAAGGCTATTTAATAAGCCTAAGTTGCTGAATAAGCCTATTTAATAAGCCTAAGTTGCTGAAATAAGCCTATTTAATAAGCCTAAGTTGCTGAAATACGCCTATTTAATAAGCTTAAGTTGCTGTAATAAGGCTATTTAATAAGTCTAAGTTGCTGAAAAAAGCCTAATTAATAAGCCTAAGTTGCTAAAATAAGCCTATTTAATGAGGCTATTTAATAAGTCTATTTAATAAGCCTATTTAATAAGCCTATTTAATAAGCCTATTTAATAAGCATATTGAATACGTCTATTTAATAAGTCTATTTAATAAGCCTATTTTATAGGCCTATTTAATAAGCCTATTTATTGAGCCTATTTAATAAGTCTATTTAATGAGCCTATTTAATAAGCATATTTAATAAGTATTTAATGAGCCTATTTAATAAGTCTATTTAATAAGCCTATTTAATAGGCCTATTTAATAAGTCTAAGTTGCTGAAATAAGCCTATTTAATAATCCTAAGTTGCTGAAATAAGCCTATTTAATAAGGCTATTTAATAAGCATAAGTTGCTGAAATAAGCCTATTTAATAAGCTTAAGTTTCTGTAATAAGGCTATTTAATAAGTCTAAGTTGCTAAAATAAGCCTATTTAATAAGCCTAAGTTGCTGAAATAAGCCTATTTAATAAGCTTAAGTTGCTGTAATAAGGCTATTTAATAAGTCTAAGTTGCTGAAATAAGGCTATTTAATAAGGCTATTTAACAAGCCTAAGTTGCTGAATAAGCCTATTTAATAAGCCTAAGTTGCTGAAATAAGCCTATTTAATAAGCCTAAGTTGCTGAAAAAAGCCAAATTAATAAGCCTAAGTTGCTAAAATAAGCCTATTTAATGAGGCTATTTAATAAGTCTATTTAATAAGCCTATTTAATAAGCCTATTTAATAAGCCTATTTAATAAGCATATTTAATACGTCTATTTAATAAGTCTATTTAATTCACCTATTTAATGAGTATATAATGAGCCTATTTAATAAGCCTATTTATTGAGCCTATTTAATAAGCCTAATTATTGAGCCTATTTAATAAGCCTATTTATTGAGCCTACTTAATGAGCCTATTTATTGAGCCTATTTAATAAGACTATTTAATGAGCCTATTTAATAAGCCTATTTAATAAGTCTATTTAATACGCCTATTTAATAAGCCTATTTAATAAGCCGATTTAATAAGCCTATTTATGAAGCCTATTTAATGAGCCTATTTAATAAGTATTTAATGAGCCTATTTAATAAGCCTAAGTTGCTGAATAAGCCTATTTAATAAGCCAAAGTTGCTGAAATAAGCCTATTTAATAAGCCTATTTAATAAGCCTAATTTGCTGAATAAGCCTCTTTAATAAGCCTAAGTTGCTGAAATAAGGCTATTTAATAAGGCTATTTAATAAGCCTAAGTTGCTGAATAAGCCTATTTAATAAGCCTAAGTTGCTGAAATAAGCCTATTTAATAAGCCTAAGTTGCTGAAAAAAGCCAAATTAATAAGCCTAAGTTGCTAAAATAAGCCTATTTAATGAGGCTATTTAATAAGTCTATTTAATAAGCCTATTTAATAAGCCTATTTAATAAGCCTATTTAATAAGCATATTTAATACGTCTATTTAATAAGTCTATTTAATTAGCCTATTTAATGAGTATATAATGAGCCTATTTAATAAGCCTATTTATTGAGCCTATTTAATAAGCCTAATTATTGAGCCTATTTAATAAGCCTATTTATTGAGCCTACTTAATGAGCCTATTTATTGAGCCTATTTAATAAGACTATTTAATGAGCCTATTTAATAAGCCTATTTAATAAGTCTATTTAATACGCCTATTTAATAAGCCTATTTAATAAGCCGATTTAATAAGCCTATTTATGAAGCCTATTTAATGAGCCTATTTAATAAGTATTTAATGAGCCTATTTAATAAGCCTAAGTTGCTGAATAAGCCTATTTAATAAGCCAAAGTTGCTGAAATAAGCCTATTTAATAAGCCTATTTAATAAGCCTAATTTGCTGAATAAGCCTCTTTAATAAGCCTAAGTTGCTGAAATAAGCCTATTTAATAAGTCTAAGTTGCTGAAATAAGGCTATTTAATAAGCCTACGTTGCTGAAATAAGCCTATTTAATAAGCCTAAGTTGCTGAAATAAGGCTATTTAATAAGTCTAAGTTGCTGAAATAAGGCTATTTAATAAGGCTATTTAATAAGCCTAAGTTGCTGAATAAGCCTATTTAATAAGCCTAACTTGCTGAAATAAGCCTATTTAATAAGCCTAAGTTGCTGAAAAAAGCCAAATTAATAAGCCTAAGTTGCTAAAATAAGCCTATTTAATGAGGCTATTTAATAAGTCTATTTAATAAGCCTATTTAATAAGCCTATTTAATAAGCCTATTTAATAAGCATATTTAATACGTCTATTTAATAAGTCTATTTAATTAGCCTATTTAATGAGTGTATAATAAGCCTATTTAATAAGCCTATTTATTGAGCCTATTTAATAAGCCTAATTATTGAGCCTATTTAATAAGCCTATTTATTGAACCTATTTAATGAGCCTATTTATTGAGCCTATTTAATAAGACTATTTAATGAGCCTATTTAATAAGCCTATTTAATAAGTCTATTTAATACGCCTATTTAATAAGCCTATTTAATAAGCCGATTTAATAAGCCTATTTATGAAGCCTATTTAATGAGCCTATTTAATAAGTATTTAATGAGCCTATTTAATAAGCCTAAGTTGCTGAATAAGCCTATTTAATAAGCCAAAGTTGCTGAAATAAGCCTATTTAATAAGCCTATTTAATAAGCCTAATTTGCTGAATAAGCCTCTTTAATAAGCCTAAGTTGCTGAAATAAGCCTATTTAATAAGTCTAAGTTGCTGAAATAAGGCTATTTAATAAGCCTAAGTTGCTGAAATAAGCCTATTTAATAAGCCTAAGTTGCTGAAATAAGGCTATTTAATAAGTCTAAGTTGCTGAAATAAGCCTATTTAATAAGCCTAAGTTGCTGAAATAAGTATATTTAATAAGCATAAGTTGCTGAAATAAGCCTATTTAATAAGTCTAAGTTGCTGAGATAAGGCTATTTAATAAGTCTAAGTTGCTGAAATAAGCCTATTTAATCAGCGTAAGTTGCTGAAATAAGCCTATTTAATAAGCCCAATTTGCTGAAATAAGCCTTTTTAATAAGGCTATTTAATACGCCTAAGTTGCTGAAATAAGCCTATTTAATAAGAGTAAGTTGCTGAAATACGGCTATTTAATAAGCCTAAGTTGCTGAAATAAGCCTATTTAATAAGCCAAAGTTGCTGAAATAAGCCTATTTAATAAGCCTAAGTTGCTGAATAAGCCTATTTAATAAGCCTAAGTTGCTGAAATAAGCCTATTTAATAAGTCTAAGTTGCTGAAATAAGGCTATTTAATAAGCCTAAGTTGCTGAAATAAGCCTATTTAATAAGCCTAAGTTGCTGAAATAAGGCTATTTAATAAGTCTAAGTTGCTGAAATAAGCCTATTTAATAAGCCTAAGTTGCTGAAATAAGTATATTTAATAAGCATAAGTTGCTGAAATAAGCCTATTTAATAAGTCTAAGTTGCTGAGATAAGGCTATTTAATAAGTCTAAGTTGCTGAAATAAGCCTATTTAATAAGCATACGTTGCTGAAATAAGCCTATTTAATAAGCCTAAGTTGCTGAAATAAGCCTATTTAAAAAGGCTATTTAATAAGCATAAGTTGCTGAAATACGCCAATTTAATAAGCCTAAGTTGCTGAAATAAGACTATTTAATATGGCAATTTAATAAGTCTAAGTTGCTGAAATAAACCATTTTAATAAGCCTAAGTTGCTAAAATAAGCCTAAGTTGCTTATTATATAGGCTTATTAAACAGGCTTATTAAATAGACTTATTAAACAGGCTCAATAAATAGGCCTATTAAATAGGCTCATTAAATAGGCTTCATAAATAGGCTTATTAAATCGGCTTATTAAATAGGCTTATTAAATAGACTTATTAAATAGGCTTATTAAATAGGCTCAATAAATAGGCCTATTAAATAGGCTCAATGAATAGGCTAATTAAATAGGCTCAATAAATAGGCTTTATTAAATAGACTCAATAAATAGGCTTATTAAATAGGCTCATTAAATACTTATTAAATAGGCTTATTAAATAGACTTATTAAATAGACTTATTAAATAGGCTTATTAAATAGACTTATTAAATAGGCTTATTAAAAAGGCTTATTAAATAGACTTATTAAATAGGCTTATTAAATAGACTTATTAAATAGGCTCAATAAATAGGCTTATTAAATAGGCTTATTAAATAGGCTCAATAAATGGGCTTATTAAATAGGCTCAATAAATAGGCTTATTAATTAGGCTCATTAAATACTTATTAAATAGGCTTATTAAATAGACTTATTAAATAGAGTTATTGAATAGGCTTATTAAATAGGCTTATGAAATAGGCTTATTAAATAGACTTATTAAATAGGCTTATGAAATAGGCTCAATTATTAAGCTTATTAAATAGGCTCAATAAATAGGCTTATTAAATAGGCTCAAAAATAGGCTTTTAAATAGGCTCAATAAATAGGCTTATTAAATAGGCTCATTAAATACTTATTAAATAGGCTTATTAAATAGACTTATTAAATAGACTTATTAAATAGGCTTATTAAATAGACTTATTAAATAGGCTTATTAAAAAGGCTTATTAAATAGACTTATTAAATAGGCTCATTAAATACTTATTAAATAGGTTTATAAATAGGCGTATTAAATAGGCTTATTAAATAGGCTTATTAAATAGGCTTATTAAATAGACTTATTAAATAGCCTCATTAAATAGGCTTATTTTAGCAACTTAGGCTTATTAAAATGGTTTATTTCAGCAACTTAGACTTATTAAATTGCCATATTAAATAGGCTTATTTCAGCAACATAGGCTTATTAAATTGGCGTATTTCAGCAACTTATGCTTATTAAATAGCCTTTTTAAATAGGCTTATTTCAGCAACTTAGGCTTATTAAATAGGCTTATTTCAGCAACGTATGCTTATTAAATAGGCTTATTTCAGCAACTTAGACTTATTAAATAGCCTTATCTCAGCAACTTAGACTTATTAAATAGGCTTATTTCAGCAACTTATGCTTATTAAATATACTTATTTCAGCAACTTAGGCTTATTAAATAGGCTTATTTCAGCAACTTAGACTTATTAAATAGCCTTATTTCAGCAACTTAGGCTTATTAAATAGGCTTATTTCAGCAACTTAGGCTTATTAAATAGCCTTATTTCAGCAACTTAGACTTATTAAATAGGCTTATTTCAGCAACTTAGGCTTATTAAATAGGCTTATTCAGCAACTTAGGCTTATTAAATAGGCTTATTAAATAGGCTTATTTCAGCAACTTTGGCTTATTAAATAGGCTTATTCAGCAACTTAGGCTTATTAAATAGGCTAATTAAATACTTATTAAATAGGCTTATTAAACAGGCTTATTAAATAGACTTATTAAACAGGCTCAATAAATAGGCCTATTAAATAGGCTCATTAAATAGGCTTCATAAATAGGCTTATTAAATCGGCTTATTAAATAGGCTTATTAAATAGACTTATTAAATAGGCTTATTAAATAGGCTCAATAAATAGGCCTATTAAATAGGCTCAATGAATAGGCTAATTAAATAGGCTCAATAAATAGGCTTTATTAAATAGACTCAATAAATAGGCTTATTAAATAGGCTCATTAAATACTTATTAAATAGGCTTATTAAATAGACTTATTAAATAGACTTATTAAATAGGCTTATTAAATAGACTTATTAAATAGGCTTATTAAAAAGGCTTATTAAATAGACTTATTAAATAGGCTCATTAAATACTTATTAAATAGGTTTATTAAATAGGCGTATTAAATAGGCTTATTAAATAGGCTCAATAAATAGGCTTATTAAATAGGCTTATTAAATAGGCTCAATAAATAGGCTTATTAAATAGCCTCAATAAATAGGCTCATTAAATAGGCTCAATAAATAGGCTTATTAAATAGGCTCATTAAATACTTATTAAATAGGCTTATTAAATAGATTTATTAATTAGACTTATTAAATAGGCTTATTAAATAGGCTTATTAAATAGACTTATTAAATAGCCTCATTAAATAGGCTTATTTTAGCAACTTAGGCTTATTTCAGCAACTTAGACTTATTAAATAGCCTTATTTCAGCAACTTAGGCTTATTAAATAGGCTTATTTCAGCAACTTAGGCTTATTAAATAGCCTTATTTCAGCAACTTAGACTTATTAAATAGGCTTATTCAGCAACTTAGGCTTAAATAGGCTTATTAAATAGGCTTATTAAATAGGCTTATTAAATAGGCTTATTAAATAAACTTATTAAATAGCCTCATTAAATAGGCTTATTTTAGCAACTTAGGCTTATTAAATAGGTTTATTTCAGCAACTTAGACTTATTAAATAGCCATATTAAATATGCTTATTTCAGCAACTTAGGCTTATTAAATAGGCTTATTTCAGCAACTTATGCTTATTAAATAGCCTTATTAAATAGGCTTATTTCAGCAACTTAGGATTATTAAATAGGCTTATTTCAGCAACTTAGACTTATTAAATAGGCCTATGAAATAGGCTTATTAAATAGACTTATTAAATAGGCTCATTAAATACTTATTAAATATGCTTATTAAATAGGCTTATTAAATAGGCCTATTAAATAGGCTTAGTAAATAGGCTCATTAAATAGACGTATTCAATATGCTTATTAAATAGTCTTATTAAATAGGCTTATTAAATAGGCTTATTAAATAGACTTATTAAATAGCCTCATTAAATAGGCTTATTTTAGCAACTTAGGCTTATTAATTAGGCTTTTTTCAGCAACTTAGGACTTATTAAATAGCCTTATTGCAGCAACTTAAGCTTATTAAATAGGCTTATTTCAGCAACTTAGGCTTATTAAATAGGCTTATTTCAGAAACTTAGGCTTATTAAATAGGCTTATTTCAGCAACCTAGACTTATTAAAAAGACTTATTTCAGCAACTTAGGCTTATGAAATAGGCTTATTCAGCAACTTAGCTTATTAAATAGGCTTATTTCAGCAACTTAGACTTATTAAATAGGCCTATTAAATAGGCTTATTAAATAGACTGATTAAATAGGCTCATTAAATACATATTAAATAGGCTTATTAAATAGATTTATTAATTAGACTTATTAAATAGGCTTATTAAATAGGCTTATTAAATAGGCTCATTAAATAGACTTATTAAATAGCCTCATTAAATAGCCATAATTTAGCAACTTCGGCTTATTAAATAGGCTTATTTAAGCAACTTAGACTTATTAAATAGCCTTATTTCAGCAACTTAGGCTTATTAAATAGGCTTATTTCAGCAACTTAGGCATATTAAATAGCCTTATTTCAGTAACTTAGACTTATTAAATAGGCTTATTCAGCAACTTAGGCTTAAATAGGCTTATTAAATAGGCTTATTAAATAGGCTTATTAAATAGGCTTATTAAATAAACTTATTAAATAGCCTCATTAAATAGGCTTATTTTAGCAACTTAGGCTTATTAAATAGCCATATTAAATATGCTTATTTCAGCAGCTTATGCTTATTAAATAGCCTTATTAAATAGGCTTATTTCAGCAACATTAGGATTATTAAATAGGCTTATTTCAGCAACTTAGACTTATTAAATAGGCCTAATAAATAGGCTTATTAAATAGACTTATTAAATAGGCTCATTAAATACTTATTAAATAGGCTTATTAAATAGGCTTATTAAATAGACTTATTAAATAGGCTCAATAAATAGGCGTATTAAATAGGCTTATTAAATAGGCTTATTAAATAGGCTTATTAAATATGCGTATTAAATAGACTTATTAAATAGGCTTATTAAATAGGCTCAATAAATAGGCTTATTAAATAGGTTCAATAAATAGGCTTATTAAATAGGCTCAATAAATAGGCTTATTAAATAGGCTCAATAAATAGGCTTATTAAATAGGCTCATTAAATACTTATTAAATAGGCTTATTAAATAGACTTATTAAATAGACTTATTAAATAGGCTTATTAAATAGACTTATTAAATAGGCTTATTAAAAAGGCTTATTAAATAGACGTATTAAACAGTCTCATTAAATACTTATTAAATAGGTTTATTAAATAGGCGTATTAAATAGGCTTATTAAATAGGCTCAATAAATAGGCTTATTAAATGGGCTTATTAAATAGGCTCATTAAATAGGCTTAATAAATAGGCTGATTAAATAGGCGTATTAAATAGGCTTATTAAATAGACTCATTAAATAGGCTTATTAAATAGCTCAATAAATAGGCTCATTAAATAGGCTCAATAAATAGGCTTTTTTAAATAGGCTCAATAATTAGGCTTATTAAATAGGCTCAATAAATAGGCTTATTAAATAGGCTCATTATATACTTATTAAATAGGCTTATTAAATAGACTTATTAAATAGACGTATTAAATATGCTTATTAAATCGGCTTATTAAATAGGCTTATTAAATAGGCTTATTAAATAGACTCATTAAATAGCCTCATTAAATAGGCTTATTTTAGCAACTTAGGCTTATTAATTAGGCTTTTTTCAGCAACTTAGACTTATTAAATAGCCTTATTACAGCAACTTAGGCTTATTAAATAGGCTTATTTCAGCAACTTAGGCTTATTAAATAGGCTTATTTCAGCAACTTAGGCTTATTAAATAGGCTTATTTCAGCAACTTAGGCTTATTAAATAGCCTTATTTCAGCAACTTAGACTTATTAAATAGGATTCTTCAGCAACTTAGGCTTAAATAGGCTTATTAAATAGGCTTATTAAATAGGTTTATTAAATAGGCTTATTAAATAAACTTATTAAATAGCCTCATTAAATAGGCTTATTTTAGCAACTTAGGCTTATTAAATAGGTTTATTTCAGCAACTTAGACTTATTAAATAGCCATATTAAATATGCTTATTTCAGCAACTTAGGCTTATTAAATAGGCTTATTTCAGCAGCTTATGCTTATTAAATAGCCTTATTAAATAGGCTTATTTCAGCAACTTAGGATTATTAAATAGGCTTATTACAGCAACTTAGACTTATTAAATAGGCCTATTAAATAGGCTTATTAAATAGACTTATTAAATAGGCTCATTAAATACTTATTAAATAGGCTTATTAAATAGACTGATTAAATAGGCTCAATAAATAGGCGTATTAAATAGGCTTATTAAATAGGCTTATTAAATAGGCTTATTAAATATGCGTATTAAATAGACTTATTAAATAGGCTTATTAAATAGGCTCAATAAATAGGCTTATTAAATAGGCTCAATAAATAGGCTTATTAAATAGACTCAATAAATAGGCTTATTAAATAGGCTCATTAAATACTTATTAAATAGGCTCATTAAATAGACTTATTAAATAGACTTATTAAATAGGCTTATTAAATAGACTTATTAAATAGGCTTATTAAAAAGGCTTATTAAATAGACTTATTAAACAGGCTCATTAAATACTTATTAAATAGGTTTATTAAATAGACTTATTAAATAGGCTTATTAAAAAGGCTTATTAAATAGACTTATTAAACAGGCTCATTAAATACTTATTAAATAGGTTTATTAAATAGGCATATTAAATAGGCTTATTAAATAGGCTCAATAAATAGGCTTATCAAATGGGCTTATTAAATAGACTCATTAAATAGCCTCATTAAATAGGCTTATTTTAGCAACTTATGCTTATTAATTAGGCTTTTTTCAGCAACTTAGACTTATTAAATAGCCTTATTACAGCAACTTAGGCTTATTAAATAGGCTTATTTCAGCAACTTAGGCTTATTAAATAGGCTTATTTCAGCAACTTAGGCTTATTAAATAGGCTTATTTCAGCAACTTAGGCTTATTAAATAGCCTTATTTCAGCAACTTAGACTTATTAAATAGGATTCTTCAGCAACTTAGGCTTAAATAGGCTTATTAAATAGGCTTATTAAATAGGTTTATTAAATAGGCTTATTAAATAGACTCATTAAATAGCCTCATTAAATAGGCTTATTTTAGCAACTTATGCTTATTAATTAGGCTTTTTTCAGCAACTTAGACTTATTAAATAGCCTTATTACAGCAACTTAGGCTTATTAAATAGGCTTATTTCAGCAACTTAGGCTTATTAAATAGGCTTATTTCAGCAACTTAGGCTTATTAAATAGGCTTATTTCAGCAACTTAGGCTTATTAAATAGCCTTATTTCAGCAACTTAGACTTATTAAATAGGATTCTTCAGCAACTTAGGCTTAAATAGGCTTATTAAATAGGCTTATTAAATAGGTTTATTAAATAGGCTCATTAAATAAACTTATTAAATAGCCTCATTAAATAGGCTTATTTTAGCAACTTAGGCTTATTAAATAGGTTTATTTCAGCAACTTAGACTTATTAAATAGCCATATTAAATATGCTTATTTCAGCAACTTAGGCTTATTAAATAGGCTTATTTCAGCAGCTTATGCTTATTAAATAGCGTTATTAAATAGGCTTATTTCAGCAACTTAGGATTATTAAATAGGCTTATTTCAGCAACTTAGACTTATTAAATAGGCCTATTAAATAGGCTTATTAAATAGACTAATTAAATAGGCTCATTAAATACTTATTGAATAGGCTTATTAAATAGACTGATTAAATAGGCTCAATAAATACGCGTATTAAATAGGCTTATTAAATAGGCTTATTAAATAGGCTTATTAAATAGGCTTATTAAATATGCGTATTAAATAGACTTATTAAATAGGCTTATTAAATAGGCTCAATAAATAGGCTTATTAAATAGGCTCAATAAATAGGCTTATTAAATAGACTCAATAAATAGGCTTATTAAATAGGCTCATTAAATACTTATTAAATAGGCTTATTAAATAGACTTGTTAAATAGACTTATTAAATAGGCTTATTAAATAGACTTATTAAACAGGCTCATTAAATACTTATTAAATAGGTTTATTAAATAGGCGTATTAAATAGGCTTATTAAATAGGCTCAATAAATAGGCTTATCAAATGGGCTTATTAAATAGGCTCTTTTAATAGGCTTAATAAATAGGCTTATTAAATAGGCTTATTAAATAGACTCATTAAATAGTCTTATTAAATAGGCTCAATAAATAGGCTCATTAAATAGGCTCAATAAATAGGCTTATTAAATAGGCTCAATAATTAGGCTTATTAAATAGGCTCAATAAATAGGCTTATTAAATAGGCTCAATAAATAGGCGTATTAAATAGGCTCATTAAATAATTATTAAATAGGCTTATTAAATAGACTTATTAAATAGACTTATTAAATAGGCTTATTAAATAGACTTATTAAATAGGCTTATTAAATAGACTCATTAAATAGTCTTATTAAATAGGCTCAATAAATAGGCTCATTAAATAGGCTCAATAAATAGGCTTATTAAATAGGCTCAATAATTAGGCTTATTAAATAGGCTCAATAAATAGGCTTATTAAATAGGCTCATTATATACTTATTAAATAGGCTTATTAAATATACTTATTAAATAGACGTATTAAATATGCTTATTAATTAGGCTTATTAAATAGGCTTATTAAATAGGCTTATTAAATAGACTTATTAAATAGCCTCATTAAATAGGCTTATTTTAGCAACTTAGGCTTATTAATTAGGCTTTTCACAACTTAGACTTATTAAATAGCCTTATTACAGCAACTTAAGCTTATTAAAGAGGCTTATTTCAGCAACTTAGGCTTATTAAATAGGCTTATTTCAGCAACTTAGGCTTATTAAATAGGCTTATTTAGCAACTTAGGCTTATTAAATAGCCTTATTAAATAGCCTTATTTCAGCAACTTAGACTTATTAAATAGCCCTATTACAGCAACTTAAGCTTATTAAATAGGCTTATTTCAGCAACTTAGGCTTATTAAATAGGCTTATTTTAGCAACTTAGGCTTATTAAATAGGTTTATTTCAGCAACTTATGCTTATTAAATAGCCTTATTAAATAGGCTTATTTCAGCAACTTACGATTATTAAATAGGCTTATTTCAGCAACTTAGACTTATTAAATAGGCCTATTAAATAGGCTTATTAAATAGACTTATTAAATAGGCTCATTAAATACTTATTAAATATGCTCATTAAATAGGCTTATTAAATAGACTTATTAAATAGGCTCAATAAATAGGCTTATTAAATAGGCCTATAAAATAGGCTTATTAAATAGACTTATTAAATAGACGTATTCAATATGCTTATTAAATGGGCTTATTAAATAGGCTTATTAAATAGGCTTATTAAATAGACTTATTAAATAGCCTCATTAAATAGGCTTATTTTAGCAACTTAGGCTTATTAATTAGGCTTTTTTCAGCAACTTAGACTTATTAAATAGCCTTATTACAGCAACTTAAGCTTATTAAATAGGCGTATTTCAGCAACTTAGGCTTATTAAATAGGCTTATTTCAGCAACTTAGGCTTATTAAATAGGCTTATTCAGCAACTTAGGCTTATTAAATAGCCTTATTAAATAGGCTTATTTCAGCAACCAAGGCTTATTAAATAGGCTTATTTCAGCAACTTAGACTTATTAAAAAGACTTATTTCTGCAACTTAGGCTTATGAAATAGGCTTATTCAGCAATTTAGTCTTATTAAATAGGCTTATTTCAGCAACTTAGACTTATTAAATAGGCCTATTAAATAGGCTTATTAAATAGACTGATTAAATAGGCTCATGAAATACTTATTAAATAGGCTTATTAAATAGGCTTATTAAATAGACTTATTAAATAGGCTCAATAAAGAGGCTTATTAAATAGGCTTATTAAATAGGCTTATTAAATAGGCTCAATAAATAGGCTTATTAAATAGGCTTATTAAATAGGCTTATTAAATAGGCTTATTACATAGACTTATTAAATAGGCTCAATAAATAGGCTTATTAAATAGGCTTATTAAATAGGCTTATTAAATAGGCTCAATAAATAGGCTTATTAAATACTTATTAAATAGGCTTATTAAATAGACTTATTAAATAGACTTATTAAATAGGCTTATTAAATAGACTTATTAAATAGGCTTATTAAATAGGCTTATTAAATAGGCTCAATAAATAGGCTTATTAAATAGGCTTATTAAATAGGCGTATTAAATAGGCTGAATAAATAGGCTTATTAAATAGACTTAATAAATAGACTTATTAAATAGGCTCAATAAATAGGCTTATTAAATAGGCTTATTAAATAGACTTATTAAATAGGCTCAATAAATAGGCTTATTAAATAGGCTTATTAAATAGGCTCAATAAATGGGCTTATTAAATAGGCTCAATAAATAGGCTTATTAATTAGGCTCATTAAATACTTATTAAATAGGCTTATTAAATAGACTTATTAAATAGTCTTATTCAAAAGGCTTATTAAATAGACTTATTAAATAGGCTCATTAAATACTTATTAAATAGGTTTATAAATAGGCGTATTAAATAGGCTTATTAAATAGGCTTATTAAATAGGCTTATTAAATAGACTTATTAAATAGCCTCATTAAATAGGCTTATTTTAGCAACTTAGGCTTATTAAAATGGTTTATTTCAGCAACTTAGACTTATTAAATTGCCATATTAAATAGGCTTATTTCAGCAACTTAGGCTTATTAAATTGGCGTATTTCAGCAACTTATGCTTATTAAATAGCCTTTTTAAATAGGCTTATTTCAGCAACTTAGGCTTATTAAATAGGCGTATTTCAGCAACGTATGCTTATTAAATAGGCTTATTTCAGCAACTTAGACTTATTAAATAGCCTTATCTCAGCAACTTAGACTTATTAAATAGGCTTATTTCAGCAACTTATGCTTATTAAATATACTTATTTCAGCAACTTAGGCTTATTAAATAGGCTTATTTCAGCAACTTAGACTTATTAAATAGCCTTATTTCAGCAACTTAGGCTTATTAAATAGGCTTATTTCAGCAACTTAGTCTTATTAAATAGCCTTATTTCAGCAACTTAGACTTATTAAATAGGCTTATTTCAGCAACTTAGGCTTATTAAATAGGCTTATTCAGCAACTTAGGCTTATTAAATAGGCTTATTAAATAGGCTTATTTCAGCAACTTTGGCTTATTAAATAGGCTTATTCAGCAACTTAGGCTTATTAAATAGGCTCATTAAATACTTATTAAATAGGCTTATTAAACAGGCTTATTAAATAGACTTATTAAACAGGCTCAATAAATAGGCTTATTAAATAGGCTCATTAAATAGGCTTCATAAATAGGCTTATTAAATCAGCTTATTAAATAGGCTTATTAAATAGGCATATTAAATAGACTTATTAAATAGGCTTTTTAAATAGGCTCAATAAATAGGCCTATTAAATAGGCTCAATAAATAGGCTAATTAAATAGGCTCAATAAATAGGCTTATTAAATAGACTCAATAAATAGGCTTATTAAATAGGCTCATTAAATACTTATTAAATAGGCTTATTCAGCAACTTAGGCTTATTAAATAGCCTTATTAAATAGGCTTATTTCAGCAACCAAGGCTTATTAAATAGGCTTATTTCAGCAACTTAGACTTATTAAAAAGACTTATTTCTGCAACTTAGGCTTATGAAATAGGCTTATTCAGCAATTTAGTCTTATTAAATAGGCTTATTTCAGCAACTTAGACTTATTAAATAGGCCTATTAAATAGGCTTATTAAATAGACTGATTAAATAGGCTCATGAAATACTTATTAAATAGGCTTATTTTGCAACTTAGGCGTATTAAATAGGCTTATTTCAGCAACTTAGGCTTATTAAATAGCCTTATTTCAGCAACTTAGACTTATTAAATAGGATTCTTCAGCAACTTAGGCTTAAATAGGCTTATTAAATAGGCTTATTAAATAGGTTTATTAAATAGGCTCATTAAATAAACTTATTAAATAGCCTCATTAAATAGGCTTATTTTAGCAACTTAGGCTTATTAAATAGGTTTATTTCAGCAACTTAGACTTATTAAATAGCCATATTAAATATGCTTATTTCAGCAACTTAGGCTTATTAAATAGGCTTATTTCAGCAACTTATGCTTATTAAATATACTTATTTCAGCAACTTAGGCTTATTAAATAGGCTTATTTCAGCAACTTAGACTTATTAAATAGGCCTATTAAATAGGATTATTAAATAGACTAATTAAATAGGCTCATTAAATACTTATTGAATAGGCTTATTAAATAGACTGATTAAATAGGCTCAATAAATACGCGTATTAAATAGGCTTATTAAATAGGCTTATTAAATAGGCTTATTAAATAGGCTTATTAAATATGCGTATTAAATAGACTTATTAAATAGGCTTATTAAATAGGCTCAATAAATAGGCTTATTAAATAGGCTCAATAAATAGGCTTATTAAATAGACTCAATAAATAGGCTTATTAAATAGGCTCATTAAATACTTATTAAATAGGCTTATTAAATAGACTTGTTAAATAGACTTATTAAATAGGCTTATTAAATAGACTTATTAAACAGGCTCATTAAATACTTATTAAATAGGTTTATTAAATAGGCGTATTAAATAGGCTTATTAAATAGGCTCAATAAATAGGCTTATCAAATGGGCTTATTAAATAGGCTCTTTTAATAGGCTTAATAAATAGGCTTATTAAATAGGCTTATTAAATAGACTCATTAAATAGTCTTATTAAATAGGCTCAATAAATAGGCTCATTAAATAGGCTCAATAAATAGGCTTATTAAATAGGCTCAATAATTAGGCTTATTAAATAGGCTCAATAAATAGGCTTATTAAATAGGCTCAATAAATAGGCGTATTAAATAGGCTCATTAAATAATTATTAAATAGGCTTATTAAATAGACTTATTAAATAGACTTATTAAATAGGCTTATTAAATAGACTTATTAAATAGGCTTATTAAATAGACTCATTAAATAGTCTTATTAAATAGGCTCAATAAATAGGCTCATTAAATAGGCTCAATAAATAGGCTTATTAAATAGGCTCAATAATTAGGCTTATTAAATAGGCTCAATAAATAGGCTTATTAAATAGGCTCATTATATACTTATTAAATAGGCTTATTAAATATACTTATTAAATAGACGTATTAAATATGCTTATTAATTAGGCTTATTAAATAGGCTTATTAAATAGGCTTATTAAATAGACTTATTAAATAGCCTCATTAAATAGGCTTATTTTAGCAACTTAGGCTTATTAATTAGGCTTTTTTCACAACTTTGACTTATTAAATAGCCTTATTACAGCAACTTAAGCTTATTAAAGAGGCTTATTTCAGCAACTTAGGCTTATTAAATAGGCTTATTTCAGCAACTTAGGCTTATTAAATAGGCTTATTTAGCAACTTAGGCTTATTAAATAGCCTTATTAAATAGCCTTATTTCAGCAACTTAGACTTATTAAATAGCCTTATTACAGCAACTTAAGCTTATTAAATAGGCTTATTTCAGCAACTTAGGCTTATTAAATAGGCTTATTTTAGCAACTTAGGCTTATTAAATAGGTTTATTTCAGCAACTTATGCTTATTAAATAGCCTTATTAAATAGGCTTATTTCAGCAACTTACGATTATTAAATAGGCTTATTTCAGCAACTTAGACTTATTAAATAGGCCTATTAAATAGGCTTATTAAATAGACTTATTAAATAGGCTCATTAAATACTTATTAAATATGCTCATTAAATAGGCTTATTAAATAGACTTATTAAATAGGCTCAATAAATAGGCTTATTAAATAGGCCTATAAAATAGGCTTATTAAATAGACTTATTAAATAGACGTATTCAATATGCTTATTAAATGGGCTTATTAAATAGGCTTATTAAATAGGCTTATTAAATAGACTTATTAAATAGCCTCATTAAATAGGCTTATTTTAGCAACTTAGGCTTATTAATTAGGCTTTTTTCAGCAACTTAGACTTATTAAATAGCCTTATTACAGCAACTTAAGCTTATTAAATAGGCGTATTTCAGCAACTTAGGCTTATTAAATAGGCTTATTTCAGCAACTTAGGCTTATTAAATAGGCTTATTCAGCAACTTAGGCTTATTAAATAGCCTTATTAAATAGGCTTATTTCAGCAACCAAGGCTTATTAAATAGGCTTATTTCAGCAACTTAGACTTATTAAAAAGACTTATTTCTGCAACTTAGGCTTATGAAATAGGCTTATTCAGCAATTTAGTCTTATTAAATAGGCTTATTTCAGCAACTTAGACTTATTAAATAGGCCTATTAAATAGGCTTATTAAATAGACTGATTAAATAGGCTCATGAAATACTTATTAAATAGGCTTATTAAATAGGCTTATTAAATAGACTTATTAAATAGGCTCAATAAAGAGGCTTATTAAATAGGCTTATTAAATAGGCTTATTAAATAGGCTCAATAAATAGGCTTATTAAATAGGCTTATTAAATAGGCTTATTAAATAGGCTTATTACATAGACTTATTAAATAGGCTCAATAAATAGGCTTATTAAATAGGCTTATTAAATAGGCTTATTAAATAGGCTCAATAAATAGGCTTATTAAATACTTATTAAATAGGCTTATTAAATAGACTTATTAAATAGACTTATTAAATAGGCTTATTAAATAGACTTATTAAATAGGCTTATTAAATAGGCTTATTAAATAGGCTCAATAAATAGGCTTATTAAATAGGCTTATTAAATAGGCGTATTAAATAGGCTGAATAAATAGGCTTATTAAATAGACTTAATAAATAGACTTATTAAATAGGCTCAATAAATAGGCTTATTAAATAGGCTTATTAAATAGACTTATTAAATAGGCTCAATAAATAGGCTTATTAAATAGGCTTATTAAATAGGCTCAATAAATGGGCTTATTAAATAGGCTCAATAAATAGGCTTATTAATTAGGCTCATTAAATACTTATTAAATAGGCTTATTAAATAGACTTATTAAATAGTCTTATTCAAAAGGCTTATTAAATAGACTTATTAAATAGGCTCATTAAATACTTATTAAATAGGTTTATAAATAGGCGTATTAAATAGGCTTATTAAATAGGCTTATTAAATAGGCTTATTAAATAGACTTATTAAATAGCCTCATTAAATAGGCTTATTTTAGCAACTTAGGCTTATTAAAATGGTTTATTTCAGCAACTTAGACTTATTAAATTGCCATATTAAATAGGCTTATTTCAGCAACTTAGGCTTATTAAATTGGCGTATTTCAGCAACTTATGCTTATTAAATAGCCTTTTTAAATAGGCTTATTTCAGCAACTTAGGCTTATTAAATAGGCGTATTTCAGCAACGTATGCTTATTAAATAGGCTTATTTCAGCAACTTAGACTTATTAAATAGCCTTATCTCAGCAACTTAGACTTATTAAATAGGCTTATTTCAGCAACTTATGCTTATTAAATATACTTATTTCAGCAACTTAGGCTTATTAAATAGGCTTATTTCAGCAACTTAGACTTATTAAATAGCCTTATTTCAGCAACTTAGGCTTATTAAATAGGCTTATTTCAGCAACTTAGTCTTATTAAATAGCCTTATTTCAGCAACTTAGACTTATTAAATAGGCTTATTTCAGCAACTTAGGCTTATTAAATAGGCTTATTCAGCAACTTAGGCTTATTAAATAGGCTTATTAAATAGGCTTATTTCAGCAACTTTGGCTTATTAAATAGGCTTATTCAGCAACTTAGGCTTATTAAATAGGCTCATTAAATACTTATTAAATAGGCTTATTAAACAGGCTTATTAAATAGACTTATTAAACAGGCTCAATAAATAGGCTTATTAAATAGGCTCATTAAATAGGCTTCATAAATAGGCTTATTAAATCAGCTTATTAAATAGGCTTATTAAATAGGCATATTAAATAGACTTATTAAATAGGCTTTTTAAATAGGCTCAATAAATAGGCCTATTAAATAGGCTCAATAAATAGGCTAATTAAATAGGCTCAATAAATAGGCTTATTAAATAGACTCAATAAATAGGCTTATTAAATAGGCTCATTAAATACTTATTAAATAGGCTTATTAAATAGACTTATTAAATAGACTTATTAAATAGGCTTATTAAATAGACTTATTAAATAGGCTTATTAAAAAGGCTTATTAAATAGACTTATTAAATACACTCATTAAATACTTATTAAATAGGTTTATTAAATAGGCGTATTAAATAGGCTTATTAAATAGGCTCAATAAATAGGCTTATTAAATAGGCTTATTAAATAGGCTCAATAAATAGGCTTATTAAATAGCCTCAATAAATAGGCTCATTAAATAGGCTCAATAAATAGGCTTATTAAATAGGCTCATTAAATACTTATTAAATAGGCTTATTAAATAGATTTATTAATTAGACTTATTAAATAGGCTTATTAAATAGGCTTATTAAATAGACTTATTAAATAGCCTCATTAAATAGGCTTATTTTAGCAACTTAGGCTTATTTCAGCAACTTAGACTTATTAAATAGCCTTATTTCAGCAACTTAGGCTTATTAAATAGGCTTATTTCAGCAACTTAGGCTTATTAAATAGCCTTATTTCAGCAACTTAGACTTATTAAATAGGCTTATTCAGCAACTTAGGCTTAAATAGGCTTATTAAATAGGCTTATTAAATAGGCTTATTAAATAGGCTTATTAAATAGACTTATTAAATAGGCTCATTAAATACTTATTAAATATGCTTATTAAATAGGCTTATTAAATAGACTTATTAAATAGGCTCAATAAATAGGCTTATTAAATAGGCCTATTAAATAGGCTTATTAAATAGACTTATTAAATAGACGTATTCAATATGCTTATTAAATAGTCTTATTAAATAGGCTTATTAAATAGGCTTATTAAATAGACTTATTAAATAGCCTCATTAAATAGGCTTATTTTAGCAACTTAGGCTTATTAATTAGGCTTTTTTCAGCAACTTAGGACTTATTAAATAGCCTTATTGCAGCAACTTACGCTTATTAAATAGGGTTATTTCAGCAACTTAGGCTTATTAAATAGGCTTATTTCAGAAACTTAGGCTTATTAAATAGGCTTATTCAGCAACTTAGGCTTATTAAATAGCCTTATTAAATAGGCTTATTTCAGCAACTTAGGCTTATTAAATAGGCTTATTTCAGCAAACTTAGACTTATTAAAAAGACTTATTTCAGCAACTTAGGCTTATAAAATAGGCTTATTCAGCAACTTAGCTTATTAAATAGGCTTATTTCAGCAACTTAGGCTTATTAAATAGCCTTATTAAATAGGCTTATTTCAGCAACTTAGGCTTATTAAATAGGCTTATTTCAGCAACTTAGGCTTATTAAATAGGCTTATTTCAGCAACTTAGGCTTATTAAATAGCCTTATTTCAGCAACTTAGACTTATTAAATAGGCTTATTCAGCAACTTAGGCTTAAATAGGCTTATTAAATAGGCTTATTAAATAGGCTTATTAAATAGGCTTATTAAATAGACTTATTAAATAGGCTCATTAAATACTTATTAAATATGCTTATTAAATAGGCTTATTAAATAGACTTATTAAATAGGCTCAATAAATAGGCTTATTAAATAGGCCTATTAAATAGGCTTATTAAATAGACTTATTAAATAGACGTATTCAATATGCTTATTAAATAGTCTTATTAAATAGGCTTATTAAATAGGCTTATTAAATAGACTTATTAAATAGCCTCATTAAATAGGCTTATTTTAGCAACTTAGGCTTATTAATTAGGCTTTTTTCAGCAACTTAGGACTTATTAAATAGCCTTATTGCAGCAAGTTACGCTTATTAAATAGGGTTATTTCAGCAACTTAGGCTTATTAAATAGGCTTATTTCAGAAACTTAGGCTTATTAAATAGGCTTATTCAGCAACTTAGGCTTATTAAATAGCCTTATTAAATAGGCTTATTTCAGCAACTTAGGCTTATTAAATAGGCTTATTTCAGCAAACTTAGACTTATTAAAAAGACTTATTTCAGCAACTTAGGCTTATGAAATAGGCTTATTCAGCAACTTAGCTTATTAAATAGGCTTATTTCAGCAACTTAGACTTATTAAATATGCCTATTAAATAGGCTTATTAAATAGACTGATTAAATAGGCTCATTAAATACATATTAAATAGGCTTATTAAATAGATTTATTAATTAGACTTATTAAATAGGCTTATTAAATAGGCTTATTAAATAGGCTCATTAAATAGACTTATTAAATAGCCTCATTAAATAGTCTTATTTTAGCAACTTAGGCTTATTAAATAGGCTTATTTCAGCAACTTAGGCATATTAAATAGACTTATTTCAGCAACTTAGACTTATTAAATAGGCTTATTCAGCAACTTAGGCTTAAATAGGCTTATTAAATAGGCTTATTAAATAGGCTTATTAAATAGGCTTATTAAATAAACTTATTAAATAGCCTCATTAAATAGGCTTATTTTAGCAACTTAGGCTTATTAAATAGCCTTATTAAATAGGCTTATTTCAGCAACATTAGGATTATTAAATAGGCTTATTTCAGCAACTTAGACTTAATAAATAGGCCTATTAAATAGGCTTATTAAATAGACTTATTAAATAGGCTCATTAAATACTTATTAAATAGGCATATTAAATAGGCTTATTAAATAGACTTATTAAATAGGCTCAATAAATAGGCGTATTAAATAGGCTTATTAAATAGGCTTATTAAATAGGCTTATTAAATATGCGTATTAAATAGACTTATTAAATAGGCTTATTAAATAGGCTCAATAAATAGGCTTATTAAATAGGCTCAATAAATAGGCTTATTAAATAGGCTCAATAAATAGGTTTATTAAATAGGCTCAATAAATAGGCTTATTAAATAGGCTCATTAAATACTTATTAAATAGACTTATTAAATAGACTTATTAAATAGACTTATTAAATAGGCTTATTAAATAGACTTATTAAATAGGCTTATTAAAAAGGCTTATTAAATAGACTTATTAAACAGGCTCATTAAATACTTATTAAATAGGTTTATTAAATAGGCGTATTAAATAGACTTATTAAATAGGCTCAATAAATAGGCTTATTAAATGGGCTTATTAAATAGGCTCATTAAATAGGCTTAATAAATAGGCTGATTAAATAGGCGTATTAAATAGGCTTATTAAATAGACTCATTAAATAGGCTTATTAAATAGGCTCAATAAATAGGCTCATTAAATAGGCTCAATAAATAGGCTCATTAAATAGGCTCAATAAATAGGCTTATTAAATAGGCTCAATAATTAGGCTTATTAAATAGGCTCAATAAATAGGCTTATTAAATAGGCTCATTATATACTTGTTAAATAGGCTTATTAAATAGATTTATTAAATAGACGTATTAAATATGCTTATTAAATCGGCTTATTAAATAGGCTTATTAAATAGGCTAATTAAATAGACTCATTAAATAGCCTCATTAAATAGGCTTATTTTAGCAACTTAGGTTTATTAATTAGGCTTTTTTCAGCAACTTAGACTTATTAAATAGCCTTATTACAGCAACTTAGGCTTATTAAATAGGCTTATTTCAGCAACTTAGGCTTATTAAATAGGCTTATTTCAGCAACTTAGGCTTATTAAATAGGCTTATTTCAGCAACTTAGGCTTATTAAATAGCCTTATTTCAGCAACTTAGACTTATTAAATAGGATTCTTCAGCAACTTAGGCTTAAATAGGCTTATTAAATAGGCTTATGAAATAGGTTTATTAAATAGGCTTATTAAATAAACTTATTAAATAGCCTCATTAAATAGGCTTATTTTAGCAACTTAGGCTTATTAAATAGGTTTATTTCAGCAACTTAGACTTATTAAATAGCCATATTAAATATGCTTATTTCAGCAACTTAGGCTTATTAAGTAGGCTTATTTCCGCAGCTTATGCTTATTAAATAGCCTTATTAAATAGGCTTATTTCAGCAACTTAGGATTATTAAATAGGCTTATTTCAGCAACTTAGACTTATTAAATAGGCCTATTAAATAGGCTTATTAAATAGACTTATTAAATAGGCTCATTAAATACTTATTAAATAGGCTTATTAAATAGACTGATTAAATAGGCTCAATAAATAGGCGTATTAAATAGGCTTATTAAATAGGCTTATTAAATAGGCTTATTAAATAGGCTTATTAAATATGCGTATTAAATAGACTTATTAAATAGGCTTATTAAATAGGCTCAATAAATAGGCGTATTAAATAGGCTCAATAAATAGGCTTATTAAATAGGCTCAATAAATAGACTTATTAAATAGCCTCATTAAATAGGCTTATTTTAGCAACTTAGGCTTATTAAAATGGTTTATTTCAGCAACTTAGACTTATTAAATTGCCATATTAAATAGGCTTATTTCAGCAACTTAGGCTTATTAAATTGGCGTATTTCAGCAACTTATGCTTATTAAATAGCCTTTTTAAATAGGCTTATTTCAGCAACTTAGGCTTATTAAATATGCTTATTTCAGCAACGTATGCTTATTAAATAGGCTTATTTCAGCAACTTAGACTTATTAAATAGCCTTATCTCAGCAACTTAGACTTATTAAATAGGCTTATTTCAGCAACTTATGCTTATTAAATATACTTATTTCAGCAACTTAGGCTTATTAAATAGGCTTATTTCAGCAACTTAGACTTATTAAATAGCCTTATTTCAGCAACTTAGGCTTATTAAATAGGCTTATTTCAGCAACTTAGTCTTATTAAATAGCCTTATTTCAGCAACTTAGACTTATTAAATAGGCTTATTTCAGCAACTTAGGCTTATTAAATAGGCTTATTCAGCAACTTAGGCTTATTAAATAGGCTTATTAAATAGGCTTATTTCAGCAACTTTGGCTTATTAAATAGGCTTATTCAGCAACTTAGGCTTATTAAATAGGCTCATTAAATACTTATTAAATAGGCTTATTAAACAGGCTTATTAAATAGACTTATTAAACAGGCTCAATAAATAGGCTTATTAAATAGGCTCATTAAATAGGCTTCATAAATAGGCTTATTAAATCAGCTTATTAAATAGGCTTATTAAATAGGCATATTAAATAGACTTATTAAATAGGCTTTTTAAATAGGCTCAATAAATAGGCTTATTAAATAGGCTCATTAAATACTTATTAAATAGGCTTATTAAATAGACTTATTAAATAGACTTATTAAATAGGCTTATTAAATAGACTTATTAAATAGGCTTATTAAAAAGGCTTATTAAATAGACTTATTAAATACGCTCATTAAATACTTATTAAATAGGTTTATTAAATAGGCGTATTAAATAGGCTTATTAAATAGGCTCAATAAATAGGCTTATTAAATAGGCTTATTAAATAGGCTCAATAAATAGGCTTATTAAATAGCCTCAATAAATAGGCTCATTAAATAGGCTCAATAAATAGGCTTATTAAATAGGCTCATTAAATACTTATTAAATAGGCTTATTAAATAGATTTATTAATTAGACTTATTAAATAGGCTTATTAAATAGGCTTATTAAATAGACTTATTAAATAGCCTCATTAAATAGGCTTATTTTAGCAACTTAGGCTTATTTCAGCAACTTAGACTTATTAAATAGCCTTATTTCAGCAACTTAGGCTTATTAAATAGGCTTATTTCAGCAACTTAGGCTTATTAAATAGCCTTATTTCAGCAACTTAGACTTATTAAATAGGCTTATTCAGCAACGTAGGCTTAAATAGGCTTATTAAATAGGCTTATTAAATAGGCTTATTAAATAGACTTATTAAATAGGCTCATTAAATACTTATTAAATATGCTTATTAAATAGGCTTATTAAATAGACTTATTAAATAGGCTCAATAAATAGGCTTATTAAATAGGCCTATTAAATAGGCTTATTAAATAGACTTATTAAATAGACGTATTCAATATGCTTATTAAATAGTCTTATTAAATAGGCTTATTAAATAGGCTTATTAAATAGACTTATTAAATAGCCTCATTAAATAGGCTTATTTTAGCAACTTAGGCTTATTAATTAGGCTTTTTTCAGCAACTTAGGACTTATTAAATAGCCTTATTGCAGCAACTTACGCTTATTAAATAGGGTTATTTCAGCAACTTAGGCTTATTAAATAGGCTTATTTCAGAAACTTAGGCTTATTAAATAGGCTTATTCAGCAACTTAGGCTTATTAAATAGCCTTATTAAATAGGCTTATTTCAGCAACTTAGGCTTATTAAATAGGCTTATTTCAGCAAACTTAGACTTATTAAAAAGACTTATTTCAGCAACTTAGGCTTATGAAATAGGCTTATTCAGCAACTTAGCTTATTAAATAGGCTTATTTCAGCAACTTAGACTTATTAAATATGCCTATTAAATAGGCTTATTAAATAGACTGATTAAATAGGCTCATTAAATACATATTAAATAGGCTTATTAAATAGATTTATTAATTAGACTTATTAAATAGGCTTATTAAATAGGCTTATTAAATAGGCTCATTAAATAGACTTATTAAATAGCCTCATTAAATAGTCATATTTTAGCAACTTAGGCTTATTAAATAGGCTTATTTAAGCAACTTAGACTTATTAAATAGCCTTATTTCAGCAACTTAGGCTTATTAAATAGGCTTATTTCAGCAACTTAGGCATATTAAATAGACTTATTTCAGCAACTTAGACTTATTAAATAGGCTTATTCAGCAACTTAGGCTTAAATAGGCTTATTAAATAGGCTTATTAAATAGGCTTATTAAATAGGCTTATTAAATAAACTTATTAAATAGCCTCATTAAATAGGCTTATTTTAGCAACTTAGGCTTATTAAATAGCCTTATTAAATAGGCTTATTTCAGCAACATTAGGATTATTAAATAGGCTTATTTCAGCAACTTAGACTTATTAAATAGGCCTATTAAATAGGCTTATTAAATAGACTTATTAAATAGGCTCATTAAATACTTATTAAATAGGCATATTAAATAGGCTTATTAAATAGACTTATTAAATAGGCTCAATAAATAGGCGTATTAAATAGGCTTATTAAATAGGCTTATTAAATAGGCTTATTAAATATGCGTATTAAATAGACTTATTAAATAGGCTTATTAAATAGGCTCAATAAATAGGCTTATTAAATAGGCTCAATAAATAGGCTTATTAAATAGGCTCAATAAATAGGCTTATTAAATAGGCTCAATAAATAGGCTTATTAAATAGGCTCATTAAATACTTATTAAATAGACTTATTAAATAGACTTATTAAATAGACTTATTAAATAGGCTTATTAAATAGACTTATTAAATAGGCTTATTAAAAAGGCTTATTAAATAGACTTATTAAACAGGCTCATTAAATACTTATTAAATAGGTTTATTAAATAGGCGTATTAAATAGACTTATTAAATAGGCTCAATAAATAGGCTTATTAAATGGGCTTATTAAATAGGCTCATTAAATAGGCTTAATAAATAGGCTGATTAAATAGGCGTATTAAATAGGCTTATTAAATAGACTCATTAAATAGGCTTATTAAATAGGCTCAATAAATAGGCTCATTAAATAGGCTCAATAAATAGGCTCATTAAATAGGCTCAATAAATAGGCTTATTAAATAGGCTCAATAATTAGGCTTATTAAATAGGCTCAATAAATAGGCTTATTAAATAGGCTCATTATATACTTGTTAAATAGGCTTATTAAATAGATTTATTAAATAGACGTATTAAATATGCTTATTAAATCGGCTTATTAAATAGGCTTATTAAATAGGCTTATTAAATAGACTCATTAAATAGCCTCATTAAATAGGCTTATTTTAGCAACTTAGGTTTATTAATTAGGCTTTTTTCAGCAACTTAGACTTATTAAATAGCCTTATTACAGCAACTTAGGCTTATTAAATAGGCTTATTTCAGCAACTTAGGCTTATTAAATAGGCTTATTTCAGCAACTTAGGCTTATTAAATAGGCTTATTTCAGCAACTTAGGCTTATTAAATAGCCTTATTTCAGCAACTTAGACTTATTAAATAGGATTCTTCAGCAACTTAGGCTTAAATAGGCTTATTAAATAGGCTTATGAAATAGGTTTATTAAATAGGCTTATTAAATAAACTTATTAAATAGCCTCATTAAATAGGCTTATTTTAGCAACTTAGGCTTATTAAATAGGTTTATTTCAGCAACTTAGACTTATTAAATAGCCATATTAAATATGCTTATTTCAGCAACTTAGGCTTATTAAGTAGGCTTATTTCCGCAGCTTATGCTTATTAAATAGCCTTATTAAATAGGCTTATTTCAGCAACTTAGGATTATTAAATAGGCTTATTTCAGCAACTTAGACTTATTAAATAGGCCTATTAAATAGGCTTATTAAATAGACTTATTAAATAGGCTCATTAAATACTTATTAAATAGGCTTATTAAATAGACTGATTAAATAGGCTCAATAAATAGGCGTATTAAATAGGCTTATTAAATAGGCTTATTAAATAGGCTTATTAAATAGGCTTATTAAATATGCGTATTAAATAGACTTATTAAATAGGCTTATTAAATAGGCTCAATAAATAGGCTTATTAAATAGGCTCAATAAATAGGCTTATTAAATAGGCTCAATAAATAGACTTATTAAATAGCCTCATTAAATAGGCTTATTTTAGCAACTTAGGCTTATTAAAATGGTTTATTTCAGCAACTTAGACTTATTAAATTGCCATATTAAATAGGCTTATTTCAGCAACTTAGGCTTATTAAATTGGCGTATTTCAGCAACTTATGCTTATTAAATAGCCTTTTTAAATAGGCTTATTTCAGCAACTTAGGCTTATTAAATAGGCTTATTTCAGCAACGTATGCTTATTAAATAGGCTTATTTCAGCAACTTAGACTTATTAAATAGCCTTATCTCAGCAACTTAGACTTATTAAATAGGCTTATTTCAGCAACTTATGCTTATTAAATATACTTATTTCAGCAACTTAGGCTTATTAAATAGGCTTATTTCAGCAACTTAGACTTATTAAATAGCCTTATTTCAGCAACTTAGGCTTATTAAATAGGCTTATTTCAGCAACTTAGTCTTATTAAATAGCCTTATTTCAGCAACTTAGACTTATTAAATAGGCTTATTTCAGCAACTTAGGCTTATTAAATAGGCTTATTCAGCAACTTAGGCTTATTAAATAGGCTTATTAAATAGGCTTATTTCAGCAACTTTGGCTTATTAAATAGGCTTATTCAGCAACTTAGGCTTATTAAATAGGCTCATTAAATACTTATTAAATAGGCTTATTAAACAGGCTTATTAAATAGACTTATTAAACAGGCTCAATAAATAGGCTTATTAAATAGGCTCATTAAATAGGCTTCATAAATAGGCTTATTAAATCAGCTTATTAAATAGGCTTATTAAATAGGCATATTAAATAGACTTATTAAATAGGCTTTTTAAATAGGCTCAATAAATAGGCCTATTAAATAGGCTCAATAAATAGGCTAATTAAATAGGCTCAATAAATAGGCTTATTAAATAGACTCAATAAATAGGCTTATTAAATAGGCTCATTAAATACTTATTAAATAGGCTTATTAAATAGACTTATTAAATAGACTTATTAAATAGGCTTATTAAATAGACTTATTAAATAGGCTTATTAAAAAGGCTTATTAAATAGACTTATTAAATACGCTCATTAAATACTTATTAAATAGGTTTATTAAATAGGCGTATTAAATAGGCTTATTAAATAGGCTCAATAAATAGGCTTATTAAATAGGCTTATTAAATAGGCTCAATAAATAGGCTTATTAAATAGCCTCAATAAATAGGCTCATTAAATAGGCTCAATAAATAGGCTTATTAAATAGGCTCATTAAATACTTATTAAATAGGCTTATTAAATAGATTTATTAATTAGACTTATTAAATAGGCTTATTAAATAGGCTTATTAAATAGACTTATTAAATAGCCTCATTAAATAGGCTTATTTTAGCAACTTAGGCTTATTTCAGCAACTTAGACTTATTAAATAGCCTTATTTCAGCAACTTAGGCTTATTAAATAGGCTTATTTCAGCAACTTAGGCTTATTAAATAGCCTTATTTCAGCAACTTAGACTTATTAAATAGGCTTATTCAGCAACTTAGGCTTAAATAGGCTTATTAAATAGGCTTATTAAATAGGATTATTAAATAGGCTTATTAAATAGACTTATTAAATAGGCTCATTAAATACTTATTAAATATGCTTATTAAATAGGCTTATTAAATAGACTTATTAAATAGGCTCAATAAATAGGCTTATTAAATAGGCCTATTAAATAGGCTTAATAAATAGACTTATTAAATAGACGTATTCAATATGCTTATTAAATAGTCTTATTAAATAGGCTTATTAAATAGGCTTATTAAATAGACTTATTAAATAGCCTCATTAAATAGGCTTATTTTAGCAACTTAGGCTTATTAATTAGGCTTTTTTCAGCAACTTAGGACTTATTAAATAGCCTTATTGCAGCAACTTACGCTTATTAAATAGGGTTATTTCAGCAACTTAGGCTTATTAAATAGGCTTATTTCAGAAACTTAGGCTTATTAAATAGGCTTATTCAGCAACTTAGGCTTATTAAATAGCCTTATTAAATAGGCTTATTTCAGCAACTTAGGCTTATTAAATAGGCTTATTTCAGCAACTTAGACTTATTAAAAAGACTTATTTCAGCAACTTAGGCTTATGAAATAGGCTTATTCAGCAACTTAGCTTATTAAATAGGCTTATTTCAGCAACTTAGACTTATTAAATATGCCTATTAAATAGGCTTATTAAATAGACTGATTAAATAGGCTCATTAAATACATATTAAATAGGCTTATTAAATAGATTTATTAATTAGACTTATTAAATAGGCTTATTAAATAGGCTTATTAAATAGGCTCATTAAATAGACTTATTAAATAGCCTCATTAAATAGTCTTATTTTAGCAACTTAGGCTTATTAAATAGGCTTATTTAAGCAACTTAGACTTATTAAATAGCCTTATTTCAGCAACTTAGGCTTATTAAATAGGCTTATTTCAGCAACTTAGGCATATTAAATAGACTTATTTCAGCAACTTAGACTTATTAAATAGGCTTATTCAGCAACTTAGGCTGAAATAGGCTTATTAAATAGGCTTATTATATAGGCTTATTAAATAGGCTTATTAAATAGACTTATTAAATAGACGTATTAAATATGCTTATTAAATCGGCTTATTAAATAGGCTTATTAAATAGGCTTATTAAATAGACTCATTAAATAGCCTCATTAAATAGGCTTATTTTAGCAACTTAGGTTTATTAATTAGGCTTTTTTCAGCAACTTAGACTTATTAAATAGCCTTATTACAGCAACTTAGGCTTATTAAATAGGCTTATTTCAGCAACTTAGGCTTATTAAATAGGCTTATTTCAGCAACTTAGGATTATTAAATAGGCTTATTTCAGCAACTTAGACTTATTAAATAGGCCTATTAAATAGGCTTATTAAATAGACTTATTAAATAGGCTCATTAAATACTTATTAAATAGGCTTATTAAATAGACTGATTAAATAGGCTCAATAAATAGGCGTATTAAATAGGCTTATTAAATAGGCTTATTAAATAGGCTTATTAAATAGGCTTATTAAATATGCGTATTAAATAGACTTATTAAATAGGCTTATTAAATAGGCTCAATAAATAGGCTTATTAAATAGGCTCAATAAATAGGCTTATTAAATAGGCTCAATAAATAGACTTATTAAATAGCCTCATTAAATAGTCTTATTTTAGCAACTTAGGCTTATTAAAATGGTTTATTTCAGCAACTTAGACTTATTAAATTGCCATATTAAATAGGCTTATTTCAGCAACTTAGGCTTATTAAATTGGCGTATTTCAGCAACTTATGCTTATTAAATAGCCTTTTTAAATAGGCTTATTTCAGCAACTTAGGCTTATTAAATAGGCTTATTTCAGCAACGTATGCTTATTAAATAGGCTTATTTCAGCAACTTAGACTTATTAAATAGCCTTATCTCAGCAACTTAGACTTATTAAATAGGCTTATTTCAGCAACTTATGCTTATTAAATATACTTATTTCAGCAACTTAGGCTTATTAAATAGGCTTATTTCAGCAACTTAGACTTATTAAATAGCCTTATTTCAGCAACTTAGGCTTATTAAATAGGCTTATTTCAGCAACTTAGTCTTATTAAATAGCCTTATTTCAGCAACTTAGACTTATTAAATAGGCTTATTTCAGCAACTTAGGCTTATTAAATAGGCTTATTCAGCAACTTAGGCTTATTAAATAGGCTTATTAAATAGGCTTATTTCAGCAACTTTGGCTTATTAAATAGGCTTATTCAGCAACTTAGGCTTATTAAATAGGCTCATTAAATACTTATTAAATAGGCTTATTAAACAGGCTTATTAAATAGACTTATTAAACAGGCTCAATAAATAGGCTTATTAAATAGGCTCATTAAATAGGCTTCATAAATAGGCTTATTAAATCAGCTTATTAAATAGGCTTATTAAATAGGCATATTAAATAGACTTATTAAATAGGCTTTTTAAATAGGCTCAATAAATAGGCTTATTAAATAGGCTCATTAAATACTTATTAAATAGGCTTATTAAATAGACTTATTAAATAGACTTATTAAATAGGCTTATTAAATAGACTTATTAAATAGGCTTATTAAAAAGGCTTATTAAATAGACTTATTAAATACGCTCATTAAATACTTATTAAATAGGTTTATTAAATAGGCGTATTAAATTGGCTTATTAAATAGGCTCAATAAATAGGCTTATTAAATAGGCTTATTAAATAGGCTCAATAAATAGGCTTATTAAATAGCCTCAATAAATAGGCTCATTAAATAGGCTCAATAAATAGGCTTATTAAATAGGCTCATTAAATACTTATTAAATAGGCTTATTAAATAGATTTATTAATTAGACTTATTAAATAGGCTTATTAAATAGGCTTATTAAATAGACTTATTAAATAGCCTCATTAAATAGGCTTATTTTAGCAACTTAGGCTTATTTCAGCAACTTAGACTTATTAAATAGCCTTATTTCAGCAACTTAGGCTTATTAAATAGGCTTATTTCAGCAACTTAGGCTTATTAAATAGCCTTATTTCAGCAACTTAGACTTATTAAATAGGCTTATTCAGCAACTTAGGCTTAAATAGGCTTATTAAATAGGCTTATTAAATAGGATTATTAAATAGGCTTATTAAATAGACTTATTAAATAGGCTCATTAAATACTTATTAAATATGCTTATTAAATAGGCTTATTAAATAGACTTATTAAATAGGCTCAATAAATAGGCTTATTAAATAGGCCTATTAAATAGGCTTATTAAATAGACTTATTAAATAGACGTATTCAATATGCTTATTAAATAGTCTTATTAAATAGGCTTATTAAATAGGCTTATTAAATAGACTTATTAAATAGCCTCATTAAATAGGCTTATTTTAGCAACTTAGGCTTATTAATTAGGCTTTTTTCAGCAACTTAGGACTTATTAAATAGCCTTATTGCAGCAACTTACGCTTATTAAATAGGGTTATTTCAGCAACTTAGGCTTATTAAATAGGCTTATTTCAGAAACTTAGGCTTATTAAATAGGCTTATTCAGCAACTTAGGCTTATTAAATAGCCTTATTAAATAGGCTTATTTCAGCAACTTAGGCTTATTAAATAGGCTTATTTCAGCAACTTAGACTTATTAAAAAGACTTATTTCAGCAACTTAGGCTTATGAAATAGGCTTATTCAGCAACTTAGCTTATTAAATAGGCTTATTTCAGCAACTTAGGATTATTAAATAGGCTTATTTCAGCAACTTAGACTTATTAAATAGGCCTATTAAATAGGCTTATTAAATAGACTTATCAAATAGGCTCATTAAATACTTATTAAATAGGCTTATTAAATAGACTGATTAAATAGGCTCAATAAATAGGCGTATTAAATAGGCTTATTAAATAGGCTTATTAAATAGGCTTATTAAATAGGCTTATTAAATATGCGTATTAAATAGACTTATTAAATAGGCTTATTAAATAGGCTCAATAAATAGGCTTATTAAATAGGCTCAATAAATAGGCTTATTAAATAGGCTCAATAAATAGACTTATTAAATAGCCTCATTAAATAGGCTTATTTTAGCAACTTAGGCTTATTAAAATGGTTTATTTCAGCAACTTAGACTTATTAAATTGCCATATTAAATAGGCTTATTTCAGCAACTTAGGCTTATTAAATTGGCGTATTTCAGCAACTTATGCTTATTAAATAGCCTTTTTAAATAGGCTTATTTCAGCAACTTAGGCTTATTAAATAGGCTTATTTCAGCAACGTATGCTTATTAAATAGGCTTATTTCAGCAACTTAGACTTATTAAATAGCCTTATCTCAGCAACTTAGACTTATTAAATAGGCTTATTTCAGCAACTTATGCTTATTAAATATACTTATTTCAGCAACTTAGGCTTATTAAATAGGCTTATTTCAGCAACTTAGACTTATTAAATAGCCTTATTTCAGCAACTTAGGCTTATTAAATAGGCTTATTTCAGCAACTTAGTCTTATTAAATAGCCTTATTTCAGCAACTTAGACTTATTAAATAGGCTTATTTCAGCAACTTAGGCTTATTAAATAGGCTTATTCAGCAACTTAGGCTTATTAAATAGGCTTATTAAATAGGCTTATTTCAGCAACTTTGGCTTATTAAATAGGCTTATTCAGCAACTTAGGCTTATTAAATAGGCTCATTAAATACTTATTAAATAGGCTTATTAAACAGGCTTATTAAATAGACTTATTAAACAGGCTCAATAAATAGGCTTATTAAATAGGCTCATTAAATAGGCTTCATAAATAGGCTTATTAAATCAGCTTATTAAATAGGCTTATTAAATAGGCAATTTAAATAGACTTATTAAATAGGCTTTTTAAATAGGCTCAATAAATAGGCTTATTAAATAGGCTCATTAAATACTTATTAAATAGGCTTATTAAATAGACTTATTAAATAGACTTATTAAATAGGCTTATTAAATAGACTTATTAAATAGGCTTATTAAAAAGGCTTATTAAATAGACTTATTAAATACGCTCATTAAATACTTATTAAATAGGTTTATTAAATAGGCGTATTAAATAGGCTTATTAAATAGGCTCAATAAATAGGCTTATTAAATAGGCTTATTAAATAGGCTCAATAAATAGGCGTATTAAATAGGCTTATTAAATAGGCTTATTAAATAGGCTTATTAAATAGGCTTATTAAATATGCGTATTAAATAGACTTATTAAATAGGCTTATTAAATAGGCTCAATAAATAGGCTTATTAAATAGGCTCAATAAATAGGCTTATTAAATAGGCTCAATAAATAGACTTATTAAATAGCCTCATTAAATAGGCTTATTTTAGCAACTTAGGCTTATTAAAATGGTTTATTTCAGCAACTTAGACTTATTAAATTGCCATATTAAATAGGCTTATTTCAGCAACTTAGGCTTATTAAATTGGCGTATTTCAGCAACTTATGCTTATTAAATAGCCTTTTTAAATAGGCTTATTTCAGCAACTTAGGCTTATTAAATAGGCTTATTTCAGCAACGTATGCTTATTAAATAGGCTTATTTCAGCAACTTAGACTTATTAAATAGCCTTATCTCAGCAACTTAGACTTATTAAATAGGCTTATTTCAGCAACTTATGCTTATTAAATATACTTATTTCAGCAACTTAGGCTTATTAAATAGGCTTATTTCAGCAACTTAGACTTATTAAATAGCCTTATTTCAGCAACTTAGGCTTATTAAATAGCCTTATTTCAGCAACTTAGACTTATTAAATAGGCTTATTTCAGCAACTTAGGCTTATTAAATAGGCTTATTCAGCAACTTAGGCTTTTTAAATAGGCTTATTAAATAGGCTTATTTCAGCAACTTTGGCTTATTAAATAGGCTTATTCAGCAACTTAGGCTTATTAAATAGGCTCATTAAATACTTATTAAATAGGTTTATTAAATAGGCGTATTAAATAGGCTTATTAAATAGGCTCAATAAATAGGCTTATTAAATAGGCTTATTAAATAGGCTCAATAAATAGGCTTATTAAATAGCCTCAATAAATAGGCTCATTAAATAGGCTCAATAAATAGGCTTATTAAATAGGCTCATTAAATACTTATTAAATAGGCTTATTAAATAGATTTATTAATTAGACTTATTAAATAGGCTTATTAAATAGGCTTATTAAATAGACTTATTAAATAGCCTCATTAAATAGGCTTATTTTAGCAACTTAGGCTTATTTCAGCAACTTAGACTTATTAAATAGCCTTATTTCAGCAACTTAGGCTTATTAAATAGGCTTATTTCAGCAACTTAGGCTTATTAAATAGCCTTATTTCAGCAACTTAGACTTATTAAATAGGCTTATTCAGCAACTTAGGCTTAAACAGGCTCAATAAATAGGCTTATTAAATAGGCTCATTAAATAGGCTTCATAAATAGGCTTATTAAATCAGCTTATTAAATAGGCTTATTAAATAGGCATATTAAATAGACTTATTAAATAGGCTTTTTAAATAGGCTCAATAAATAGGCTTATTAAATAGGCTCATTAAATACTTATTAAATAGGCTTATTAAATAGACTTATTAAATAGACTTATTAAATAGGCTTATTAAATAGACTTATTAAATAGGCTTATTAAAAAGGCTTATTAAATAGACTTATTAAATACGCTCATTAAATACTTATTAAATAGGTTTATTAAATAGGCGTATTAAATAGGCTTATTAAATAGGCTCAATAAATAGGCTTATTAAATAGGCTTATTAAATAGGCTCAATAAATAGGCGTATTAAATAGGCTTATTAAATAGGCTTATTAAATAGGCTTATTAAATAGGCTTATTAAATATGCGTATTAAATAGACTTATTAAATAGGCTTATTAAATAGGCTCAATAAATAGGCTTATTAAATAGGCTCAATAAATAGGCTTATTAAATAGGCTCAATAAATAGACTTATTAAATAGCCTCATTAAATAGGCTTATTTTAGCAACTTAGGCTTATTAAAATGGTTTATTTCAGCAACTTAGACTTATTAAATTGCCATATTAAATAGGCTTATTTCAGCAACTTAGGCTTATTAAATTGGCGTATTTCAGCAACTTATGCTTATTAAATAGCCTTTTTAAATAGGCTTATTTCAGCAACTTAGGCTTATTAAATAGGCTTATTTCAGCAACGTATGCTTATTAAATAGGCTTATTTCAGCAACTTAGACTTATTAAATAGCCTTATCTCAGCAACTTAGACTTATTAAATAGGCTTATTTCAGCAACTTATGCTTATTAAATATACTTATTTCAGCAACTTAGGCTTATTAAATAGGCTTATTTCAGCAACTTAGACTTATTAAATAGCCTTATTTCAGCAACTTAGGCTTATTAAATAGCCTTATTTCAGCAACTTAGACTTATTAAATAGGCTTATTTCAGCAACTTAGGCTTATTAAATAGGCTTATTCAGCAACTTAGGCTTTTTAAATAGGCTTATTAAATAGGCTTATTTCAGCAACTTTGGCTTATTAAATAGGCTTATTCAGCAACTTAGGCTTATTAAATAGGCTCATTAAATACTTATTAAATAGGTTTATTAAATAGGCGTATTAAATAGGCTTATTAAATAGGCTCAATAAATAGGCTTATTAAATAGGCTTATTAAATAGGCTCAATAAATAGGCTTATTAAATAGCCTCAATAAATAGGCTCATTAAATAGGCTCAATAAATAGGCTTATTAAATAGGCTCATTAAATACTTATTAAATAGGCTTATTAAATAGATTTATTAATTAGACTTATTAAATAGGCTTATTAAATAGGCTTATTAAATAGACTTATTAAATAGCCTCATTAAATAGGCTTATTTTAGCAACTTAGGCTTATTTCAGCAACTTAGACTTATTAAATAGCCTTATTTCAGCAACTTAGGCTTATTAAATAGGCTTATTTCAGCAACTTAGGCTTATTAAATAGCCTTATTTCAGCAACTTAGACTTATTAAATAGGCTTATTCAGCAACTTAGGCTTAAATAGGCTTATTAAATAGGCTTATTAAATAGGATTATTAAATAGGCTTATTAAATAGACTTATTAAATAGGCTCATTAAATACTTATTAAATATGCTTATTAAATAGGCTTATTAAATAGACTTATTAAATAGGCTCAATAAATAGGCTTATTAAATAGGCCTATTAAATAGGCTTATTAAATAGACTTATTAAATAGACGTATTCAATATGCTTATTAAATAGTCTTATTAAATAGGCTTATTAAATAGGCTTATTAAATAGACTTATTAAATAGCCTCATTAAATAGGCTTATTTTAGCAACTTAGGCTTATTAATTAGGCTTTTTTCAGCAACTTAGGACTTATTAAATAGCCTTATTGCAGCAACTTACGCTTATTAAATAGGGTTATTTCAGCAACTTAGGCTTATTAAATAGGCTTATTTCAGAAACTTAGGCTTATTAAATAGGCTTATTCAGCAACTTAGGCTTATTAAATAGCCTTATTAAATAGGCTTATTTCAGCAACTTAGGCTTATTAAATAGGCTTATTTCAGCAACTTAGACTTATTAAAAAGACTTATTTCAGCAACTTAGGCTTATGAAATAGGCTTATTCAGCAACTTAGCTTATTAAATAGGCTTATTTCAGCAACTTAGGATTATTAAATAGGCTTATTTCAGCAACTTAGACTTATTAAATAGGCCTATTAAATAGGCTTATTAAATAGACTTATTAAATAGGCTCATTAAATACTTATTAAATAGGCTTATTAAATAGACTGATTAAATAGGCTCAATAAATAGGCGTATTAAATAGGCTTATTAAATAGGCTTATTAAATAGGCTTATTAAATAGGCTTATTAAATATGCGTATTAAATAGACTTATTAAATAGGCTTATTAAATAGGCTCAATAAATAGGCTTATTAAATAGGCTCAATAAATAGACTTATTAAATAGCCTCATTAAATAGGCTTATTTTAGCAACTTAGGCTTATTAAAATGGTTTATTTCAGCAACTTAGACTTATTAAATTGCCATATTAAATAGGCTTATTTCAGCAACTTAGGCTTATTAAATTGGCGTATTTCAGCAACTTATGCTTATTAAATAGCCTTTTTAAATAGGCTTATTTCAGCAACTTAGGCTTATTAAATAGGCTTATTTCAGCAACGTATGCTTATTAAATAGGCTTATTTCAGCAACTTAGACTTATTAAATAGCCTTATCTCAGCAACTTAGACTTATTAAATAGGCTTATTTCAGCAACTTATGCTTATTAAATATACTTATTTCAGCAACTTAGGCTTATTAAATAGGCTTATTTCAGCAACTTAGACTTATTAAATAGCCTTATTTCAGCAACTTAGGCTTATTAAATAGGCTTATTTCAGCAACTTAGTCTTATTAAATAGCCTTATTTCAGCAACTTAGACTTATTAAATAGGCTTATTTCAGCAACTTAGGCTTATTAAATAGGCTTATTCAGCAACTTAGGTTTATTAAATAGGCTTATTAAATAGGCTTATTTCAGCAACTTTGGCTTATTAAATAGGCTTATTCAGCAACTTAGGCTTATTAAATAGGCTCATTAAATACTTATTAAATAGGCTTATTAAACAGGCTTATTAAATAGACTTATTAAACAGGCTCAATAAATAGGCTTATTAAATAGGCTCATTAAATAGGCTTCATAAATAGGCTTATTAAATCAGCTTATTAAATAGGCTTATTAAATAGGCATATTAAATAGACTTATTAAATAGGCTTTTTAAATAGGCTCAATAAATAGGCTTATTAAATAGGCTCATTAAATACTTATTAAATAGGCTTATTAAATAGACTTATTAAATAGACTTATTAAATAGGCTTATTAAATAGACTTATTAAATAGGCTTATTAAAAAGGCTTATTAAATAGACTTATTAAATACGCTCATTAAATACTTATTAAATAGGTTTATTAAATAGGCGTATTAAATAGGCTTATTAAATAGGCTCAATAAATAGGCTTATTAAATAGGCTTATTAAATAGGCTCAATAAATAGGCTTATTAAATAGCCTCAATAAATAGGCTCATTAAATAGGCTCAATAAATAGGCTTATTAAATAGGCTCATTAAATACTTATTAAATAGGCTTATTAAATAGATTTATTAATTAGACTTATTAAATAGGCTTATTAAATAGGCTTATTAAATAGACTTATTAAATAGCCTCATTAAATAGGCTTATTTTAGCAACTTAGGCTTATTTCAGCAACTTAGACTTATTAAATAGCCTTATTTCAGCAACTTAGGCTTATTAAATAGGCTTATTTCAGCAACTTAGGCTTATTAAATAGCCTTATTTCAGCAACTTAGACTTATTAAATAGGCTTATTCAGCAACTTAGGCTTAAATAGGCTTATTAAATAGGCTTATTAAATAGGATTATTAAATAGGCTTATTAAATAGACTTATTAAATAGGCTCATTAAATACTTATTAAATATGCTTATTAAATAGGCTTATTAAATAGACTTATTAAATAGGCTCAATAAATAGGCTTATTAAATAGGCCTATTAAATAGGCTTATTAAATAGACTTATTAAATAGACGTATTCAATATGCTTATTAAATAGTCTTATTAAATAGGCTTATTAAATAGGCTTATTAAATAGACTTATTAAATAGCCTCATTAAATAGGCTTATTTTAGCAACTTAGGCTTATTAATTAGGCTTTTTTCAGCAACTTAGGACTTATTAAATAGCCTTATTGCAGCAACTTACGCTTATTAAATAGGGTTATTTCAGCAACTTAGGCTTATTAAATAGGCTTATTTCAGAAACTTAGGCTTATTAAATAGGCTTATTCAGCAACTTAGGCTTATTAAATAGCCTTATTAAATAGGCTTATTTCAGCAACTTAGGCTTATTAAATAGGCTTATTTCAGCAACTTAGACTTATTAAAAAGACTTATTTCAGCAACTTAGGCTTATGAAATAGGCTTATTCAGCAACTTAGCTTATTAAATAGGCTTATTTCAGCAACTTAGACTTATTAAATATGCCTATTAAATAGGCTTATTAAATAGACTGATTAAATAGGCTCATTAAATACATATTAAATAGGCTTATTAAATAGATTTATTAATTAGACTTATTAAATAGGCTTATTAAATAGGCTTATTAAATAGGCTCATTAAATAGACTTATTAAATAGCCTCATTAAATAGTCTTATTTTAGCAACTTAGGCTTATTAAATAGGCTTATTTAAGCAACTTAGACTTATTAAATAGCCTTATTTCAGCAACTTAGGCTTATTAAATAGGCTTATTTCAGCAACTTAGGCATATTAAATAGACTTATTTCAGCAACTTAGACTTATTAAATAGGCTTATTCAGCAACTTAGGCTTAAATAGGCTTATTAAATAGGCTTATTAAATAGGCTTATTAAATAGGCTTATTAAATAGACTTATTAAATAGACGTATTAAATATGCTTATTAAATCGGCTTATTAAATAGGCTTATTAAATAGGCTTATTAAATAGACTCATTAAATAGCCTCATTAAATAGGCTTATTTTAGCAACTTAGGTTTATTAATTAGGCTTTTTTCAGCAACTTAGACTTATTAAATAGCCTTATTTCAGCAACTTAGGATTATTAAATAGGCTTATTTCAGCAACTTAGACTTATTAAATAGGCCTATTAAATAGGCTTATTAAATAGACTTATTAAATAGGCTCATTAAATACTTATTAAATAGGCTTATTAAATAGACTGATTAAATAGGCTCAATAAATAGGCGTATTAAATAGGCTTATTAAATAGGCTTATTAAATAGGCTTATTAAATAGGCTTATTAAATATGCGTATTAAATAGACTTATTAAATAGGCTTATTAAATAGGCTCAATAAATAGGCTTATTAAATAGGCTCAATAAATAGGCTTATTAAATAGGCTCAATAAATAGACTTATTAAATAGCCTCATTAAATAGGCTTATTTTAGCAACTTAGGCTTATTAAAATGGTTTATTTCAGCAACTTAGACTTATTAAATTGCCATATTAAATAGGCTTATTTCAGCAACTTAGGCTTATTAAATTGGCGTATTTCAGCAACTTATGCTTATTAAATAGCCTTTTAAAATAGGCTTATTTCAGCAACTTAGGCTTATTAAATAGGCTTATTTCAGCAACGTATGCTTATTAAATAGGCTTATTTCAGCAACTTAGACTTATTAAATAGCCTTATCTCAGCAACTTAGACTTATTAAATAGGCTTATTTCAGCAACTTATGCTTATTAAATATACTTATTTCAGCAACTTAGGCTTATTAAATAGGCTTATTTCAGCAACTTAGACTTATTAAATAGCCTTATTTCAGCAACTTAGGCTTATTAAATAGGCTTATTTCAGCAACTTAGTCTTATTAAATAGCCTTATTTCAGCAACTTAGACTTATTAAATAGGCTTATTTCAGCAACTTAGGCTTATTAAATAGGCTTATTCAGCAACTTAGGCTTATTAAATAGGCTTATTAAATAGGCTTATTTCAGTAACTTTGGCTTATTAAATAGGCTTATTCAGCAACTTAGGCTTATTAAATAGGCTCATTAAATACTTATTAAATAGGCTTATTAAACAGGCTTATTAAATAGACTTATTAAACAGGCTCAATAAATAGGCTTATTAAATAGGCTCATTAAATAGGCTTCATAAATAGGCTTATTAAATCAGCTTATTAAATAGGCTTATTAAATAGGCATATTAAATAGACTTATTAAATAGGCTTTTTAAATAGGCTCAATAAATAGGCTTATTAAATAGGCTCATTAAATACTTATTAAATAGGCTTATTAAATAGACTTATTAAATAGACTTATTAAATAGGCTTATTAAATAGACTTATTAAATAGGCTTATTAAAAAGGCTTATTAAATAGACTTATTAAATACGCTCATTAAATACTTATTAAATAGGTTTATTAAATAGGCGTATTAAATAGGCTTATTAAATAGGCTCAATAAATAGGCTTATTAAATAGGCTTATTAAATAGGCTCAATAAATAGGCTTATTAAATAGCCTCAATAAATAGGCTCATTAAATAGGCTCAATAAATAGGCTTATAAAATAGGCTCATTAAATACTTATTAAATAGGCTTATTAAATAGATTTATTAATTAGACTTATTAAATAGGCTTATTAAATAGGCTTATTAAATAGACTTATTAAATAGCCTCATTAAATAGGCTTATTTTAGCAAATTAGGCTTATTTCAGCAACTTAGACTTATTAAATAGCCTTATTTCAGCAACTTAGGCTTATTAAATATGCTTATTTCAGCAACTTAGGCTTATTAAATAGCCTTATTTCAGCAACTTAGACTTATTAAATAGGCTTATTCAGCAACTTAGGCTTAAATAGGCTTATTAAATAGGATTATTAAATAGGCTTATTAAATAGGCTTATTAAATAGACTTATTAAATAGGCTCATTAAATACTTATTAAATATGCTTATTAAATATGCTTATTAAATAGACTTATTAAATAGGCTCAATAAATAGGCTTATTAAATAGGCTTATTAAATAGGCTTATTAAATAGACTTATTAAATAGACGTATTCAATATGCTTATTAAATAGTCTTATTAAATAGGCTTATTAAATAGGTTTATTAAATAGACTTATTAAATAGCCTCATTAAATAGGCTTATTCAACAACTTAGGCTTATTAAATAGGCTTATTTCAGCAACCTAGACTTATTAAAAAGACTTATTTCAGCAACTTAGGCTTATGAAATAGGCTTATTCAGCAACTTAGCTTATTAAATAGGCTTATTTCAGCAACTTAGACTTATTAAATATGCCTATTAAATAGGCTTATTAAATAGACTGATTAAATAGGCTCATTAAATACATATTAAATAGGCTTATTAAATAGATTTATTAATTAGACTTATTAAATAGGCTTATTAAATAGGCTTATTAAATAGGCTCATTAAATAGACTTATTAAATAGCCTCATTAAATAGTCTTATTTTAGCAACTTAGGCTTATTAAATAGGCTTATTTAAGCAACTTAGACTTATTAAATAGCCTTATTTCAGCAACTTTCAGGCTTTTTTCAGCAACTTAGGACTTATTAAATAGCCTTATTGCAGCAACTTACGCTTATTAAATAGGGTTATTTCAGCAACTTAGGCTTATTATATAGGCTTATTTCAGAAACTTAGGCTTATTAAATAGCCTTATTAAATAGGCTTATTTCAGAAACTTAGGCTTATTAAATAGCCTTATTTCAGCAACTTAGACTTATTAAAAAGACTTATTTCAGCAACTTAGGCTTATGAAATAGGCTTATTCAGCAACTTAGCTTATTAAATAGGCTTATTTCAGCAACTTAGACTTATTAAATATGCCTATTAAATAGGCTTATTAAATAGACTGATTAAATAGGCTCATTAAATACATATTAAATAGGCTTATTAAATAGATTTATTAATTAGACTTATTAAATAGGCTTATTAAATAGGCTTATTAAATAGGCTCATTAAATAGACTTATTAAATAGCCTCATTAAATAGTCTTATTTTAGCAACTTAGGCTTATTAATAGGCTTATTTAAGCAACTTAGACTTATTAAATAGCCTTATTTCAGCAACTTAGGCTTATTAAATAGGCTTATTTCAGCAACTTAGGCATATTAAATAGACATTTCAGCAACTTAGACTTATTAAATAGGCTTATTCAGCAACTTAGGCTTAAATAGGCTTATTAAATAGGCTTATTAAATAGGCTTATTAAATAGGCTTATTAAATAAACTTATTAAATAGCCTCATTAAATAGGCTTATTTTAGCAACTTAGGCTTATTAAATAGCCTTATTAAATAGGCTTATTTCAGCAACATTAGGATTATTAAATAGGCTTATTTCAGCAACTTAGACTTATTAAATAGGCCTATTAAATAGGCTTATTAAATAGACTTATTAAATAGGCTCATTAAATACTTATTAAATAGGCTTATTAAATAGGCTTATTAAATAGACTTATTAAATAGGCTCAATAAATAGGCGTATTAAATAGGCTTATTAAATAGGCTTATTAAATAGGCTTATTAAATATGTGTATTAAATAGACTTATTAAATAGGCTTATTAAATAGGCTCAATAAATAGGCTTATTAAATAGGCTCAATAAATAGGCTTATTAAATAGGCTCAATAAATAGGCTTATTAAATAGGCTCAATAAATAGGCTTATTAAATAGGCTCATTAAATACTTATTAAATAGGCTTATTAAATAGACTTATTAAATAGACTTATTAAATAGGCTTATTAAATAGACTTATTAAATAGGCTTATTAAAAAGGCTTATTAAATAGACTTATTAAACAGGCTCATTAAATACTTATTAAATAGGTTTATTAAATAGGCGTATTAAATAGACTTATTAAACAGGCTCAATAAATAGGCTTATTAAATGGGCTTATTAAATAGGCTCATTAAATAGGCTTAATAAATAGGCTGATTAAATAGGCGTATTAAATAGGCTTATTAAATAGACTCATTAAATAGGCTTATTAAATAGGCTCAATAAATAGGCTCATTAAATAGGCTCAATAAATAGGCTTATTAAATAGGCTCAATAATTAGGCTTATTAAATAGGCTCAATAAATAGGCTTATTAAATAGGCTCATTATATACTTGTTAAATAGGCTTATTAAATAGACTTATTAAATAGACGTATTAAATATGCTTATTAAATCGGCTTATTAAATAGGCTTATTAAATAGGCTTATTAAATAGACTCATTAAATAGCCTTATTAAATAGGCTTATTTCAGCAACTTAGGCTTATTAAATAGGCTTATTTCAGCAACTTAGACTTATTAAAAAGACTTATTTCAGCAACTTAGGCTTATGAAATAGGCTTATTCAGCAACTTAGCTTATTAAATAGGCTTATTTCAGCAACTTAGACTTATTAAATATGCCTATTAAATAGGCTTATTAAATAGACTGATTAAATAGGCTCATTAAATACATATTAAATAGGCTTATTAAATAGATTTATTAATTAGACTTATTAAATAGGCTTATTAAATAGGCTTATTAAATAGGCTCATTAAATAGACTTATTAAATAGCCTCATTAAATAGTCTTATTTTAGCAACTTAGGCTTATTAAATAGGCTTATTTAAGCAACTTAGACTTATTAAATAGCCTTATTTCAGCAACTTTCAGGCTTTTTTCAGCAACTTAGGACTTATTAAATAGCCTTATTGCAGCAACTTACGCTTATTAAATAGGGTTATTTCAGCAACTTAGGCTTATTATATAGGCTTATTTCAGAAACTTAGGCTTATTAAATAGCCTTATTAAATAGGCTTATTTCAGAAACTTAGGCTTATTAAATAGCCTTATTTCAGCAACTTAGACTTATTAAAAAGACTTATTTCAGCAACTTAGGCTTATGAAATAGGCTTATTCAGCAACTTAGCTTATTAAATAGGCTTATTTCAGCAACTTAGACTTATTAAATATGCCTATTAAATAGGCTTATTAAATAGACTGATTAAATAGGCTCATTAAATACATATTAAATAGGCTTATTAAATAGATTTATTAATTAGACTTATTAAATAGGCTTATTAAATAGGCTTATTAAATAGGCTCATTAAATAGACTTATTAAATAGCCTCATTAAATAGTCTTATTTTAGCAACTTAGGCTTATTAATAGGCTTATTTAAGCAACTTAGACTTATTAAATAGCCTTATTTCAGCAACTTAGGCTTATTAAATAGGCTTATTTCAGCAACTTAGGCATATTAAATAGACATTTCAGCAACTTAGACTTATTAAATAGGCTTATTCAGCAACTTAGGCTTAAATAGGCTTATTAAATAGGCTTATTAAATAGGCTTATTAAATAGGCTTATTAAATAGGCTTATTAAATAAACTTATTAAATAGCCTCATTAAATAGGCTTATTTTAGCAACTTAGGCTTATTAAATAGCCTTATTAAATAGGCTTATTTCAGCAACATTAGGATTATTAAATAGGCTTATTTCAGCAACTTAGACTTATTAAATAGGCCTATTAAATAGGCTTATTAAATAGACTTATTAAATAGGCTCATTAAATACTTATTAAATAGGCTTATTAAATAGGCTTATTAAATAGACTTATTAAATAGGCTCAATAAATAGGCGTATTAAATAGGCTTATTAAATAGGCTTATTAAATAGGCTTATTAAATATGTGTATTAAATAGACTTATTAAATAGGCTTATTAAATAGGCTCAATAAATAGGCTTATTAAATAGGCTCAATAAATAGGCTTATTAAATAGGCTCAATAAATAGGCTTATTAAATAGGCTCAATAAATAGGCTTATTAAATAGGCTCATTAAATACTTATTAAATAGGCTTATTAAATAGACTTATTAAATAGACTTATTAAATAGGCTTATTAAATAGACTTATTAAATAGGCTTATTAAAAAGGCTTATTAAATAGACTTATTAAACAGGCTCATTAAATACTTATTAAATAGGTTTATTAAATAGGCGTATTAAATAGACTTATTAAACAGGCTCAATAAATAGGCTTATTAAATGGGCGTATTAAATAGGCTCATTAAATAGGCTTAATAAATAGGCTGATTAAATAGGCGTATTAAATAGGCTTATTAAATAGACTCATTAAATAGGCTTATTAAATAGGCTCAATAAATAGGCTCATTAAATAGGCTCAATAAATAGGCTTATTAAATAGGCTCAATAATTAGGCTTATTAAATAGGCTCAATAAATAGGCTTATTAAATAGGCTCATTATATACTTGTTAAATAGGCTTATTAAATAGACTTATTAAATAGACGTATTAAATATGCTTATTAAATCGGCTTATTAAATAGGCTTATTAAATAGGCTTATTAAATAGACTCATTAAATAGCCTCATTAAATAGGCTTATTTTAGCAACTTAGGTTTATTAATTAGGCTTTTTTCAGCAACTTAGACTTATTAAACAGCCTTATTACAGCAACTTAGGCTTATTAAATAGGCTTATTTCAGCAACTTAGGCTTATTAAATAGGCTTATTTCAGCAACTTAGGCTTATTAAATAGGCGTATTTCAGCAACTTAGGCTTATTAAATAGCCTTATTTCAGCAACTTAGACTTATTAAATAGGATTCTTCAGCAACTTAGGCTTAAATAGGCTTATTAAATAGGCTTATGAAATAGGTTTATTAAATAGGCTTATTAAATAAACTTATTAAATAGCCTCATTAAATAGGCTTATTTTAGCAACTTAGGCTTATTAAATAGGTTTATTTCAGCAACTTAGACTTATTAAATAGCCATATTAAATATGCTTATTTCAGCAACTTAGGCTTATTAAGTAGGCTTATTTCCGCAGCTTATGCTTATTAAATAGCCTTATTAAATAGGCTTATTTCAGCAATTTAGGATTATTAAATAGGCTTATTTCAGCAACTTAGACTTATTAAATAGGCCTATTAAATAGGCTTATTAAATAGACTTATTAAATAGGCTCATTAAATACTTATTAAATAGGCTTATTAAATAGACTGATTAAATAGGCTCAATAAATAGGCGTATTAAATAGGCTCATTAAATAGGCTTATTAAATAGGCTTATTAAATAGGCTTATTAAATATGCGTATTAAATAGACTTATTAAATAGGCTTATTAAATAGGCTCAATAAATAGGCTTATTAAATAGGCTCAATAAATAGGCTTATTAAATAGGCTCAATAAATAGACTTATTAAATAGCCTCATTAAATAGGCTTATTATAGCAACTTAGGCTTATTAAAATGGTTTATTTCAGCAACTTAGACTTATTAAATTGCCATATTAAATAGGCTTATTTCAGCAACTTAGGCTTATTAAATTGGCGTATTTCAGCAACTTATGCTTATTAAATAGCCTTTTTAAATAGGCTTATTTCAGCAACTTAGGCTTATTAAATAGGCTTATTTCAGCAACGTATGCTTATTAAATAGGCTTATTTCAGCAACTTAGACTTATTAAATAGCCTTATCTCAGCAACTTAGACTTATTAAATAGGCTTATTTCAGCAACTTATGCTTATTAAATATACTTATTTCAGCAACTTAGGCTTATTAAATAGGCTTATTTCAGCAACTTAGACTTATTAAATAGCCTTATTTCAGCAACTTAGGCTTATTAAATAGGCTTATTTCAGCAACTTAGTCTTATTAAATAGCCTTATTTCAGCAACTTAGACTTATTAAATAGGCTTATTTCAGCAACTTAGGCTTAGTAAATAGGCTTATTCAGCAACTTAGGCTTATTAAATAGGCTTATTAAAAAGGCTTATTTCAGCAACTTTGGCTTATTAAATAGGCTTATTCAGCAACTTAGGCTTATTAAATAGGCTCATTAAATACTTATTAAATAGGCTTATTAAACAGGCTTATTAAATAGACTTATTAAACAGGCTCAATAAATAGGCTTATTAAATAGGCTCATTAAATAGGCTTCATAAATAGGCTTATTAAATCAGCTTATTAAATAGGCTTATTAAATAGGCGTATTAAATAGACTTATTAAATAGGCTTTTTAAATAGGCTCAATAAATAGGCCTATTAAATAGGCTCAATAAATAGGCTAATTAAATAGGCTCAATAAATAGGCTTATTAAATAGACTCAATAAATAGGCTTATTAAATAGGCTCATTAAATACTTATTAAATAGGCTTATTAAATAGACTTATTAAATAGACTTATTAAATAGGCTTATTAAATAGACTTATTAAATAGGCTTATTAAAAAGGCTTATTAAATAGACTTATTAAATATGCTCATTAAATACTTATTAAATAGGTTTATTAAATAGGCGTATTAAATAGGCTTATTAAATAGGCTCAATAAATAGGCTTATTAAATAGGCTTATTAAATAGGCTCAATAAATAGGCTTATTAAATAGCCTCAATAAATAGGCTCATTAAATAGGCTCAATAAATAGGCTTATTAAATAGGCTCATTAAATACTTATTAAATAGGCTTATTAAATAGATTTATTAATTAGACTTATTAAATAGGCTTATTAAATAGGCTTATTAAATAGACTTATTAAATAGCCTCATTAAATAGGCTTATTTTAGCAACTTAGGCTTATTTCAGCAACTTAGACTTATTAAATTGCCTTATTTCAGCAACTTAGGCTTATTAAATAGGCTTATTTCAGCAACTTAGGCTTATTAAATAGCCTTATTTCAGCAACTTAGACTTATTAAATAGGCTTATTCAGCAACTTAGGCTTAAATAGGCTTATTAAATAGGCTTATTAAATAGGCTTATTAAATAGGCTTATTAAATAGACTTATTAAATAGGCTCATTAAATACTTATTAAATATGCTTATTAAATAGGCTTATTAAATAGACTAATTAAATAGGCTCAATAAATAGGCTTATTAAATAGGCCTATTAAGTAGGCTTATTAAATAGACTTATTAAATAGACGTATTCAATATGCTTATTAAATAGTCTTATTAAATAGGCTTATTAAATAGGCTTATTAAATAGACTTATTAAATAGCCTCATTAAATAGGCTTATTTTAGCAACTTAGGCTTATTAATTAGGCTTTTTTCAGCAACTTAGGACTTATTAAATAGCCTTATTGCAGCAACTTACGCTTATTAAATAGGGTTATTTCAGCAACTTAGGCTTATTAAATAGGCTTATTTCAGAAACTTAGGCTTATTAAATAGGCTTATTCAGCAACTTAGGCTTATTAAATAGCCTTATTAAATAGGCTTATTTCAGCAACTTAGGCTTATTAAATAGGCTTATTTCAGCAACTTAGACTTATTAAAAAGACTTATTTCAGCAACTTAGGCTTATGAAATAGGCTTATTCAGCAACTTAGCTTATTAAATAGGCTTATTTCACAACTTAGACTTATTAAATATGCCTATTAAATAGGCTTATTAAATAGACTGATTAAATAGGCTCATTAAATACATATTAAATAGGCTTATTAATTAGATTTATTAATTAGACTTATTAAATAGGCTTATTAAATAGGCTTATTAAATAGGCTCATTAAATAGACTTATTAAATAGCCTCATTAAATAGTCTTATTTTAGCAACTTAGGCTTATTAAATAGGCTTATTTAAGCAACTTAGACTTATTAAATAGCCTTATTTCAGCAACTTAGGCTTATTAAATAGGCTTATTTCAGCAACTTAGGCATATTAAATAGACTTATTTCAGCAACTTAGACTTATTAAATAGGCTTATTCAGCAACTTAGGCTTAAATAGGCTTATTAAATAGGCTTATTAAATAGGCTTATTAAATAGGCTTATTAAATAAACTTATTAAATAGCCTCATTAAATAGGCTTATTTTAGCAACTTAGGCTTATTAAATAGCCTTATTAAATAGGCTTATTTCAGCAACATTAGGATTATTAAATAGGCTTATTTCAGCAACTTAGACTTATTAAATAGGCCTATTAAATAGGCTTATTAAATAGGCTTATTAAATAGGCTTATTAAATAGACTTATTAAATAGGCTCAATAAATAGGCGTATTAAATAGGCTTATTAAATAGGCTTATTAAATAGGCTTATTAAATATGCGTATTAAATAGACTTATTAAATAGGCTTATTAAATAGGCTCAATAAATAGGCTTATTAAATAGGCTCAATAAATAGGCTTATTAAATAGGCTCAATAAATAGGCTTATTAAATAGGCTCAATAAATAGGCTTATTAAATAGGCTCATTAAATACTTATTAAATAGGCTTATTAAATAGACTTATTAAATAGACTTATTAAATAGGCTTATTAAATAGACTTATTAAATAGGCTTATTAAAAAGGCTTATTAAATAGACTTATTAAACAGGCTCATTAAATACTTATTAAATAGGTTTATTAAATAGGCATATTAAATAGACTTATTAAATAGGCTCAATAAATAGGCTTATTAAATGGGCTTATTAAATAGGCTCATTAAATAGGCTTAATAAATAGGCTGATTAAATAGGCGTATTAAATAGGCTTATTAAATAGACTCATTAAATAGGCTTATTAAATAGGCTCAATAAAAATAGGCTCATTAAATAGGCTCAATAAATAGGCTTATTAAATAGGCTCAATAATTAGGCTTATTAAATAGGCTCAATAAATAGGCTTATTAAATAGGCTCATTATATACTTGTTAAATAGGCTTATTAAATAGACTTATTAAATAGACGTATTAAATATGCTTATTAAATCGGCTTATTAAATAGGCTTATTAAATAGGCTTATTAAATAGACTCATTAAATAGCCTCATTAAATAGGCTTATTTTAGCAACTTAGGCTTATTAATTAGGCTTTTTTCAGCAACTTAGACTTATTAAATAGCCTTATTACAGCAACTTAGGCTTATTAAATAGGCTTATTTCAGCAACTTAGGCTTATTAAATAGGCTTATTTCAGCAACTTAGGCTTATTAAATAGGCTTATTTCAGCAACTTAGGCTTATTAAATAGCCTTATTTCAGCAACTTAGACTTATTAAATAGGATTCTTCAGCAACTTAGGCTTAAATAGGCTTATTAAATAGGCTTATGAAATAGGTTTATTAAATAGGCTTATTAAATAAACTTATTAAATAGCCTCATTAAATAGGCTTATTTTAGCAACTTAGGCTTATTAAATAGGTTTATTTCAGCAACTTAGACTTATTAAATAGCCATATTAAATATGCTTATTTCAGCAACTTAGGCTTATTAAGTAGGCTTATTTCAGCAGCTTATGCTTATTAAATAGCCTTATTAAATAGGCTTATTTCAGCAACTTAGGATTATTAAATAGGCTTATTTCAGCAACTTAGACTTATTAAATAGGCCTATTAAATAGGCTTATTAAATAGACTTATTAAATAGGCTCATTAAATAGGCCTATTAAATAGGCTTATTATATACTTGTTAAATAGGCTTATTAAATAGACTTATTAAATAGACGTATTAAATATGCTTATTAAATCGGCTTATTAAATAGGCTTATTAAATAGGCTTATTAAATAGACTCATTAAATAGCCTCATTAAATAGGCTTATTTTAGCAACTTAGGCTTATTAATTAGGCTTTTTTCAGCAACTTAGACTTATTAAATAGCCTTATTACAGCAACTTAGGCTTATTAAATAGGCTTATTTCAGCAACTTAGGCTTATTAAATAGGCTTATTTCAGCAACTTAGGCTTATTAAATAGGCTTATTTCAGCAACTTAGGCTTATTAAATAGCCTTATTTCAGCAACTTAGACTTATTAAATAGGATTCTTCAGCAACTTAGGCTTAAATAGGCTTATTAAATAGGCTTATGAAATAGGTTTATTAAATAGGCTTATTAAATAAACTTATTAAATAGCCTCATTAAATAGGCTTATTTTAGCAACTTAGGCTTATTAAATAGGTTTATTTCAGCAACTTAGACTTATTAAATAGCCATATTAAATATGCTTATTTCAGCAACTTAGGCTTATTAAGTAGGCTTATTTCAGCAGCTTATGCTTATTAAATAGCCTTATTAAATAGGCTTATTTCAGCAACTTAGGATTATTAAATAGGCTTATTTCAGCAACTTAGACTTATTAAATAGGCCTATTAAATAGGCTTATTAAATAGACTTATTAAATAGGCTCATTAAATAGGCCTATTAAATAGGCTTATTAAATAGACTGATTAAATAGGCTCAATAAATAGGCGTATTAAATAGGCTTATTAAATAGGCTTATTAAATAGGCTTATTAAATAGGCTTATTAAATATGCGTATTAAATAGACTTATTAAATAGGCTTATTAAATAGGCTCAATAAATAGGCTTATTAAATAGGCTCAATAAATAGGCTTATTAAATAGGCTCAATAAATAGGCTTATTAAATAGGCTCATTAAATACTTATTAAATAGGCTTATTAAATAGACTTATTAAATAGACTTATTAAATAGGCTTATTAAATAGACTTATTAAATAGGCTTATTAAAAAGGCTTATTAAATAGACTTATTAAACAGGCTCATTAAATACTTATTAAATAGGTTTATTAAATAGGCGTATTAAATAGGCGTATTAAATAGGCTCAATAAATAGGCTTATCAAATGAGCTTATTAAATAGGCTTTTTTAATAGGCTTAATAAATAGGCTTATTAAATAGGCTTATTAAATAGACTCATTAAATAGTCTTATTAAATAGGCTCAATAAATAGGCTCATTAAATAGGCTCAATAAATAGGCTTATTAAATAGGCTCAATAATTAGGCTTATTAAATAGGCTCAATAAATAGTCTTATTAAATAGGCTCATTATATACTTATTAAATAGGCTTATTAAATAGACTTATTAAATAGACGTATTAAATATGCTTATTAAATAGGCTTATTAAATAGGCTTATTAAATAGGCTTATTAAATAGACTTATTAAATAGCCTCATTAAATAGGCTTATTTGAGCAACTTAGGCTTATTAATTAGGCTTTTTTCAGCAACTTAGACTTATTAAATAGCCTTATTACAGCAACTTAAGCTTATTAAAGAGGCTTATTTCAGCAACTTAGACTTATTAAATAGGCTTATTTCTGCAACTTAGGCTTATTAAATAGGCCTATTAAATAGGCTTATTAAATAGACTTATTAAATAGGCTCATTAAATACTTATTACATAGGCTTATTAAATAGACTGATTAAATACGCTCAATAAATAGGCTTATTAAATAGGCTTATTAAATAGGTTTATTAAATAAACTTATTAAATAGCCTCATTAAATAGGCTTATTTTAGCAACTTAGGCTTATTAAATAGCCATATTAAATATGCTTATTTCAGCAACTTAGCCTTATTAAGTAGGTTTATTTCAGCAGCTTATGCTTATTAAATAGCCTTATTAAATAGGCTTATTTCAGCAACTTAGGATTATTAAATAGGCTTATTTCAGCAACTTAGACTTATTAAATAGGCCTATTAAATAGGCTTATTAAATAGACTTATTAAATACGCTCATTAAATACTTATTAAATAGGCTTATTAAATAGACTGATTAAATAGGCTCAATAAATAGGCGTATTAAATAGGCTTATTAAATAGGCTTATTAAATAGGCTTATTAAATAGGCTTATTAAATATGCGTATTAAATAGACTTATTAAATAGGCTTATTAAATAGGCTCAATAAATAGGCTTATTAAATAGGCTCAATAAATAGGCTTATTAAATAGGCTCAATAAATAGGCTTATTAAATAGGCTCATTAAATACTTATTAAATAGGCTTATTAAATAGACTTACTAATTAAATAGGCTTATTAAATAGACTTATTAAATAGGCTTATTAAAAAGGCTTATTAAATAGACTTATTAAACAGGCTCATTAAATACTTATTAAATAGGTTTATTAAATAGGCGTATTAAATAGGCTTATTAAATAGGCTCAATAAATAGGCTTATCAAATGGGCTTATTAAATAGGCTCTTTTAATAGGCTTAATAAATAGGCTTATTAAATAGGCTTATTAAATAGACTCATTAAATAGTCTTATTAAATAGGCTCAATAAAGAGGCTCATTAAATAGGCTCAATAAATAGGCTTATTAAATAGGCTCAATAATTAGGCTTATTAAATAGGCTCAATAAATAGGCTTATTAAATAGGCTCATTATATACTTATTAAATAGGCTTATTAAATAGAGTTATTAAATAGACGTATTAAATATGCTTATTAAATAGGCTTATTAAATAGGCTTATTAAATAGGCTTATTAAATAGACTTATTAAATAGCCTCATTAAATAGGCTTATTTTAGCAACTTAGGCTTATTAATTAGGCTTTTTTCAGCAACTTAGACTTATTAAATAGCCTTATTACAGCAACTTAAGCTTATTAAAGAGGCTTATTTCAGCAACTTAGGCTTATTAAATAGGCTTATTTCAGCAACTTAGGCTTATTAAATAGGCCTATTAAATAGGCTTATTAAATAGACTTATTAAATAGGCTCATTAAATACTTATTAAATAGGCTTATTAAATAGACTGATTAAATAGGCTCAATAAATAGGCGTATTAAATAGGCTTATTAAATAGGTTTATTAAATAAACTTATTAAATAGCCTCATTAAATAGGCTTATTTTAGCAACTTAGGCTTATTAAATAGGTTTATTTCAGCAACTTAGACTTATTAAATAGCCATATTAAATATGCTTATTTCAGCAACTTAGCCTTATTAAGTAGGCTTATTTCAGCAGCTTATGCTTATTAAATAGCCTTATTAAATAGGCTTATTTCAGCAACTTAGGATTATTAAATAGGCTTATTTCAGCAACTTAGACTTATTAAATAGGCCTATTAAATAGGCTTATTAAATAGACTATTAAATAGGCTCATTAAATACTTATTAAATAGGCTTATTAAATAGACTGATTAAATAGGCTCAATAAATAGGCGTATTAAATAGGCTTATTAAATACGCTTATTAAATAGGCTTATTAAATAGGCTTATTAAATATGCGTATTAAATAGACTTATTAAATAGGCTTATTAAATAGGCTCAATAAATAGGCTTATTAAATAGGCTCAATAAATAGGCTTATTAAATAGGCTCAATAAATAGGCTTATTAAATAGGCTCATTAAATAGACTTATTAAATAGGCTTATTAAAAAGGCTTATTAAATAGACTTATTAAACAGGCTCATTAAATACTTATTAAATAGGTTTATTAAATAGGCGTATTAAATAGGCTTATTAAATAGGCTCAATAAATAGGCTTATCAAATGGGCTTATTAAATAGGCTCTTTTAATAGGCTTAATAAATAGGCTTATTAAATAGGCTTATTAAATAGACTCATTAAATAGTCTTATTAAATAGGCTCAATAAATAGGCTCATTAAATAGGCTCAATAAATAGGCTTATTAAATAGGCTCAATAATTAGGCTTATTAAATAGGCTCAATAAATAGGCTTATTAAATAGGCTCATTATATACTTATTAAATAGGCTTATTAAATAGACTTATTAAATAGACGTATTAAATATGCTTATTAAATAGGCTTATTAAATAGGCTTATTAAAAAGGCTTATTAAATAGACTTATTAAATAGCCTCATTAAATAGGCTTATTTTAGCAACTTAGGCTTATTAATTAGGCTTTTTTCAGCAACTTAGACTTATTAAATAGCCTTATTACAGCAACTTAAGCTTATTAAAGAGGCTTATTTCAGCAACTTAGGCTTATTAAATAGGCTTATTTCAGCAACTTAGGCTTATTAAATAGGCTTATTCAGCAACTGAGGCTTATTAAATAGCCTTATTAAATAGCCTTATTTCAGCAACTTAGACTTATTAAATAGCCTTATTACAGCAACTTAAGCTTATTAAATAGGCTAATTTCAGCAACTTAGGCTTATTAAATAGGCTTATTTTAGCAACTTAGGCTTATTAAATAGGTTTATTTCAGCAACTTATGCTTATTAAATAGCCTTATTAAATAGGCTTATTTCAGCAACTTACGATTATTAATAGGCCTATTAAATAGGCTTATTAAATAGACTTATTAAATAGGCTCATTAAATACTTATTAAATATGCTTATTAAATAGGCTTATTAAATAGACTTATTAAATAGGCTCAATAAATAGGGTTATTAAATAGGCCTATAAAATAGGCTTATTAAATAGACTTATTAAATAGACGTATTCAATATGCTTATTAAATGGGCTTATTAAATAGGCTTATTAAATAGGCTTATTAAATAGACTTATTAAATAGCCTCATTAAATAGGCTTATTTTAGCAACTTAGGCTTATTAATTAGGCTTTTTTCAGCAACTTAGACTTATTAAATAGCCTTATTACAGCAACTTAGGCTTATTAAATAGGCTTATTTCAGCAACTTAGGCTTATTAAATAGGCGTATTTCAGCAACTTAGGCTTATTAAATAGGCTTATTTCAGCAACTTAGGCTTATTAAATAGGCTTATTCAGCAACTTAGGCTTATTAAATAGCCTTATTAAATAGGCTTATTTCAGCAACCAAGGCTTATTAAATAGGCTTATTTCAGCAACTTAGACTTATTAAAAAGACTTATTTCTGCAACTTAGTCTTATGAAATAGGCTTTTTCAGCAATTTAGTCTTATTAAATAGGCTTATTTCAGCAACTTAGACTTATTAAATAGGCCTATTAAATAGGCTTATTAAATAGACTGATTAAATAGGCTCATGAAATACTTATTAAATAGGCTTATTAAATAGGCTTATTAAATAGACTTATTAAATAGGCTCAATAAAGAGGCTTATTAAATAGGCTAATTAAATAGGCTTATTAAATAGGCTCAATAAATAGGCTTATTAAATAGGCTTATTAAATAGGCTTATTACATAGACTTATTAAATAGGCTCAATAAATAGGCTTATTAAATAGGCTTATTAAATAGTCTTATTAAATAGGCTCAATAAATAGGCTTATTAAATAGGCTCAATAAATAGGCTTATTAAATAGGCTCATTAAATACTTATTAAATAGGCTTATTAAATAGACTTATTAAATAGACTTATTAAATAGGCTTATTAAATAGACTTATTAAATAGGCTTATTAAATAGGCTTATTAAATAGGCTCAATAAATAGGCTTATTAAATAGGCTTATTAAATAGGCATATTAAATAGGCTTATTAATAGGCTTATTAAATAGGCTTATTAAATAGGCTTATTAAATAGACTTATTAAATAGCCTCATTAAATAGGCTTATTTTAGCAACTTAGGCTTATTAAATAGGTTTATTTGAGCAAATTAGACTTATTAAATAGCCTTATTAAATAGGCTTATTTCAGCAACTTATGCTTATTAAATAGGCTTATTTCAGCAACTTATGCTTATTAAATAGCCTTATTAAACAGGTTTATTTCACCAACTTAGGCTTCTTAAATAGCATTTTTAAATAGGCTTAGTTCAGAAACTTAAGCTTATTAAATAGGCTTATTTCAGCAACTTAGGCTCATTAAATAGCCCTATTAAATAGGCTTTTTCAGGACCTTAGGCTCATTAAATAGCCTTATTAAATAGGCTTATTTCAGCAACTTAGGCTTATTAAATAGCCTTATTAAATAGTCTTATTTTAGCAACTTAGACTTATTAAATCGACTTATTAAATAGACATTTCAGCAACTTAGGCTCATTAAATATGCTTATGAAATATGCTTATTTGTGCAACTTAGACTTATTAGATAGGCCTATTAAATAGGCTTATTTTAGCAACTTAGGCTTATTAAATATGCTTATTTAAGCAAATTAGGCGTATTAAATAGCATTATTAAATAGGTTTATTTCTGCAACTTAGACTTATTAAATAGCCTTATTAAATAGGCTTATTTCAGCAACTTAGGCTTATTAAATAGGCTTATTTCAGCAACTTATGCTTATTAAATAGCCTTATTAAACAGGTTTATTTCTAGCAATTTAGGCTTATTAAATAGCATTTTTAAATAGGTTTTTTTCAGCAACTTAGACTTATTAAATAGACCTTTTTATATAGGTTTAGTTCACCAACGTAGGCTTATTAAATCGGCTTATTTCAGCAACTTAGGCTCATTAAATAGCCTTATTTCAGCAACTTAGACTTATTAAATAGGCTTATTCAGCAACTTAGGCTTATAAAATAGCCTTATTAAATAGGCTTATTTCAGCAACTTAGGCTTATTAAATAGGCTTATTTCAGCAACTTAGACATATTAAAAAGGCTTATTTCAGCAACTTAGGCTTATGAAATAGGCTTATTCAGCAACTTAGGCTTATTAAATAGGCTTATTTCAGCAACGTATGCTTATTAAATAGCCTTATAAAACAGGCTTATTAAAAAACAGGCTTATTAAATAGCATTTTTAAATAGGTTTATTTCAGCAACTTAGACTTATTAAATATACCTTTTTAAATAGGCTTAGTTCAGAAACTTAGGCTTATTAAATAGGCTTATTTTAGCAACGTAGGCTTATTAATTAGGCTTTTTTCAGCAACTTAGACTTATTAAATAGCCTTATTACAGCAACTTAAGCTTATTAAATAGGCTTATTTCAGCAACTTAGGCTTATTAAATAGGCTTATTTCAGAAACTTAGGCTTATTAAATAGGCTTATTCAGCAACTTAGGCTTATTAAATAGCCTTATTAAATAGGCTTATTTCAGCAACTTAGGCTTATTAAATAGGCTTATTTCAGCAACTTAGACTTATTAAAAATACTTATTTCAGCAACTTAGGCTTATGAAATAGGCTTATTCAGCAACTTAGGCTTATTAAATAGGCTTATTTCAGCAACTTAGACTTATTAAATAGGCCTATTAAATAGGCTTATTAAATAGACTGATTAAATAGGCTCATTAAATACATATTAAATAGGCTTATTAAATAGATTTATTAATTAGACTTATTAAATAGGCTTATTAAATAGGCTTATTAAATAGGCTCATTAAATAGACTTATTAAATAGCCTCATTAAATAGCCTTATTTCAGCAACTTAGACTTATTAAATAGGCTTATTCAGCAACTTAGGCTTAAATAGGCTTATTAAATAGGCTTATTAAATAGGCTTATTAAATAAACTTATTAAATAGCCTCATTAAATAGGCTTATTTTAGCAACTTAGGCTTATTAAATAGCCATATTAAATATGCTTATTTCAGCAACTTAGGCTTATTAAATAGGCTTATTTCAGCAGCTTATGCTTATTAAATAGCCTTATTAAATAGGCTTATTTCAGCAACATTAGGATTATTATATAGGCTTATTTCAGCAACTTAGACTTATTAAATAGGCCTATTAAATATGCTTATTAAATAGACTTATTAAATAGGCTCATTAAATACTTATTAAATAGGCTTATTAAATAGACTGATTAAATAGGCTCAATAAATAGGCGTATTAAATAGGCTTATTAAATAGTCTTATTAAATAGGCTTATTAAATAGGCTTATTAAATATGCGTATTAAATAGACTTATTAAATAGGCTTATTAAATAGGCTCAATAAATAGGCTTATTAAATAGGCTCAATAAATAGGCTTATTACATAGGCTCAATAAATAGGCTTATTAAATAGGCTCATTAAATACTTATTAAATAGGCTTATTAAATAGACTTATTAAATAGACTTATTAAATAGGCTTATTAAATAGACTTATTAAATAGGCTTATTAAAAAGGCTTATTAAATAGACTTATTAAACAGGCTCATTAAATACTTATTAAATAGGTTTATTAAATAGGCGTATTAAATAGGCTTATTAAATAGGCTCAATAAATAGGCTTATCAAATGGGCTTATTAAATAGGCTCTTTTAATAGGCTTAATAAATAGGCTTATTAAATAGGCTCATTAAATAGTCTTATTAAATAGGCTCAATAAATAGGCTCATTAAATAGGCTCAATAAATAGGCTTATTAAATAGGCTCAATAATTAGGCTTTTAAATAGGCTCAATAAATAGGCTTATTAAATAGGCTCATTATATACTTATTAAATAGGCTTATTAAATAGACTTATTAAATAGACGTATTAAATATGCTTATTAAATAGGCTTATTAAAAAGGCTTATTAAATAGACTTATTAAATACCCTCATTAAATAGGCTTATTTTAGCAACTTAGGCTTATTAATTAGGCTTTTTTCAGCAACTTAGACTTATTAAATAGCCTTATTACAGCAACTTAAGCTTATTAAAGAGGCTTATTTCAGCAACTTAGGCTTATTAAATAGGCTTATTTCAGCAACTTAGGCTTATTAAATAGGCTTATTCAGCAACTTAGGCTTATTAAATAGCCTTATTAAATAGCCTTATTTCAGCAACTTAGACTTATTAAATAGCCTTATTACAGCAACTTAAGCTTATTAAATAGGTTTATTTCAGCAACTTAGGCTCATTAAATAGCCTTATTTCAGCAACTTAGACTTATTAAATAGGCTTATTCAGCAACTTAGGCTTATAAAATAGCCTTATTAAATAGGCTTATTTCAGCAACTTAGGCTTATTAAATAGGCTTATTTCAGCAACTTAGACATATTAAAAAGGCTTATTTCAGCAACTTAGGCTTATGAAATAGGCTTATTCAGCAACTTAGGCTTATTTAATAGGCTTATTTCAGCAACGTATGCTTATTAAATAGCCTTATAAAACAGGCTTATTAAAAAACAGGCTTATTAAATAGCATTTTTAAATAGGTTTATTTCAGCAACTTAGACTTATTAAATATACCTTTTTAAATAGGCTTAGTTCAGAAACTTAGGCTTATTAAATAGGCTTATTTTAGCAACGTAGGCTTATTAATTAGGCTTTTTTCAGCAACTTAGACTTATTAAATAGCCTTATTACAGCAACTTAAGCTTATTAAATAGGCTTATTTCAGCAACTTAGGCTTATTAAATAGGCTTATTTCAGAAACTTAGGCTTATTAAATATGCTTATTCAGCAACTTAGGCTTATTAAATAGCCTTATTAAATAGGCTTATTTCAGCAACTTAGGCTTATTAAATAGGCTTATTTCAGCAACTTAGACTTATTAAAAATACTTATTTCAGCAACTTAGGCTTATGAAATAGGCTTATTCAGCAACTTAGGCTTATTAAATAGGCTTATTTCAGCAACTTAGACTTATTAAATAGGCCTATTAAATAGGCTTATTAAATAGACTGATTAAATAGGCTCATTAAATACATATTAAATAGGCTTATTAAATAGATTTATTAATTAGACTTATTAAATAGGCTTATTAAATAGGCTTATTAAATAGGCTCATTAAATAGACTTATTCAATAGCCTCATTAAATAGCCTTATTTCAGCAACTTAGACTTATTAAATAGGCTTATTCAGCAACTTAGGCTTAAATAGGCTTATTAAATAGGCTTATTAAATAGGCTTATTAAATAAACTTATTAAATAGCCTCATTAAATAGGCTTATTTTAGCAACTTAGGCTTATTAAATAGCCATATTAAATATGCTTATTTCAGCAACTTAGGCTTATTAAATAGGCTTATTTCAGCAGCTTATGCTTATTAAATAGCCTTATTAAATAGGCTTATTTCAGCAACATTAGGATTATTAAATAGGCTTATTTCAGCAACTTAGACTTATTAAATAGGCCTATTAAATATGCTTATTAAATAGACTTATTAAATAGGCTCATTAAATACTTATTAAATAGGCTTATTAAATAGACTGATTAAATAGGCTCAATAAATAGGCGTATTAAATAGGCTTATTAAATAGGATTATTAAATAGGCTTATTAAATAGGCTTATTAAATATGCGTATTAAATAGACTTATTAAATAGGCTTATTAAATAGGCTCAATAAATAGGCTTATTAAATAGGCTCAATAAATAGGCTTATTACATAGGCTCAATAAATAGGCTTATTAAATAGGCTCATTAAATACTTATTAAATAGGCTTATTAAATAGACTTATTAAATAGACTTATTAAATAGGCTTATTAAATAGACTTATTAAATAGGCTTATTAAAAAGGCTTATTAAATAGACTTATTAAACAGGCTCATTAAATACTTATTAAATAGGTTTATTAAATAGGCGTATTAAATAGGCTTATTAAATAGGCTCAATAAATAGGCTTATCAAATGGGCTTATTAAATAGGCTCTTTTAATAGGCTTAATAAATAGGCTTATTAAATAGGCTTATTAAATAGGCTCAATAAATAGGCTTATTACATAGGCTCAATAAATAGGCTTATTAAATAGGCTCATTAAATACTTTTTAAATAGGCTTATTAAATAGACTTATTAAATAGACTTATTAAATAGGCTTATTAAATAGACTTATTAAATAGGCTTATTAAAAAGGCTTATTAAATAGACTTATTAAACAGGCTCATTAAATACTTATTAAATAGGTTTATTAAATAGGCGTATTAAATAGGCTTATTAAATAGGCTCAATAAATAGGCTTATCAAATGGGCTTATTAAATAGGCTCTTTTAATAGTCTTAATAAATAGGCTTATTAAATAGGCTTATCAAATGGGCTCATTAAATAGGCTCAATAAATAGGCTTGTTAAATAGGCTCAATAATTAGGCTTATTAAAGAGGCTCAATAAATAGGCTTATTAAATAGGCTCATTATATACTTATTAAATAGGCTTATTAAATAGACTTATTAAATAAACGTATTAAATATGCTTATTAAATAGGCTTATAAAATAGGCTCATTAAATAGGCTTATTAAATAGACTTATTAAATAGCCTCATTAAATAGGCTTATTTTAGCAACTTAGGCTTATTAATTAGGCTTTTTTCAGCAACTTAGATTTATTAAATAGCCTTATTACAGCAACTTAAGCTTATTAAAGAGGCTTATTTCAGCAACTTAGGCTTATTAAATAGGCTTATTTCAGCAACTTAGGCTTATTAAATAGGCTTATTCAGCAACTTAGGCTTATTAAATAGCCTTATTAAATAGCCTTATTTCAGCAACTTAGACTTATTAAATAGCCTTATTACAGCAACTTAAGCTTATTAAATAGGCTTATTTCAGCAACTTAGGCTTATTAAATAGGCTTATTTTAGCAACTTAGGCTTATTAAATAGGTTTATTTCAGCAACTTATGCTTATTAAATAGCCTTATTAAATAGGCTTATTTCAGCAACTTACGATTATTAAATAGGCTTATTTCAGCAACTTAGACTTATTAAATAGGCCTATTAAATAGGCTTATTAAATAGACTTATTAAATAGGCTCATTAAATACTTATTAAATATGCGTATTAAATAGGCTTATTAAATAGACTTATTAAATAGGCTCAATAAATAGGGTTATTAAATAGGCCTATAAAATAGGCTTATTAAATAGACTTATTAAATAGACGTATTCAATATGCTTATTAAATGGGCTTATTAAATAGGCTTATTAAATAGGCTTATTAAATAGACTTATTAAATAGCCTTATTAAATAGGCTTATTTCAGCAACCAAGGCTTATTAAATAGGCTTATTTCAGCAACTTAGACTTATTAAAAAGACTTATTTCTGCAACTTAGGCTTATGAAATAGGCTTATTCAGCAATTTAGTCTTATTAAATAGGCTTATTTCAGCAACTTAGACTTATTAAATAGGCCTATTAAATAGGCTTATTAAATAGACTGATTAAATAGGCTCATGAAATACTTATTAAATAGGCTTATTAAATAGGCTTATTAAATAGACTTATTAAATAGGCTCAATAAAGAGGCTTATTAAATAGGCTTATTAAATAGGCTTATTAAATAGGCTCAATAAATAGGCTTATTAAATAGGCTTATTAAATAGGCTTATTAAATAGGCTTATTACATAGACTTATTAAATAGGCTCAATAAATAGGCTTATTAAATAGGCTTATTAAATAGGCTTATTAAATAGGCTCAATAAATAGGCTTATTAAATAGGCTCAATAAATAGGCTTATTAAATAGGCTCATTAAATACTTATTAAATAGGCTTATTAAATAGACTTATTAAATAGACTTATTAAATAGGCTTATTAAATAGACTTATTAAATAGGCTTATTAAATAGGCTTATTAAATAGGCGTATTAAATAGGCTTATTAATAGGCTTATTAAATAGGCTTATTAAATAGGCTTATTAAATAGACTTATTAAATAGCCTCATTAAATAGGCTTATTTTAGCAACTTAGGCTTATTAAATAGGTTTGTTTCAGCAAATTAGACTTATTAAATAGCCTTATTAAATAGGCTTATTTCAGCAACTTATGCTTATTAAATAGGCTTATTTCAGCAACTTATGCTTATTAAATAGCCTTATTAAACAGGTTTATTTCACCAACTTAGGCTTCTTAAATAGAATTTTTAAATAGGCTTAGTTCAGAAACTTAGGCTTATTAAATAGGCTTATTTCAGCAACTTAGGCTCATTAAATAGCCTTATTAAATAGGCTTTTTTCAGGAACTTAGGCTCATTAAATAGCCTTATTAAATAGGCTTATTTCAGCAACTTAGGCTTATATAATAGCCTTATTAAATAGTCTTATTTTAGCAACTTAGACTTATTAAATCGACTTTTTAAATAGACATTTCAGCAACTTAGGCTCATTAAATATGCTTATGAAATATGCTTATTTGTGCAACTTAGACTTATTAGATAGGCCTAATAAATAGGCTTATTTTAGCAACTTAGGCTTATTAAATATGCTTATTTAAGCAAATTAGGCGTATTAAATAGCATTATTAAATAGGTTTATTTCTGCAACTTAGACTTATTAAATAGCCTTATTAAATAGGCTTATTTCAGCAACTTAGGCTTATTACATAGGCTTATTTCAGCAACTTATGCTTATTAAATAGCCTTATTAAACAGGTTTATTTCTAGCAATTTAGGCTTATTAAATAGCATTTTTAAATAGGTTTTTTTCAGCAACTTAGACTTATTAAATAGACCTTTTTATATAGGTTTAGTTCACCAACGTAGGCTTATTAAATAGGCTTATTTCAGCAACTTAGGCTCATTAAATAGCCTTAATTTAGCAACTTAGACTTATTAAATAGGCTTATTCAGCAACTTAGGCTTATAAAATAGCCTTATTAAATAGGCTTATTTCAGCAACTTAGGCTTATTAAATAGGCTTATTTCAGCAACTTAGACATATTAAAAAGGCTTATTTCAGCAACTTAGGCTTATGCAATAGGCTTATTCAGCAACTTAGGCTTATTAAATAGGCTTATTTCAGCAACATATGCTTATTAAATAGCCTTATAAAACAGGCTTATTAAAAAACAGGCTTATTAAATAGCATTTTTAAATAGGTTTATTTCAGCAACTTAGACTTATTAAATATACCTTTTTAAATAGGCTTAGTTCAGAAACTTAGGCTTATTAAATAGGCTTATTTTAGCAACGTAGGCTTATTAATTAGGCTTTTTTCAGCAACTTAGACTTATTAAATAGCCTTATTACAGCAACTTAAGCTTATTAAATAGGCTTATTTCAGCAACTTAGGCTTATTAAATAGGCTTATTTCAGAAACTTAGGCTTATTAAATAGGCTTATTCAGCAACTTAGGCTTATTAAATAGCCTTATTAAATAGGCTTATTTCAGCAACTTAGGCTTATTAAATAGGCTTATTTCAGCAACTTAGACTTATTAAAAATACTTATTTCAGCAACTTAGGCTTATGAAATAGGCTTATACAGCAACTTAGGCTTATTAAATGGGCTTATTTCAGCAACTTAGACTTATTAAATAGGCCTATTAAATAGGCTTATTAAATAGACTGATTAAATAGGCTAATTAAATACATATTAAATAGGCTTATGAAATAGATTTATTAATTAGACTTATTAAATAGGCTTATTAAATAGGCTTATTAAATAGGCTCATTAAATAGACTTATTAAATAGCCTCATTAAATAGCCTTATTTCAGCAACTTAGACTTATTAAATAGGCTTATTCAGCAACTTAGGCTTAAATAGGCTTATTAAATTGGCTTATTAAATAGGCTTATTAAATAAACTTATTAAATAGCCTCATTAAATAGGCTTATTTTAGCAACTTAGGCTTATTAAATAGCCATATTAAATATGCTTATTTCAGCAACTTAGGCTTATTAAATAGGCTTATTTTAGCAGCTTATGCTTATTAAATAGCCTTATTAAATAGGCTTATTTCAGCAACATTAGGATTATTAAATAGGCTTATTTCAGCAACTTAGACTTATTAAATAGGCCTATTAAATATGCTTATTAAATAGACTTATTAAACAGGCTCATTAAATACTTATTAAATAGGTTTATTAAATAGGCGTATTAAATAGGCTTATTAAATAGGCTCAATAAATAGGCTTATCAAATGGGCTTATTAAATAGGCTCTTTTAATAGGCTTAATAAATAGGCTTATTAAATAGGCTTATTAAATAGACTCATTAAATAGTCTTATTAAATAGGCTCAATAAATAGGCTCATTAAATAGGCTCAATAAATAGGCTTGTTAAATAGGCTCAATAATTAGGCTTATTAAAGAGGCTCAATAAATAGGCTTATTAAATAGGCTCATTATATACTTATTAAATAGGCTTATTAAATAGACTTATTAAATAGACGTTTTAAATATGCTTATTAAATAGGCTTATAAAATAGGCTTATTAAATAGGCTTATTAAATAGACTTATTAAATAGCCTCATTAAATAGGCTTATTTTAGCAACTTAGGCTTATTAATTAGGCCTTTTTCAGCAACTTAGACTTATTAAATAGCCTTATTACAGCAACTTAAGCTTATTAAAGAGGCTTATTTCAGCAACTTAGGCTTATTAAATAGGCTTATTTCAGCAACTTAGGCTTATTAAATAGGCTTATTCAGCAACTTAGGCTTATTAAATAGCCTTATTAAATAGCCTTATTTCAGCAACTTAGACTTATTAAATAGCGTTATTACAGCAACTTAAGCTTATTAAATAGGCTTATTTCAGCAACTTAGGCTTATTAAATAGGCTTATTTTAGCAACTTAGGCTTATTAAATAGGTTTATTTCAGCAACTTATGCTTATTAAATAGCCTTATTAAATAGGCTTATTTCAGCAACTTACGATTATTAAATAGGCTTATTTCAGCAACTTAGACTTATTAAATATGCCTATTAAATAGGCTTATTAAATAGACTTATAAAATAGGCTCATTAAATACTTATTAAATATGCTTATTAAATAGGCTTATTAAATAGACTTATTAAATAGGCTCAATAAATAGGGTTATTAAATAGGCCTATAAAATAGGCTTATTAAATAGACTTATTAAATAGACGTATTCAATATGCTTATTAAATGGGCTTATTAAATAGGCTTATTAAATAGGCTTATTAAATAGACTTATTAAATAGCCTCATTAAATAGGCTTATTTTAGCAACTTAGGCTTATTAATTAGGCTTTTTTCAGCAACTTAGACTTATTAAATAGCCTTATTACAGCAACTTAAGCTTATTAAATAGGCGTATTTCAGCAACTTAGGCTTATTAAATAGGCTTATTTCAGCAACTTAGGCTTATTAAATAGGCTTATTCAGCAACTTAGGCTTATTAAATAGCCTTATTAAATAGGCTTATTTCAGCAACCAAGGCTTATTAAATAGGCTTATTTCAGCAACTTAGACTTATTAAAAATACTTATTTCTGCAACTTAGGCTTATGAAATAGGCTTATTCGGCAATTTAGTCTTATTAAATAGGCTTATTTCAGCAACTTAGACTTATTAAATAGGCCTATTAAATAGGCTTATTAAATAGACTGATTAAATAGGCTCATGAAATACTTATTAAATAGGCTTATTAAATAGGCTTATTAAATCGACTTATTAAATAGGCTCAATAAAGAGGCTTATTAAATAGGCTTATTAAATAGGCTTATTAAATAGGCTCAATAAATAGGCTTATTAAATAGGCTTATTAAATAGGCTTATTAAATAGGCTTATTACATAGACTTATTAAATAGGCTCAATAAATAGGCTTATTAAATAGGCTTATTAAATAGGCTCATTAAATACTTATTAAATAGACTTATTAAATAGGCTTATTAAATAGGTGTATTAAATAGGCGTATTAAATAGGCTTATTAATAGGCTTATTAAATAGGCTTATTAAATAGGCTTATTAAATAGACATTAAATAGCCTCATTAAATAGGCTTATTTTAGCCACTTAGGCTTATTAAATAGGTTTATTTCAGCAAATTAGACTTATTAAATAGCCTTATTAAATAGGCTTATTTCAGCAACTTATGCTTATTAAATAGGCTTATTTCAGCAACTTATGCTTATTAAATAGCCTTATTAAACAGGTTTATTTCACCAACTTAGGCTTCTTAAATAGAATTTTTAAATAGGCTTAGTTCAGAAACTTAGGCTTATTAAATAGGCTTATTTCAGCAACTTAGGCTCATTAAATAGCCTTATTAAATAGGCTTTTTTCAGGAACTTAGGCTCATTAAATAGCCTTATTAAATAGGCTTATTTCAGCAACTTAGGCTTATTAAATAGCCTTATTAAATAGTCTTATTTTAGCAACTTAGACTTTTTAAATCGACTTATTAAATAGACATTTCAGCAACTTAAGCTCATTAAATATGCTTATGAAATATGCTTATGTGTGCAACTTAGACTTATTAGATAGGCCTATTAAATAGGCTTATTTTAGCAACTTAGGCTTATTAAATATGCTTATTTAAGCAAATTAGGCGTATTAAATAGCATTATTAAATAGGTTTATTTCTGCAACTTAGACTTATTAAATAGCCTTATTAAATAGGCATATTTCAGCAACTTAGGCTTATTAAATAGCCTTATTACAGCAACTTAAGCTTATTAAATAGGCTTATTTCAGCAACTTAGGCTTATTAAATAGGCTTATTTTAGCAACTTAGGCTTATTAAATAGGTTTATTTCAGCAACTTATGCTTATTAAATAGCCTTATTAAATAGGCTTATTTCAGCAACTTACGATTATTAAATAGGCTTATTTCAGCAACTTAGACTTATTAAATATGCCTATTAAATAGGCTTATTAAATAGACTTATAAAATAGGCTCATTAAATACTTATTAAATATGCTTATTAAATAGGCTTATTAAATAGACTTATTAAATAGGCTCAATAAATAGGGTTATTAAATAGGCCTATAAAATAGGCTTATTAAATAGACTTATTAAATAGACGTATTCAATATGCTTATTAAATGGGCTTATTAAATAGGCTTATTAAATAGGCTTATTAAATAGACTTATTAAATAGCCTCATTAAATAGGCTTATTTTAGCAACTTAGGCTTATTAATTAGGCTTTTTTCAGCAACTTAGACTTATTAAATAGCCTTATTACAGCAACTTAAGCTTATTAAATAGGCGTATTTCAGCAACTTAGGCTTATTAAATAGGCTTATTTCAGCAACTTAGGCTTATTAAATAGGCTTATTCAGCAACTTAGGCTTATTAAATAGCCTTATTAAATAGGCTTATTTCAGCAACCAAGGCTTATTAAATAGGCTTATTTCAGCAACTTAGACTTATTAAAAAGACTTATTTCTGCAACTTAGGCTTATGAAATAGGCTTATTCAGCAATTTAGTCTTATTAAATAGGCTTATTTCAGCAACTTAGACTTATTAAATAGGCCTATTAAATAGGCTTATTAAATAGACTGATTAAATAGGCTCATGAAATACTTATTAAATAGGCTTATTAAATAGGCTTATTAAATAGACTTATTAAATAGGCTCAATAAAGAGGCTTATTAAATAGGCTTATTAAATAGGCTTATTAAATAGGCTCAATAAATAGGCTTATTAAATAGGCTTATTAAATAGGCTTATTAAATAGGCTTATTACATAGACTTATTAAATAGGCTCAATAAATAGGCTTATTAAATAGGCTTATTAAATAGGCTTATTAAATAGGCTCAATAAATAGGCTTATTAAATAGGCTCAATAAATAGGCTTATTAAATAGGCTCATTAAATACTTATTAAATAGACTTATTAAATAGGCTTATTAAATAGGCGTATTAAATAGGCGTATTAAATAGCCTCATTAATAGGCTTATTAAATAGGCTTATTAAATAGGCTTATTAAATAGACATTAAATAGCCTCATTAAATAGGCTTATTTTAGCAACTTAGGCTTATTAAATAGGTTTATTTCAGCAAATTAGACTTATTAAATAGCCTTATTAAATAGGCTTATTTCAGCAACTTATGCTTATTAAATAGGCTTATTTCAGCAACTTATGCTTATTAAATAGCCTTATTAAACAGGTTTATTTCACCAACTTAGGCTTCTTAAATAGAATTTTTAAATAGCCTTAGTTCAGAAACTTAGGCTTATTAAATAGGCTTATTTCAGCAACTTAGGCTCATTAAATAGCCTTATTAAATAGGCTTATTTCAGCAACTTAGGCTTATTAAATAGCCTTATTAAATAGTCTTATTTTAGCAACTTAGACTTATTAAATCGACTTATTAAATAGACATTTTAGCAACTTAGGTTCATTAAATATGCTTATGAAATATGCTTATTTGTGCAACTTAGACTTATTAGATAGGCCTATTAAATAGGCTTATTTTAGCAACTTAGGCTTATTAAATATGCTTATTTAAGCAAATTAGGCGTATTAAATAGCATTATTAAATAGGTTTATTTCCGCAACTTAGACTTATTAAATAGCCTTATTAAATAGGCTTATTTCAGCAACTTAGGCTTATTAAATAGGCTTATTTCAGCAACTTATGCTTATTAAATAGCCTTATTAAACAGGTTTATTTCTAGCAATTTAGGCTTATTAAATAGCATTTTTAAATAGGTTTTTTTCAGCAACTTAGACTTATTAAATATACCTTTTTATATAGGTTTAGTTCACCAACGTAGGCTTATTAAATAGGCTTATTTCAGCAACTTAGGCTCATTAAATAGCCTTATTTCAGCAAGTTAGACTTATTAAATAGGCTTATTCAGCAACTTAGGCTTATAAAATAGCCTTATTAAATAGGCTTATTTCAGCAACTTAGGCTTATTAAATAGGCTTATTTCAGCAACTTAGACATATTAAAAAGGCTTATTTCAGCAACTTAGGCTTATGAAATAGGCTTATTCAGCAACTTAGGCTTATTAAATAGGCTTATTTTAGCAACGTATGCTTATTAAATAGCCTTATAAAACAGGCTTATTAAAAAACAGGCTTATTAAATAGCATTTTTAAATAGGTTTATTTCAGCAACTTAGACTTATTAAATTTACCTTTTTAAATAGGCTTAGTTCAGAAACTTAGGCTTATTAAATAGGTTTCGATTTAAAGCTTTCGTGACTGCAATGATTCATCTTCTTTGGTTCTTTCGGTAAAGTCACGTAGAATGAGAATAAAATAATAAATTGATAAAATAAAATAACACAATAATATTCTCACGACGTTTCGGCCACAACACAAGAGGCCTTCATCAGGTGAAGGGAGCGAGACTGTCTGGTAGGACAGCGCTGGAGTGAGAGAGCCACGTTCAGATCACGGCTTTTAAGCTGTGTGAGAGGAACAAAGAGCCTTGACGAAGGAATTAGCATAAAATTTAGCATTGAAAAGGCTGAATGATTAGCTGGTGACTGGTCACAGAAATAGCTATGTTAAAAGTTAAAGCATACACATCCGCAGAGGCACCCATTGTTAAAAGGAATTAGCATAGAATTTAGCATTGAAATAGCTAAATTAAGGCATTCGCTTGTAACTGCTACAGAAATAGTTACGTTGAAGTCAGAGCATACACATTCACCGAGGCACTTAGTACAAATCAAAACAGGAGAATTTAGCATTGAAATAACTAGGCGAATTTAGCATTGAAATAACTGGGTGATTTGCTAGTGACTGGTCACAGAAATGACTACAAATCTGAGCTATTCACAGTACTATATAGTGAACCAATAAAAACTAAAATATAAATTACCTTCATGTTATCAATAAACTCTATATTCTCCAATCAGCTAAGCTACCAACCATAAGTCGTTATATATCACAATGCTATATGGCGAAAAAATGGGTGGATTCTTACCCTCAAATTTCCATACCACGGATAGCTACGGGCCCCGTTCAGACGGACGAGTTCGTCCATGGTCGGAACAGAGGAGGGGGAGAGAGACAGCTGCGAAGCCCTAGTATACTCCATGTTGTAAACCATACCATTAACCGTGGTGTGAGAGGTATTAAGAGGCAATGCTGGCGAAAGAGCTGCGGTCTGAAGGTCTTCGTAAAATTACAATTAATTAAGAACAGAAATGATTTAACACATCTTTCCAGTGGTTACTGAGCCTGAATCCATCTTCTCGGTTGAAATTGTCTCTGTGCTTGTATATGTGAATGGCCTCATGAACGAATCTCTCATGGTAGCCAGTTGGTTTGCAAAGAACCTCCGTCTTGGAGAAGTCAATGTCATGTGAGCCCACTGAATTGTAACAGTGATCTGCCACGGCAGAGGAGTTCGTCTTACCGTGTTTCAAGTCTGCTTTATGTTCGCGGATGCGATCCGAGATATGTCTTTTGGTTTCTCCAATGTAGCTACTACCACAGAGGCACTTTAGTTTGTAAACGCCCGGGTACTGTATGTCTGGAAGAGCATCTTTTACAGATGGAACTAAATCACGGATTTTGTGTACTGTGTTGAATCGGACCTGGATCTTGTGTTTATTCAGGATTTTGGAGATCTTTTTAGTGACCCCTGCAATGTAGGGTAAGGTGATGGTTTTGAGTGGCTCCACAAGAGGATCCTTCTTCATGACTGGAGTGATGGCTTTGCGGATTGTGTAGTCGGAGTAGCCATTAGCCCTGAGAGCCTGGTGTACGTGTTTGAGTTCACTGGTAATGTGTTCCTGGTCGGAAATGCATTGGGCTCTATGGTATAGAGTCTTGATGAGGCAGTTCTTCTGGGATGGATGGTGGTGGGAATCCGGTTTCAAGTAAGCATCTGTATGGGTAGCTTTCCTGTAGACAGAGTGGCTCATTGAACCATCATGTCTCCTTTTAATTAAGACATCCAGAAAGGGTAGTTTGCCATCTTTTTCGACCTCCATGGTAACGTGGCTCTCTCACTCCAGCGCTGTCCTACCAGACAGTCTCGCTCCCTTCACCTGATGAAGGCCTCTTGTGTTGTGGCCGAAACGTCGTGAGAATATTATTGTGTTATTTTATTTTATCAATTTATTATTTTATTCTCATTCTACGTGACTTTATTAAATAGGCTTATTTTAGCAACGTAGGCTTATTAATTAGGCTTTTTTCAGCAACTTAGACTTATTAAATAGCCTTATTACAGCAACTTAAGCATATTAAATAGGCTTATTTCAGCAACTTAGGCTTATTAAATAGGCTTGTTTCAGAAACTTAGGCTTATTAAATAGGCTTATTCAGCAACTTAGACTTATTAAAAATACTTATTTCAGCAACTTAGGCTTATGAAATAGGCTTATTCAGCAACTTAGGCTTATTAAATAGGCTTATTTCAGCAACTTAGACTTATTAAATAGGCCTATTAAATAGGCTTATTAAATAGACTGATTAAATAGGCTCATTAAATACATATTAAATAGGCTTATTAAATAGATTCATTAATTAGACTTATTAAATAGGCTTATTAAATAGGCTTATTAAATAGGCTCATTAAATAGACTTATTAAATAGCCTCATTAAATAGCCTTATTTCAGCAACTTAGACTTATTAAATAGGCTTATTCAGCAACTTAGGCTTAAATAGGCTTATTAAATAGCCTCATTAAATAGGCTTATTTTAGCAACTTAGGCTTATTAAATAGCCATATTAAATATGCTTATTTCAGCAACTTAGGCTTATTAAATAGGCTTATTTCAGCAGCTTATGCTTATTAAATAGCCTTATTAAATAGGCTTATTTCAGCAACATTAGGATTATTAAATAGGCTTATTTCAGCAACTTAGACTTATTAAATAGCCCTATTAAATAGGCTTATTAAATATACTTATTAAATAGGCTCATTAAATACTTATTAAATAGGCTTATTAAATAGGCTTATTAAATAGACTTATTAAATAGGCTCAATAAATAGGCGTATTAAATAGGCTGATTAAATAGGCTTATTAAATAGGCTTATTAAATAGGCTTATTAAATATGCATATTAAATAGACTTATTAAACAGGCTTATTAAATAGACTCAATAAATAGGCTTATTAAATAGGCTCAATAAATAGGCTTATTAAATAGGCTCAATAAATAGGCTTATTAAATAGGCTCAATAAATAGGCTTATTAAATAGGCTCATTAAATACTTATTAAATAGGCTTATTAAATAGACTTATTAAATAGACTTATTAAATAGGCTTATTTCAGCAACTTATGCTTATTAAATAGGCTTATTTCAGCAACTTATGCCTATTAAATAGGCTTATTAAACAGGTTTATTTCACCAACTTAGGCTTCTTAAATAGCATTTTTAAATAGGCTTAGTTCAGAAACTTAGGCTTATTAAATAGGCTTATTTCAGCAACTTAGGCTTATTAAATAGCCTTATTAAATAGTCTTATTTTAGCAACTTAGACTTATTAAATCGACTTATTAAATAGACATTTCAGCAACTTAGGCTCATTAAATATGCTTATGAAATATGCTTATTTGTGCAACTTAGACTTATTAGATAGGCCTATTAAATAGGCTTATTTTAGCAACTTAGTCTTATTAAATATGCTTATTTAAGCAAATTAGGCGTATTAAATAGCATTATTAAATAGGTTTATTTCTGCAACTTAGACTTATTAAATAGCCTTATTAAATAGGCTTATTTCAGCAACTTAGGCTTATTAAATAGGCTTATTTCAGCAACTTATGCTTATTAAATAGCCTTATTAAACAGGTTTATTTCTAGCAATTTAGGCTTATTAAATAGCATTTTTAAATAGGTTTTTTTCAGCAACTTAGACTTATTAAATATACCTTTTTATATAGGTTTAGTTCACCAACGTAGGCTTATTAAATAGGCATATTTCAGCAACTTAGGCTCATTAAATAGCCTTATTTCAGCAACTTAGACTTATTAAATAGGCTTATTCAGCAACTTAGGCTTATTAAATAGCCTTATTAAATAGGCTTATTTCACCAACTTAGGCTTATTAAATAGGCTTATTTCAGCAACTTAGACATATTAAAAAGGCTTATTTCAGCAACTTAGGCTTATGAAATAGGCTTATTCAGCAACTTAGGCTTATTAAATAGGCTTATTTCAGCAACGTATGCTTATTAAATAGCCTTATAAAACAGGCTTATTAAAAAACAGGCTTATTAAATAGCATTTTTAAATAGGTTTATTTCAGCAACTTAGACTTATTAAATATACCTTTTTAAATAGGCTTAGTTCAGAAACTTAGGCTTATTAAATAGGCTTATTTTAGCAACGTAGGCTTATTAATTAGGCTTTTTTCAGCAACTTAGACTTATTAAATAGCCTTATTAAATAGGCTTATTTCAGCAACTTAGGCTTATTAAATAGGCTTATTTCAGCAACTTAGACTTATTAAAAATACTTATTTCAGCAACTTAGGCTTATGAAATAGGCTTATTCAGCAACTTAGGCTTATTAAATAGGCTTATTTCAGCAACTTAGACTTATTAAATAGGCCTATTAAATAGGCTTATTAAATAGACTGATTAAATAGGCTCATTAAATACATATTAAATAGGCTTATTAAATAGATTTATTAATTAGACTTATTAAATAGGCTTATTAAATAGGCTTATTAAATAGGCTCATTAAATAGACTTATTAAATAGCCTCATTAAATAGCCTTATTTCAGCAACTTAGACTTATTAAATAGGCTTATTCAGCAACTTAGGCTTAAATAGGCTTATTAAATAGCCTCATTAAATAGGCTTATTTTAGCAACTTAGGCTTATTAAATAGCCATATTAAATATGCTTATTTCAGCAACTTAGGCTTATTAAATAGGCTTATTTCAGCAGCTTATGCTTATTAAATAGCCTTATTAAATAGGCTTATTTCAGCAACATTAGGATTATTAAATAGGCTTATTTCAGCAACTTAGACTTATTAAATAGCCCTATTAAATAGGCTTATTAAATATACTTATTAAATAGGCTCATTAAATACTTATTAAATAGGCTTATTAAATAGGCTTATTAAATAGACTTATTAAATAGGCTCAATAAATAGGCGTATTAAAAAGGCTTATTAAATAGGCTTATTAAATAGGCTTATTAAATAGGCTTATTAAATATGCATATTAAATAGACTTATTAAATAGGCTTATTAAATAGGCTCAATAAATAGGCTTATTAAATAGGCTCAATAAATAGGCTTATTAAATAGGCTCAATAAATAGGCTTATTAAATAGGCTCAATAAATAGGTTTATTAAATAGGCTCATTAAATACTTATTAAATAGGCTTATTAAATAGACTTATTAAATAGACTTATTAAATAGGCTTATTTCAGCAACTTATGCTTATTAAATAGGCTTATTTCAGCAACTTATGCCTATTAAATAGGCTTATTAAACAGGTTTATTTCACCAACTTAGGCTTCTTAAATAGCATTTTTAAATAGGCTTAGTTCAGAAACTTAGGCTTATTAAATAGGCTTATTTCAGCAACTTAGGCTCATTAAATAGCCTTATTAAATAGGCTTTTTTCAGGAACTTAAGCTCATTAAATAGCCTTATTAAATAGGCTTATTTCAGCAACTTAGGCTTATTAAATAGCCTTATTAAATAGTCTTATTTTAGCAACTTAGACTTATTAAATCGACTTATTAAATAGACATTTCAGCAACTTAGGCTCATTAAATATGATTATGAAATATGCTTATTTGTGCAACTTAGACTTATTAGATAGGCCTATTAAATAGGCTTATTTTAGCAACTTAGGCTTATTAAATATGCTTATTTAAGCAAATTAGGCGTATTAAATAGCATTATTAAATAGGTTTATTTCTGCAACTTAGACTTATTAAATAGCCTTATTAAATAGGCTTATTTCAGCAACTTAGGCTTATTGAATAGGCTTATTTCAGCAACTTATGCTTATTAAATAGCCTTATTAAACAGGTTTATTTCTAGCAATTTAGGCTTATTAAATAGCATTTTTAAATAGGTTTTTTTCAGCAACTTAGATTTATTAAATATACCTTTTTATATAGGTTTAGTTCACCAACGTAGGCTTATTAAATAGGCTTATTTCAGCAACTTAGGCTCATTAAATAGCCTTATTTCAGCAACTTAGACTTATTAAATATTCTTATTCAGCAACTTAGGCTTATTAAATAGCCTTATTAAATAGGCTTATTTCAGCAACTTAGGCTTATTAAATAGGCTTATTTCAGCAACTTAGACATATTAAAAAGGCTTATTTCAGCAACTTAGGCTTATGAAATAGGCTTATTCAGCAACTTAGGCTTATTAAATAGGCTTATTTCAGCAACGTATGCTTATTAAATAGCCTTATAAAACAGGCTTATTAAAAAACAGGCTTATTAAATAGCATTTTTAAATAGGTTTATTTCAGCAACTTAGACTTATTAAATATACCTTTTTAAATAGGCTTAGTTCAGAAACTTAGGCTTATTAAATAGGCTTATTTTAGCAACGTAGGCTTATTAATTAGGCTTTTTTCAGCAACTTAGACTTATTAAATAGCCTTATTACAGCAACTTAAGCTTATTAAATAGGCTTATTTCAGCAACTTAGGCTTATTAAATAGGCTTATTTCAGAAACTTAGGCTTATTAAATAGGCTTATTCAGCAACTTAGGCTTATTAAATAGCCTTATTAAATAGGCTTATTTCAGCAACTTAGGCTTATTAAATAGGCTTATTTCAGCAACTTAGACTTATTAAAAATACTTATTTCAGCAACTTAGGCTTATGAAATAGGCTTATTCAGCAACTTAGGCTTATTAAATAGGCTTATTTCAGCAACTTAGACTTATTAAATAGGCCTATTAAATAGGCTTATTAAATAGGCTTATTAAATAGGCTCATTAAATAGACTTATTAAATAGCCTCATTAAATAGCCTTATTTCAGCAACTTAGACTTATTAAATAGGCTTATTCAGCAACTTAGGCTTAAATAGGCTTATTAAATAGGCTTATTAAATAGGCTTATTAAATAAACTTATTAAATAGCCTCATTAAATAGGCTTATTTTAGCCACTTAGGCTTATTAAATAGCCATATTAAATATGCTTATTTCAGCAACTTAGGCTTATTAAATAGGCTTATTTCAGCAGCTTATGCTTATTAAATAGGCTTATTTCAGCAACATTAGGATTATTAAATAGGCTTATTTCAGCAACTTAGACTTATTAAATAGGCCTATTAAATATGCTTATTAAATAGACTTATTAAATAGGCTCATTAAATACTTATTAAATAGGCTTATTAAATAGGCTTATTAAATAGACTTATTAAATAGGCGCAATAAATAGGCGTATTAAATAGGCTTATTAAATAGGCTTATTAAATACGCTCATTAAATAGGCTTATTAAATATGTGTATTAAATAGACTTATTAAATAGGCTTATTAAATAGGCTCAATAAATAGGCTTATTAAATAGGCTCAATAAATAGGCTTATTAAATAGGCTCAATAAATAGGCTTATTAAATAGGCTCAATAAATAGGCTTATTAAATAGGCTCATTAAATACTTATTAAATAGGCTTATTAAATAGACTTATTAAATAGACTTATTAAATAGGCTTATTAAATAGACTTATTAAATAGGCTTATTAAAAAGGCTTATTAAATAGACTTATTAAACAGGCTCATTAAATACTTATTAAATAGGTTTATTAAATAGGCGTATTAAATAGGCTTATTAAATAGGCTCAATAAATATGCTTATTAAATGGGCTTATTAAATAGGCTCATTAAATAGGCTTAATAAATAGGCTTATTAAATAGGTGTATTAAATAGGCTTATTAAATAGGCTTATTAAATAGACTCATTAAATAGGCTTATTAAATAGGCTCAATAAATAGGCTCATTAAATAGGCTCAATAAATAGGCTTATTAAATAGGCTTATTAAATAGACTTATTAAATAGACGTATTAAATATGCTTATTAAATAGGCTTATTAAATAGGCTCATTAAATAGGCTTATTAAATATGCGTATTAAATAGACTTATTAAATAGGCTTATTAAATAGGCTCAATAAATAGGCTTATTAAATAGGCTCAATAAATAGGCTTATTAAATAGGCTCAATAAATAGGCTTATTAAATAGGCTCAATAAATAGGCGTATTAAATAGGCTCATTAAATTGACTTATTAAATAGGCTTATTAAATAGACTTATTAAATAGGCTTATTAAAAAGGCTTATTAAATAGACTTATTAGCAGGCTCATTAAATACTTATTAAATAGGTTTATTAAATAGGCGTATTAAATAGGCTTATTAAATAGGCTCAATAAATATGCTTATTAAATGGGCTTATTAAATAGGCTCATTAAATAGGCTTAATAAATAGGCTTATTAAATAGGTGTATTAAATAGGCTTATTAAATAGGCTTATTAAATAGACTCATTAAATAGGCTTATTAAATAGGCTCAATAAATAGGCTCATTAAATAGGCTCATTATATACTTATTAAATAGGCTTATTAAATAGACTTATTAAATAGACGTATTAAATATGCTTATTAAATAGGCTTATTAAATAGGCTTATTAAATAGGCTTATTAAATAGACTTATTAAATAGCCTCATTAAATAGGCTTATTTTAGCAACTTAGGCTTATTAATTAGGCTTTTTTCAGCAACTTAGACTTATTAAATAGCCTTATTACAGCAACTTAGGCTTATTAAATAGGCTTATTTCAGCAACTTAGGCTTATTAAATAGGCTTATTTCAGCAACTTAGGCTTATTAAATAGGCTTATTTCAGCAACATAGGCTTATTAAATAGCCTTATTTCAGCAACTTAGACTTATTAAATAGGCTTATTCAGGAACTTAGGCTTAAATAGGCTTATTAAATAGGCTTATTAAATAGGCTTATTAAATAGGCTTATTAAATAAACTTATTAAATAGCCTCATTAAATAGGCTTATTTTAGCAACTTAGGCTTATTAAATAGCCATATTAAATATGCTTATTTCAGCAACTTAGGCTTATAAAATAGGCTTATTTAAGCACCTTATTCTTATTAAATAGCCTTATTAAATAGGCTTATTTCAGCAACATTAGGATTATTAAATAGGCTTATTTCAGCAACTTAGACTTATTAAATAGCCCTATTAAATAGGCTTATTAAATATACTTATTAAATAGGCTCATTAAATACTTATTAAATAGGCTTATTAAATAGGCTTATTAAATAGACTTATTAAATAGGCTCAATAAATAGGCGTATTAAATAGGCTTATTAAATAGGCTTATTAAATAGACTTATTAAATAGGCTCAATAAATAGGCGTATTAAATAGGCTTATTAAATAGGCTTATTAAATACGCTCATTAAATAGGCTTATTAAATATGTGTATTAAATAGACTTATTAAATAGGCTTATTAAATAGGCTCAATAAATAGGCTTATTAAATAGGCTCAATAAATAGGCTTATTAAATAGGCTCAATAAATAGGCTTATTAAATAGGCTCAATAAATAGGCTTATTAAATAGGCTCATTAAATACTTATTAAATAGGCTTATTAAATAGACTTATTAAATAGACTTATTAAATAGGCTTATTAAATAGACTTATTAAATAGGCTTATTAAAAAGGCTTATTAAATAGACTTATTAAACAGGCTCATTAAATACTTATTAAATAGGTTTATTAAATAGGCGTATTAAATAGGCTTATTAAATAGGCTCAATAAATATGCTTATTAAATGGGATTATTAAATAGGCTCATTAAATAGGCTTAATAAATAGGCTTATTAAATAGGTGTATTAAATAGGCTTATTAAATAGGCTTATTAAATAGACTCATTAAATAGGCTTATTAAATAGGCTCAATAAATAGGCTCATTAAATAGGCTCAATAAATAGGCTTATTAAATAGGCTTATTAAATAGACTTATTAAATAGACGTATTAAATATGCTTATTAAATAGGCTTATTAAATAGGCTGATTAAATAGGCTTATTAAATATGCGTATTAAATAGACTTATTAAATAGGCTTATTAAATAGGCTCAATAAATAGGCTTATTAAATAGGCTCAATAAATAGGCTTATTAAATAGGCTCAATAAATAGGCTTATTAAATAGGCTCAATAAATAGGCTTATTAAATAGGCTCATTAAATACTTATTAAATAGGCTTATTAAATAGACTTATTAAATTGACTTATTAAATAGGCTTATTAAATAGACTTATTAAATAGGCTTATTAAAAAGGCTTATTAAATAGACTTATTAAACAGGCTCATTAAATACTTATTAAATAGGTTTATTAAATAGGCGTATTAAATAGGCTTATTAAATAGGCTCAATAAATATGCTTATTAAATGGGCTTATTAAATAGGCTCATTAAATAGGCTTAATAAATAGGCTTATTAAATAGGTGTATTAAATAGGCTTATTAAATAGGCTTATTAAATAGACTCATTAAATAGGCTTATTAAATAGGCTCAATAAATAGGCTCATTAAATAGGCTCATTATATACTTATTAAATAGGCTTATTAAATAGACTTATTAAATAGACGTATTAAATATGCTTATTAAATAGGCTTATTAAATAGGCTTATTAAATAGGCTTATTAAATAGACTTATTAAATAGCCTCATTAAATAGGCTTATTTTAGCAACTTAGGCTTATTAATTAGGCTTTTTTCAGCAACTTAGACTTATTAAATAGCCTTATTACAGCAACTTAGTCTTATTAAATAGGCTTATTTCAGCAACTTAGGCTTATTAAATAGGCTTATTTCAGCAACTTAGGCTTATTAAATAGGCTTATTTCAGCAACATAGGCTTATTAAATAGCCTTATTTCAGCAACTTAGACTTATTAAATAGGCTTATTCAGGAACTTAGGCTTAAATAGGCTTATTAAATAGGCTTATTAAATAGGCTTATTAAATAGGCTTATTAAATAAACTTATTAAATAGCCTCATTAAATAGGCTTATTTTAGCAACTTAGGCTTATTAAATAGCCATATTAAATATGCTTATTTCAGCAACTTAGGCTTATTAAATAGGCTTATTTCAGCAGCTTATGCTTATTAAATAGCCTTATTAAATAGGCTTATTTCAGCAACATTAGGATTATTAAATAGGCTTATTTCAGCAACTTAGACTTATTAAATAGCCCTATTAAATAGGCTTATTAAATATACTTATTAAATAGGCTCATTAAATACTTATTAAATAGGCTTATTAAATAGGCTTATTAAATAGACTTATTAAATAGGCTCAATAAATAGGCGTATTAAATAGGCTTATTAAATAGGCTTATTAAATAGGCTTATTAAATAGGCTTATTAAATATGCATATTAAATAGACTTATTAAATAGGCTTATTAAATAGGCTCAATAAATAGGCTTATTAAATAGGCTCAATAAATAGGCTAATTAAATAGGCTCAATAAATAGGCTTATTAAATAGGCTCAATAAATAGGCTTATTAAATAGGCTCATTAAATACTTATTAAATAGGCTTATTAAATAGACTTATTAAATAGACTTATTAAATAGGCTTATTTCAGCAACTTATGCTTATTAAATAGGCTTATTTCAGCAACTTATGCCTATTAAATAGGCTTATTAAACAGGTTTATTTCACCAACTTAGGCTTCTTAAATAGCATTTTTAAATAGGCTTAGTTCAGAAACTTAGGCTTATTAAATAGGCTTATTTCAGCAACTTAGGCTCATTAAATAGCCTTATTAAATAGGCTTTTTTCAGGAACTTAAGCTCATTAAATAGCCTTATTAAATAGGCTTATTTCAGCAACTTAGGCTTATTAAATAGCCTTATTAAATAGTCTTATTTTAGCAACTTAGACTTATTAAATCGACTTACTAAATAGACATTTCAGCAACTTAGGCTCATTAAATATGCTTATGAAATATGCTTATTTGTGCAACTTAGACTTATTAGATAGGCCTATTAAATAGGCTTATTTTAGCAACTTAGGCTTATTAAATATGCTTATTTAAGCAAATTAGGCGTATTAAATAGCATTATTAAATAGGTTTATTTCTGCAACTTAGACTTATTAAATAGCCTTATTAAATAGGCTTATTTCAGCAACTTAGGCTTATTGAATAGGCTTATTTCAGCAACTTATGCTTATTAAATAGCCTTATTAAACAGGTTTATTTCTAGCAATTTAGGCTTATTAAATAGCATTTTTAAATAGGTTTTTTTCAGCAACTTAGATTTATTAAATATACCTTTTTATATAGGTTTAGTTCACCAACGTAGGCTTATTAAATAGGCTTATTTCAGCAACTTAGGCTCATTAAATAGCCTTATTTCAGCAACTTAGACTTATTAAATAGGCTTATTCAGCAACTTAGGCTTATTAAATAGCCTTATTAAATAGGCTTATTTCAGCAACTTAGGCTTATTAAATAGGCTTATTTCAGCAACTTAGACATATTAAAAAGGCTTATTTCAGCAACTTAGGCTTATGAAATAGGCTTATTCAGCAACTTAGGCTTATTAAATAGGCTTATTTCAGCAACGTATGCTTATTAAATAGCCTTATAAAACAGGCTTATTAAAAAACAGGCTTATTAAATAGCATTTTTAAATAGGTTTATTTCAGCAACTTAGACTTATTAAATATACCTTTTTAAATAGGCTTAGTTCAGAAACTTAGGCTTATTAAATAGGCTTATTTTAGCAACGTAGGCTTATTAATTAGGCTTTTTTCAGCAACTTAGACTTATTAAATAGCCTTATTACAGCAACTTAAGCTTATTAAATAGGCTTATTTCAGCAACTTAGGCGTATTAAATAGGCTTATTTCAGAAACTTAGACTTATTAAAAATACTTATTTCAGCAACTTAGGCTTATGAAATAGGCTTATTCAGCAACTTAGGCTTATTAAATAGGCTTATTTCAGCAACTTAGACTTATTAAATAGGCCTATTAAATAGGCTTATTAAATAGGCTTATTAAATAGGCTCATTAAATAGACTTATTAAATAGCCTCATTAAATAGCCTTATTTCAGCAACTTAGACTTATTAAATAGGCTTATTCAGCAACTTAGGCTTAAATAGGCTTATTAAATAGGCTTATTAAATAGGCTTATTAAATAAACTTATTAAATAGCCTCATTAAATAGGCTTATTTTAGCCACTTAGGCTTATTAAATAGCCATATTAAATATGCTTATTTCAGCAACTTAGGCTTATTAAATAGGCTTATTTCAGCAGCTTATGCTTATTAAATAGGCTTATTTCAGCAACATTAGGATTATTAAATAGGCTTATTTCAGCAACTTAGACTTATTAAATAGGCCTATTAAATATGCTTATTAAATAGACTTATTAAATAGGCTCATTAAATACTTATTAAATAGCTTATTAAATAGGCTTATTAAATAGACTTATTAAATAGGCTCAATAAATAGGCGTATTAAATAGGCTTATTAAATAGGCTTATTAAATACGCTCATTAAATAGGCTTATTAAATATGTGTATTAAATAGACTTATTAAATAGGCTTATTAAATAGGCTCAATAAATAGGCTTATTAAATAGGCTCAATAAATAGGCTTATTAAATAGGCTCAATAAATAGGCTTATTAAATAGGCTCAATAAATAGGCTTATTAAATAGGCTCATTAAATACTTATTAAATAGGCTTATTAAATAGACTTATTAAATAGACTTATTAAATAGGCTTATTAAATAGACTTATTAAATAGGCTTATTAAAAAGGCTTATTAAATAGACTTATTAAACAGGCTCATTAAATACTTATTAAATAGGTTTATTAAATAGGCGTATTAAATAGGCTTATTAAATAGGCTCAATAAATATGCTTATTAAATGGGCTTATTAAATAGGCTCATTAAATAGGCTTAATAAATAGGCTTATTAAATAGGTGTATTAAATAGGCTTATTAAATAGGCTTATTAAATAGACTCATTAAATAGGCTTATTAAATAGGCTCAATAAATAGGCTCATTAAATAGGCTCAATAAATAGGCTTATTAAATAGGCTTATTAAATAGACTTATTAAATAGACGTATTAAATATGCTTATTAAATAGGCTTATTAAATAGGCTCATTAAATAGGCTTATTAAATATGCGTATTAAATAGACTTATTAAATAGGCTTATTAAATAGGCTCAATAAATAGGCTTATTAAATAGGCTCAATAAATAGGCTTATTAAATAGGCTCAATAAATAGGCTTATTAAATAGGCTCAATAAATAGGCTTATTAAATAGGCTCATTAAATACTTATTAAATAGGCTTATTAAATAGACTTATTAAATTGACTTATTAAATAGGCTTATTAAATAGACTTATTAAATAGGCTTATTAAAAAGGCTTATTAAATAGACTTATTAAACAGGCTCATTAAATGCTTATTAAATAGGTTTATTAAATAGGCGTATTAAATAGGCTTATTAAATAGGCTCAATAAATATGCTTATTAAATGGGCTTATTAAATAGGCTCATTAAATAGGCTTAATGAATAGGCTTATTAAATAGGTGTATTAAATAGGCTTATTAAATAGGCTTATTAAATAGACTCATTAAATAGGCTTATTAAATAGGCTCAATAAATAGGCTCATTAAATAGGCTCATTATATACTTATTAAATAGGCTTATTAAATAGACTTATTAAATAGACGTATTAAATATGCTTATTAAATAGGCTTATTAAATAGGCTTATTAAATAGGCTTATTAAATAGACTTATTAAATAGCCATATTAAATATGCTTATTTCAGCAACTTAGGCTTATTAAATAGGCTTATTTCAGCAGCTTATGCTTATTAAATAGCCTTATTAAATAGGCTTATTTCAGCAACATTAGGATTATTAAATAGGCTTATTTCAGCAACTTAGACTTATTAAATAGCCCTATTAAATAGGCTCATTAAATACTTATTAAATAGGCTTATTAAATAGGCTTATTAAATAGACTTATTAAATAGGCTCAATAAATAGGCGTATTAAATAGGCTTATTAAATAGGCTTATTAAATAGGCTTATTAAATATGCGTATTAAATAGACTTATTAAATAGGCTTATTAAATAGGCTCAATTAATAGGCTCATTAAATAGGCTCAATAAATAGGCTTATTAAATAGGCTCAATAAATAGGCTTATTAAATAGGCTCAATAAATAGGCTTATTAAATAGACTTATTAAATAGGCTTATTAAATAGACTTATTAAATAGGCTTATTAAAAAGGCTTATTAAATAGACTTATTAAACAGGCTCATTAAATACTTATTAAATAGGTTTATTAAATAGGCGTATTAAATAGGCTTATTAAATAGGCTCAATAAATAGGCTTATTAAATGGGCTTATTAAAAAGGGTCATTAAATAGGCTTAATAAATAGGCTTATTAAATAGGCGTATTAAATAGGCGTATTAAATAGGCTTATTAAATAGACTCATTAAATAGGCTTATTAAATAGGCTCAATAAATAGGCTTATTAAATAGTCTCAATAATTAGGCTTATTAAATAGGCTCAATAAATAGGCTTATTAAATAGGCTCATTATATACTTATTAAATAGGCTTATTAAATAGACGTATTAAATAGACGTATTACATATGCTTATTAAATAGGCTTATTAAATAGGCTTATTAAATAGACTTATTAAATAGGCTTATTAAATAGACTTATTAAATAGCCTCATTAAATAGGCTTATTTTAGCAACTTAGGCTTATTAATTAGGCTTTTTTCAGCAACTTAGACTTATTAAATAGCCTTATTACAGCAACTTAGGCTTATTAAATAGGCTTATTTCAGCAACTTAGGCTTATTAAATAGGCTTATTTCAGCAACTTAGGCTTATTAAATAGGCTTATTTCAGCAACTTAGGCTTATTAAATAGCCTTATTTCAGCAACTTAGACGTATTAAATAGGATTATTCAGCAACTTAGGCTTAAATAGGCTTTTTAAATAGGCTTATTAAATAGGCTTATTAAATAGGCTTATTAAATAAACGTATTAAATAGCCTCATTAAATAGGCTTATTTTAGCAACTTAGGCTTATTAAATAGCCATATTAAATATGTTTATTTCAGCAACTTAGGCTTATTAAATAGGCTTATTTCAGCAGCTTATGCTTATTAAATAGCCTTATTAAATCGGCTTATTTCAGCAACATTAGGATTATTAAATAGGCTTATTTCAGCAACTTAGACTTATTAAATAGCCCTAATAAATAGGCTTATTAAATTTACTTATTAAATAGGCTCATTAAATACTTATTAAATAGGCTTATTAAATAGGCTTATTAAATAGACTTATTAAATAGGCTCAATAAATAGGCGTATTAAATAGGCTTATTAAATAGGCTTATTAAATAGGCTTATTAAATAGGCTTATTAAATATGCATATTAAATAGACTTATTAAATAGGCTTATTAAATAGGCTCAATAAATAGGCTTATTAAATAGGCTCAATAAATAGGCTTATTAAATAGGCTCAATAAATAGGCTTATTAAATAGGCTCAATAAATAGGCTTATTAAATAGGCTCATTAAATACTTATTAAATAGGCTTATTAAATAGACTTATTAAATAGACTTATTAAATAGGCTTATTTCAGCAACTTATGCTTATTAAACAGGCTTATTTCAGCAACTTATGCTTATTAAATAGCCTTATTAAACAGGTTTATTTCAGCAACTTAGGCTTCTTAAATAGCATTTTTAAATAGGCTTAGTTCAGAAACTTAGGCTTATTAAATAGGCTTATTTCAGCAACTTAGGCTCATTAAATAGCCTTATTAAATAGGCTTTTTTCAGGAACTTAGGCTCATTAAATATCCTTATTAAATAGGCTTATTTCAGCAACTTAGGCTTATTAAATAGCCTTATTAAATAGTGTTATTTTAGCAACTTAGACTTATTAAATCGACTTATTAAATAGACATTTCAGCAACTTAGGCTCATTAAATATGCTTATGAAATATACTTATTTGTGCAACTTAGACTTATTAGATAGGCCTATTAAATAGGCTTATTTTAGCAACTTAGGCTTATTAAATATGCTTATTTAAGCAAATTAGGCGTATTAAGTAGCATTATTAAATAGGTTTATTTCTGAAACTTAGACTTATTAAATAGCCTTATTAAATAGGCTTATTTCAGCAACTTAGGCTTATTAAATAGGCTTATTTCAGCAACTTATGCTTATTAAATAGCCTTATTAAACAGGTTTATTTCTAGCAACTTAGACTTATTAAATATACCTTTTTAAATAGGCTTAGTTCAGAAACTTAGGCTTATTAAATAGGCTTATTTTAGCAATGTAGGCTTATTAATTAGGCTTTTTTCAGCAACTTAGACTTATTAAATAGCCTTATTACAGCAACTTAAGCTTATTAAATAGGCTTATTTCAGCAACTTAGGCTTATTAAATAGGCTTATTTCAGAAACTTAGGCTTATTAAATAGGTTTATTCAGCAACTTAGGCTTATTAAATAGCCTTATTAAATAGGCTTATTTCAGCAACTTAGGCTTATTAAATAGGCTTATTTCAGCAACTTAGACTTATTAAAAATACTTATTTCAGCAACTTAGGCTTATGAAATAGGCTCATTCAGCAACTTAGGCTTATTAAATAGGCTTATTTCAGCAACTTAGACTTATTAAATAGGCCTATTAAATAGGCTTATTAAATAGACTGATTAAATAGGCTCATTAAATACATATTAAATAGGCTTATTAAATAGATTTATTAATTAGACTTATTAAATAGGCTTATTAAATAGGCTTATTAAATAGGCTCATTAAATAGACTTATTAAATAGCCTAATTAAATAGCCTTATTTCAGCAACTTAGACTTATTAAATAGGCTTATTCAGCAACTTAGGCTTAAATAGGCTTATTAAATAGGCTTATTAAATAGGCTTATTAAATAAACGTATTAAATAGACTTATTAAATAGGCTTATTTTAGCAACTTAGGCTTATTAAATAGCCATATTAAATATGCTTATTTCAGCAACTTAGGCTTATTAAATAGGCTTATTTCAGCAGCTTATGCTTATTAAATAGACTTATTAAATAGGCTTATTTCAGCAACATTAGGATTATTAAATAGGCTTATTTCAGCAACTTAGACTTATTAAATAGCCCTATTAAATAGGCTTATTAAATAGACTTATTAAATAGGCTCATTAAATACTTATTAAATAGGCTTATTAAATAGGCTTATTAAATAGACTTATTAAATAGGCTCAATAAATAGGCGTATTAAATAGGCTTATTAAATAGGCTTATTAAATAGGCTTATTAAATAGGCTTATTAAATAGGCTCAATAAATAGGCTTATTAAATAGGCTCAATACATAGGCTTATTAAATAGGCTCATTAAATACTTATTAAATAGGCTTATTAAATAGACTTATTAAATAGACTTATTAAATAGGCTTATTAAATATACTTATTAAATAGGCTTATTAAAAAGGCTTATTAAATAGACTTATTAAACAAGCTCATTAAATACTTATTAAATAGGTTTATTAAATAGGCGTATTAAATAGGCTTATTAAATAGGCTCAATAAATAGGCTTATTAAATGGGCTTATTAAATAGGCTCATTAAATAGGCTTAATAAATAGGCTTATTAAATAGGCGTATTAAATAGTCTTATTAAATAGGCTTATTAAATAGACTCATTAAATAGGCTTATTAAATAGGCTCAATAAAGAGGCTCATTAAATAGGCTCAATAAATAGGCTTATTAAATAGGCTCAATAATTAGGCTTATTAAATAGGCTCAATAAATATGCTTATTAAATAGGCTCATTATATACTTATTAAATAGGCTTATTAAATAGACTTATTAAATAGACATATTAAATATGCTTATTAAATAGGCTTATTAAATAGGCTTATTAAATAGGCTTATTAAATAGACTTATTAAATAGCCTCATTAAATAGGCTTATTTTAGCAACTTAGGCTTATTAATTCGGCTTTTTTCAGCAACTTAGACTTATTAAATAGCCTTATTACAGCAACTTAGGCTTATTAAATAGGCTTATTTCAGCAACTTAGGTTTATTAAATAGGCTTATTTCAGCAACTTAGGCTTATTAAATAGGCTTATTTCAGCAACTTAGGCTTATTAAATAGCCTTATTTCAGCAACTTAGACTTATTAAATAGGATTATTCAGCAACTTAGGCTTAAATAGGCATATTAAATAGGCTTATTAAATAGGCTTATTAAATAGGCTTATTAAATAAACTTATTAAATAGCCTCATTAAATAGGCTTATTTTAGCAACTTAGGCTTATTAAATAGCCATATTAAATATGCTTATTTCAGCAACTTAGGCTTATTAAATAGGCTTATTTCAGCAGCTTATGCTTATTAAATAGCCTTATTAAATAGGCTTATTTCAGCAACATTAGGATTATTAAATATGCTTATTTCAGCAACTTAGACTTATTAAATAGCCCTATTAAATAGGCTTATTAAATAGACTTCTTAAATAGGCTCATTAAATACTTATTAAATAGGCTTATTAAATAGGCTTATTAAATAGACTTATTAAATAGGCTCAATAAATAGGCGTATTAAATAGGCTTATTAAATAGGCTTATTAAATAGGCTTATTAAATAGGCTTATTAATTATGCGTATTAAATAGACTTATTAAATAGGCTTATTAAATAGTCTCAATAAATAGGCTTATTAAATAGGCTCAATAAATAGGCTTATTAAATAGGCTCAATAAATAGGCTTATTAAATAGGCTCAATAATAAACTTATTAAATAGGCTCATTAAATACTTATTAAATAGGCTTATTAAATAGACTTATTAAATAGACTTATTAAATAGGCTTATTAAATATACTTATTAAATAGGCTTATTAAAAAGGCTTATTAAATAGACTTATTAAACAGGCTCATTAAATATTATTAAAAAGGTTTATTAAATAGGCGTATTAGATAGGCTTAATAAATAGGCTTATTAAATAGGCGTATTAAATAGGCTTATTAAATAGGCTCATTAAATAGACTCATTAAATAGGCTAATTAAATAGGCTCAATAAATAGGCTCATTAAATAGGCTCAATAAATAGGCTTATTAAATAGGCTCAATAATTAGGCTTATTAAATAGGCTCAATAAATAGGCTTATTAAATAGGCTCATTATATACTTATTAAATAGGCTTATTAAATAGACTTATTAAATAGACGTATTAAATATGCTTATTAAATAGGCTTATTAAATAGGCTTATTAAATAGGCTTATTAAATAGACTTATTAAATAGCCTCATTAAATAGGCTTATTTTAGCAACTTAGGCTTATTAATTAGGCTTTTTTCAGCAACTTAGACTTATTAAATAGCCTTATTACAGCAACTTAGGCTTATGAAATAGGCTCATTCAGCAACTTAGGCTTATTAAATAGGCTTATTTCAGCAACTTAGACTCATTAAATAGGCCTATTAAATAGGCTTATTAAATATACTGATTAAATAGGCACATTAAATACATATTAAATAGGCTTATTAAATAGATTTATTAATTAGACTTATTAAATAGGCTTATTAAATAGGCTTATTAAATAGGCTCATTAAATAGACTTATTAAATAGCCTAATTAAATAGCCTTATTTCAGCAACTTAGACTTATTAAATAGGCTTATTCAGCAACTTAGGCTTAAATAGGCTTATTAAATAGGCTTATTAAATAGGCTTATTAAATACACTTATTAAATAGACTTATTAAATAGGCTTATTTTAGCAACTTAGGCTTATTAAATAGCCATATTAAATATGCTTATTTCAGCAACTTAGGCTTATTAAATAGGCTTATTTCAGCAGCTTATGCTTATTAAATAGCCTTATTAAATAGGCTTATTTCAGCAACATTAGGATTATTAAATAGGCTTATTTCAGCAACTTAGACTTATTAAATAGCCCTATTAAATAGGCTTATTAAATAGACTTATTAAATAGGCTCAATAAATAGGCGTATTAAATAGGCTTATTAAATAGGCTTATTAAATAGGCTTATTAAATAGGCTTATTAAATAGGCTCAATAAATAGGCTTATTAAATAGGCTCAATACATAGGCTTATTAAATAGGCTCATTAAATACTTATTAAATAGGCTTATTAAATAGACTTATTAAATAGACTTATTAAATAGGCTTATTAAATAGACTTATTAAATAGGCTTATTAAAAAGGCTTATTAAATAGACTTATTAAACAGGCTCATTAAATTCTTATTAAATAGGTTTATTAAATAGGCGTATTAAATAGGCTTATTAAATAGGCTCAATAAATAGGCTTATTAAATGGGCTTATTAAATAGGCTCATTAAATAGGCTTAATAAATAGGCTTATTAAATAGGCGTATTAAATAGTCTTATTAAATAGGCTTATTAAATAGACTCATTAAATAGGCTTATTAAATAGGCTCAATAAATAGGCTCATTAAATAGGCTCAATAAATATGCTTATTAAATAGGCTCAAGCATTAGGCTTATTAAATAGGCTCAATAAATAGGCTTATTAAATAGGCTCATTATATACCTATTAAATAGGCTTATTAAATAGACTTATTAAATAGACATATTAAATATGCTTATTAAATAGGCTTATTAAATAGGCTTATTAAATAGGCTTATTAAATAAACTTATTAAATAGCCTCATTAAATAGGCTTATTTTAGCAACTTAGGCTTATTAATTCGGCTTTTTTCAGCAACTTAGACTTATTAAATAGCCTTATTACAGCAACTTAGGCTTATTAAATAGGCTTATTTCAGCAACTTAGGCTTATTAAATAGGCTTATTTCAGCAACTTAGGCTTATTAAATAGGCTTATTTCAGCAACTTAGGCTTAAATAGGCTTATTAAATAGGCTTATTAAATAGGCTTATTAAATAGGCTTATTAAATAAACTTATTAAATAGCCTCATTAAATAGGCTTATTTTAGCAACTTAGGCTTATTAAATAGCCATATTAAATATGCTTATTTCAGCAACTTAGGCTTATTAAATAGGCTTATTTCAGCAGCTTATGCTTATTAAATAGCCTTATTAAATCGGCTTATTTCAGCAACATTAGGATTATTAAATAGGCTTATTTCAGCAACTTAGACTTATTAAATAGCCCTATTAAATAGGCTTATTAAATAGACTTATTAAATAGGCTCATTAAATATTTATTAAATAGGCTTATTAAATAGGCTTATTAAATAGACTTATTAAATAGGCTCAATAAATAGGCGTATTAAATAGGCTTATTAAATAGGCTTATTAAATAGGCTTATTAAATAGGCTTATTAATTATGCGTATTAAATAGACTTATTAAATAGGCTTATTAAATAGTCTCAATAAATAGGCTTATTAAATAGGCTCAATAAATAGGCTTATTAAATAGGCTCAATAAATAGGCTTATTAAATAGGCTCAATAATAAACTTATTAAATAGGCTCATTAAATACTTATTAAATAGGCTTATTAAATAGACTTATTAAATAGACTTATTAAATAGGCTTATTACATATACTTATTAAATAGGCTTATTAAAAAGGCTTATTAAATAGACTTATTAAACAGGCTCATTAAATACTTATTAAAAAGGTTTATTAAATAGGCGTATTAAATAGGCTTAATAAATAGGCTTATTAAATAGGCGTATTAAATAGGCTTATTAAATAGGCTTATTAAATAGACTCATTAAATAGGCTAATTAAATAGGCTCAATAAATAGGCTCATTAAATAGGCTCAATAAATAGGCTTATTAAATAGGCTCAATAATTAGGCTTATTAAATAGGCTCAATAAATAGGCTTATTAAATAGGCTCATTATATACTTATTAAATAGGCTTATTAAATAGACTTATTAAATAGACGTATTAAATATGCTTATTAAATAGGCTTATTAAATAGGCTTATTAAATAGGCTTATTAAATAGACTTATTAAATAGCCTCATTAAATAGGCTTATTTTAGCAACTTAGGCTTATTAATTAGGCTTTTTTCAGCAACTTAGACTTATTAAATAGCCTTATTACAGCAACTTAGGCTTATTAAATAGGCTTATTTCAGCAACTTAGGCTTATTAAATAGGCTTATTTCAGCAACTTAGGCTTATTAAATAGGCTTGTTTCAGCAACTTAGGCTTATTAAATAGCCTTATTTCAGCAACTTAGACTTATTAAATAGGATTATTCAGCAACTTAGGCTTAAATAGGCTTATTAAATAGGCTTATTAAATAGGCTTATTAAATAGGCTTATTAAATAAACTTATTAAATAGCCTCATTAAATAGGCTTATTTTAGCAACTTAGGCTTATTAAATAGGTTTATTTCAGCAACTTAGACTTATTAAATAGCCATATTAAATATGCTTATTTCAGCAACTTAGGCTTATTAAATAGGCTTATTTCAGCAGCTTATGCTAATTAAATAGCCTTATTAAATAGGCTTATTTCAGCAACTTATGATCATTAAATAGGCTTATTTCAGCTACTTAGACTTATTCAATAGGCCTATTAAATAGGCTTATTAAATAGACTTATTAAATAGGCTCATTAAATACTTATTAAATAGGCTTATTAAATAGGCTTATTAAATAGACTGATTAAATAGGCTCAATAAATAGGCGTATTAAATAGGCTTATTAAATAGGCTTATTAAATAGGCTTATTAAATAGGCTTATGAAATATGCGTATTAAATAGACTTATTAAATAGGCTTATTAAATAGACTTATTAAATAGGCTTATTAAAAAGGCTTAGTAAATAGACTTATTAAACAGGCTCATTAAATACTTATTAAATAGTTTTATTAAATAGGCGTATTAAATAGGCTTATTAAATAGGCGCAATAAATAGGTTTATCAAATGGGCTTATTAAATAGGCTCTTTTAATAGGCTTAATCAATAGGCTTATTAAATAGGCTTATTTCAGCAACTTAGGCTTATTAAATAGGCTTATTCAGCAACTTAGGCTTAAATAGGCTTATTAAATAGGCTTATTAAATAGGCTTATTAAATAAACTTATTAAATAGACTCATTAAATAGGCTTATTTTAGCAAATTAGGCTTATTAATAGCCATATTAAATATGCTTATTTCAGCAACTTAGGCTTATTAAATAGGCTTATTTCAGCAGCTTATGCTTATTAAATAGCCTTATTAAATAGGCTTATTTCAGCAACAATAGGATTATTAAATAGGCTTATTTCAGCAACTTAGACTTATTAAATAGCCCTATTAAATAGGCTTATTAAATAGACTTATTAAATAGGCTCATTAAATACTTATTAAATAGGCTTATTAAATAGGCTTATTAAATAGACTTATTAAATAGGCTCAATAAATAGGCGTATTAAATAGGCTTATTAAATAGGCTTATTAAATAGGCTCAATAAATAGGATTATTAAATAGGCTCAATAAATAGGCTTATTAAATAGGCTCAATAAATAGGCTTATTAAATAGGCTCATTAAATACTTATTAAATAGGCTTATTAAATAGACTTATTAAATAGACTTATTAAATAGGCTTATTAAATAGACTTATTAAATAGGCTTATTAAAAAGGCTTCTTAAATAGACTTATTAAACAGGCTCATTAAATACTTATTAAATAGGTTTATTAAATAGGCGTATTAAATAGGCTTATTAAATAGGCTCAATAAATAGGCTTATTAAATGGGCTAATTAAATAGGCTCATTAAATAGGCTTAATAAATAGGCTTATTAAATAGGCGTATTAAATAGGCTTATTAAATAGGCTTATTAAATAGACTCATTAAATAGGCTTATTAAATAGGCTCAATAAATAGGCTCATTAAATAGGCTCAATAAATAGGCTTATTAAATAGGCTCAATAATTAGGCTTATTAAATAGGCTCAATAAATAGGCTTATTAAATAGGCTCATTATATACTTATTAAATAGGCTTATTAAATAGGCTTATTAAATAGACTTATTAAATAGCCTCATTAAATAGGCTTATTTTAGCAACTTAGGCTTATTAAATAGCCTTATTACAGCAACTTAGGCTTATTAAATAGGCTTATTTCTGCAACTTAGGCTTATTAAATAGGCTTATTTCAGCAACTTAGGCTTATTAAATAGGCTTATTAAATAGGCTTATTAAATAAACTTATTAAATAGCCTCATTAAATAGGCTTATTTTAGCAACTTAGGCTTATTAAATAGGTTTATTTCAGCAACTTAGACTTATTAAATAGCCATATTAAATATGCTTATTTCAGCAACTTATGCTTATTAAATAGGCTTATTTCAGCAGCTTATGCTTATTAAATAGCCTTATTAAATAGCCTTATTTCATCAACTTAGGATTATTAAATAGGCTTATTTCAGCAACTTAGACATATTAAAAAGGCTTATTTCAGCAACTTAGGCTTATGAAATAGGCTTATTCAGCAACTTAGGCTTATTAAATAGGCTTATTTCAGCAACTTATGCTTATTAAATAGCCTTATAAAACAGGTTTATTTCAGCAACTTAGGCTTATTAAATAGCATTTTTAAATAGGTTTGTTTCAGCAACTTAGGCTTATTAAATAGGCTTATTTTAGCAACGTAGGCTTATTAATTAGGCTTTTTTCAGCAACTTAGACTTATTAAATAGCCTTATTACAGCAACTTAAGCTTATTAAATAGGCTTATTTCAGCAACTTAGGCTTATTAAATAGGCTTATTTCAGAAACTTAGGCTTATTAAATAGGCTTATTCAGCAACTTAGGCTTATTAAATAGCCTTATTAAATAGGCTTATCTCAGCAACTTAGGCTTATTAAATAGGCTTATTTCAGCAACTTAGACTTATTAAAAATACTTATTTCAGCAACTTAGGCTTATGAAATAGGCTTATTCAGCAACTTAGGCTTATTAAATAGGCTTATTTCAGCAACTTAGACTTATTAAATAGGCCTATTAAATAGGCTTATTAAATAGACTGATTAAATAGGCTCATTAAATACATATTAAATAGGCTTATTAAATAGATTTATTAATTAGACTTATTAAATAGGCTTATTAAACAGGCTTATTAAATAGGCTCATTAAATAGACTTATTAAATAGCCTCATTAAATAGCCTTATTTCAGCAACTTAGGCTTATTAAATAGGCTTATTTCAGCAACTTAGGCTTATTAAATAGCCTAATTTCAGCAACTTAGACTTATTAAATATGCTTATTTCAGCAACTTAGGCTTATTTAATAGGCTTGTTTCAGCAGCTTATGCTTATTAAATAGCCTTATTAAATAGGCTTATTTCAGCAACATTAGGATTATTAAATAGGCTTATTTCAGCAACTTAGACTTATTAAATAGGCCTATTAAATAGGCTTATTAAATAGACTTATTAAATAGGCTCAATAAATAGGTGTATTAAATAGGCTTATTAAATAGGCTTATTAAATAAGCTTATTAAATAGGCTTATTAAATATGCGTATTAAATAGACTTATTAAATAGGCTTATTAAATAGGCTCAATAAATAGGCTTATTAAATAGGCTCAATAAATAGGCTTATTAAATAGGCTCAATAAATAGGCTTATTAAATAGGCTCAATAAATAGGCTTATTAAATAGGCTCAATAAATAGGCTTATTAAATAGGCTCATTAAATACTTATTAAATAGGCTTATTAAATAGACTTATTAAATAGACTTATTAAATAGCCTCATTAAATAGGCTTATTTTAGCAACTTAGGCTTATTAATTAGGCTTTTTTCAGCAACTTAGACTTATTAAATAGCCTTATTACATCAACTTAGGCTTATTAAATAGGCTTATTTCTGCAACTTAGGCTTATTAAAATAGGCTTATTTCAGCAACTTAGGCTTATTAAATAGGCTTATTAAATAGGCTTATTAAATAAACTTATTAAATAGCCTCATTAAATTGGCTTATTTTAGCAACTTAGGCTTATTAAATAGGTTTATTTCAGCAACTTAGACTTATTAAATAGCCATATTAAATATGCTTATTTCAGCAACTTAGGCTTATTAAATAGGCTTATTTCAGCAGCTTATGCTTATTAAATAGCCTTATTAAATAGGCTTATTTCATCAACTTAGGATTATTAAATAGGCTTATTTCAGCAACTTAGACTTATTAAAAAGGCTTATTTCAGCAACTTAGGCTTATGAAATAGGCTTATTCAGCAACTTAGGCTTATTAAATAGGCTTATTTCAGCAACTTATGCTTATTAAATAGCCTTATAAAACAGGTTTATTTCAGCAACTTAGGCTTATTAAATAGCATTTTTAAATAGGTTTGTTTCAGCAACTTAGACTTATTAAATATACCTTTTTAAATAGGCTTAGTTCAGAAACTTAGGCTTATTAAATAGGCTTATTTTAGCAACGTAGGCTTATTAATTAGGCTTTTTTCAGCAACTTAGACTTATTAAATAGCCTTATTACAGCAACTTAAGCTTATTAAATAGGCTTATTTCAGCAACTTAGGCTTATTAAATAGGCTTATTTCAGAAACTTAGGCTTATTAAATAGGCTTATTCAGCAACTTAGGCTTATTAAATAGCCTTATTAAATAGGCTTATTTCAGCAACTTAGGCTTATTAAATAGGCTTATTTCAGCAACTTAGACTTATTAAAAATACTTATTTCAGCAATTTAGGCTTATGAAATAGGCATATTCAGCAACTTAGGCTTATTAAATAGGCTTATTTCAGCAACTTAGACTTATTAAATAGGCCTATTAAATAGGCTTATTAAATAGACTGATTAAATAGGCTCATTAAATACATATTAAATAGGCTTATTAAATAGATTTATTAATTAGACTTATTAAATAGGCTTATTAAACAGGCTTATTAAATAGGCTCATTAAATAGACTTATTAAATAGCCTCATTAAATAGCCTTATTTCAGCAACTTAGGCTTATTAAATAGGCTTATTTCAGCAACTTAGGCTTATTAAATAGCCTTATTTCAGCAACTTAGACTTATTAAATATGCTTATTTCAGCAACTTAGGCTTATTTAATAGGCTTGTTTCAGCAGCTTATGCTTATTAAATAGCCTTATTAAATAGGCTTATTTCAGCAACATTAGGATTATTAAATAGGCTTATTTCAGCAACTTAGACTTATTAAATAGGCCTATTAAATAAGCTTATTAATTAGACTTATTAAATAGGCTCATTAAATACTTATTAAATAGGCTTATTAAATAGGCTTATTAAATAGACTTATTAAATAGGCTCAATAAATAGGTGTATTAAATAGGCTTATTAAATAGGCTTATTAAATAAGCTTATTAAATAGGCTTATTAAATATGCGTATTAAATAGACTTATTAAATAGGCTTATTAAATAGGCTCAATAAATAGGCTTATTAAATAGGCTCAATAAATAGGCTTATTAAATAGGCTCAATAAATAGGCTTATTAAATAGGCTCAATAAATAGACTTATTAAATAGGCTCAATAAATAGGCTTATTAAATAGGCTCATTAAATACTTATTAAATAGGCTTATTAAATAGACTTATTAAATAGACTTATTAAATAGCCTCATTAAATAGGCTTATTTTAGCAACTTAGGCTTATTAATTAGGCTTTTTTCAGCAACTTAGACTTATTAAATAGCCTTATTACATCAACTTAGGCTTATTAAATAGGCTTATTTCTGCAACTTAGGCTTATTAAAATAGGCTTATTTCAGCAACTTAGGCTTATTAAATAGGCTTATTAAATAGGCTTATTAAATAAACTTATTAAATAGCCTCATTAAATTGGCTTATTTTAGCAACTTAGGCTTATTAAATAGGTTTATTTCAGCAACTTAGTCTTATTAAATAGCCATATTAAATATGCTTATTTCAGCAACTTAGGCTTATTAAATAGGCTTATTTCAGCAGCTTATGCTTATTAAATAGCCTTATTAAATAAGCTTATTTCATCAACTTAGGATTATTAAATAGGCTTATTTCAGCAACTTAGACTTATTAAAAAGGCTTATTTCAGCAACTTAGGCTTATGAAATAGGCTTATTCAGCAACTTAGGCTTATTAAATAGGCTTATTTCAGCAACTTATGCTTATTAAATAGCCTTATAAAACAGGTTTATTTCAGCAACTTAGGCTTATTAAATAGCATTTTTAAATAGGTTTGTTTCAGCAACTTAGACTTATTAAATATACCTTTTTAAATAGGCTTAGTTCAGAAACTTAGGCTTATTAAATAGGCTTATTTTAGCAACATAGGCTTATTAATTAGGCTTTTTTCAGCAACTTAGACTTATTAAATAGCCTTATTACAGCAACTTAAGCTTATTAAATAGGCTTATTTCAGCAACTTAGGCTTATTAAATAGGCTTATTTCAGAAACTTAGGCTTATTAAATAGGCTTATTCAGCAACTTAGGCTTATTAAATAGCCTTATTAAATAGGCTTATTTCAGCAAATTAGGCTTATTAAATAGGCTTATTTCAGCAACTTAGACTTATTAAAAATACTTATTTCAGCAATTTAGGCTTATGAAATAGGCATATTCAGCAACTTAGGCTTATTAAATAGGCTTATTTCAGCAACTTAGACTTATTAAATAGGCCTATTAAATAGGCTTATTAAATAGACTGATTAAACAGGCTCATTAAATACATATTAAATAGGCTTATTAAATAGATTTATTAATTAGACTTATTAAATAGGCTTATTAAACAGGCTTATTATATAGGCTCATTAAATAGACTTATTAAATGGCCTCATTAAATAGCCTTATTTCAGCAACTTAGGCTTATTAAATAGGCTTATTTCAGCAACTTAGGCTTATTAAATAGCCTTATTTCAGCAACTTAGACTTATTAAATGGGCTTATTCAGCAACTTAGGCTTAAATAGGCTTATTAAATAGGCGTATTAAATAGGCTTATTAAATAGGCTTATTAAATAGGCTTATTAAATAAACTTATTAAATAGCCTCATTAAATAGGCTTATTTTAGCAACTTAGGCTTATTAAATAGCCATATTAAATATGCTTGTTTCAGCAACTTAGGCTTATTTAATAGGCTTGTTTCAGCAGCTTATGCTTATTAAATAGCCTTATTAAATAGGCTTATTTCAGCAACATTAGGATTATTAAATAGGCTTATTTCAGCAACTTAGACTTATTAAATAGGCCTATTAAATAGGCTTATTAAATAGACTTATTAAATAGGCTCATTAAATACTTATTAAATAGGCTAATTAAATAGGCTTATTAAATAGACTTATTAAATAGGCTCAATAAATAGGTGTATTAAATAGGCTTATTAAATAGGCTTATTAAATAGGCTTATTAAATAGGCTTATTAAATATGCGTATTAAATAGACTTATTAAATAGGCTTATTAAATAGGCTCAATAAATAGGCTTATTAAATAGGCTCAATAAATAGGCTTATTAAATAGGCTCAATAAATAGGCTTATTAAATAGGCTCAATAAATAGGCTTATTAAATAGGCTCAATAAATAGGCTTATTAAATAGGCTCATTAAATACTTATTAAATAGGCTTATTAAATAGACTTATTAAATAGACTTATTAAATAGGCTTATTAAATAGACTTATTAAATAGGCTTATTAAAAAGGCTTATTAAATAGACTTATTAAACAGGCTCATTAAATACTTATTAAATAGGTTTATTAAATAGGCGAATTAAATAGGCTTATTAAATAGGCGCAATAAATAGGCTTATCAAATGGGCTTATTAAATAGGCTCTTTTAATAGGCTTAATAAATAGGCTTATTAAATAGGCGTATTAAATAGGCGTATTAAATAGGCTTATTAAATATGCTCATTATATACTTATGAAAAGGCTTATTAAATAGACTTATTAAATAGACGTATTAAATATGCTTATTAAATAGGCTTATTAAATAGGCTTATTAAATAGGCTTATTAAATAGACTTATTAAATAGCCTCATTAAATAGGCTTATTTTAGCAACTTAGGCTTATTAATTAGGCTTTTTCAGCAACTTAGACTTATTAAATAGCCTTATTACAGCAACTTAAGCTTATTAAATAGCCTTATTTCAGCAAACTTAGGCTTATTAAATAGGCTTATTTCAGAAACTTAGGCTTATTAAATAGGCTTATTCAGCAACTTAGGCTTATTAAATAGCCTTATTAAATAGGCTTATTTAAGCAACTTAGGCTTATTAAATAGGCTTATTTCAGCAACTTAGACTTATTAAAAAGACTTATTTCAGCAACTTAGGCTTATGAAATTGGCTTAATCAGCAACTTAGGTTTATTAAATAGGCTTATTTCAGCAACTTAGACTTATTAAATAGGCCTATTAAATAGGCTTATTAAATAGACTGATTAAATAGGCTCATTAAGTACATATTAAATAGGCTTATTAAATAAATTTATTAATTAGACTTATTAAATAGGCTTATTAAATAGGCTTATTAAATAGGCTCATTAAATAGACTCATTAAATAGCCTCATTAAATAGGCTTATTTTAGCAACTTAGGCTTATTAAATAGGCTTATTTCAGCAACTTAGACTTATTAAATAGGCTTATTCAGCAACTTAGGCTTAAATAGGCTTATTAAATAGGCTTATTAAATAGGCTTATTAAATAGGCTTATTAAATAAACTTATTAAATAGCCTCATTAAATAGGCTTATTTTAGCAACTTAGGCTTATTAAACAGCCATATTAAATATGCTTATTTCAGCAACTTAGGCTTATTAAATAGGCTTATTTCAGTAGCTTATGCTTATTAAATAGCCTTATTAAATAGGCTTATTTCAGCAACATTAGGATTATTAAATAGGCTTATTTCAGCAACTTAGACTTATTAAATAGGCCTATTAAATAGGCTTATTAAATAGACTTATTAAATAGGCTCATTAAATACTTATTAAATTGGCTTATTAAATATGCTTATTAAATAGACTTATTAAATAGGCTCAATAAATAGGCGTATTAAATAGGCTTATTAAATAGGCTTATTAAATAGGCTTATTAAATATGCATATTAAATAGACTTATTAAATAGGCTTATTAAATAGGCTCAATAAATAGGCTTATTAAATAGGCTCAATAAATAGGCTTATTAAATAAACTTATTAAATAGCCTCATTAAATAGGCTTATTTTAGCAACTTAGGCTTATTAAATAGCCATATTAAATATGCTTATTTCAGCAACTTAGGCTTATTTAATAGGCTTGTTTCAGCAGCTTATGCTTATTAAATAGCCTTATTAAATAGGCTTATTTCAGCAACATTAGGATTATTAAATAGGCTTATTTCAGCAACTTAGACTTATTAAATAGGCCTATTAAATAGGCTTATTAAATAGACTTATTAAATAGGCTCATTAAATACTTATTAAATAGGCTTATTAAATAGGCTTATTAAATAGACTTATTAAATAGGCTCAATAAATAGGTGTATTAAATAGGCTTATTAAATAGGCTTATTAAATAGGCTTATTAAATAGGCTTATTAAATATGCGTATTAAATAGACTTATTAAATAGGCTTATTAAATAGGCTCAATAAATAGGCTTATTAAATAGGCTCAATAAATAGGCTTATTAAATAGGCTCAATAAATAGGCTTATTAAATAGGCTCAATAAATAGGCTTATTAAATAGGCTCAATAAATAGGCTTATTAAATAGGCTCATTAAATACTTATTAAATAGGCTTATTAAATAGACTTATTAAATAGGCTTATTAAAAAGGCTTATTAAATAGACTTATTAAACAGGCTCATTAAATACTTATTAAATAGGTTTATTAAATAGGCATATTAAATAGGCTTATTAAATAGGCTCAATAAATAGGCTTATTAAATGGGCTTATTAAATAGGCTCATTAAATAGGCTTAATAAATAGGCTTATTAAATAGGCGTATTAAATAGGCTTATTAAATAGACTCATTAAATATTCTTATTAAATAGGCTCAATAAATAGGCTCATTAAATAGGCTCAATAAATAGGCTTATTAAATAGGCTCAATAATTAGGCTTATTAAATAGGCTCAATAAATAGGCTTATTAAATAGGTTCATTATATACTTATTAAATAGGCTTATTAAATAGACTTATTAAATAGACGTATTAAATATGCTTATTAAATAGGCTTATTAAATAGGCTTATTAAATAGGCTTATTAAATAGACTTATTTCAGCAACATTAGGATTATTAAATAGGCTTATTTCAGCAACTTAGACTTATTAAATAGGCCTATTAAATAGGCTTATTAAATAGACTTATTAAATAGGCTCATTAAATACTTATTAAATTGGCTTATTAAATATGCTTATTAAATAGACTTATTAAATAGGCTCAATAAATAGGCGTATTAAATAGGCTTATTAAATAGGCTTATTAAATAGGCTTATTAAATATGCATATTAAATAGACTTATTAAATAGGCTTATTAAATAGGCTCAATAAATACGCTTATTAAATAGGCTCAATAAATAGGCTTATTAAATAAACTTATTAAATAGCCTCATTAAATAGGCTTATTTTAGCAACTTAGGCTTATTAAATAGCCATATTAAATATGCTTATTTCAGCAACTTAGGCTTATTTAATAGGCTTGTTTCAGCAGCTTATGCTTATTAAATAGCCTTATTAAATAGGCTTATTTCAGCAACATTACGATTATTAAATAGGCTTATTTCAGCAACTTAGACTTATTAAATAGGCCTATTAAATAGGCTTATTAAATAGACTTATTAAATAGGCTCATTAAATACTTATTAAATAGGCTTATTAAATAGGCTTATTAAATAGACTTATTAAATAGGCTCAATAAATAGGTGTATTAAATAGGCTTATTAAATAGGCTTATTAAATAGGCTTATTAAATAGGCTTATTAAATATGCGTATTAAATAGACTTATTAAATAGGCTTATTAAATAGGCTCAATAAATAGGCTTATTAAATAGGCTCAATAAATAGGCTTATTAAATAGGCTCAATAAATAGGCTTATTAAATAGGCTCAATAAATAGGCTTATTAAATAGGCTCAATAAATAGGCTTATTAAATAGGCTCATTAAATACTTATTAAATAGGCTTATTAAATAGACTTATTAAATAGGCTTATTAAAAAGGCTTATTAAATAGACTTATTAAACAGGCTCATTAAATACTTATTAAATAGGTTTATTAAATAGGCATATTAAATAGGCTTATTAAATAGGCTCAATAAATAGGCTTATTAAATGGGCTTATTAAATAGGCTCATTAAATAGGCTTAATAAATAGGCTTATTAAATAGGCGTATTAAATAGGCTTATTAAATAGACTCATTAAATATTCTTATTAAATAGGCTCAATAAATAGGCTCATTAAATAGGCTCAATAAATAGGCTTATTAAATAGGCTCAATAATTAGGCTTATTAAATAGGCTCAATAAATAGGCTTATTAAATAGGTTCATTATATACTTATTAAATAGGCTTATTAAATAGACTTATTAAATAGACGTATTAAATATGCTTATTAAATAGGCTTATTAAATAGGCTTATTAAATAGGCTTATTAAATAGACTTATTAAATAGCCTCATTAAATAGGCTTATTTTGCAACTTAGGCTTATTAATTAGGCTTTTTTCAGCAACTTAGACTTATTAAATAGCCTTATTACAGCAACTTAGGCTTATTAAATAGGTTTATTTCAGCAACTTAGGCTTATTAAATAGGCTTATTTCAGCAACTTAGGCTTATTAAATAGGCTTATTTCAGCAACTTAGGCTTATTAAATAGCCTTATTTCAGCAACTTAGACTTATTAAATAGGATTATTCAGCAACTTAGGCTTAAATAGGCTTATTATATAGGCTTATTAAATAGGCTTATTAAATAGGCTTATTAAATAAACTTATTAAATAGCCTCATTAAATAGGCTTATTTTAGCAACTTAGGCTTATTAAATAGGCTTATTTCAGCAGCTTATGCTTATTAAATAGCCTTATTAAATAGGCTTATTTCAGCAACTTAGGATTATTAAATAGGCTTATTTCAGCAACTTAGACTTATTCAATAGGCCTATTAAATAGGCTTATTAAATAGACTTATTAAATAGGCTCATTAAATACTTTTTAAATAGGCTTATTAAATAGGCTTATTAAATAGACTGATTAAAGAGGCTCAATAAATAGGCGTATTAAATAGGCTTATTAAATAGGCTCAATAAATAGGCTTATTAAATAGGCTCAATAAATAGGCTTATTAAATAGGCTCAATTAATAGGCTTATTAAATAGGCTCATTAAATACTTATTAAATAGGCTTATTAAATAGACTTATTAAATAGACGTATTAAATAGGCTTATTAAATAGACTTATTAAATAGGCTTATTAAAAAGGCTTATTAAATAGACTTATTAAACAGGCTCATTAAATACTTATTAAATAGTTTTATTAAATAGGCGAATTAAATAGGCTTATTAAATAGGCGCAATAAATAGGCTTATCAAATGGGCTTATTAAATAGGCTCTTTTAATAGGATTAATAAATAGGCTTATTAAATAGGCGTATTAAATAGGCGTATTAAATAGGCTTATTAAATAGGCTCAATAAATAGGCTCATTAAATAGGCTCAATAAATAGGCTTATTAAATAGGCTCAATAATTAGGCTTATTAAATAGGCTCAAAAAATAGGCTTATTAAATAGGCTCATTATATACTTATGAAAAGGCTTATTAAATAGACTTATTAAATAGACGTATTAAATATGCTTATTAAATAGGCTTATTAAATAGGCTTATTAAATAGGCTTATTAAATAGACTTATTAAATAGCCTCATTAAATAGGCTTATTTTAGCAACTTAGGCTTATTAATTAGGCTTTTTCAGCAACTTAGACTTATTAAATAGCCTTATTACAGCAACTTAAGCTTATTAAATAGCCTTATTTCAGCAAACTTAGGCTTATTAAATAGGCTTATTTCAGAAACTTAGGCTTATTAAATAGGCTTATTCAGCAACTTAGGCTTATTAAATAGCCTTATTAAATAGGCTTATTTAAGCAACTTAGGCTTATTAAATAGGCTTATTTCAGCAACTTAGACTTATTAAAAAGACTTATTTCAGCAACTTAGGCTTATGAAATAGGCTTATTCAGCAACTTAGGTTTATTAAATAGGCTTATTTCAGCAACTTAGACTTATTAAATAGGCCTATTAAATAGGCTTATTAAATAGACTGATTAAATAGGCTCATTAAATACATATTAAATATTCTTATTAAATAAATTTATTAATTAGACTTATTAAATAGGCTTATTAAATAGGCTTATTAAATAGGCTCATTAAATAGACTTATTAAATAGCCTCATTAAATAGGCTTATTTTAGCAACTTAGGCTTATTAAATAGGCTTATTTCAGCAACTTAGACTTATTAAATAGGCTTATTCAGCAACTTAGGCTTATTAAATAGGCTTATTAAATAGGCTTATTAAATAGGCTTATTAAATAGGCTTATTTCAGCAACTTAGACTTATTAAATAGGCTTATTCAGCAACTTAGGCTTATTAAATAGGCTTATTAAATAGGCTTATTAAATAGGCTTATTAAATAAACTTATTAAATAGCCTCATTAAATAGGTTTATTTTAGCAACTTAGGCTTATTAAATAGCCATATTAAATATGCTTATTTCAGCAACTTAGGCTTATTAAATAGGCTTATTTCAGTAGCTTATGCTTATTAAATAGCCTTATTAAATAGGCTTATTTCAGCAACATTAGGATTATTAAATAGGCTTATTTCAGCAACTTAGACTTATTAAATAGGCCTATTAAATAGGCTTATTAAATAGACTTATTAAATAGGCTCATTAAATACTTATTAAATAGGCTTATTAAATAGGCTTATTAAATAGACTTATTAAATAGGCTCAATAAATAGGCGTATTAAATAGGCTTATTAAATAGTCCTATTAAATAGGCTTATTAAATAGGCTTATTAAATATGCATATTAAATAGACTTATTAAATAGGCTTATTAAATAGGCTCAATAAATAGGCTTATTAAATAGGCTCAATAAATAGGCTTATTAAATAGGCTCAATAAATAGGCTTATTAAATAGGCTCAATAAATAGGCTTATTAAATAGGCTCATTAAATACTTATTAAATAGGCTTATTAAATAGACTTATTAAATAGGCTTATTAAATAGACTTATTAAATAGGCTTATTAAAAAGGCTTATTAAATAGACTTATTAAATAGGCTCAATAAATAGGCTCATTAAATAGGCTTAATAAATAGGCTTATTAAATAGACTCATTAAATAGGCTTATTAAATAGGCTCAATAAATAGGATCATTAAATAGGCTCAATAAATAGGCTTATTAAATAGGCTCAATAATTAGGCTTATTAAATAGGCTCAATAAATAGGCTTATTAAATAGGCTCATTATATACTTATTAAATAGGCTTATTAAATAGACTTATTAAATAGTCGTATTAAATATGCTTATTAAATAGGCTTATTAAATAGGCTTATTAAATAGGCTTATTAAATAGACTTATTAAATAGCCTCATTAAATAGGCTTATTTTAGCAACTTAGGCTTATTAATTAGGCTTTTTTCAGCAACTTAGACTTATTAAATAGCCTTATTACAGCAACTTAGGCTTATTAAATAGGCTTATTTCAGCAACTTAGGCTTATTAAATAGGCTTATTTCAGCAACTTAGGCTTATTAAATAGGCTTATTAAATAGGCTTATTAAATAGGCTTATTAAATAAACTTATTAAATAGCCTCATTAAATAGGCTTATTTTAGCAACTTAGGCTTATTAAATAGGTTTATTTCAGCAGCTTATGCTTATTAAATAGCCCTATTAAATAGGCTTATTTAATCAACTTAGGATTATTAAATAGGCTTATTTCAGCAACTTAGACTTATTAAATAGGCCTATTAAATAGGCTTATTAAATAGACTTATTAAATAGGCTCATTAAACAGGCTCTATAAATAGGCCTAAGTTGCTGAATAAACCTATTTAATAAGCCTAAGTTGCTGAAATAAGCCTATTTAATAAGTCTAAGTTGCTGAAATAAGGCTATTTAATAAGCCTAAGTTGCTGAAATAAGCCTGTTTAATATGGCTATTTAATAAGTCTAAGTTGCTGAAATAAACCTATTTAATAAGCCTAAGTTGCTAAAATAAGCCTATTTAATGAGGCTATTTAATAAGTCTATTTAATAAGCCTATTTAATAAGCCTATTTAATAAGCCTATTTAATAAGCCTATTTAATACGCCTATTTAATAAACCTATTTAATAAGTATTTAATGAGCCTATTTAATACGTCTATTTAATAAGCCTTTTTAATAAGCCTATTTAATAAGTCTATTTAATAAGCCTATTATTAAGTCTATTTAATAAGTCTATTTAATAAGCCTATTTATTGAGCCTATTTAATAAGCCTAATTATTGAGCCTATTTCATAAGCCTATTTAATACGTCTATTTAATAAGCCTATTATTACGTCTATTTAATAAGCCTATTTAATAAGCCTATTTAATAAGCCTATTTCATAAGCCTATTTAATAAGTCTATTTAATAAGCCTAATTAATAAGCCTATTTAATAAGCCTATTCAATAACTCTATTTAATAAGTCTATTTAATAAGCCTATTTAATAAGTATTTAATGAGCCTATTTAAAAAGCCTATTTATTGAGCCTATTTAATAAGCCTATTTATTGAGCCTATTTAATACGCCTATTTAATAAGCCTATTTATTGAGCCTATTTAATAAGTCTATTTAATAAGCCTATTTGATAAGCCTATTTATTGAGCCTATTTAATAAGCCTATTTAATAAGTCTATTTAATAAGCCTATTTAATAAGCCTATTTAATAAGCCTATTTATTGAGCCTATTTAATAAGTCGATTTAATAAGCCTATTTAATAAGCCTATTTAATAAGTATTTAATGAGCCTATTTAATAAGTCTATTTAATAAGCCTATTTAATAGGCCTATTTAATAAGTCTAAGTTGCTGAAATAAGACTATTTAATAAGCCTAAGTTGCTGAATAAGCCTATTTCATAAGCCTAAGTTGCTGAAATAAGCCTTTTTAATAAGTCTAAGTTGCTGAAATAAGCCTAAGTTGCTGAAATAAGCCTATTTAATAAAGCTATTTAATAAGCCTAAGTTGCTGAATAAGTCTATTTAATAAGTCTAAGTTGCTGAAATAAGGCTATTTAAAAAGCCTAAGTTGCTGAAATAAGCCTATTTAATAAGCCTAAGTTGCTGAAATAAGGCTATTTAATAAGTCTAAGTTGCTGAAATAAGCCTCTTTAATAAGCCTAAGTTGCAAAAAAAGCCTATTTAATGAGGCTATTTAATAAGTCTATTTAATAAACCTATTTAATAAGCCTATTTAATAAGTCTAATTCATAAATCTATTTAATAAGCCTATTTAATAAGTATTTAATGAGCCTATTTAATAAGCCTATTTATTGAGCCTATTTAATGCGCCTATTTATTGAGCCTATTTATTGAGCCTATTTAATAAGTCGATTTAATAAGCCTATTTAATAAGCCTATTTAATAAGTATTTAATGAGCCTATTTAATAAGTCTATTTAATAAGCCTATTTAATAGGCCTATTTAATAAGTCTAAGTTGCTGAAATAAGACTATTTAATAAGCCTAAGTTGCTGAATAAGCCTATTTCATAAGCCTAAGTTGCTGAAATAAGCCTTTTTAATAAGTCTAAGTTGCTGAAATAAGCCTAAGTTGCTGAAATAAGCCTATTTAATGAAGCTATTTAATAAGCCTAAGTTGCTGAAATAAGGCTATTTAATAAGTCTAAGGTGCTGAAATAAGCCTATTTAATAAGCCTAAGTTGCTAAAATAAGCCTATTTAATGAGGCTATTTAATAAGTCTATTTAATAAGCCTATTTAATAAGCCTATTTAATACGCCTATTTAATAAGTCTAATTCATAAATCTATTTAATAAGCCTATTTAATAAATATTTAATGAGCCTATTTAATAAGCCTATTTATTGAGCCTATTTAATAAGCCTATTTATTGAGCCTATTTAATAAGCCTATTTATTGATCCTATTTAATAAGCCTATTTATTAAGCCTATTTAATGAGCCTATTTAATAAGCCTATTTATTGAGCCTATTTAATAAGCCTATTTAATACGCCTATTTAATAAACCTATTTAATAAGTATTTAATGAGCCTATTTAATAAGTCTATTTAATAAGCCTTTTTAATAAGCCTATTTAATAAGTCTATTTAATAAGCCTATTTAATAAGTCTATTTAATAAGTCTATTTAATAAGCCTATTTAATAAATATTTAATGAGCCTACTTAATAAGCCTATTTATTGAGCCTATTTAATAAGCCTATTTAATAAGTCTATTTAATACACCTATTTAATAAGCCTATTTAATAAGCCGATTTAATAAGCCTATTTATGAAGCCTATTTAATGAGCCTGTTTAATAAGCCTATTTATTGAGCCTATTTAATAAGTCCATTTAATAAGCCTGTTTAATAAGCCTATTTAATAAGTATTTAATGAGCCTATTTAATAAGCCTAAGTTGCTGAATAAGCCTATTTAATAAGCCAAAGTTCCTGAAATAAGCCTATTTAATAAGCCAATTTAATAAGCCTAAGTTGCTGAACAAGCCTATTTAATATGCCTAAGTTGCTGAAATAAGCCTATTTAATAAGTCTAAGTTGCTGAAATAAGGCTATTTAATAAGCCTAAGTTGCTGAAATAAGCCTATTTAATAAGCCTAAGTTGCTGAAATAAGGCTATTTAATAAGTCTAAGTTGCTGAAATAAGCCTATTTAATATGCCTAAGTTGCTGAAATAAGTATATTTAATAAGCATAAGTTGCTGAAATAAGCCTATTTAATAAGTCTAAGTTGCTGAGATAAGGCTATTTAATAAGTCTAAGTTGCTGAAATAAGCCTATTTAATAAGCCTAAGTTGCTGAAATAAGGCTATTTAATAAGTCTAAGTTGCTCAAATAAGCCTATTTAATAAGCCTAAGTTGCTAAAATAAGCCTATTTAATGAGGCTATTTAATAAGTCTATTTAATAAGCCTATTTAATAAGCCTATTTAATAAGCCTATTTAATAAGTCTAATTCATAAATCTATTTAATAAGCCTATTTAATAAGCCTATTTATTGAGCCTATTTAATAAGACTATTTATTGATCCTATTTAATAAGCCTATTTATTAAGCCTATTTAATGAGCCTATTTAATAAGCCTATTTAATAAGCCTATTTATTGAGCCTATTTAATAAGCCTATTTAATACGCCTATTTAATAAACCTATTTAATAAGTATTTAATGAGCCGATTTAATAAGTCTATTTAATAAGCCTTTTTAATAAGCCTATTTAATAAGTCTATTTAATAAGCCTATTTAATAAGTCTATTTAATAAGTCTATTTAATAAGCCTATTTAATAAGTATTTAATGAGCCTACTTAATAAGCCTATTTATTGAGCCTATTTAATAAGCCTATTTATTGAGCCTATTTAATTAGCCTATTTATTGAGCCTATTTAATAAGCGTATTTATTGAGCCTATTTAATAAGCCTATTTAATAAGCCTATTTATTGAGCCTATTTAATAAGCCTATTTAATACGCCTATTTAATAAACCTATTTAATAAGTATTTAATGAGCTTATTTAATACGTCTGTTTAATAAGCCTTTTTAATAAGCCTATTTAATAAGTCTATTTAATAAGCCTATTTAATAAGTCCATTTAATAAGCCTGTTTAATAAGCCTATTTAATAAGTATTTAATGAGCCTATTTAATAAGCCTAAGTTGCTGAATAAGCCTATTTAATAAGCCAAAGTTCCTGAAATAAGCCTATTTAATAAGCCAATTTAATAAGCCTAAGTTGCTGAACAAGCCTATTTAATATGCCTAAGTTGCTGAAATAAGCCTATTTAATAAGTCTAAGTTGCTGAAATAAGGCTATTTAATAAGCCTAAGTTGCTGAAATAAGCCTATTTAATAAGCCTAAGTTGCTGAAATAAGGCTATTTAATAAGTCTAAGTTGCTGAAATAAGCCTATTTAATATGCCTAAGTTGCTGAAATAAGTATATTTAATAAGCATAAGTTGCTGAAATAAGCCTATTTAATAAGTCTAAGTTGCTGAGATAAGGCTATTTAATAAGTCTAAGTTGCTGAAATAAGCCTATTTAATAAGCCTAAGTTGCTGAAATAAGGCTATTTAATAAGTCTAAGTTGCTGAAATAAGCCTATTTAATAAGCCTAAGTTGCTAAAATAAGCCTATTTAATGAGGCTATTTAATACGTCTATTTAATAAGCCTATTTAATAAGCCTATTTAATAAGCCTATTTAATAAGTCTAATTCATTAATCTATTTAATAAGCCTATTTAATAAGCCTATTTATTGAGCCTATTTAATAAGCCTATTTATTGATCCTATTTAATAAGCCTATTTATTAAGCCTATTTAATAAGTCTATTTAATAAGTCTATTTAATAAGCCTATTTAATAAGTATTTAATGAGCCTATTTAATAAGTCTATTTAATAAGCCTTTTTAATAAGCCCATTTAATAAGTCTATTTAATAAGCCTATTTAATAAGTCTATTTAATAAGTCTATTTAATAAGCCTATTTAATAAGTATTTAATGAGCCTACTTAATAAGCCTATTTATTGAGCCTATTTAATAAGCCTATTTATTGAGCCTATTTAATTAACCTATTTATTGAGCCTATTTAATAAGCGTATTTATTGAGCCTATTTAATAAGCCTATTTAATAAGCCTATTTATTGAGCCTATTTAATAAGCCTATTTAATACGCCTATTTAATAAACCTATTTAATAAGTATTTAATGAGCCTATTTAATACGTCTATTTAATAAGCCTTTTTAATAAGCCTATTTAATAAGTCTATTTAATAAGCCTATTTAATAAGTCTATTTAATAAGTCTATTTAATAAGCCTATTTAATAAGTATTTAATGAGCCTACTTAATAAGCCTATTTATTGAGCCCATTTAATAAGCCTATTTATTGAGCCTATTTAATTAGCCTATTTATTGAGCCTATTTAATAAGCCTATTTATTGAGCCTATTTAATAAGCCTATTTAATAAGTCTATTTAATACGCCTATTTAATAAGCCTATTTAATATGCCGATTTAATAAGCCTATTTATGAAGCCTATTTAATGAGCCTATTTAATAAGCCTATTTATTGAGCCTATTTAATAAGTCCATTTAATAAGCCTGTTTAATAAGCCTAAGTTGCTGAATAAGCCTATTTAATAAGCCAAAGTTGCTGAAATAAGCCTATTTAATTAGCCAATTTAATAAGCCTAAGTTGCTGAATAAGCCTATTTAATAAGTCTAAGTTGCTGAAATAAGCCTATTTAATCAGCGTAAGTTGCTGAAATAAGCCTATTTAATAAGGCTATTTAATATGCCTAAGTTGCTGAAATAAGCCTATTTAATAAGCGTAAGTTTCTGAAATAAGCCTATTTAATAAGACTAAGTTGCTGAAATAAGGCTATTTAATAAGTCTAAGTTGCTGAAATCAGCCTATTTAATCAGCGTAAGTTGCTGAAATAAGCCTATTTAATAAGGCTATTTAATATGCCTAAGTTGCTGAAATAAGCCTATTTAATAAGCGTAAGTTGCTGAAATAAGCCTATTTAATAAGACTAAGTTGCTGAGATAAGGCTTTTTAATAAGTCTAAGTTGCTGAAATAAGCCTATTTAATCAGCGTAAGTTGCTGAAATAAGCCTATTTAATAAGGCTATTTAATACGCCTAAGTTGCTGAAATAAGCCTATTTAATAAGCGTAAGTTGCTGAAATACGGCTATTTAATAAGTCTAAGTTGCTGAAATAAGCCTATTTAATAAGCATAAGTTGCTGAAATAAGCCTATTTAATAAGCCTAAGTTGCAAAATAAGCCTATTTAATAAGGCTATTTAATAAGCATAAGTTGCTGAAATAAACCTATTTAATAAGCCTAAGTTGCTAAAATAAGCCTATTTAATGAGGCTATTTAATAAGTTTATTTAATAAGCCTATTTAATAAGCCTATTTAATAAGCCTATTTAATAAGCCTATTTAATATGCCTATTTAATAAACCTATTTAATAAGTATTTAATGAGCCTATTTAATAAGTCTATTTAATAAGCCTTTTTAAAAAGCCTATTTAATAAGTCTATTTAATAAGCCTATTTAATAAGTCTATTTAATAAGTCTATTTAATAAGCCTATTTAATAAGTATTTCATGAGCCTATTTAATACGCCTATTTATTGAGCCTATTTAATAAGCCTATTTTTTTAGCCTATTTATTGAGCCTATTTAGTAAGTCTATTTAATAAGCCTATTTAATAAGCCTATTTAATAAGTATTTAATGAGCCTATTTAATAAGTCTATTTAATAAGCCTATTTAATAGGCCTATTTAATAAGTCTAAGTTGCTGAAATAAGACTATTTAATAAGCCTAAGTTGCTGAATAAGCCTATTTCATAAGCCTAAGTTGCTGAAATAAGCCTTTTTAATAAATCTAAGTTGCTGAAATAAGCCTATTTAATAAAGCTATTTAATAAGCCTAAGTTGCTGAATAAGTCTATTTAATAAGTCTAAGTTGCTGAAATAAGGCAATTTAATAAGCCTAAGTTGCTGAAATAAGCCTATTTAATAAGCCTAAGTTGCTGAAAAAAGGCTATTTAATAAGTCTAAGTTGCTGAAATAAGCCTATTTAATAAGCCTAACTTGCTAAAATAAGCATATTTAATTAGGCTATTTAATAAGTCTATTTAATAAGCCTATTTAATAAGCCTATTTAATAAGCCTATTTAATAAGCCTATTTAATTAGTCTAATTAATAAATCTATTTAATAAGCCTATTTAATAAGTATTTAATGAGCTATTTAATAAGCCTATTTATTGAGCCTATTTAATAAGCCTATTTATTGAGCCTATTTAATAAGCCTATTTTTGAGCCTATTTAATAAGCCTATTTATTAAGCCTATTTAATGAGCCTATTTAATAAGCCTATTAAATAAGCCTATTTATTGAGCCTATTTAATAAGCCTATTTAATACGCCTATTTAATAAACCTATTTAATAAGTATTTATTGAGCCTATTTAATAAGTCTATTTAATAAGCCTTTTTAATAAGCCTATTTAATAAGTCTATTTAATAAGCCTATTTAATACGTCTATTTAATAAGTCTATTTAATAAGCCTATTTAATAAGTATTTAATGATCCTATTTAATAAGCCTATTTATTGAGCCTATTTAATAAGCCTATTTATTGAGCCTATTTAATTAGCCTATTTATTGAGCCTATTTAATAAGCCTATTTATTGAGCCTATTTAATAAGCCTATTTAATGAGTCTATTTAATACGCCTATTTAATAAGCCTATTTAATAAGCCGATTTAATAAGCCTATTTATGAAGCCTATTTAATGAGCCTACTTAATATGCCTATTTATTGAGCCTATTTAATAAGTCTATTTAATAAGCCTGTTTAATAAGCCTATTTAATAAGTCTATTTAATAAGCCTATTTAATAGGCCTATTTAATAAGTCTAAGTTGCTGAAATAAGACTATTTAATAAGCCTAAGTTGCTGAATAAGCCTATTTCATAAGCCTAAGTTGCTGAAATAAGCCTTTTTAATAAATCTAAGTTGCTGAAATAAGCCTATTTAATAAAGCTATTTAATAAGTCTAAGTTGCTGAATAAGTCTATTTAATAAGTCTAAGTTGCTGAAATAAGGCAATTTAATAAGCCTAAGTTGCTGAAATAAGCCTATTTAATAAGCCTAAGTTGCTGAAAAAGGCTATTTAATAAGTCTAAGTTGCTGAAATAAGCCTATTTAATAAGCCTAAGTTGCTAAAATAAGCATATTTAATTAGGCTATTTAATAAGTCTATTTAATAAGCCTATTTAATAAGCCTATTTAATAAGCCTATTTAATAAGCCTATTTAATAAGTCTAATTAATAAATCTATTTAATAAGCCTATTTAATAAGTATTTAATGAGCTATTTAATAAGCCTATTTATTGAGCCTATTTAATAAGCCTATTTAATGAGTCTATTTAATACGCCTATTTAATAAGCCTATTTAATAAGCCGATTTAATAAGCCTATTTATGAAGCCTATTTAATGAGCCTACTTAATATGCCTATTTATTGAGCCTATTTAATAAGTCTATTTAATAAGCCTGTTTAATAAGCCTATTTAATAAGTCTATTTAATAAGCCTATTTAATAGGCCTATTTAATAAGTCTAAGTTGCTGAAATAAGACTATTTAATAAGCCTAAGTTGCTGAATAAGCCTATTTCATAAGCCTAAGTTGCTGAAATAAGCCTTTTTAATAAATCTAAGTTGCTGAAATAAGCCTATTTAATAAAGCTATTTAATAAGTCTAAGTTGCTGAATAAGTCTATTTAATAAGTCTAAGTTGCTGAAATAAGGCAATTTAATAAGCCTAAGTTGCTGAAATAAGCCTATTTAATAAGCCTAAGTTGCTGAAAAAGGCTATTTAATAAGTCTAAGTTGCTGAAATAAGCCTATTTAATAAGCCTAAGTTGCTAAAATAAGCATATTTAATTAGGCTATTTAATAAGTCTATTTAATAAGCCTATTTAATAAGCCTATTTAATAAGCCTATTTAATAAGCCTATTTAATAAGTCTAATTAATAAATCTATTTAATAAGCCTATTTAATAAGTATTTAATGAGCTATTTAATAAGCCTATTTATTGAGCCTATTTAATAAGCCTATTTAATGAGTCTATTTAATACGCCTATTTAATAAGCCTATTTAATAAGCCGATTTAATAAGCCTATTTATGAAGCCTATTTAATGAGCCTACTTAATATGCCTATTTATTGAGCCTATTTAATAAGTCTATTTAATAAGCCTGTTTAATAAGCCTATTTAATAAGTCTATTTAATAAGCCTATTTAATAGGCCTATTTAATAAGTCTAAGTTGCTGAAATAAGACTATTTAATAAGCCTAAGTTGCTGAATAAGCCTATTTCATAAGCCTAAGTTGCTGAAATAAGCCTTTTTAATAAATCTAAGTTGCTGAAATAAGCCTATTTAATAAAGCTATTTAATAAGTCTAAGTTGCTGAATAAGTCTATTTAATAAGTCTAAGTTGCTGAAATAAGGCAATTTAATAAGCCTAAGTTGCTGAAATAAGCCTATTTAATAAGCCTAAGTTGCTGAAAAAGGCTATTTAATAAGTCTAAGTTGCTGAAATAAGCCTATTTAATAAGCCTAAGTTGCTAAAATAAGCATATTTAATTAGGCTATTTAATAAGTCTATTTAATAAGCCTATTTAATAAGCCTATTTAATAAGCCTATTTAATAAGCCTATTTAATAAGTCTAATTAATAAATCTATTTAATAAGCCTATTTAATAAGTATTTAATGAGCTATTTAATAAGCCTATTTATTGAGCCTATTTAATAAGCCTATTTATTGAGCCTATTTAATAAGCCTATTTTTGAGCCTATTTAATAAGCCTATTTAATGAGTCTATTTAATACGCCTATTTAATAAGCCTATTTAATAAGCCGATTTAATAAGCCTATTTATGAAGCCTATTTAATGAGCCTACTTAATATGCCTATTTATTGAGCCTATTTAATAAGTCTATTTAATAAGCCTGTTTAATAAGCCTATTTAATAAGTCTATTTAATAAGCCTATTTAATAGGCCTATTTAATAAGTCTAAGTTGCTGAAATAAGACTATTTAATAAGCCTAAGTTGCTGAATAAGCCTATTTCATAAGCCTAAGTTGCTGAAATAAGCCTTTTTAATAAATCTAAGTTGCTGAAATAAGCCTATTTAATAAAGCTATTTAATAAGTCTAAGTTGCTGAATAAGTCTATTTAATAAGTCTAAGTTGCTGAAATAAGGCAATTTAATAAGCCTAAGTTGCTGAAATAAGCCTATTTAATAAGCCTAAGTTGCTGAAAAAGGCTATTTAATAAGTCTAAGTTGCTGAAATAAGCCTATTTAATAAGCCTAAGTTGCTAAAATAAGCATATTTAATTAGGCTATTTAATAAGTCTATTTAATAAGCCTATTTAATAAGCCTATTTAATAAGCCTATTTAATAAGCCTATTTAATAAGTCTAATTAATAAATCTATTTAATAAGCCTATTTAATAAGTATTTAATGAGCTATTTAATAAGCCTATTTATTGAGCCTATTTAATAAGCCTATTTAATGAGTCTATTTAATACGCCTATTTAATAAGCCTATTTAATAAGCCGATTTAATAAGCCTATTTATGAAGCCTATTTAATGAGTCTACTTAATATGCCTATTTATTGAGCCTATTTAATAAGTCTATTTAATAAGCCTGTTTAATAAGCCTATTTAATAAGCCTATTTAATAAATATTTAATGAGCATACTTAATAAGCCTATTTATTGAGCCTATTTAATAAGCCTATTTAATAAGTCTATTTAATACGCCTATTTAATAAGCCTATTTAATAAGCCGATTTAATAAGCCTATTTATGAAGCCTATTTAATGAGCCTGTTTAATAAGCCTATTTATTGAGCCTATTTAATAAGTCCATTTAATAAGCCTGTTTAATAAGCCTATTTAATAAGTATTTAATAAGCCTATTTAATAAGCCTAAGTTGCTGAATAAGCCTATTTAATAAGCCAAAGTTCCTGAAATAAGCCTATTTAATAAGCCAATTTAATAAGCCTAAGTTGCTGAACAAGCCTATTTAATATGCCTAAGTTGCTGAAATAAGCCTATTTAATAAGTCTAAGTTGCTGAAATAAGGCTATTTAATAAGCCTAAGTTGCTGAAATAAGCCTATTTAATAAGCCTAAGTTGCTGAAATAAGGCTATTTAATAAGTCTAAGTTGCTGAAATAAGCCTATTTAATATGCCTAAGTTGCTGAAATAAGTATATTTAATAAGCATAAGTTGCTGAAATAAGCCTATTTAATAAGTCTAAGTTGCTGAGATAAGGCTATTTAATAAGTCTAAGTTGCTGAAATAAGCCTATTTAATAAGCCTAAGTTGCTGAAATAAGGCTATTTAATAAGTCTAAGTTGCTGAAATAAGCCTATTTAATAAGCCTAAGTTGCTAAAATAAGCCTATTTAATGAGGCTATTTAATAAGTCTATTTAATAAGCCTATTTAATAAGCCTATTTAATAAGCCTATTTAATAAGTCTAATTCATAAATCTATTTAATAAGCCTATTTAATAAGCCTATTTATTGAGCCTATTTAATAAGACTATTTATTGATCCTATTTAATAAGCCTATTTATTAAGCCTATTTAATGAGCCTATTTAATAAGCCTATTTAATAAGCCTATTTATTGAGCCTATTTAATAAGCCTATTTAATACGCCTATTTAATAAACCTATTTAATAAGTATTTAATGAGCCGATTTAATAAGTCTATTTAATAAGCCTTTTTAATAAGCCTATTTAATAAGTCTATTTAATAAGCCTATTTAATAAGTCTATTTAATAAGTCTATTTAATAAGCCTATTTAATAAGTATTTAATGAGCCTACTTAATAAGCCTATTTATTGAGCCTATTTAATAAGCCTATTTATTGAACCTATTTAATTAGCCTATTTATTGAGCCTATTTAATAAGCGTATTTATTGAGCCTATTTAATAAGCCTATTTAATAAGCCTATTTATTGAGCCTATTTAATAAGCCTATTTAATACGCCTATTTAATAAACCTATTTAATAAGTATTTAATGAGCCTATTTAATACGTCTGTTTAATAAGCCTTTTTAATAAGCCTATTTAATAAGTCTATTTAATAAGCCTATTTAATAAGTCCATTTAATAAGCCTGTTTAATAAGCCTATTTAATAAGTATTTAATGAGCCTATTTAATAAGCCTAAGTTGCTGAATAAGCCTATTTAATAAGCCAAAGTTCCTGAAATAAGCCTATTTAATAAGCCAATTTAATAAGCCTAAGTTGCTGAACAAGCCTATTTAATATGCCTAAGTTGCTGAAATAAGCCTATTTAATAAGTCTAAGTTGCTGAAATAAGGCTATTTAATAAGCCTAAGTTGCTGAAATAAGCCTATTTAATAAGCCTAAGTTGCTGAAATAAGGCTATTTAATAAGTCTAAGTTGCTGAAATAAGCCTATTTAATATGCCTAAGTTGCTGAAATAAGTATATTTAATAAGCATAAGTTGCTGAAATAAGCCTATTTAATAAGTCTAAGTTGCTGAGATAAGGCTATTTAATGAGTCTAAGTTGCTGAAATAAGCCTATTTAATAAGCCTAAGTTGCTGAAATAAGGCTATTTAATAAGTCTAAGTTGCTGAAATAAGCCTATTTAATAAGCCTAAGTTGCTAAAATAAGCCTATTTAATGAGGCTATTTAATACGTCTATTTAATAAGCCTATTTAATAAGCCTATTTAATAAGCCTATTTAATAAGTCTAATTCATTAATCTATTTAATAAGCCTATTTAATAAGCCTATTTATTGAGCCTATTTAATAAGCCTATTTATTGATCCTATTTAATAAGCCTATTTATTAAGCCTATTTAATAAGTCTATTTAATAAGTCTATTTAATAAGCCTATTTAATAAGTATTTAATGAGCCTATTTAATAAGTCTATTTAATAAGCCTTTTTAATAAGCCTATTTAATAAGTCTATTTAATAAGCCTATTTAATAAGTCTATTTAATAAGTCTATTTAATAAGCCTATTTAATAAGTATTTAATGAGCCTACTTAATAAGCCTATTTATTGAGCCTATTTAATAAGCCTATTTATTGAGCCTATTTAATTAACCTATTTATTGAGCCTATTTAATAAGCGTATTTATTGAGCCTATTTAATAAGCCTATTTAATAAGCCTATTTATTGAGCCTATTTAATAAGCCTATTTAATACGCCTATTTAATAAACCTATTTAATAAGTATTTAATGAGCCTATTTAATACGTCTATTTAATAAGCCTTTTTAATAAGCCTATTTAATGAGCCTACTTAATAAGCCTATTTATTGAGCCCATTTAATAAGCCTATTTATTGAGCCTATTTAATTAGCCTATTTATTGAGCCTATTTAATAAGTCTATTTAATACGCCTATTTAATAAGCCTATTTAATATGCCGATTTAATAAGCCTATTTATGAAGCCTATTTAATGAGCCTATTTAATAAGCCTATTTATTGAGCCTATTTAATAAGTCCATTTAATAAGCCTGTTTAATAAGCCTAAGTTGCTGAATAAGCCTATTTAATAAGCCAAAGTTGCTGAAATAAGCCTATTTAATTAGCCAATTTAATAAGCCTAAGTTGCTGAATAAGCCTATTTAATAAGTCTAAGTTGCTGAAATAAGCCTATTTAATCAGCGTAAGTTGCTGAAATAAGCCTATTTAATAAGGCTATTTAATATGCCTAAGTTGCTGAAATAAGCCTATTTAATAAGCGTAAGTTTCTGAAATAAGCCTATTTAATAAGACTAAGTTGCTGAAATAAGGCTATTTAATAAGTCTAAGTTGCTGAAATCAGCCTATTTAATCAGCGTAAGTTGCTGAAATAAGCCTATTTAATAAGTCTAAGTTGCTGAGATAAGGCTATTTAATAAGTCTAAGTTGCTGAAATAAGCCTATTTAATAAGCCTAAGTTGCTGAAATAAGGCTATTTAATAAGTCTAAGTTGCTGAAATAAGCCTATTTAATAAGCCTAAGTTGCTAAAATAAGCCTATTTAATGAGGCTATTTAATACGTCTATTTAATAAGCATATTTAATAAGCCTATTTAATAAGCCTATTTAATAAGTCTAATTCATTAATCTATTTAATAAGCCTATTTAATAAGCCTATTTATTGAGCCTATTTAATAAGCCTATTTATTGATCCTATTTAATAAGCCTATTTATTAAGCCTATTTAATAAGTCTATTTAATAAGTCTATTTAATAAGCCTATTTAATAAGTATTTAATGAGCCTATTTAATAAGTCTATTTAATAAGCCTTTTTAATAAGCCTATTTAATAAGTCTATTTAATAAGCCTATTTAATAAGTCTATTTAATAAGTCTATTTAATAAGCCTATTTAATAAGTATTTAATGAGCCTACTTAATAAGCCTATTTATTGAGCCTATTTAATAAGCCTATTTATTGAGCCTATTTAATTAACCTATTTATTGAGCCTATTTAATAAGCGTATTTATTGAGCCTATTTAATAAGCCTATTTAATAAGCCTATTTATTGAGCCTATTTAATAAGCCTATTTAATACGCCTATTTAATAAACCTATTTAATAAGTATTTAATGAGCCTATTTAATACGTCTATTTAATAAGCCTTTTTAATAAGCCTATTTAATAAGTCTATTTAATAAGCCTATTTAAGAAGTCTATTTAATAAGTGTTTTTAATAAGCCTATTTAATAAGTATTTAATGAGCCTACTTAATAAGCCTATTTATTGAGCCCATTTAATAAGCCTATTTATTGAGCCTATTTAATTAGCCTATTTATTGAGCCTATTTAATAAGCCTATTTATTGAGCCTATTTAATAAGCCTATTTAATAAGTCTATTTAATACGCCTATTTAATAAGCCTATTTAATATGCCGATTTAATAAGCCTATTTATGAAGCCTATTTAATGAGCCTATTTAATAAGCCTATTTATTGAGCCTATTTAATAAGTCCATTTAATAAGCCTGTTTAATAAGCCTAAGTTGCTGAATAAGCCTATTTAATAAGCCAAAGTTGCTGAAATAAGCCTATTTAATTAGCCAATTTAATAAGCCTAAGTTGCTGAATAAGCCTATTTAATAAGTCTAAGTTGCTGAAATAAGCCTATTTAATCAGCGTAAGTTGCTGAAATAAGCCTATTTAATAAGGCTATTTAATATGCCTAAGTTGCTGAAATAAGCCTATTTAATAAGCGTAAGTTGCTGAAATAAGCCTATTTAATAAGACTAAGTTGCTGAGATAAGGCTTTTTAATAAGTCTAAGTTGCTGAAATAAGCCTATTTAATCAGCGTAAGTTGCTGAAATAAGCCTATTTAATAAGGCTATTTAATACGCCTAAGTTGCTGAAATAAGCCTATTTAATAAGCGTAAGTTGCTGAAATACGGCTATTTAATAAGTCTAAGTTGCTGAAATAAGCCTATTTAATAAGCATAAGTTGCTGAAATAAGCCTATTTAATAAGCCTAAGTTGCAAAATAAGCCTATTTAATAAGGCTATTTAATAAGCATAAGTTGCTGAAATACGCCAATTTAATAAGCCTAAGTTGCTGAAATAAGCCTATTTAATATGGCCATTTAATAAGTCTAAGTTGCTGAAATAAACCTATTTAATAAGCCTAAGTTGCTAAAATAAGCCTATTTAATGAGGCTATTTAATAAGTTTATTTAATAAGCCTATTTAATAAGCCTATTTAATAAGCCTATTTAATAAGCCTATTTAATATGCCTATTTAATAAACCTATTTAATAAGTATTTAATGAGCCTATTTAATAAGTCTATTTAATAAGCCTTTTGAAAAAGCCTATTTAATAAGTCTATTTAATAAGCCTATTTAATAAGTCTATTTAATAAGTCTATTTAATAAGCCTATTTAATAAGTATTTCATGAGCCTATTTAATACGCCTATTTATTGAGCCTATTTAATAAGCCTATTTTTTTAGCCTATTTAATAAGCCTATTTATTGAGCCTATTTAATCAGCCTAATTATTGAGCATAATTAATAAGTCTATTTAATAAGTCTATTTAATAAGCCTATTTAATAAGCCTATTTATTGAGCCTATTTAATGAGCCTATTTAATAAGCCTATTTAATAAGCCTATTTAATAAGCCTATTTAATGAGCCTATTTATTGAGCCTATTTAGTAAGTCTATTTAATAAGCCTATTTAATAAGCCTATTTAATAAGTATTTAATGAGCCTATTTAATAAGTCTATTTAATAAGCCTATTTAATAGGCCTATTTAATAAGTCTAAGTTGCTGAAATAAGACTATTTAATAAGCCTAAGTTGCTGAATAAGCCTATTTCATAAGCCTAAGTTGCTGAAATAAGCCTTTTTAATAAATCTAAGTTGCTGAAATAAGCCTATTTAATAAAGCTATTTAATAAGCCTAAGTTGCTGAATAAGTCTATTTAATAAGTCTAAGTTGCTGAAATAAGGCAATTTAATAAGCCTAAGTTGCTGAAATAAGCCTATTTAATAAGCCTAAGTTGCTGAAAAAAGGCTATTTAATAAGTCTAAGTTGCTGAAATAAGCCTATTTAATAAGCCTAAGTTGCTAAAATAAGCATATTTAATTAGGCTATTTAATAAGTCTATTTAATAAGCCTATTTAATAAGCCTATTTAATAAGCCTATTTAATAAGCCTATTTAATTAGTCTAATTAATAAATCTATTTAATAAGCCTATTTAATAAGTATTTAATGAGCTATTTAATAAGCCTATTTATTGAGCCTATTTAATAAGCCTATTTATTGAGCCTATTTAATAAGCCTATTTTTGAGCCTATTTAATAAGCCTATTTATTAAGCCTATTTAATGAGCCTATTTAATAAGCCTATTAAATAAGCCTATTTATTGAGCCTATTTAATAAGCCTATTAAATACGCCTATTTAATAAACCTATTTAATAAGTATTTATTGAGCCTATTTAATAAGTCCATTTAATAAGCCTGTTTAATAAGCCTAAGTTGCTGAATAAGCCTATTTAATAAGCCAAAGTTGCTGAAATAAGCCTATTTAATTAGCCAATTTAATAAGCCTAAGTTGCTGAATAAGCCTATTTAATAAGTCTAAGTTGCTGAAATCAGCCTATTTAATCAGCGTAAGTTGCTGAAATAAGCCTATTTAATAAGGCTATTTAATATGCCTAAGTTGCTGAAATAAGCCTATTTAATAAGCGTAAACTGCTGAAATAAGCCTATTTAATAAGACTAAGTTGCTGAGATAAGGCTTTTTAATAAGTCTAAGTTGCTGAAATAAGCCTATTTAATCAGCGTAAGTTGCTGAAATAAGCCTATTTAATAAGGCTATTTAATACGCCTAAGTTGCTGAAATAAGCCTATTTAATAAGCGTAAGTTGCTGAAATACGGCTATTTAATAAGTCTAAGTTGCTGAAATAAGCCTATTTAATAAGCATAAGTTGCTGAAATAAGCCTATTTAATAAGCCTAAGTTGCAAAATAAGCCTATTTAATAAGGCTATTTAATAAGCATAAGTTGCTGAAATACGCCAATTTAATAAGCCTAAGTTGCTGAAATAAACCTATTTAATATGGCCATTTAATAAGTCTAAGTTGCTGAAATAAACCTATTTAATAAGCCTAAGTTGCTAAAATAAGCCTATTTAATGAGGCTATTTAATAAGTTTATTTAATAAGCCTATTTAATAAGCCTATTTAATAAGCCTATTTAATAAGCCTATTTAATATGCCTATTTAATAAACCTATTTAATAAGTATTTAATGAGCCTATTTAATAAGTCTATTTAATAAGCCTTTTGAAAAAGCCTATTTAATAAGTCTATTTAATAAGCCTATTTAATAAGTCTATTTAATAAGTCTATTTAATAAGCCTATTTAATAAGTATTTCATGAGCCTATTTAATACGCCTATTTATTGAGCCTATTTAATAAGCCTATTTTTTTAGCCTATTTAATAAGCCTATTTATTGAGCCTATTTAATCAGCCTAATTATTGAGCATAATTAATAAGTCTATTTAATAAGTCTATTTAATAAGCCTATTTAATAAGCCTATTTATTGAGCCTATTTAATGAGCCTATTTAATAAGCCTATTTAATAAGCCTATTTAATAAGCCTATTTAATGAGCCTATTTATTGAGCCTATTTAGTAAGTCTATTTAATAAGCCTATTTAATAAGCCTATTTAATAAGTATTTAATGAGCCTATTTAATAAGTCTATTTAATAAGCCTATTTAATAGGCCTATTTAATAAGTCTAAGTTGCTGAAATAAGACTATTTAATAAGCCTAAGTTGCTGAATAAGCCTATTTCATAAGCCTAAGTTGCTGAAATAAGCCTTTTTAATAAATCTAAGTTGCTGAAATAAGCCTATTTAATAAAGCTATTTAATAAGCCTAAGTTGCTGAATAAGTCTATTTAATAAGTCTAAGTTGCTGAAATAAGGCAATTTAATAAGCCTAAGTTGCTGAAATAAGCCTATTTAATAAGCCTAAGTTGCTGAAAAAAGGCTATTTAATAAGTCTAAGTTGCTTAAATAAGCCTATTTAATAAGCCTAAGTTGCTAAAATAAGCATATTTAATTAGGCTATTTAATAAGTCTATTTAATAAGCCTATTTAATAAGCCTATTTAATAAGCCTATTTAATAAGCCTATTTAATTAGTCTAATTAATAAATCTATTTAATAAGCCTATTTAATAAGTATTTAATGAGCTATTTAATAAGCCTATTTATTGAGCCTATTTAATAAGCCTATTTATTGAGCCTATTTAATAAGCCTATTTTTGAGCCTATTTAATAAGCCTATTTATTAAGCCTATTTAATGAGCCTATTTAATAAGCCTATTAAATAAGCCTATTTATTGAGCCTATTTAATAAGCCTATTTAATACGCCTATTTAATAAACCTATTTAATAAGTATTTAATGAGCCGATTTAATAAGTCTATTTAATAAGCCTTTTTAATAAGCCTATTTAATAAGTCTATTTAATAAGCCTATTTAATAAGTCTATTTAATAAGTCTATTTAATAAGCCTATTTAATAAGTATTTAATGAGCCTACTTAATAAGCCTATTTATTGAGCCTATTTAATAAGCCTATTTATTGAACCTATTTAATTAGCCTATTTATTGAGCCTATTTAATAAGCGTATTTATTGAGCCTATTTAATAAGCCTATTTAATAAGCCTATTTATTGAGCCTATTTAATAAGCCTATTTAATACGCCTATTTAATAAACCTATTTAATAAGTATTTAATGAGCCTATTTAATACGTCTGTTTAATAAGCCTTTTTAATAAGCCTATTTAATAAGTCTATTTAATAAGCCTATTTAATAAGTCCATTTAATAAGCCTGTTTAATAAGCCTATTTAATAAGTATTTAATGAGCCTATTTAATAAGCCTAAGTTGCTGAATAAGCCTATTTAATAAGCCAAAGTTCCTGAAATAAGCCTATTTAATAAGCCAATTTAATAAGCCTAAGTTGCTGAACAAGCCTATTTAATATGCCTAAGTTGCTGAAATGAGCCTATTTAATAAGTCTAAGTTGCTGAAATAAGGCTATTTAATAAGCCTAAGTTGCTGAAATAAGCCTATTTAATAAGCCTAAGTTGCTGAAATAAGGCTATTTAATAAGTCTAAGTTGCTGAAATAAGCCTATTTAATATGCCTAAGTTGCTGAAATAAGTATATTTAATAAGCATAAGTTGCTGAAATAAGCCTATTTAATAAGTCTAAGTTGCTGAGATAAGGCTATTTAATGAGTCTAAGTTGCTGAAATAAGCCTATTTAATAAGCCTAAGTTGCTGAAATAAGGCTATTTAATAAGTCTAAGTTGCTGAAATAAGCCTATTTAATAAGCCTAAGTTGCTAAAATAAGCCTATTTAATGAGGCTATTTAATACGTCTATTTAATAAGCCTATTTAATAAGCCTATTTAATAAGCCTATTTAATAAGTCTAATTCATTAATCTATTTAATAAGCCTATTTAATAAGCCTATTTATTGAGCCTATTTAATAAGCCTATTTATTGATCCTATTTAATAAGCCTATTTATTAAGCCTATTTAATAAGTCTATTTAATAAGTCTATTTAATAAGCCTATTTAATAAGTATTTAATGAGCCTATTTAATAAGTCTATTTAATAAGCCTTTTTAATAAGCCTATTTAATAAGTCTATTTAATAAGCCTATTTAATAAGTCTATTTAATAAGTCTATTTAATAAGCCTATTTAATAAGTATTTAATGAGCCTACTTAATAAGCCTATTTATTGAGCCTATTTAATAAGCCTATTTATTGAGCCTATTTAATTAACCTATTTATTGAGCCTATTTAATAAGCGTATTTATTGAGCCTATTTAATAAGCCTATTTAATAAGCCTATTTATTGAGCCTATTTAATAAGCCTATTTAATACGCCTATTTAATAAACCTATTTAATAAGTATTTAATGAGCCTATTTAATACGTCTATTTAATAAGCCTTTTTAATAAGCCTATTTAATGAGCCTACTTAATAAGCCTATTTATTGAGCCCATTTAATAAGCCTATTTATTGAGCCTATTTAATTAGCCTATTTATTGAGCCTATTTAATAAGTCTATTTAATACGCCTATTTAATAAGCCTATTTAATATGCCGATTTAATAAGCCTATTTATGAAGCCTATTTAATGAGCCTATTTAATAAGCCTATTTATTGAGCCTATTTAATAAGTCCATTTAATAAGCCTGTTTAATAAGCCTAAGTTGCTGAATAAGCCTATTTAATAAGCCAAAGTTGCTGAAATAAGCCTATTTAATTAGCCAATTTAATAAGCCTAAGTTGCTGAATAAGCCTATTTAATAAGTCTAAGTTGCTGAAATAAGCCTATTTAATCAGCGTAAGTTGCTGAAATAAGCCTATTTAATAAGGCTATTTAATATGCCTAAGTTGCTGAAATAAGCCTATTTAATAAGCGTAAGTTTCTGAAATAAGCCTATTTAATAAGACTAAGTTGCTGAAATAAGGCTATTTAATAAGTCTAAGTTGCTGAAATCAGCCTATTTAATCAGCGTAAGTTGCTGAAATAAGCCTATTTAATAAGTCTAAGTTGCTGAGATAAGGCTATTTAATAAGTCTAAGTTGCTGAAATAAGCCTATTTAATAAGCCTAAGTTGCTGAAATAAGGCTATTTAATAAGTCTAAGTTGCTGAAATAAGCCTATTTAATAAGCCTAAGTTGCTAAAATAAGCCTATTTAATGAGGCTATTTAATACGTCTATTTAATAAGCATATTTAATAAGCCTATTTAATAAGCCTATTTAATAAGTCTAATTCATTAATCTATTTAATAAGCCTATTTAATAAGCCTATTTATTGAGCCTATTTAATAAGCCTATTTATTGATCCTATTTAATAAGCCTATTTATTAAGCCTATTTAATAAGTCTATTTAATAAGTCTATTTAATAAGCCTATTTAATAAGTATTTAATGAGCCTATTTAATAAGTCTATTTAATAAGCCTTTTTAATAAGCCTATTTAATAAGTCTATTTAATAAGCCTATTTAATAAGTCTATTTAATAAGTCTATTTAATAAGCCTATTTAATAAGTATTTAATGAGCCTACTTAATAAGCCTATTTATTGAGCCTATTTAATAAGCCTATTTATTGAGCCTATTTAATTAACCTATTTATTGAGCCTATTTAATAAGCGTATTTATTGAGCCTATTTAATAAGCCTATTTAATAAGCCTATTTATTGAGCCTATTTAATAAGCCTATTTAATACGCCTATTTAATAAACCTATTTAATAAGTATTTAATGAGCCTATTTAATACGTCTATTTAATAAGCCTTTTTAATAAGCCTATTTAATAAGTCTATTTAATAAGCCTATTTAAGAAGTCTATTTAATAAGTCTATTTAATAAGCCTATTTAATAAGTATTTAATGAGCCTACTTAATAAGCCTATTTATTGAGCCCATTTAATAAGCCTATTTATTGAGCCTATTTAATTAGCCTATTTATTGAGCCTATTTAATAAGCCTATTTATTGAGCCTATTTAATAAGCCTATTTAATAAGTCTATTTAATACGCCTATTTAATAAGCCTATTTAATATGCCGATTTAATAAGCCTATTTATGAAGCCTATTTAATGAGCCTATTTAATAAGCCTATTTATTGAGCCTATTTAATAAGTCCATTTAATAAGCCTGTTTAATAAGCCTAAGTTGCTGAATAAGCCTATTTAATAAGCCAAAGTTGCTGAAATAAGCCTATTTAATTAGCCAATTTAATAAGCCTAAGTTGCTGAATAAGCCTATTTAATAAGTCTAAGTTGCTGAAATAAGCCTATTTAATCAGCGTAAGTTGCTGAAATAAGCCTATTTAATAAGGCTATTTAATATGCCTAAGTTGCTGAAATAAGCCTATTTAATAAGCGTAAGTTGCTGAAATAAGCCTATTTAATAAGACTAAGTTGCTGAGATAAGGCTTTTTAATAAGTCTAAGTTGCTGAAATAAGCCTATTTAATCAGCGTAAGTTGCTGAAATAAGCCTATTTAATAAGGCTATTTAATACGCCTAAGTTGCTGAAATAAGCCTATTTAATAAGCGTAAGTTGCTGAAATACGGCTATTTAATAAGTCTAAGTTGCTGAAATAAGCCTATTTAATAAGCATAAGTTGCTGAAATAAGCCTATTTAATAAGCCTAAGTTGCAAAATAAGCCTATTTAATAAGGCTATTTAATAAGCATAAGTTGCTGAAATACGCCAATTTAATAAGCCTAAGTTGCTGAAATAAGCCTATTTAATATGGCCATTTAATAAGTCTAAGTTGCTGAAATAAACCTATTTAATAAGCCTAAGTTGCTAAAATAAGCCTATTTAATGAGGCTATTTAATAAGTTTATTTAATAAGCCTATTTAATAAGCCTATTTAATAAGCCTATTTAATAAGCCTATTTAATATGCCTATTTAATAAACCTATTTATTAAGTATTTAATGAGCCTATTTAATAAGTCTATTTAATAAGCCTTTTGAAAAAGCCTATTTAATAAGTCTATTTAATAAGCCTATTTAATAAGTCTATTTAATAAGTCTATTTAATAAGCCTATTTAATAAGTATTTCATGAGCCTATTTAATACGCCTATTTATTGAGCCTATTTAATAAGCCTATTTTTTTAGCCTATTTAATAAGCCTATTTATTGAGCCTATTTAATCAGCCTAATTATTGAGCATAATTAATAAGTCTATTTAATAAGTCTATTTAATAAGCCTATTTAATAAGCCTATTTATTGAGCCTATTTAATGAGCCTATTTAATAAGCCTATTTAATAAGCCTATTTAATAAGCCTATTTAATGAGCCTATTTATTGAGCCTATTTAGTAAGTCTATTTAATAAGCCTATTTAATAAGCCTATTTAATAAGTATTTAATGAGCCTATTTAATAAGTCTATTTAATAAGCCTATTTAATAGGCCTATTTAATAAGTCTAAGTTGCTGAAATAAGACTATTTAATAAGCCTAAGTTGCTGAATAAGCCTATTTCATAAGCCTAAGTTGCTGAAATAAGCCTTTTTAATAAATCTAAGTTGCTGAAATAAGCCTATTTAATAAAGCTATTTAATAAGCCTAAGTTGCTGAATAAGTCTATTTAATAAGTCTAAGTTGCTGAAATAAGGCAATTTAATAAGCCTAAGTTGCTGAAATAAGCCTATTTAATAAGCCTAAGTTGCTGAAAAAAGGCTATTTAATAAGTCTAAGTTGCTGAAATAAGCCTATTTAATAAGCCTAAGTTGCTAAAATAAGCATATTTAATTAGGCTATTTAATAAGTCTATTTAATAAGCCTATTTAATAAGCCTATTTAATAAGCCTATTTAATAAGCCTATTTAATTAGTCTAATTAATAAATCTATTTAATAAGCCTATTTAATAAGTATTTAATGAGCTATTTAATAAGCCTATTTATTGAGCCTATTTAATAAGCCTATTTATTGAGCCTATTTAATAAGCCTATTTTTGAGCCTATTTAATAAGCCTATTTATTAAGCCTATTTAATGAGCCTATTTAATAAGCCTATTAAATAAGCCTATTTATTGAGCCTATTTAATAAGCCTATTAAATACGCCTATTTAATAAACCTATTTAATAAGTATTTATTGAGCCTATTTAATAAGTCCATTTAATAAGCCTGTTTAATAAGCCTAAGTTGCTGAATAAGCCTATTTAATAAGCCAAAGTTGCTGAAATAAGCCTATTTAATTAGCCAATTTAATAAGCCTAAGTTGCTGAATAAGCCTATTTAATAAGTCTAAGTTGCTGAAATCAGCCTATTTAATCAGCGTAAGTTGCTGAAATAAGCCTATTTAATAAGGCTATTTAATATGCCTAAGTTGCTGAAATAAGCCTATTTAATAAGCGTAAACTGCTGAAATAAGCCTATTTAATAAGACTAAGTTGCTGAGATAAGGCTTTTTAATAAGTCTAAGTTGCTGAAATAAGCCTATTTAATCAGCGTAAGTTGCTGAAATAAGCCTATTTAATAAGGCTATTTAATACGCCTAAGTTGCTGAAATAAGCCTATTTAATAAGCGTAAGTTGCTGAAATACGGCTATTTAATAAGTCTAAGTTGCTGAAATAAGCCTATTTAATAAGCATAAGTTGCTGAAATAAGCCTATTTAATAAGCCTAAGTTGCAAAATAAGCCTATTTAATAAGGCTATTTAATAAGCATAAGTTGCTGAAATACGCCAATTTAATAAGCCTAAGTTGCTGAAATAAACCTATTTAATATGGCCATTTAATAAGTCTAAGTTGCTGAAATAAACCTATTTAATAAGCCTAAGTTGCTAAAATAAGCCTATTTAATGAGGCTATTTAATAAGTTTATTTAATAAGCCTATTTAATAAGCCTATTTAATAAGCCTATTTAATAAGCCTATTTAATATGCCTATTTAATAAACCTATTTAATAAGTATTTAATGAGCCTATTTAATAAGTCTATTTAATAAGCCTTTTGAAAAAGCCTATTTAATAAGTCTATTTAATAAGCCTATTTAATAAGTCTATTTAATAAGTCTATTTAATAAGCCTATTTAATAAGTATTTCATGAGCCTATTTAATACGCCTATTTATTGAGCCTATTTAATAAGCCTATTTTTTTAGCCTATTTAATAAGCCTATTTATTGAGCCTATTTAATCAGCCTAATTATTGAGCATAATTAATAAGTCTATTTAATAAGTCTATTTAATAAGCCTATTTAATAAGCCTATTTATTGAGCCTATTTAATGAGCCTATTTAATAAGCCTATTTAATAAGCCTATTTAATAAGCCTATTTAATGAGCCTATTTATTGAGCCTATTTAGTAAGTCTATTTAATAAGCCTATTTAATAAGCCTATTTAATAAGTATTTAATGAGCCTATTTAATAAGTCTATTTAATAAGCCTATTTAATAGGCCTATTTAATAAGTCTAAGTTGCTGAAATAAGACTATTTAATAAGCCTAAGTTGCTGAATAAGCCTATTTCATAAGCCTAAGTTGCTGAAATAAGCCTTTTTAATAAATCTAAGTTGCTGAAATAAGCCTATTTAATAAAGCTATTTAATAAGCCTAAGTTGCTGAATAAGTCTATTTAATAAGTCTAAGTTGCTGAAATAAGGCAATTTAATAAGCCTAAGTTGCTGAAATAAGCCTATTTAATAAGCCTAAGTTGCTGAAAAAAGGCTATTTAATAAGTCTAAGTTGCTTAAATAAGCCTATTTAATAAGCCTAAGTTGCTAAAATAAGCATATTTAATTAGGCTATTTAATAAGTCTATTTAATAAGCCTATTTAATAAGCCTATTTAATAAGCCTATTTAATAAGCCTATTTAATTAGTCTAATTAATAAATCTATTTAATAAGCCTATTTAATAAGTATTTAATGAGCTATTTAATAAGCCTATTTATTGAGCCTATTTAATAAGCCTATTTATTGAGCCTATTTAATAAGCCTATTTTTGAGCCTATTTAATAAGCCTATTTATTAAGCCTATTTAATGAGCCTATTTAATAAGCCTATTAAATAAGCCTATTTATTGAGCCTATTTAATAAGCCTATTTAATACGCCTATTTAATAAACCTATTTAATAAGTATTTATTGAGCCTATTTAATAAGTCCATTTAATAAGCCTGTTTAATAAGCCTAAGTTGCTGAATAAGCCTATTTAATAAGCCAAAGTTGCTGAAATAAGCCTATTTAATTAGCCAATTTAATAAGCCTAAGTTGCTGAATAAGCCTATTTAATAAGTCTAAGTTGCTGAAATCAGCCTATTTAATCAGCGTAAGTTGCTGAAATAAGCCTATTTAATAAGGCTATTTAATATGCCTAAGTTGCTGAAATAAGCCTATTTAATAAGCGTAAGTTGCTGAAATAAGCCTATTTAATAAGACTAAGTTGCTGAGATAAGGCTTTTTAATAAGTCTAAGTTGCTGAAATAAGCCTATTTAATCAGCGTAAGTTGCTGAAATAAGCCTATTTAATAAGGCTATTTAATACGCCTAAGTTGCTGAAATAAGCCTATTTAATAAGCGTAAGTTGCTGAAATACGGCTATTTAATAAGTCTAAGTTGCTGAAATAAGCCTATTTAATAAGCATAAGTTGCTAAAATAAGCCTATTTAATGAGGCTATTTAATAAGTTTATTTAATAAGCCTATTTAATAAGCCTATTTAATAAGCCTATTTAATAAGCCTATTTAATATGCCTATTTAATAAACCTATTTAATAAGTATTTAATGAGCCTATTTAATAAGTCTATTTAATAAGCCTTTTGAAAAAGCCTATTTAATAAGTCTATTTAATAAGCCTTTTGAAAAAGCCTATTTAATAAGTCTATTTAATAAGCCTATTTAATAAGTCTATTTAATAAGTCTATTTAATAAGCCTATTTAATAAGTATTTCATGAGCCTATTTAATACGCCTATTTATTGAGCCTATTTAATAAGCCTATTTTTTTAGCCTATTTAATAAGCCTATTTATTGAGCCTATTTAATCAGCCTAATTATTGAGCATAATTAATAAGTCTATTTAATAAGTCTATTTAATAAGCCTATTTAATAAGCCTATTTATTGAGCCTATTTAATGAGCCTATTTAATAAGCCTATTTAATAAGCCTATTTAATAAGCCTATTTAATGAGCCTATTTATTGAGCCTATTTAGTAAGTCTATTTAATAAGCCTATTTAATAAGCCTATTTAATAAGTATTTAATGAGCCTATTTAATAAGTCTATTTAATAAGCCTATTTAATAGGCCTATTTAATAAGTCTAAGTTGCTGAAATAAGACTATTTAATAAGCCTAAGTTGCTGAATAAGCCTATTTCATAAGCCTAAGTTGCTGAAATAAGCCTTTTTAATAAATCTAAGTTGCTGAAATAAGCCTATTTAATAAAGCTATTTAATAAGCCTAAGTTGCTGAATAAGTCTATTTAATAAGTCTAAGTTGCTGAAATAAGGCAATTTAATAAGCCTAAGTTGCTGAAATAAGCCTATTTAATAAGCCTAAGTTGCTGAAAAAAGGCTATTTAATAAGTCTAAGTTGCTGAAATAAGCCTATTTAATAAGCCTAAGTTGCTAAAATAAGCATATTTTATTAGGCTATTTAATAAGTCTATTTAATAAGCCTATTTAATAAGCCTATTTAATAAGCCTATTTAATACGCCTATTTATTGAGCCTATTTAATGAGCCTATTTAATAAGCCTATTAAATAAGCCTATTTATTGAGCCTATTTAATAAGCCTATTTAATACGCCTATTTAATAAACCTATTTAATAAGTATTTATTGAGCCTATTTAATAAGTCTATTTAATAAGCCTTTTTAATAAGCCTATTTAATAAGTCTATTTAATAAGCCTATTTAATACGTCTATTTAATAAGTCTATTTAATAAGCCTATTTAATAAGTATTTAATGATCCTATTTAATAAGCCTATTTATTGAGCCTATTTAATAAGCCTATTTATTGAGCCTATTTAATTAGCCTATTTATTGAGCCTATTTAATAAGCCTATTTATTGAGCCTATTTAATAAGCCTATTTAATGAGTCTATTTAATACGCCTATTTAATAAGCCTATTTAATAAGCCGATTTAATAAGCCTATTTATGAAGCCTATTTAATGAGCCTACTTAATATGCCTATTTATTGAGCCTATTTAATAAGTCTAAGTTGCTGAAATAAGACTATTTAATAAGCCTAAGTTGCTGAATAAGCCTATTTCATAAGCCTAAGTTGCTGAAATAAGCCTTTTTAATAAATCTAAGTTGCTGAAATAAGCCTATTTAATAAAGCTATTTAATAAGCCTAAGTTGCTGAATAAGTCTATTTAATAAGTCTAAGTTGCTGAAATAAGGCAATTTAATAAGCCTAAGTTGCTGAAATAAGCCTATTTAATAAGCCCAAGTTGCTGAAAAAGGCTATTTAATAAGTCTAAGTTGCTGAAATAAGCCTATTTAATAAGCCTAAGTTGCTAAAATAAGCATATTTAATTAGGCTATTTAATAAGTCTATTTAATAAGCCTATTTAATAAGCCTATTTAATAAGCCTATTTAATAAGCCTATTTAATAAGTCTAATTAATAAATCTATTTAATAAGCCTATTTAATAAGTATTTAATGAGCTATTTAATAAGCCTATTTATTGAGCCTATTTAATAAGCCTATTTATTGAGCCTATTTAATAAGCCTATTTTTGAGCCTATTTAATAAGCCTATTTATTAAGCCTATTTAATGAGCCTATTTAATAAGCCTATTAAATAAGCCTATTTATTGAGCCTATTTAATAAGCCTATTTAATACGCCTATTTAATAAACCTATTTAATAAGTATTTATTGAGCCTATTTAATAAGTCTATTTAATAAGCCTTTTTAATAAGCCTATTTAATAAGTCTATTTAATAAGCCTATTTAATACGTCTATTTAATAAGTCTATTTAATAAGCCTATTTAATAAGTATTTAATGATCCTATTTAATAAGCCTATTTATTGAGCCTATTTAATAAGCCTATTTATTGAGCCTATTTAATTAGCCTATTTATTGAGCCTATTTAATAAGCCTATTTATTGAGCCTATTTAATAAGCCTATTTAATGAGTCTATTTAATACGCCTATTTAATAAGCCTATTTAATAAGCCGATTTAATAAGCCTATTTATGAAGCCTATTTAATGAGCCTACTTAATATGCCTATTTATTGAGCCTATTTAATAAGTCTATTTAATAAGCCTGTTTAATAAGCCTATTTAATAAGTATTTAATGAGCCTATTTATTAAGCCTAAGTTGCTGAATAAGCCTATTTAATAAGCCAAAGTTGCTGAAATAAGCCTATTTAATAAGCCTATTTAATAAGCCTAAGTTGCTGAATAAGCCTATTTAATAAGCCTAAGTTGCTGAAATAAGCCTATTTAATAAGTCTAAGTTGCTGAAATAAGGCTATTTAATAAGCCTAATTTGCTGAAATAAGCCTATTTAAAAAGCCTAAGTTGCTGAAATAAGGCTATTTAATGAGTCTAAGTTGCTGAAATAAGCCTATTTAATAAGCCTAAGTTGCATAAATAAGTATATTTAATAAGCATAAGTTGCTGAAATTAGCCTATTTCATAAGTCTAAGTTGCTGAGATAAGGCTATTTAATAAGCATAAATTGCTGAAATACGCCAATTTAATAAGCCTAAGTTGCTGAAATAAGCCTATTTAATATGGCTATTTAATAAGTCTAAGTTGCTGAAATAAACCTACTTAATAAGCCTAAGTTGCTAAAATAAGCCTATTAAATGAGGCTATTTAATAAGTCTATTTAATAAGCCTATTTAATAAGCCTAAGTTGCTGAATAAGCCTATTTAATAAGTCTAAGTTGCTGAAATAAGCCTATTTAATCAGCGTAAGTTGCTGAAATAAGCCTATTTAATAAGCCCAAGTTGCTGAAATAAGCCTATTTAATAAGGCTATTTAATACGCCTAAGTTGCTGAAATAAGCCTATTTAATAAGAGAAAGTTGCTGAAATACGGCTATTTAATAAGCCTAAGTTGCTGAAATAAGCCTATTTAATAAGCATAAGTTGCTGAAATAAGCCTATTTAATAAGCCTAAGTTGCTGAAATAAGCCTATTTAATAAGGCTATTTAATAAGCATAAGTTGCTGAAATACGCCAATTTAATAAGCCTAAGTTGCTAAAATAAGCCTATCAAATGAGGCTATTTAATGAGTCTATTTAATAAGCCTATTTAATAAGCCTATTTAATAAGCCTATTTAATAAGCCTATTTAATACGCCTATTTAATAAACCTATTTAATAAGTATTTAATGAGCCTATTTAATAAGTCTATTTAATAAGCCTATTTAATCAGCCTAATTATTGAGCATAATTAATAAGTCTATTTAATAAGTCTATTTAATAAGCCTATTTAATAAGCCTATTTATTGAGCCTATTTAATGAGCCTATTTAATAAGCCTATTTAATAAGCCTATTTAATAAGCCTATTTAATGAGCCTATTTATTGAGCCTATTTAGTAAGTCTATTTAATAAGCCTATTTAATAAGCCTATTTAATAAGTATTTAATGAGCCTATTTAATAAGTCTATTTAATAAGCCTATTTAATAGGCCTATTTAATAAGTCTAAGTTGCTGAAATAAGACTATTTAATAAGCCTAAGTTGCTGAATAAGCCTATTTCATAAGCCTAAGTTGCTGAAATAAGCCTTTTTAATAAATCTAAGTTGCTGAAATAAGCCTATTTAATAAAGCTATTTAATAAGCCTAAGTTGCTGAATAAGTCTATTTAATAAGTCTAAGTTGCTGAAATAAGGCAATTTAATAAGCCTAAGTTGCTGAAATAAGCCTATTTAATAAGCCTAAGTTGCTGAAAAAAGGCTATTTAATAAGTCTAAGTTGCTGAAATAAGCCTATTTAATAAGCCTAAGTTGCTAAAATAAGCATATTTTATTAGGCTATTTAATAAGTCTATTTAATAAGCCTATTTAATAAGCCTATTTAATAAGCCTATTTAATACGCCTATTTATTGAGCCTATTTAATGAGCCTATTTAATAAGCCTATTAAATAAGCCTATTTATTGAGCCTATTTAATAAGCCTATTTAATACGCCTATTTAATAAACCTATTTAATAAGTATTTATTGAGCCTATTTAATAAGTCTATTTAATAAGCCTTTTTAATAAGCCTATTTAATAAGTCTATTTAATAAGCCTATTTAATACGTCTATTTAATAAGTCTATTTAATAAGCCTATTTAATAAGTATTTAATGATCCTATTTAATAAGCCTATTTATTGAGCCTATTTAATAAGCCTATTTATTGAGCCTATTTAATTAGCCTATTTATTGAGCCTATTTAATACGCCTATTTATTGAGCCTATTTAATAAGCCTATTTAATGAGTCTATTTAATACGCCTATTTAATAAGCCTATTTAATAAGCCGATTTAATAAGCCTATTTATGAAGCCTATTTAATGAGCCTACTTAATATGCCTATTTATTGAGCCTATTTAATAAGTCTATTTAATAAGCCTGTTTAATAAGCCTATTTAATAAGTCTATTTAATAAGCCTATTTAATAGGCCTATTTAATAAGTCTAAGTTGCTGAAATAAGACTATTTAATAAGCCTAAGTTGCTGAATAAGCCTATTTCATAAGCCTAAGTTGCTGAAATAAGCCTTTTTAATAAATCTAAGTTGCTGAAATAAGCCTATTTAATAAAGCTATTTAATAAGCCTAAGTTGCTGAATAAGTCTATTTAATAAGTCTAAGTTGCTGAAATAAGGCAATTTAATAAGCCTAAGTTGCTGAAATAAGCCTATTTAATAAGCCCAAGTTGCTGAAAAAGGCTATTTAATAAGTCTAAGTTGCTGAAATAAGCCTATTTAATAAGCCTAAGTTGCTAAAATAAGCATATTTAATTAGGCTATTTAATAAGTCTATTTAATAAGCCTATTTAATAAGCCTATTTAATAAGCCTATTTAATAAGCCTATTTAATAAGTCTAATTAATAAATCTATTTAATAAGCCTATTTAATAAGTATTTAATGAGCTATTTAATAAGCCTATTTATTGAGCCTATTTAATAAGCCTATTTATTGAGCCTATTTAATAAGCCTATTTTTGAGCCTATTTAATAAGCCTATTTATTAAGCCTATTTAATGAGCCTATTTAATAAGCCTATTAAATAAGCCTATTTATTGAGCCTATTTAATAAGCCTATTTAATACGCCTATTTAATAAACCTATTTAATAAGTATTTATTGAGCCTATTTAATAAGTCTATTTAATAAGCCTTTTTAATAAGCCTATTTAATAAGTCTATTTAATAAGCCTATTTAATACGTCTATTTAATAAGTCTATTTAATAAGCCTATTTAATAAGTATTTAATGATCCTATTTAATAAGCCTATTTATTGAGCCTATTTAATAAGCCTATTTATTGAGCCTATTTAATTAGCCTATTTATTGAGCCTATTTAATAAGCCTATTTATTGAGCCTATTTAATAAGCCTATTTAATGAGTCTATTTAATACGCCTATTTAATAAGCCTATTTAATAAGCCGATTTAATAAGCCTATTTATGAAGCCTATTTAATGAGCCTACTTAATATGCCTATTTATTGAGCCTATTTAATAAGTCTATTTAATAAGCCTGTTTAATAAGCCTATTTAATAAGTATTTAATGAGCCTATTTATTAAGCCTAAGTTGCTGAATAAGCCTATTTAATAAGCCAAAGTTGCTGAAATAAGCCTATTTAATAAGCTTATTTAATAAGCCTAAGTTGCTGAATAAGCCTATTTAATAAGCCTAAGTTGCTGAAATAAGCCTATTTAATAAGTCTAAGTTGCTGAAATAAGGCTATTTAATAAGCCTAATTTGCTGAAATAAGCCTATTTAAAAAGCCTAAGTTGCTGAAATAAGGCTATTTAATGAGTCTAAGTTGCTGAAATAAGCCTATTTAATAAGCCTAAGTTGCATAAATAAGTATATTTAATAAGCATAAGTTGCTGAAATTAGCCTATTTCATAAGTCTAAGTTGCTGAGATAAGGCTATTTAATAAGCATAAATTGCTGAAATACGCCAATTTAATAAGCCTAAGTTGCTGAAATAAGCCTATTTAATATGGCTATTTAATAAGTCTAAGTTGCTGAAATAAACCTACTTAATAAGCCTAAGTTGCTAAAATAAGCCTATTAAATGAGGCTATTTAATAAGTCTATTTAATAAGCCTATTTAATAAGCCTAAGTTGCTGAATAAGCCTATTTAATAAGTCTAAGTTGCTGAAATAAGCCTATTTAATCAGCGTAAGTTGCTGAAATAAGCCTATTTAATAAGCCCAAGTTGCTGAAATAAGCCTATTTAATAAGGCTATTTAATACGCCTAAGTTGCTGAAATAAGCCTATTTAATAAGAGAAAGTTGCTGAAATACGGCTATTTAATAAGCCTAAGTTGCTGAAATAAGCCTATTTAATAAGCATAAGTTGCTGAAATAAGCCTATTTAATAAGCCTAAGTTGCTGAAATAAGCCTATTTAATAAGGCTATTTAATAAGCATAAGTTGCTGAAATACGCCAATTTAATAAGCCTAAGTTGCTAAAATAAGCCTATCAAATGAGGCTATTTAATGAGTCTATTTAATAAGCCTATTTAATAAGCCTATTTAATAAGCCTATTTAATAAGCCTATTTAATACGCCTATTTAATAAACCTATTTAATAAGTATTTAATGAGCCTATTTAATAAGTCTATTTAATAAGCCTATTTAATAAGTCTATTTAATAAGTCTATTTAATAAGCCTATTTAATAAGTGTTCAATGAGCCTATTTAATAAGCCTATTTATTGAGCCTATTTAATAAGCCCATTTATTGAACCTATTTAATAAGCCTATTTAATAAGCCTATTTATTGAGCCTATTTAATAAATCTATTTAATAAGCATATTTAATAAGCCTATTTATTGAGCCTATTTAATAAGTCTATTTATTAAGTCTATTTAATAAGCCTATTTATTAAGCCTATTTAATAAGCCTATTTAATAAACCTATTTATTGAGCCTATTTAATAAGTCTATTTTAATAAGCCTATTTAATGAGCCTATTTAATGAGTATTTAATGAGCCTATTTAATAAGTCTATTTAATAAGCCTATTTAATAGGCCTATTTAATAAGTCTAAGTTGCTGAAATAAGACTATTTAATATGCCTAAGTTGCTGAATAAGCCTATTTCATAAGCCTAAGTTGCTGAAATAAGCCTTTTTAATAAGTCTAAGTTGCTGAAATAAGCCTATTTAATAAGCCTAAGTTGCTGAAATTAGCCTATTTAATAAAGCTATTTAATAAGCCTAAGTTGCTGAATAAGTCTATTTAATAAGTCTAAGTTGCTGAAATAAGGCTATTTAATAAGCCTAAGTTGCTGAAATAAGCCTGTTTAATAAGCCTAAGTTGCTGAAATAAGGCTATTTAATAATTCTAAGTTGCTGAAATAAGCCTATTTAATAAGCCTAAGTTGCTAAAATAAGCCTATTTAATGAGGATATTTAATAAGTCTATTTAATAAGCCTATTTAATAAGCCTATTTAATAAGCCTATTTAATAAGCCTATTTAATAAGTCTAATTTATAAATCTATTTAATAAGCCTATTTAATAAGTATTTAATGTGCCTATTTAATAAGCCTATTTATTGAGCCTATTTAATAAGCCTATTTATTGAGCCTATTAAATAAGCCTATTTATTGAGCCTATTTAATAAGCCTATTTAGTAAGCCTATTTAATGAGCCTATTTAATAAGCCTATTTAATAAGCCTATTTATTGAGCCTATTTAATAAGCCTATTTAATACGCCTATTTAATAAACCTATTTAATAAGTATTTAATGAGCCTATTTAATAAGTCTATTTAATAAGCCTTTTTAATAAGCCTATTTAATAAGTCTATTTAATAAGCCTATTTAATAAGTCTATTTAATAAGTCCATTTTACTAAGCCTATTCAATAAGTATTTAATGAGCCTATTCAATGAGCCTATTTATTGAGCCTATTTAATAAGTCTATTTAATGAGCCTATTTAATTAGCCTATTTATTGAACCTATTTAATAAGCCTATTTATTGAGCCTATTTAACAAGCCTATTTAATAAGTCTATTTAATACGCCTATTTAATAAGCCTATTTAATAAGCCGATTAAATAAGCCTATTTATGAAGCCTATTTAATGAGCCTATTTAATAAGCCTATTTATTGAGCCTATTTAATAAGTCCATTTAATAAGCCTGTTTAATAAACCTATTTAATAAATATTTAATGAGCCTATTTAATAAGCCTAAGTTGCTGAATAAGCCTATTTAATAAGCCAAAGTTGCTGAAGTAAGCCTATTTAATAAGCCAATTTAATAAGCCTAAGTTGCTGAATAAACCTATTTAATAAGCCTAAGTTGCTGAAATAAGGCTATTTAATAAGCCTAAGTTGCTGAAATAAGCCTATTTAATATGGCTATTTAATAAGTCTAAGTTGCTGAAATAAACCTATTTAATAAGCCTAAGTTGCTAAAATAAGCTTATTTAATGAGGCTATTTAATAAGTCTATTTAATAAGCCTATTTCATAAGCCTATTTAATAAGCCTATTTAATAAGCCTATTTAATACGCCTATTTAATAAACCTATTTAATAAGTATTTAATGAGCCTATTTAATAAGTCTATTTAATAAGCCTTTTAATAAGCCTATTTAATAAGTCTATTTAATAAGTTTATTTAATAAGCCTATTTAATAAGTATTTAATGAGCCTATTTAATAAGCCTATTTATTGAGCCTATTTAATAAGCCTAATTATTGAGCCTATTTCATAAGACTATTTAATAAGTCTATTTAATAAGCCTAATTAATAAGCCTATTTAATAAGCCTATTCAATAACTCTATTTAATAAGTCTATTTAATAAGCCTATTTAATAAGTATTTAATGAGCCTATTTAAAAAGCCTATTTATTGAGCCTATTTAATAAGCCTATTTATTGAGCCTATTTAATAAGCCTATTTAATAAGCCTATTTATTGAGCCTATTTAATAAGTCTATTTAATAAGCCTATTTAATACGCCTATTTATTGAGCCTATTTAATAAGCCTATTTAATAAGTCTATTTAATAAGGCGATTTAATAAGCCTATTTAATAAGCCTATTTAATAAGCCTATTTATTGAGCCTATTTAATAAGTCAATTTAATAAGCCTATTTAATAAGCCTATTTAATCAGCGTAAGTTGCTGAAATAAGCCTATTTAATAAGCCCAAGTTGCTGAAATAAGCCTATTTAATAAGGCTATTTAATACGCCTAAGTTGCTGAAATAAGCCTATTTAATAAGAGAAAGTTGCTGAAATACGGCTATTTAATAAGCCTAAGTTGCTGAAATAAGCCTATTTAATAAGCCTAAGTTGCTGAAATAAGCCTATTTAATAAGGCTATTTAATAAGTCTATTTAATAAGCCTATTTAATAAGCCTATTTAATAAGCCTATTTAATAAGCCTATTTAATACGCCTATTTAATAAACCTATTTAATAAGTATTTAATGAGCCTATTTAATACGTCTATTTAATAAGCCTTTTTAATAAGCCTATTTAATAAGTCTATTTAATAAGCCTATTTAATAAGCCTATTTATTGAGCCTATTTAATAAGTCAATTTAATAAGCCTATTTAATAAGCCTATTTAATAGATATTTAATGAGCCTATTTAATAAGTCTATTTAATAAGCATATTTAATAAGCCTATTTATTGAGCCTATTTAATAAGTCTATTTATTAAGTCTATTTAATAAGCCTATTTATTAAGCCTATTTAATAAGCCTATTTAATAAACCTATTTATTGAGCCTATTTAATAAGTCTATTTTAATAAGCCTATTTAATGAGCCTATTTAATGAGTATTTTTTTGAGCCTATTTAATAAGTCTATTTAATAAGCCTATTTAATAGGCCTATTTAATAAGTCTAAGTTGCTGAAATAAGACTATTTAATAAGCCTAAGTTGCTGAATAAGCCTATTTCATAAGCTTAAGTTGCTGAAATAAGCCTTTTTAATAAGTCTAAGTTGCTGAAATAAGCCTATTTAATAAGCCTAAGTTGCTGAAATTAGCCTATTTAATAAAGCTATTTAATAAGCCTAAGTTGCTGAATAAGTCTATTTAATAAGTCTAAGTTGCTGAAATAAGGCTATTTAATAAGCCTAAGTTGCTGAAATAAGGCTATTTAATAATTCTAAGTTGCTGAAATAAGCCTATTTAATAAGCCTAAGTTGCTGAAATAAGCCTGTTTAATAAGCCTAAGTTGCTGAAATAAGGCTATTTAATAATTCTAAGTTGCTGAAATAAGCCTATTTAATAAGCCTAAGTTGCTAAAATGAGCCTATTTAATGAGGATATTTAATAAGTCTATTTAATAAGCCTATTTAATAAGCCTATTTAATAAGCCTTTTTAATAAGTCTAATTCATAAATCTATTTAATAAGCCTATTTAATAAGTATTTAATGTGCCTATTTAATAAGCCTATTTATTGAGCCTATTTAATAAGCCTATTTATTGAGCCTATTAAATAAGCCTATTTATTGAGCCTATTTAATAAGCCTATTTAGTAAGCCTATTTAATGAGCCTATTTAATAAGCCTATTTAATAAGCCTATTTATTGAGCCTATTTAATAAGCCTATTTAATATGCCTATTTAATAAACCTATTTAATAAGTATTTAATGGGCCTATTTAATAAGTCTATTTAATAAGCCTTTTTAATAAGCCTATTTAATAAGTCTATTTAATAAGCCTATTTAATAAGTCTATTTAATAAGTCTATTTAATAAGCCTATTCAATAAATATTTAATGAGCCTATTTAATAAGCCTATTTATTGAGCCTATTTAATAAGTCTATTTAATGAGCCTATTTAATTAGCCTATTTATTGAGCCTATTTAACAAGCCTATTTAATAAGTCTATTTAATACGCCTATTTAATAAGCCTATTTAATAAGCCGATTAAATAAGCCTATTTATGAAGCCTATTTAATAAGTCTAATTAATAAATCTATTTAATAAGCCTATTTAATAAGTATTTAATGAGCTATTTAATAAGCCTATTTATTGAGCCTATTTAATAAGCCTATTTATTGAGCCTATTTAATAAGCCTATTTTTGAGCCTATTTAATAAGCCTATTTATTAAGCCTATTTAATGAGCCTATTTAATAAGCCTATTAAATAAGCCTATTTATTGAGCCTATTTAATAAGCCTATTTAATACGCCTATTTAATAAACCTATTTAATAAGTATTTATTGAGCCTATTTAATAAGTCTATTTAATAAGCCTTTTTAATAAGCCTATTTAATAAGTCTATTTAATAAGCCTATTTAATACGTCTATTTAATAAGTCTATTTAATAAGCCTATTTAATAAGTATTTAATGATCCTATTTAATAAGCCTATTTATTGAGCCTATTTAATAAGCCTATTTATTGAGCCTATTTAATTAGCCTATTTATTGAGCCTATTTAATAAGCCTATTTATTGAGCCTATTTAATAAGCCTATTTAATGAGTCTATTTAATACGCCTATTTAATAAGCCTATTTAATAAGCCGATTTAATAAGCCTATTTATGAAGCCTATTTAATAAGCCTACTTAATATGCCTATTTATTGAGCCTATTTAATAAGTCTATTTAATAAGCCTGTTTAATAAGCCTATTTAATAAGTATTTAATGAGCCTATTTAATAAGCCTAAGTTGCTGAATAAGCCTATTTAATAAGCCAAAGTTGCTGAAATAAGCCTATTTAATAAGCCTATTTAATAAGCCTAAGTTGCTGAATAAGCCTATTTAATAAGCCTAAGTTGCTGAAATAAGCCTATTTAATAAGTCTAAGTTGCTGAAATAAGGCTATTTAATAAGCCTAATTTGCTGAAATAAGCCTATTTAAAAAGCCTAAGTTGCTGAAATAAGGCTATTTAATGAGTCTAAGTTGCTGAAATAAGCCTATTTAATAAGCCTAAGTTGCAGAAATAAGTTTATTTAATAAGCCTAAGTTGCTAAAATAAGCCTATTAAATGAGGCTATTTAATAAGTCTATTTAATAAGCCTATTTAATAAGCCTAAGTTGCTGAATAAGCCTATATAATAAGTCTAAGTTGCTGAGATAAGGCTATTTAATAAGTCTAAGTTGCTGAAATAAGCCTATTTAATCAGCGTAAGTTGCTGAAATAAGCCTATTTAATAAGCCCAAGTTGCTGAAATAAGCCTATTTAATAAGGCTATTTAATACGCCTAAGTTGCTGAAATAAGCCTATTTAATAAGAGAAAGTTGCTGAAATACGGCTATTTAATAAGCCTAAGTTGCTGAAATAAGCCTATTTAATAAGCATAAGTTGCTGAAATAAGCCTATTTAATAAGCCTAAGTTGCTGATATAAGCCTATTTAATAAGGCTATTTAATAAGCATAAGTTGCTGAAATACGCCAATTTAATAAGCCTAAGTTGCTAAAATAAGCCTATTAAATGAGGCTATTTAATGAGTCTATTTAATAAGCCTATTTAATAAGCCTATTTAATAAGCCTATTTAATACGCCTATTTAATAAACCTATTTAATAAGTATTTAATGAGCCTATTTAATAAGTCTATTTAATAAGCCTTTTTAATAAGCCTATTTAATAAGTCTTTTTAATAAGCCTATTTAATAAGTGTTCAATGAGCCTATTTAATAAGCCTATTTATTGAGCCTATTTAAAAAGCCTATTTTTTTAGCCTATTTAATAAACCTATTTATTGAGCCTATTTAATAAGCTTAATAATTGAGCCTATTTCATTAGCCTATTTAATAAGTCTATTTAATAAGCCTATTTCATAAGCCTATCTAATAAGCCTATTCAATAACTCTATTTAATAAGTCTATTTAATAAGCCTATTTAATAAGTATTTAATGAGCCTATTTATTGAGCCTATTTAATAAGCCCATTTATTGAACCTATTTAATAAGCCTATTTAATAAGCCTATTTATTGAGCCTATTTAATAAATCTATTTAATAAGCATATTTAATAAGCCTATTTATTGAGCCTATTTAATAAGTCTATTTATTAAGTCTATTTAATAAGCCTATTTATTAAGCCTATTTAATAAGCCTATTTAATAAACCTATTTATTGAGCCTATTTAATAAGTCTATTTTAATAAGCCTATTTAATGAGCCTATTTAATGAGTATTTAATGAGCCTATTTAATAAGTCTATTTAATAAGCCTATTTAATAGGCCTATTTAATAAGTCTAAGTTGCTGAAATAAGACTATTTAATAAGCCTAAGTTGCTGAATAAGCCTATTTCATAAGCCTAAGTTGATGAAAAAAGCCTTTTTAATAAGTCTAAGTTGCTGAAATAAGCCTATTTAATAAGCCTAAGTTGCTGAAATTAGCCTATTTAATAAATCTATTTAATAAGCCTAAGTTGCTGAATAAGTCTATTTAATAAGTCTAAGTTGCTGAAATAAGGCTATTTAATAAGCCTAAGTTGCTGAAATAAGCCTGTTTAATAAGCCTAAGTTGCTGAAATAAGGCTATTTAATAATTCTAAGTTGCTGAAATAAGCCTATTTAATAAGCCTAAGTTGCTAAAATAAGCCTATTTAATGAGGATATTTAATACGTCTATTTAATAAGCCTATTTAATAAGCCTATTTAATAAGCCTATTTAATAAGCCTATTTAATAAGTCTAATTCATAAATCTATTTAATAAGCCTATTTAATAAGTATTTAATGTGCCTATTTAATAAGTCTATTTATTGAGCCTATTTAATAAGCCTATTTATTGAGCCTATTAAATAAGCCTATTTATTGAGCCTATTTAATAAGCCTATTTAGTAAGCCTATTTAATGAGCCTATTTAATAAGCCTATTTAATAAGCCTATTTATTGAGCCTATTTAATAAGCCTATTTAATACGCCGATTTAACAAACCTATTTAATAAGTATTTAATGAGCCTATTTAATAAGTCTATTTAATAAGCCTTTTTAATAAGCCTATTTAATAAGTCTATTTAATAAGCCTATTTAATAAGTCTATTTAATAAGTCTATTTAATAAGCCTATTCAATAAGTATTTAATGAGCCTATTTAATAAGCCTATTTATTGAGCCTATTTAATAAGTCTATTTAATGAGCCTATTTAATTAGCCTATTTATTGAACCTATTTAATAAGCCTATTTATTGAGCCTATTTAACAAGCCTATTTAATAAGTCTATTTAATACGCCTATTTAATAAGTATTTACTGAGCCTATTTAATAAGCCTATTTATTGAGCCTATTTAATAAGCCCATTTATTGAACCTATTTAATAAGCCTATTTAATAAGCCTATTTATTGAGCCTATTTAATAAATCTATTTAATAAGCATATTTAATAAGCCTATTTATTGAGCCTATTTAATAAGTCTATTTATTAAGTCTATTTAATAAGCCTATTTATTAAGCCTATTTAATAAGCCTATTTAATAAACCTATTTATTGATCCTATTTAATAAGTCTATTTTAATAACCGTATTTAATGAGCCTATTGAATGAGTATTTAATGAGCCTATTTAATAAGTCTATTTAATAAGCCTATTTAATAGGCCTATTTAATAAGGCTAAGTTGCTGAAATAAGACTATTTAATAAGCCTAAGTTGCTGAATAAGCCTATTTCATAAGCCTAAGTTGCTGAAATAAGCCTTTTTAATAAGTCTAAGTTGCTGAAATAAGCCTATTTAATAAGCCTAAGTTGCTGAAATTAGCCTATTTAATAAAGCTATTTAATAAGCCTAAGTTGCTGAATAAGTCTATTTAATAAGTCTAAGTTGCTGAAATAAGGCTATTTAATAAGCCTAAGTTGCTGAAATAAGCCTGTTTAATAAGCCTAAGTTGCTGAAATAAGGCTATTTAATAATTCTAAGTTGCTGAAATAAGCCTATTTAATAAGCCTAAGTTGCTAAAATAAGCCTATTTAATGAGGATATTTAATAAGTCTATTTAATAAGCCTATTTAATAAGCCTATTTAATAAGCCTATTTAATAAGCCTATTTAATAAGTCTAATTCATAAATCTATTTAATAAGCCTATTTAATAAGTATTTAATGTGCCTATTTAATAAGCCTATTTATTGAGCCTATTTAATGAGTCTATTTAATAAGCCTATTTATTGAGCCTATTAAATAAGCCTATTTATTGAGCCTATTTAATAAGCCTATTTAGTAAGCCTATTTAATGAGCCTATTTAATAAGCCTATTTAATAAGCCTATTTATTGAGCCTATTTAATAAGCCTATTTAATACGCCTATTTAATAAACCTATTTAATAAGTATTTAATGAGCCTATTTAATAAGTCTATTTAATAAGCCTTTTTAATAAGCCTATTTAATAAGTCTATTTAATAAGCCTATTTAATAAGTCTATTTAATAAGTCTATTTAATAAGCCTATTCAATACGTATTTAATGAGCCTATTTAATAAGCCTATTTATTGAGCCTATTTAATAAGCCTATTTATTGAGCCTATTAAATAAGCCTATTTATTGAGCCTATTTAATAAGCCTATTTAGTAAGCCTATTTAATGAGCCTATTTAATAAGCCTATTTAATAAGCCTATTTATTGAGCCTATTTAATAAGCCTATTTAATACGCCTATTTAATAAACCTATTTAATAAGTATTTAATGAGCCTATTTAATAAGTCTATTTAATAAGCCTTTTTAATAAGCCTATTTAATAAGTCTATTTAATAAGCCTATTTAATAAGTCTATTTAATACGTCTATTTAATAAGCCTATTCAATAAGTATTTAATGAGCTTATTTAATAAGCCTATTTATTGAGCCTATTTAATAAGTCTATTTAATGAGCCTATTTAATTAGCCTATTTATTGAACCTATTTAATAAGCCTATTTATTGAGCCTATTTAACAAGCCTATTTAATAAGTCTATTTAATACGCCTATTTAATAAGCCTATTTAATAAGCCGATTAAATAAGCCTATTTATGAAGCCTATTTAATGAGCCTATTTAATAAGCCTATTTATTGAGCCTATTTAATACGTCCATTTAATAAGCCTGTTTAATAAACCTATTTAATAAGTATTTAATGAGCCTATTTAATAAGCCTAAGTTGCTGAATAAGCCTATTTAATAAGCCAAAGTTGCTGAAATAAGCCTATTTAATAAGCCAATTTAATAAGCTTAAGTTGCTGAATAAACCTATTTAATAAGCCTAAGTTGCTGAAATAAGGCTATTTAATAAGCCTAAGTTGCTGAAATAAGCCTATTTAATATGGCTATTTAATAAGACTAAGTTGCTAAAATAAACCTATTTAATAAGCCTAAGTTGCTAAAATAAGCCTATTTAATGAGGCTATTTAATAAGTCTATTTAATAAGCCTACTTCATAAGCCTATTTAATAAGCCTATTTAATAAGCCTATTTAATACGCCTATTTAATAAACCTATTTAATAAGTCTATTTAATAAGTTTATTTAATAAGCCTATTTAATAAGTATTTAATGAGCCTATTTAATAAGCCTATTTATTGAGCCTATTTAATAAGCCTATTTTTTGAGCCTATTTAATAAGCCTATTTAATAAGCCTATTTCATAAGCCTATTTAATAAGCCTATTTAATAAGCCTATTTAATACGCCTATTTAATAAACCTATTTAATAAGTCTATTTAATAAGTTTATTTAATAAGCCTATTTAATAAGTATTTAATGAGCCTATTTAATAAGCCTATTTATTGAGCCTATTTAATAAGCCTATTTTTGAGCCTATTTAATAAGCCTATTTAATGAGCCTATTTAATAAGTCTATTTAATATGCCTTTTAATAAGCCTATTTAATAAGTCTATTTAATAAGCCTATTTAATAAGTCTATTTAATAAGTTTATTTAATAAGCCTATTTAATAAGTATTTAATGAGCCTATTTAATAAGCCTATTTATTGAGCCTATTTAATAAGCCTATTTTTTGAGCCTATTTAATAAGCCTATTTATTGAGCCTATTTAATAAGCCTAATTATTGAGCCTATTTCATAAGACTATTTAATAAGTCTATTTAATAAGCCTAATTAATAAGCCTATTTAATAAGCCTATTCAATAACTCTATTTAATAAGTCTATTTAATAAGCCTATTTAATAAGTATTTAATGAGCCTATTTAAAAAGCCTATTTATTGAGCCTATTTAATAAGCCTATTTATTGAGCCTATTTAATAAGCCTATTTAATAAGCCTATTTATTGAGCCTATTTAATAAGTCTATTTAATAAGCCTATTTAATAAGCCTATTTATTGAGCCTATTTAATAAGCCTATTTAATAAGTCTATTTAATAAGGCGATTTAATAAGCCTATTTAATAAGCCTATTTAATAAGCCTATTTATTGAGCCTATTTAATAAGTCAATTTAATAAGCCTATTTAATAAGCCTATTTAATAGATATTTAATGAGCCTATTTAATAAGTCTATTTAATAAGCCTATTTAATAAGCCTATTTAATCAGCGTAAGTTGCTGAAATAAGCCTATTTAATAAGCCCAAGTTGCTGAAATAAGCCTATTTAATAAGGCTATTTAATACGCCTAAGTTGCTGAAATAAGCCTATTTAATATGCCTAAGTTGCTGAAATAAGCCTATTTAATAAGGCTATTTAATAAGTCTATTTAATAAGCCTATTTAATAAGCCTATTTAATAAGCCTATTTAATAAGCCTATTTAATACGCCTATTTAATAAACCTATTTAATAAGTATTTAATGAGCCTATTTAATACGTCTATTTAATAAGCCTTTTTAATAAGCCTATTTAATAAGTCTATTTAATAAGCCTATTTAATAAGCCTATTTATTGAGCCTATTTAATAAGTCAATTTAATAAGCCTATTTAATAAGCCTATTTAATAGATATTTAATGAGCCTATTTAATAAGTCTATTTAATAAGCCTATTTATTGAGCCTATTTAATAAATCTATTTAATAAGCATATTTAATAAGCCTATTTATTGAGCCTATTTAATAAGTCTATTTATTAAGTCTATTTAATAAGCCTATTTATTAAGCCTATTTAATAAGCCTATTTAATAAACCTATTTATTGAGCCTATTTAATAAGTCTATTTTAATAAGCCTATTTAATGAGCCTATTTAATGAGTATTTAATGAGCCTATTTAATAAGTCTATTTAATAAGCCTATTTAATAGGCCTATTTAATAAGTCTAAGTTGCTGAAATAAGACTATTTAATAAGCCTAAGTTGCTGAATAAGCCTATTTCATAAGCCTAAGTTGCTGAAATAAGCCTTTTTAATAAGTCTAAGTTGCTGAAATAAGCCTATTTAATAAGCCTAAGTTGCTGAAATTAGCCTATTTAATAAAGCTATTTAATAAGCCTAAGTTGCTGAATAAGTCTATTTAATAAGTCTAAATTGCTGAAATAAGGCTATTTAATAAGCCTAAATTGCTGAAATAAGGCTATTTAATAATTCTAAGTTGCTGAAATAAGCCTATTTAATAAGCCTAAGTTGCTGAAATAAGCCTGTTTAATAAGCCTAAGTTGCTGAAATAAGGCTATTTAATAATTCTAAGTTGCTGAAATAAGCCTATTTAATAAGCCTAAGTTGCTAAAATAAGCCTATTTAATGAGGATATTTAATAAGTCTATTTAATAAGCCTATTTAATAAGCCTATTTAATAAGTCTAATTCATAAATCTATTTAATAAGCCTATTTAATAAGTATTTAATGTGCCTATTTAATAAGCCTATTTATTGAGCCTATTTAATAAGCCTATTTATTGAGCCTATTAAATAAGCCTATTTATTGAGCCTATTTAATAAGCCTATTTAGTAAGCCTATTTAATGAGCCTATTTAATAAGCCTATTTAATAAGCCTATTTATTGAGCCTATTTAATAAGCCTATTTAATACGCCTATTTAATAAGCCTATTTAATAAGCCGATTAAATAAGCCTATTTATGAAGCCTATTTAATGAGCCTATTTAATAAGCCTATTTATTGAGCCTATTTAATAAGTCCATTTAATAAGCCTGTTTAATAAACCTATTTAATAAGTATTTAATGAGCCTATTTAATAAGCCTAAGTTGCTGAATAAGCCTATTTAATAAGCCAAAGTTGCTGAAATAAGCCTATTTAATAAGCCAATTTAATAAGCCTAAGTTGCTGAATAAACCTATTTAATAAGCCTAAGTTGCTGAAATAAGGCTATTTAATAAGCCTAAGTTGCTGAAATAAGCCTATTTAATTTGGCTATTTAATAAGTCTAAGTTGCTGAAATAAACCTATTTAATAAGCCTAAGTTGCTAAAATAAGCCTATTTAATGAGGCTATTTAATAAGTCTATTTAATAAGCCTATTTAATAAGCCTATTTAATAAGCCTATTTAATAAGCCTATTTAATACGCCTATTTAATAAACCTATTTAATAAGTATTTAATGAGCCTATTTAATACGTCTATTTAATAAGCCTTTTTAATAAGCCTATTTAATAAGTCTATTTAATAAGCCTATTTAATAAGTCTATTTAATAAGTCTATTTAATAAGCCTATTTAATAAGTATTCAATGAGCCTATTTAATAAGCCTATTTATTGAGCCTATTTAAAAAGCCTATTTTTTTAGCCTATTTAATCAACCTATTTATTGAGCCTATTTAATAAGCTTAATAATTGAGCCTATTTCATAAGCCTATTTAATAAGTCTATTTAATAAGCCTATTTCATAAGCCTATCTAATAAGCCTATTCAATAACTCTATTTAATACGTCTATTTAATAAGCCTATTTAATAAGTATTTAATGAGCCTATTTAATAAGCCTATTTATTGAGCCTATTTAATAAGCCCATTTATTGAACCTATTTAATAAGCCTATTTAATAAGCCTCTTTATTGAGCCTATTTAATAAATCTATTTAATAAGCATATTTAATAAGCCTATTTATTGAGCCTATTTAATAAGTCTATTTATTAAGTCTATTTAATAAGCCTATTTATTAAGCCTATTTAATAAGCCTATTTAATAAACCTATTTATTGAGCCTATTTAATAAGTCTATTTTAATAAGCCTATTTAATGAGCCTATTTAATGAGTATTTAATGAGCCTATTTAATAAGTCTATTTAATAAGCCTATTTAATAGGCCTATTTAATAAGCCTAAGTTGCTGAAATAAGCCTTTTTAATAAGTCTAAGTTGCTGAAATAAGCCTATTTAATAAGCCTAAGTTGCTGAAATTAGCCTATTTAATAAAGCTATTTAATAAGCCTAAGTTGCTGAATAAGTCTATTTAATAAGTCTAAGTTGCTGAAATAAGGCTATTTAATAAGCCTAAGTTGCTGAAATAAGCCTGTTTAATAAGCCTAAGTTGCTGAAATAAGGCTATTTAATAATTCTAAGTTGCTGAAATAAGCCTATTTAATAAGCCTAAGTTGCTAAAATAAGCCTATTTAATGAGGCTATTTAATAAGTCTATTTAATAAGCCTATTTAATAAGCCTATTTAATAAGCCTATTTAATAAGCCTATTTAATAAGTCTAATTCATAAATCTATTTAATAAGCCTATTTAATAAGTATTTAATGAGCCTATTTAATAAGCCTATTTATTGAGCTTATTTAATAAGCCTATTTATTGAGCCTATTAAATAAGCCTATTTATTGAGCCTATTTAATAAGCCTATTTAGTAAGCCTATTTAATGAGCCTATTTAATAAGCCTATTTAATAAGCCTATTTATTGAGCCTATTTAATAAGCCTATTTAATACGCCTATTTAATAAACCTATTTAATAAGTATTTAATGAGCCTATTTAATAAGTCTATTTAATAAGCCTTTTCAATAAGCCTATTTAATAAGTCTATTTAATAAGCCTATTTAATAAGTCTATTTAATAAGTCTATTTAATAAGCCTATTCAATAAGTATTTAATGAGCCTATTTAATAAGCCTATTTATTGAGCCTATTTAATAAGTCTATTTAATGAGCCTATTTAATTAGCCTATTTATTGAACCTATTTAATAAGCCTATTTATTGAGCCTATTTAACAAGCCTATTTAATGAGTCTATTTTATACGCCTATTTAATAAGCCTATTTAATAAGCCGATTAAATAAGCCTATTTATGAAGCCTATTTAATGAGCCTATTTAATAAGCCTATTTATTGAGCCTATTTAATGAGTCCATTTAATAAGCCTGTTTAATAAGCCTATTTAATAAGTATTTAATGAGCCTATTTAATAAGCCTAAGTTGCTGAATAAGCCTATTTAATAAGCCAAAGTTGCTGAAATAAGCCTATTTAATAAGCCAATTTAATAAGCCTAAGTTGCTGAATAAACCTATTTAATAAGCCTAAGTTGCTGAAATAAGGCTATTTAATAAGCCTAAGTTGCTGAAATAAGCCTATTTAATATGGCTATTTAATAAGTCTAAGTTGCTGAAATAAACCTATTTAATAAGCCTAAGTTGCTAAAATAAGCCTATTTAATGAGGATATTTAATAAGTCTATTTAATAAGCCTATTTCATAAGCCTATTTAATAAGCCTATTTAATAAGCCTATTTAATACGCCTATTTAATAAACCGATTTAATAAGTATTTAATGAGCCTATTTAATAAGTCTATTTAATAAGCCTTTTAATAAGCCTATTTAATAAGTCTATTTAATAAGTCTATTTAATAAGTCTATTTAATAAGTCTATTTAATGAGCCTATTTAATAAGTATTTAATGAGCCTATTTAATAAGGCTATTTATTGAGCCTATTTAATAAGCCTATTTTTGACCCTATTTAATAAGCCTATTTATTGAGCCTATTTATTGAGCCTATTTAAGAAGCCTATTTAATAAGCCTATTTATTGAGCCTATTTAATAAGTCTATTTAATAAGCCTATTTAATAAGCCTATTTATTGCGCCTATTTAATAAGCCTATTTAATAAGCCTATTTAATAGATATTTAATGAGCCTATTTAATAAGTCTATTTAATAAGCCTATTTAATAAGCCTATTTAATCAGCGTAAGTTGCTGAAATAAGCCTATTTAATAAGCCCAAGTTGCTGAAATAAGCCTATTTAATAAGGCTATTTAATACGCCTAAGTTGCTGAAATACGCCTATTTAATAAGAGAAAGTTGCTGAAATACGGCTATTTAATAAGCCTAAGTTGCTGAAATAAGCCTATTTAATAAGCCTAAGTTGCTGAAATAAGCGTATTTAATAAGGCTATTTAATAAGTATATTTAATAAGCCTATTTAATAAGCCTATTTAATAAGCCTATTTAATAAGCCTATTTAATACACCTATTTAATAGACCTATTTAATAAGTATTTAATGAGCCTATTTAATACGTCTATTTAATAAGCCTTTTTAATAAGCCTATTTAATAAGTCTATTTAATAAGCCTATTTAATAAGTCTATTTAATAAGTCTATTTAATAAGCCTATTTATTGAGCCTATTTAAAAAGCCTATTTTTTTAGCCTATTTAATAAACCTATTTATTGAGCCTATTTAATAAGCTTAATAATTGAGCCTATTTCATAAGCCTATTTAATAAGTCTATTTAATAAGCCTATTTCATAAGCCTATCTAATAAGCCTATTCAATAACTCTATTTAATACGTCTATTTAATAAGCCTATTTAATAAGTATTTAAGAAGCCTATTTAATAAGCCTATTTATTGAGCCTATTTAATAAGTCTATTTAATAAGCCTATTTAATAAGCCTATTTATTGCGCCTATTTAATAAGCCTATTTAATAAGCCTATTTAATAGATATTTAATGAGCCTATTTAATAAGTCTATTTAATAAGCCTATTTAATAAGCCTATTTAATCAGCGTAAGTTGCTGAAATAAGCCTATTTAATAAGCCCAAGTTGCTGAAATAAGCCTATTTAATAAGGCTATTTAATACGCCTAAGTTGCTGAAATACGCCTATTTAATAAGAGAAAGTTGCTGAAATACGGCTATTTAATAAGCCTAAGTTGCTGAAATAAGCCTATTTAATAAGCCTAAGTTGCTGAAATAAGCGTATTTAATAAGGCTATTTAATAAGTATATTTAATAAGCCTATTTAATAAGCCTATTTAATAAGCCTATTTAATAAGCCTATTTAATACACCTATTTAATAAACCTATTTAATAAGTATTTAATGAGCCTATTTAATACGTCTATTTAATAAGCCTTTTTAATAAGCCTATTTAATAAGTCTATTTAATAAGCCTATTTAATAAGTCTATTTAATAAGTCTATTTAATAAGCCTATTTATTGAGCCTATTTAAAAAGCCTATTTTTTTAGCCTATTTAATAAACCTATTTATTGAGCCTATTTAATAAGCTTAATAATTGAGCCGATTTCATAAGCCTATTTAATAAGTCTATTTAATAAGCCTATTTCATAAGCCTATCTAATAAGCCTATTCAATAACTCTATTTAATACGTCTATTTAATAAGCCTATTTAATAAGTATTTAATAAGCCTATTTAATAAGCCTATTTATTGAGCCTATTTAATAAGCCCATTTATTGAACCTATTTAATAAGCCTATTTAATAAGCCTCTTTATTGAGCCTATTTAATAAGTCTATTTATTAAGTCTATTTAATAAGCCTATTTATTAAGCCTATTTAATAAGCCTATTTAATAAACCTAATTATTGAGCCTATTTAATAAGTCTATTTTAATAAGCCTATTTAATGAGCCTATTTAATGAGTATTTAATGAGCCTATTTAATAAGTCTATTTAATAAGCCTATTTAATAGGCCTATTTAATAAGCCTAAGTTGCTGAAATAAGACTATTTAATAAGCCTAAGTTGCTGAATGAGCCTATTTCATAAGCCTAAGTTGCTGAAATAAGCCTTTTTAATAAGTCTAAGTTGCTGAAATAAGCCTATTTAATAAGTCTAAGTTGCTGAAATAAGCCTATTTAATAAGTCTAAGTTGCTGAAATAAGACTATTTAATAAGCCTAAGTTGCTGAATGAGCCTATTTCATAAGCCTAAGTTGCTGAAATAAGCCTTTTTAATAAGTCTAAGTTGCTGAAATAAGCCTTTTTAATAAGTCTAAGTTGCTGAAATAAGCCTATTTAATAAGCCTAAGTTGCTAAAATTAGCCTATTTAATAAAGCTATTTAATAAGCCTAAGTTGCTGAATAAGTCTATTTAATAAGTCTAAGTTGCTGAAATAAGGCTATTTAATAAGCCTAAGTTGCTGAAATAAGCCTGTTTAATAAGCCTAAGTTGCTGAAATAAGGCTATTTAATAATTCTAAGTTGCTGAAATAAGCCTATTTAATAAGCCTAAGTTGCTAAAATAAGCCTATTTAATGAGGCTATTTAATAAGTCTATTTAATAAGCCTATTTAATAAGCCTATTTAATAAGCCTATTTAATAAGCCTATTTAATAAGTCTAATTCATGAATCTATTTAATAAGCCTATTTAATAAGTATTTAATGAGCCTATTTAATAAGCCTATTTATTGAGCTTATTTAATAAGCCTATTTATTGAGCCTATTAAATAAGCCTATTTATTGAGCCTATTTAATAAGCCTATTTAGTAAGCCTATTTAATGAGCCTATTTAATAAGCCTATTTAATAAGCCTATTTATTGAGCCTATTTAATAAGCCTATTTAATACGCCTATTTAATAAACCTATTTAATAAGTATTTAATGAGCCTATTTAATAAGTCTATTTAATAAGCCTTTTTAATAAGCCTATTTAATAAGTCTATTTAATAAGCCTATTTAATAAGTCTATTTAATAAGTCTATTTAATAAGCCTATTCAATAAGTATTTATGAGCCTATTTAATAAGCCTATTTATTGAGCCTATTTAATAAGTCTATTTAATGAGCCTATTTAATTAGCCTATTTATTGAACCTATTTAATAAGCCTATTTATTGAGCCTATTTAACAAGCCTATTTAATGAGTCTATTTAATACGCCTATTTAATAAGTCTATTTAATAAGCCTATTTAATAGGCCTATTTAATAAGTCTAAGTTGCTGAAATAAACCTATTTAATAAGCCTATTTAACAGGCCTATTTAATAAGTCTAAGTTGCTGAAATAAGCCTATTTAATAAGCCTAAGTTTCTGAATGAGCCTATTTAATAATCCTAAGTTGCTGAAATAAGCCTATTTAATAAGCCTAAGTTGCTGAATAAGCCTATTTAATAAGCCTAAGTTGCTGAAATAAGCATATTTAATAAGTCTAAGTTGCTGAAATAAGGCTATTTAATAAGCCTAATTTGCTGAAATAAGCATATTTAATAAGCCTAAGTTGTTGAAATAAGCCTATTTAATAAGCCTATTTAATAGGCCTATTTAATAAGTCTAAGTTGCTGAAATAAGACTATTTAATAAGCCTAAGTTGCTGAATGAGCCTATTTAATAAGCCTAAGTTGCTGAAATAAGCCTATTTAATAAGCCTAAGTTGCTGAATAAGCCTATTTAATAAGCCTAAGTTGCTGAATAAACCTATTTAATAAGTCTAAGTTGCTGAAATAAGCCTATTTAATAAGGCTATTTAATAAGCCTAAGTTGCTGAAATAAGGCTATTTAATAAGCGTAAGTTGCTGAAATAAGGCTATTTAATAAGTCTAAGTTGCTGAAATAAGCCTATTTAATAAGCCTATGTTGCTGAAATAAGCCTATTTAATAAGCCTATTTAATAAGCCTATTTAATAGGCCTATTTAATAAGTCTAAGTTGCTGAAATAAGCCTATTTAATAAGCCTATTTAATAGGCCTATTTAATAAGTCTAAGTTGCTGAAATATGCCTATTTATAAGCCTAAGTTGCTGAATGAGCCTATTTAATAAGCCTAAGTTGCTGAAATAAGCCTATTTAATAAGCCTAAGTTGCTGAATAAGCCTATTTAATAAGCCTAAGTTGCTGAATAAACCTATTTAATAAGTCTAAGTTGCTGAAATAAGCCTATTTAATAAAGCTATTTAATAAGCCTAAGTTGCTGAAATAAACCTGTTTAATAAGGCTATTTAAAAGCATAAGTTGCTGAAATAAGCCTATTAAATAAGCCTAAGTTGCTGAAATAAGCCTATTAAATAAGAATAAGTTGCTGAATAAGCCTATTTAATAAGCCTAAGTTGCTGAATAAACCTATTTAATAAGTCTAAGTTGCTGAAATAAACCTATTTAAAAATGCTACTTAATAAGCCTAAGTTGCTGAAATAAACCTGTTTAATAAGGCTATTTAATAAGAATAAGTTGCTGAAATAAGCTTATTTAACAAGCCTAAGTTGCTGAAATAAGCCTATTTAATAAGGCTTTTTGATAAGTCTAAGTTGCTGAAATAAACTTATTTAATAAGCCTAAGTTGCTAAAATAAGCCTATTTAATGAGGCTATTTAATAAGTCTATTTAATAAGCCTATTTAATAAGCCTATTTAATAAGCCTATTTAATAAGCCTATTTAATAAGTCTATTTAATAAGTCTATTTAATAAGTATTTAATGAGCCTATTTAATATGCCTATTTATTGAGCCTATTTAAAAAGCCTATTTATTGAGCAATTTAATAAGCCTATTTATTGAGCCTATTTAATAAGCCTATTTAATAAGTCTATTTAATAAGCCTATTTAGTAAGCCTATTTAATAAGCCTATTTATTGAGCCTATTTAATAAGTCTATTTAATAAGCCTATTTAATAAGCTTATTTAATAAGCTTATTTAATAAGTATTTAATGTGCCTATTTAATAAGTCTATTTAATAAGCCTATTTAATAGGCCTATTTAATAAGTCTAAGTTGCTGAAATAAGCCTATGTAATAAGCCTAAGTTGCTGAATAAGCCTATGTAATAAGCCTAAGTTGCTGAAATAAGCCTATGTAATAAGCCTAAGTTGCTGAATAAGCCTATTTAATAAGCCTAAGTTGCTGAAATAAGCCTATTTAATAAGTCTAAGTTGCTGAAATAAGGCTATTTAATAAGCCTAAGTTGCTGAAATAAGCCTATTTAATAAGCCTAAGTTGCTGAAATAAGGCTATTTAATAAGTCTAAGTTGCTGAAATAAGCCTATTTAATAAGCCTAAGTTGCTGAAATAAGTATTTTTAATAAGCATAAGTTGCTGAAATAAGCCTATTTAATGAGTCTAAGTTGCTGAAATAAGGCTATTTAATAAGTCTAAGTTGCTGAAATAAGCCTTTTTAATCAGCATAAGTTGCTGAAATAAGCCTATTTAATAAGCTCAAGTTGCTGAAATAAGCCTACTTAATTAGACTATTTAATAAGCCTAAGTTGCTGAAATAAGCCTATTTAATAAGCGTAAGTTGCTGAAATAAGGCTATTTAATAAGTCTAAGTTGCTGAAATAAGCCTATTTAATAAGCCTAAGTTGCTGAAATAAGCCCATTTAATAAGCCTATTTAATAAGCCTAAGTTGCTGAAATAAGCTTATTTAATAAGCCTATTTATTAAGCCTATTTAATAAGTATTTAATGTGCCTATTTAATAAGTCTATTTAATAAGCCTATTTAATAGGCCTATTTAATAAGTCTAAGTTGCTGAAATAAACCTATTTAATAAGCCTATTTAACAGGCCTATTTAATAAGTCTAAGTTGCTGAAATAAGTCTATTTAATAAGCCTAAGTTTCTGAATGAGCCTATTTAATAATCCTAAGTTGCTGAAAAAAGCCTATTTAATAAGCCTAAGTTGCTGAATAAGCCTATGTAATAAGCCTAAGTTGCTGAAATAAGCATATTTAATAAGCCTATTTAATAGGCCTATTTAATAAGTCTAAGTTGCTGAAATAAGCCTATTTAATAAGCCTAAGTTGCTGAATGAGCCTATTTAATAAGCCTAAGTTGCTGAAATAAGCCTATTTAATAAGCCTAAGTTGCTGAATAAGCCTATTTAATAAGCCTAAGTTGCAGAATAAACCTATTTAATAAGTCTAAGTTGCTGAAATAAGCATATTTAATAAGGCTATTTAATAAGCCTAAGTTGCTGAAATAAGGCTATTTAATAAGCGTAAGTTGCTGAAATAAGGCTATTTAATAAGTCTAAGTTGCTGAAATAAGCCTATTTAATAAGCCTAAGTTGCTGAAATAAGCCCATTTAATAAGCCTATTTAATAAGCCTATTTAATAGGCCTATTTAATAAGTCTAAGTTGCTGAAATAAGCCTATTTATAAGCCTAAGTTGCTGAATGAGCCTATTTAATAAGCCTAAGTTGCTGAAATAAGCCTATTTAATAAGCCTAAGTTGCTGAATAAGCCTATTTAATAAGCCTAAGTTGCTGAATAAACCTATTTAATAAGTCTAAGTTGCTGAAATAAGCCTATTTAATAAAGCTATTTAATAAGCCTAAGTTGCTGAATAAGCCTATTTAATAAGTCTAAATTGCTGAAATGAGGCTATTTAATAAGCCTAAGTTGCTGAAATAAGGCTATTTAATAAGTTTAAGTTGCTGAAATAAGCCTATTTAATAAGCCTAAGTTGCTGAAATAAGCATATTTAATAAGGCTATTTAATGAGCCTAAGTTGCTGAAATAAGCCTATTTAATAAGCCTAAGTTTCTGAACTAAGCCTATTTAAAAAGTTATATTTAATAAGTCTAAGTTGCTGAAATAAACCTATTTAAAAATGCTATTTAATAAGCCTAAGTTGCTGAAATAAGGCTATTTAATAAGTTTAAGTTGCTGAAATAAGCCTATTTAATAAGGCTATTTAATGAGCCTAAGTTGCTGAAATAAGCCTATTTAATAAGCCTAAGTTTCTGAACTAAGCCTATTTAAAAAGGTATATTTAATAAGTCTAAGTTGCTGAAATAAACCTATTTAAAAATGCTATTTAATAAGCCTAAGTTGCTGAAATAAACCTGTTTAATAAGGCTATTTAATAAGCATAAGTTGCTGAAATAAGCTTATTTAATAAGCCTAAGTTGCTGAAATAAGCCTATTTAATAAGTCTAAGTTGCTGAAATAAACCTATTTAATAAGCCTAAGTTGCTAAAATAAGCCTATTCAATGAGGCTATTTAATAAGTCTATTTAATAAGCCTATTTAATAAGCCTATTTTATAAGCCTATTTAATAAGCCTATTTAATACGCCTATTTAATAAACATATTTAATAAGTATTTAATGAGCCTATTTAATAAGTCTATTTAATAAGCCTTTTTAATAAGCCTATTTAATAAGTCTATTTAATAAGCCTATTTAATAAGTCTATTTAATAAGTCTATTTAATAAGCCTATTTAATAAGTATATAATGAGCCTATTTAATAAGCCTATTTATTGAGCCTATTTAATAAGCCTATTTATTGAGCCTATTTAATAAGCCTATTTATTGAGCCTATTTAATAAGCCTATTTATTGAGCCTATTTAATAAGACTATTTAATAAGTCTATTTAATAAGCCTATTTAATAAGCCTATTTAATAAGCCTATTTATTGAGCCTATTTAATAAGACTATTTAATAAGCCTATTTATTGAGCCTATTTAATAAGTCTATTTAATAAGCATATTTAATAAGACTAATTAATAAGTATTTAATGAGCCTATTTAATAAGTCTATTTAATAAGACTATTTAATAGGCCTATTTAATAAGTCTAAGTTGCTGAAATAAGCCTATTTAATAAGCCTATTTAATAGGCCTATTTAATAAGTCTAAGTTGCTGAAATAAGCCTATTTAATAAGCCTAAGTTGCTGAATGAGCCTATTTAATAAGCCTAAGTTGCTGAAATAAGCCTATTTAATAAGCCTAAGTTGCTGAATAAGCCTATTTAATAAGCCTAAGTTGCAGAATAAACCTATTTAATAAGTCTAAGTTGCTGAAATAAGCATATTTAATAAGGCTATTTAATAAGCCTAAGTTGCTGAAATAAGGCTATTTAATAAGCGTAAGTTGCTGAAATAAGGCTATTTAATAAGTCTAAGTTGCTGAAATAAGCCTATTTAATAAGCCTAAGTTGCTGAAATAAGCCCATTTAATAAGCCTATTTAATAAGCCTATTTAATAGGCCTATTTAATAAGTCTAAGTTGCTGAAATAAGCCTATTTATAAGCCTAAGTTGCTGAATGAGCCTATTTAATAAGCCTAAGTTGCTGAAATAAGCCTATTTAATAAGCCTAAGTTGCTGAATAAGCCTATTTAATAAGCCTAAGTTGCTGAATAAACCTATTTAATAAGTCTAAGTTGCTGAAATAAGCCTATTTAATAAAGCTATTTAATAAGCCTAAGTTGCTGAATAAGCCTATTTAATAAGTCTAAATTGCTGAAATGAGGCTATTTAATAAGCCTAAGTTGCTGAAATAAGGCTATTTAATAAGTTTAAGTTGCTGAAATAAGCCTATTTAATAAGCCTAAGTTGCTGAAATAAGCATATTTAATAAGGCTATTTAATGAGCCTAAGTTGCTGAAATAAGCCTATTTAATAAGCCTAAGTTTCTGAACTAAGCCTATTTAAAAAGTTATATTTAATAAGTCTAAGTTGCTGAAATAAACCTATTTAAAAATGCTATTTAATAAGCCTAAGTTGCTGAAATAAGGCTATTTAATAAGTTTAAGTTGCTGAAATAAGCCTATTTAATAAGGCTATTTAATGAGCCTAAGTTGCTGAAATAAGCCTATTTAATAAGCCTAAGTTTCTGAACTAAGCCTATTTAAAAAGGTATATTTAATAAGTCTAAGTTGCTGAAATAAACCTATTTAAAAATGCTATTTAATAAGCCTAAGTTGCTGAAATAAACCTGTTTAATAAGGCTATTTAATAAGCATAAGTTGCTGAAATAAGCTTATTTAATAAGCCTAAGTTGCTGAAATAAGCCTATTTAATAAGTCTAAGTTGCTGAAATAAACCTATTTAATAAGCCTAAGTTGCTAAAATAAGCCTATTCAATGAGGCTATTTAATAAGTCTATTTAATAAGCCTATTTAATAAGCCTATTTTATAAGCCTATTTAATAAGCCTATTTAATACGCCTATTTAATAAACATATTTAATAAGTATTTAATGAGCCTATTTAATAAGTCTATTTAATAAGCCTTTTTAATAAGCCTATTTAATAAGTCTATTTAATAAGCCTATTTAATAAGTCTATTTAATAAGTCTATTTAATAAGCCTATTTAATAAGTATATAATGAGCCTATTTAATAAGCCTATTTATTGAGCCTATTTAATAAGCCTATTTATTGAGCCTATTTAATAAGCCTATTTATTGAGCCTATTTAATAAGCCTATTTATTGAGCCTATTTAATAAGACTATTTAATAAGTCTATTTAATAAGCCTATTTAATAAGCCTATTTAATAAGCCTATTTATTGAGCCTATTTAATAAGACTATTTAATAAGCCTATTTATTGAGCCTATTTAATAAGTCTATTTAATAAGCATATTTAATAAGACTAATTAATAAGTATTTAATGAGCCTATTTAATAAGTCTATTTAATAAGACTATTTAATAGGCCTATTTAATAAGTCTAAGTTGCTGAAATAAGCCTATTTAATAAGCCTATTTAATAGGCCTATTTAATAAGTCTAAGTTGCTGAAATAAGCCTATTTAATAAGCCTAAGTTTCTGAATGAGCCTATTTAATAAGCCTAAGTTGCTGAAATAAGCCTATTTAATAAGCCTAAGTTGCTGAATAAGCCTATTTAATAAGCCTAAGTTGCTGAAATAAGCCTATTTAATAAGTTTAAGTTGCTGAAATAAGGCTATTTAATAAGCCTAAGTTGCTGAAATAAGCCTATTTAATAAGCCATAGTTGCCGAAATAAAGCTATTAAATAAGTCTAAGTTGCTGAAATAAGCCTATTTAATAAGCCTAAGTTGCTGAAATAAGTATATTTAATAAGCATAAGTTGCTGAAATAAACCTATTTAATGAGTCTAAGTTGCTGAAATAAGGCTATTTAATAAGTCTAAGTTGCTGAAATAAGCCTTTTTAATCAGCATAAGTTGCTGAAATAAGCCTATTTAATAGGCCCAAGTTGCTGAAATAAGCCTACTTAATTAGGCTATTTAATAAGCCTAAGTTGCTGAAATAAGCCTATTTAATAAGCGTAAGTTGCTGAAATAAGGCTATTTAATAAGTCTAAGTTGCTGAAATAAGCCTATTTAATAAGCCTAAGTTTGCTGAAATAAGCCTATTTAATAAGCGTAAGTTGCTGAAATAAGGCTATTTAATAAGTCTAAGTTGCTGAAATAAGCCTATTTAATAAGCCTATTTAATAAGCCTATTTAATAGGCCTATTTAATAAGTCTAAGTTGCTGAAATAAGCCTATTTAATACGCCTATTTAATAGGCCTATTTAATAAGTCTAAGTTGCTGAAATAAGCCTATTTATAAGCCTAAGTTGCTGAATGAGCCTATTTAATAAGCCTAAGTTGCTGAAATAAGCCTATTTAATAAGCCTAAGTTGCTGAATAAGCCTATTTAATAAGCCTAAGTTGCTGAATAAACCTATTTAATAAGTCTAAGTTGCTGAAATAAGCCTATTTAATAAAGCTATTTAATAAGCCTAAGTTGCTGAATAAGCCTATTTAATAAGTCTAAATTGCTGAAATAAGGCTATTTAATAAGCCTAAGTTGCTGAAATAAGGCTATTTAATAAGTTTAAGTTGCTGAAATAAGCCTATTTAATAAGCCTAAGTTGCTGAAATAAGCATATTTAATAAGGCTATTTAATGAGCCTAAGTTGCTGAAATAAGCCTATTTAATAAGCCTAAGTTTCTGAACTAAGCCTATTTAAAAAGGTATATTTAATAAGTCTAAGTTGCTGAAATAAACCTATTTAAAAATGCTATTTAATAAGCCTAAGTTGCTGAAATAAACCTGTTTAATAAGGCTATTTAATAAGCATAAGTTGCTGAAATAAGCCTATTTAATACGCCTAAGTTTCTGAACTAAGCCTATTTAAAAAGGTATATTTAATAAGTCTAAGTTGCTGAAATAAACCTATTTAAAAATGCTATTTAATAAGCCTAAGTTGCTGAAATAAACCTGTTTAATAAGGCTATTTAATAAGCATAAGTTGCTGAAATAAGTATATTTAATAAGCATAAGTTGCTGAAATAAACATATTTAATGAGTCTAAGTTGCTGAAATAAGGCTATTTAATAAGTCTAAGTTGCTGAAATAAGCCTTTTTAATCAGCGTAAGTTGCTGAAATAAGCCTATTTAATAAGCCCAAGTTGCTGAAATAAGCCTACTTAATTAGGCTATTTAATAAGCCTAAGTTGCTGAAATAAGCCTATTTAAAAAGCGTAAGTTGCTGAAATAAGGCTATTTAATAAGTCTAAGTTGCTGAAATAAGCCTATTTAATAAGCCTAAGTTGCTGAAATAAGCCTATTTAATAAGCCGTTTTAATAATCCTATTTAATAGGCCTATTTAATAAGTCTAAGTTGCTGAAATAAGCCTATTTAATAAGCCTATTTAATAGGCCTCTTTAATAAGTATAAGTTGCTGAAATAAGCCTATTTAATAAGCCTAAGTTGCTGAATGAGCCTATTTAATAAGCTTAAGTTGCTGAAATAAGCCTATTTAATAAGCCTAAGTTGCTGAAATAAGCCTATTTAATAAGCCTAAGTTGCTGAATAAACCTATTTAATAAGTCTAAGTTGCTGAAATAAGCCTATTTAATAAGGCTATTTAATAAGCCTAAGTTGCTGAAATAAGGCTATTTAATAAGCGTAAGTTGCTGAAATAAGGCTATTTAATAAGTCTAAGTTGCTGAAATAAGCCTATTTAATAAGCCTAAGTTGCTGAAATAAGCATATTTAATAAGGCTATTTAATGAGCCTAAGTTGCTGAAATAAGCCTATTTAATAAGCCTAAGTTTCTGAACTAAGCCTATTTAAAAAGATATATTTAATAAGTCTAAGTTGCTGAAATAAACCTATTTAAAAATGCTATTTAATAAGCCTAAGTTGCTGAAATAAGGCTATTTAATAAGTTTAAGTTGCTGAAATAAGCCTATTTAATAAGGCTATTTAATGAGCCTAAGTTGCTGAAATAAGCCTATTTAATAAGCCTAAGTTTCTGAACTAAGCCTATTTAAAAAGGTATATTTAATAAGTCTAAGTTGCTGAAATAAACCTATTTAAAAATGCTATTTAATAAGCCTAAGTTGCTGAAATAAACCTGTTTAATAAGGCTATTTAATAAGCATAAGTTGCTGAAATAAGCTTATTTAATAAGCCTAAGTTGCTGAAATAAGCCTATTTAATAAGTCTAAGTTGCTGAAATAAACCTATTTAATAAGCCTAAGTTGCTAAAATAAGCCTATTCAATGAGGCTATTTAATAAGTCTATTTAATAAGCCTATTTAATAAGCCTATTTTATAAGCCTATTTAATAAGCCTATTTAATACGCCTATTTAATAAACATATTTAATAAGTATTTAATGAGCCTATTTAATAAGTCTATTTAATAAGCCTTTTTAATAAGCCTATTTAATAAGTCTATTTAATAAGCCTATTTAATAAGTCTATTTAATAAGTCTATTTAATAAGCCTATTTAATAAGTATATAATGAGCCTATTTAATAAGCCTATTTATTGAGCCTATTTAATAAGCCTATTTATTTGCCTATTTAATAAGCCTATTTATTGAGCCTATTTAATAAGCCTATTTATTGAGCCTATTTAATAAGACTATTTAATAAGTCTATTTAATAAGCCTATTTAATAAGCCTATTTAATAAGCCTATTTATTGAGCCTATTTAATAAGTCTATTTAATAAGCATATTTAATAAGACTAATTAATAAGTATTTAATGAGCCTATTTAATAAGTCTATTTAATAAGCCTATTTAATAGGCCTATTTAATAAGTCTAAGTTGCTGAAATAAGCCTATTTAATAAGCCTAAGTTTCTGAATGAGCCTATTTAATAAGCCTAAGTTGCTGAAATAAGCCTATTTAATAAGCCTAAGTTGCTGAATAAGCCTATTTAATAAGCCTAAGTTGCTGAAATAAGCCTATTTAATAAGTTTAAGTTGCTGAAATAAGGCTATTTAATAAGCCTAAGTTGCTGAAATAAGCCTATTTAATAAGCCATAGTTGCTGAAATAAAGCTATTAAATAAGTCTAAGTTGCTGAAATAAGCCTATTTAATAAGCCTAAGTTGCTGAAATAAGTATATTTAATAAGCATAAGTTGCTGAAATAAACCTATTTAATGAGTCTAAGTTGCTGAAATAAGGCTATTTAATAAGTCTAAGTTGCTGAAATAAGCCTTTTTAATCAGCATAAGTTGCTGAAATAAGCCTATTTAATAGGCCCAAGTTGCTGAAATAAGCCTACTTAATTAGGCTATTTAATAAGCCTAAGTTGCTGAAATAAGCCTATTTAATAAGCGTAAGTTGCTGAAATAAGGCTATTTAATAAGTCTAAGTTGCTGAAATAAGCCTATTTAATAAGCCTAAGTTTGCTGAAATAAGCCTATTTAATAAGCGTAAGTTGCTGAAATAAGGCTATTTAATAAGTCTAAGTTGCTGAAATAAGCCTATTTAATAAGCCTATTTAATAAGCCTATTTAATAGGCCTATTTAATAAGTCTAAGTTGCTGAAATAAGCCTATTTAATACGCCTATTTAATAGGCCTATTTAATAAGTCTAAGTTGCTGAAATAAGCCTATTTATAAGCCTAAGTTGCTGAATGAGCCTATTTAATAAGCCTAAGTTGCTGAAATAAGCCTATTTAATAAGCCTAAGTTGCTGAATAAGCCTATTTAATAAGCCTAAGTTGCTGAATAAACCTATTTAATAAGTCTAAGTTGCTGAAATAAGCCTATTTAATAAAGCTATTTAATAAGCCTAAGTTGCTGAATAAGCCTATTTAATAAGTCTAAATTGCTGAAATAAGGCTATTTAATAAGCCTAAGTTGCTGAAATAAGGCTATTTAATAAGTTTAAGTTGCTGAAATAAGCCTATTTAATAAGCCTAAGTTGCTGAAATAAGCATATTTAATAAGGCTATTTAATGAGCCTAAGTTGCTGAAATAAGCCTATTTAATAAGCCTAAGTTTCTGAACTAAGCCTATTTAAAAAGGTATATTTAATAAGTCTAAGTTGCTGAAATAAACCTATTTAAAAATGCTATTTAATAAGCCTAAGTTGCTGAAATAAACCTGTTTAATAAGGCTATTTAATAAGCATAAGTTGCTGAAATAAGCCTATTTAATACGCCTAAGTTTCTGAACTAAGCCTATTTAAAAAGGTATATTTAATAAGTCTAAGTTGCTGAAATAAACCTATTTAAAAATGCTATTTAATAAGCCTAAGTTGCAGAAATAAACCTGTTTAATAAGGCTATTTAATAAGCATAAGTTGCTGAAATAAGTATATTTAATAAGCATAAGTTGCTGAAATAAACATATTTAATGAGTCTAAGTTGCTGAAATAAGGCTATTTAATAAGTCTAAGTTGCTGAAATAAGCCTTTTTAATCAGCGTAAGTTGCTGAAATAAGCCTATTTAATAAGCCCAAGTTGCTGAAATAAGCCTACTTAATTAGGCTATTTAATAAGCCTAAGTTGCTGAAAAAGCCTATTTAAAAAGCGTAAGTTGCTGAAATAAGGCTATTTAATAAGTCTAAGTTGCTGAAATAAGCCTATTTAATAAGCCTAAGTTGCTGAAATAAAGCCCATTTAATAAGCCTATTTAATAAGCCTAAGTTGCTGAAATAAGCCTATTTAATAAGCAGTTTTAATAATCCTATTTAATAGGCCTATTTAATAAGTCTAAGTTGCTGAAATAAGCCTATTTAATAAGCATATTTAATAGGCCTCTTTAATAAGTATAAGTTGCTGAAATAAGCCTATTTAATAAGCCTAAGTTGCTGAAATAAGTATATTTAATAAGCATAAGTTGCTGAAATAAACCTATTTAATGAGTCTAAGTTGCTGAAATAAGGCTATTTAATAAGTCTAAGTTGCTGAAATAAGCCTTTTTAATCAGCATAAGTTGCTGAAATAAGCCTATTTAATAGGCCCAAGTTGCTGAAATAAGCCTACTTAATTAGGCTATTTAATAAGCCTAAGTTGCTGAAATAAGCCTATTTAATAAGCGTAAGTTGCTGAAATAAGGCTATTTAATAAGTCTAAGTTGCTGAAATAAGCCTATTTAATAAGCCTAAGTTTGCTGAAATAAGCCTATTTAATAAGCGTAAGTTGCTGAAATAAGGCTATTTAATAAGTCTAAGTTGCTGAAATAAGCCTATTTAATAAGCCTATTTAATAAGCCTATTTAATAGGCCTATTTAATAAGTCTAAGTTGCTGAAATAAGCCTATTTAATACGCCTATTTAATAGGCCTATTTAATAAGTCTAAGTTGCTGAAATAAGCCTATTTATAAGCCTAAGTTGCTGAATGAGCCTATTTAATAAGCCTAAGTTGCTGAAATAAGCCTATTTAATAAGCCTAAGTTGCTGAATAAGCCTATTTAATAAGCCTAAGTTGCTGAATAAACCTATTTAATAAGTCTAAGTTGCTGAAATAAGCCTATTTAATAAAGCTATTTAATAAGCCTAAGTTGCTGAATAAGCCTATTTAATAAGTCTAAATTGCTGAAATAAGGCTATTTAATAAGCCTAAGTTGCTGAAATAAGGCTATTTAATAAGTTTAAGTTGCTGAAATAAGCCTATTTAATAAGCCTAAGTTGCTGAAATAAGCATATTTAATAAGGCTATTTAATGAGCCTAAGTTGCTGAAATAAGCCTATTTAATAAGCCTAAGTTTCTGAACTAAGCCTATTTAAAAAGGTATATTTAATAAGTCTAAGTTGCTGAAATAAACCTATTTAAAAATGCTATTTAATAAGCCTAAGTTGCTGAAATAAACCTGTTTAATAAGGCTATTTAATAAGCATAAGTTGCTGAAATAAGCCTATTTAATACGCCTAAGTTTCTGAACTAAGCCTATTTAAAAAGGTATATTTAATAAGTCTAAGTTGCTGAAATAAACCTATTTAAAAATGCTATTTAATAAGCCTAAGTTGCAGAAATAAACCTGTTTAATAAGGCTATTTAATAAGCATAAGTTGCTGAAATAAGTATATTTAATAAGCATAAGTTGCTGAAATAAACATATTTAATGAGTCTAAGTTGCTGAAATAAGGCTATTTAATAAGTCTAAGTTGCTGAAATAAGCCTTTTTAATCAGCGTAAGTTGCTGAAATAAGCCTATTTAATAAGCCCAAGTTGCTGAAATAAGCCTACTTAATTAGGCTATTTAATAAGCCTAAGTTGCTGAAAAAGCCTATTTAAAAAGCGTAAGTTGCTGAAATAAGGCTATTTAATAAGTCTAAGTTGCTGAAATAAGCCTATTTAATAAGCCTAAGTTGCTGAAATAAAGCCCATTTAATAAGCCTATTTAATAAGCCTAAGTTGCTGAAATAAGCCTATTTAATAAGCCGTTTTAATAATCCTATTTAATAGGCCTATTTAATAAGTCTAAGTTGCTGAAATAAGCCTATTTAATAAGCATATTTAATAGGCCTCTTTAATAAGTATAAGTTGCTGAAATAAGCCTATTTAATAAGCCTAAGTTGCTGAATGAGCCTATTTAATAAGCTTAAGTTGCTGAAATAAGCCTATTTAATAAGCCTAAGTTGCTGAAATAAGCCTATTTAATAAGCCTAAGTTGCTGAATAAACCTATTTAATAAGTCTAAGTTGCTGAAATAAGCCTATTTAATAAGGCTATTTAATAAGCCTAAGTTGCTGAAATAAGGCTATTTAATAAGCGTAAGTTGCTGAAATAAGGCTATTTAATAAGTCTAAGTTGCTGAAATAAGCCTATTTAATAAGCCTAAGTTGCTGAAATAAGCATATTTAATAAGGCTATTTAATGAGCCTAAGTTGCTGAAATAAGCCTATTTAATAAGCCTAAGTTTCTGAACTAAGCCTATTTAAAAAGATATATTTAATAAGTCTAAGTTGCTGAAATAAACTTATTTAAAAATGCTATTTAATAAGCCTAAGTTGCTGAAATAAGGCTATTTAATAAGTTTAAGTTGCTGAAATACGCCTATTTAATAAGGCTATTTAATGAGCCTAAGTTGCTGAAATAAGCCTATTTAATAAGCCTAAGTTTCTGAACTAAGCCTATTTAAAAAGGTATATTTAATAAGTCTAAGTTGCTGAAATAAACCTATTTAAAAATGCTATTTAATAAGCCTAAGTTGCTGAAATAAACCTGTTTAATAAGGCTATTTAATAAGCATAAGTTGCTGAAATAAGCTTATTTAATAAGCCTAAGTTGCTGAAATAAGCCTATTTAATAAGTCTAAGTTGCTGAAATAAACCTATTTAATAAGCCTAAGTTGCTAAAATAAGCCTATTCAATGAGGCTATTTAATAAGTCTATTTAATAAGCCTATTTAATAAGCCTATTTTATAAGCCTATTTAATAAGCCTATTTAATACGCCTATTTAATAAACATATTTAATAAGTATTTAATGAGCCTATTTAATAAGTCTATTTAATAAGCCTTTTTAATAAGCCTATTTAATAAGTCTATTTAATAAGCCTATTTAATAAGTCTATTTAATAAGTCTATTTAATAAGCCTATTTAATAAGTATATAATGAGCCTATTTAATAAGCCTATTTATTGAGCCTATTTAATAAGCCTATTTATTGAGCCTATTTAATAAGCCTATTTATTGAGCCTATTTAATAAGCCTATTTATTGAGCCTATTTAATAAGACTATTTAATAAGTCTATTTAATAAGCCTATTTAATAAGCCTATTTAATAAGCCTATTTATTGAGCCTATTTAATAAGTCTATTTAATAAGCATATTTAATAAGACTAATTAATAAGTATTTAATGAGCCTATTTAATAAGTCTATTTAATAAGCCTATTTAATAGGCCTATTTAATAAGTCTAAGTTGCTGAAATAAGCCTATTTAATAAGCCTAAGTTTCTGAATGAGCCTATTTAATAAGCCTAAGTTGCTGAAATAAGCCTATTTAATAAGCCTAAGTTGCTGAATAAGCCTATTTAATAAGCCTAAGTTGCTGAAATAAGCCTATTTAATAAGTTTAAGTTGCTGAAATAAGGCTATTTAATAAGCCTAAGTTGCTGAAATAAGCCTATTTAATAAGCCATAGTTGCTGAAATAAAGCTATTAAATAAGTCTAAGTTGCTGAAATAAGCCTATTTAATAAGCCTAAGTTGCTGAAATAAGTATATTTAATAAGCATAAGTTGCTGAAATAAACCTATTTAATGAGTCTAAGTTGCTGAAATAAGGCTATTTAATAAGTCTAAGTTGCTGAAATAAGCCTTTTTAATCAGCATAAGTTGCTGAAATAAGCCTATTTAATAGGCCCAAGTTGCTGAAATAAGCCTACTTAATTAGGCTATTTAATAAGCCTAAGTTGCTGAAATAAGCCTATTTAATAAGCGTAAGTTGCTGAAATAAGGCTATTTAATAAGTCTAAGTTGCTGAAATAAGCCTATTTAATAAGCCTAAGTTTGCTGAAATAAGCCTATTTAATAAGCGTAAGTTGCTGAAATAAGGCTATTTAATAAGTCTAAGTTGCTGAAATAAGCCTATTTAATAAGCCTATTTAATAAGCCTATTTAATAGGCCTATTTAATAAGTCTAAGTTGCTGAAATAAGCCTATTTAATACGCCTATTTAATAGGCCTATTTAATAAGTCTAAGTTGCTGAAATAAGCCTATTTATAAGCCTAAGTTGCTGAATGAGCCTATTTAATAAGCCTAAGTTGCTGAAATAAGCCTATTTAATAAGCCTAAGTTGCTGAATAAGCCTATTTAATAAGCCTAAGTTGCTGAATAAACCTATTTAATAAGTCTAAGTTGCTGAAATAAGCCTATTTAATAAGCCTAAGTTTCTGAATGAGCCTATTTAATAAGCCTAAGTTGCTGAAATAAGCCTATTTAATAAGCCTAAGTTGCTGAATAAGCCTATTTAATAAGCCTAAGTTGCTGAAATAAGCCTATTTAATAAGTTTAAGTTGCTGAAATAAGGCTATTTAATAAGCCTAAGTTGCTGAAATAAGCCTATTTAATAAGCCATAGTTGCTGAAATAAAGCTATTAAATAAGTCTAAGTTGCTGAAATAAGCCTATTTAATAAGCCTAAGTTGCTGAAATAAGTATATTTAATAAGCATAAGTTGCTGAAATAAACCTATTTAATGAGTCTAAGTTGCTGAAATAAGGCTATTTAATAAGTCTAAGTTGCTGAAATAAGCCTTTTTAATCAGCATAAGTTGCTGAAATAAGCCTATTTAATAGGCCCAAGTTGCTGAAATAAGCCTACTTAATTAGGCTATTTAATAAGCCTAAGTTGCTGAAATAAGCCTATTTAATAAGCGTAAGTTGCTGAAATAAGGCTATTTAATAAGTCTAAGTTGCTGAAATAAGCCTATTTAATAAGCCTAAGTTTGCTGAAATAAGCCTATTTAATAAGCGTAAGTTGCTGAAATAAGGCTATTTAATAAGTCTAAGTTGCTGAAATAAGCCTATTTAATAAGCCTATTTAATAAGCCTATTTAATAGGCCTATTTAATAAGTCTAAGTTGCTGAAATAAGCCTATTTAATACGCCTATTTAATAGGCCTATTTAATAAGTCTAAGTTGCTGAAATAAGCCTATTTATAAGCCTAAGTTGCTGAATGAGCCTATTTAATAAGCCTAAGTTGCTGAAATAAGCCTATTTAATAAGCCTAAGTTGCTGAATAAGCCTATTTAATAAGCCTAAGTTGCTGAATAAACCTATTTAATAAGTCTAAGTTGCTGAAATAAGCCTATTTAATAAAGCTATTTAATAAGCCTAAGTTGCTGAATAAGCCTATTTAATAAGTCTAAATTGCTGAAATAAGGCTATTTAATAAGCCTAAGTTGCTGAAATAAGGCTATTTAATAAGTTTAAGTTGCTGAAATAAGCCTATTTAATAAGCCTAAGTTGCTGAAATAAGCATATTTAATAAGGCTATTTAATGAGCCTAAGTTGCTGAAATAAGCCTATTTAATAAGCCTAAGTTTCTGAACTAAGCCTATTTAAAAAGGTATATTTAATAAGTCTAAGTTGCTGAAATAAACCTATTTAAAAATGCTATTTAATAAGCCTAAGTTGCTGAAATAAACCTGTTTAATAAGGCTATTTAATAAGCATAAGTTGCTGAAATAAGCCTATTTAATACGCCTAAGTTTCTGAACTAAGCCTATTTAAAAAGGTATATTTAATAAGTCTAAGTTGCTGAAATAAACCTATTTAAAAATGCTATTTAATAAGCCTAAGTTGCTGAAATAAACCTGTTTAATAAGGCTATTTAATAAGCATAAGTTGCTGAAATAAGTATATTTAATAAGCATAAGTTGCTGAAATAAACATATTTAATGAGTCTAAGTTGCTGAAATAAGGCTATTTAATAAGTCTAAGTTGCTGAAATAAGCCTTTTTAATCAGCGTAAGTTGCTGAAATAAGCCTATTTAATAAGCCCAAGTTGCTGATATAAGCCTACTTAATTAGGCTATTTAATAAGCCTAAGTTGCTGAAATAAGCCTATTTAATAAGCGTAAGTTGCTGAAATAAGGCTATTTAATAAGTCTAAGTTGCTGAAATAAGCCTATTTAATAAGCCTAAGTTGCTGAAATAAAGCCCATTTAATAAGCCTATTTAATAAGCCTAAGTTGCTGAAATAAGCCTATTTAATAAGCCGTTTTAATAATCCTATTTAATAGGCCTATTTAATAAGTCTAAGTTGCTGAAATAAGCCTATTTAATAAGCCTATTTAATAGGCCTCTTTAATAAGTCTAAGTTGCTGAAATAAGCCTATTTAATAAGCCTAAGTTGCTGAATGAGCCTATTTAATAAGCTTAAGTTGCTGAAATAAGCCTATTTAATAAGCCTAAGTTGCTGAAATAAGCCTATTTAATAAGGCTATTTAATGAGCCTAAGTTGCTGAAATAAGCCTATTTAATAAGCCTAAGTTTCTGAACTAAGCCTATTTAAAAAGGTATATTTAATAAGTCTAAGATGCTGAAATAAACCTATTTAAAAATGCTATTTAATAAGCCTAAGTTGCTGAAATAAACCTGTTTAATAAGGCTATTTAAAAGCATAAGTTGCTGAAATAAGCTTATTTAATAAGCCTAAGTTGCTGAAATAAGCCTATTAAATAAGCCTAAGTTGCTGAATAAGCCTATTTAATAAGCCTAAGTTGCTGAATAAACCTATTTAATAAGTCTAGGTTGCTGAAATAAACCTATTTAATAAGCCTAAGTTGCTGAATAAGCCTATTTAATAAGGCTTTTTAATAAGTCTAAGTTGCTGAAATAAACTTATTTAATAAGCCTAAGTTGCTAAAATAAGCCTATTTAATGAGGCTATTTAATAAGTCTATTTAATAAGCCTATTTAATAAGCCTATTTAATAAGCCTATTTAATAAGCCTATTTAATAAGTCTATTTAATAAGTCTATTTAATAAGTATTTAATGAGCCTATTTAATATGCCTATTTATTGAGCCTATTTAAAAAGCCTATTTATTGAGCCTATTTAATAAGCCTATTTATTGAGCCTATTTAATAAGCCTATTTAATAAGTCTATTTAATAAACCTATTTAGTAAGCCTATTTAATAAGCCTATTTATTGAGCCTATTTAATAAGTCTATTTAATAAGCCTATTTAATAAGCTTATTTAATAAGCCTATTTAATAAGTATTTAATGTGCCTATTTAATAAGTCTATTTAATAAGCCTATTTAATAGGCCTATTTAATAAGTCTAAGTTGCTGAAATAAACCTATTTAATAAGCCTATTTAACAGGCCTATTTAATAAGTCTAAGTTGCTGAAATAAGCCTATGTAATAAGCCTAAGTTGCTGAATAAGCCTATTTAATAAGCCTAAGTTGCTGAAATAAGCCTATTTAATAAGTCTAAGTTGCTGAAATAAGGCTATTTAATAAGCCTAAGTTGCTGATATAAGCCTATTTAATAAGCCTAAGTTGCTGAAATAAGGCTATTTAATAAGTCTAAGTTGCTGAAATAAGCCTATTTAATAAGCCTAAGTTGCTGAAATAAGTATTTTTAATAAGCATAAGTTGCTGAAATAAGCCTATTTAATGAGTCTAAGTTGCTGAAATAAGGCTATTTAATAAGTCTAAGTTGCTGAAATAAGCCTTTTTAATCAGCATAAGTTGCTGAAATAAGCCTATTTAATAAGCTCAAGTTGCTGAAATAAGCCTACTTTATTAGGCTATTTAATAAGCCTAAGTTGCTGAAATAAGCCTATTTAATAAGCGTAAGTTGCTGAAATAAGGCTATTTAATAAGTCTAAGTTGCTGAAATAAGCCTATTTAATAAGCCTAAGTTGCTGAAATAAGCCCATTTAATAAGCCTATTTAATAAGCCTAAGTTGCTGAAATAAGCCTATTTAATAAGCCTATTTATTAAGCCTATTTAATAAGTATTTAATGTGCCTATTTAATAAGTCTATTTAATAAGCCTATTTAATAGGCCTATTTAATAAGTCTAAGTTGCTGAAATAAACCTATTTAATAAGCCTATTTAACAGGCCTATTTAATAAGTCTAAGTTGCTGAAATAAGCCTATTTAATAAGCCTAAGTTTCTGAATGAGCCTATTTAATAATCCTAAGTTGCTGAAATAAGCCTATTTAATAAGCCTAAGTTGCTGAATAAGCCTATTTAATAAGCCTAAGTTGCTGAAATAAGCATATTTAATAAGTCTAAGTTGCTGAAATAAGGCTATTTAATAAGCCTAAGTTGCTGAAATAAGCCTATTTAATAAGCCTAAGTTGTTGAAATAAGCCTATTTAATAAGCCTATTTAATAGGCCTATTTAATAAGTCTAAGTTGCTGAAATAAGCCTATTTAATAAGCCTAAGTTGCTGAATGAGCCTATTTAATAAGCCTAAGTTGCTGAAATAAGCCTATTTAATAAGCCTAAGTTGCTGAATAAGCCTATTTAATAAGCCTAAGTTGCTGAATAAACCTATTTAATAAGTCTAAGTTGCTGAAATAAGCCTATTTAATAAGGCTATTTAATAAGCCTAAGTTGCTGAAATAAGGCTATTTAATAAGCGTAAGTTGCTGAAATAAGGCTATTTAATAAGTCTAAGTTGCTGAAATAAGCCTATTTAATAAGCCTAAGTTGCTGAAATAAGCCCATTTAATAAGCCTATTTAATAAGCCTAAGTTGCTGAAATAAGCCTATTTAATAAGCCTATTTAATAAGCCTATTTAATAGGCCTATTTAATAAGTCTAAGTTGCTGAAATAAGCCTATTTAATAAGCCTATTTAATAGGCCTATTTAATAAGTCTAAGTTGCTGAAATAAGCCTATTTATAAGCCTAAGTTGCTGAATGAGCCTATTTAATAAGCCTAAGTTGCTGAAATAAGCCTATTTAATAAGCCTAAGTTGCTGAAATAAGCCTATTTAATAAAGCTATTTAATAAGCCTAAGTTGCTGAAATAAACCTGTTTAATAAGGCTATTTAAAAGCATAAGTTGCTGAAATAAGCCTATTAAATAAGACTAAGTTGCTGAAATAAGCCTATTAAATAAGCCTAAGTTGCTGAATAAGCCTATTTAATAAGCCTAAGTTGCTGAATAAACCTATTTAATAAGTCTAAGTTGCTGAAATAAACCTATTTAAAAATGCTACTTAATAAGCCTAAGTTGCTGAAATAAACCTGTTTAATAAGGCTATTTAATAAGAATAAGTTGCTGAAATAAGCTTATTTAATAAGCCTAAGTTGCTGAAATAAGCCTATTTAATAAGGCTTTTTAATAAGTCTAAGTTGCTGAAATAAACTTATTTAATAAGCCTAAGTTGCTAAAATAAGCCTATTTAATGAGGCTATTTAATACGTCTATTTAATAAGCCTATTTAATAAGCCTATTTAATAAGCCTATTTAATAAGCCTATTTAATAAGTCTATTTAATGTCTATTTAATAAGTATTTAATGAGCCTATTTAATATGCCTATTTATTGAGCCTATTTAAAAAGCCTATTTATTGAGCCTATTTAATAAGCCTATTTATTGAGCCTATTTAATAAGCCTATTTAATAAGTCTATTTAATAAGCCTATTTAGTAAGCCTATTTAATAAGCCTATTTATTGAGCCTATTTAATAAGTCTATTTAATAAGCCTATTTAATAAGCTTATTTAATAAGCCTATTTAATAAGTATTTAATGTGCCTATTTAATAAGTCTATTTAATAAGCCTATTTAATAGGCCTATTTAATAAGTCTAAGTTGCTGAAATAAACCTATTTAATAAGCCTATTTAACAGGCCTATTTAATAAGTCTAAGTTGCTGAAATAAGCCTATGTAATAAGCCTAAGTTGCTGAATAAGCCTATTTAATAAGCCTAAGTTGCTGAAATAAGCCTATTTAATAAGTCTAAGTTGCTGAAATAAGGCTATTTAATAAGCCTAAGTTGCTGAAATAAGCCTATTTAATAAGCCTAAGTTGCTGAAATAAGGCTATTTAATAAGTCTAAGTTGCTGAAATAAGCCTATTTAATAAGCCTAAGTTGCTGAAATAAGTATTTTTAATAAGCATAAGTTGCTGAAATAAGCCTATTTAATGAGTCTAAGTTGCTGAAATAAGGCTATTTAATAAGTCTAAGTTGCTGAAATAAGCCTTTTTAATCAGCATAAGTTGCTGAAATAAGCCTATTTAATAAGCTCAAGTTGCTGAAATAAGCCTACTTAATTAGACTATTTAATAAGCCTAAGTTGCTGAAATAAGCCTATTTAATAAGCGTAAGTTGCTGAAATAAGGCTATTTAATAAGTCTAAGTTGCTGAAATAAGCCTATTTAATAAGCCTAAGTTGCTGAAATAAGCCCATTTAATAAGCCTATTTAATAAGCCTAAGTTGCTGAAATAAGCTTATTTAATAAGGCTATTTATTAAGCCTATTTAATAAGTATTTAATGTGCCTATTTAATAAGTCTATTTAATAAGCCTATTTAATAGGCCTATTTAATAAGTCTAAGTTGCTGAAATAAACCTATTTAATAAGCCTATTTAACAGGCCTATTTAATAAGTCTAAGTTGCTGAAATAAGCCTATTTAATAAGCCTAAGTTTCTGAATGAGCCTATTTAATAATCCTAAGTTGCTGAAATAAGCCTATTTAATAAGCCTAAGTTGCTGAATAAGCCTATGTAATAAGCCTAAGTTGCTGAAATAAGCATATTTAATAAGTCTAAGTTGCTGAAATAAGGCTATTTAATAAGCCTAAGTTGCTGAAATAAGCCTATTTAATAAGCCTAAGTTGTTGAAATAAGCCTATTTAATAAGCCTATTTAATAGGCCTATTTAATAAGTCTAAGTTGCTGAAATAAGCCTATTTAATAAGCCTAAGTTGCTGAATGAGCCTATTTAATAAGCCTAAGTTGCTGAAATAAGCCTATTTAATAAGCCTAAGTTGCTGAATAAGCCTATTTAATAAGCCTAAGTTGCTGAATAAACCTATTTAATAAGTCTAAGTTGCTGAAATAAGCCTATTTAATAAGGCTATTTAATAAGCCTAAGTTGCTGAAATAAGGCTATTTAATAAGCGTAAGTTGCTGAAATAAGCCCATTTAATAAGCCTATTTAATAAGCCTATTTAATAGGCCTATTTAATAAGTCTAAGTTGCTGAAATAAGCCTATTTAATAAGCCTATTTAATAGGCCTATTTAATAAGTCTAAGTTGCTGAAATAAGCCTATTTATAAGCCTAAGTTGCTGAATGAGCCTATTTAATAAGCCTAAGTTCCTGAAATAAGCCTATTTAATAAGCCTAAGTTGCTGAATAAGCCTATTTAATAAGCCTAAGTTGCTGAATAAACCTATTTAATAAGTCTAAGTTGCTGAAATAAGCCTATTTAATAAAGCTATTTAATAAGCCTAAGTTGCTGAATAAGCCTATTTAATAAGTCTAAATTGCTGAAATAAGGCTATTTAATAAGCCTAAGTTGCTGAAATAAGGCTATTTAATAAGTTTAAGTTGCTGAAATAAGCCTATTTAATAAGCCTAAGTTGCTGAAATAAGCATATTTAATAAGGCTATTTAATGAGCCTAAGTTGCTGAAATAAGCCTATTTAATAAGCCTAAGTTTCTGAACTAAGCCTATTTAAAAAGGTATATTTAATAAGTCTAAGTTGCTGAAATAAACCTATTTAAAAATGCTATTTAATAAGCCTAAGTTGCTGAAATAAGGCTATTTAATAAGTTTAAGTTGCTGAAATAAGCCTATTTAATAAGGCTATTTAATGAGCCTAAGTTGCTGAAATAAGCCTATTTAATAAGCCTAAGTTTCTTAACTAAGCCTATTTAAAAAGGTATATTTAATAAGTCTAAGTTGCTGAAATAAACCTATTTAAAAATGCTATTTAATAAGCCTAAGTTGCTGAAATAAACCTGTTTAATGAGTCTAAGTTGCTGAAATAAGGCTATTTAATAAGTCTAAGTTGCTGAAATAAGCCTTTTTAATCAGCATAAGTTGCTGAAATAAGCCTATTTAATAGGCCCAAGTTGCTGAAATAAGCCTACTTAATTAGGCTATTTAATAAGCCTAAGTTGCTGAAATAAGCCTATTTAATAAGCGTAAGTTGCTGAAATAAGGCTATTTAATAAGTCTAAGTTGCTGAAATAAGCCTATTTAATAAGCCTAAGTTTGCTGAAATAAGCCTATTTAATAAGCGTAAGTTGCTGAAATAAGGCTATTTAATAAGTCTAAGTTGCTGAAATAAGCCTATTTAATAAGCCTATTTAATAAGCCTATTTAATAGGCCTATTTAATAAGTCTAAGTTGCTGAAATAAGCCTATTTAATACGCCTATTTAATAGGCCTATTTAATAAGTCTAAGTTGCTGAAATAAGCCTATTTATAAGCCTAAGTTGCTGAATGAGCCTATTTAATAAGCCTAAGTTGCTGAAATAAGCCTATTTAATAAGCCTAAGTTGCTGAATAAGCCTATTTAATAAGCCTAAGTTGCTGAATAAACCTATTTAATAAGTCTAAGTTGCTGAAATAAGCCTATTTAATAAAGCTATTTAATAAGCCTAAGTTGCTGAATAAGCCTATTTAATAAGTCTAAATTGCTGAAATAAGGCTATTTAATAAGCCTAAGTTGCTGAAATAAGGCTATTTAATAAGTTTAAGTTGCTGAAATAAGCCTATTTAATAAGCCTAAGTTGCTGAAATAAGCATATTTAATAAGGCTATTTAATGAGCCTAAGTTGCTGAAATAAGCCTATTTAATAAGCCTAAGTTTCTGAACTAAGCCTATTTAAAAAGGTATATTTAATAAGTCTAAGTTGCTGAAATAAACCTATTTAAAAATGCTATTTAATAAGCCTAAGTTGCTGAAATAAACCTGTTTAATAAGGCTATTTAATAAGCATAAGTTGCTGAAATAAGCCTATTTAATACGCCTAAGTTTCTGAACTAAGCCTATTTAAAAAGGTATATTTAATAAGTCTAAGTTGCTGAAATAAACCTATTTAAAAATGCTATTTAATAAGCCTAAGTTGCTGAAATAAACCTGTTTAATAAGGCTATTTAATAAGCATAAGTTGCTGAAATAAGTATATTTAATAAGCATAAGTTGCTGAAATAAACATATTTAATGAGTCTAAGTTGCTGAAATAAGGCTATTTAATAAGTCTAAGTTGCTGAAATAAGCCTTTTTAATCAGCGTAAGTTGCTGAAATAAGCCTATTTAATAAGCCCAAGTTGCTGATATAAGCCTACTTAATTAGGCTATTTAATAAGCCTAAGTTGCTGAAATAAGCCTATTTAATAAGCGTAAGTTGCTGAAATAAGGCTATTTAATAAGTCTAAGTTGCTGAAATAAGCCTATTTAATAAGCCTAAGTTGCTGAAATAAAGCCCATTTAATAAGCCTATTTAATAAGCCTAAGTTGCTGAAATAAGCCTATTTAATAAGCCGTTTTAATAATCCTATTTAATAGGCCTATTTAATAAGTCTAAGTTGCTGAAATAAGCCTATTTAATAAGCCTATTTAATAGGCCTCTTTAATAAGTCTAAGTTGCTGAAATAAGCCTATTTAATAAGCCTAAGTTGCTGAATGAGCCTATTTAATAAGCTTAAGTTGCTGAAATAAGCCTATTTAATAAGCCTAAGTTGCTGAAATAAGCCTATTTAATAAGGCTATTTAATGAGCCTAAGTTGCTGAAATAAGCCTATTTAATAAGCCTAAGTTTCTGAACTAAGCCTATTTAAAAAGGTATATTTAATAAGTCTAAGATGCTGAAATAAACCTATTTAAAAATGCTATTTAATAAGCCTAAGTTGCTGAAATAAACCTGTTTAATAAGGCTATTTAAAAGCATAAGTTGCTGAAATAAGCTTATTTAATAAGCCTAAGTTGCTGAAATAAGCCTATTAAATAAGCCTAAGTTGCTGAATAAGCCTATTTAATAAGCCTAAGTTGCTGAATAAACCTATTTAATAAGTCTAGGTTGCTGAAATAAACCTATTTAATAAGCCTAAGTTGCTGAATAAGCCTATTTAATAAGGCTTTTTAATAAGTCTAAGTTGCTGAAATAAACTTATTTAATAAGCCTAAGTTGCTAAAATAAGCCTATTTAATGAGGCTATTTAATAAGTCTATTTAATAAGCCTATTTAATAAGCCTATTTAATAAGCCTATTTAATAAGCCTATTTAATAAGTCTATTTAATAAGTCTATTTAATAAGTATTTAATGAGCCTATTTAATATGCCTATTTATTGAGCCTATTTAAAAAGCCTATTTATTGAGCCTATTTAATAAGCCTATTTATTGAGCCTATTTAATAAGCCTATTTAATAAGTCTATTTAATAAACCTATTTAGTAAGCCTATTTAATAAGCCTATTTATTGAGCCTATTTAATAAGTCTATTTAATAAGCCTATTTAATAAGCTTATTTAATAAGCCTATTTAATAAGTATTTAATGTGCCTATTTAATAAGTCTATTTAATAAGCCTATTTAATAGGCCTATTTAATAAGTCTAAGTTGCTGAAATAAACCTATTTAATAAGCCTATTTAACAGGCCTATTTAATAAGTCTAAGTTGCTGAAATAAGCCTATGTAATAAGCCTAAGTTGCTGAATAAGCCTATTTAATAAGCCTAAGTTGCTGAAATAAGCCTATTTAATAAGTCTAAGTTGCTGAAATAAGGCTATTTAATAAGCCTAAGTTGCTGATATAAGCCTATTTAATAAGCCTAAGTTGCTGAAATAAGGCTATTTAATAAGTCTAAGTTGCTGAAATAAGCCTATTTAATAAGCCTAAGTTGCTGAAATAAGTATTTTTAATAAGCATAAGTTGCTGAAATAAGCCTATTTAATGAGTCTAAGTTGCTGAAATAAGGCTATTTAATAAGTCTAAGTTGCTGAAATAAGCCTTTTTAATCAGCATAAGTTGCTGAAATAAGCCTATTTAATAAGCTCAAGTTGCTGAAATAAGCCTACTTTATTAGGCTATTTAATAAGCCTAAGTTGCTGAAATAAGCCTATTTAATAAGCGTAAGTTGCTGAAATAAGGCTATTTAATAAGTCTAAGTTGCTGAAATAAGCCTATTTAATAAGCCTAAGTTGCTGAAATAAGCCCATTTAATAAGCCTATTTAATAAGCCTAAGTTGCTGAAATAAGCCTATTTAATAAGCCTATTTATTAAGCCTATTTAATAAGTATTTAATGTGCCTATTTAATAAGTCTATTTAATAAGCCTATTTAATAGGCCTATTTAATAAGTCTAAGTTGCTGAAATAAACCTATTTAATAAGCCTATTTAACAGGCCTATTTAATAAGTCTAAGTTGCTGAAATAAGCCTATTTAATAAGCCTAAGTTTCTGAATGAGCCTATTTAATAATCCTAAGTTGCTGAAATAAGCCTATTTAATAAGCCTAAGTTGCTGAATAAGCCTATTTAATAAGCCTAAGTTGCTGAAATAAGCATATTTAATAAGTCTAAGTTGCTGAAATAAGGCTATTTAATAAGCCTAAGTTGCTGAAATAAGCCTATTTAATAAGCCTAAGTTGTTGAAATAAGCCTATTTAATAAGCCTATTTAATAGGCCTATTTAATAAGTCTAAGTTGCTGAAATAAGCCTATTTAATAAGCCTAAGTTGCTGAATGAGCCTATTTAATAAGCCTAAGTTGCTGAAATAAGCCTATTTAATAAGCCTAAGTTGCTGAATAAGCCTATTTAATAAGCCTAAGTTGCTGAATAAACCTATTTAATAAGTCTAAGTTGCTGAAATAAGCCTATTTAATAAGGCTATTTAATAAGCCTAAGTTGCTGAAATAAGGCTATTTAATAAGCGTAAGTTGCTGAAATAAGGCTATTTAATAAGTCTAAGTTGCTGAAATAAGCCTATTTAATAAGCCTAAGTTGCTGAAATAAGCCCATTTAATAAGCCTATTTAATAAGCCTAAGTTGCTGAAATAAGCCTATTTAATAAGCCTATTTAATAAGCCTATTTAATAGGCCTATTTAATAAGTCTAAGTTGCTGAAATAAGCCTATTTAATAAGCCTATTTAATAGGCCTATTTAATAAGTCTAAGTTGCTGAAATAAGCCTATTTATAAGCCTAAGTTGCTGAATGAGCCTATTTAATAAGCCTAAGTTGCTGAAATAAGCCTATTTAATAAGCCTAAGTTGCTGAAATAAGCCTATTTAATAAAGCTATTTAATAAGCCTAAGTTGCTGAAATAAACCTGTTTAATAAGGCTATTTAAAAGCATAAGTTGCTGAAATAAGCCTATTAAATAAGACTAAGTTGCTGAAATAAGCCTATTAAATAAGCCTAAGTTGCTGAATAAGCCTATTTAATAAGCCTAAGTTGCTGAATAAACCTATTTAATAAGTCTAAGTTGCTGAAATAAACCTATTTAAAAATGCTACTTAATAAGCCTAAGTTGCTGAAATAAACCTGTTTAATAAGGCTATTTAATAAGAATAAGTTGCTGAAATAAGCTTATTTAATAAGCCTAAGTTGCTGAAATAAGCCTATTTAATAAGGCTTTTTAATAAGTCTAAGTTGCTGAAATAAACTTATTTAATAAGCCTAAGTTGCTAAAATAAGCCTATTTAATGAGGCTATTTAATACGTCTATTTAATAAGCCTATTTAATAAGCCTATTTAATAAGCCTATTTAATAAGCCTATTTAATAAGTCTATTTAATGTCTATTTAATAAGTATTTAATGAGCCTATTTAATATGCCTATTTATTGAGCCTATTTAAAAAGCCTATTTATTGAGCCTATTTAATAAGCCTATTTATTGAGCCTATTTAATAAGCCTATTTAATAAGTCTATTTAATAAGCCTATTTAGTAAGCCTATTTAATAAGCCTATTTATTGAGCCTATTTAATAAGTCTATTTAATAAGCCTATTTAATAAGCTTATTTAATAAGCCTATTTAATAAGTATTTAATGTGCCTATTTAATAAGTCTATTTAATAAGCCTATTTAATAGGCCTATTTAATAAGTCTAAGTTGCTGAAATAAACCTATTTAATAAGCCTATTTAACAGGCCTATTTAATAAGTCTAAGTTGCTGAAATAAGCCTATGTAATAAGCCTAAGTTGCTGAATAAGCCTATTTAATAAGCCTAAGTTGCTGAAATAAGCCTATTTAATAAGTCTAAGTTGCTGAAATAAGGCTATTTAATAAGCCTAAGTTGCTGAAATAAGCCTATTTAATAAGCCTAAGTTGCTGAAATAAGGCTATTTAATAAGTCTAAGTTGCTGAAATAAGCCTATTTAATAAGCCTAAGTTGCTGAAATAAGTATTTTTAATAAGCATAAGTTGCTGAAATAAGCCTATTTAATGAGTCTAAGTTGCTGAAATAAGGCTATTTAATAAGTCTAAGTTGCTGAAATAAGCCTTTTTAATCAGCATAAGTTGCTGAAATAAGCCTATTTAATAAGCTCAAGTTGCTGAAATAAGCCTACTTAATTAGACTATTTAATAAGCCTAAGTTGCTGAAATAAGCCTATTTAATAAGCGTAAGTTGCTGAAATAAGGCTATTTAATAAGTCTAAGTTGCTGAAATAAGCCTATTTAATAAGCCTAAGTTGCTGAAATAAGCCCATTTAATAAGCCTATTTAATAAGCCTAAGTTGCTGAAATAAGCTTATTTAATAAGGCTATTTATTAAGCCTATTTAATAAGTATTTAATGTGCCTATTTAATAAGTCTATTTAATAAGCCTATTTAATAGGCCTATTTAATAAGTCTAAGTTGCTGAAATAAACCTATTTAATAAGCCTATTTAACAGGCCTATTTAATAAGTCTAAGTTGCTGAAATAAGCCTATTTAATAAGCCTAAGTTTCTGAATGAGCCTATTTAATAATCCTAAGTTGCTGAAATAAGCCTATTTAATAAGCCTAAGTTGCTGAATAAGCCTATGTAATAAGCCTAAGTTGCTGAAATAAGCATATTTAATAAGTCTAAGTTGCTGAAATAAGGCTATTTAATAAGCCTAAGTTGCTGAAATAAGCCTATTTAATAAGCCTAAGTTGTTGAAATAAGCCTATTTAATAAGCCTATTTAATAGGCCTATTTAATAAGTCTAAGTTGCTGAAATAAGCCTATTTAATAAGCCTAAGTTGCTGAATGAGCCTATTTAATAAGCCTAAGTTGCTGAAATAAGCCTATTTAATAAGCCTAAGTTGCTGAATAAGCCTATTTAATAAGCCTAAGTTGCTGAATAAACCTATTTAATAAGTCTAAGTTGCTGAAATAAGCCTATTTAATAAGGCTATTTAATAAGCCTAAGTTGCTGAAATAAGGCTATTTAATAAGCGTAAGTTGCTGAAATAAGCCCATTTAATAAGCCTATTTAATAAGCCTATTTAATAGGCCTATTTAATAAGTCTAAGTTGCTGAAATAAGCCTATTTAATAAGCCTATTTAATAGGCCTATTTAATAAGTCTAAGTTGCTGAAATAAGCCTATTTATAAGCCTAAGTTGCTGAATGAGCCTATTTAATAAGCCTAAGTTCCTGAAATAAGCCTATTTAATAAGCCTAAGTTGCTGAATAAGCCTATTTAATAAGCCTAAGTTGCTGAATAAACCTATTTAATAAGTCTAAGTTGCTGAAATAAGCCTATTTAATAAAGCTATTTAATAAGCCTAAGTTGCTGAATAAGCCTATTTAATAAGTCTAAATTGCTGAAATAAGGCTATTTAATAAGCCTAAGTTGCTGAAATAAGGCTATTTAATAAGTTTAAGTTGCTGAAATAAGCCTATTTAATAAGCCTAAGTTGCTGAAATAAGCATATTTAATAAGGCTATTTAATGAGCCTAAGTTGCTGAAATAAGCCTATTTAATAAGCCTAAGTTTCTGAACTAAGCCTATTTAAAAAGGTATATTTAATAAGTCTAAGTTGCTGAAATAAACCTATTTAAAAATGCTATTTAATAAGCCTAAGTTGCTGAAATAAGGCTATTTAATAAGTTTAAGTTGCTGAAATAAGCCTATTTAATAAGGCTATTTAATGAGCCTAAGTTGCTGAAATAAGCCTATTTAATAAGCCTAAGTTTCTTAACTAAGCCTATTTAAAAAGGTATATTTAATAAGTCTAAGTTGCTGAAATAAACCTATTTAAAAATGCTATTTAATAAGCCTAAGTTGCTGAAATAAACCTGTTTAATAAGGCTATTTAATAAGCATAAGTTGCTGAAATAAGCTTATTTAATAAGCCTAAGTTGCTGAAATAAGCCTATTTAATAAGTCTAAGTTGCTGAAATAAACCTATTTAATAAGCCTAAGTTGCTAAAATAAGCCTATTCAATGAGGCTATTTAATAAGTCTATTTAATAAGCCTATTTAATAAGCCTATTTTATAAGCCTATTTAATAAGCCTATTTAATACGCCTATTTAATAAACATATTTAATAAGTATTTAATGAGCCTATTTAATAAGTCTATTTAATAAGCCTTTTTAATAAGCCTATTTAATAAGTCTATTTAATAAGCCTATTTAATAAGTCTATTTAATAAGTCTATTTAATAAGCCTATTTAATAAGTATATAATGAGCCTATTTAATAAGCCTATTTATTGAGCCTATTTAATAAGCCTATTTATTGAGCCTATTTAATAAGCCTATTTATTGAGCCTATTTAATAAGCCTATTTGTTGAGCCTATTTAATAAGACTATTTAATAAGTCTATTTAATAAGCCTATTTAATAAGCTTATTTAATAAGCCTATTTATTGAGCCTATTTAAAAAGACTATTTAATAAGCCTATTTATTGAGCCTATTTAATAAGTCTATTTAATAAGCATATTTAATAAGACTAATTAATAAGTATTTAATGAGCCTATTTAATAAGTCTATTTAATAAGCCTATTTAATAGGCCTATTTAATAAGTCTAAGTTGCTGAAATAAGCCTATTTAATAAGCCTATTTAATAGGCCTATTTAATAAGTCTAAGTTGCTGAAATAAGCCTATTTAATAAGCCTAAGTTTCTGAATGAGCCTATTTAATAAGCCTAAGTTGCTGAAATAAGCCTATTTAATAAGCCTAAGTTGCTGGATAAGCCTATTTAATAAGCCTAAGTTGCTGAAATAAGCCTATTTAATAAGTTTAAGTTGCTGAAATAAGGCTATTTAATATGCCTAATTTGCTGAAATAAGCCTATTTAATAAGCCTAAGTTGCTGAAATAAAGCTATTTAATAAGTCTAAGTTGCTGAAATAAGCCTATTTAATAAGCCTAAGTTGCTGAAATAAGTATATTTAATAAGCATAAGTTGCTGAAATAAACCTATTTAATGAGTCCAAGTTGCTGAAATAAGGCTATTTAATAAGTCTAAGTTGCTGAAATAAGCCTTTTTAATCAGAGTAAGTTGCTGAAATAAGTCTATTTAATAATCCCAAGTTGCTGAAATAAGCCTACTTAATTAGGCTATTTAATAAGCCTAAGTTGCTGAAATAAGCCTATTTAATAAGCGTAAGTTGCTGAAATAAGGCTATTTAATAAGTCTAAGTTGCTGAAATAAGCCTATTTAATAAGCCTAAGTTGCTGAAATAAGCCCATTTAATAAGCCTATTTAATAAGCCTAAGTTGCTGAAATAAGCCTATTTAATAAGCCTATTTAATAGGCCTATTTAATAAGTCTAAGTTGCTGAAATAAGCCTATTTATAAGCCTAAGTTGCTGAATGAGCCTATTTAATAAGCATAAGTTGCTGAAATAAGCCTATTTAATAAGCCTAAGTTGCTGAAATAAGCCTATTTAATAAGTTTAAGTTGCTGAAATAAGGCTATTTAATAAGTCTAAGTTGCTGAAATAAGCCTATTTAATAAGCCTAAGTTGCTGAAATAAGTATATTTAATAAGCATAAGTTGCTGAAATAAACCTATTTAATGAGTCTAAGTTGCTGAAATAAGGCTATTTAATAAGTCTAAGTTGCTGAAATAAGCCTATTTAATAAGCCTATTTAATAAGCCTATTTAATAGGCCTATTTAATAAGTCTAAGTTGCTGAAATAAGCCTATTTAATAAGCCTATTTAATAGGCCTATTTAATAAGTCTAAGTTGCTGAAATAAGCCTATTTATAAGCCTAAGTTGCTGAATGAGCCTATTTAATAAGCCTAAGTTGCTGAAATAAGCCTATTTAATAAGCCTAAGTTGCTGAATAAGCCTATTTAATAAGCCTAAGTTGCTGAATAAACCTATTTAATAAGTCTAAGTTGCTGAAATAAGCCTATTTAATAAAGCTATTTAATAAGCCTAAGTTGCTGAATAAGCCTATTTAATAAGTCTAAATTGCTGAAATAAGGCTATTTAATAAGCCTAAGTTGCTGAAATAAGGCTATTTAATAAGTTTAAGTTGCTGAAATAAGCCTATTTAATAAGCCTAAGTTGCTGAAATAAGCATATTTAATAAGGCTATTTAATGAGCCTAAGTTGCTGAAATAAGCCTATTTAATAAGCCTAAGTTTCTGAACTAAGCCTATTTAAAAAGGTATATTTAATAAGTCTAAGTTGCTGAAATAAGCCTATTTAATAAGCCTAAGTTGCTGAAATAAGGCTATTTAATAAGTCTAAATTGCTGAAATAAGCCTATTTAATAAGCCTAAGTTGCTGAAATAAGTATTTTTAATAAGCATAAGTTGCTGAAATAAGCCTATTTAATGAGTCTAAGTTGCTGAAATAAGGCTATTTAATAAGCCTAAGTTGCTAAAATAAGCCTATTCAATGAGGCTATTTAATAAGTCTATTTAATAAGCCTATTTAATAAGCCTATTTTATAAGCCTATTTAATAAGCCTATTTAATACGCCTATTTAATAAACATATTTAATAAGTATTTAATGAGCCTATTTAATAAGTCTATTTAATAAGCCTTTTTAATAAGCCTATTTAATAAGTCTATTTAATAAGCCTATTTAATAAGTCTATTTAATAAGTCTATTTAATAAGCCTATTTAATAAGTATATAATGAGCCTATTTAATAAGCCTATTTATTGAGCCTATTTAATAAGCCTATTTATTGAGCCTATTTAATAAGCCTATTTATTGAGCCTATTTAATAAGCCTATTTGTTGAGCCTATTTAATAAGACTATTTAATAAGTCTATTTAATAAGCCTATTTAATAAGCTTATTTAATAAGCCTATTTATTGAGCCTATTTAATAAGACTATTTAATAAGCCTATTTATTGAGCCTATTTAATAAGTCTATTTAATAAGCATATTTAATAAGACTAATTAATAAGTATTTAATGAGCCTATTTAATAAGTCTATTTAATAAGCCTATTTAATAGGCCTATTTAATAAGTCTAAGTTGCTGAAATAAGCCTATTTAATAAGCCTATTTAATAGGCCTATTTAATAAGTCTAAGTTGCTGAAATAAGCCTATTTAATAAGCCTAAGTTTCTGAATGAGCCTATTTAATAAGCCTAAGTTGCTGAAATAAGCCTATTTAATAAGCCTAAGTTGCTGAATAAGCCTATTTAATAAGCCTAAGTTGCTGAAATAAGCCTATTTAATAAGTTTAAGTTGCTGAAATAAGGCTATTTAATATGCCTAAGTTGCTGAAATAAGCCTATTTAATAAGCCTAAGTTGCTGAAATAAAGCTATTTAATAAGTCTAAGTTGCTGAAATAAGCCTATTTAATAAGCCTAAGTTGCTGAAATAAGTATATTTAATAAGCATAAGTTGCTGAAATAAACCTATTTAATGAGTCCAAGTTGCTGAAATAAGGCTATTTAATAAGTCTAAGTTGCTGAAATAAGCCTTTTTAATCAGCGTAAGTTGCTGAAATAAGTCTATTTAATAATCCCAAGTTGCTGAAATAAGCCTACTTAATTAGGCTATTTAATAAGCCTAAGTTGCTGAAATAAGCCTATTTAATAAGCGTAAGTTGCTGAAATAAGGCTATTTAATAAGTCTAAGTTGCTGAAATAAGCCTATTTAATAAGCCTAAGTTGCTGAAATAAGCCCATTTAATAAGCCTATTTAATAAGCCTAAGTTGCTGAAATAAGCCTATTTAATAAGCCTATTTAATAGGCCTATTTAATAAGTCTAAGTTGCTGAAATAAGCCTATTTATAAGCCTAAGTTGCTGAATGAGCCTATTTAATAAGCATAAGTTGCTGAAATAAGCCTATTTAATAAGCCTAAGTTGCTGAATAAGCCTATTTAATAAGCCTAAGTTGCTGAATAAACCTATTTAATAAGTCTAAGTTGCTGAAATAAGCCTATTTAATAAGCCTATTTAATAAGCCTATTTAATAGGCCTATTTAATAAGTCTAAGTTGCTGAAATAAGCCTATTTAATAAGCCTATTTAATAGGCCTATTTAATAAGTCTAAGTTGCTGAAATAAGCCTATTTATAAGCCTAAGTTGCTGAATGAGCCTATTTAATAAGCCTAAGTTGCTGAAATAAGCCTATTTAATAAGCCTAAGTTGCTGAATAAGCCTATTTAATAAGCCTAAGTTGCTGAATAAACCTATTTAATAAGTCTAAGTTGCTGAAATAAGCCTATTTAATAAAGCTATTTAATAAGCTTAAGTTGCTGAATAAGCCTATTTAATAAGTCTAAATTGCTGAAATAAGGCTATTTAATAAGCCTAAGTTGCTGAAATAAGGCTATTTAATAAGTTTAAGTTGCTGAAATAAGCCTATTTAATAAGCCTAAGTTGCTGAAATAAGCATATTTAATAAGGCTATTTAATGAGCCTAAGTTGCTGAAATAAGCCTATTTAATAAGCCTAAGTTTCTGAACTAAGCCTATTTTAAAAAGTATATTTTATAAGTCTAAGTTGCTGAAATAAGCCTATTTAATAAGCCTAAGTTGCTGAAATAAGGCTATTTAATAAGTCTAAGTTGCTGAAATAAGCCTATTTAATAAGCCTAAGTTGCTGAAATAAGTATTTTGAATAAGCATAAGTTGCTGAAATAAGCCTATTTAATGAGTCTAAGTTGCTGAAATAAGGCTATTTAATAAGTCTAAGTTGCTGAAATAAGCCTTTTTAATCAGCATAAGTTGCTGAAATAAGCCTATTTAATAAGCTCAAGTTGCTGAAATAAGCCTACTTAATTAGGCTATTTAATAAGCCTAAGTTGCTGAAATAAGCCTATTTAATAAGCGTAAGTTGCTGAAATAAGGCTATTTAATAAGTCCAAGTTGCTGAAATAAGCCTATTTATAAGCCTAAGTTGCTGAATGAGCCTATTTAATAAGCCTAAGTTGCTGAAATAAGCCTATTTAATAAGCCTAAGTTGCTGAATAAGCCTATTTAATAAGCCTAAGTTGCTGAATAAACCTTTTTAATAAGTCTAAGTTGCTGAAATAAGCCTATTTAATAAAGCTATTTAATAAGCCTAAGTTGCTGAATAAGCCTATTTAATATGTCTAAATTGCTGAAATAAGGCTATTTAATAAGCCTAAGTTGCTGAAATAAGGCTATTTAATAAGTTTAAGTTGCTGAAATAAGCCTATTTAATAAGCCTAAGTTGCTGAAATAAGCATATTTAATATGGCTATTTAATGAGCCTAAGTTGCTGAAATAAGCCTATTTAATAAGTTTCAGTTGCTGAAATAAGGCTATTTAATAAGTCTATTTAATAAGCCTATTTAATAAGTATTTAATGCGCCTATTTAATAAGCCTATTTATTGAGCCTATTTAATAAGCCTATTTATTGAGCCTATTTAATAAGCCTATTTATTGAGCCTATTTAATAAGCCTATTTATTGAGCCTATTTAATAAGCCTATTAAATAAGTCTATTTAATAGGCCTAATTTAATAAGTCTAAGTTGCTGAAATAAGCCTATTTAATAAGCCTATTTAATAGGCCTATTTAATACGTCTAAGTTGCTGAAATAAGCCTATTTAATAAGCCTAAATTTATGAATGAGCCTATTTAATAAGCCTAAGTTGCTGAAATAAGCCTATTAAATAAGCCTAAGTTGCAGAAAAAAGCCTATTAAATAAGCCTAAGTTGCTGAATAAGCCTATTTAATAAGCCTAAGTTGCTGAATAAACCTATTTAATAAGTCTAAGTTGCTGAAATAAGCATATTTAATAAGGCTATTTAATAAGTCTAAGTTGCTGAAATAAACCTATTTAAAAATGCTATTTAATAAGCCTATGTTTCTGAAATAAACCTGTTTAATAAGGCTATTTAATAAGCATAAGTTGCTGAAATAAGCTTATTTAATAAGCCTAAGTTGCTGAAATAAGCTTATTTAATAAGGCTATTTAATAAGTCTAAGTTGCTGAAATAAACCTATTTAATAAGCCTAAGTTGCTAAAATAAGCCTATTCAATGAGGCTATTTAATAAGTCTATTTAATAAGCCTATTTAATAAGCCTATTTAATAAGCCTATTTAATACGCCTATTTAATAAACATATTTAATAAGTATTTAATGAGCCTATTTAATAAGTCTATTTAATAAGCCTTTTTAATAAGCCTATTTAATAAGTCTATTTAATAAGCCTATTTAATAAGTCTATTTAATAAGTCTATTTAATAAGCCTATTTAATAAGTCTATTTAATAAGTCTATTTAATAAGCCTATTTAATAAGTATTTAATGAGCATATTTAATAAGCCTATTTATTGAGCCTATTTAATAAGCCTATTTATTGAGCCTATTTAATAAGCCTATTTATTGAGCGTATTTAATAAGCCTATTTAATAAGTCTATTTAATAAGACTATTTAATAAGCCTATTTAATAAGCCTATTTATTGAGCCTATTTAATAAGCCTATTTATTGAGCCTATTTAATAAGTCTATTTAATAAGCCTATTTAATAAGCCTAATTAATAAGTATTTAATGAGCCTATTTAATAAGTCTATTTAATAAGCCTATTTAATAGGCCTATTTAATAAGTCTAAGTTGCTGAAATAAGCCTATTTAATAGGCCTATTTAATAAGTCTAAGTTGCTGAAATAAGCCTATTTAATAAGCCTAAGTTTCTGAATGAGCCTATTTAATAAGCCTAAGTTGCTGAAATAAGCCTATTTAATAAGCCTAAGTTGCTGAATAAGCCTACTTAATAAGCCTAAGTTGCTGAAATAAGCCTATTTAATAAGCCTAAGTTGCTGAAATAAGCCTATTTAATAAGCCTAAGTTGCTGAAATAAAGCTATTTAATAAGTCTAAGTTGCTGAAATAAGCCTATTTAATAAGCCTAAGTTGCTGAAATAAGTATATTTAATAAGCATAAGTTGCTGAAATAAACCTATTTAATGAGTCTAAGTTGCTGAAATAAGGCTATTTAATAAGTCTAAGTTGCTGAAATAAGCCTTTTTAATCAGCGTAAGTTGCTGAAATAAGTCTATTTAATAATCCCAAGTTGCTGAAATAAGCCTACTTAATTAGGCTATTTAATAAGCCTAAGTTGCTGAAATAAGCCTATTTAATAAGCGTAAGTTGCTGAAATATGGCTATTTAATAAGTCTAAGTTGCTGAAATAAGCCTATTTAATAAGCCTAAGTTGCTGAAATAAGCCCATTTAATAAGCCTATTTAATAAGCCTAAGTTGCTGAAATAAGCCTATTTAATAAGCCTATTTAATAAGCCTATTTAATAGGCCTATTTAATAAGTCTAAGTTGCTGAAATAAACCTATTTAATAAGCCTATTTAATAGGCCTATTTAATAAGTCTAAGTTGCTGAAATAAGCCTATTTAATAAGCCTAAGTTGCTGAATGAGCCTAATTAATAAGCCTAAGTTGCTGAAATAAGCCTATTTAATAAGCCTAAGTTGCTGAATAAGCCTATTTAATAAGCCTAAGTTGCTGAATAAACCTATTTAATAAGTCTAAGTTGCTAAAATAAGCCTATTTAATAAGGCTATTTAATAAGCCTAAGTTGCTGAATAAGCCTATTTAATAAGTCTAAGTTTCTGAAATAAGGCTATTTAATAAGCCTAAGTTGCTGAAATAAGGCTATTTAATAAGTTTAAGTTGCTGAAATTAGCCTATTTAATAAGCCTAAGTTGCTGAAATAAGCCTATTTAATAAGGCTATTTAATGAGCCTAAGTTGCTGAAATAAGCCTATTTAATAAGCCTAAGTTTCTGAACTAAGCCTATTTAAAAAGGTATATTTAATAAGTCTAAGTTGCTGAAATAAACCTATTTAATAAGCCTAAGTTGCTAAAATAAGCCTATTCAATGAGGCTATTTAATAAGTCTATTTAATAAGCCTATTTAATAAGCCTATTTAATAAGCCTATTTAATACGCCTATTTAATAAACATATTTAATAAGTATTTAATGAGCCTATTTAATAAGTCTATTTAATAAGCCTTTTTAATAAGCCTATTTAATAAGTCTATTTAATAAGCCTATTTAATAAGTCTATTTAATAAGTCTATTTAATAAGCCTATTTAATAAGTATTTAATGAGCCTATTTAATAAGCCTATTTATTGAGCCTATTTAATAAGCCTATTTATTGAGCCTATTTAATAAGCCTATTTATTGAGCGTATTTAATAAGCCTATTTAATAAGTCTATTTAATAAGACTATTTAATAAGCCTATTTAATAAGCCTATTTATTGAGCCTATTTAATAAGCCTATTTATTGAGCCTATTTAATAAGTCTATTTAATAAGCCTATTTAATAAGCCTAATTAATAAGTATTTCATGAGCCTATTTAATAAGTCTATTTAATAAGCCTATTTAATAGGCCTATTTAATAAGTCTAAGTTGCTGAAATAAGCCTATTTAATAAGCCTATTTAATAGGCCTATTTAATAAGTCTAAGTTGCTGAAATAAGCCTATTTAATAAGCCTAAGTTTCTGAATGAGCCTATTTAATAAGCCTAAGTTGCTGAAATAAGCCTATTTAATAAGCCTAAGTTGCTGAATAAGCCTACTTAATAAGCCTAAGTTGCTGAAATAAGCCTATTTAATAAGTTTAAGTTGCTGAAATAAGGCTATTTAATAAGCCTAAGTTGCTGAAATAAGCCTATTTAATAAGCCTAAGTTGCTGAAATAAAGCTATTTAATAAGTCTAAGTTGCTGAAATAAGCCTATTTAATAAGCCTAAGTTGCTGAAATAAGCCTTTTTAATCAGCGTAAGTTGCTGAAATAAGTCTATTTAATAATCCCAAGTTGCTGAAATAAGCCTACTTAATTAGGCTATTTAATAAGCCTAAGTTGCTGAAATAAGCCTATTTAATAAGCGTAAGTTGCTGAAATATGGCTATTTAATAAGTCTAAGTTGCTGAAATAAGCCTATTTAATAAGCCTAAGTTGCTGAAATAAGCCCATTTAATAAGCCTATTTAATAAGCCTAAGTTGCTGAAATAAGCCTATTTAATAAGCCTATTTAATAAGCCTATTTAATAGGCCTATTTAATAAGTCTAAGTTGCTGAAATAAGCCTATTTAATAAGCCTATTTAATAGGCCTATTTAATAAGTCTAAGTTGCTGAAATAAGCCTATTTAATAAGCCTAAGTTGCTGAATGAGCCTAATTAATAAGCCTAAGTTGCTGAAATACGCCTATTTAATAAGCCTAAGTTGCTGAATAAGCCTATTTAATAAGCCTAAGTTGCTGAATAAACCTATTTAATAAGTCTAAGTTGCTGAAATAAGCCTATTTAATAAGGCTATTTAATAAGCCTAAGTTGCTGAATAAGCCTATTTAACAAGTCTAAGTTGCTGAAATAAGGCTATTTAATAAGCCTAAGTTGCTGAAATAAGGCTATTTAATAAGTTTAAGTTGCTGAAATAAGCCTATTTAATAAGCCTAAGTTGCTGAAATAAGCCTATTTAATAAGGCTATTTAATGAGCCTAAGTTGCTGAAATAAGCCTATTTAATAAGCCTAAGTTTCTGAACTAAGCCTATTTAAAAAGGTATATTTAGTAAGTCTAAGTTGCTGAAATAAACCTATTTAAAAATGCTATTTAATAAGCCTAAGTTGCTGAAATAAACCTGTTTAATAAGGCTATTTAATAAGCATAAGTTGCTGAAATAAGCTTATTTAATAAGCCTAAGTTGCTGAAATAAGCCTATTTAATAAGGCTATTTAATAAGTCTATTTAATACGCCTATTTAATAAGTATTTAATGCGCCTATTTAATAAGCCTATTTATTGAGCCTATTTAATAAGCCTATTTATTGAGCCTATTTAATAAGCCTATTTACTGAGCCTATTTAATAAGCCTATTTATTGAGCCTATTTAATAAGCCTATTTAATAAGTCTATTTAATAAGCCTATTTAATAGGCCTATTTAATAAGTCTAAGTTGCTGAAATAAGCCTATTTAATAAGCCTATTTAATAGGCCTATTTAATAAGTCTAAGTTGCTGAAATAAGCCTATTTAATAAGCCTAAGTTTCTGAATGAGCCTATTTAATAAGCCTAAGTTGTTGAAATAAGCCTATTAAATAAGCCTAAGTTGCTGAAAAAAGCATATTAAATAAGCCTAAGTTGCTGAATAAGCCTATTTAATAAGCCTAAGTTGCTGAATAAACCTATTTAATAAGTCTAAGTTGCTGAAATAAGCATATTTAATACGGCTATTTAATAAGTCTAAGTTGCTGAAATAAACCTATTTAAAAATGCTATTTAATAAGCCTAAGTTGCTGAAATGAGCCTATTTAATAAGCCTCTTTAATAAGTCTAAGTTGCTGAAATAAACCTATTTAATAAGACTAAGTTGCTAAAATAAGCCTATTTAATGAGGCGATTTAATAAGTCTATTTAATAAGCCTATTTAATAAGCCTATTTAATAAGCCTATTTAATAAGCCTATTTAATAAGTCTATTTAATAAGTCTATTTAATAAGTATTTAATGAGACTATTTAATAAGCCTATTTATTGAGCCTATTTAATAAGCCTATTTATTGAGCCTATTTAATAAGCCTATTTATTGAGCCTATTTAATAAGCCTATTTATTGAGCCTATTTAATAAGCCTATTTAATAAGTCTATTTAAAAAAACTATTTAATAAGCCTATTTATTGAGCGTATTTAATGAGCCTATTTAATAAGTCTATTTAATAAGCCTATTTAATAGGCCTATTAATAAGTCTAAGTTGCTGAAATAAGCCTATTTAATAAGCCTATTTAATAGGCCTATTTAATAAGTCTAAGTTGCTGAAATAAGCCTATTTAATAAGCCTAAGTTTCTGAATGAGGCTATTTAATAAGCCTAAGTTGCTGAAATAAGCCTATTTAATAAGCCTAAGTTGCTGAATAAGCCTATTTAATAAGCCTAAGTTGCTGAAATAAGCCTATTTAATAAGTTTAAGTTGCTGAAATAAGGCTATTTAATAAGCCTAAGTTGCTGAAATAAGCCTATTTAATAAGCCTAAGTTGCTGAAATAAAGCTATTTAATAAGTCTAAGTTGCTGAAATAAGCCTATTTAATAAGCCTAAGTTGCTGAAATAAGTATATTTAATAAGCATAAGTTGCTGAAATAAACCTATTTAATGAGTCTAAGTTGCTGAAATAAGGCTATTTAATAAGTCTAAGTTGCTGAAATAAGCCTTTTTAATCAGCGTAAGTTGCTGAAATAAGTCTATTTAATAATACCAAGTTGCTGAAATAAGCCTACTTAATTAGGCTATTTAATAAGCCTAAGTTGCTGAAATAAGCCTATTTAATAAGCGTAAGTTGCTGAAATAACGCTATTTAATAAGTCTAAGTTGCTGAAATAAGCCTATTTAATAAGCCTAAGTTGCTGAAATAAGCCCATTTAATAAGCCTATTTAATAAGCCTAAGTTGCTGAAATAAGCCTATTTAATAAGCCTATTTAATAAGCCTATTTAATAGGCCTATTTAATAAGTCTAAGTTGCTGAAATAAGCCTATTTAATACGCCTATTTAATAGGCCTATTTAATAAGTCTAAGTTGCTGAAATAAGCCTATTTAATAAGCCTATTTAATAGGCCTATTTAATAAGTCTAAGTTGCTGAAATAAGCCTATTTAATAAGCCTAAGTTTCTGAATGAGCCTATTTAATAAGCCTAAGTTGCTGAAATAAGCCTATTTAATAAGCCTAAGTTGCTGAATAAGCCTATTTAATAAGCCTAAGTTGCTGAAATAAGCCTATTTAATAAGTTTAAGTTGCTGAAATAAGGCTATTTAATAAGCCTAAGTTGCTGAAATAAGCCTATTTAATAAGCCTAAGTTGCTGAAATAAAGCTATTTAATAAGTCTAAGTTGCTGAAATAAGCCTATTTAATAAGCCTAAGTTGCTGAAATAAGTATATTTAATAAGCATAAGTTGCTGAAATAAACCTATTTAATGAGTCTAAGTTGCTGAAATAAGGCTATTTAATAAGTCTAAGTTGCTGAAATAAGCCTTTTTAATCAGCGTAAGTTGCTGAAATAAGTCTATTTAATAATACCAAGTTGCTGAAATAAGCCTACTTAATTAGGCTATTTAATAAGCCTAAGTTTCTGAAATAAGCCTATTTAATAAGCGTAAGTTGCTGAAATAATGCTATTTAATAAGTCTAAGTTGCTGAAATAAGCCTATTTAATAAGCCTAAGTTGCTGAAATAAGCCCATTTAATAAGCCTATTTAATAAGCCTAAGTTGCTGAAATAAGCCTATTTAATAAGCCTATTTAATAAGCCTATTTAATAGGCCTATTTAATAAGTCTAAGTTGCTGAAATAAGCCTATTTAATACGCCTATTTAATAGGCCTATTTAATAAGTCTAAGTTGCTGAAATAAGCCTATTTAATAAGCCTATTTAATAGGCCTATTTAATAAGTCTAAGTTGCTGAAATAAGCCTATTTAATAAGCCTATTTAATAGGCCTATTTAATAAGTCTAAGTTGCTGAAATAAGCCTATTTAATAAGCCTAAGTTTCTGAATGAGCCTATTTAATAAGCCTAAGTTGCTGAAATAAGCCTATTTAATAAGCCTAAGTTGCTGAATAAGCCTATTTAATAAGCCTAAGTTGCTGAAATAAGCCTATTTAATAAGTTTATGTTGCTGAAATAAGGCTATTTAACAAGCCTAAGTTGCTGAAATAAGCCTATTTAATAAGCCTAAGTTGCTGAAATAAAGCTATTTAATAAGTCTAAGTTGCTGAAATAAGCCTATTTAATAAGCCTAAGTTGCTGAAATAAGTATATTTAATAAGCATAAGTTGCTGAAATAAACCTATTTAATGAGTCTAAGTTGCTGAAATAAGGCTATTTAATAAGTCTAAGTTGCTGAAATAAGCCTTTTTAATCAGCGTAAGTTGCTGAAATAAGTCTATTTAATAATACCAAGTTGCTGAAATAAGCCTACTTAATTAGGCTATTTAATAAGCCTAAGTTGCTGAAATAAGCCTATTTAATAAGCGTAAGTTGCTGAAATAACGCTATTTAATAAGTCTAAGTTGCTGAAATAAGCCTATTTAATAAGCCTAAGTTGCTGAAATAAGCCCATTTAATAAGCCTATTTAATAAGCCTAAGTTGCTGAAATAAGCCTATTTAATAAGCCTATTTAATAAGCCTATTTAATAGGCCTATTTAATAAGTCTAAGTTGCTGAAATAAGCCTATTTAATACGCCTATTTAATAGGCCTATTTAATAAGTCTAAGTTGCTGAAATAAGCCTATTTAATAAGCCTATTTAATAGGCCTATTTAATAAGTCTAAGTTGCTGAAATAAGCCTATTTAATAAGCCTAAGTTTCTGAATGAGCCTATTTAATAAGCCTAAGTTGCTGAAATAAGCCTATTTAATAAGCCTAAGTTGCTGAATAAGCCTATTTAATAAGCCTAAGTTGCTGAAATAAGCCTATTTAATAAGTTTAAGTTGCTGAAATAAGGCTATTTAATAAGCCTAAGTTGCTGAAATAAGCCTATTTAATAAGCCTAAGTTGCTGAAATAAAGCTATTTAATAAGTCTAAGTTGCTGAAATAAGCCTATTTAATAAGCCTAAGTTGCTGAAATAAGTATATTTAATAAGCATAAGTTGCTGAAATAAACCTATTTAATGAGTCTAAGTTGCTGAAATAAGGCTATTTAATAAGTCTAAGTTGCTGAAATAAGCCTTTTTAATCAGCATAAGTTGCTGAAATAAGTCTATTTAATAATCCCAAGTTGCTGAAATAAGCCTACTTAATTAGGCTATTTAATAAGCCTAAGTTGCTGAAATAAGCCTATTTAATAAGCGTAAGTTGCTGAAATAACGCTATTTAATAAGTCTAAGTTGCTGAAATAAGCCTATTTAATAAGCCTAAGTTGCTGAAATAAGCCCATTTAATAAGCCTATTTAATAAGCCTAAGTTGCTGAAATAAGCCTATTTAATAAGCCTATTTAATAAGCCTATTTAATAGGCCTATTTAATAAGTCTAAGTTGCTGAAATAAGCCTATTTAATACGCCTATTTAATAGGCCTATTTAATAAGTCTAAGTTGCTGAAATAAGCCTATTTAATAAGCCTAAGTTGCTGAATGAGCCTATTTAATTTGCCTAAGTTGCTGAAATAAGCCTATTTAATAAGCCTAAGTTGCTGAATAGCCTATTTAATAAGTCTAAGTTGCTGAAATAAGCCTATTTAATAAGGCTATTTAATAAGCCTAAGTTGCTGAATAAGCCTATTTAATAAGTCTAAGTTGCTGAAATAAGGCTATTTAATAAGCCTAAGTTGCTGAAATAAGGCTATTTAATAAGTTTAAGTTGCTGAAATAAGCCTATTTAATGAGCCTAAGTTGCTGAAATAAGCCTATTTAATAAGGCTATTTAATGAGCCTCAGTTGCTGAAATAAGCCTATTTAATAAGCCTAAGTTTCTGAACTAAGCCTATTTAAAAAGGTATATTTAATAAGTCTAAGTTGCTGAAATAAACCTATTTAAAAATGCTATTTAATAAGCCTAAGTTGCTGAAATAAACCTGTTTAATAAGGCTATTTAATAAGCAAAAGTTGCTGAAATAAGCTTATTTAATAAGCCTAAGTTGCTGAAATAAGCCTATTTAATAAGTCTATTTAATAAGCCTATTTAATAAGCCTATTTAATAAGCCTATTTATTGAGCCTATTTAATAAGCCTATTTAATAAGCCTATTTATTGAGCCTATTTAATAAGCCTATTTAATAAGCCTATTTATTGAGCCTATTTAATAAGTCTATTTAATAAGCCTATTTAATAAGCCTATTTAATAAGCCTATTTATTGAGCCTATTTAATAAGCCTAATTAATAAGTATTTAATGAGCCTATTTAATACGTCTATTTAATAAGCCTATTTAATAGGCCTATTTAATAAGTCTAAGTTGCAGAAATAAGCCTATTTAATAAGCCTATTTAATAGGCGTATTTAATAAGTCTAATTTGCTCAAATAAGCCTATTTAATAAGCCTAAGTTTCTGAATGAGCCTATTTAATAAGCCTAAGTTGTTGAAATAAGCCTATTTAATAAGCCTAAGTTGCTGAATAAGCCTATTTAATAAGCCTAAGTTGCTGAAATAAGCCTATTTAATAAGTTTAAGTTGCTGAAATAAGGCTATTTAATAAGCCTAAGTTGCTGAAATAAGCCTATTTAATAAGCCTAAGTTGCTGAAATAAAGCTATTTAATAAGTCTAAGTTGCTGAAATAAGCCTATTTAATAAGCCTAAGTTGCTGAAATAAGTATATTTAATAAGCATAAGTTGCTGAAATAAACCTATTTAATGAGTCTAAGTTGCTGAAATAAGGCTATTTAATAAGTCTAAGTTGCTGAAATTAGCATTTTTAATCAGCGTAAGTTGCTGAAATAAGTCTATTTAATAATCCCAAGTTGCTGAAATAAGCCTACTTAATTAGGCTATTTAATAAGCCTAAGTTGCTGAAATAAGCCAATTTAATAAGCATAAGTTGCTGAAATAAGGATATTTAATAAGTCTAAGTTGCTGAAATAAGCCTATTTAATAAGCCTAAGTTGCTGAAATAAGCCCATTTAATAAGCCTATTAAATAAGCCTAAGTTGCTGAAATAAGCCAATTTAATAAGCCTATTTAATAAGCCTATTTAATAGACCTATTTAATAAGTCTAAGTTGCTGAAATAAGCCTATTTAATAAGCCTATTTAATAGGCCTATTTAATAAGTCTAAGTTGCTGAAAGAAGCCTATTTAATAAGCCTAAGTTGCTGAATGAGCCTATTTAATAAGCCTATGTTGCTGAAATAAGCCTATTTAATAAGCCTAAGTTGCTGAATAAGCCTATTTAATATGCCTAAGTTGCTGAATAAACCTATTTAATAAGTCTAAGTTGCTGAAATAATCCTATTTAATAAGGCTATTTAATGAGCCTAAGTTGCTGAATAAGCCTATTTAATAAGTCTAAGTTGCTGAAATAAGGCTATTTAATAAGCCTACGTTGCTGAAATAAGGCTATTTAATAAGTTTAAGTTGCTGAAATAAGCCTATTTAATAAGCCTACATTGCTGAAATAAGCCTATTTAATAAGGCTATTTAATGAGCCTAAGTTGCTGAAATAAGCCTTTTTAATAAGCCTAAGTTTCTGAACTAAGCCTATTTAAAAAGGTATATTTAATAAGTCTAAGTTGCTGAAATAAACCTATTTAAAAATGCTATTTAATAAGCCTAAGTTGCTGAAATAAGCCTATTTAATAAGGCTATTTAATAAGCATAAGTTGCTGAAATAAGCTTATTTAATAAGCCTAAGTTGCTGAAATAAGCCTATTTAATAAGGCTATTTAATAAGTCTATTTAATAAGCCTATTTAATAAGTATTTAATGCGCCTATTTAATAAGCCTATTTATTGAGCCTATTTAATAAGCCTATTTATTGAGCCTATTTAATAAGCCTATTTAATAAGTCTATTTAATAAGCCTATTTAATAGGCCTATTTAATAAGTTTAAGTTGCTGAAATAAGCCTATTTAATAAGCCTATTTAATAGGCCTATTTAATAAGTTTACGTTGCTGAAATAAGCCTATTTAATAAGCCTAAGTTTCTGAATGAGCCTATTTAATAAGCCTAAGTTGCTGAAATAAGCCTATTAAATAAGCCTAAGTTGCTGAAAAAAACCTATTAAATAAGCCTAAGTTGCTGAATAAGCCTATTTAATAAGCCTAAGTTGCTGAAATAAGCACATTTAATAAGCCTATTAAATAAGCCTAAGTTGCTGAAATAAGCCTATTTAATAAGCCTATTTAATAAGCCTATTTAATAGGCCTATTTAATAAGTCTAAGTTGCTGAAATAAGCCTATTTAATAAGCCTATTTAATAGGCCTATTTAATAAGTCTAAGTTGCTGAATAAGCCTATTTAATAAGCCTAAGTTGCTGAAATAAGCCTATTTAATAAGTTTAAGTTGCTGAAATAAGGCTATTTAATAAGCCTAAGTTGCTGAAATAAGCCTATTTAATAAGCCTAAGTTGCTGAAATAAAGCTATTTAATAAGTCTAAGTTGCTGAAATAAGCCTATTTAATAAGACTAAGTTGCTGAAATAAGTATATTTAATAAGCATAAGTTGCTGAAATAAACCTATTTAATGAGTCTAAGTTGCTGAAATAAGGCTATTTAATAAGTCTAAGTTGCTGAAATAAGCCTTTTTAATCAGCGTAAGTTGCTGAAATAAGTCTATTTAATAATCCCAAGTTGCTGAAATAAGCCTACTTAATTAGGCTATTTAATAAGCCTAAGTTGCTGAAATAAGCCTATTTAATAAGCGTAAGTTGCTGAAATAACGCTATTTAATAAGTCTAAGTTGCTGAAATAAGCCTATTTAATAAGCCTAAGTTGCTGAAATAAGCCCATTTAATAAGCCTATTTAATAAGCCTAAGTTGCTGAAATAAGCCTATTTAATAAGCCTATTTAATAAGCCTATTTAATAGGCCTATTTAATAAGTCTAAGTTGCTGAAATAAGCCTATTTAATACGCCTATTTAATAGGCCTATTTAATGAGTCTAAGTTGCTGAAATAAGCCTATTTAATAAGCCTAAGTTGCTGAATGAGCCTATTTAATTTGCCTAAGTTGCTGAAATAAGCCTATTTAATAAGCCTAAGTTGCTGAATAAGCCTATTTAATAAGTCTAAGTTGCTGAAATAAGCCTATTTAATAAGGCTATTTAATAAGCCTAAGTTGATGAATAAGCCTATTTAATAAGTCTAAGTTGCTGAAATAAGGCTATTTAATAAGCCTAAGTTGCTGAAATAAGGCTATTTAATAAGTTTAAGTTGCTGAAATAAGCCTATTTAATGAGCCTAAGTTGCTGAAATAAGCCTATTTAATAAGGCTATTTAATGAGCCTCAGTTGCTGAAATAAGCCTATTTAATAAGCCTAAGTTTCTGAACTAAGCCTATTTAAAAAGGTATATTTAATAAGTCTAAGTTGCTGAAATAAACCTATTTAAAAATGCTATTTAATAAGCCTAAGTTTCTGAAATAAACATGTTTAATAAGGCTATTTAATAAGCATAAGTTGCTGAAATAAGCTTATTTAATAAGCCTAAGTTGCTGAAATAAGCCTATTTAATAAGTCTATTTAATAAGCCTATTTAATAAGCCTATTTAATAAGCCTATTTATTGAGCCTATTTAATAAGCCTATTTAATAAGCCTATTTATTGAGCCTATTTAATAAGCCTATTTAATAAGCCTATTTATAGAGCCTATTTAATAAGTCTATTTAATAAGCCTATTTAATAAGCCTATTTAATAAGCCTATTTATTGAGCCTATTTAATAAGCCTAATTGATAAGTATTTAATGAGCCTATTTAATACGCCTATTTAATAAGCCTATTTAATAGGCCTATTTAATAAGTCTAAGTTGCTGAAATAAGCCTATTTAATAAGCCTATTTAATAGGCCTATTTAATAAGTCTAAGTTGCTGAAATAAGCATATTTAATAAGCCTAAGTTCCTGAATGAGCCTATTTAATAAGCCTATGTTGCTGAAATAAGCCTATTTAATAAGCCTAAGTTGCTGAATAAGCCTATTTAATAAGCCTAAGTTGCTGAATAAACCTATTTAATAAGTCTAAGTTGCTGAAATAAGCCTATTTAATAAGGCTATTTAATAAGCCTAAGTTGCTGAATAAGCCTATTTAATAAGTCTAAGTTGCTGAAATAAGGCTATTTAATAAGCCTACGTTGCTGAAATAAGGCTATTTAATAAGTTAAAGTTGCTGAAATAAGCCTATTTAATAAGCCTACATTGCTGAAATAAGCCTATTTAATAAGGCAATTTAATGAGCCTAAGTTGCTGAAATACGCCTATTTAATAAGCCTAAGTTTCTGAACTAAGCCTATTTAAAAAGGTATATTTAATAAGTCTAAGTTGCTGAAATAAACCTATTTAAAAATGCTATTTAATAAGCCTAAGTTGCTGAAATAAGCCTACTTAATTAGGCTATTTAATAAGCCTAAGTTGCTGAAATAAGCCTATTTAATAAGCGTAAGTTGCTGAAATAACGCTATTTAATAAGTCTAAGTTGCTGAAATAAGCCTATTTAATAAGCCTAAGTTGCTGAAATAAGCCCATTTAATAAGCCTATTTAATAAGCCTAAGTTGCTGAAATAAGCCTATTTAATACGCCTATTTAATAAGCCTATTAAATAGGCCTATTTAATAAGTCTAAGTTGCTGAAATAAGCCTATTTAATACGCCTATTTAATAGGCCTATTTAATAAGTCTAAGTTGCTGAAATAAGCCTATTTAATAAGCCTATTTAATAGGCATATTTAATAAGTCTAAGTTGCTGAAATAAGCCTATTTAATAAGCCTAAGTTTCTGAATGAGCCTATTTAATAAGCCTAAGTTGCTGAAATAAGCCTATTTAATAAGCCTAAGTTGCTGAATAAGCCTATTTAATAAGCCTAAGTTGCTGAAATAAGCCTATTTAATAAGTTTAAGTTGCTGAAATAAGGCTATTTAATAAGCCTAAGTTGCTGAAATAAGCCTATTTAATAAGCCTAAGTTGCTGAAATAAAGCTATTTAATAAGCCTAAGTTGCTGAAATAAGGCTATTTAATAAGTTTAAGTTGCTGAAATAAGCCTATTTAATGAGCCTAAGTTGCTGAAATAAGCCTATTTAATAAGGCTATTTAATGAGCCTCAGTTGCTGAAATAAGCCTATTTAATAAGCCTAAGTTTCTGAACTAAGCCTATTTAAAAAGGTATATTTAATAAGTCTAAGTTGCTGAAATAAACCTATTTAAAAATGCTATTTAATAAGCCTAAGTTTCTGAAATAAACATGTTTAATAAGGCTATTTAATAAGCATAAGTTGCTGAAATAAGCTTATTTAATAAGCCTAAGTTGCTGAAATAAGCCTATTTAATAAGTCTATTTAATAAGCCTATTTAATAAGCCTATTTAATAAGCCTATTTATTGAGCCTATTTAATAAGCCTATTTAATAAGCCTATTTATTGAGCCTATTTAATAAGCCTATTTAATAAGCCTATTTATAGAGCCTATTTAATAAGTCTATTTAATAAGCCTATTTAATAAGCCTATTTAATAAGCCTATTTATTGAGCCTATTTAATAAGCCTAATTGATAAGTATTTAATGAGCCTATTTAATACGTCTATTTAATAAGCCTATTTAATAGGCCTATTTAATAAGTCTAAGTTGCTGAAATAAGCCTATTTAATAAGCCTATTTAATAGGCCTATTTAATAAGTCTAAGTTGCTGAAATAAGCATATTTAATAAGCCTAAGTTCCTGAATGAGCCTATTTAATAAGCCTATGTTGCTGAAATAAGCCTATTTAATAAGCCTAAGTTGCTGAATAAGCCTATTTAATAAGCCTAAGTTGCTGAATAAACCTATTTAATAAGTCTAAGTTGCTGAAATAAGCCTATTTAATAAGGCTATTTAATAAGCCTAAGTTGCTGAATAAGCCTATTTAATAAGTCTAAGTTGCTGAAATAAGGCTATTTAATAAGCCTACGTTGCTGAAATAAGGCTATTTAATAAGTTAAAGTTGCTGAAATAAGCCTATTTAATAAGCCTACATTGCTGAAATAAGCCTATTTAATAAGGCAATTTAATGAGCCTAAGTTGCTGAAATAAGCCTATTTAATAAGCCTAAGTTTCTGAACTAAGCCTATTTAAAAAGGTATATTTAATAAGTCTAAGTTGCTGAAATAAACCTATTTAAAAATGCTATTTAATAAGCCTAAGTTGCTGAAATAAGCCTACTTAATTAGGCTATTTAATAAGCCTAAGTTGCTGAAATAAGCCTATTTAATAAGCGTAAGTTGCTGAAATAACGCTATTTAATAAGTCTAAGTTGCTGAAATAAGCCTATTTAATAAGCCTAAGTTGCTGAAATAAGCCCATTTAATAAGCCTATTTAATAAGCCTAAGTTGCTGAAATAAGCCTATTTAATACGCCTATTTAATAAGCCTATTAAATAGGCCTATTTAATAAGTCTAAGTTGCTGAAATAAGCCTATTTAATACGCCTATTTAATAGGCCTATTTAATAAGTCTAAGTTGCTGAAATAAGCCTATTTAATAAGCCTATTTAATAGGCATATTTAATAAGTCTAAGTTGCTGAAATAAGCCTATTTAATAAGCCTAAGTTTCTGAATGAGCCTATTTAATAAGCCTAAGTTGCTGAAATAAGCCTATTTAATAAGCCTAAGTTGCTGAATAAGCCTATTTAATAAGCCTAAGTTGCTGAAATAAGCCTATTTAATAAGTTTAAGTTGCTGAAATAAGGCTATTTAATAAGCCTAAGTTGCTGAAATAAGCCTATTTAATAAGCCTAAGTTGCTGAAATAAAGCTATTTAATAAGTCTAAGTTGCTGAAATACGCCTATTTAATAAGACTAAGTTGCTGAAATAAGTATATTTAATAAGCATAAGTTGCTGAAATAAACCTATTTAATGAGTCTAAGTTGCTGAAATAAGGCTATTTAATAAGTCTAAGTTGCTGAAATAAGCCTTTTTAATCAGCGTAAGTTGCTGAAATAAGTCTATTTAATAATCCCAAGTTGCTGAAATAAGCCTACTTAATTAGGCTATTTAATAAGCCTAAGTTGCTGAAATAAGCCTATTTAATAAGCGTAAGTTGCTGAAATAACGCTATTTAATAAGTCTAAGTTGCTGAAATAAGCCTATTTAATAAGCCTAAGTTGCTGAAATAAGCCCATTTAATAAGCCTATTTAATAAGCCTAAGTTGCTGAAATAAGCCTATTTAATAAACATATTTAATAAGCCTATTTAATAGGCCTATTTAATAAGTCTAAGTTGCTGAAATAAGCCTATTTAATACGCCTATTTAATAGGCCTATTTAATGAGTCTAAGTTGCTGAAATAAGCCTATTTAATAAGCCTAAGTTGCTGAATGAGCCTATTTAATTTGCCTAAGTTGCTGAAATAAGCCTATTTAATAAGCCTAAGTTGCTGAATAAGCCTATTTAATAAGTCTAAGTTGCTGAAATAAGCCTATTTAATAAGGCTATTTAATAAGCCTAAGTTGATGAATAAGCCTATTTAATAAGTCTAAGTTGCTGAAATAAGGCTATTTAATAAGCCTAAGTTGCTGAAATAAGGCTATTTAATAAGTTTAAGTTGCTGAAATAAGCCTATTTAATGAGCCTAAGTTGCTGAAATAAGCCTATTTAATAAGGCTATTTAATGAGCCTCAGTTGCTGAAATAAGCCTATTTAATAAGCCTAAGTTTCTGAACTAAGCCTATTTAAAAAGGTATATTTAATAAGTCTAAGTTGCTGAAATAAACCTATTTAAAAATGCTATTTAATAAGCCTAAGTTTCTGAAATAAACATGTTTAATAAGGCTATTTAATAAGCATAAGTTGCTGAAATAAGCTTATTTAATAAGCCTAAGTTGCTGAAATAAGCCTATTTAATAAGTCTATTTAATAAGCCTATTTAATAAGCCTATTTAATAAGCCTATTTATTGAGCCTATTTAATAAGCCTATTTAATAAGCCTATTTATTGAGCCTATTTAATAAGCCTTTTTAAAAAGCCTATTTATAGAGCCGATTTAATAAGTCTATTTAATAAGCCTATTTAATAAGCCTATTTAATAAGCCTATTTATTGAGCCTATTTAATAAGCCTAATTGATAAGTATTTAATGAGCCTATTTAATACGTCTATTTAATAAGCCTATTTAATAGGCCTATTTAATAAGTCTAAGTTGCAGAAATAAGCCTATTTAATAAGCCTATTTAATAGGCGTATTTAATAAGTCTAATTTGCTCAAATAAGCCTATTTAATAAGCCTAAGTTTCTGAATGAGCCTATTTAATAAGCCTAAGTTGTTGAAATAAGCCTATTTAATAAGCCTAAGTTGCTGAATAAGCCTATTTAATAAGCCTAAGTTGCTGAAATAAGCCTATTTAATAAGTTTAAGTTGCTGAAATAAGGCTATTTAATAAGCCTAAGTTGCTGAAATAAGCCTATTTAATAAGCCTAAGTTGCTGAAATAAAGCTATTTAATAAGTCTAAGTTGCTGAAATAAGCCTATTTAATAAGCCTAAGTTGCTGAAATAAGTATATTTAATAAGCTTAAGTTGCTGAAATAAACCTATTTAATGAGTCTAAGTTGCTGAAATAAAGCTATTTAATAAGTCTAAGTTGCTGAAATAAGCATTTTTAATCAGCGTAAGTTGCTGAAATAAGCCTACTTAATTAGGCTATTTAATAAGCCTAAGTTGCTGAAATAAGCCAATTTAATAAGCGTAAGTTGCTGAAATAAGGATATTTAATAAGTCTAAGTTGCTGAAATAAGCCTATTTAATAAGCCTAAGTTGCTGAAATAAGCCCATTTATTAAGCCTATTAAATAAGCCTAAGTTGCTGAAATAAGCCTATTTAATAAGCCTATTTAATAAGCCTATTTAATAGACCTATTTAATAAGTCTAAGTTGCTGAAATAAGCCTATTTAATAAGCCTATTTAATAGGCCTATTTAATAAGTCTAAGTTGCTGAAAGAAGCCTATTTAATAAGCCTAAGTTGCTGAATGAGCCTATTTAATAAGCCTATGTTGCTGAAATAAGCCTATTTAATAAGCCTAAGTTGCTGAATAAGCCTATTTAATATGCCTAAGTTGCTGAATAAACCTATTTAATAAGTCTAAGTTGCTGAAATAATCCTATTTAATAAGGCTATTTAATGAGCCTAAGTTGCTGAATAAGCCTATTTAATAAGTCTAAGTTGCTGAAATAAGGCTATTTAATAAGCCTACGTTGCTGAAATAAGGCTATTTAATAAGTTTAAGTTGCTGAAATAAGCCTATTTAATAAGCCTACATTGCTGAAATAAGCCTATTTAAAAAGGTATATTTAATAAGTCTAAGTTGCTGAAATAAACCTATTTAAAAATGCTATTTAATAAGCCTAAGTTGCTGAAATAAGCCTATTTAATAAGGCTATTTAATAAGCATAAGTTGCTGAAATAAGCTTATTTAATAAGCCTAAGTTGCTGAAATAAGGCTATTTAATAAGGCTATTTAATAAGTCTATTTAATAAGCCTATTTAATAAGTATTTAATGCGCCTATTTAATAAGCCTATTTATTGAGCCTATTTAATAAGCCTATTTATTGAGCCTATTTAATAAGCCTATTTAATAAGTCTATTTAATAAGCCTATTTAATAGGCCTATTTAATAAGTTTAAGTTGCTGAAATAAGCCTATTTAATAAGCCTATTTAATAGGCCTATTTAATAAGTTTACGTTGCTGAAATAAGCCTATTTAATAAGCCTAAGTTTCTGAATGAGCCTATTTAATAAGCCTAAGTTGCTGAAATAAGCCTATTAAATAAGCCTAAGTTGCTGAAAAAAACCTATTAAATAAGCCTAAGTTGCTGAATAAGCCTATTTAATAAGCCTAAGTTGCTGAAATAAGCCCATTTAATAAGCCTATTAAATAAGCCTAAGTTGCTGAAATAAGCCTATTTAATAAGCCTATTTAATAAGCCTATTTAATAGGCCTATTTAATAAGTCTAAGTTGCTGAAATAAGCCTATTTAATAAGCCTATTTAGTAGGCCTATTTAATAAGTCTAAGTTGCTGAAATAAGCCTATTTAATAAGCCTAAGTTCCTGAATGAGCCTATTTAATAAGCCTATGTTGCTGAAATAAGCCTATTTAATAAGCCTAAGTTGCTGAATAAGCCTATTTAATAAGCCTAAGTTGCTGAATAAACCTATTTAATAAGTCTAAGTTGCTGAAATAAGCCTATTTAATAAGGCTATTTAATAAGCCTAAGTTGCTGAATAAGCCTATTTAATAAGTTTAAGTTGCTGAAATAAGCCTATTTAATAAGCCTACATTGCTGAAATAAGCCTATTTAATAAGGCAATTTAATGAGCCTAAGTTGCTGAAATAAGCCTATTTAATAAGCCTAAGTTTCTGAACTAAGCCTATTTAAAAAGGTATATTTAATAAGTCTAAGTTGCTGAAATAAACCTATTTAAAAATGCTATTTAATAAGCCTAAGTTGCTGAAATAAGCCTATTTAATAAGGCTATTTAATAAGCATAAGTTGCTGAATAAGCCTATTTAATAAGCCTAAGTTGCTGAATAAACCTATTTAATAAGTCTAAGTTGCTGAAATGAGCCTATTTAATAAGGCTATTTAATAAGCCTAAGTTGCTGAATAAGCCTATTTAATAAGTCTAAGTTGCTGAAATAAGCCAATTTAATAAGCGTAAGTTGCTGAAATAAGGATATTTAATAAGTCTAAGTTGCTGAAATAAGCCTATTTAATAAGCCTAAGTTGCTGAAATAAGCCCATTTATTAAGCCTATTAAATAAGCCTAAGTTGCTGAAATAAGCCTATTTAATAAGCCTATTTAATAAGCCTATTTAATAGACCTATTTAATAAGTCTAAGTTGCTGAAATAAGCCTATTTAATAAGCCTATTTAATAGGCCTATTTAATAAGTCTAAGTTGCTGAAAGAAGCCTATTTAATAAGCCTAAGTTGCTGAATGAGCCTATTTAATAAGCCTATGTTGCTGAAATAAGCCTATTTAATAAGCCTAAGTTGCTGAATAAGCCTATTTAATATGCCTAAGTTGCTGAATAAACCTATTTAATAAGTCTAAGTTGCTGAAATAATCCTATTTAATAAGGCTATTTAATGAGCCTAAGTTGCTGAATAAGCCTATTTAATAAGTCTAAGTTGCTGAAATAAGGCTATTTAATAAGCCTACGTTGCTGAAATAAGGCTATTTAATAAGTTTAAGTTGCTGAAATAAGCCTATTTAATAAGCCTACATTGCTGAAATAAGCCTATTTAAAAAGGTATATTTAATAAGTCTAAGTTGCTGAAATAAACCTATTTAAAAATGCTATTTAATAAGCCTAAGTTGCTGAAATAAGCCTATTTAATAAGGCTATTTAATAAGCATAAGTTGCTGAAATAAGCTTATTTAATAAGCCTAAGTTGCTGAAATAAGGCTATTTAATAAGGCTATTTAATAAGTCTATTTAATAAGCCTATTTAATAAGTATTTAATGCGCCTATTTAATAAGCCTATTTATTGAGCCTATTTAATAAGCCTATTTATTGAGCCTATTTAATAAGCCTATTTAATAAGTCTATTTAATAAGCCTATTTAATAGGCCTATTTAATAAGTTTAAGTTGCTGAAATAAGCCTATTTAATAAGCCTATTTAATAGGCCTATTTAATAAGTTTACGTTGCTGAAATAAGCCTATTTAATAAGCCTAAGTTTCTGAATGAGCCTATTTAATAAGCCTAAGTTGCTGAAATAAGCCTATTAAATAAGCCTAAGTTGCTGAAAAAAACCTATTAAATAAGCCTAAGTTGCTGAATAAGCCTATTTAATAAGCCTAAGTTGCTGAAATAAGCCCATTTAATAAGCCTATTAAATAAGCCTAAGTTGCTGAAATAAGCCTATTTAATAAGCCTATTTAATAAGCCTATTTAATAGGCCTATTTAATAAGTCTAAGTTGCTGAAATAAGCCTATTTAATAAGCCTATTTAATAGGCCTATTTAATAAGTCTAAGTTGCTGAAATAAGCCTATTTAATAAGCCTAAGTTCCTGAATGAGCCTATTTAATAAGCCTATGTTGCTGAAATAAGCCTATTTAATAAGCCTAAGTTGCTGAATAAGCCTATTTAATAAGCCTAAGTTGCTGAATAAACCTATTTAATAAGTCTAAGTTGCTGAAATAAGCCTATTTAATAAGGCTATTTAATAAGCCTAAGTTGCTGAATAAGCCTATTTAATAAGTCTAAGTTGCTGAAATAAGGCTATTTAATAAGCCTACGTTGCTGAAATAAGGCTATTTAATAAGTTTAAGTTGCTGAAATAAGCCTATTTAATAAGCCTACATTGCTGAAATAAGCCTATTTAATAAGCCTATTTAATAGGCCTTTTTAATAAGTCTAAGTTGCTGAAAGAAGCCTATTTAATAAGCCTAAGTTGCTGAATGAGCCTATTTAATAAGCCTATGTTGCTGAAATAAGCCTATTTAATAAGCCTAAGTTGCTGAATAAGCCTATTTAATAAGCCTAAGTTGCTGAATAAACCTATTTAATAAGTCTAAGTTGCTGAAATAAGCCTCTTTAATAAGGCTCTTTAATAAGCCTAAGTTGCTGAATAAGCCTATTTAATAAGTCTAAGTTTCTGAAATAAGGCTATTTAATAAGCCTACGTTGCTGAAATAACGCTATTTAATAAGGTTAAGTTGCTGAAATAAGCCTATTTAATAAGCCTACATTGCTGAAATAAGCCTATTTAATAAGGCAATTTAATGAGCCTAAGTTGCTGAAATAAGCCTATTTAATAAGCCTAAGTTTCTGAACTAAGCCTATTTAAAAAGGTATATTTAATAAGTCTAAGTTGCTGAAATAAACCTATTTAAAAATGCTATTTAATAAGCCTAAGTTGCTGAAATAAGCCTATTTAATAAGGCTATTTAATAAGCATAAGTTGCTGAATAAGCCTATTTAATAAGCCTAAGTTGCTGAATAAACCTATTTAATAAGTCTAAGTTGCTGAAATGAGCCTATTTAATAAGGCTATTTAATAAGCCTAAGTTGCTGAATAAGCCTATTTAATAAGTCTAAGTTGCTGAAATAAGGCTATTTAATAAGCCTAAGTTGCTGAAATAAGGCTATTTAATAAGTTTAAGTTGCTGAAATAAGCCTATTTAATAAGCCTAAGTTGCTGAAATAAGCCGATTTAATAAGGCTATTTAATGAGCCTCAGTTGCTGAAATAAGCCTATTTAATAAGCCTAAGTTTCTGAACTAAGCCTATTTAAAAAGGTATATTTAATAAGTCTAAGTTGCTGAAATAAACCTATTTAAAAATGCTATTTAATATGCCTAAGTTGCTGAAATAAACCTGTTTAATAAGGCTATTTAATAAGCATAAGTTGCTGAAATAAGCTTATTTAATAAGCCTAAGTTGCTGAAATAAGCCTATTTAATAAGTCTATTTAATAAGCCTATTTAATAAGCCTATTTAATAAGCCTATTTATTGAGCCTATTTAATAAGCCTATTTAATAAGCCTATTTATTGAGCCTATTTAATAAGTCTATTTAATAAGCCTATTTAATAAGCCTATTTAATAAGCCTATTTATTGAGCCTATTTAATAAGCCTAATTAATAAGTATTTAATGAGCCTATTTAATAAGTCTATTTAATAAGCCTATTTAATAGGCCTATTTAATAAGTCTAAGTTGCAGAAATAAGCCTATTTAATAAGCCTATTTAATAGGCCTATTTAATAAGTCTAATTTGCTGAAATAAGCCTATTTAATAAGCCTAAGTTTCTGAATGAGCCTATTTAATAAGCCTAAGTTGCTGAAATAAGCCTATTTAATAAGCCTAAGTTGCTGAATAAGCCTATTTAATAAGCCTAAGTTTCTGAATGAGCCTATTTAATAAGCCTAAGTTGCTGAAATAAGCCTATTTAATAAGCCTAAGTTGCTGAATAAGCCTATTTAATAAGCCTAAGTTGCTGAATAAACCTATTTAATAAGTCTAAGTTGCTGAAATAAGCCTATTTAATAAGGCTATTTAATAAGCCTAAGTTGCTGAATAAGCCTATTTAATAAGCCTAAGTTGCTGAATAAACCTATTTAATAAGTCTAAGTTGCTGAAATAAGCCTATTTAATTAGGCTATTTAATAAGCCTAAGTTGCTGAATAAGCCTATTTAATAAGTCTAAGTTGCTGAAATAAGGCTATTTAATAAGCCTACGTTGCTGAAATAAGGCTATTTAATAAGTTTAAGTTGCTGAAATAAGCCTATTTAATAAGCCTACATTGCTGAAATAAGCCTATTTAATAAGCCTATTTAATAGGCCTATTTAATAAGTCTAAGTTGCTGAAAGAAGCCTATTTAATAAGCCTAAGTTGCTGAATGAGCCTATTTAATAAGCCTATGTTGCTGAAATAAGCCTATTTAATAAGCCTAAGTTGCTGAATAAGCCTATTTAATAAGCCTAAGTTGCTGAATAAACCTATTTAATAAGTCTAAGTTGCTGAAATAAGCCTATTTAATAAGGCTATTTAATAAGCCTAAGTTGCTGAATTAGCCTATTTAATAAGTCTAAGTTTCTGAAATAAGGCTATTTAATAAGCCTACGTTGCTGAAATAAGGCTATTTAATAAGGTTAAGTTGCTGAAATAAGCATATTTAATAAGCCTACATTGCTGAAATAAGCCTATTTAATAAGGCAATTTAATGAGCCTAAGTTGCTGAAATAAGCCTATTTAATAAGCCTAAGTTTCTGAACTAAGCCTATTTAAAAAGGTATATTTAATAAGTCTAAGTTGCTGAAATAAACCTATTTAAAAATGCTATTTAATAAGCCTAAGTTGCTGAAATAAGCCTATTTAATAAGGCTATTTAATAAGCATAAGTTGCTGAATAAGCCTATTTAATAAGCCTAAGTTGCTGAATAAACCTATTTAATAAGTCTAAGTTGCTGAAATGAGCCTATTTAATAAGGCTATTTAATAAGCCTAAGTTGCTGAATAAGCCTATTTAATAAGTCTAAGTTGCTGAAATAAGGCTATTTAATAAGCCTAAGTTGCTGAAATAAGGCTATTTAATAAGTTTAAGTTGCTGAAATAAGCCTATTTAATAAGCCTAAGTTGCTGAAATAAGCCTATTTAATAAGGCTATTTAATGAGCCTCAGTTGCTGAAATAAGCCTATTTAATAAGCCTAAGTTTCTGAACTAAGCCTATTTAAAAAGGTATATTTAATAAGTCTAAGTTGCTGAAATAAACCTATTTAAAAATGCTATTTAATATGCCTAAGTTGCTGAAATAAACCTGTTTAATAAGGCTATTTAATAAGCATAAGTTGCTGAAATAAGCTTATTTAATAAGCCTAAGTTGCTGAAATAAGCCTATTTAATAAGTCTATTTAATAAGCCTATTTAATAAGCCTATTTAATAAGCCTATTTATTGAGCCTATTTAATAAGCCTATTTAATAAGCCTATTTATTGAGCCTATTTAATAAGCGTATTTAATAAGCCTATTTATTGAGCCTATTTAATAAGTCTATTTAATAAGCCTATTTAATAAGCCTATTTAATAAGCCTATTTATTGAGCCTATTTAATAAGCCTAATTAATAAGTATTTAATGAGCCTATTTAATAAGTCTATTTAATAAGCCTATTTAATAGGCCTATTTAATAGGCCTATTTAATAAGTCTAATTTGCTGAAATAAGCCTATTTAATAAGCCTAAGTTTCTGAATGAGCCTATTTAATAAGCCTAAGTTGCAGAAATAAGCCTATTTAATAAGCCTATTTAATAGGCCTATTTAATAAGTCTAATTTGCTGAAATAAGCCTATTTAATAAGCCTAAGTTTCTGAATGAGCCTATTTAATAAGCCTAAGTTGCTGAAATAAGCCTATTTAATAAGCCTAAGTTGCTGAATAAGCCTATTTAATAAGCCTAAGTTGCTGAATAAACCTATTTAATAAGTCTAAGTTGCTGAAATAAGGCCATTTAATAAGCCTAAGTTGCTGAAATAAGCCTATTTAATAAGCCTAAGTTGCTGAAATAAGTATATTTAATAAGCATAAGTTGCTGAAATAAACCTATTTAATGAGTCTAAGTTGCTGAAATAAGGCTATTTAATAAGTCTAAGTTGCTGAAATAAGCATTTTTAATCAGCGTAAGTTGCTGAAATAAGTCTATTTAATAATCCCAAGTTGCTGAAATAAGCCTACTTAATTAGGCTATTTAATAAGCCTAAGTTGCTGAAATAAGCCAATTTAATAAGCGTAAGTTGCTGAAATAAGGATATTTAATAAGTCTAAGTTGCTGAAATAAGCCTATTTAATAAGCCTAAGTTGCTGAAATAAGCCCATTTAATAAGCCTATTAAATAAGCCTAAGTTGCTGAAATAAGCCTATTTAATAAGCCTATTTAATAAGCCTATTTAATAGACCTATTTAATAAGTCTAAGTTGCTGAAATAAGCCTATTTAATAAGCCTATTTAATAGGCCTATTTAATAAGTCTAAGTTGCTGAAAGAAGCCTATTTAATAAGCCTAAGTTGCTGAATGAGCCTATTTAATAAGCCTATGTTGCTGAAATAAGCCTATTTAATAAGCCTAAGTTGATGAAATAAGCCTATTTAATAAGCCTAAGTTGCTGAATAAACCTATTTAATAAGTCTAAGTTGCTGAAATAAGCCTATTTAATAAGGCTATTTAATGAGCCTAAGTTGCTGAATAAGCCTATTTAATAAGTCTAAGTTGCTGAAATAAGGCTATTTAATAAGCCTACGTTGCTGAAATAAGGCTATTTAATAAGTTTAAGTTGCTGAAATAAGCCTATTTAATAAGCCTACATTGCTGAAATAAGCCTATGTAATAAGGCTATTTAATGAGCCTAAGTTGCTGAAATAAGCCTATTTAATAAGCCTAAGTTTCTGAACTAAGCCTATTTAATAAGGCTATTTAATAAGCATAAGTTGCTGAAATAAGCTTATTTAATAAGCCTAAGTTGCTGAAATAAGCCTATTTAATAAGGCTATTTAATAAGTCTATTTAATAAGCCTATTTAATAAGTATTTAATGCGCCTATTTAATAAGCCTATTTATTGAGCCTATTTAATAAGCCTATTTATTGAGCCTATTTAATAAGCCTATTTATTGAGCCTATTTAATAAGCCTATTTATTGAGCCTATTTAATAAGCCTATTTAATAAGTCTATTTAATAAGCCTATTTAATAGGCCTATTTAATAAGTTTAAGTTGCTGAAATAAGCCTATTTAATAAGCCTATTTAATAGGCCTATTTAATAAGTCTACGTTGCTGAAATAAGCCTATTAAATAAGCCTAAGTTGCTGAAAAAAAACTATTAAATAAGCCTAAGTTGCTGAATAAGCCTATTTAATAAGCCTAAGTTGCTGAAATAAGCCCATTTAATAAGCCTATTTAATAAGCCTATTTAATAGGCCTATTTAATAAGTCTAAGTTGCTGAAATAAGCCTATTTAATAAGCCTATTTAATAGGCCTATTTAATAAGTCTAAGTTGCTGAAATAAGCCTATTTAAAAAGCCTAAGTTGCTGAATGAGCCTATTTAATAAGCCTATGTTGCTGAAATAAGCCTTTTTAATAAGCCTAAGTTGCTGAATAAGCCTATTTAATAAGCCTAAGTTGCTGAATAAACCTATTTAATAAGTCTAAGTTGCTGAAATAAGCCTATTTAATTAGGCTATTTAATAAGCCTAAGTTGCTGAATAAGCCTATTTAATAAGTCTAAGTTGCTGAAATAAGGCTATTTAATAAGCCTACGTTGCTGAAATAAGGCTATTTAATAAGTTTAAGTTGCTGAAATAAGCCTATTTAATAAGCCTACATTGCTGAAATAAGCCTATTTAATAAGCCTATTTAATAGGCCTATTTAATAAGTCTAAGTTGCTGAAAGAAGCCTATTTAATAAGCCTAAGTTGCTGAATGAGCCTATTTAATAAGCCTATGTTGCTGAAATAAGCCTATTTAATAAGCCTAAGTTGCTGAATAAGCCTATTTAATAAGCCTAAGTTGCTGAATAAACCTATTTAATAAGTCTAAGTTGCTGAAATAAGCCTATTTAATAAGGCTATTTAATGAGCCTAAGTTGCTGAATAAGCCTATTTAATAAGTATAAGTTGCTGAAATAAGGCTATTTAATAAGCCTACGTTGCTGAAATAAGGCTATTTAATAAGTTTAAGTTGCTGAAATAAGCCTATTTAATAAGCCTACATTGCTGAAATAAGCCTATTTAATAAGGCTATTTAATGAGCCTAAGTTGCTGAAATAAGCCTATTTAATAAGCCTAAGTTTCTGAACTAAGCCTATTTAAAAAGGTATATTTAATAAGTCTAAGTTGCTGAAATAAACCTATTTAATAAGCCTAAGTTGCTGAAATAAGCCTATTTAATAAGGCTATTTAATAAGCATAAGTTGCTGAAATAAGCTTATTTAATAAGCCTAAGTTGCTGAAATAAGCCTATTTAATAAGGCTATTTAATAAGTCTATTTAATAAGCCTATTTAATAAGTATTTAATGCGCCTATTTAATAAGCCTATTTATTGAGCCTATTTAATAAGCCTATTTATTGAGCCTATTTAATAAGCCTATTTATTGTGCCTATTTAATAAGCCTATTTATTGAGCCTATTTAATAAGCCTATTTAATAAGTCTATTTAATAAGCCTATTTAATAGGCCTATTTAATAAGTTTAAGTTGTTGAAATAAGCCTATTTAATAAGCCTATTTAATAGGCCTATTTAATAAGTCTACGTTGCTGAAATAAGCCTATTTAATAAGCCTAAGTTTCTGAATGAGCCTATTTAATAAGCCTAAGTTGCTGAAATAAGCCTATTAAATAAGCCTAAGTTGCTGAATAAAACCTATTAAATAAGCCTAAGTTGCTGAATAAGCCTATTTAATAAGCCTAAGTTGCTGAAATAAGCCCATTTAATAAGCCTATTAAATAAGCCTAAGTTGCTGAAATAAGCCTATTTAATAAGCCTATTTAATAAGCCTATTTAATAGGCCTATTTAATAAGTCTAAGTTGCTGAAATAAGCCTATTTAATACGCCTATTTAATAGGCCTATTTAATAAGTCTAAGTTGCTGAAATAAGCCTATTTAATAAGCCTATTTAATAGGCATATTTAATAAGTCTAAGTTGCTGAAATAAGCCTATTTAATAAGCCTAAGTTTCTGAATGAGCCTATTTAATAAGCCTAAGTTGCTGAAATAAGCCTATTTAATAAGCCTAAGTTGCTGAATAAGCCTATTTAATAAGCCTAAGTTGCTGAAATAAGCCTATTTAATAAGTTTAAGTTGCTGAAATAAGGCTATTTAATAAGCCTAAGTTGCTGAAATAAGCCTATTTAATAAGCCTAAGTTGCTGAAATAAAGCTATTTAATAAGTCTAAGTTGCTGAAATAAGCCTATTTAATAAGACTAAGTTGCTGAAATAAGTATATTTAATAAGCATAAGTTGCTGAAATAAACCTATTTAATGAGTCTAAGTTGCTGAAATAAGGCTATTTAATAAGTCTAAGTTGCTGAAATAAGCCTTTTTAATCAGCGTAAGTTGCTGAAATAAGTCTATTTAATAATCCCAAGTTGCTGAAATAAGCCTACTTAATTAGGCTATTTAATAAGCCTAAGTTGCTGAAATAAGCCTATTTAATAAGCGTAAGTTGCTGAAATAACGCTATTTAATAAGTCTAAGTTGCTGAAATAAGCCTATTTAATAAGCCTAAGTTGCTGAAATAAGCCCATTTAATAAGCCTATTTAATAAGCCTAAGTTGCTGAAATAAGCCTATTTAATAAGCCTATTTAATAAGCCTATTTAATAGGCCTATTTAATAAGTCTAAGTTGCTGAAATAAGCCTATTTAATACGCCTATTTAATAGGCCTATTTAATGAGTCTAAGTTGCTGAAATAAGCCTATTTAATAAGCCTAAGTTGCTGAATGAGCCTATTTAATTTGCCTAAGTTGCTGAAATAAGCCTATTTAATAAGCCTAAGTTGCTGAATAAGCCTATTTAATAAGTCTAAGTTGCTGAAATAAGCCTATTTAATAAGGCTATTTAATAAGCCTAAGTTGATGAATAAGCCTATTTAATAAGTCTAAGTTGCTGAAATAAGGCTATTTAATAAGCCTAAGTTGCTGAAATAAGGCTATTTAATAAGTTTAAGTTGCTGAAATAAGCCTATTTAATGAGCCTAAGTTGCTGAAATAAGCCTATTTAATAAGGCTATTTAATGAGCCTCAGTTGCTGAAATAAGCCTATTTAATAAGCCTAAGTTTCTGAACTAAGCCTATTTAAAAAGGTATATTTAATAAGTCTAAGTTGCTGAAATAAACCTATTTAAAAATGCTATTTAATAAGCCTAAGTTTCTGAAATAAACATGTTTAATAAGGCTATTTAATAAGCATAAGTTGCTGAAATAAGCTTATTTAATAAGCCTAAGTTGCTGAAATAAGCCTATTTAATAAGTCTATTTAATAAGCCTATTTAATAAGCCTATTTAATAAGCCTATTTATTGAGCCTATTTAATAAGCCTATTTAATAAGCCTATTTATTGAGCCTATTTAATAAGCCTATTTAATAAGCCTATTTATAGAGCCTATTTAATAAGTCTATTTAATAAGCCTATTTAATAAGCCTATTTAATAAGCCTATTTATTGAGCCTATTTAATAAGCCTAATTGATAAGTATTTAATGAGCCTATTTAATACGTCTATTTAATAAGCCTATTTAATAGGCCTATTCAATAAGTCTAAGTTGCAGAAATAAGCCTATTTAATAAGCCTATTTAATAGGCGTATTTAATAAGTCTAATTTGCTCAAATAAGCCTATTTAATAAGCCTAAGTTTCTGAATGAGCCTATTTAATAAGCCTAAGTTGTTGAAATAAGCCTATTTAATAAGCCTAAGTTGCTGAATAAGCCTATTTAATAAGCCTAAGTTGCTGAAATAAGCCTATTTAATAAGTTTAAGTTGCTGAAATAAGGCTATTTAATAAGCCTAAGTTGCTGAAATAAGCCTATTTAATAAGCCTAAGTTGCTGAAATAAAGCTATTTAATAAGTCTAAGTTGCTGAAATAAGCCTATTTAATAAGCCTAAGTTGCTGAAATAAGTATATTTAATAAGCATAAGTTGCTGAAATAAACCTATTTAATGAGTCTAAGTTGCTGAAATAAAGCTATTTAATAAGTCTAAGTTGCTGAAATAAGCATTTTTAATCAGCGTAAGTTGCTGAAATAAGTCTATTTAATAATCCCAAGTTGCTGAAATAAGCCTACTTAATTAGGCTATTTAATAAGCCTAAGTTGCTGAAATAAGCCAATTTAATAAGCGTAAGTTGCTGAAATAAGGATATTTAATAAGTCTAAGTTGCTGAAATAAGCCTATTTAATAAGCCTAAGTTGCTGAAATAAGCCCATTTATTAAGCCTATTAAATAAGCCTAAGTTGCTGAAATAAGCCTATTTAATAAGCCTATTTAATAAGCCTATTTAATAGACCTATTTAATAAGTCTAAGTTGCTGAAATAAGCCTATTTAATAAGCCTATTTAATAGGCCTATTTAATAAGTCTAAGTTGCTGAAAGAAGCCTATTTAATAAGCCTAAGTTGCTGAATGAGCCTATTTAATAAGCCTATGTTGCTGAAATAAGCCTATTTAATAAGCCTAAGTTGCTGAATAAGCCTATTTAATATGCCTAAGTTGCTGAATAAACCTATTTAATAAGTCTAAGTTGCTGAAATAAGCCTATTTAATTAGGCTATTTAATAAGCCTAAGTTGCTGAATAAGCCTATTTAATAAGTCTAAGTTGCTGAAATAAGGCTATTTAATAAGCCTACGTTGCTGAAATAAGGCTATTTAATAAGTTTAAGTTGCTGAAATAAGCCTATTTAATAAGCCTACATTGCTGAAATAAGCCTATTTAATAAGCCTATTTAATAGGCCTATTTAATAAGTCTAAGTTGCTGAAAGAAGCCTATTTAATAAGCCTAAGTTGCTGAATGAGCCTATTTAATAAGCCTATGTTGCTGAAATAAGCCTATTTAATAAGCCTAAGTTGCTGAATAAGCCTATTTAATAAGCCTAAGTTGCTGAATAAACCTATTTAATAAGTCTAAGTTGCTGAAATAAGCCTATTTAATAAGGCTATTTAATGAGCCTAAGTTGCTGAATAAGCCTATTTAATAAGTCTAAGTTGCTGAAATAAGGCTATTTAATAAGCCTACGTTGCTGAAATAAGGCTATTTAATAAGTTTAAGTTGCTGAAATAAGCCTATTTAATAAGCCTACATTGCTGAAATAAGCCTATTTAATAAGGCTATTTAATGAGCCTAAGTTGCTGAAATAAGCCTATTTAATAAGCCTAAGTTTCTGAACTAAGCCTATTTAAAAAGGTATATTTAATAAGTCTAAGTTGCTGAAATAAACCTATTTAATAAGCCTAAGTTGCTGAAATAAGCCTATTTAATAAGGCTATTTAATAAGCATAAGTTGCTGAAATAAGCTTATTTAATAAGCCTAAGTTGCTGAAATAAGCCTATTTAATAAGGCTATTTAATAAGTCTATTTAATAAGCCTATTTAATAAGTATTTAATGCGCCTATTTAATAAGCCTATTTATTGAGCCTATTTAATAAGCCTATTTATTGAGCCTATTTAATAAGCCTATTTATTGTGCCTATTTAATAAGCCTATTTATTGAGCCTATTTAATAAGCCTATTTAATAAGTCTATTTAATAAGCCTATTTAATAGGCCTATTTAATAAGTTTAAGTTGTTGAAATAAGCCTATTTAATAAGCCTATTTAATAGGCCTATTTAATAAGTCTACGTTGCTGAAATAAGCCTATTTAATAAGCCTAAGTTTCTGAATGAGCCTATTTAATAAGCCTAAGTTGCTGAAATAAGCCTATTAAATAAGCCTAAGTTGCTGAATAAAACCTATTAAATAAGCCTAAGTTGCTGAATAAGCCTATTTAATAAGCCTAAGTTGCTGAAATAAGCCCATTTAATAAGCCTATTAAATAAGCCTAAGTTGCTGAAATAAGCCTATTTAATAAGCCTATTTAATAAGCCTATTTAATAGGCCTATTTAATAAGTCTAAGTTGCTGAAATAAGCCTATTTAATACGCCTATTTAATAGGCCTATTTAATAAGTCTAAGTTGCTGAAATAAGCCTATTTAATAAGCCTATTTAATAGGCATATTTAATAAGTCTAAGTTGCTGAAATAAGCCTATTTAATAAGCCTAAGTTTCTGAATGAGCCTATTTAATAAGCCTAAGTTGCTGAAATAAGCCTATTTAATAAGCCTAAGTTGCTGAATAAGCCTATTTAATAAGCCTAAGTTGCTGAAATAAGCCTATTTAATAAGTTTAAGTTGCTGAAATAAGGCTATTTAATAAGCCTAAGTTGCTGAAATAAGCCTATTTAATAAGCCTAAGTTGCTGAAATAAAGCTATTTAATAAGTCTAAGTTGCTGAAATAAGCCTATTTAATAAGACTAAGTTGCTGAAATAAGTATATTTAATAAGCATAAGTTGCTGAAATAAACCTATTTAATGAGTCTAAGTTGCTGAAATAAGGCTATTTAATAAGTCTAAGTTGCTGAAATAAGCCTTTTTAATCAGCGTAAGTTGCTGAAATAAGTCTATTTAATAATCCCAAGTTGCTGAAATAAGCCTACTTAATTAGGCTATTTAATAAGCCTAAGTTGCTGAAATAAGCCCATTTAATAAGCGTAAGTTGCTGAAATAACGCTATTTAATAAGTCTAAGTTGCTGAAATAAGCCTATTTAATAAGCCTAAGTTGCTGAAATAAGCCCATTTAATAAGCCTATTTAATAAGCCTAAGTTGCTGAAATAAGCCTATTTAATAAGCCTATTTAATAAGCCTATTTAATAGGCCTATTTAATAAGTCTAAGTTGCTGAAATAAGCCTATTTAATACGCCTATTTAATAGGCCTATTTAATGAGTCTAAGTTGCTGAAATAAGCCTATTTAATAAGCCTAAGTTGCTGAATGAGCCTATTTAATTTGCCTAAGTTGCTGAAATAAGCCTATTTAATAAGCCTAAGTTGCTGAATAAGCCTATTTAATAAGTCTAAGTTGCTGAAATAAGCCTATTTAATAAGTCTAAGTTGCTGAAATAAGGCTATTTAATAAGCCTAAGTTGCTGAAATAAGGCTATTTAATAAGTTTAAGTTGCTGAAATAAGCCTATTTAATGAGCCTAAGTTGCTGAAATAAGCCTATTTAATAAGGCTATTTAATGAGCCTCAGTTGCTGAAATAAGCCTATTTAATAAGCCTAAGTTTCTGAACTAAGCCTATTTAAAAAGGTATATTTAATAAGTCTAAGTTGCTGAAATAAACCTATTTAAAAATGCTATTTAATAAGCCTAAGTTTCTGAAATAAACATGTTTAATAAGGCTATTTAATAAGCATAAGTTGCTGAAATAAGCTTATTTAATAAGCCTAAGTTGCTGAAATAAGCCTATTTAATAAGTCTATTTAATAAGCCTATTTAATAAGCCTATTTAATAAGCCTATTTATTGAGCCTATTTAATAAGCCTATTTAATAAGCCTATTTATTGAGCCTATTTAATAAGCCTATTTAATAAGCCTATTTATAGAGCCTATTTAATAAGTCTATTTAATAAGCCTATTTAATAAGCCTATTTAATAAGCCTATTTATTGAGCCTATTTAATAAGCCTAATTGATAAGTATTTAATGAGCCTATTTAATACGTCTATTTAATAAGCCTATTTAATAGGCCTATTCAATAAGTCTAAGTTGCAGAAATAAGCCTATTTAATAAGCCTATTTAATAGGCGTATTTAATAAGTCTAATTTGCTCAAATAAGCCTATTTAATAAGCCTAAGTTTCTGAATGAGCCTATTTAATAAGCCTAAGTTGTTGAAATAAGCCTATTTAATAAGCCTAAGTTGCTGAATAAGCCTATTTAATAAGCCTAAGTTGCTGAAATAAGCCTATTTAATAAGTTTAAGTTGCTGAAATAAGGCTATTTAATAAGCCTAAGTTGCTGAAATAAGCCTATTTAATAACCCTAAGTTGCTGAAATAAAGCTATTTAATAAGTCTAAGTTGCTGAAATAAGCCTATTTAATAAGCCTAAGTTGCTGAAATAAGTATATTTAATAAGCATAAGTTGCTGAAATAAACCTATTTAATGAGTCTAAGTTGCTGAAATAAAGCTATTTAATAAGTCTAAGTTGCTGAAATAAGCATTTTTAATCAGCGTAAGTTGCTGAAATAAGTCTATTTAATAATCCCAAGTTGCTGAAATAAGCCTACTTAATTAGGCTATTTAATAAGCCTAAGTTGCTGAAATAAGCCAATTTAATAAGCGTAAGTTGCTGAAATAAGGATATTTAATAAGTCTAAGTTGCTGAAATAAGCCTATTTAATAAGCCTAAGTTGCTGAAATAAGCCCATTTATTAAGCCTATTAAATAAGCCTAAGTTGCTGAAATAAGCCTATTTAATAAGCCTATTTAATAAGCCTATTTAATAGACCTATTTAATAAGTCTAAGTTGCTGAAATAAGCCTATTTAATAAGCCTATTTAATAGGCCTATTTAATAAGTCTAAGTTGCTGAAAGAAGCCTATTTAATAAGCCTAAGTTGCTGAATGAGCCTATTTAATAAGCCTATGTTGCTGAAATAAGCCTATTTAATAAGCCTAAGTTGCTGAATAAGCCTATTTAATATGCCTAAGTTGCTGAATAAACCTATTTAATAAGTCTAAGTTGCTGAAATAATCCTATTTATTAAGGCTATTTAATGAGCCTAAGTTGCTGAATAAGCCTATTTAATAAGTCTAAGTTGCTGAAATAAGGCTATTTAATAAGCCTACGTTGCTGAAATAAGGCTATTTAATAAGTTTAAGTTGCTGAAATAAGCCTATTTAATAAGCCTACATTGCTGAAATAAGCCTATTTAAAAAGGTATATTTAATAAGTCTAAGTTGCTGAAATAAACCTATTTAAAAATGCTATTTAATAAGCCTAAGTTGCTGAAATAAGCCTATTTAATAAGGCTATTTAATAAGCATAAGTTGCTGAAATAAGCTTATTTAATAAGCCTAAGTTGCTGAAATAAGGCTATTTAATAAGGCTATTTAATAAGTCTATTTAATAAGCCTATTTAATAAGTATTTAATGCGCCTATTTAATAAGCCTATTTATTGAGCCTATTTAATAAGCCTATTTATTGAGCCTATTTAATAAGCCTATTTAATAAGTCTATTTAATAAGCCTATTTAATAGGCCTATTTAATAAGTTTAAGTTGCTGAAATAAGCCTATTTAATAAGCCTATTTAATAGGCCTATTTAATAAGTTTACGTTGCTGAAATAAGCCTATTTAATAAGCCTAAGTTTCTGAATGAGCCTATTTAATAAGCCTAAGTTGCTGAAATAAGCCTATTAAATAAGCCTAAGTTGCTGAAAAAAACCTATTAAATAAGCCTAAGTTGCTGAATAAGCCTATTTAATAAGCCTAAGTTGCTGAAATAAGCCCATTTAATAAGCCTATTAAATAAGCCTAAGTTGCTGAAATAAGCCTATTTAATAAGCCTATTTAATAAGCCTATTTAATAGGCCTATTTAATAAGTCTAAGTTGCTGAAATAAGCCTATTTAATAAGCCTATTTAATAGGCCTATTTAATAAGTCTAAGTTGCTGAAATAAGCCTATTTAATAAGCCTAAGTTCCTGAATGAGCCTATTTAATAAGCCTATGTTGCTGAAATAAGCCTATTTAATAAGCCTAAGTTGCTGAATAAGCCTATTTAATAAGCCTAAGTTGCTGAATAAACCTATTTAATAAGTCTAAGTTGCTGAAATAAGCCTATTTAATAAGGCTATTTAATAAGCCTAAGTTGCTGAATAAGCCTATTTAATAAGTCTAAGTTGCTGAAATAAGGCTATTTAATAAGCCTACGTTGCTGAAATAAGGCTATTTAATAAGTTTAAGTTGCTGAAATAAGCCTATTTAATAAGCCTACATTGCTGAAATAAGCCTATTTAATAAGGCAATTTAATGAGCCTAAGTTGCTGAAATAAGCCTATTTAATAAGCCTAAGTTTCTGAACTAAGCCTATTTAAAAAGGTATATTTAATAAGTCTAAGTTGCTGAAATAAACCTATTTAAAAATGCTATTTAATAAGCCTAAGTTGCTGAAATAAGCCTATTTAATAAGGCTATTTAATAAGCATAAGTTGCTGAATAAGCCTATTTAATAAGCCTAAGTTGCTGAATAAACCTATTTAATAAGTCTAAGTTGCTGAAATGAGCCTATTTAATAAGGCTATTTAATAAGCCTAAGTTGCTGAATAAGCCTATTTAATAAGTCTAAGTTGCTGAAATAAGCCAATTTAATAAGCGTAAGTTGATGAAATAAGGATATTTAATAATTCTAAGTTGCTGAAATAAGCCTATTTAATAAGCCTAAGTTGCTTAAATAAGCCCATTTATTAAGCCTATTAAATAAGCCTAAGTTGCTGAAATAAGCCTATTTAATAAGCCTATTTAATAAGCCTATTTAATAGACCTATTTAATAAGTCTAAGTTGCTGAAATAAGCCTATTTAATAAGCCTATTTAATAGGCCTATTTAATAAGTCTAAGTTGCTGAAAGAAGCCTATTTAATAAGCCTAAGTTGCTGAATGAGCCTATTTAATAAGCCTATGTTGCTGAAATAAGCCTATTTAATAAGCCTAAGTTGCTGAATAAGCCTATTTAATATGCCTAAGTTGCTGAATAAACCTATTTAATAAGTCTAAGTTGCTGAAATAATCCTATTTAATAAGGCTATTTAATGAGCCTAAGTTGCTGAATAAGCCTATTTAATAAGTCTAAGTTGCTGAAATAAGGCTATTTAATAAGCCTACGTTGCTGAAATAAGGCTATTTAATAAGTTTAAGTTGCTGAAATAAGCCTATTTAATAAGCCTACATTGCTGAAATAAGCCTATTTAAAAAGGTATATTTAATAAGTCTAAGTTGCTGAAATAAACCTATTTAAAAATGCTATTTAATAAGCCTAAGTTGCTGAAATAAGCCTATTTAATAAGGCTATTTAATAAGCATAAGTTGCTGAAATAAGCTTATTTAATAAGCCTAAGTTGCTGAAATAAGGCTATTTAATAAGGCTATTTAATAAGTCTATTTAATAAGCCTATTTAATAAGTATTTAATGCGCCTATTTAATAAGCCTATTTATTGAGCCTATTTAATAAGCCTATTTATTGAGCCTATTTAATAAGCCTATTTAATAAGTCTATTTAATAAGCCTATTTAATAGGCCTATTTAATAAGTTTAAGTTGCTGAAATAAGCCTATTTAATAAGCCTATTTAATAGGCCTATTTAATAAGTTTACGTTGCTGAAATAAGCCTATTTAATAAGCCTAAGTTTCTGAATGAGCCTATTTAATAAGCCTAAGTTGCTGAAATAAGCCTATTAAATAAGCCTAAGTTGCTGAAAAAAACCTATTAAATAAGCCTAAGTTGCTGAATAAGCCTATTTAATAAGCCTAAGTTGCTGAAATAAGCCCATTTAATAAGCCTATTAAATAAGCCTAAGTTGCTGAAATAAGCCTATTTAATAAGCCTATTTAATAAGCCTATTTAATAGGCCTATTTAATAAGTCTAAGTTGCTGAAATAAGCCTATTTAATAAGCCTATTTAATAAGCCTATTTAATAGGCCTATTTAATAAGTCTAAGTTGCTGAAATAAGCCTATTTAATAAGCCTATTTAATAGGCCTATTTAATAAGTCTAAGTTGCTGAAATAAGCCTATTTAATAAGCCTAAGTTCCTGAATGAGCCTATTTAATAAGCCTATGTTGCTGAAATAAGCCTATTTAATAAGCCTAAGTTGCTGAATAAGCCTATTTAATAAGCCTAAGTTGCTGAATAAACCTATTTAATAAGTCTAAGTTGCTGAAATAAGCCTATTTAATAAGGCTATTTAATAAGCCTAAGTTGCTGAATAAGCCTATTTAATAAGTCTAAGTTGCTGAAATAAGGCTATTTAATAAGCCTACGTTGCTGAAATAAGGCTATTTAATAAGTTTAAGTTGCTGAAATAAGCCTATTTAATAAGCCTACATTGCTGAAATAAGCCTATTTAATAAGGCAATTTAATGAGCCTAAGTTGCTGAAATAAGCCTATTTAATAAGCCTAAGTTTCTGAACTAAGCCTATTTAAAAAGGTATATTTAATAAGTCTAAGTTGCTGAAATAAACCTATTTAAAAATGCTATTTAATAAGCCTAAGTTGCTGAAATAAGCCTATTTAATAAGGCTATTTAATAAGCATAAGTTGCTGAATAAGCCTATTTAATAAGCCTAAGTTGCTGAATAAACCTATTTAATAAGTCTAAGTTGCTGAAATGAGCCTATTTAATAAGGCTATTTAATAAGCCTAAGTTGCTGAATAAGCCTATTTAATAAGTCTAAGTTGCTGAAATAAGCCAATTTAATAAGCGTAAGTTGCTGAAATAAGGATATTTAATAAGTCTAAGTTGCTGAAATAAGCCTATTTAATAAGCCTAAGTTGCTGAAATAAGCCCATTTATTAAGCCTATTAAATAAGCCTAAGTTGCTGAAATAAGCCTATTTAATAAGCCTATTTAATAAGCCTATTTAATAGACCTATTTAATAAGTCTAAGTTGCTGAAATAAGCCTATTTAATAAGCCTATTTAATAGGCCTATTTAATAAGTCTAAGTTGCTGAAAGAAGCCTATTTAATAAGCCTAAGTTGCTGAATGAGCCTATTTAATAAGCCTATGTTGCTGAAATAAGCCTATTTAATAAGCCTAAGTTGCTGAATAAGCCTATTTAATATGCCTAAGTTGCTGAATAAACCTATTTAATAAGTCTAAGTTGCTGAAATAATCCTATTTAATAAGGCTATTTAATGAGCCTAAGTTGCTGAATAAGCCTATTTAATAAGTCTAAGTTGCTGAAATAAGGCTATTTAATAAGCCTACGTTGCTGAAATAAGGCTATTTAATAAGTTTAAGTTGCTGAAATAAGCCTATTTAATAAGCCTACATTGCTGAAATAAGCCTATTTAAAAAGGTATATTTAATAAGTCTAAGTTGCTGAAATAAACCTATTTAAAAATGCTATTTAATAAGCCTAAGTTGCTGAAATAAGCCTATTTAATAAGGCTATTTAATAAGCATAAGTTGCTGAAATAAGCTTATTTAATAAGACTAAGTTGCTGAAATAAGGCTATTTAATAAGGCTATTTAATAAGTCTATTTAATAAGCCTATTTAATAAGTATTTAATGCGCCTATTTAATAAGCCTATTTATTGAGCCTATTTAATAAGCCTATTTATTGAGCCTATTTAATAAGCCTATTTAATAAGTCTATTTAATAAGCCTATTTAATAGGCCTATTTAATAAGTTTAAGTTGCTGAAATAAGCCTATTTAATAAGCCTATTTAATAGGCCTATTTAATAAGTTTACGTTGCTGAAATAAGCCTATTTAATAAGCCTAAGTTTCTGAATGAGCCTATTTAATAAGCCTAAGTTGCTGAAATAAGCCTATTAAATAAGCCTAAGTTGCTGAAAAAAACCTATTAAATAAGCCTAAGTTGCTGAATAAGCCTATTTAATAAGCCTAAGTTGCTGAAATAAGCCCATTTAATAAGCCTATTAAATAAGCCTAAGTTGCTGAAATAAGCCTATTTAATAAGCCTATTTAATAAGCCTATTTAATAGGCCTATTTAATAAGTCTAAGTTGCTGAAATAAGCCTATTTAATAAGCCTATTTAATAGGCCTATTTAATAAGTCTAAGTTGCTGAAATAAGCCTATTTAATAAGCCTAAGTTCCTGAATGAGCCTATTTAATAAGCCTATGTTGCTGAAATAAGCCTATTTAATAAGCCTAAGTTGCTGAATAAGCCTATTTAATAAGCCTAAGTTGCTGAATAAACCTATTTAATAAGTCTAAGTTGCTGAAATAAGCCTATTTAATAAGGCTATTTAATAAGCCTAAGTTGCTGAATAAGCCTATTTAATAAGTCTAAGTTGCTGAAATAAGGCTATTTAATAAGCCTACGTTGCTGAAATAAGGCTATTTAATAAGTTTAAGTTGCTGAAATAAGCCTATTTAATAAGCCTACATTGCTGAAATAAGCCTATTTAATAAGGCAATTTAATGAGCCTAAGTTGCTGAAATAAGCCTATTTAATAAGCCTAAGTTTCTGAACTATGCCTATTTAAAAAGGTATATTTAATAAGTCTAAGTTGCTGAAATAAACCTATTTAAAAATGCTATTTAATAAGCCTAAGTTGCTGAAATAAGCCTATTTAATAAGGCTATTTAATAAGCATAAGTTGCTGAATAAGCCTATTTAATAAGCCTAAGTTGCTGAATAAACCTATTTAATAAGTCTAAGTTGCTGAAATGAGCCTATTTAATAAGGCTATTTAATAAGCCTAAGTTGCTGAATAAGCCTATTTAATAAGTCTAAGTTGCTGAAATAAGGCTATTTAATAAGCCTAAGTTGCTGAAATAAGGCTATTTAATAAGTTGCTGAAATAAGCCTATTTAATAAGCCTAAGTTGCTGAAATAAGCCTATTTAATAAGGTTATTTAATGAGCCTCAGTTGCTGAAATAAGCCTATTTAATAAGCCTAAGTTTCTGAACTAAGCCTATTTAAAAAGGTATATTTAATAAGTCTAAGTTGCTGAAATAAACCTATTTAAAAATGCTATTTAATATGCCTAAGTTGCTGAAATAAACCTGTTTAATAAGGCTATTTAATAAGCATAAGTTGCTGAAATAAGCTTATTTAATAAGCCTAAGTTGCTGAAATAAGCCTATTTAATAAGTCTATTTAATAAGCCTATTTAATAAGCCTATTTAATAAGCCTATTTATTGAGCCTATTTAATAAGCCTATTTAATAAGCCTATTTATTGAGCCTATTTAATAAGCCTATTTAATAAGCCTATTTATTGAGCCTATTTAATAAGTCTATTTAATAAGCCTATTTAATAAGCCTATTTAATAAGCCTATTTATTGAGCCTATTTAATAAGCCTAATTAATAAGTATTTAATGAGCCTATTTAATAAGTCTATTTAATAAGCCTATTTAATAGGCCTATTTAATAAGTCTAAGTTGCAGAAATAAGCCTATTTAATAAGCCTATTTAATAGGCCTATTTAATAAGTCTAATTTGCTGAAATAAGCCTATTTAATAAGCCTAAGTTTCTGAATGAGCCTATTTAATAAGCCTAAGTTGCTGAAATAAGCCTATTTAATAAGCCTAAGTTGCTGAATAAGCCTATTTAATAAGCCTAAGTTGCTGAAATAAGCCTATTTAATAAGTTTAAGTTGCTGAAATAAGGCTATTTAATAAGCCTAAGTTGCTGAAATAAGCCTATTTAATAAGCCTAAGTTGCTGAAATAAAGCTATTTAATAAGTCTAAGTTGCTGAAATAAGCCTATTTAATAAGCCTAAGTTGCTGAAATAAGTATATTTAATAAGCATAAGTTGCTGAAATAAACCTATTTAATGAGTCTAAGTTGCTGAAATAAGGCTATTTAATAAGTCTAAGTTGCTGAAATAAGCATTTTTAATGAGCGTAAGTTGCTGAAATAAGTCTATTTAATAATCCCAAGTTGCTGAAATAAGCCTACTTAATTAGGCTATTTAATAAGCCTAAGTTGCTGAAATAAGCCAATTTAATAAGCGTAAGTTGCTGAAATAAGGATATTTAATAAGTCTAAGTTGCTGAAATAAGCCTATTTAATAAGCCTAAGTTGCTGAAATAAGCCCATTTAATAAGCCTATTAAATAAGCCTAAGTTGCTGAAATAAGCCTATTTAATAAGCCTATTTAATAAGCCTATTTAATAGACCTATTTAATAAGTCTAAGTTGCTGAAATAAGCCTATTTAATAAGCCTATTTAATAGGCCTATTTAATAAGTCTAAGTTGCTGAAAGAAGCCTATTTAATAAGCCTAAGTTGCTGAATGAGCCTATTTAATAAGCCTATGTTGCTGAAATAAGCCTATTTAATAGGCCTAAGTTGCTGAATAAGCCTATTTAATAAGCCTAAGTTGCTGAATAAACCTATTTAATAAGTCTAAGTTGCTGAAATAAGCCTATTTAATAAGGCTATTTAATGAGCCTAAGTTGCTGAATAAGCCTATTTAATAAGTCTAAGTTGCTGAAATAAGGCTATTTAATAAGCCTACATTGCTGAAATAAGGCTATTTAATAAGTTTAAGTTGCTGAAATAAGCCTATTTAATAAGCCTAAGTTTCTGAACTAAGCCTATTTAAAAAGGTATATTTAATAAGTCTAAGTTGCTGAAATAAACCTATTTAAAAATGCTATTTAATAAGCCTAAGTTGCTGAAATAAGCCTATTTAATAAGGCTATTTAATAAGCATAAGTTGCTGAAATAAGCTTATTTAATAAGCCTAAGTTGCTGAAATAAGCCTATTTAATAAGGCTATTTAATAATTCTATTTAATAAGCCTATTTAATAAGTATTTAATGCGCCTATTTAATAAGCCTATTTATTGAGCCTATTTAATAAGCCTATTTATTGAGCCTATTTAATAAGCCTATTTATTGAGCCTATTTAATAAGCCTATTTATTGAGCCTATTTAATAAGCCTATTTAATAAGTCTATTTAATAAGCCTATTTAATAGGCCTATTTAATAAGCTTAAGTTGCTGAAATAAGCCTATTTAATAAGCCTAAGTTTCTGAATGAGCCTATTTAATAAGCCTAAGTTGCTGAAATAAGCCTATTAAATAAGCCTAAGTTGCTGAAAAAAAACTATTAAATAAGCCTAAGTTGCTGAATAAGCCTATTTAATAAGCCTAAGTTGCTGAAATAAGCCCATTTAATAAGCCTATTAAATAAGCCTAAGTTGCTGAAATAAGCCTATTTAATAAGCCTATTTAATAAGCCTATTTAATAGGCCTATTTAATAAGTCTAAGTTGCTGAAATAAGCCTATTTAATAAGCCTATTTAATAGGCCTATTTAATAAGTCTAAGTTGCTGAAATAAGCCTATTTAATAAGCCTAAGTTGCTGAATGAGCCTATTTAATAAGCCTATGTTGCTGAAATAAGCCTATTTAATAAGCCTAAGTTGCTGAATAAGCCTATTTAATAAGCCTAAGTTGCTGAATAAACCTATTTAATAAGTCTAAGTTGCTGAAATAAGCCTATTTAATTAGGCTATTTAATAAGCCTAAGTTGCTGAATAAGCCTATTTAATAAGTCTAAGTTGCTGAAATAAGGCTATTTAATAAGCCTACGTTGCTGAAATAAGGCTATTTAATAAGTTTAAGTTGCTGAAATAAGCCTATTTAATAAGCCTACATTGCTGAAATAAGCCTATTTAATAAGCCTATTTAATAGGCCTTTTTAATAAGTCTAAGTTGCTGAAAGAAGCCTATTTAATAAGCCTAAGTTGCTGAATGAGCCTATTTAGTAAGCCTATGTTGCTGAAATAAGCCTATTTAATAAGCCTAAGTTGCTGAATAAGCCTATTTAATAAGCCTAAGTTGCTGAATAAACCTATTTAATAAGTCTAAGTTGCTGAAATAAGCCTATTTAATAAGGCTCTTTAATAAGCCTAAGTTGCTGAATAAGCCTATTTAATAAGTCTAAGTTTCTGAAATAAGGCTATTTAATAAGCCTACGTTGCTGAAATAAGGCTATTTAATAAGGTTAAGTTGCTGAAATAAGCCTATTTAATAAGCCTACATTGCTGAAATAAGCCTATTTAATAAGGCAATTTAATGAGCCTAAGTTGCTGAAATAAGCCTATTTAATAAGCCTAAGTTTCTGAACTAAGCCTATTTAAAAAGGTATATTTAATAAGTCTAAGTTGCTGAAATAAACCTATTTAAAAATGCTATTTAATAAGCCTAAGTTGCTGAAATAAGCCTATTTAATAAGGCTATTTAATAAGCATAAGTTGCTGAATAAGCCTATTTAATAAGCCTAAGTTGCTGAATAAACCTATTTAATAAGTCTAAGTTGCTGAAATGAGCCTATTTAATAAGGCTATTTAATAAGCCTAAGTTGCTGAATTAGCCTATTTAATAAGTCTAAGTTGCTGAAATAAGGCTATTTAATAAGCCTAAGTTGCTGCAATAAGGCTATTTAATAAGTTTAAGTTGCTGAAATAAGCCTATTTAATAAGCCTAAGTTGCTGAAATAAGCCTATTTAATAAGGCTATTTAATGAGCCTCAGTTGCTGAAATAAGCCTATTTAATAAGCCTAAGTTTCTGAACTAAGCCTATTTAAAAAGGTATATTTAATAAGTCTAAGTTGCTGAAATAAACCTATTTAAAAATGCTATTTAATATGCCTAAGTTGCTGAAATAAACCTGTTTAATAAGGCTATTTAATAAGCATAAGTTGCTGAAATAAGCTTATTTAATAAGCCTAAGTTGCTGAAATAAGCCTATTTAATAAGTCTATTTAATAAGCCTATTTAATAAGCCTATTTAATAAGCCTATTTATTGAGCCTATTTAATAAGCCTATTTAATAAGCCTATTTATTGAGCCTATTTAATAAGCCTATTTAATAAGCCTATTTATTGAGCCTATTTAATAAGTCTATTTAATAAGCCTATTTAATAAGCCTATTTAATAAGCCTATTTATTGAGCCTATTTAATAAGCCTAATTAATAAGTATTTAATGAGCCTATTTAATAAGTCTATTTAATAAGCCTATTTAATAGGCCTATTTAATAAGTCTAAGTTGCAGAAATAAGCCTATTTAATAGGCCTATTTAATAAGTCTAATTTGCTGAAATAAGCCTATTTAATAAGCCTAAGTTTCTGAATGAGCCTATTTAATAAGCCTACGTTGCTGAAATAAGCCTATTTAATAAGCCTAAGTTGCTGAATAAGCCTATTTAATAAGCCTAAGTTGCTGAATAAACCTATTTAATAAGTCTAAGTTGCTGAAATAAGCCTATTTAATAAGGCTATTTAATAAGCCTAAGTTGCTGAATAAGCCTATTTAATAAGCCTAAGTTGCTGAATAAACCTATTTAATAAGTCTAAGTTGCTGAAATAAGCCTATTTAATTAGGCTATTTAATAAGCCTAAGTTGCTGAATAAGCCTATTTAATAAGTCTAAGTTGCTGAAATAAGGCTATTTAATAAGCCTACGTTGCTGAAATAAGGCTATTTAATAAGTTTAAGTTGCTGAAATAAGCCTATTTAATAAGCCTACATTGCTGAAATAAGCCTATTTAATAAGCCTATTTAATAGGCCTATTTAATAAGTCTAAGTTGCTGAAAGAAGCCTATTTAATAAGCCTAAGTTGCTGAATGAGCCTATTTAATAAGCCTATGTTGCTGAAATAAGCCTATTTAATAAGCCTAAGTTGCTGAATAAGCCTATTTAATAAGCCTAAGTTGCTGAATAAACCTATTTAATAAGTCTAAGTTGCTGAAATAAGCCTATTTAATAAGGCTATTTAATAAGCCTAAGTTGCTGAATAAGCCTATTTAATAAGTCTAAGTTTCTGAAATAAGGCTATTTAATAAGCCTACGTTGCTGAAATAAGGCTATTTAATAAGGTTAAGTTGCTGAAATAAGCCTATTTAATAAGCCTACATTGCTGAAATAAGCCTATTTAATAAGGCAATTTAATGAGCCTAAGTTGCTGAAATAAGCCTATTTAATAAGCCTAAGTTTCTGAACTAAGCCTATTTAAAAAGGTATATTTAATAAGTCTAAGTTGCTGAAATAAACCTATTTAAAAATGCTATTTAATAAGCCTAAGTTGCTGAAATAAGCCTATTTAATAAGGCTATTTAATAAGCATAAGTTGCTGAATAAGCCTATTTAATAAGCCTAAGTTGCTGAATAAACCTATTTAATAAGTCTAAGTTGCTGAAATGAGCCTATTTAATAAGGCTATTTAATAAGCCTAAGTTGCTGAATAAGCCTATTTAATAAGTCTAAGTTGCTGAAATAAGGCTATTTAATAAGCCTAAGTTGCTGAAATAAGGCTATTTAATAAGTTTAAGTTGCTGAAATAAGCCTATTTAATAAGCCTAAGTTGCTGAAATAAGCCTATTTAATAAGGCTATTTAATGAGCCTCAGTTGCTGAAATAAGCCTATTTAATAAGCCTAAGTTTCTGAACTAAGCCTATTTAAAAAGGTATATTTAATAAGTCTAAGTTGCTGAAATAAACCTATTTAAAAATGCTATTTAATATGCCTAAGTTGCTGAAATAAACCTGTTTAATAAGGCTATTTAATAAGCATAAGTTGCTGAAATAAGCTTATTTAATAAGCCTAAGTTGCTGAAATAAGCCTATTTAATAAGTCTATTTAATAAGCCTATTTAATAAGCCTATTTAATAAGCCTATTTATTGAGCCTATTTAATAAGCCTATTTAATAAGCCTATTTATTGAGCCTATTTAATAAGCGTATTTAATAAGCCTATTTATTGAGCCTATTTAATAAGTCTATTTAATAAGCCTATTTAATAAGCCTATTTAATAAGCCTATTTATTGAGCCTATTTAATAAGCCTAATTAATAAGTATTTAATGAGCCTATTTAATAAGTCTATTTAATAAGCCTATTTAATAAGCCTATTTAATAGGCCTATTTAATAAGTCTAAGTTGCAGAAATAAGCCTATTTAATAAGCCTATTTAATAGGCCTATTTAATAAGTCTAATTTGCTGAAATAAGCCTATTTAATAAGCCTAAGTTTCTGAATGAGCCTATTTAATAAGCCTACGTTGCTGAAATAAGCCTATTTAATAAGCCTAAGTTGCTGAATAAGCCTATTTAATAAGCCTAAGTTGCTGAATAAACCTATTTAATAAGTCTAAGTTGCTGAAATAAGCCTATTTAATAAGGCTATTTAATAAGCCTAAGTTGCTGAATAAGCCTATTTAATAAGCCTAAGTTGCTGAATAAACCTATTTAATAAGTCTAAGTTGCTGAAATAAGCCTATTTAATTAGGCTATTTAATAAGCCTAAGTTGCTGAATAAGCCTATTTAATAAGTCTAAGTTGCTGAAATAAGGCTATTTAATAAGCCTACGTTGCTGAAATAAGGCTATTTAATAAGTTTAAGTTGCTGAAATAAGCCTATTTAATAAGCCTACATTGCTGAAATAAGCCTATTTAATAAGCCTATTTAATAGGCCTATTTAATAAGTCTAAGTTGCTGAAAGAAGCCTATTTAATAAGCCTAAGTTGCTGAATGAGCCTATTTAATAAGCCTATGTTGCTGAAATAAGCCTATTTAATAAGCCTAAGTTGCTGAATAAGCCTATTTAATAAGCCTAAGTTGCTGAATAAACCTATTTAATAAGTCTAAGTTGCTGAAATAAGCCTATTTAATAAGGCTATTTAATAAGCCTAAGTTGCTGAATAAGCCTATTTAATAAGTCTAAGTTTCTGAAATAAGGCTATTTAATAAGCCTACGTTGCTGAAATAAGGCTATTTAATAAGGTTAAGTTGCTGAAATAAGCCTATTTAATAAGCCTACATTGCTGAAATAAGCCTATTTAATAAGGCAATTTAATGAGCCTAAGTTGCTGAAATAAGCCTATTTAATAAGCCTAAGTTTCTGAACTAAGCCTATTTAAAAAAGTATATTTAATAAGTCTAAGTTGCTGAAATAAACCTATTTAAAAATGCTATTTAATAAGCCTAAGTTGCTGAAATAAGCCTATTTAATAAGGCTATTTAATAAGCATAAGTTGCTGAATAAGCCTATTTAATAAGCCTAAGTTGCTGAATAAACCTATTTAATAAGTCTAAGTTGCTGAAATGAGCCTATTTAATAAGGCTATTTAATAAGCCTAAGTTGCTGAATAAGCCTATTTAATAAGTCTAAGTTGCTGAAATAAGGCTATTTAATAAGCCTAAGTTGCTGAAATAAGGCTATTTAATAAGTTGCTGAAATAAGCCTATTTAATAAGCCTAAGTTGCTGAAATAAGCCTATTTAATAAGGTTATTTAATGAGCCTCAGTTGCTGAAATAAGCCTATTTAATAAGCCTAAGTTTCTGAACTAAGCCTATTTAAAAAGGTATATTTAATAAGTCTAAGTTGCTGAAATAAACCTATTTAAAAATGCTATTTAATATGCCTAAGTTGCTGAAATAAACCTGTTTAATAAGGCTATTTAATAAGCATAAGTTGCTGAAATAAGCTTATTTAATAAGCCTAAGTTGCTGAAATAAGCCTATTTAATAAGTCTATTTAATAAGCCTATTTAATAAGCCTATTTAATAAGCCTATTTATTGAGCCTATTTAATAAGCCTATTTAATAAGCCTATTTATTGAGCCTATTTAATAAGCCTATTTAATAAGCCTATTTATTGAGCCTATTTAATAAGTCTATTTAATAAGCCTATTTAATAAGCCTATTTAATAAGCCTATTTATTGAGCCTATTTAATAAGCCTAATTAATAAGTATTTAATGAGCCTATTTAATAAGTCTATTTAATAAGCCTATTTAATAGGCCTATTTAATAAGTCTAAGTTGCAGAAATAAGCCTATTTAATAAGCCTATTTAATAGGCCTATTTAATAAGTCTAATTTGCTGAAATAAGCCTATTTAATAAGCCTAAGTTTCTGAATGAGCCTATTTAATAAGCCTAAGTTGCTGAAATAAGCCTATTTAATAAGCCTAAGTTGCTGAATAAGCCTATTTAATAAGCCTAAGTTGCTGAAATAAGCCTATTTAATAAGTTTAAGTTGCTGAAATAAGGCTATTTAATAAGCCTAAGTTGCTGAAATAAGCCTATTTAATAAGCCTAAGTTGCTGAAATAAAGCTATTTAATAAGTCTAAGTTGCTGAAATAAGCCTATTTAATAAGCCTAAGTTGCTGAAATAAGTATATTTAATAAGCATAAGTTGCTGAAATAAACCTATTTAATGAGTCTAAGTTGCTGAAATAAGGCTATTTAATAAGTCTAAGTTGCTGAAATAAGCATTTTTAATGAGCGTAAGTTGCTGAAATAAGTCTATTTAATAATCCCAAGTTGCTGAAATAAGCCTACTTAATTAGGCTATTTAATAAGCCTAAGTTGCTGAAATAAGCCAATTTAATAAGCGTAAGTTGCTGAAATAAGGATATTTAATAAGTCTAAGTTGCTGAAATAAGCCTATTTAATAAGCCTAAGTTGCTGAAATAAGCCCATTTAATAAGCCTATTAAATAAGCCTAAGTTGCTGAAATAAGCCTATTTAATAAGCCTATTTAATAAGCCTATTTAATAGACCTATTTAATAAGTCTAAGTTGCTGAAATAAGCCTATTTAATAAGTCTATTTAATAGGCCTATTTAATAAGTCTAAGTTGCTGAAAGAAGCCTATTTAATAAGCCTAAGTTGCTGAATGAGCCTATTTAATAAGCCTATGTTGCTGAAATAAGCCTATTTAATAGGCCTAAGTTGCTGAATAAGCCTATTTAATAAGCCTAAGTTGCTGAATAAACCTATTTAATAAGTCTAAGTTGCTGAAATAAGCCTATTTAATAAGGCTATTTAATGAGCCTAAGTTGCTGAATAAGCCTATTTAATAAGTCTAAGTTGCTGAAATAAGGCTATTTAATAAGCCTACATTGCTGAAATAAGGCTATTTAATAAGTTTAAGTTGCTGAAATAAGCCTATTTAATAAGCCTAAGTTTCTGAACTAAGCCTATTTAAAAAGGTATATTTAATAAGTCTAAGTTGCTGAAATAAACCTATTTAAAAATGCTATTTAATAAGCCTAAGTTGCTGAAATAAGCCTATTTAATAAGGCTATTTAATAAGCATAAGTTGCTGAAATAAGCTTATTTAATAAGCCTAAGTTGCTGAAATAAGCCTATTTAATAAGGCTATTTAATAAGTCTATTTAATAAGCCTATTTAATAAGTATTTAATGCGCCTATTTAATAAGCCTATTTATTGAGCCTATTTAATAAGCCTATTTATTGAGCCTATTTAATAAGCCTATTTATTGAGCCTATTTAATAAGCCTATTTATTGAGCCTATTTAATAAGCCTATTTAATAAGTCTATTTAATAAGCCTATTTAATAGGCCTATTTAATAAGTTTAAGTTGCTGAAATAAGCCTATTTAATAAGCCTAAGTTTCTGAATGAGCCTATTTAATAAGCCTAAGTTGCTGAAATAAGCCTATTAAATAAGCCTAAGTTGCTGAAAAAAAACTATTAAATAAGCCTAAGTTGCTGAATAAGCCTATTTAATAAGCCTAAGTTGCTGAAATAAGCCCATTTAATAAGCCTATTAAATAAGCCTAAGTTGCTGAAATAAGCCTATTTAATAAGCCTATTTAATAAGCCTATTTAATAGGCCTATTTAATAAGTCTAAGTTGCTGAAATAAGCCTATTTAATAAGCCTATTTAATAGGCCTATTTAATAAGTCTAAGTTGCTGAAATAAGCCTATTTAATAAGCCTAAGTTGCTGAATGAGCCTATTTAATAAGCCTATGTTGCTGAAATAAGCCTATTTAATAAGCCTAAGTTGCTGAATAAGCCTATTTAATAAGCCTAAGTTGCTGAATAAACCTATTTAATAAGTCTAAGTTGCTGAAATAAGCCTATTTAATTAGGCTATTTAATAAGCCTAAGTTGCTGAATAAGCCTATTTAATAAGTCTAAGTTGCTGAAATAAGGCTATTTAATAAGCCTACGTTGCTGAAATAAGGCTATTTAATAAGTTTAAGTTGCTGAAATAAGCCTATTTAATAAGCCTACATTGCTGAAATAAGCCTATTTAATAAGCCTATTTAATAGGCCTTTTTAATAAGTCTAAGTTGCTGAAAGAAGCCTATTTAATAAGCCTAAGTTGCTGAATGAGCCTATTTAATAAGCCTATGTTGCTGAAATAAGCCTATTTAATAAGCCTAAGTTGCTGAATAAGCCTATTTAATAAGCCTAAGTTGCTGAATAAACCTATTTAATAAGTCTAAGTTGCTGAAATAAGCCTATTTAATAAGGCTCTTTAATAAGCCTAAGTTGCTGAATAAGCCTATTTAATAAGTCTAAGTTTCTGAAATAAGGCTATTTAATAAGCCTACGTTGCTGAAATAAGGCTATTTAATAAGGTTAAGTTGCTGAAATAAGCCTATTTAATAAGCCTACATTGCTGAAATAAGCCTATTTAATAAGGCAATTTAATGAGCCTAAGTTGCTGAAATAAGCCTATTTAATAAGCCTAAGTTTCTGAACTAAGCCTATTTAAAAAGGTATATTTAATAAGTCTAAGTTGCTGAAACAAACCTATTTAAAAATGCTATTTAATAAGCCTAAGTTGCTGAAATAAGCCTATTTAATAAGGCTATTTAATAAGCATAAGTTGCTGAATAAGCCTATTTAATAAGCCTAAGTTGCTGAATAAACCTATTTAATAAGTCTAAGTTGCTGAAATGAGCCTATTTAATAAGGCTATTTAATAAGCCTAAGTTGCTGAATTAGCCTATTTAATAAGTCTAAGTTGCTGAAATAAGGCTATTTAATAAGCCTAAGTTGCTGAAATAAGGCTATTTAATAAGTTTAAGTTGCTGAAATAAGCCTATTTAATAAGCCTAAGTTGCTGAAATAAGCCTATTTAATAAGGCTATTTAATGAGCCTCAGTTGCTGAAATAAGCCTATTTAATAAGCCTAAGTTTCTGAACTAAGCCTATTTAAAAAGGTATATTTAATAAGTCTAAGTTGCTGAAATAAACCTATTTAAAAATGCTATTTAATATGCCTAAGTTGCTGAAATAAACCTGTTTAATAAGGCTATTTAATAAGCATAAGTTGCTGAAATAAGCTTATTTAATAAGCCTAAGTTGCTGAAATAAGCCTATTTAATAAGTCTATTTAATAAGCCTATTTAATAAGCCTATTTAATAAGCCTATTTATTGAGCCTATTTAATAAGCCTATTTAATAAGCCTATTTATTGAGCCTATTTAATAAGCCTATTTAATAAGCCTATTTATTGAGCCTATTTAATAAGTCTATTTAATAAGCCTATTTAATAAGCCTATTTAATAAGCCTATTTATTGAGCCTATTTAATAAGCCTAATTAATAAGTATTTAATGAGCCTATTTAATAAGTCTATTTAATAAGCCTATTTAATAGGCCTATTTAATAAGTCTAAGTTGCAGAAATAAGCCTATTTAATAAGCCTATTTAATAGGCCTATTTAATAAGTCTAATTTGCTGAAATAAGCCTATTTAATAAGCCTAAGTTTCTGAATGAGCCTATTTAATAAGCCTACGTTGCTGAAATAAGCCTATTTAATAAGCCTAAGTTGCTGAATAAGCCTATTTAATAAGCCTAAGTTGCTGAATAAACCTATTTAATAAGTCTAAGTTGCTGAAATAAGCCTATTTAATAAGGCTATTTAATAAGCCTAAGTTGCTGAATAAGCCTATTTAATAAGCCTAAGTTGCTGAATAAACCTATTTAATAAGTCTAAGTTGCTGAAATAAGCCTATTTAATTAGGCTATTTAATAAGCCTAAGTTGCTGAATAAGCCTATTTAATAAGTCTAAGTTGCTGAAATAAGGCTATTTAATAAGCCTACGTTGCTGAAATAAGGCTATTTAATAAGTTTAAGTTGCTGAAATAAGCCTATTTAATAAGCCTACATTGCTGAAATAAGCCTATTTAATAAGCCTATTTAATAGGCCTATTTAATAAGTCTAAGTTGCTGAAAGAAGCCTATTTAATAAGCCTAAGTTGCTGAATGAGCCTATTTAATAAGCCTATGTTGCTGAAATAAGCCTATTTAATAAGCCTAAGTTGCTGAATAAGCCTATTTAATAAGCCTAAGTTGCTGAATAAACCTATTTAATAAGTCTAAGTTGCTGAAATAAGCCTATTTAATAAGGCTATTTAATAAGCCTAAGTTGCTGAATAAGCCTATTTAATAAGTCTAAGTTTCTGAAATAAGGCTATTTAATAAGCCTACGTTGCTGAAATAAGGCTATTTAATAAGGTTAAGTTGCTGAAATAAGCCTATTTAATAAGCCTACATTGCTGAAATAAGCCTATTTAATAAGGCAATTTAATGAGCCTAAGTTGCTGAAATAAGCCTATTTAATAAGCCTAAGTTTCTGAACTAAGCCTATTTAAAAAGGTATATTTAATAAGTCTAAGTTGCTGAAATAAACCTATTTAAAAATGCTATTTAATAAGCCTAAGTTGCTGAAATAAGCCTATTTAATAAGGCTATTTAATAAGCATAAGTTGCTGAATAAGCCTATTTAATAAGCCTAAGTTGCTGAATAAACCTATTTAATAAGTCTAAGTTGCTGAAATGAGCCTATTTAATAAGGCTATTTAATAAGCCTAAGTTGCTGAATAAGCCTATTTAATAAGTCTAAGTTGCTGAAATAAGGCTATTTAATAAGCCTAAGTTGCTGAAATAAGGCTATTTAATAAGTTTAAGTTGCTGAAATAAGCCTATTTAATAAGCCTAAGTTGCTGAAATAAGCCTATTTAATAAGGCTATTTAATGAGCCTCAGTTGCTGAAATAAGCCTATTTAATAAGCCTAAGTTTCTGAACTAAGCCTATTTAAAAAGGTATATTTAATAAGTCTAAGTTGCTGAAATAAACCTATTTAAAAATGCTATTTAATATGCCTAAGTTGCTGAAATAAACCTGTTTAATAAGGCTATTTAATAAGCATAAGTTGCTGAAATAAGCTTATTTAATAAGCCTAAGTTGCTGAAATAAGCCTATTTAATAAGTCTATTTAATAAGCCTATTTAATAAGCCTATTTAATAAGCCTATTTATTGAGCCTATTTAATAAGCCTATTTAATAAGCCTATTTATTGAGCCTATTTAATAAGCGTATTTAATAAGCCTATTTATTGAGCCTATTTAATAAGTCTATTTAATAAGCCTATTTAATAAGCCTATTTAATAAGCCTATTTATTGAGCCTATTTAATAAGCCTAATTAATAAGTATTTAATGAGCCTATTTAATAAGTCTATTTAATAAGCCTATTTAATAGGCCTATTTAATAAGTCTAAGTTGCAGAAATAAGCCTATTTAATAAGCCTATTTAATAGGCCTATTTAATAAGTCTAATTTGCTGAAATAAGCCTATTTAATAAGCCTAAGTTTCTGAATGAGCCTATTTAATAAGCCTACGTTGCTGAAATAAGCCTATTTAATAAGCCTAAGTTGCTGAATAAGCCTATTTAATAAGCCTAAGTTGCTGAATAAACCTATTTAATAAGTCTAAGTTGCTGAAATAAGCCTATTTAATAAGGCTATTTAATAAGCCTAAGTTGCTGAATAAGCCTATTTAATAAGCCTAAGTTGCTGAATAAACCTATTTAATAAGTCTAAGTTGCTGAAATAAGCCTATTTAATTAGGCTATTTAATAAGCCTAAGTTGCTGAATAAGCCTATTTAATAAGTCTAAGTTGCTGAAATAAGGCTATTTAATAAGCCTACGTTGCTGAAATAAGGCTATTTAATAAGTTTAAGTTGCTGAAATAAGCCTATTTAATAAGCCTACATTGCTGAAATAAGCCTATTTAATAAGCCTATTTAATAGGCCTATTTAATAAGTCTAAGTTGCTGAAAGAAGCCTATTTAATATGCCTAAGTTGCTGAATGAGCCTATTTAATAAGCCTATGTTGCTGAAATAAGCCTATTTAATAAGCCTAAGTTGCTGAATAAGCCTATTTAATAAGCCTAAGTTGCTGAATAAACCTATTTAATAAGTCTAAGTTGCTGAAATAAGCCTATTTAATAAGGCTATTTAATAAGCCTAAGTTGCTGAATAAGCCTATTTAATAAGTCTAAGTTTCTGAAATAAGGCTATTTAATAAGCCTACGTTGCTGAAATAAGGCTATTTAATAAGGTTAAGTTGCTGAAATAAGCCTATTTAATAAGCCTACATTGCTGAAATAAGCCTATTTAATAAGGCAATTTAATGAGCCTAAGTTGCTGAAATAAGCCTATTTAATAAGCATAAGTTTCTGAACTAAGCCTATTTAAAAAAGTATATTTAATAAGTCTAAGTTGCTGAAATAAACCTATTTAAAAATGCTATTTAATAAGCCTAAGTTGCTGAAATAAGCCTATTTAATAAGGCTATTTAATAAGCATAAGTTGCTGAATAAGCCTATTTAATAAGCCTAAGTTGCTGAATAAACCTATTTAATAAGTCTAAGTTGCTGAAATGAGCCTATTTAATAAGGCTATTTAATAAGCCTAAGTTGCTGAATAAGCCTATTTAATAAGTCTAAGTTGCTGAAATAAGGCTATTTAATAAGCCTAAGTTGCTGAAATAAGGCTATTTAATAAGTTTAAGTTGCTGAAATAAGCCTATTTAATAAGCCTAAGTTGCTGAAATAAGCCTATTTAATAAGGCTATTTAATGAGCCTCAGTTGCTGAAATAAGCCTATTTAATAAGCCTAAGTTTCTGAACTAAGCCTATTTAAAAAGGTATATTTAATAAGTCTAAGTTGCTGAAATAAACCTATTTAAAAATGCTATTTAATATGCCTAAGTTGCTGAAATAAACCTGTTTAATAAGGCTATTTAATAAGCATAAGTTGCTGAAATAAGCTTATTTAATAAGCCTAAGTTGCTGAAATAAGCCTATTTAATAAGTCTATTTAATAAGCCTATTTAATAAGCCTATTTAATAAGCCTATTTATTGAGCCTATTTAATAAGCCTATTTAATAAGCCTATTTATTGAGCCTATTTAATAAGCGTATTTAATAAGCCTATTTATTGAGCCTATTTAATAAGTCTATTTAATAAGCCTATTTAATAAGCCTATTTAATAAGCCTATTTATTGAGCCTATTTAATAAGCCTAATTAATAAGTATTTAATGAGCCTATTTAATAAGTCTATTTAATAAGCCTATTTAATAGGCCTATTTAATAAGTCTAAGTTGCAGAAATAAGCCTATTTAATAAGCCTATTTAATAGGCCTATTTAATAAGTCTAATTTGCTGAAATAAGCCTATTTAATAAGCCTAAGTTTCTGAATGAGCCTATTTAATAAGCCTAAGTTGCTGAAATAAGCCTATTTAATAAGCCTAAGTTGCTGAATAAGCCTATTTAATAAGCCTAAGTTGCTGAATAAACCTATTTAATAAGTCTAAGTTGCTGAAATAAGGCCATTTAATAAGCCTAAGTTGCTGAAATAAGCCTATTTAATAAGCCTAAGTTGCTGAAATAAGTATATTTAATAAGCATAAGTTGCTGAAATAAACCTATTTAATGAGTCTAAGTTGCTGAAATAAGGCTATTTAATAAGTCTAAGTTGCTGAAATAAGCATTTTTAATCAGCGTAAGTTGCTGAAATAAGTCTATTTAATAATCCCAAGTTGCTGAAATAAGCCTACTTAATTAGGCTATTTAATAAGCCTAAGTTGCTGAAATAAGCCAATTTAATAAGCGTAAGTTGCTGAAATAAGGATATTTAATAAGTCTAAGTTGCTGAAATAAGCCTATTTAATAAGCCTAAGTTGCTGAAATAAGCCCATTTAATAAGCCTATTAAATAAGCCTAAGTTGCTGAAATAAGCCTATTTAATAAGCCTATTTAATAAGCCTATTTAATAGACCTATTTAATAAGTCTAAGTTGCTGAAATAAGCCTATTTAATAAGCCTATTTAATAGGCCTATTTAATAAGTCTAAGTTGCTGAAAGAAGCCTATTTAATAAGCCTAAGTTGCTGAATGAGCCTATTTAATAAGCCGATGTTGCTGAAATAAGCCTATTTAATAAGCCTAAGTTGATGAAATAAGCCTATTTAATAAGCCTAAGTTGCTGAATAAACCTATTTAATAAGTCTAAGTTGCTGAAATAAGCCTATTTAATAAGGCTATTTAATGAGCCTAAGTTGCTGAATAAGCCTATTTAATAAGTCTAAGTTGCTGAAATAAGGCTATTTAATAAGCCTACGTTGCTGAAATAAGGCTATTTAATAAGTTTAAGTTGCTGAAATAAGCCTATTTAATAAGCCTACATTGCTGAAATAAGCCTATGTAATAAGGCTATTTAATGAGCCTAAGTTGCTGAAATAAGCCTATTTAATAAGCCTAAGTTTCTGAACTAAGCCTATTTAAAAAGGTATATTTAATAAGTCTAAGTTGCTGAAATAAACCTATTTAAAAATTCTATTTAATAAGCCTAAGTTGCTGAAATAAGCCTATTTAATAAGGCTATTTAATAAGCATAAGTTGCTGAAATAAGCTTATTTAATAAGCCTAAGTTGCTGAAATAAGCCTATTTAATAAGGCTATTTAATAAGTCTATTTAATAAGCCTATTTAATAAGTATTTAATGCGCCTATTTAATAAGCCTATTTATTGAGCCTATTTAATAAGCCTATTTATTGAGCCTATTTAATAAGCCTATTTATTGAGCCTATTTAATAAGCCTATTTATTGAGCCTATTTAATAAGCCTATTTAATAAGTCTATTTAATAAGCCTATTTAATAGGCCTATTTAATAAGTTTAAGTTGCTGAAATAAGCCTATTTAATAAGCCTATTTAATAGGCCTATTTAATAAGTCTACGTTGCTGAAATAAGCCTATTAAATAAGCCTAAGTTGCTGAAAAAAAACTATTAAATAAGCCTAAGTTGCTGAATAAGCCTATTTAATAAGCCTAAGTTGCTGAAATAAGCCCATTTAATAAGCCTATTTAATAAGCCTATTTAATAGGCCTATTTAATAAGTCTAAGTTGCTGAAATAAGCCTATTTAATAAGCCTATTTAATAGGCCTATTTAATAAGTCTAAGTTGCTGAAATAAGCCTATTTAAAAAGCCTAAGTTGCTGAATGAGCCTATTTAATAAGCCTATGTTGCTGAAATAAGCCTTTTTAATAAGCCTAAGTTGCTGAATAAGCCTATTTAATAAGCCTAAGTTGCTGAATAAACCTATTTAATAAGTCTAAGTTGCTGAAATAAGCCTATTTAATTAGGCTATTTAATAAGCCTAAGTTGCTGAATAAGCCTATTTAATAAGTCTAAGTTGCTGAAATAAGGCTATTTAATAAGCCTACGTTGCTGAAATAAGGCTATTTAATAAGTTTAAGTTGCTGAAATAAGCCTATTTAATAAGCCTACATTGCTGAAATAAGCCTATTTAATAAGCCTATTTAATAGGCCTATTTAATAAGTCTAAGTTGCTGAAAGAAGCCTATTTAATAAGCCTAAGTTGCTGAATGAGCCTATTTAATAAGCCTATGTTGCTGAAATAAGCCTATTTAATAAGCCTAAGTTGCTGAATAAGCCTATTTAATAAGCCTAAGTTGCTGAATAAACCTATTTAATAAGTCTAAGTTGCTGAAATAAGCCTATTTAATAAGGCTATTTAATGAGCCTAAGTTGCTGAATAAGCCTATTTAATAAGTCTAAGTTGCTGAAATAAGGCTATTTAATAAGCCTACGTTGCTGAAATAAGGCTATTTAATAAGTTTAAGTTGCTGAAATAAGCCTATTTAATAAGCCTACATTGCTGAAATAAGCCTATTTAATAAGGCTATTTAATGAGCCTAAGTTGCTGAAATAAGCCTATTTAATAAGCCTAAGTTTCTGAACTAAGCCTATTTAAAAAGGTATATTTAATAAGTCTAAGTTGCTGAAATAAACCTATTTAATAAGCCTAAGTTGCTGAAATAAGCCTATTTAATAAGGCTATTTAATAAGCATAAGTTGCTGAAATAAGCTTATTTAATAAGCCTAAGTTGCTGAAATAAGCCTATTTAATAAGGCTATTTAATAAGTCTATTTAATAAGCCTATTTAATAAGTATTTAATGCGCCTATTTAATAAGCCTATTTATTGAGCCTATTTAATAAGCCTATTTATTGAGCCTATTTAATAAGCCTATTTATTGTGCCTATTTAATAAGCCTATTTATTGAGCCTATTTAATAAGCCTATTTAATAAGTCTATTTAATAAGCCTATTTAATAGGCCTATTTAATAAGTTTAAGTTGTTGAAATAAGCCTATTTAATAAGCCTATTTAATAGGCCTATTTAATAAGTCTACGTTGCTGAAATAAGCCTATTTAATAAGCCTAAGTTTCTGAATGAGCCTATTTAATAAGCCTAAGTTGCTGAAATAAGCCTATTAAATAAGCCTAAGTTGCTGAATAAAACCTATTAAATAAGCCTAAGTTGCTGAATAAGCCTATTTAATAAGCCTAAGTTGCTGAAATAAGCCCATTTAATAAGCCTATTAAATAAGCCTAAGTTGCTGAAATAAGCCTATTTAATAAGCCTATTTAATAAGCCTATTTAATAGGCCTATTTAATAAGTCTAAGTTGCTGAAATAAGCCTATTTAATAAGCCTATTTAATAGGCCTTTTTAATAAGTCTAAGTTGCTGAAATAAGCCTATTTAATAAGCCTAAGTTGCTGAATGAGCCTATTTAATAAGCCTATGTTGCTGAAAAAAGCCTATTTAATAAGCCTAAGTTGCTGAATAAGCCTATTTAATAAGCCTAAGTTGCTGAATAAACCTATTTAATAAGTCTAAGTTGCTGAAATAAGCCTATTTAATAAGGCTATTTAATAAGCCTAAGTTGCTGAATAAGCCTATTTAATAAGTCTAAGTTGCTGAAATAAGGCTATTTAATAAGCCTACGTTGCTGAAATAAGGCTATTTAATAAGTTTAAGTTGCTGAAATAAGCCTATTTAATAAGCCTACATTGCTGAAATAAGCCTATTTAATAAGGCTATTTAATGAGCCTAAATTGCTGAAATAAACCTATTTAAAAATGCTATTTAATAAGCCTAAGTTGCTGAAATAAGCCTATTTAATAAGGCTATTTAATAAGCATAAGTTGCTGAAATAAGCTTATTTAATAAGCCTAAGTTGCTGAAATAAGCCTATTTAATAAGGCTATTTAATAAGTCTATTTAATAAGCCTATTTAATAAGTATTTAATGCGCCTATTTAATAGGCCTATTTATTGAGCCTATTTAATAAGCCTATTTATTGAGCCTATTTAATAAACCTATTTATTGAGCCTATTTAATAAGCCTATTTATTGAGCCTATTTAATAAGCCTATTTAATAAGTCTATTTAATAAGCCTATTTAATAGGCCTATTTAATAAGTTTAAGTTGCTGAAATAAGCCTATTTAATATACCTATTTAATAGGCCTATTTAATAAGTCTAAGTTGCTGAAATAAGCCTATTTAATAAGCCTAAGTTTCTGAATGAGCCTATTTAATAAGCCTAAGTTGCTGAAATAAGCCTATTAAATAAGCCTAAGTTGCTGAAAAAAACCTATTAAATAAGCCTAAGTTGCTGAATAAGCCTATTTAATAAGCCTAAGTTGCTGAATAAACCTATTTAATAAGTCTAAGTTGCTGAAATAAGCATATTTAATAAGGCTATTTAATAAGTCTAAGTTGCTGAAATGAACCTATTTAAAAATGCTATTTAATAAGCCTAAGTTGCTGAAATAAACCTGCTTAATAAGGCTATTTAATAAAAATAAGTTGCTGAAATAAGCTTATTTAATAAGCCTAAGTTGCTGAAATAAGCCTATTTAATAAGCCTATTTATTGAGCCTATTTAATAAGCCTATTTATTGTGCCTATTTAATACGCCTATTTATTGAGCCTATTTAATAAGCCTATTTATTGAGCCTATTTAATAAGCCTATTTAATAAGTCTATTTAATAAACCTATTTAATAAGCCTATTTAATAAACCTATTTATTGAGCCTATTTCATAAGCCTATTTAATAAGCCTATTTATTGAGCCTATTTAATAAGTCTATTTAATAAGCCTATTTAATAAGTATTTAATGCGCCTATTTAATAAGCCTATTTATTGAGCCTATTTAATAAGCCTATTTATTGAGCCTATTTAATAAGCCTATTTATTGAGCCTATTTAATAAGCCTATTTATTGAGCCTATTTAATAAGCCTATTTAATAAGTCTATTTAATAAGCCTATTTAATAGGCCTATTTAATAAGTCTAAGTTGCTGAAATAAGCCTATTTAATAAGCCTATTTAATAGGCCTATTTAATAAGTCTAAGTTGCTGAAATAAGCCTCTTTAATAAGCCTATTTAATAGGCCTATTTAATAAGTCTAAGTTGCTGAAATAAGCCTCTTTAATAAGCCTAAGTTTCTGAATGAGCCTATTTAATAAGCCTAAGTTGCTGAAATAAGCCTATTAAATAAGCCCAAGTTGCTGAAAAAAGCCTATTAAATAAGCCTAAGTTGCTGAATAAGCCTATTTAATAAGTCTAAGTTGCTGAAATAAGCATATTTAATAAGGCTATTTAATAAGTCTAAGTTGCTGAAATAAACCTATTTAAAAATGCTATTTAATAAGCCTAAGTTGCTGAAATAAACCTGCTTAATAAGGCTATTTAATAAAAAATAAATTGCTGAAATAAGCTTATTTAATAAGCCTAAGTTGCTGAAATAAGCCTATTTAATAAGGCTCTTTAATAAGTCTAAGTTGCTGAAATAAACCTATTTAATAAGCCTAAGTTGCTAAAATAAGCCTATTTAATGAGGCTATTTAATAAGTCTATTTAATGAGCCTATTTAATAAGCCTATTTATTGAGCCTATTTAATAAGCCTATTTATTGAGCCTATTTAATAAGCCTATTTATTGAGCCTATTTAATAAGCCTATTTATTGAGCCTATTTAATAAGCCTATTTAATAAGTCTATTTAATAAACCTATTTAATAAGCCTTTTTAATAAGCCTATTTATTGAGCCTATTTCATAAGCCTATTTAATAAGCCTATTTATTGAGCCTATTTAAAAAGTCTATTTAATAAGCCTATTTAATAAGCCTAATTAATAAGTATTTAATGAGTCTATTTAATAAGTCTATTTAATAAGCCTATTTAATAGGCCTATTTAATAAGTCTAAGTTGCTGAAATAAACCTATTTAAAAATGCTATTTAATAAGCCTAAGTTGCTGAAATAAGCCTATTTAATAAGGCTCTTTAATAAGTCTAAGTTGCTGAAATAAACCTATTTAATAAGCCTAAGTTGCTAAAATAAGCCTATTTAATGAGGCTATTTAATAAGTCTATTTAATAAGCCTATTTAATAAGCCTATTTAGTAAGCCTATTTAATAAGCCTATTTAATAAGTCTATTTAATAAGTCTATTTAATAAGTATTTAATGAGCCTATTTAATAAGCCTATTTATTGAGCCTATTTAATAAGCCTATTTATTGAGCCGATTTAATAAGCCTATTTATTGAGCCTATTTAATAAGCCTATTTATTAAGTCTATTTAATAAACCTATTTAATAAGCCTTTTTAATAAGCCTATTTATTGAGCCTATTTCATAAGCCTATTTAATAAGCCTATTTATTGAGCCTATTTAATAAGTCTATTTAATAAGCCTATTTAATAAGCCTAATTAATAAGTATTTATTGAGCCTATTTCATAAGCCTATTTAATAAGCCTATTTATTGAGCCTATTTAATAAGTCTATTTAATAAGCCTATTTAATAAGTATTTAATGCGCCTATTTAATAAGCCTATTTATTGAGCCTATTTAATAAGCCTATTTATTGAGCCTATTTAATAAGCCTATTTATTGAGCCTATTTAATAAGCCTATTTATTGAGCCTATTTAATAAGCCTATTTAATAAGTCTATTTAATAAGCCTATTTAATAGGCCTATTTAATAAGTCTAAGTTGCTGAAATAAGCCTATTTAATAAGCCTATTTAATAGGCCTATTTAATAAGTCTAAGTTGCTGAAATAAGCCTCTTTAATAAGCCTAAGTTTCTGAATGAGCCTATTTAATAAGCCTAAGTTGCTGAAATAAGCCTATTAAATAAGCCCAAGTTGCTGAAAAAAGCCTATTAAATAAGCCTAAGTTGCTGAATAAGCCTATTTAATAAGTCTAAGTTGCTGAAATAAGCATATTTAATAAGGCTATTTAATAAGTCTAAGTTGCTGAAATAAACCTATTTAAAAATGCTATTTAATATGCCTAAGTTGCTGAAATAAGCCTATTTAATAAGGCTCTTTAATAAGTCTAAGTTGCTGAAATAAACCTATTTAATAAGCCTAAGTTGCTAAAATAAGCCTATTTAATGAGGCTATTTAATAAGTCTATTTAATAAGCCTATTTAATAAGCCTATTTAGTAAGCCTATTTAAGAAGCCTATTTAATAAGTCTATTTAATAAGTCTATTTAATAAGTATTTAATGAGCCTATTTAATAAGCCTATTTATTTAGCCTATTTAATAAGCCTATTTATTGAGCCTATTTAATAAGCCTATTTATTGAGCCTATTTAATAAGCCTATTTATTGAGCCTATTTAATAAGCCTATTAAATAAGTCTATTTAATAAACCTATTTAATAAGCCTTTTTAATAAGCCTATTTATTGAGCCTATTTCATAAGCCTATTTAATAAGCCTATTTATTGAGCCTATTTAATAAGTCTATTTAATAAGCCTATTTAATAAGCCTAATTAATAAGTATTTAATGAGTCTATTTAATAAGTCTATTTAATAAGCCTATTTAATAGGCCTATTTAATAAGTCTAAGTTGCTGAAATAAGCCTATTTAATAAGCCTATTTAATAGGCCTATTTAATAAGTCTAAGTTGCTGAAATAGGCCTATTTAATAAGCCTAAGTTTCTGAATGAGCCTATTTAATAAGCCTAAGTTGCTGAAATAAGCCTATTTAATAAGTTTAAGTTGCTGAAATAAGGCTATTTAATAAGCCTAAGTTGCTGAAATAAGCCTATTTAATAAGCCTAAGTTGCTGAAATAAGCCTATTTAATAAGCCTAAATTGCTGAAATAAGTATATTTAATAAGCATAAGTTGCTGAAATAAACCTATTTAATGAGTCTAAGTTGCTTAAATAAGGCTATTTAATAAGTCTAAGTTGCTGAAATACGCCTTTTCAATCAGTGTAAGTTGCTGAAATAAGTCTATTTAATAAGTCTAAGTTGCTGAAATAAGCCTATTTAATAAGCCTAAGTTGCTGAAATAAGCCCATTTAATAAGCATATTTAATAAGCCTAAGTTGCTGAAATAAGCCTATTTAATAAGCCTATTTAATAAGCCTATTTAATAGGCCTATTTAATAAGTCTAAGTTGCTGAAATAAGCCTATTTAATAAGCCTATTTAATAGGCCTATTTAATAAGTCTAAGTTGCTGAAATAAGCCTATTTAATAAGCCTAAGTTGCTGAATGAGCCTATTTAATTTGCCTAAGTTGCTGAAATAAGCCTATTTAATAAGCCTAAGTTGCTAAATAAGCCTATTTAATAAGCCTAAGTTGCAGAATCAACATATTTAATAAGTCTAAGTTGCTGAAATAAGCCTATTTAATAAGGCTAATTAATAAGCTTAAGTTGCTGAATAAGCCTATTTAATAAGTCTAAGTTGCTGAAATAAGGCTATTTAATAAGTTTAAGTTGCTGAAATAAGCCTATTTAATAAGCCTAAGTTGCTGAAATAAGCCTATTTAATAAGGCTATTTAATGAGCCTCAGTTGCTGAAATAAGCCTATTTAATAAGCCTAAGTTTCTGAACTAATCCTATTTAAAAAGGTATATTTAATAAGTCTAAGTTGCTGAAATAAACCTATTTAAGAATGCTATTTAATAAGCCTAAGTTGCTGAAATAAACCTGTTTAATAAGGCTATTTAATAAGCATAAGTTGCTGAAATAAGCTTATTTAATAAGCCTAAGTTGCTGAAATAAGCCTATTTAATAAGGCTATTTAATAAGTCTATTTAATAAGCCTATTTAATAAGCCTATTTAATAAGTCTATTTAATAAGCCTATTTAATAAGCCTATTTAATAAGCCTATTTATTGAGCCTATTTAATAAGCCTATTTAATAAGCCTATTTATTGAGCCTATTTAATAAGTCTATTTAATAAGCCTATTTAATAAGCCTAATTAATAAGTATTTAATGAGCCTATTTAATAAGTCTATTTAATAAGCCTATTTAATAGGCCTATTTAATAAGTCTAAGTTGCAGAAATAAGCCTATTTAATAAGCCTATTTAATAGGCCTATTTAATAAGTCTAAGTTGCTGAAATAAGCCTATTTAATAAGCCTAAGTTTCTGAATGAGCCTATTTAATAAGCCTAAGTTGCTGAAATAAGCCTATTTAATAAGCCTAAGTTGCTGAATAAGCCTATTTAATACGCCTAAGTTGCTGAAATAAGCCTATTTAAAAAGTTTAAGTTGCTGAAATAAGGCTATTTAATAAGCCTAAGTTGCTGAAATAAGCCTATTTAATAAGCCTAAGTTGCTGAAATAAAGCTATTTAATAAGTCTAAGTTGCTGAAATAAGCCTATTTAATAAGCCTAAGTTGCTGAAATAAGTATATTTAATAAGCATAAGTTGCTGAAATAAACCTATTTAATGAGTCTAAGTTGCTGAAATAAAGCTATTTAATAAGTCTAAGTTGCTGAAATAAGCATTTTTAATCAGCGTAAGTTGCTGAAATAAGTCTATTTAATAATCCCAAGTTGCTGAAATAAGCCTACTTAATTAGGCTATTTAATAAGCCTAAGTTGCTGAAATAAGCCTATTTAATAAGCGTAAGTTGCTGAAATAAGGCTATTTAATAAGTCTAAGTTGCTGAAATAAGCCTATTTAATAAGCCTAAGTTGCTGAAATAAGCCCATTTAATAAGCCTATTAAATAAGCCTAAGTTGCTGAAATAAGCCTATTTAATAAGCCTATTTAATAAGCCTATTTAATAAGCCTATTAAATAAGCCTAAGTTGCTGAAATAAGCCTATTTATTGAGCCTATTTAATAAGTCTATTTAATAAGCCTATTTAATAAGTATTTAATGCGCCTATTTAATAAGCCTATTTATTGAGCCTATTTAATAAGCCTATTTATTGAGCCTATTTAATAAGCCTATTTATTGAGCCTATTTAATAAGCCTATTTATTGAGCCTATTTAATAAGCCTATTTAATATGTCTATTTAATAAGCCTATTTAATAGGCCTATTTAATAAGTCTAAGTTGCTGAAATAAGCCTATTTAATAAGCCTATTTAATAGGCCTATTTAATAAGTCTAAGTTGCTGAAATAAGCCTATTTAATAAGCCTAAGTTTCTGAATGAGCCTATTTAATAAGCCTAAGTTGCTGAAATAAGCCTATTAAATAAGCCTAAGTTGCTGATAAAAGCCTATTAAATAAGCCTAAGTTGCTGAATAAGCCTATTTAATAAGCCTAAGTTGCTGAATAAACCTATTTAATAAGTCTAAGTTGCTGAAATAAGTATATTTAATAAGGCTATTTAATAAGTCTAAGTTGCTGAAATAAACCTATTTAAAAATGCTATTTAATAAGCCTAAGTTGCTGAAATAAACCTGCTTAATAAGGCTATTTAATAAAAATAAGTTGCTGAAATAAGCTTATTTAATAAGCCTAAGTTGCTGAAATAAGCCTATTTAATAAGGCTCTTTAATAAGTCTAAGTTGCTGAAATAAACCTATTTAATAAGCCTAAGTTGCTAAAATAAGCCTATTTAATGAGGCTATTTAATAAGTCTATTTAATAAGCCTATTTAAAAGCCTATTTAATAAGCCTATTTAATAAGCCTATTTAATAAGTCTATTTAATAAGTCTATTTAATAAGTATTTAATGAGCCTATATAATAAGCCTATTTATTGAGCCTATTTAATAAGCCTATTTATTGAGCCTATTTAATAAGCCTATTTATTGAGCATATTTAATAAGCCTATTTATTGAGCCTATTTAATAAGCCTATTTAATAAGTCTATTTAATAAACCTATTTAATAAGCCTATTTAATAAGCCTATTTATTGAGCCTATTTCATAAGCCTATTTAATAAGCCTATTTATTGAGCCTATTTAATAAGTCTATTTAATAAGCCTATTTAATAAGCCTAATTAATAAGTATTTAATGAGCCTATTTAATAAGCCTATTTATTGAGCATATTTAATAAGCCTATTTATTGAGCCTATTTAATAAGCCTATTTAATAAGTCTATTTAATAAACCTATTTAATAGGCCTATTTAATAAGTCTAAGTTGCTGAAATAAGCCTATTTAATAAGCCTATTTAATAGGCCTATTTAATAAGTCTAAGTTGCTGAAATAAGCCTATTTAATAAGCCTAAGTTTCTGAATGAGCCTATTTAATAAGCCTAAGTTGCTGAAATAAGCCTATTTAATAAGCCTAAGTTGCTGAATAAGCCTATTTAATAAGCCTAAGTTGCTGAAATAAGCCTATTTAATAAGTTTAAGTTGCTGAAATAAGGCTATTTAATAAGCCTAAGTTGCTGAAATAAGCCTATTTAATAAGCCTAAGTTGCTGAAATAAAGCTATTTAATAAGTCTAAGTTGCTGAAATAAGGCTATTTAATAAGCCTAAGTTGCTGAAATAAGCCTATTTAATAAGCCTAAGTTGCTTAAATAAGGCTATTTAATAAGTCTAAGTTGCTGAAATAAGCCTTTTTAATCAGCGTAAGTTGCTGAAATAAGTCTATTTAATAAGTCTAAGTTGCTGAAATAAGCCTATTTAATAAGCCTAAGTTGCTGAAATAAGCCCATTTAATAAGCATATTTAATAAGCCTAAGTTGCTGAAATAAGCCTATTTAATAAGCCTATTTAATAAGCCTATTTAATAGGCCTATTTAATAAGTCTAAGTTGCTGAAATAAGCCTATTTAATAAGCCTATTTAATAGGCCTATTTAATAAGTCTAAGTTGCTGAAATTAGCCTATTTAATAAGCCTCAGTTGCTGAATGAGCCTATTTAATTTGCCTAAGTTGCTGAAATAAGCCTATTTAATAAGCCTAAGTTGCTGAATAAGCCTATTTAATAAGCCTAAGTTGCGGAATAAACCTATTTAATAAGTCTAAGTTGCTGAAATAAGCCTATTTAATAAGGCTATTTAATAAGCTTAAGTTGCTGAATAAGCCTATTTTATAAGTCTAAGTTGCTGAAATAAGGCTATTTAATAAGCCTAAGTTGCTGAAATAAGCCTATTTAATAAGCCTAAGTTTCTGAAATAAGCCTATTTAATAAGGCTATTTAATGAGCCTCAGTTGCTGAAATAAGCCTATTTAATAAGCCTAATTTCTGAACTAAGCCTATTTAAAAAGGTATATTTAATAAGTCTAAGTTGCTGAAATAAACCTATTTAAAAATGCTATTTAATAAGCCTAAGTTGCTGAAATAAACCTGTTTAATAAGGCTATTTAATAAGCATAAGTTGCTGAAATAAGCTTATTTAATAAGCCTAAGTTGCTGAAATAAGCCTATTTAATAAGGCTATTTAATAAGTCTATTTAATAAGCCTATTTAATAAGTATTTAATGCGCCTATTTAATAAGCCTATTTATTGAGCCTATTTAATAAGCCTATTTATTGAGCCTATTTAATAAGCCTATTTATTGAGCCTATTTAATAAGCCTATTTATTGAGCCTATTTAATAAGCCTATTTAATAAGTCTATTTAATAAGCCTATTTAATAAGCCTATTTTTTGAGCCTATTTAATAAGCCTATTTAATAAGCCTATTTATTGAACCTATTTAATAAGTCTATTTAATAAGCCTATTTAATAAGCCTTTTTAATAAGCCTATTTATTGAGCCTATTTAATAAGTCTATTTAATAAGCCTATTTAATAAGCCTAATTAATAAGTATTTAATGAGTCTATTTAATAAGTCTATTTAATAAGCCTATTTAATAGGCCTATTTAATAAGTCTAAGTTGCTGAAATAAGCCTATTTAATAAGCCTATTTAATAGGCCTATTTAATAAGTCTAAGTTGCTGAAATAGGCCTATTTAATAAGCCTAAGTTTCTGAATGAGCCTATTTAATAAGCCTAAGTTGCTGAAATAAGCCTATTTAATAAGCCTAAGTTGCTGAATAAGCCTATTTAATAAGCCTAAGTTGCTGAAATAAGCCTATTTAATAAGTTTAAGTTGCTGAAATAAGGCTATTTAATAAGCCTAAGTTGCTGAAATAAGCCTATTTAATAAGCCTAAGTTGCTGAAATAAGCCTATTTAATAAGCCTAAATTGCTGAAATAAGTATATTTAATAAGCATAAGTTGCTGAAATAAACCTATTTAATGAGTCTAAGTTGCTTAAATAAGGCTATTTAATAAGTCTAAGTTGCTGAAATACGCCTTTTCAATCAGTGTAAGTTGCTGAAATAAGTCTATTTAATAAGTCTAAGTTGCTGAAATAAGCCTATTTAATAAGCCTAAGTTGCTGAAATAAGCCCATTTAATAAGCATATTTAATAAGCCTAAGTTGCTGAAATAAGCCTATTTAATAAGCCTATTTAATAAGCCTATTTAATAGGCCTATTTAATAAGTCTAAGTTGCTGAAATAAGCCTATTTAATAAGCCTATTTAATAGGCCTATTTAATAAGTCTAAGTTGCTGAAATAAGCCTATTTAATAAGCCTAAGTTGCTGAATGAGCCTATTTAATTTGCCTAAGTTGCTGAAATAAGCCTATTTAATAAGCCTAAGTTGCTAAATAAGCCTATTTAATAAGCCTAAGTTGCAGAATCAACATATTTAATAAGTCTAAGTTGCTGAAATAAGCCTATTTAATAAGGCTAATTAATAAGCTTAAGTTGCTGAATAAGCCTATTTAATAAGTCTAAGTTGCTGAAATAAGGCTATTTAATAAGTTTAAGTTGCTGAAATAAGCCTATTTAATAAGCCTAAGTTGCTGAAATAAGCCTATTTAATAAGGCTATTTAATGAGCCTCAGTTGCTGAAATAAGCCTATTTAATAAGCCTAAGTTTCTGAACTAATCTTATTTAAAAAGGTATATTTAATAAGTCTAAGTTGCTGAAATAAACCTATTTAAGAATGCTATTTAATAAGCCTAAGTTGCTGAAATAAACCTGTTTAATAAGGCTATTTAATAAGCATAAGTTGCTGAAATAAGCTTATTTAATAAGCCTAAGTTGCTGAAATAAGCCTATTTAATAAGGCTATTTAATAAGTATTTAATGCGCCTATTTAATAAGCCTATTTATTGAGCCTATTTAATCAGCCTATTTATTGAGCCTATTTAATAAGCCTATTTATTGAGCCTATTTAATAAGCCTATTTATTGAGCCTATTTAATAAGCCTATTTAATAAGTCTATTTAATAAGCCTATTTAATAAGCCTATTTAATAAGCCTATTTATTGAGCCTATTTAATAAGCCTATTTAATAAGCCTATTTATTGAGCCTATTTAATAAGTCTATTTAATAAGCCTATTTAATAAGCCTAATTAATAAGTATTTAATGAGCCTATTTAATAAGTCTATTTAATAAGCCTATTTAATAGGCCTATTTAATAAGTCTAAGTTGCAGAAATAAGCCTATTTAATAAGCCTATTTAATAGGCCTATTTAATAAGTCTAAGTTGCTGAAATAAGCCTATTTAATAAGCCTAAGTTTCTGAATGAGCCTATTTAATAAGCCTAAGTTGCTGAAATAAGCCTATTTAATAAGCTAAGTTGCTGAATAAGCCTATTTAATACGCCTAAGTTGCTGAAATAAGCCTATTTAAAAAGTTTAAGTTGCTGAAATAAGGCTATTTAATAAGCCTAAGTTGCTGAAATAAGCCTATTTAATAAGCCTAAGTTGCTGAAATAAAGCTATTTAATAAGTCTAAGTTGCTGAAATAAGCCTATTTAATAAGCCTAAGTTGCTGAAATAAGTATATTTAATAAGCATAAGTTGCTGAAATAAACCTATTTAATGAGTCTAAGTTGCTGAAATAAAGCTATTTAATAAGTCTAAGTTGCTGAAATAAGCATTTTTAATCAGCGTAAGTTGCTGAAATAAGTCTATTTAATAATCCCAAGTTGCTGAAATAAGCCTACTTAATTAGGCTATTTAATAAGCCTAAGTTGCTGAAATAAGCCTATTTAATAAGCGTAAGTTGCTGAAATAAGGCTATTTAATAAGTCTAAGTTGCTGAAATAAGCCTATTTAATAAGCCTAAGTTGCTGAAATAAGCCCATTTAATAAGCCTATTAAATAAGCCTAAGTTGCTGAAATAAGCCTATTTAATAAGCCTATTTAATAAGCCTATTTAATAAGCCTATTAAATAAGCCTAAGTTGCTGAAATAAGCCTATTTATTGAGCCTATTTAATAAGTCTATTTAATAAGCCTATTTAATAAGTATTTAATGCGCCTATTTAATAAGCCTATTTATTGAGCCTATTTAATAAGCCTATTTATTGAGCCTATTTAATAAGCCTATTTATTGAGCCTATTTAATAAGCCTATTTATTGAGCCTATTTAATAAGCCTATTTAATATGTCTATTTAATAAGCCTATTTAATAGGCCTATTTAATAAGTCTAAGTTGCTGAAATAAGCCTATTTAATAAGCCTATTTAATAGGCCTATTTAATAAGTCTAAGTTGCTGAAATAAGCCTATTTAATAAGCCTAAGTTTCTGAATGAGCCTATTTAATAAGCCTAAGTTGCTGAAATAAGCCTATTAAATAAGCCTAAGTTGCTGATAAAAGCCTATTAAATAAGCCTAAGTTGCTGAATAAGCCTATTTAATAAGCCTAAGTTGCTGAATAAACCTATTTAATAAGTCTAAGTTGCTGAAATAAGTATATTTAATAAGGCTATTTAATAAGTCTAAGTTGCTGAAATAAACCTATTTAAAAATGCTATTTAATAAGCCTAAGTTGCTGAAATAAACCTGCTTAATAAGGCTATTTAATAAAAATAAGTTGCTGAAATAAGCTTATTTAATAAGCCTAAGTTGCTGAAATAAGCCTATTTAATAAGGCTCTTTAATAAGTCTAAGTTGCTGAAATAAACCTATTTAATAAGCCTAAGTTGCTAAAATAAGCCTATTTAATGAGGCTATTTAATAAGTCTATTTAATAAGCCTATTTAAAAGCCTATTTAATAAGCCTATTTAATAAGCCTATTTAATAAGTCTATTTAATAAGTCTATTTAATAAGTATTTAATGAGCCTATATAATAAGCCTATTTATTGAGCCTATTTAATAAGCCTATTTATTGAGCCTATTTAATAAGCCTATTTATTGAGCATATTTAATAAGCCTATTTATTGAGCCTATTTAATAAGCCTATTTAATAAGTCTATTTAATAAACCTATTTAATAAGCCTATTTAATAAGCCTATTTATTGAGCCTATTTCATAAGCCTATTTAATAAGCCTATTTATTGAGCCTATTTAATAAGTCTATTTAATAAGCCTATTTAATAAGCCTAATTAATAAGTATTTAATGAGCCTATTTAATAAGCCTATTTATTGAGCATATTTAATAAGCCTATTTATTGAGCCTATTTAATAAGCCTATTTAATAAGTCTATTTAATAAACCTATTTAATAGGCCTATTTAATAAGTCTAAGTTGCTGAAATAAGCCTATTTAATAAGCCTATTTAATAGGCCTATTTAATAAGTCTAAGTTGCTGAAATAAGCCTATTTAATAAGCCTAAGTTTCTGAATGAGCCTATTTAATAAGCCTAAGTTGCTGAAATAAGCCTATTTAATAAGCCTAAGTTGCTGAATAAGCCTATTTAATAAGCCTAAGTTGCTGAAATAAGCCTATTTAATAAGTTTAAGTTGCTGAAATAAGGCTATTTAATAAGCCTAAGTTGCTGAAATAAGCCTATTTAATAAGCCTAAGTTGCTGAAATAAAGCTATTTAATAAGTCTAAGTTGCTGAAATAAGGCTATTTAATAAGCCTAAGTTGCTGAAATAAGCCTATTTAATAAGCCTAAGTTGCTTAAATAAGGCTATTTAATAAGTCTAAGTTGCTGAAATAAGCCTTTTTAATCAGCGTAAGTTGCTGAAATAAGTCTATTTAATAAGTCTAAGTTGCTGAAATAAGCCTATTTAATAAGCCTAAGTTGCTGAAATAAGCCCATTTAATAAGCATATTTAATAAGCCTAAGTTGCTGAAATAAGCCTATTTAATAAGCCTATTTAATAAGCCTATTTAATACGCCTATTTAATAAGTCTAAGTTGCTGAAATAAGCCTATTTAATAAGCCTATTTAATAGGCCTATTTAATAAGTCTAAGTTGCTGAAATTAGCCTATTTAATAAGCCTCAGTTGCTGAATGAGCCTATTTAATTTGCCTAAGTTGCTGAAATAAGCCTATTTAATAAGCCTAAGTTGCTGAATAAGCCTATTTAATAAGCCTAAGTTGCGGAATAAACCTATTTAATAAGTCTAAGTTGCTGAAATAAGCCTATTTAATAAGGCTATTTAATAAGCTTAAGTTGCTGAATAAGCCTATTTTATAAGTCTAAGTTGCTGAAATAAGGCTATTTAATAAGCCTAAGTTGCTGAAATAAGCCTATTTAATAAGCCTAAGTTTCTGAAATAAGCCTATTTAATAAGGCTATTTAATGAGCCTCAGTTGCTGAAATAAGCCTATTTAATAAGCCTAATTTCTGAACTAAGCCTATTTAAAAAGGTATATTTAATAAGTCTAAGTTGCTGAAATAAACCTATTTAAAAATGCTATTTAATAAGCCTAAGTTGCTGAAATAAACCTGTTTAATAAGGCTATTTAATAAGCATAAGTTGCTGAAATAAGCTTATTTAATAAGCCTAAGTTGCTGAAATAAGCCTATTTAATAAGGCTATTTAATAAGTCTATTTAATAAGCCTATTTAATAAGTATTTAATGCGCCTATTTAATAAGCCTATTTATTGAGCCTATTTAATAAGCCTATTTATTGAGCCTATTTAATAAGCCTATTTATTGAGCCTATTTAATAAGCCTATTTATTGAGCCTATTTAATAAGCCTATTTAATAAGTCTATTTAATAAGCCTATTTAATAAGCCTATTTAATAAGCCTATTTTTTGAGCCTATTTAATAAGCCTATTTAATAAGCCTATTTATTGAACCTATTTAATAAGTCTATTTAATAAGCCTATTTAATAAGCCTAATTAATAAGTCTAAGTTGCTGAAATAAGCCTATTTAATAAGCCTAAGTTGCTGAAATAAACCTGCTTAATAAGGCTATTTAATAAAAATAAGTTGCTGAAATAAGCTTATTTAATAAGCCTAAGTTGCTGAAATAAGCCTATTTAATAAGCCTAAGTTTCTGAAATAAGCCTATTTAATAAGGCTATTTAATGAGCCTCAGTTGCTGAAATAAGCCTATTTAATAAGCCTAATTTCTGAACTAAGCCTATTTAAAAAGGTATATTTAATAAGTCTAAGTTGCTGAAATAAACCTATTTAAAAATGCTATTTAATAAGCCTAAGTTGCTGAAATAAACCTGTTTAATAAGGCTATTTAATAAGCATAAGTTGCTGAAATAAGCTTATTTAATAAGCCTAAGTTGCTGAAATAAGCCTATTTAATAAGGCTATTTAATAAGTCTATTTAATAAGCCTATTTAATAAGTATTTAATGCGCCTATTTAATAAGCCTATTTATTGAGCCTATTTAATAAGCCTATTTATTGAGCCTATTTAATAAGCCTATTTATTGAGCCTATTTAATAAGCCTATTTATTGAGCCTATTTAATAAGCCTATTTAATAAGTCTATTTAATAAGCCTATTTAATAAGCCTATTTAATAAGCCTATTTTTTGAGCCTATTTAATAAGCCTATTTAATAAGCCTATTTATTGAACCTATTTAATAAGTCTATTTAATAAGCCTATTTAATAAGCCTAATTAATAAGTCTAAGTTGCTGAAATAAGCCTATTTAATAAGCCTAAGTTGCTGAAATAAACCTGCTTAATAAGGCTATTTAATAAAAATAAGTTGCTGAAATAAGCTTATTTAATAAGCCTAAGTTGCTGAAATAAGCCTATTTAATAAGGCTCTTTAATAAGTCTAAGTTGCTGAAATAAACCTATTTAATAAGCCTAAGTTGCTAAAATAAGCCTATTTAATGAGGCTATTTAATAAGTCTATTTAATAAGCCTATTTAAAAGCCTATTTAATATGCCTATTTAATAAGCCTATTTAATAAGTCTATTTAATAAGTCTATTTAATAAGTATTTAATGAGCCTATATAATAAGCCATTTTATTGAGCATATTTAATAAGCCTATTTATTGAGCTTATTTAATAAGCCTATTTATTGAGCATATTTAATAAGCCTATTTATTGAGCCTATTTAATAAGCCTATTTAATAAGTCTATTTAATAAACCTATTTAATAAGCCTATTTAATAAGCCTATTTATTGAGCCTATTTCATAAGCCTATTTAATATGCCTATTTATTGAGCCTATTTAATAAGTCTATTTAATAAGCCTATTTAATAAGCCTAATTAATAAGTATTTAATGAGCCTTTTTAATAAGTCTATTTAATAAGCCTATTTAATAGGCCTATTTAATAAGTCTAAGTTGCTGAAATAAGCCTATTTAATAAGCCTATTTAATAGGCCTATTTAATAAGTCTAAGTTGCTGAAATAAGCCTATTTAATAAGCCTAAGTTTCTGAATGAGCCTATTTAATAAGCCTAAGTTGCTGAAATAAGCCTATTTAATAAGCCTAAGTCGCTGAATAAGCCTATTTAATAAGCCTAAGTTGCTGAAATAAGCCTATTTAATAAGTTTAAGTTGCTGAAATAAGGCTATTTAATAAGCCTAAGTTGCTGAAATAAAGCTATTTAATAAGTCTAAGTTGCTGAAATAAGCCTATTTAATAAGCCTAAGTTGCTGAAATAAGTATATTTAATAAGCATAAGTTGCTGAAATAAACCTATTTAATGAGTCTAAGTTGCTTAAATAAGGCTATTTAATAAGTCTAAGTTGCTGAAATAAGCCTTTTTAATCAGCGTAAGTTGCTGAAATAAGTCTATTTAATAAGTCTAAGTTGCTGAAATAAGCCTATTTAATAAGCCTAAGTTGCTGAAATAAGCCCATTTAATAAGCATATTTAATAAGCCTAAGTTGCTGAAATAAGCCTATTTAATAAGCCTATTTAATAAGCCTATTTAATAGGCCTATTTAATAAGTCTAAGTTGCTGAAATAAGCCTATTTAATAAGCCTATTTAATAGGCCTATTTAATAAGTCTAAGTTGCTGAAATAAGCCTATTTAATAAGCCTAAGTTGCTGAATGTGCCTATTTAATTTGCCTAAGTTGCTGAAATAAGCCTATTTAATAAGCCTAAGTTGCTGAATAAGCCTATTTAATAAGCCTAAGTTGCTGAATAAACCTATTTAATAAGTCTAAGTTGCTGAAATAAGCCTATTTAATAAGGCTATTTAAAAAGCTTAAGATGCTGAATAAGCCTATTTAATAAGTCTAAGTTGCTGAAATAAGCCTATTTAATAAGCCTAAGTTTCTGAATGAGCCTATTTAATAAGCCTAAGTTGCTGAAATAAGCCTATTAAATAAGCCTAAGTTGCTGATAAAAGCCTATTAAATAAGCCTAAGTTGCTGAATAAGCCTATTTAATAAGCCTAAGTTGCTGAATAAACCTATTTAATAAGTCTAAGTTGCTGAAATAAGTATATTTAATAAGGCTATTTAATAAGTCTAAGTTGCTGAAATAAACCTATTTAAAAATGCTATTTAATAAGCCTAAGTTGCTGAAATAAACCTGCTTAATAAGGCTATTTAATAAAAATAAGTTGCTGAAATAAGCTTATTTAATAAGCCTAAGTTGCTGAAATAAGCCTATTTAATAAGGCTCTTTAATAAGTCTAAGTTGCTGAAATAAACCTATTTAATAAGCCTAAGTTGCTAAAATAAGCCTATTTAATGAGGCTATTTAATAAGTCTATTTAATAAGCCTATTTAAAAGCCTATTTAATAAGCCTATTTAATAAGCCTATTTAATAAGTCTATTTAATAAGTCTATTTAATAAGTATTTAATGAGCCTATATAATAAGCCTATTTATTGAGCCTATTTAATAAGCCTATTTATTGAGCCTATTTAATAAGCCTATTTATTGAGCATATTTAATAAGCCTATTTATTGAGCCTATTTAATAAGCCTATTTAATAAGTCTATTTAATAAACCTATTTAATAAGCCTATTTAATAAGCCTATTTATTGAGCCTATTTCATAAGCCTATTTAATAAGCCTATTTATTGAGCCTATTTAATAAGTCTATTTAATAAGCCTATTTAATAAGCCTAATTAATAAGTATTTAATGAGCCTATTTAATAAGCCTATTTATTGAGCATATTTAATAAGCCTATTTATTGAGCCTATTTAATAAGCCTATTTAATAAGTCTATTTAATAAACCTATTTAATAGGCCTATTTAATAAGTCTAAGTTGCTGAAATAAGCCTATTTAATAAGCCTATTTAATAGGCCTATTTAATAAGTCTAAGTTGCTGAAATAAGCCTATTTAATAAGCCTAAGTTTCTGAATGAGCCTATTTAATAAGCCTAAGTTGCTGAAATAAGCCTATTTAATAAGCCTAAGTTGCTGAATAAGCCTATTTAATAAGCCTAAGTTGCTGAAATAAGCCTATTTAATAAGTTTAAGTTGCTGAAATAAGGCTATTTAATAAGCCTAAGTTGCTGAAATAAGCCTATTTAATAAGCCTAAGTTGCTGAAATAAAGCTATTTAATAAGTCTAAGTTGCTGAAATAAGGCTATTTAATAAGCCTAAGTTGCTGAAATAAGCCTATTTAATAAGCCTAAGTTGCTTAAATAAGGCTATTTAATAAGTCTAAGTTGCTGAAATAAGCCTTTTTAATCAGCGTAAGTTGCTGAAATAAGTCTATTTAATAAGTCTAAGTTGCTGAAATAAGCCTATTTAATAAGCCTAAGTTGCTGAAATAAGCCCATTTAATAAGCATATTTAATAAGCCTAAGTTGCTGAAATAAGCCTATTTAATAAGCCTATTTAATAAGCCTATTTAATACGCCTATTTAATAAGTCTAAGTTGCTGAAATAAGCCTATTTAATAAGCCTATTTAATAGGCCTATTTAATAAGTCTAAGTTGCTGAAATTAGCCTATTTAATAAGCCTCAGTTGCTGAATGAGCCTATTTAATTTGCCTAAGTTGCTGAAATAAGCCTATTTAATAAGCCTAAGTTGCTGAATAAGCCTATTTAATAAGCCTAAGTTGCGGAATAAACCTATTTAATAAGTCTAAGTTGCTGAAATAAGCCTATTTAATAAGGCTATTTAATAAGCTTAAGTTGCTGAATAAGCCTATTTTATAAGTCTAAGTTGCTGAAATAAGGCTATTTAATAAGCCTAAGTTGCTGAAATAAGCCTATTTAATAAGCCTAAGTTTCTGAAATAAGCCTATTTAATAAGGCTATTTAATGAGCCTCAGTTGCTGAAATAAGCCTATTTAATAAGCCTAATTTCTGAACTAAGCCTATTTAAAAAGGTATATTTAATAAGTCTAAGTTGCTGAAATAAACCTATTTAAAAATGCTATTTAATAAGCCTAAGTTGCTGAAATAAACCTGTTTAATAAGGCTATTTAATAAGCATAAGTTGCTGAAATAAGCTTATTTAATAAGCCTAAGTTGCTGAAATAAGCCTATTTAATAAGGCTATTTAATAAGTCTATTTAATAAGCCTATTTAATAAGTATTTAATGCGCCTATTTAATAAGCCTATTTATTGAGCCTATTTAATAAGCCTATTTATTGAGCCTATTTAATAAGCCTATTTATTGAGCCTATTTAATAAGCCTATTTATTGAGCCTATTTAATAAGCCTATTTAATAAGTCTATTTAATAAGCCTATTTAATAAGCCTATTTAATAAGCCTATTTTTTGAGCCTATTTAATAAGCCTATTTAATAAGCCTATTTATTGAACCTATTTAATAAGTCTATTTAATAAGCCTATTTAATAAGCCTAATTAATAAGTCTAAGTTGCTGAAATAAGCCTATTTAATAAGCCTAAGTTGCTGAAATAAACCTGCTTAATAAGGCTATTTAATAAAAATAAGTTGCTGAAATAAGCTTATTTAATAAGCCTAAGTTGCTGAAATAAGCCTATTTAATAAGGCTCTTTAATAAGTCTAAGTTGCTGAAATAAACCTATTTAATAAGCCTAAGTTGCTAAAATAAGCCTATTTAATGAGGCTATTTAATAAGTCTATTTAATAAGCCTATTTAAAAGCCTATTTAATATGCCTATTTAATAAGCCTATTTAATAAGTCTATTTAATAAGTCTATTTAATAAGTATTTAATGAGCCTATATAATAAGCCATTTTATTGAGCATATTTAATAAGCCTATTTATTGAGCTTATTTAATAAGCCTATTTATTGAGCATATTTAATAAGCCTATTTATTGAGCCTATTTAATAAGCCTATTTAATAAGTCTATTTAATAAACCTATTTAATAAGCCTATTTAATAAGCCTATTTATTGAGCCTATTTCATAAGCCTATTTAATATGCCTATTTATTGAGCCTATTTAATAAGTCTATTTAATAAGCCTATTTAATAAGCCTAATTAATAAGTATTTAATGAGCCTTTTTAATAAGTCTATTTAATAAGCCTATTTAATAGGCCTATTTAATAAGTCTAAGTTGCTGAAATAAGCCTATTTAATAAGCCTATTTAATAGGCCTATTTAATAAGTCTAAGTTGCTGAAATAAGCCTATTTAATAAGCCTAAGTTTCTGAATGAGCCTATTTAATAAGCCTAAGTTGCTGAAATAAGCCTATTTAATAAGCCTAAGTTGCTGAATAAGCCTATTTAATAAGCCTAAGTTGCTGAAATAAGCCTATTTAATAAGTTTAAGTTGCTGAAATAAGGCTATTTAATAAGCCTAAGTTGCTGAAATAAAGCTATTTAATAAGTCTAAGTTGCTGAAATAAGCCTATTTAATAAGCCTAAGTTGCTGAAATAAGTATATTTAATAAGCATAAGTTGCTGAAATAAACCTATTTAATGAGTCTAAGTTGCTTAAATAAGGCTATTTAATAAGTCTAAGTTGCTGAAATAAGCCTTTTTAATCAGCGTAAGTTGCTGAAATAAGTCTATTTAATAAGTCTAAGTTGCTGAAATAAGCCTATTTAATAAGCCTAAGTTGCTGAAATAAGCCCATTTAATAAGCATATTTAATAAGCCTAAGTTGCTGAAATAAGCCTATTTAATAAGCCTATTTAATAAGCCTATTTAATAGGCCTATTTAATAAGTCTAAGTTGCTGAAATAAGCCTATTTAATAAGCCTATTTAATAGGCCTATTTAATAAGTCTAAGTTGCTGAAATAAGCCTATTTAATAAGCCTAAGTTGCTGAATGTGCCTATTTAATTTGCCTAAGTTGCTGAAATAAGCCTATTTAATAAGCCTAAGTTGCTGAATAAGCCTATTTAATAAGCCTAAGTTGCTGAATAAACCTATTTAATAAGTCTAAGTTGCTGAAATAAGCCTATTTAATAAGGCTATTTAATAAGCTTAAGATGCTGAATAAGCCTATTTAATAAGTCTAAGTTGCTGAAATAAGGCTATTTAATAAGCCTAAGTTGCTGAAATAAGCCTATTTAATAAGCCTAAGTTGCTGAAATAAGCCTATTTAATAAGGCTATTTAATGAGCCTCAGTTGCTGAAATAAGCCTATTTAATAAGCCTAAGTTTCTGAACTAAGCCTATTTAAAAAGGTATATTTAATAAGTCTAAGTTTCTGAAATAAACCTATTTAAAAATGCTATTTAATAAGCCTAAGTTGCTGAAATAAACCTGTTTAATAAGGCTATTTAATAAGCATAAGTTGCTGAAATAAGCTTATTTAATAAGCCTAAGTTGCTGAAATAAGCCTATTTAATAAGGCTATTTAATAAGTCTATTTAATAAGCCTATTTAATAAGTATTTAATGCGCCTATTTAATAAGCCTATTTATTGAGCCTATTTAATAAGCCTATTTATTGAGCCTATTTAATAAGCCTATTTATTGAGCCTATTTAATAAGCCTATTTATTGAGCCTATTTAATAAGCCTATTTAATAAGTCTATTTAATAAGCCTATTTAATAAGCCTATTTAATAAGCCTATTTTTGAGCCTATTTAATAAGCCTATTTAATAAGCCTATTTATTGAGCCTATTTAATAAGTCTATTTAATAAGCCTATTTAATAAGCCTAATTAATAAGTATTTAATGAGCCTATTTAATAAGTCTATCTAATAAGCCTATTTAATAGGCCTATTTAATAAGTCTAAGTTGCAGAAATAAGCCTATTTAATAAGCCTATTTAATAGGCCTATTTAATAAGTCTAAGTTGCTGAAATAAGCCTATTTAATAAGCCTAAGTTTCTGAATGAGCCTATTTAATAAGCCTAAGTTGCTGAAATAAGCCTATTTAATAAGCCTAAGTTTCTGAATGAGCCTATTTAATAAGCCTAAGTTGCTGAAATAAGCCTATTTAATAAGCCTAAGTTGCTGAATAAGCCTATTTAATAAGCCTAAGTTGCTGAAATAAGCCTATTTAATAAGTTTAAGTTGCTGAAATAAGGCTATTTAATAAGCCTAAGTTGCTGAAATAAGCCTATTTAATAAGCCTAAGTTGCTGAAATAAGTATATTTAATAAGCATAAGTTGCTGAAATAAACCTATTTGATGAGTCTAAGTTTCTGAAATAAAGCTATTTAATAAGTCTAAGTTGCTGAAATAAGCATTTTTAATAATCCCAAGTTGCTGAAATAAGTCTACTTAATTAGGCTATTTAATAAGCCTATTTAATAGGCCTATTTAATAAGTCTAAGTTGCTGAAATAAGCCTATTTAATAAGCCTATTTAATAGGCCTATTTAATAAGTCTAAGTTGCTGAAATAAGCCTATTTAATAAGCCTAAGTTGCTGAATGAGCCTATTTAATAAGCCTATGTTGCTGAAATAAGCCTATTTAATAAGCCTAAGTTGCTGAATAAGCCTATTTAATAAGCCTAAGTTGCTGAATAAACCTATTTAATAAGTCTAAGTTGCTGAAATAAGCCTATTTAATAAGGCTATTTAATAAGCCTAAGTTGCTGAATAAGCCTATTTAATAAGTCTAAGTTGCTGAAATAAGCCTATTTAATAAGGCTATTTAATGAGCCTAAGTTGCTGAAATAAGCCTATTTAATAAGCCTAAGTTTCTGAACTAAGCCTATTTAAAAAGGTATATTTAATAAGTCTAAGTTGCTGAAATAAACCTATTTAAAAATGCTATTTAATAAGCCTAAGTTGCTGAAATAAACCTGTTTAATAAGGCTATTTAATAAGCATAAGTTGCTGAAATAAGCTTATTTAATAAGCCTAAGTTGCTGAAATAAGCCTATTTAATAAGGCTATTTAATAAGTCTATTTAATAAGCCTATTTAATAAGTATTTAATGCGCCTATTTAATAAGCCTATTTATTGAGCCTATTTAATAAACCTATTTATTGAGCCTATTTAATAAGCCTATTTATTGAGCCTATTTAATAAGCCTATTTATTGAGCCTATTTAATAAGCCTATTTAATAAGTCTATTTAATAAGCCTATTTAATAGGCCTATTTAATAAGTCTAAGTTGCTGAAATAAGCCTATTTAATAAGCTTATTTAATAGGCCTATTTAATAAGTCTAAGTTGCTGAAATAAGCCTATTTAATAAGCCTAAGTTTCTGAATGAGCCTATTTAATAAGCCTAAGTTGCTGAAATAAGCCTATTAAATAAGCCTAAGTTGCTGAAAAAAGCCTATTAAATAAGCCTAAGTTGCTGAATAAGCCTATTTAATAAGCCTAAGTTGCTGAATAAACCTATTTAATAAGTCTAAGTTGCTGAAATAAGCATATTTAATAAGGCTATTTAATAAGTCTAAGTTGCTGAAATAAACCTATCTAAAAATGCTATTTAATAAGCCTAAGTTGCTGAAATAAACCTGCTTAATAAGGCTATTTAATAAAAATAAGTTGCTGAAATAAGCTTATTTAATAAGCCTAAGTTGCTGAAATAAGCCTATTTAATAAGGCTCTTTAATCAGTCTAAGTTGCTGAAATAAACCTATTTAATAAGCCTAAGTTGCTAAAATAAGCCTATTTAATGAGGCTATTTAATAAGTCTATTTAATAAGCCTATTTAATAGGCCTATTTAATAAGCCTAAGTTGCTGAAATAAACATGTTTAATAAGGCTATTTAATAAGCATAAGTTGCTGAAATAAAGCTATTTAATAAGTCTAAGTTGCTGAAATAAGCCTATTTAATAAGCCTAAGTTGCTGAAATAAGTATATTTAATAAGCATAAGTTGCTGAAATAAACCTATTTAATGAGTCTAAGTTGCTGAAATAAAGCTATCTAATAAGTCTAAGTTGCTGAAATAAGCATTTTTAATCAGCGTAAGTTGCTGAAATAAGTCTATTTAATAATCCCAAGTTGCTGAAATAAGCCTACTTAATTAGGCTATTTAATAAGCCTAAGTTGCTGAAATAAGCCTATTTAATAAGCGTAAGTTGCTGAAATAAGGCTATTTAATAAGTCTAAGTTGCTGAAATAAGCCTATTTAATAAGCCTAAGTTGTTGAAATAAGCCCATTTAATAAGCCTATTAAATAAGCCTAAGTTGCTGAAATAAGCCTATTTAATAAGCCTATTTAATAAGCCTATGTTGCTGAAATAAGCCTATTTAATAAGCCTAAGTTGCTGAATAAGCCTATTTAATAAGCCTAAGTTGCTGAATAAACCTATTTAATAAGTCTAAGTTGCTGAAATAAGCCTATTTAATAAGGCTATTTAATAAGCCTAAGTTGCTGAATAAGCCTATTTAATAAGTCTAAGTTGCTGAAATAAGGCTATTTAATAAGCCTAAGTTGCTGAAATAAGGCTATTTAATACGTTTAAGTTGCTGAAATAAGCCTATTTAATAAGCCTACATTGCTGAAATAAGCCTATTTAATAAGGCTATTTAATGAGCCTAAGTTGCTGAAATAAGCCTATTTAATAAGCCTAAGTTTCTGAACTAAGCCTATTTAAAAAGGTATATTTAATAAGTCTAAGTTGCTGAAATAAACCTATTTAAAAATGCTATTTAATAAGCCTAAGTTGCTGAAATAAACCTGTTTAATAAGGCTATTTAATAAGCATAAGTTGCTGAAATAAGCTTATTTAATAAGCCTAAGTTGCTGAAATAAGCCTATTTAATAAGGCTATTTAATAAGTCTATTTAATAAGCCTATTTAATAAGTATTTAATGCGCCTATTTAATAAGCCTATTTATTGAGCATATTTAATAAACCTATTTATTGAGCCTATTTAATAAGCCTATTTATTGAGCCTATTTAATAAGCCTATTTATTGAGCCTATTTAATAAGCCTATTTAATAAGTCTATTTAATAAGCCTATTTAATAGGCCTATTTAATAAGTCTAAGTTGCTGAAATAAGCCTATTTAATAAGCTTATTTAATAGGCCTATTTAATAAGTCTAAGTTGCTGAAATAAGCCTATTTAATAAGCCTAAGTTTCTGAATGAGCCTATTTAATAAGCCTAAGTTGCTGAAATAAGCCTATTAAATAAGCCTAAGTTGCTGAAAAAAGCCTATTAAATAAGCCTAAGTTGCTGAATAAGCCTATTTAATAAGCCTAAGTTGCTGAATAAGCCTATTTAATAAGCCTAAGTTGCTGAAATAAGCCTATTTAATAAGTTTAAGTTGCTGAAATAAGGCTATTTAATAAGCCTAAGTTGCTGAAATAAGCCTATTTAATAAGCCTAAGTTGCTGAAATAAGTATATTTAATAAGCATAAGTTGCTGAAATAAACCTATTTGATGAGTCTAAGTTTCTGAAATAAAGCTATTTAATAAGTCTAAGTTGCTGAAATAAGCATTTTTAATAATCCCAAGTTGCTGAAATAAGTCTACTTAATTAGGCTATTTAATAAGCCTATTTAATAGGCCTATTTAATAAGTCTAAGTTGCTGAAATAAGCCTATTTAATAAGCCTATTTAATAGGCCTATTTAATAAGTCTAAGTTGCTGAAATAAGCCTATTTAATAAGCCTAAGTTGCTGAATGAGCCTATTTAATAAGCCTATGTTGCTGAAATAAGCCTATTTAATAAGCCTAAGTTGCTGAATAAGCCTATTTAATAAGCCTAAGTTGCTGAATAAACCTATTTAATAAGTCTAAGTTGCTGAAATAAGCCTATTTAATAAGGCTATTTAATAAGCCTAAGTTGCTGAATAAGCCTATTTAATAAGTCTAAGTTGCTGAAATAAGCCTATTTAATAAGGCTATTTAATGAGCCTAAGTTGCTGAAATAAGCCTATTTAATAAGCCTAAGTTTCTGAACTAAGCCTATTTAAAAAGGTATATTTAATAAGTCTAAGTTGCTGAAATAAACCTATTTAAAAATGCTATTTAATAAGCCTAAGTTGCTGAAATAAACCTGTTTAATAAGGCTATTTAATAAGCATAAGTTGCTGAAATAAGCTTATTTAATAAGCCTAAGTTGCTGAAATAAGCCTATTTAATAAGGCTATTTAATAAGTCTATTTAATAAGCCTATTTAATAAGTATTTAATGCGCCTATTTAATAAGCCTATTTATTGAGCCTATTTAATAAACCTATTTATTGAGCCTATTTAATAAGCCTATTTATTGAGCCTATTTAATAAGCCTATTTATTGAGCCTATTTAATAAGCCTATTTAATAAGTCTATTTAATAAGCCTATTTAATAGGCCTATTTAATAAGTCTAAGTTGCTGAAATAAGCCTATTTAATAAGCTTATTTAATAGGCCTATTTAATAAGTCTAAGTTGCTGAAATAAGCCTATTTAATAAGCCTAAGTTTCTGAATGAGCCTATTTAATAAGCCTAAGTTGCTGAAATAAGCCTATTAAATAAGCCTAAGTTGCTGAAAAAAGCCTATTAAATAAGCCTAAGTTGCTGAATAAGCCTATTTAATAAGCCTAAGTTGCTGAATAAACCTATTTAATAAGTCTAAGTTGCTGAAATAAGCATATTTAATAAGGCTATTTAATAAGTCTAAGTTGCTGAAATAAACCTATCTAAAAATGCTATTTAATAAGCCTAAGTTGCTGAAATAAACCTGCTTAATAAGGCTATTTAATAAAAATAAGTTGCTGAAATAAGCTTATTTAATAAGCCTAAGTTGCTGAAATAAGCCTATTTAATAAGGCTCTTTAATCAGTCTAAGTTGCTGAAATAAACCTATTTAATAAGCCTAAGTTGCTAAAATAAGCCTATTTAATGAGGCTATTTAATAAGTCTATTTAATAAGCCTATTTAATAAGCCTATTTAATAAGCCTAAGTTGCTGAAATAAACATGTTTAATAAGGCTATTTAATAAGCATAAGTTGCTGAAATAAAGCTATTTAATAAGTCTAAGTTGCTGAAATAAGCCTATTTAATAAGCCTAAGTTGCTGAAATAAGTATATTTAATAAGCATAAGTTGCTGAAATAAACCTATTTAATGAGTCTAAGTTGCTGAAATAAAGCTATCTAATAAGTCTAAGTTGCTGAAATAAGCATTTTTAATCAGTGTAAGTTGCTGAAATAAGTCTATTTAATAATCCCAAGTTGCTGAAATAAGCCTACTTAATTAGGCTATTTAATAAGCCTAAGTTGCTGAAATAAGCCTATTTAATAAGCGTAAGTTGCTGAAATAAGGCTATTTAATAAGTCTAAGTTGCTGAAATAAGCCTATTTAATAAGCCTAAGTTGTTGAAATAAGCCCATTTAATAAGCCTATTAAATAAGCCTAAGTTGCTGAAATAAGCCTATTTAATAAGCCTATTTAATAAGCCTATGTTGCTGAAATAAGCCTATTTAATAAGCCTAAGTTGCTGAATAAGCCTATTTAATAAGCCTAAGTTGCTGAATAAACCTATTTAATAAGTCTAAGTTGCTGAAATAAGCCTATTTAATAAGGCTATTTAATAAGCCTAAGTTGCTGAATAAGCCTATTTAATAAGTCTAAGTTGCTGAAATAAGGCTATTTAATAAGCCTAAGTTGCTGAAATAAGGCTATTTAATACGTTTAAGTTGCTGAAATAAGCCTATTTAATAAGCCTACATTGCTGAAATAAGCCTATTTAATAAGGCTATTTAATGAGCCTAAGTTGCTGAAATAAGCCTATTTAATAAGCCTAAGTTTCTGAACTAAGCCTATTTAAAAAGGTATATTTAATAAGTCTAAGTTGCTGAAATAAACCTATTTAAAAATGCTATTTAATAAGCCTAAGTTGCTGAAATAAACCTGTTTAATAAGGCTATTTAATAAGCATAAGTTGCTGAAATAAGCTTATTTAATAAGCCTAAGTTGCTGAAATAAGCCTATTTAATAAGGCTATTTAATAAGTCTATTTAATAAGCCTATTTAATAAGTATTTAATGCGCCTATTTAATAAGCCTATTTATTGAGCCTATTTAATAAACCTATTTATTGAGCCTATTTAATAAGCCTATTTATTGAGCCTATTTAATAAGCCTATTTATTGAGCCTATTTAATAAGCCTATTTAATAAGTCTATTTAATAAGCCTATTTAATAGGCCTATTTAATAAGTCTAAGTTGCTGAAATAAGCCTATTTAATAAGCTTATTTAATAGGCCTATTTAATAAGTCTAAGTTGCTGAAATAAGCCTATTTAATAAGCCTAAGTTTCTGAATGAGCCTATTTAATAAGCCTAAGTTGCTGAAATAAGCCTATTAAATAAGCCTAAGTTGCTGAAAAAAGCCTATTAAATAAGCCTAAGTTGCTGAATAAGCCTATTTAATAAGCCTAAGTTGCTGAATAAACCTATTTAATAAGTCTAAGTTGCTGAAATAAGCATATTTAATAAGGCTATTTAATAAGTCTAAGTTGCTGAAATAAACCTATCTAAAAATGCTATTTAATAAGCCTAAGTTGCTGAAATAAACCTGCTTAATAAGGCTATTTAATAAAAATAAGTTGCTGAAATAAGCTTATTTAATAAGCCTAAGTTGCTGAAATAAGCCTATTTAATAAGGCTCTTTAATCAGTCTAAGTTGCTGAAATAAACCTATTTAATAAGCCTAAGTTGCTAAAATAAGCCTATTTAATGAGGCTATTTAATAAGTCTATTTAATAAGCCTATTTAATAAGCCTATTTAATAAGCCTAAGTTGCTGAAATAAACATGTTTAATAAGGCTATTTAATAAGCATAAGTTGCTGAAATAAAGCTATTTAATAAGTCTAAGTTGCTGAAATAAGCCTATTTAATAAGCCTAAGTTGCTGAAATAAGTATATTTAATAAGCATAAGTTGCTGAAATAAACCTATTTAATGAGTCTAAGTTGCTGAAATAAAGCTATCTAATAAGTCTAAGTTGCTGAAATAAGCATTTTTAATCAGCGTAAGTTGCTGAAATAAGTCTATTTAATAATCCCAAGTTGCTGAAATAAGCCTACTTAATTAGGCTATTTAATAAGCCTAAGTTGCTGAAATAAGCCTATTTAATAAGCGTAAGTTGCTGAAATAAGGCTATTTAATAAGTCTAAGTTGCTGAAATAAGCCTATTTAATAAGCCTAAGTTGTTGAAATAAGCCCATTTAATAAGCCTATTAAATAATCCTAAGTTGCTGAAATAAGCCTATTTAATAAGCCTATTTAATAAGCCTATGTTGCTGAAATAAGCCTATTTAATAAGCCTAAGTTGCTGAATAAGCCTATTTAATAAGCCTAAGTTGCTGAATAAACCTATTTAATAAGTCTAAGTTGCTGAAATAAGCCTATTTAATAAGGCTATTTAATAAGCCTAAGTTGCTGAATAAGCCTATTTAATAAGTCTAAGTTGCTGAAATAAGGCTATTTAATAAGCCTAAGTTGCTGAAATAAGGCTATTTAATACGTTTAAGTTGCTGAAATAAGCCTATTTAATAAGCCTACATTGCTGAAATAAGCCTATTTAATAAGGCTATTTAATGAGCCTAAGTTGCTGAAATAAGCCTATTTAATAAGCCTAAGTTTCTGAACTAAGCCTATTTAAAAAGGTATATTTAATAAGTCTAAGTTGCTGAAATAAACCTATTTAAAAATGCTATTTAATAAGCCTAAGTTGCTGAAATAAACCTGTTTAATAAGGCTATTTAATAAGCATAAGTTGCTGAAATAAGCTTATTTAATAAGCCTAAGTTGCTGAAATAAGCCTATTTAATAAGGCTATTTAATAAGTCTATTTAATAAGCCTATTTAATAAGTATTTAATGCGCCTATTTAATAAGCCTATTTATTGAGCCTATTTAATAAGCCTATTTATTGAGCCTATTTAATAAGCCTATTTATTGAGCGTATTTAATAAGCCTATTTATTGAGCCTATTTAATAAGCCTATTTAATAAGTCTATTTAATAAGCCTATTTAATAGGCCTATTTAATAAGTCTAAGTTGCTGAAATAAGCCTATTTAATAAGCTTATTTAATAGGCCTATTTAATAAGTCTAAGTTGCTGAAATAAGCCTATTTAATAAGCCTAAGTTTCTGAATGAGCCTATTTAATAAGCCTAAGTTGCTGAAATAAGCCTATTAAATAAGCCTAAGTTGCTGAAAAAAGCCTATTAAATAAGCCTAAGTTGCTGAATAAGCCTATTTAATAAGCCTAAGTTGCTGAATAAACCTATTTAATAAGTCTAAGTTGCTGAAATAAGCATATTTAATAAGGCTATTTAATAAGTCTAAGTTGCTGAAATAAACCTATCTAAAAATGCTATTTAATAAGCCTAAGTTGCTGAAATAAACCTGCTTAATAAGGCTATTTAATAAAAATAAGTTGCTGAAATAAGCTTATTTAATAAGCCTAAGTTGCTGAAATAAGCCTATTTAATAAGGCTCTTTAATCAGTCTAAGTTGCTGAAATAAACCTATTTAATAAGCCTAAGTTGCTAAAATAAGCCTATTTAATGAGGCTATTTAATAAGTCTATTTAATAAGCCTATTTAATAAGCCTATTTAATAAGCCTAAGTTGCTGAAATAAACATGTTTAATAAGGCTATTTAATAAGCATAAGTTGCTGAAATAAAGCTATTTAATAAGTCTAAGTTGCTGAAATAAGCCTATTTAATAAGCCTAAGTTGCTGAAATAAGTATATTTAATAAGCATAAGTTGCTGAAATAAACCTATTTAATGAGTCTAAGTTGCTGAAATAAAGCTATCTAATAAGTCTAAGTTGCTGAAATAAGCATTTTTAATCAGCGTAAGTTGCTGAAATAAGTCTATTTAATAATCCCAAGTTGCTGAAATAAGCCTACTTAATTAGGCTATTTAATAAGCCTAAGTTGCTGAAATAAGCCTATTTAATAAGCGTAAGTTGCTGAAATAAGGCTATTTAATAAGTCTAAGTTGCTGAAATAAGCCTATTTAATAAGCCTAAGTTGTTGAAATAAGCCCATTTAATAAGCCTATTAAATAAGCCTAAGTTGCTGAAATAAGCCTATTTAATAAGCCTATTTAATAAGCCTATGTTGCTGAAATAAGCCTATTTAATAAGCCTAAGTTGCTGAATAGGCCTATTTAATAAGCCTAAGTTGCTGAATAAACCTATTTAATAAGTCTAAGTTGCTGAAATAAGCCTATTTAATAAGGCTATTTAATAAGCCTAAGTTGCTGAATAAGCCTATTTAATAAGTCTAAGTTGCTGAAATAAGGCTATTTAATAAGCCTAAGTTGCTGAAATAAGGCTATTTAATACGTTTAAGTTGCTGAAATAAGCCTATTTAATAAGCCTACATTGCTGAAATAAGCCTATTTAATAAGGCTATTTAATGAGCCTAAGTTGCTGAAATAAGCCTATTTAATAAGCCTAAGTTTCTGAACTAAGCCTATTTAAAAAGGTATATTTAATAAGTCTAAGTTGCTGAAATAAACCTATTTAAAAATGCTATTTAATAAGCCTAAGTTGCTGAAATAAACCTGTTTAATAAGGCTATTTAATAAGCATAAGTTGCTGAAATAAGCTTATTTAATAAGCCTAAGTTGCTGAAATAAGCCTATTTAATAAGGCTATTTAATAAGTCTATTTAATAAGCCTATTTAATAAGTATTTAATGCGCCTATTTAATAAGCCTATTTATTGAGCCTATTTAATAAGCCTATTTATTGAGCCTATTTAATAAGCCTATTTATTGAGCGTATTTAATAAGCCTATTTATTGAGCCTATTTAATAAGCCTATTTAATAAGTCTATTTAATAAGCCTATTTAATAGGCCTATTTAATAAGTCTAAGTTGCTGAAATAAGCCTATTTAATAAGCTTATTTAATAGGCCTATTTAATAAGTCTAAGTTGCTGAAATAAGCCTATTTAATAAGCCTAAGTTTCTGAATGAGCCTATTTAATAAGCCTAAGTTGCTGAAATAAGCCTATTAAATAAGCCTAAGTTTCTGAAAAAAGCCTATTAAATAAGCCTAAGTTGCTGAATAAGCCTATTTAATAAGCCTAAGTTGCTGAATAAACCTATTTAATAAGTCTAAGTTGCTGAAATAAGCATATTTAATAAGGCTATTTAATAAGTCTAAGTTGCTGAAATAAACCTATCTAAAAATGCTATTTAATAAGCCTAAGTTGCTGAAATAAACCTGCTTAATAAGGCTATTTAATAAAAATAAGTTGCTGAAATAAGCTTATTTAATAAGCCTAAGTTGCTGAAATAAGCCTATTTAATAAGGCTCTTTAATACGTCTAAGTTGCTGAAATAAACCTATTTAATAAGCCTAAGTTGCTAAAATAAGCCTATTTAATGAGGCTATTTAATAAGTCTATTTAATAAGCCTATTTAATAAGCCTATTGAATAAGCCTAAGTTGCTGAAATAAACCTGTTTAATAAGGCTATTTAATAAGCATAAGTTGCTGAAATAAAGCTATTTAATAAGTCTAAGTTGCTGAAATAAGCCTATTTCATAAGCCTAAGTTGCTGAAATAAGTATATTTAATAAGCATAAGTTGCTGAAATAAACCTATTTAATGAGTCTAAGTTGCTGAAATAAAGCTATCTAATAAGTCTAAGTTGCTGAAATAAGCATTTTTAATCAGCATAAGTTGCTGAAATAAGTCTATTTAATAATCCCAAGTTGCTGAAATAAGCCTACTTAATTAGGCTATTTAATAAGCCTAAGTTGATGAAATAAGCCTATTTAATAAGCGTAAGTTGCTGAAATAAGGCTATTTAATAAGTCTAAGTTGCTGAAATAAGCCTATTTAATAAGCCTAATTTGTTGAAATAAGCCCATTTAATAAGCCTATTAAATAAGCCTAAGTTGCTGAAATAAGCCTATTTAATAAGCCTATTTAATAAGCCTATGTTGCTGAAATAAGCCTATTTAATAAGCCTAAGTTGCTGAATAAGCCTATTTAATAAGCCTAAGTTGCTGAAATAAACATGTTTAATAAGGCTATTTAATAAGCATAAGTTGCTGAAATAAAGCTATTTAATAAGTCTAAGTTGCTGAAATAAGCCTATTTAATAAGCCTAAGTTGCTGAAATAAGTATATTTAATAAGCATAAGTTGCTGAAATAAACCTATTTAATGAGTCTAAGTTGCTGAAATAAAGCTATCTAATAAGTCTAAGTTGCTGAAATAAGCATTTTTAATCAGCGTAAGTTGCTGAAATAAGTCTATTTAATAATCCCAAGTTGCTGAAATAAGCCTACTTAATTAGGCTATTTAATAAGCCTAAGTTGATGAAATAAGCCTATTTAATAAGCGTAAGTTGCTGAAATAAGGCTATTTAATAAGTCTAAGTTGCTGAAATAAGCCTATTTAATAAGCCTAAGTTGTTGAAATAAGCCCATTTAATAAGCCTATTAAATAAGCCTAAGTTGCTGAAATAAGCCTATTTAATAAGCCTATGTTGCTGAAATAAGCCTATTTAATAAGCCTAAGTTGCTGAATAAGCCTATTGAATAAGCCTAAGTTGCTGAAATAAACCTGTTTAATAAGGCTATTTAATAAGCATAAGTTGCTGAAATAAAGCTATTTAATAAGTCTAAGTTGCTGAAATAAGCCTATTTCATAAGCCTAAGTTGCTGAAATAAGTATATTTAATAAGCATAAGTTGCTGAAATAAACCTATTTAATGAGTCTAAGTTGCTGAAATAAAGCTATCTAATAAGTCTAAGTTGCTGAAATAAGCATTTTTAATCAGCATAAGTTGCTGAAATAAGTCTATTTAATAATCCCAAGTTGCTGAAATAAGCCTACTTAATTAGGCTATTTAATAAGCCTAAGTTGATGAAATAAGCCTATTTAATAAGCGTAAGTTGCTGAAATAAGGCTATTTAATAAGTCTAAGTTGCTGAAATAAGCCTATTTAATAAGCCTAATTTGTTGAAATAAGCCCATTTAATAAGCCTATTAAATAAGCCTAAGTTGCTGAAATAAGCCTATTTAATAAGCCTATTTAATAAGCCTATGTTGCTGAAATAAGCCTATTTAATAAGCCTAAGTTGCTGAATAAGCCTATTTAATAAGCCTAAGTTGCTGAAATAAACATGTTTAATAAGGCTATTTAATAAGCATAAGTTGCTGAAATAAAGCTATTTAATAAGTCTAAGTTGCTGAAATAAGCCTATTTAATAAGCCTAAGTTGCTGAAATAAGTATATTTAATAAGCATAAGTTGCTGAAATAAACCTATTTAATGAGTCTAAGTTGCTGAAATAAAGCTATCTAATAAGTCTAAGTTGCTGAAATAAGCATTTTTAATCAGCGTAAGTTGCTGAAATAAGTCTATTTAATAATCCCAAGTTGCTGAAATAAGCCTACTTAATTAGGCTATTTAATAAGCCTAAGTTGATGAAATAAGCCTATTTAATAAGCGTAAGTTGCTGAAATAAGGCTATTTAATAAGTCTAAGTTGCTGAAATAAGCCTATTTAATAAGCCTAAGTTGTTGAAATAAGCCCATTTAATAAGCCTATTAAATAAGCCTAAGTTGCTGAAATAAGCCTATTTAATAAGCCTATGTTGCTGAAATAAGCCTATTTAATAAGCCTAAGTTGCTGAATAAGCCTATTTAATAAGCCTAAGTTGCTGAAATAAACATGTTTAATAAGGCTATTTAATAAGCATAAGTTGCTGAAATAAAGCTATTTAATAAGTCTAAGTTGCTGAAATAAGCCTATTTAATAAGCCTAAGTTGCTGAAATAAGTATATTTAATAAGCATAAGTTGCTGAAATAAACCTATTTAATGAGTCTAAGTTGCTGAAATAAAGCTATCTAATAAGTCTAAGTTGCTGAAATAAGCATTTTTAATCAGCGTAAGTTGCTGAAATAAGTCTATTTAATAATCCCAAGTTGCTGAAATAAGCCTACTTAATTAGGCTATTTAATAAGCCTAAGTTGCTGAAATAAGCCTATTTAATAAGCGTAAGTTGCTGAAATAAGGCTATTTAATAAGTCTAAGTTGCTGAAATAAGCCTATTTAATAAGCCTAAGTTGTTGAAATAAGCCCATTTAATAAGCCTATTAAATAAGCCTAAGTTGCTGAAATAAGCCTATTTAATAAGCCTATTTAATAAGCCTATGTTGCTGAAATAAGCCTATTTAATAAGCCTAAGTTGCTGAATAAGCCTATTTAATAAGCCTAAGTTGCTGAATAAACCTTTTTAATAAGTCGAAGTTGCTGAAATAAGCCTATTTAATAAGGCTATTTAATAAGCCTAAGTCGCTGAATAAGCCTATTTAATAAGTCTAAGTTGCTGAAATAAGGCTATTTAATAAGCCTAAGTTGCTGAAATAAGGCTATTTAATAAGTTTAAGTTGCTGAAATAAGCCTATTTAATAAGCCTACATTGCTGAAATAAGCCTATTTAATAAGGATATTTAATGAGCCTAAGTTGCTGAAATAAGCCTATTTAATAAGTCTAAGTTTCTGAACTAAGCCTATTTAAAAAGGTATATTTAATAAGTCTAAGTTGCTGAAATAAACCTATTTAAAAATGCTATTTAATAAGCCTAAGTTGCTGAAATAAACCTGTTTAATAAGGCTATTTAATAAGTCTATTTAATAAGCCTATTTAATAAGTATTTAATGCGCCTATTTAATAAGCCTATTTATTGAGCCTATTTAATAAACCTATTTATTGAGCCTATTTAATAAGCCTATTTATTGAGCCTATTTAATAAGCCTATTTATTGAGCCTATTTAATAAACCTATTTATTGAGCCTATTTAATAAGTCTATTTAATAAGCCTATTTAATAGGCCTATTTAATAAGTCTAAGTTGCTGAAATAAGCCTATTTAATAAGCTTATTTAATAGGCCTATTTAATAAGTCTAGGTTGCTGAAATAAGCCTATTTAATAAGCCTAAGTTTCTGAATGAGCCTATTTAATAAGCCTAAGTTGCTGAAATAAGCCTATTAAATAAGCCTAAGTTGCTGAAAAAAGCCTATTAAATAAGCCTAAGTTGCTGAATAAGCCTATTTAATAAGCCTAAGTTGCTGAATAAACCTATTTAATAAGTCTAAGTTGCTGAAATAAGCATATTTAATAAGGCTATTTAATAAGTCTAAGTTGCTGAAATAAACCTATCTAAAAATGCTATTTAATAAGCCTAAGTTGCTGAAATAAACCTGCTTAATAAGGCTATTTAATAAAAATAAGTTGCTGAAATAAGCTTATTTAATAAGCCTAAGTTGCTGAAATAAGCCTATTTAATAAGGCTCTTTAATCAGTCTAAGTTGCTGAAATAAACCTATTTAATAAGCCTAAGTTGCTAAAATAAGCCTATTTAATGAGGCTATTTAATAAGTCTATTTAATAAGCCTATTTAATAAGCCTATTTAATAAGCCTAAGTTGCTGAAATAAACATGTTTAATAAGGCTATTTAATAAGCATAAGTTGCTGAAATAAAGCTATTTAATAAGTCTAAGTTGCTGAAATAAGCCTATTTAATAAGCCTAAGTTGCTGAAATAAGTATATTTAATAAGCATAAGTTGCTGAAATAAACCTATTTAATGAGTCTAAGTTGCTGAAATAAAGCTATCTAATAAGTCTAAGTTGCTGAAATAAGCATTTTTAATCAGCGTAAGTTGCTGAAATAAGTCTATTTAATAATCCCAAGTTGCTGAAATAAGCCTACTTAATTAGGCTATTTAATAAGCCTAAGTTGCTGAAATAAGCCTATTTAATAAGCGTAAGTTGCTGAAATAAGGCTATTTAATAAGTCTAAGCTGCTGAAATAAGCCTATTTAATAAGCCTAAGTTGTTGAAATAAGCCCATTTAATAAGCCTATTAAATAAGCCTAAGTTGCTGAAATAAGCCTATTTAATAAGCCTATTTAATAAGCCTATGTTGCTGAAATAAGCCTATTTAATAAGCCTAAGTTGCTGAATAAGCATATTTAATAAGCCTAAGTTGCTGAATAAACCTATTTAATAAGTCTAAGTTGCTAAAATAAGCCTATTTAATAAGGCTATTTAATAAGCCTAAGTTGCTGAATAAGCCTATTTAATAAGTCTAAGTTGCTGAAATAAGGCTATTTATTAAGCCTAAGTTGCTGAAATAAGGCTATTTAATACGTTTAAGTTGCTGAAATAAGCCTATTTAATAAGCCTACATTGCTGAAATAAGCCTATTTAATAAGGCTATTTAATGAGCCTAAGTTGCTGAAATAAGCCTATTTAATAAGCCTAAGTTTCTGAACTAAGCCTATTTAAAAAGGTATATTTAATAAGTCTAAGTTGCTGAAATAAACCTATTTAAAAATGCTATTTAATAAGCCTAAGTTGCTGAAATAAACCTGTTTAATAAGGCTATTTAATAAGCATAAGTTGCTGAAATAAGCTTATTTAATAAGCCTAAGTTGCTGAATTAAGCCTATTTAATAAGGCTATTTAATAAGTCTATTTAATAAGCCTATTTAATAAGTATTTAATGCGCCTATTTAATAAGCCTATTTATTGAGCCTATTTAATAAGCCTATTTATTGAGCCTATTTAATAAGCCTATTTATTGAGCGTATTTAATAAGCCTATTTATTGAGCCTATTTAATAAGCCTATTTAATACGTCTATTTAATAAGCCTATTTAATAGGCCTATTTAATAAGTCTGAGTTGCTGAAATAAGCCTATTTAATAAGCTTATTTAATAGGCCTATTTAATAAGTCTAAGTTGCTGAAATAAGCCTATTTAATAAGCCTAAGTTTCTGAATGAGCCTATTTAATAAGCCTAAGTTGCTGAAATAAGCCTATTAAATAAGCCTAAGTTTCTGAAAAAAGCCTATTAAATAAGCCTAAGTTGCTGAATAAGCCTATTTAATAAGCCTAAGTTGCTGAAATAAGCATATTTAATAGGGCTATTTAATAAGTCTAAGTTGCTGAAATAAACCTATCTAAAAATGCTATTTAATAAGCCTAAGTTGCTGAAATAAACCTGCTTAATAAGGCTATTTAATAAAAATAAGTTGCTGAAATAAGCTTATTTAATAAGCCTAAATTGCTGAAATAAGCCTATTTAATAAGGCTCTTTAATAAGTCTAAGTTGCTGAAATAAACCTATTTAATAAGCCTAAGTTGCTAAAATAAGCCTATTTAATGAGGCTATTTAATAAGTCTATTTAATAAGCCTATTTAATAAGCCTATTTAATAAGCCTAAGTTGCTGAAATAAACCTGTTTAATAAGCCTATTTAATAAGTCTAAGTTGCTGAAATAAACCTATTTAATAAGCCTAAGTTGCTAAAATAAGCCTATTTAATGAGGCTATTTAATAAGTCTATTTAATAAGCCTATTTAATAAGCCTATTTAATAAGCCTATGTTGCTGAAATAAGCCTATTTAATAAGCCTAAGTTGCTGAATAAGCCTATTTAATAAGCCAAAGTTGCTGAATAAACCTATTTAATAAGTCGAAGTTGCTGAAATAAGCCTATTTAATAAGGCTATTTAATAAGCCTAAGTCGCTGAATAAGCCTATTTAATAAGTCTAAGTTGCTGAAATAAGGCTATTTAATAAGCCTAAGTTGCTGAAATAAGGCTATTTAATAAGTTTAAGTTGCTGAAATAAGCCTATTTAATAAGCCTACATTGCTGAAATAAGCCTATTTAATAAGGCTATTTAATGAGCCTAAGTTGCTGAAATAAGCCTATTTAATAAGCCTAAGTTTCTGAACTAAGCCTATTTAAAAAGGTATATTTAAAAAGTCAAAGTTGCTGAAATAAACCTATTTAAAAATGCTATTTAATAAGCCTAAGTTGCTGAAATAAACCTGTTTAATAAGGCTATTTAATAAGTCTATTTAATAAGCCTATTTAATAAGTATTTAATGTGCCTATTTAATAAGCCTATTTATTGAGCCTATTTAATAAACCTATTTATTGAGCCTATTTAATAAGCCTATTTATTGAGCCTATTTAATAAGCCTATTTATTGAGCCTATTTAATAAGCCTATTTAATAAGTCTATTTAATAAGCCTATTTAATAGGCCTATTTAATAAGTCTAAGTTGCTGAAATAAGCCTATTTAATAAGCTTATTTAATAGGCCTATTTAATAAGTCTAAGTTGCTGAAATAAGCCTATTTAATAAGCCTAAGTTTCTGAATGAGCCTATTTAATAAGCCTAAGTTGCTGAAATAAGCCTATTAAATAAGCCTAAGTTGCTGAAAAAAGCCTATTAAATAAGCCTAAGTTGCTGAATAAGCCTATTTAATAAGCCTAAGTTGCTGAATAAACCTATTTAATAAGTCTAAGTTGCTGAAATAAGCATATTTAATAAGGCTATTTAATAAGTCTAAGTTGCTGAAATAAACCTATCTAAAAATGCTATTTAATAAGCCTAAGTTGCTGAAATAAACCTGCTTAATAAGGCTATTTAATAAAAATAAGTTGCTGAAATAAGCTTATTTAATAAGCCTAAGTTGCTGAAATAAGCCTATTTAATAAGGCTCTTTAATCAGTCTAAGTTGCTGAAATAAACCTATTTAATAAGCCTAAGTTGCTAAAATAAGCCTATTTAATGAGGCTATTTAATAAGTCTATTTAATAAGCCTATTAAATAAGCCTATTTAATAAGCCTAAGTTGCTGAAATAAACATGTTTAATAAGGCTATTTAATAAGCATAAGTTGCTGAAATAAAGCTATTTAATAAGTCTAAGTTGCTGAAATAAGCCTATTTAATAAGCCTAAGTTGCTGAAATAAGTATATTTAATAAGCATAAGTTGCTGAAATAAACCTATTTAATGAGTCTAAGTTGCTGAAATAAAGCTATCTAATAAGTCTAAGTTGCTGAAATAAGCATTTTTAATCAGCGTAAGTTGCTGAAATAAGTCTATTTAATAATCCCAAGTTGCTGAAATAAGCCTACTTAATTAGGCTATTTAATAAGCCTAAGTTGCTGAAATAAGCCTATTTAATAAGCGTAAGTTGCTGAAATAAGGCTATTTAATAAGTCTAAGTTGCTGAAATAAGCCTATTTAATAAGCCTAAGTTGTTGAAATAAGCCCATTTAATAAGCCTATTAAATAAGCCTAAGTTGCTGAAATAAGCCTATTTAATAAGCCTATTTAATAAGCCTATGTTGCTGAAATAAGCCTATTTAATAAGCCTAAGTTGCTGAATAAGCCTATTTAATAAGCCTAAGTTGCTGAATAAACCTATTTAATAAGTCTAAGTTGCTGAAATAAGCCTATTTAATAAGGCTATTTAATAAGCCTAAGTTGCTGAATAAGCCTATTTAATAAGTCTAAGTTGCTGAAATAAGGCTATTTATTAAGCCTAAGTTGCTGAAATAAGGCTATTTAATACGTTTAAGTTGCTGAAATAAGCCTATTTAATAAGCCTACATTGCTGAAATAAGCCTATTTAATAAGGCTATTTAATGAGCCTAAGTTGCTGAAATAAGCCTATTTAATAAGTCTAAGTTTCTGAACTAAGCCTATTTAAAAAGGTATATTTAATAAGTCTAAGTTGCTGAAATAAACCTATTTAAAAATGCTATTTAATAAGCCTAAGTTGCTGAAATAAACCTGTTTAATAAGGCTATTTAATAAGCATAAGTTGCTGAAATAAGCTTATTTAATAAGCCTAAGTTGCTGAAATAAGCCTATTTAATAAGGCTATTTAATAAGTCTATTTAATAAGCCTATTTAATAAGTATTTAATGCGCCTATTTAATAAGCCTATTTATTGAGCCTATTTAATAAGCCTATTTATTGAGCCTATTTAATAAGCCTATTTATTGAGCGTATTTAATAAGCCTATTTATTGAGCCTATTTAATAAGCCTATTTAATACGTCTATTTAATAAGCCTATTTAATAGGCCTATTTAATAAGTCTAAGTTGCTGAAATAAGCCTATTTAATAAGCTTATTTAATAGGCCTATTTAATAAGTCTAAGTTGCTGAAATAAGCCTATTTAATAAGCCTAAGTTTCTGAATGAGCCTATTTAATAAGCCTAAGTTGCTGAAATAAGCCTATTAAATAAGCCTAAGTTTCTGAAAAAAGCATATTAAATAAGCCTAAGTTGCTGAATAAGCCTATTTAATAAGCCTAAGTTGCTGAATAAACCTATTTAATAAGTCTAAGTTGCTGAAATAAGCATATTTAATAAGGCTATTTAATAAGTCTAAGTTGCTGAAATAAACCTATCTAAAAATGCTATTTAATAAGCCTAAGTTGCTGAAATAAACCTGCTTAATAAGGCTATTTAATAAAAATAAGTTGCTGAAATAAGCTTATTTAATAAGCCTAAGTTGCTGAAATAAGCCTATTTAATAAGGCTCTTTAATAAGTCTAAGTTGCTGAAATAAACCTATTTAATAAGCCTAAGTTGCTAAAATAAGCCTATTTAATGAGGCTATTTAATGTCTATTTAATAAGCCTATTTAATAAGCCTATTTAATAAGCCTAAGTTGCTGAAATAAACCTGTTTAATAAGGCTATTTAATAAGCATAAGTTGCTGAAATAAAGCTATTTAATAAGTCTAAGTTGCTGAAATAAGCCTATTTAATAAGCCTAAGTTGCTGAAATAAGTATATTTAATAAGCATAAGTTGCTGAAATAAACCTATTTAATGAGTCTAAGTTGCTGAAATAAAGCTATCTAATAAGTCTAAGTTGCTGAAATAAGCATTTTTAATCAGCGTAAGTTGCTGAAATAAGTCTATTTAATAATCCCAAGTTGCTGAAATAAGCCTACTTAATTAGGCTATTTAATAAGCCTAAGTTGATGAAATAAGCCTATTTAATAAGCGTACGTTGCTGAAATAAGGCTATTTAATAAGTCTAAGTTGCTGAAATAAGCCTATTTAATAAGCCTAAGTTGTTGAAATAAGCCCATTTAATAAGCCTATTAAATAAGCCTAAGTTGCTGAAATAAGCCTATTTAATAAGCCTATTTAATAAGCCTATGTTGCTGAAATAAGCCTATTTAATAAGCCTAAGTTGCTGAATAAGCCTATTTAATAAGCCTAAGTTGCTGAATAAACCTATTTAATAAGTCGAAGTTGCTGAAATAAGCCTATTTAATAAGGCTATTTAATAAGCCTAAGTTGCTGAATAAGCCTATTTAATAAGTCTAAGTTGCTGAAATAAGGCTATTTAATAAGCCTAAGTTGCTGAAATAAGGCTATTTAATAAGTTTAAGTTGCTGAAATAAGCCTATTTAATAAGCCTACATTGCTGAAATAAGCCTATTTAAAAAGGCTATTTAATGAGCCTAAGTTGCTGAAATAAGCCTATTTAATAAGCCTAAGTTTCTGAACTAAGCCTATTCAAAAAGGTATATTTAATAAGTCTAAGTTGCTGAAATAAACCTATTTAAAAATGCTATTTAATAAGCCTAAGTTGCTGAAATAAACCTGTTTAATAAGGCTATTTAATAAGCATAAGTTGCTGAAATAAGCTTATTTAATAAGCCTAAGTTGCTGAAATAAGCCTATTTAATAAGGCTATTTAATAACTCTATTTAATAAGCCTATTTAAAAAGTATTTAATGCGCCTATTTAATAAGCCTATTTATTGAGCCTATTTAATAAGCCTATTTATTGAGCCTATTTAATAAGCCTATTTATTGAGCCTATTTAATGAGCCTATTTATTGAGCCTATTTAATATGCCTATTTAATAAGTCTATTTAATAAGCCTATTTAATAGGCCTATTTAATAAGTCTAAGTTGCTGAAATAAGCCTATTTAATAAGCCTATTTAATAGGCCTATTTAATAAGTCTAAGTTGCTGAAATAAGCCTATTTAATAAGCCTAAGTTTCTGAATGAGCCTATTTAATAAGCCTAAGTTGCTGAAATAAGCCTATTAAATAAGCCTAAGTTGCTGAATAAACCTATTAAATAAGTCTAAGTTGCTGAAATAAGCATATTTAATAAGGCTATTTAATAAGTCTAAGTTGCTGAAATAAATCTATTTAAAAATGCTATTTAATAAGCCTAAGTTGCTGAAATAAACCTGCTTAATAAGGCTATTTAATAAAAATAAGTTGCTGAAATAAGCTTATTTAATAAGCCTAAGTTGCTGAAATAAGCCTATTTAATAAGGCTCTTTAATAAGTCTAAGTTGCTGAAATAAACCTATTTAATAAGCCTAAGTTGCTGAAATAAGCATATTTAATAAGGCTATTTAATAAGCCTAAGTTGCTGAAATAAACCTGCTTAATAAGGCTATTTAATAAAAATAAGTTGCTGAAATAAGCTTATTTAATAAGCCTAAGTTGCTGAAATAAGCCTATTTAATAAGCCTATTTAATAAGCCTAAGTTGCTGAAATAAACCTGTTTAATAAGGCTATTTAATAAGCATAAGTTGCTGAAATAAAGCTATTTAATAAGTCTAAGTTGCTGAAATAAGCCTATTTAATAAGCCTAAATTGCTGAAATAAGTATATTTAATAAGCATAAGTTGCTGAAATAAACCTATTTAATGAGTCTAAGTTGCTGAAATAAAGCTATTTAATAAGTCTAAGTTGCTGAAATAAGCATTTTTAATCAGCGTAAGTTGCTGAAATAAGTCTATTTAATAATCCCAAGTTGCTGAAATAAGCCTACTTAATTAGGCTATTTAATAAGCCTAAGTTGCTGAAATAAGCCTATTTAATAAGTCTAAGTTGCTGAAATAAGCCTATTTAATAAGCCTAAGTTGCTGAAATAAGCCCATTTAATAAGCCTATTAAATAAGCCTAAGTTGCTGAAATAAGCCTATTTAATAAGCCTATTTAATAAGCCTATTTAATAGGCATATTTAATAAGTCTAAGTTGCTGAAATAAGCCTATTTAATAAGGCTATTTAATAAGCCTAAGTTGCTGAATAAGCCTATTTAATAAGTCTAAGTTGCTGAAATAAGGCTATTTAATAAGCCTAAGTTGCTGAAATAAGGCTATTTAATAAGTTTAAGTTGCTGAAATAAGCCTATTTAATAAGCCTACATTGCTGAAATTAAGCCTATTTAATAAGGCTATTTAATAACTCTATTTAATAAGCCTATTTAAAAAGTATTTAATGCGCCTATTTAATAAGCCTATTTATTGAGCCTATTTAATAAGCCTATTTATTGAGCCTATTTAATAAGCCTATTTATTGAGCCTATTTAATGAGCCTATTTATTGAGCCTATTTAATATGCCTATTTAATAAGTCTATTTAATAAGCCTATTTAATAGGCCTATTTAATAAGTCTAAGTTGCTGAAATAAGCCTATTTAATAAGCCTATTTAATAGGCTTATTTAATAAGTATAAGTTGCTGAAATAAGCCTATTTAATAAGCCTAAGTTTCTGAATGAGCCTATTTAATAAGCCTAAGTTGCTGAAATAAGCCTATTAAATAAGCCTAAGTTGCTGAATAAACCTATTAAATAAGTCTAAGTTGCTGAAATAAGCATATTTAATAAGGCTATTTAATAAGTCTAAGTTGCTGAAATAAATCTATTTAAAAATGCTATTTAATAAGCCTAAGTTGCTGAAATAAACCTGCTTAATAAGGCTATTTAATAAAAATAAGTTGCTGAAATAAGCTTATTTAATAAGCCTAAGTTGCTGAAATAAGCCTATTTAATAAGGCTCTTTAATAAGTCTAAGTTGCTGAAATAAACCTATTTAATAAGCCTAAGTTGCTAAAATAAGCCTATTTAATTAGGCTATTTAATAAGTCTATTTAATAAGCCTATTTAATAAGCCTATTTAATAAGCCTAAGTTGCTGAAATAAACCTGTTTAATAAGGCTATTTAATAAGCATAAGTTGCTGAAATAAAGCTATTTAATAAGTCTAAGTTGCTGAAATAAGCCTATTTAATAAGCCTAAATTGCTGAAATAAGTATATTTAATAAGCATAAGTTGCTGAAATAAACCTATTTAATGAGTCTAAGTTGCTGAAATAAAGCTATTTAATAAGTCTAAGTTGCTGAAATAAGCATTTTTAATCAGCGTAAGTTGCTGAAATAAGTCTATTTAATAATCCCAAGTTGCTGAAATAAGCCTACTTAATTAGGCTATTTAATAAGCCTAAGTTGCTGAAATAAGCCTATTTAATAAGCGTAAGTTGCTGAAATAAGGCTATTTAATAAGTCTAAGTTGCTGAAATAAGCCTATTTAATAAGCCTAAGTTGCTGAAATAAGCCCATTTAATAAGCCTATTAAATAAGCCTAAGTTGCTGAAATAAGCCTATTTAATAAGCCTATTTAATAAGCCTATTTAATAGGCATATTTAATAAGTCTAAGTTGCTGAAATAAGCCTATTTAATAAGCCTATTTAATAGGCCTATTTAATAAGTCTAAGTTGCTGAAATAAGCCTATTTAATAAGCCTAAGTTGCTGAATGAGCCTATTTAATAAGCCTATGTTGCTGAAATAAGCCTATTTGATAAGCCTAAGTTGCTGAATAAACCTATTTAATAAGCCTAAGTTGCTGAATAAACCTATTTAATAAGTCTAAGTTGCTGAAATAAGCCTATTTAATAAGGCTATTTAATAAGCCTAAGTTGCTGAATAAGCCTATTTAATAAGTCTAAGTTGCTGAAATAAGGCTATTTAATAAGCCTAAGTTGCTGAAATAAGGCTATTTAATAAGTTTAAGTTGCTGAAATAAGCCTATTTAATAAGCCTACATTGCTGAAATAAGCCTATTTAATAAGGCTATTTAATGAGCCTAAGTTGCTGAAATAAGCCTATTTAATAAGCCTAAGTTTCTGAACTAAGCCTATTTAAAAAGGTATATTTAATAAGTCTAAGTTGCTGAAATAAACCTATTTAAAATGCTATTTAATAAGCCTAAGTTGCTGAAATAAACCTGTTTAATAAGGCTATTTAATAAGCATAAGTTGCTGAAATAAGCTTATTTAATAAGCCTAAGTTGCTGAAATAAGCCTATTTAATAAGCCTATTTAATAAGTATTTAATGCGCCTATTTAATAAGCCTATTTATTGAGCCTATTTAATAAGCCTATTTATTTAGCCTATTTAATAAGCCTATTTATTGAGCCTATTTAATAAGCCTATTTATTGAGCCTATTTAATAAGCCTATTTAATAAGTCTATTTAATAAGCCTATTTAATAGGCCTATTTAATAAGTCTAAGTTGCTGAAATAAGCCTATTTAATAAGCCTATTTAATAGGCCTATTTAATAAGTCTAAGTTGCTGAATAAACCTATTTAATAAGTCTAAGTTGCTGAAATAAGCCTATTTAATAAGGCTATTTAATAAGCCTAAGTTGCTGAATAAGCCTATTTAATAAGTCTAAGTTGCTGAAATAAGGCTATTGAATAAGCCTAAGTTGCTGAAATAAGGCTATTTAATAAGTTTAAGTTGCTGAAATAAGCCTATTTAATAAGCCTACATTGCTGAAATAAGCCTATTTAATAAGGCTATTTAATGAGCCTAAGTTGCTGAAATAAGCCTATTTAATAAGTCTAAGTTTCTGAACTAAGCCTATTTAAAAAGGTATATTTAATAAGTCTAATTTGCTGAAATAAACCTATTTAAAAATGCTATTTAATAAGCCTAAGTTGCTGAAATAAACCTGTTTAATAAGGCTATTTAATAAGCATAAGTTGCTGAAATAAGGTTATTTAATAAGCCTAAGTTGCTGAAATAAGCCTATTTAATAAGGCTATTTAATAAGTCTATTTAATAAGCCTATTTAATAAGTATTTAATGCGCCTATTTAATAAGCCTATTTATTGAGCCTATTTAATAAGCCTATTTATTTAGCCTATTTAATAAGCCTATTTATTGAGCCTATTTAATAAGCCTATTTATTGAGCCTATTTAATAAGCCTATTTAATAAGTCTATTTAATAAGCCTATTTAATAGGCCTATTTAATAAGTCTAAGTTGCTGAAATAAGCCTATTTAATAAGCCTATTTAATAGGCCTATTTAATAAGTCTAAGTTGCTGAAATAAGCCTATTTAATAAGCCTAAGTTTCTGAATGAGCCTATTTAATAAGCCTAAGTTGCTGAAATAAGCCTATTAAATAAGCCTAAGTTGATGAAAAAAGCCTATTAAATAAGCCTAAGTTGCTGAATAAGCCTATTTAATAAGCCTAAGTTGCTGAATAAACCTATTTAATACGTCTAAGTTGCTGAAATAAGCATATTTAATAAGGCTATTTAATAAGTCTAAGTTGCTGAAATAAACCTATTTAAACATGCTATTTAATAAGCCTAAGTTGCTGAAATAAACCTGCTTAATAAGGCTATTTAATAAAAATAAGTTGCTGAAATAAGCTTATTTAATAAGCCTAAGTTGCTGAAATAAGCCTATTTAATAAGGCTCTTTAATAAGTCTAAGTTGCTGAAATAAACCTATTTAATAAGCCTAAGTTGCTAAAATAAGCCTATTTAATGAGGCTATTTAATAAGTCTATTTAATAAGCCTATTTAATAAGCCTATTTAATAAGCCTAAGTTGCTGAAATAAACCTGTTTAATAAGGCTATTTAATAAGCATAAGTTGCTGAAATAAAGCTATTTAATAAGTCTAAGTTGCTGAAATAAGCATATTTAATAAGCCTAAGTTGCTGAAATAAGTATATTTAATAAGCATAAGTTGCTGAAATAAACGTATTTAATGAGTCTAAGTTGCTGAAATAAAGCTATTTAATAAGTCTAAGTTGCTGAAATAAGCATTTTTAATCAGCGTAAGTTGCTGAAATAAGTCTATTTAATAATCCCAAGTTGCTGAAATAAGCCTACTTTATTAGGCTATTTAATAAGCCTAAGTTGCTGAAATAAGCCTATTTAATAAGCGTAAGTTGCTGAAATAAGGCTATTTAATAAGTCTAAGTTGCTGAAATACGCCTATTTAATAAGCCTAAGTTGCTGAAATAAGCCCATTTAATAAGCCTATTAAATAAGCCTAAGTTGCTGAAATAAGCCTATTTAATAAGTCTAAGTTGCTGAAATAAGCCAATTTAATAAGCCTAAGTTGCTGAATGAGCCTATTTAATAAGCCTATGTTGCTGAAATAAGCCTATTTAATAAGCCTAAGTTGCTGAATAAGCCTATTTAATAAGCCTAAGTTGCTGAATAAACCTATTTAATAAGTCTAAGTTGCTGAAATAAGCCTATTTAATAAGCCTATTTAATAGGCCTATTTAATAAGTCTAAGTTGCTGAAATAAGCCTATTTAATAAGCCTAAGTTGCTGAATGAGCCTATTTAATAAGCCTATGTTGCTGAAATAAGCCTATTTAATAAGCCTAAGTTGCTGAATAAGCCTATTTAATAAGCCTAAGTTGCTGAATAAACCTATTTAATAAGTCTAAGTTGCTGAAATAAGCCTATTTAATAAGGCTATTTAATAAGCCTAAGTTGCTGAATAAGCCTATTTAATAAGTCTAAGTTGCTGAAATAAGGCTATTTAATAAGCCTAAGTTGCTGAAATAAGGCTATTTAATAAGTTTAAGTTGCTGAAATAAGCCTATTTAATAAGCCTACATTGCTGAAATAAGCCTATTTAATAAGGCTATTTAATGAGCCTAAGTTGCTGAAATAAACCTATTTAAAAATGCTATTTAATAAGCCTAAGTTGCTGAAGTAAACCTGTTTAATAAGGCTATTTAATAAGCATAAGTTGCTGAAATAAGCTTATTTAATAAGCCTAAGTTGCTGAAATAAGCCTATTTAATAAGGCAATTTAATAAGTCTATTTAATAAGCCTATTTAATAAGTATTTAATGCGCCTATTTAATAAGCCTATTTATTGAGCCTTTTTAATAAGCCTATTTATTGAGCCTATTTAATAAGCCTATTTAATAAGTCTATTTAATAAGCCTATTTAATAGGCCTATTTAATAAGTCTAAGTTGCTGAAATAAGCCTATTTAATAAGCCTATTTAATAGGCCTATTTAATAAGTCTAAGTTGCTGAAATAAGCCTATTTAATAAGCCTAAGTTTCTGAATGAGCCTATTTAATAAGCCTAAGTTGCTGAAATAAGCCTATTAAATAAGCCTAAGTTGCTGAAAAAAGCCTAATAAATAAGCCTAAGTTGCTGAATAAGCCTATTTAATAAGCCTAAGTTGCTGAATAAACCTATTTAATAAGTCTAAGTTGCTGAAATAAACCTATTAAAAATGCTATTTAATAAGCCTAAGTTGCTGAAATAAACCTGCTTAATAAGGCTATTTAATAAAAATAAGTTGCTGAAATAAGCTTATTAATAAGGCTCTTTAATAAGTCTAAGTTGCTGAAATAAACCTATTTAATAAGCCTAAGTTGCTGAAATAAGCCTATTTAATAAGGCTATTTAATGAGCCTAAGTTGCTGAAATAAGCCTATTTAATAAGCCTAAGTTTCTGAACTAAGCCTATTTAAAAAGGTATATTTAATAAGTCTAAGTTGCTGAAATAAACCTATTTAAAAATGCTATTTAATAAGCCTAAGTTGCTGAAATAAACCTGTTTAATAAGGCTATTTAATAAGCATAAGTTGCTGAAATAAGCTTATTTAATAAGCCTAAGTTGCTGAAATAAGCCTATTTAATAAGGCTATTTAATAAGTCTATTTAATAAGCCTATTTAATAAGTATTTAATGCGCCTATTTAATAAGCCTATTTATTGTGCCTATTTAATAAGCCTATTTATTGAGCCTATTTAATAAGCCTATTTATTGAGCCTATTTAATAAGCCTATTTATTGAGCCTATTTAATAAGCCTATTTAATAAGTCTATTTAATAAGCCTATTTAATAGGCCTATTTAATAAGTCTAAGTTGCTGAAATAAGCCTATTTAATAAGCCTATTTAATAGGCCTATTTAATAAGTCTAAGTTGCTGAAATAAGCCTATTAAATAAGCCTAAGTTGCTGAAAAAAGCCTATTAAATAAGCCTAAGTTGCTGAATAAGCCTATTTAATAAGCCTAAGTTGCTGAATAAACCTATTTAATAAGTCTAAGTTGCTGAAATAAGCATATTTAATAAGGCTATTTAATAAGTCTAAGTTGCTGAAATAAATCTATTTAAAAATGCTATTTAATAAGCCTAAGTTGCTGAAATAAACCTGCTTAATAAGGCTATTTAATAAAAATAAGTTGCTGAAATAAGCTTATTTAATAAGCCTAAGTTGCTGAAATAAGCCTATTTAATAAGGCTCTTTAACAAGTCTAAGTTGCTGAAATAAACCTATTTAATAAGCCTAAGTTGCTCAAATAATCCTATTTAATGAGGCTATTTAATAAGTCTATTTAAAAAGCCTATTTAATAAGCCTATTTAATAAGCCTAAGTTGCTGAAATAAACCTGTTTAATAAGGCTATTTAATAAGCATAAGTTGCTCAAATAAAGCTATTTAATAAGTCTAAGTTGCTGAAATAAGCCTATTTAATAAGCCTAAGTTGCTGAAATAAGTATATTTAATAAGCATAAGTTGCTGAAATAAACCTATTTAATGAGTCTAAGTTGCTGAAATAAAGCTATTTAATAAGTCTAAGTTGCTGAAATAAGCATTTTTAATCAGCGTAAGTTGCTGAAATAAGTCTATTTAATAATCCCAAGTTGCTGAAATAAGCCTACTTAATTAGGCTATTTAATAAGCCTAAGTTGCTGAAATAAGCCTATTTAATAAGCCTAAGTTGCTGAAATAAGCCCATTTAATAAGCCTATTAAATAAGCCTAAGTTGCTGAAATAAGCCTATTTAATAAGCCTATTTAATAAGCCTATTTAATAGGCATATTTAATAAGTCTAAGTTGCTGAAATAAGCCTATTTAATAAGCCTATTTAATAGGCCTATTTAATAAGTCTAAGTTGCTGAAATAAGGCTATTTAATAAGCCTAAGTTGCTGAATAAGCCTATTTAATAAGTCTAAATTGCTGAAATAAGGCTATTTAATAAGCCTAAGTTGCTGAAATAAGGCTATTTAATAAGTTTAAGTTGCTGAAATAAGCCTATTTAATAAGCCTACATTGCTGAAATAAGCCTATTTAATAAGGCTATTTAATGAGCCTAAGTTGCTGAAATAAGCCTATTTAATAAGCCTAAGTTTCTGAACTAAGCCTATTTAAAAAGGTATATTTAATAAGTCTAAGTTGCTGAAATAAACCTATTTAAAAATGCTATTTAATAAGCCTAAGTTGCTGGAAAAAACCTGTTTAATAAGGCTATTTAATAAGCATAAGTTGCTGAAATAAGCTTACTTAATAAGCCTAAGTTGCTGAAATAAGCCTATTTAATAAGGCTATTTAATAAGTCTATTTAATAAGCCTATTTAATAAGTATTTAATGCGCCTATTTAATAAGCCTATTTATTGAGCCTTTTTAATAAGTCTATTTATTTAGCCTATTTAATAAGCCTATTTATTGAGCCTATTTAATAAGCCTATTTATTGAGCCTATTTAATAAACCTATTTAATAAGTCTATTTAATAAGCCTATTTAATAGGCCTATTTAATAAGTCTAAGTTGCTGAAATAAGCCTATTTAATAAGCCTAAGTTTCTGAATGAGCCTATTTTATAAGCCTAAGTTGCTGAAATAAGCCTATTAAATAAGCCTAAGTTGCTGAAAAAAGCCTATTAAATAAGCCTAAGTTGCTGAATAAGCCTATTTAATAAGCCTAAGTTGCTGAATAAACCTATTTAATAAGTCTAAGTTGCTGAAATAAGCATATTTAATAAGGCTATTTAATAAGTCTAAGTTGCTGAAATAAACCTATTAAAAAATGCTATTTAATAAGCCTAAGTTGCTGAAATAAACCTGCTTAATAAGGCTATTTAATAAAAATAAGTTGCTGAAATAAGCTTATTTAATAAGCCTAAGTTGCTGAAATAAGCCTATTTAATAAGGCTCTTTAATAAGTCTAAGTTGCTGAAATAAACCTATTTAATAAGCCTAATTTGCTAAAATAAGCCTATTTAATGAGGCTATTTAATAAGTCTATTTAATAAGCCTATTTAATAAGCCTATTTAATAAGCCTATTTAATAAGCCTATTTAATAAGTCTATTTAATAAGTCTATTTAATAAATATTTAATGAGCCTATTTAATAAGCCTATTTATTGAGCCTATTTAATAAGCCTATTTATTGAGCCTATTTAATAAGCCTATTTATTGAGCCTATTTAATAAGCCTATTTAATAAGTCTATTTAATGAACCTATTTAATAAGCCTATTTAATAAACCTATTTATTGAGCCTATTTCATAAGCCTATTTAATAAGCCTATTCATTGAGACTATTTAATAAGTCTATTTAATAAGCCTATTTAATAAGTATTTAATGCGCCTATTTAATAAGCCTATTTATTGAGCCTATTTAATAAGCCTATTTATTGAGCCTATTTAATAAGCCTATTTATTGAGCCTATTTAATAAGCCTATTTATTGAGCCTATTTAATAAGCCTATTTAATAAGTCTATTTAATAAGCCTATTTAATAGGCCTATTTAATAAGTCTAAGTTGCTGAAATAAGCCTATTTAATAAGCCTATTTAATAGGCCTATTTAATAAGTCTAAGTTGCTGAAATAAGCCTATTTAATAAGCGTAAGTTTCTGAATGAGCCTATTTAATAAGCCTAAGTTGCTGAAATAAACCTATTAAATAAGCCTAAGTTGCTGAAAAAGCCTATTAAATAAGCCTAAGTTGCTGAATAAGCCTATTTAATCTAAGTTGCTGAATAAACCTATTTAATAAGTCTAAGTTGCTGAAATAAGCATATTTAATAAGGCTATTTAATAAGTCTAAGTTGCTGAAATAAGCCTATTAAATAAGCCTAAGTTGCTGAAAAAAGCCTATTAAATAAGCCTAAGTTGCTGAATAAGCCTATTTAATAAGCCTAAGTTGCTGAATAAACCTATTTAATAAGTCTAAGTTGCTGAAATAAGCATATTTAATAAGGCTATTTAATAAGTCTAAGTTGCTGAAATAAATATATTTAAAAATGCTATTTAATAAGCCTAAGTTGCTGAAATAAACCTGCTTAATAAGGCTATTTAATAAAAATAAGTTGCTGAAATAAGCTTATTTAATAAGCCTAAGTTGCTGAAATAAGCCTATTTAATAAGGCTCTTTAATAAGTCTAAGTTGCTGAAATAAACCTATTTAATAAGCCTAAGTTGCTAAAATAATCCTATTTAATGAGGCTATTTAATAAGTCTATTTAATAAGCCTATTTAATAAGCCTATTTAATAAGCCTAAGTTGCTGAAATAAACCTGTTTAATAAGGCTATTTAATAAGCATAAGTTGCTCAAATAAAGCTATTTAATAAGTCTAAGTTGCTGAAATAAGCCTATTTAATAAGCCTAAGTTGCTGAAATAAGTATATTTAATAAGCATAAGTTGCTGAAATAAACCTATTTAATGAGTCTAAGTTGCTGAAATAAAGCTATTTGATAAGTCTAAGTTGCTGAAATAAGCATTTTTAATCAGTGTAAGTTGCTGAAATAAGGCTATTTAATAATCCCAAGTTGCTGAAATAAGCCTATTTAATAAGCCTAAGTTGCTGAAATAAGCCCATTTAATAAGCCTATTAAATAAGCCTAAGTTGCTGAAATAAGCCTATTTAATAAGCCTATTTAATAAGCCTATTTAATAGGCATATTTAATAAGTCTAAGTTGCTGAAATAAGCCTATTTAATAAGCCTATTTAATAGGCCTATTTAATAAGTCTAAGTTGCTGAAATAAGCCTATTTAATAAGCCTAAGTTGCTGAATAAGCCTATTTAATAAGCCTAAGTTGCTGAATAAACCTATTTAATAAGCCTAAGTTGCTGAATAAACCTATTTAATAAGCCTAAGTTGCTGAATGAACCTATTTAATAAGTCTAAGTTGCTGAAATAAGCCTATTTAATAAGGCTATTTAATAAGCCTAAGTTGCTGAATAAGCCTATTTAATAAGTCTAAGTTGCTGAAATAAGGCTATTTAATAAGCCTAAGTTGCTGAAATAAGGCTATTTAATAAGTTTAAGTTGCTGAAATAAGCCTATTTAATAAGCCTACATTGCTGAAATAAGCCTATTTAATAAGGCTATTTAATGAGCCTAAGTTGCTGAAATAAGCCTATTTAATAAGCCTAAGTTTCTGAACTAAGCCTATTTAAAAAGGTATATTTAATAAGTCTAAGTTGCTGAAATAAACCTATTTAAAATGCTATTTAATAAGCCTAAGTTGCTGAAATAAACCTGTTTAATAAGGCTAGTTAATAAGCATAAGTTGCTGAAATAAGCTTATTTAATAGGCCTAAGTTGCTGAAATAAGCCTATTTAATAAGGCTATTTAATAAGTCTATTTAATAAGCCTATTTAATAAGTATTTAATGCGCCTATTTAATAGGCCTATTTATTGAGCCTTTTTAATAAGCCTATTTATTGAGCCTATTTAATAAGCCTATTTATTGAGCCTATTTAATAAGCCTATTTATTGAGCCTATTTAATAAGCCTATTTAATAAGTCTATTTAATAAGCCTATTTAATAGGCCTATTTAATAAGTCTAAGTTGCTGAAATAAGCCTATTTAATAAGCCTATTTAATAGGCTTATTTAATAAGTCTAAGTTGCTGAAAAAGCCTATTTAATAAGCCTAAGTTTCTGAATGAGCCTATTTAATAAGCCTAAGTTGCTGAAATAAGCCTATTAAATAAGCCTAAGTTGCTGAAAAAAGCCTATTAAATAAGCCTAAGTTGCTGAATAAGCCTATTTAATAAGCCTAAGTTGCTGAATAAACCTATTTAATAAGTCTAAGTTGCTGAAATAAGCATATTTAATAAGGCTATTTAATAAGTCTAAGTTGCTGAAATAAACCTATTTAAAAATGCTATTTAATAAGCCTAAGTTGCTGAAATAAACCTGCTTAATAAGGCTATTTAATAAAAATAAGTTGCTGAAATAAGCTTATTTAATAAGCCTAAGTTGCTGAAATAAGCCTATTTAATAAGGCTCTTTAATAAGTCTAAGTTGCTGAAATAAACCTATTTAATAAGCCTAAGTTGCTAAAATAAGCCTATTTAATGAGGCTATTTAATAAGTCTATTTAATAAGCCTATTTAATAAGCCTATTTAATAAGCCTATTTAATAAGCCTATTTAATAAGTCTATTTAATAAGTCTATTTAATAAGTATTTAATGAGCCTATTTAATAAGCCTATTTATTGAGCCTATTTAATAAGCCTATTTATTGAGCCTATTTAATAAGCCTATTTATTGAGCCTATTTAATAAGCCTATTTATTGAGCCTATTTAATAAGCCTATTTAATAAGTCTATTTAATAAACCTATTTAATAAGCCTATTTAATAAGCCTATTTATTGAGCCTATTTCATAAGCCTATTTAATAAGCCTATTTATTGAGCCTATTTAATAAGTCTATTTAATAAGCCTATTTAATAAGCCTAATTAATAAGTATTTAATGAGCCTATTTAATAAGTCTATTTAATAAGCCTTTTTAATAGGCCTATTTAATAAGTCTAAGTTGCTGAAATAAGCCTATTTAATAAGCCTAAGTTTCTGAATGAGCCTATTTAATAAGCCTAAGTTGCTGAAATAAGCCTATTTAATAAGCCTAAGTTGCTGAATAAGCCTATTTAATATGCCTAAGTTGCTGAAATAAGCCTATTTAATAAGTTTAAGTTGCTGAAATAAGGCTATTTAATAAGCCTAAGTTGCTGAAATAAACCTATTTAATAAGCCTAAGTTGCTGAAATAAGCCTATTAAATAAGCCTAAGTTGCTGAAAAAAGCCTATTAAATAAGCCTAAGTTGCTGAATAAGCCTATTTAATAAGCCTAAGTTGCTGAATAAACCTATTTAATAAGTCTAAGTTGCTGAAATAAGCATATTTAATAAGGCTATTTAATAAGTCTAAGTTGCTGAAATAAACTATTTAAAAATGCTATTTAATAAGCCTAAGTTGCTGAAATAAACCTGTTTAATAAGGCTATTTAATAAAAATAAGTTGCTGAAATAAGCTTATTTAATAAGCCTAAGCTGCTGAAATAAGCCTATTTAATAAGGCTCTTTAATAAGTCTAAGTTGCTGAAATAAACCTATTTAATAAGCCTAAGTTGCTAAAATAAGCCTATTTAATGAGGCTATTTAATAAGTCTATTTAATAAGCCTATTTAATAAGCCAATTTAATAAGCCTATTTTATAAGCCTATTTTTAATAAGTCTATTTAATAAGTCTATTTAATAAGTATTTAATGAGCCTATTTAATAAGCCTATTTATTGAGCCTATTTAATAAGCCTATTTATTGAGCCTATTTAATAAGCCTATTTATTTAGCCTATTTAATAAGCCTATTTATTGAGCCTATTTAATAAGCCTATTTAATAATCTATTTAATAAACCTATTTAATAAGCCTATTTAATACGCCGATTTATTGAGCCTATTTAATAAGCCTATTTAATAAGCCTATTTGTTGAGCCTATTTAATAAGTCTATTTAATAAGCCTATTTAATAAGCCTAATTAATAAGTATTTAATGAGCCTATTTAATAAGTCTATTTAATAAGCCTATTTAATAGGCCTATTTAATAAGTCTAAGTTGCTGAAATAAGCCTATTTAATAAGCCTATTTAATAGGCCTATTTAATAAGTCTAAGTTGCTGAAATAAGCCTATTTAATAAGCATAAGTTTCTGAATGAGCCTATTTAATAAGCCTAAGTTGCTGAAATAAGCCTATTTAATGAGCCTATTTAATAAGCCTATTTAATAGGCCTATTTAATAAGTCTAAGTTGCTGAAATACGCCTATTTAATAAGCCTATTTAATAGGCCTATTTAATAAGTCTAAGTTGCTGAAATAAGCCTATTTAATAAGCCTAAGTTGCTGAATAAGCCTATTTAATAAGCCTAAGTTGCTGAAATAAGCCTATTTAATAAGCCTAAGTTGCTGAATAAGCCTATTTAATAAGCCTAAGTTGCTGAATAAACCTATTTAATAAGTCTAAGTTGCTGAAATAAGCCTATTTAATAAGGCTATTTAATAAGCCTAAGTTGCTAAATAAGCCTATTTAATAAGTCTAAGTTGCTGAAATAAGGCTATTTAATAAGCCTAAGTTGCTGAAATAAGGCTATTTAATAAGTTTAAGTTGCTGAAATAAGCCTATTTAATAAGCCTATGTTGCTGAAATAAGCCTATTTAATAAGGCTATTTAATGAGCCTAAGTTGCTGAAATAAGTCTATTTAATAAGCCTAAGTTTCTGAACTAAGCCTATTTAAAAAGGTATATTTAATAAGTCTAAGTTGCTGAAATAAACCTATTTAAAAATGCTATTTAATAAGCCTAAGTTGCTGAAATAAACCTGTTTAATAACGCTATTTAATAAGCATAAGTTGCTGAAATAAGCTTATTTAATAAGCCTAAGTTGCTGAAATAAGCCTATTTAATAAGGCTATTTAATAAGTATATTTAATAAGCCTATTTAATAAGTATTTAATGCGCCTATTTAATAAGCCTATTTATTGAGCCTATTTAATAAGCTTATTTATTGAGCCTATTTAATATGCCTATTTATTGAGCCTATTTAATAAGCCTATTTATTGAGCCTATTTAATAAGCCTATTTAATAAGTCTATTTAATATGCCTATTTAATAGGCCTATTTAATACGTCTAAGTTGCTGAAATAAGCCTATTTAATAAGCCTATTTAATAAGCCTATTTAATAAGTCTAAGTTGCTGAAATAAGCCTATTTAATAAGCCTAAGTTTCTGAATGAGCATATTTAATAAGCCTAAGTTGCTGAAATAAGCCTATTTAATAAGCCTAAGTTGCTGAATAAGCCTATTTAATATGCCTAAGTTGCTGAAATAAGCCTATTTAATAAGTTTAAGTTGCTGAAATAAGGCTATTTAATAAGCCTAAGTTGCTGAAATAAACCTATTTAATAAGCCTAAGTTGCTGAAATAAGCCTATTAAATAAGCCTAAGTTGCTGAAAAAAGCCTATTAAATAAGCCTAAGTTGCTGAATAAGCCTATTTAATAAGCCTAAGTTGCTGAATAAACCTATTTAATAAGTCTAAGTTGCTGAAATAAGCATATTTAATAAGGCTATTTAATAAGTCTAAGTTGCTGAAATAAACTATTTAAAAATGCTATTTAATAAGCCTAAGTTGCTGAAATAAACCTGTTTAATAAGGCTATTTAATAAAAAATAAGTTGCTGAAATAAGCTTATTTAATAAGCCTAAGTTGCTGAAATAAGCTTACTTAATAAGCCTAAGTTGCTGAAATAAGCCTATTTAATAAGGCTATTTAATAAGTCTATTTAATAAGCCTATTTAATAAGTATTTAATGCGCCTATTTAATAAGCCTATTTATTGAGCCTTTTTAATAAGTCTATTTATTTAGCCTATTTAATAAGCCTATTTATTGAGCCTATTTAATAAGCCTATTTATTGAGCCTATTTAATAAACCTATTTAATAAGTCTATTTAATAAGCCTATTTAATAGGCCTATTTAATAAGTCTAAGTTGCTGAAATAAGCCTATTTAATAAGCCTAAGTTTCTGAATGAGCCTATTTTATAAGCCTAAGTTGCTGAAATAAGCCTATTAAATAAGCCTAAGTTGCTGAAAAAAGCCTATTAAATAAGCCTAAGTTGCTGAATAAGCCTATTTAATAAGCCTAAGTTGCTGAATAAACCTATTTAATAAGTCTAAGTTGCTGAAATAAGCATATTTAATAAGGCTATTTAATAAGTCTAAGTTGCTGAAATAAACCTATTTAAAAATGCTATTTAATAAGCCTAAGTTGCTGAAATAAACCTGCTTAATAAGGCTATTTAATAAAAATAAGTTGCTGAAATAAGCTTATTTAATAAGCCTAAGTTGCTGAAATAAGCCTATTTAATAAGGCTCTTTAATCAGTCTAAGTTGCTGAAATAAACCTATTTAATAAGCCTAAGTTGCTAAAATAAGCCTATTTAATGAGGCTATTTAATAAGTCTATTTAATAAGCCTATTTAATAAGCCTATTTAATAAGCCTATTTAATAAGCCTATTTAATAAGTCTATTTAATAAGTCTATTTAATAAATATTTAATGAGCCTATTTAATAAGCCTATTTATTGAGCCTATTTAATAAGCCTATTTATTGAGCCTATTTAATAAGCCTATTTATTGAGCCTATTTAATAAGCCTATTTAATAAGTCTATTTAATGAACCTATTTAATAAGCCTATTTAATAAACCTATTTATTGAGCCTATTTCATAAGCCTATTTAATAAGCCTATTCATTGAGACTATTTAATAAGTCTATTTAATAAGCCTATTTAATAAGTATTTAATGCGCCTATTTAATAAGCCTATTTATTGAGCCTATTTAATAAGCCTATTTATTGAGCCTATTTAATAAGCCTATTTATTGAGCCTATTTAATAAGCCTATTTATTGAGCCTATTTAATAAGCCTATTTAATAAGTCTATTTAATAAGCCTATTTAATAGGCCTATTTAATAAGTCTAAGTTGCTGAAATAAGCCTATTTAATAAGCCTATTTAATAGGCCTATTTAATAAGTCTAAGTTGCTGAAATAAGCCTATTTAATAAGCGTAAGTTTCTGAATGAGCCTATTTAATAAGCCTAAGTTGCTGAAATAAACCTATTAAATAAGCCTAAGTTGCTGAAAAAGCCTATTAAATAAGCCTAAGTTGCTGAATAAGCCTATTTAATCTAAGTTGCTGAATAAACCTATTTAATAAGTCTAAGTTGCTGAAATAAGCATATTTAATAAGGCTATTTAATAAGTCTAAGTTGCTGAAATAAGCCTATTAAATAAGCCTAAGTTGCTGAAAAAAGCCTATTAAATAAGCCTAAGTTGCTGAATAAGCCTATTTAATAAGCCTAAGTTGCTGAATAAACCTATTTAATAAGTCTAAGTTGCTGAAATAAGCATATTTAATAAGGCTATTTAATAAGTCTAAGTTGCTGAAATAAATATATTTAAAAATGCTATTTAATAAGCCTAAGTTGCTGAAATAAACCTGCTTAATAAGGCTATTTAATAAAAATAAGTTGCTGAAATAAGCTTATTTAATAAGCCTAAGTTGCTGAAATAAGCCTATTTAATAAGGCTCTTTAATAAGTCTAAGTTGCTGAAATAAACCTATTTAATAAGCCTAAGTTGCTAAAATAATCCTATTTAATGAGGCTATTTAATAAGTCTATTTAATAAGCCTATTTAATAAGCCTATTTAATAAGCCTAAGTTGCTGAAATAAACCTGTTTAATAAGGCTATTTAATAAGCATAAGTTGCTCAAATAAAGCTATTTAATAAGTCTAAGTTGCTGAAATAAGCCTATTTAATAAGCCTAAGTTGCTGAAATAAGTATATTTAATAAGCATAAGTTGCTGAAATAAACCTATTTAATGAGTCTAAGTTGCTGAAATAAAGCTATTTGATAAGTCTAAGTTGCTGAAATAAGCATTTTTAATCAGTGTAAGTTGCTGAAATAAGGCTATTTAATAATCCCAAGTTGCTGAAATAAGCCTATTTAATAAGCCTAAGTTGCTGAAATAAGCCCATTTAATAAGCCTATTAAATAAGCCTAAGTTGCTGAAATAAGCCTATTTAATAAGCCTATTTAATAAGCCTATTTAATAGGCATATTTAATAAGTCTAAGTTGCTGAAATAAGCCTATTTAATAAGCCTATTTAATAGGCCTATTTAATAAGTCTAAGTTGCTGAAATAAGCCTATTTAATAAGCCTAAGTTGCTGAATAAGCCTATTTAATAAGCCTAAGTTGCTGAATAAACCTATTTAATAAGCCTAAGTTGCTGAATAAACCTATTTAATAAGTCTAAGTTGCTGAAATAAGCCTATTTAATAAGGCTATTTAATAAGCCTAAGTTGCTGAATAAGCCTATTTAATAAGTCTAAGTTGCTGAAATAAGGCTATTTAATAAGCCTAAGTTGCTGAAATAAGGCTATTTAATAAGTTTAAGTTGCTGAAATAAGCCTATTTAATAAGCCTACATTGCTGAAATAAGCCTATTTAATAAGGCTATTTAATGAGCCTAAGTTGCTGAAATAAGCCTATTTAATAAGCCTAAGTTTCTGAACTAAGCCTATTTAAAAAGGTATATTTAATAAGTCTAAGTTGCTGAAATAAACCTATTTAAAATGCTATTTAATAAGCCTAAGTTGCTGAAATAAACCTGTTTAATAAGGCTAGTTAATAAGCATAAGTTGCTGAAATAAGCTTATTTAATAGGCCTAAGTTGCTGAAATAAGCCTATTTAATAAGGCTATTTAATAAGTCTATTTAATAAGCCTATTTAATAAGTATTTAATGCGCCTATTTAATAGGCCTATTTATTGAGCCTTTTTAATAAGCCTATTTATTGAGCCTATTTAATAAGCCTATTTATTGAGCCTATTTAATAAGCCTATTTATTGAGCCTATTTAATAAGCCTATTTAATAAGTCTATTTAATAAGCCTATTTAATAGGCCTATTTAATAAGTCTAAGTTGCTGAAAAAGCCTATTTAATAAGCCTAAGTTTCTGAATGAGCCTATTTAATAAGCCTAAGTTGCTGAAATAAGCCTATTAAATAAGCCTAAGTTGCTGAAAAAAGCCTATTAAATAAGCCTAAGTTGCTGAATAAGCCTATTTAATAAGCCTAAGTTGCTGAATAAACCTATTTAATAAGTCTAAGTTGCTGAAATAAGCATATTTAATAAGGCTATTTAATAAGTCTAAGTTGCTGAAATAAACCTATTTAAAAATGCTATTTAATAAGCCTAAGTTGCTGAAATAAACCTGCTTAATAAGGCTATTTAATAAAAATAAGTTGCTGAAATAAGCTTATTTAATAAGCCTAAGTTGCTGAAATAAGCCTATTTAATAAGGCTCTTTAATAAGTCTAAGTTGCTGAAATAAACCTATTTAATAAGCCTAAGTTGCTAAAATAAGCCTATTTAATGAGGCTATTTAATAAGTCTATTTAATAAGCCTATTTAATAAGCCTATTTAATAAGCCTATTTAATAAGCCTATTTAATAAGTCTATTTAATAAGTGTATTTAATAAATATTTAATGAGCCTATTTAATAAGCCTATTTATTGAGCCTATTTAATAAGCCTATTTATTGAGCCTATTTAATAAGCCTATTTATTGAGCCTATTTAATAAGCCTATTTAATAAGTCTATTTAATGAACCTATTTAATAAGCCTATTTAATAAACCTATTTATTGAGCCTATTTCATAAGCCTATTTAATAAGCCTATTTATTGAGCCTATTTAATAAGTCTATTTAATAAGCCTATTTAATAAGTATTTAATGCGCCTATTTAATAAGCCTATTTATTGAGCCTATTTAATAAGCCTATTTATTGAGCCTATTTAATAAGCCTATTTATTGAGCCTATTTAATAAGCCTATTTATTGAGCCTATTTAATAAGCCTATTTAATAAGTCTATTTAATACGCTTATTTAATAGGCCTATTTAATAAGTCTAAGTTGCTGAAATAAGCCTATTTAATAAGCCTATTTAATAGGCCTATTTAATAATTCTAAGTTGCTGAAATAAGCCTATTTAATAAGCCTAAGTTTCTGAATGAGCCTATTTAATAAGCCTAAGTTGCTGAAATAAGCCTATTAAATAAGCCTAAGTTGCTGAAAAAAGCCTATTAAATAAGCCTAAGTTGCTGAATAAGCCTATTTAATCTAAGTTGCTGAATAAACCTATTTAATAAGTCTAAGTTGCTGAAATAAGCATATTTAATAAGGCTATTTAATAAGTCTAAGTTGCTGAAATAAACCTATTTAAAAATGCTATTTAATAAGCCTAAGTTGCTGAAATAAACCTGCTTAATAAGGCTATTTAATAAAAATAAGTTGCTGAAATAAGCTTATTTAATAAGCCTAAGTTGCTGAAATAAGCCTATTTAATAAGGCTCTTTAATAAGTCTAAGTTGCTGAAATAAACCTATTTAATAAGCCTAAGTTGCTAAAATAAGCCTATTTAATGAGGCTATTTAATAAGTCTATTTAATAAGCCTATTTAATAAGCCTATTTAATAAGCCTATTTAATAAGCCTATTTAATAAGTCTATTTAATAAGTCTATTTAATAAGTATTTAATGAGCCTATTTAATAAGCCTATTTATTGAGCCTATTTAATAAGCCTATTTATTGAGCCTATTTAATAAGCCTATTTATTGAGCCTATTTAATAAGCCTATTTATTGAGCCTATTTAATAAGCCTATTTAATAAGTCTATTTAATAAACCTATTTAATAAGCCTATTTAATAAGCCTATTTATTGAGCCTATTTCATAAGCCTATTTAATAAGCCTATTTATTGAGCCTATTTAATAAGTCTATTTAATAAGCCTATTTAATAAGCCTAATTAATAAGTATTTAATGAGCCTATTTAATAAGTCTATTTAATAAGCCTTTTTAATAGGCCTATTTAATAAGTCTAAGTTGCTGAAATAAGCCTATTTAATAAGCCTATTTAATAGGCCTATTTAATAAGTCTAAGTTGCTGAAATAAGCCTATTTAATAAGCCTAAGTTTCTGAATGAGCCTATTTAATAAGCCTAAGTTGCTGAAATAAGCCTATTTAATAAGCCTAAGTTGCTGAATAAGCCTATTTAATATGCCTAAGTTGCTGAAATAAGCCTATTTAATAAGTTTAAGTTGCTGAAATAAGGCTATTTAATAAGCCTAAGTTGCTGAAATAAACCTATTTAATAAGCCTAAGTTGCTGAAATAAGCCTATTAAATAAGCCTAAGTTGCTGAAAAAAGCCTATTAAATAAGCCTAAGTTGCTGAATAAGCCTATTTAATAAGCCTAAGTTGCTGAATAAACCTATTTAATAAGTCTAAGTTGCTGAAATAAGCATATTTAATAAGGCTATTTAATAAGTCTAAGTTGCTGAAATAAACTATTTAAAAATGCTATTTAATAAGCCTAAGTTGCTGAAATAAACCTGTTTAATAAGGCTATTTAATAAAAATAAGTTGCTGAAATAAGCTTATTTAATAAGCCTAAGCTGCTGAAATAAGCCTATTTAATAAGGCTCTTTAATAAGTCTAAGTTGCTGAAATAAACCTATTTAATAAGCCTAAGTTGCTAAAATAAGCCTATTTAATGAGGCTATTTAATAAGTCTATTTAATAAGCCTATTTAATAAGCCAATTTAATAAGCCTATTTTATAAGCCTATTTTTAATAAGTCTATTTAATAAGTCTATTTAATAAGTATTTAATGAGCCTATTTAATAAGCCTATTTATTGAGCCTATTTAATAAGCCTATTTATTGAGCCTATTTAATAAGCCTATTTATTTAGCCTATTTAATAAGCCTATTTATTGAGCCTATTTAATAAGCCTATTTAATAATCTATTTAATAAACCTATTTAATAAGCCTATTTAATACGCCTATTTATTGAGCCTATTTAATAAGCCTATTTAATAAGCCTATTTGTTGAGCCTATTTAATAAGTCTATTTAATAAGCCTATTTAATAAGCCTAATTAATAAGTATTTAATGAGCCTATTTAATAAGTCTATTTAATAAGCCTATTTAATAGGCCTATTTAATAAGTCTAAGTTGCTGAAATAAGCCTATTTAATAAGCCTATTTAATAGGCCTATTTAATAAGTCTAAGTTGCTGAAATAAGCCTATTTAATAAGCATAAGTTTCTGAATGAGCCTATTTAATAAGCCTAAGTTGCTGAAATAAGCCTATTTAATGAGCCTATTTAATAAGCCTATTTAATAGGCCTATTTAATAAGTCTAAGTTGCTGAAATACGCCTATTTAATAAGCCTATTTAATAGGCCTATTTAATAAGTCTAAGTTGCTGAAATAAGCCTATTTAATAAGCCTAAGTTGCTGAATAAGCCTATTTAATAAGCCTAAGTTGCTGAAATAAGCCTATTTAATAAGCCTAAGTTGCTGAATAAGCCTATTTAATAAGCCTAAGTTGCTGAATAAACCTATTTAATAAGTCTAAGTTGCTGAAATAAGCCTATTTAATAAGGCTATTTAATAAGCCTAAGTTGCTAAATAAGCCTATTTAATAAGTCTAAGTTGCTGAAATAAGGCTATTTAATAAGCCTAAGTTGCTGAAATAAGGCTATTTAATAAGTTTAAGTTGCTGAAATAAGCCTATTTAATAAGCCTATGTTGCTGAAATAAGCCTATTTAATAAGGCTATTTAATGAGCCTAAGTTGCTGAAATAAGTCTATTTAATAAGCCTAAGTTTCTGAACTAAGCCTATTTAAAAAGGTATATTTAATAAGTCTAAGTTGCTGAAATAAACCTATTTAAAAATGCTATTTAATAAGCCTAAGTTGCTGAAATAAACCTGTTTAATAACGCTATTTAATAAGCATAAGTTGCTGAAATAAGCTTATTTAATAAGCCTAAGTTGCTGAAATAAGCCTATTTAATAAGGCTATTTAATAAGTATATTTAATAAGCCTATTTAATAAGTATTTAATGCGCCTATTTAATAAGCCTATTTATTGAGCCTATTTAATAAGCTTATTTATTGAGCCTATTTAATATGCCTATTTATTGAGCCTATTTAATAAGCCTATTTATTGAGCCTATTTAATAAGCCTATTTAATAAGTCTATTTAATATGCCTATTTAATAGGCCTATTTAATACGTCTAAGTTGCTGAAATAAGCCTATTTAATAAGCCTATTTAATAAGCCTATTTAATAAGTCTAAGTTGCTGAAATAAGCCTATTTAATAAGCCTAAGTTTCTGAATGAGCATATTTAATAAGCCTAAGTTGCTGAAATAAGCCTATTTAATAAGCCTAAGTTGCTGAATAAGCCTATTTAATATGCCTAAGTTGCTGAAATAAGCCTATTTAATAAGTTTAAGTTGCTGAAATAAGGCTATTTAATAAGCCTAAGTTGCTGAAATAAACCTATTTAATAAGCCTAAGTTGCTGAAATAAGCCTATTAAATAAGCCTAAGTTGCTGAAAAAAGCCTATTAAATAAGCCTAAGTTGCTGAATAAGCCTATTTAATAAGCCTAAGTTGCTGAATAAACCTATTTAATAAGTCTAAGTTGCTGAAATAAGCATATTTAATAAGGCTATTTAATAAGTCTAAGTTGCTGAAATAAACTATTTAAAAATGCTATTTAATAAGCCTAAGTTGCTGAAATAAACCTGTTTAATAAGGCTATTTAATAAAAAATAAGTTGCTGAAATAAGCTTATTTAATAAGCCTAAGTTGCTGAAATAAGCCTATTTAATAAGGCTCTTTAATAAGTCTAAGTTGCTGAAATAAACCTATTTAATAAGCCTAAGTTGCTAAAATAAGCCTATTTAATAAGTCTATTTAATAAGTCTATTTAATAAGTATTTAATGAGCCTATTTAATAAGCCTATTTATTGAGCCTATTTAATAAGCCTATTTATTTAGCTTATTTAATAAGCCTATTTATTGAGCCTATTTAATAAGCCTATTTAATAATCTATTTAATAAACCTATTTAATAAGCCTATTTAATACGCCTATTTATTGAGCCTATTTAATAAGCCTATTTAATAAGCCTATTTGTTGAGCCTATTTAATAAGTCTATTTAATAAGCCTATTTAATAAGCCTAATTAATAAGTATTTAATGAGCCTATTTAATAAGTCTATTTAATAAGCCTATTTAATAGGCCTAATTAATAAGTCTAAGTTGCTGAAATAAGCCTATTTAATAAGCCTATTTAATAGGCCTATTTAATAAGTCTAAGTTGCTGAAATAAGCCTATTTAATAAGCATAAGTTTCTGAATGAGCCTATTTAATAAGCCTAAGTTGCTGAAATAAGCCTATTTAATGAGCCTATTTAATAAGCCTATTTAATAGGCCTATTTAATAAGTCTAAGTTGCTGAAATACGCCTATTTAATAAGCCTATTTAATAGGCCTATTTAATAAGTCTAAGTTGCTGAAATAAGCCTATTTAATAAGCCTAAGTTGCTGAATAAGCCTATTTAATAAGCCTAAGTTGCTGAAATAAGCCTATTTAATAAGCCTAAGTTGCTGAATAAGCCTATTTAATAAGCCTAAGTTGCTGAATAAACCTATTTAATAAGTCTAAGTTGCTGAAATAAGCCTATTTAATAAGGCTATTTAATAAGCCTAAGTTGCTAAATAAGCCTATTTAATAAGTCTAAGTTGCTGAAATAAGGCTATTTAATAAGCCTAAGTTGCTGAAATAAGGCTATTTAATAAGTTTAAGTTGCTGAAATAAGCCTATTTAATAAGCCTATGTTGCTGAAATAAGCCTATTTAATAAGGCTATTTAATGAGCCTAAGTTGCTGAAATAAGTCTATTTAATAAGCCTAAGTTTCTGAACTAAGCCTATTTAAAAAGGTATATTTAATAAGTCTAAGTTGCTGAAATAAACCTATTTAAAAATGCTATTTAATAAGCCTAAGTTGCTGAAATAAACCTGTTTAATAACGCTATTTAATAAGCATAAGTTGCTGAAATAAGCTTATTTAATAAGCCTAAGTTGCTGAAATAAGCCTATTTAATAAGGCTATTTAATAAGTATATTTAATAAGCCTATTTAATAAGTATTTAATGCGCCTATTTAATAAGCCTATTTATTGAGCCTATTTAATAAGCTTATTTATTGAGCCTATTTAATATGCCTATTTATTGAGCCTATTTAATAAGCCTATTTATTGAGCCTATTTAATAAGCCTATTTAATAAGTCTATTTAATATGCCTATTTAATAGGCCTATTTAATACGTCTAAGTTGCTGAAATAAGCCTATTTAATAAGCCTATTTAATAGGCCTATTTAATAAGTCTAAGTTGCTGAAATAAGCCTATTTAATAAGCCTAAGTTTCTGAATGAGCATATTTAATAAGCCTAAGTTGCTGAAATAAGCCTATTAAATAAGCCTAAGTTGCTGAAAAAAGCCTATTAAATAAGCCTAAGTTGCTGAATAAGCCTATTTAATAAGCCTAAGTTGCTGAATAAACCTATTTAATAAGTCTAAGTTGCTGAAATAAGCATATTTAATAAGGCTATTTAATAAGTCTAAGTTGCTGAAATAAACTATTTAAAAATGCTATTTAATAAGCCTAAGTTGCTGAAATAAACCTGTTTAATAAGGCTATTTAATAAAAATAAGTTGCTGAAATAAGCTTATTTAATAAGCCTAAGTTGCTGAAATAAGCCTATTTAATAAGGCTCTTTAATAAGTCTAAGTTGCTGAAATAAACCTATTTAATAAGCCTAAGTTGCTAAAATAAGCCTATTTAATGAGGCTATTTAATAAGTCTATTTAATAAGCCTATTTAATAAGCCAATTTAATAAGCCTATTTTATAAGCCTATTTAATAAGTCTATTTAATAAGTCTATTTAATAAGTATTTAATGAGCCTATTTAATAAGCCTATTTATTGAGCCTATTTAATAAGCCTATTTATTGAGCCTATTTAATAAGCCTATTTATTTAGCCTATTTAATACGCCTATTTATTGAGCCTATTTAATAAGCCTATTTAATAAGTCTATTTAATAAACCTATTTAATAAGCGTATTTAATAAGCCTATTTATTGAGCCTATTTAATAAGCCTATTTAATAAGCCTATTTATTGAGCCTATTTAATAAGTCTATTTAATAAGCCTATTTAATAAGCCTAATTAATAAGTATTTAATGAGCCTATTTAATAAGTCTATTTAATAAGCCTATTTAATAGGCCTATTTAATAAGTCTAAGTTGCTGAAATAAGCCTATTTAATAAGCCTATTTAATAGGCCTATTTAATAAGTCTAAGTTGCTGAAATAAGCCTATTTAATAAGCATAAGTTTCTGAATGAGCCTATTTAATAAGCCTAAGTTGCTGAAATAAGCCTATTTAATAAGCCTAAGTTGCTGAATAAGCCTATTTAATAAGCACAAGTTGCTGAAATAAGCCTATTTAATAAGTTTAAGTTGCTGAAATAAGGCTATTTAATAAGCCTAAGTTGCTGAAATAAGCCTATTTAATAAGCCTAAGTTGCTGAAATAAGGCTATTTAATAAGTCTAAGTTGTTGAAATAAGCCTATTTAATAAGCCTAAGTTGCTGAAATAAGTATATTTAATAAGCATAAGTTGCTGAAATAAGCCTATTTAATGAGTCTAAGTTGCTGAAATAAGGCTATTTAATAAGTCTAAGTTGCTGAAATAAGCCTTTTTAATCAGCGTAAGTTGCTGAAATAAGCCTATTTAATAAGACCAAGTTGCTGAAATAAGCCTACTTAATTAGGCTATTTAATAAGCCTAAGTTGCTGAAATAAGCCTATTTAATAAGCGTAAGTTGCTGAAATAAGGCTATTTAATAAGTCTAAGTTGCTGAAATAAGCCTATTTAATAAGCCTAAGTTGCTGAAATAAGCCCATTTAATAAGCCTATTTAATAAGCCTAAGTTGCTGAAATAAGCCTATTTAATAAGCCTATTTAATAAGCCTATTTAATAGGCCTATTTAATAAGTCTAAGTTGCTGAAATAAGCCTATTTAATAAGCGTATTTAATAGGCCTATTTAATAAGTCTAAGTTGCTGAAATAAGCCTATTTAATAAGCCTAAGTTGCTGAAATAAGCCTACTTAATTAGGCTATTTAATAAGCCTAAGTTGCTGAAATAAGCCTATTTAATAAGCGTAAGTTGCTGAAATAAGGCTATTTAATAAGTCTAAGTTGCTGAAATAAGCCTATTTAATAAGCCTAAGTTGCTGAAATAAGCCCATTTAATAAGCCTATTTAATAAGCCTAAGTTGCAGAAATAAGCCTATTTAATAAGCCTATTTAATAAGCCTATTTAATAAGCCTATTTAATAAGTCTAAGTTTCTGAATGAGCCTATTTATTAAGCCTAAGTTGCTGAAATAAGCCTATTAAATAAGCCTAAGTTGCTGAAAAAAGCCTATTAAATAAGCCTAAGTTGCTGAATATGCCTATTTAATAAGCCTAAGTTGCTGAATAAACCTATTTAATAAGTCTAAGTTGCTGAAATAAGCATATTTAATAAGGCTATTTAATAAGTCTAAGTTGCTGAAATTAACCTATTTAAAAATGCTATTTAATAAGCCTAAGTTGCTGAAATAAACCTGTTTAATAAGGCTCTTTAATAAGTCTAAGTTGCTGAAATAAACCTATTTAATAAGCCTAAGTTGCTAAAATAAGCCTATTTAATGAGGCTATTTAATAAGTCTATTTAATAAGCCTATTTAATAAGCCAATTTAATAAGCCTATTTAATAAGCCTATTTATTGAGCCTATTTAATAAGCCTATTTATTGAGCCTATTTAATAAGCCTATTTATTTAGCCTATTTAATAAGCCTATTTATTGAGCCTATTTAATAAGCCTATTTAATAAGTCTATTTAATAAACCTATTTAATAAGCCTATTTAATAAGCCTATTTATTGTGCCTATTTAATAAGCCTATTTAATAAGCCTATTTATTGAGCCTATTTAATAAGTCTATTTAATAAGCCTATTTAATAAGCCTAATTAATAAGTATTTAATGAGCCTATTTAATAAGTCTATTTAATAAGCCTATTTAATAGGCCTATTTAATAAGTCTAAGTTGCTGAAATAAGCCTATTTAATAAGCCTAAGTTGCTGAATAAGCCTATTTAATAAGCCTAAGTTGCTGAAATAAGCCTATTTAATAAGTCTAAGTTTCTGAAATAAGGCTATTTATTAAGCCTAAGTTGCTGAAATAAGGCTATTTAATAAGTTTAAGTTGCTGAAATAAGCCTATTTAATAAGCCTAAGTTGCTGAAATAAGCCTATTTAATAAGGCTATTTAATGAGCCTAAGTTGCTGAAATAAGCCTATTTAATAAGCCTAAGTTTCTGAACTAAGCCTATTTAAAAAAGGTATATTTAACAAGTCTAAGTTGCTGAAATAAACCTGTTTAAAAATGCTATTTAATAAGCCTACATTGCTGAAATAAACCTGTTTAATAAGGCTATTTAATAAGCATAAGTTGCTGAAATAAGCTTATTTAATAAGCCTAAGTTGCTGAAATAAGCCTATTTAATGAGGCTATTTAATTAGTCTATTTAATAAGCCTATTTAATAAGCCAATTTAATAAGCCTATTTAATAAGCCTATTTATTGAGCCTATTTAATAAGCCTATTTATTGAGCCTATTTAATAAGCCTATTTAATAGGTCTATTTAATAAACCTATTTAATAAGCCTATTTAATAAGCCTATTTATTGTGCCTATTTAATAATCCTATTTAATAAGCCTATTTATTGAGCCTATTTAATAAGTCTATTTAATAAGCCTATTTAATAAGCCTAATTAATAAGTATTTAATGAGCCTATTTAATAAGTCTATTTAATAAGCCTATTTAATAGGCCTATTTAATAAGTCTAAGTTGCTGAAATAAGCCTATTTAATAAGCCTAAGTTGCTGAATAAGCCTATTTAATAAGCCTAAGTTGCTGAAATAAGCCTATTTAATAAGTCTAAGTTTCTGAAATAAGGCTATTTATTAAGCCTAAGTTGCTGAAATAAGGCTATTTAATAAGTTTAAGTTGCTGAAATAAGCCTATTTAATAAGCCTAAGTTGCTGAAATAAGCCTATTTAATAAGGCTATTTAATGAGCCTAAGTTGCTGAAATAAGCCTATTTAATAAGCCTAAGTTTCTGAACTAAGCCTATTTAAAAAAGGTATATTTAACAAGTCTAAGTTGCTGAAATAAACCTGTTTAAAAATGCTATTTAATAAGCCTACATTGCTGAAATAAACCTGTTTAATAAGACTATTTAATAAGCATAAGTTGCTGAAATAAGCTTATTTAATAAGCCTAAGTTGCTGAAATAAGCCTATTTAATGAGGCTATTTAATTAGTCTATTTAATAAGCCTATTTAATAAGCCTATTTAATAAGCATATTTAATAGGCCTATTTAATAAGTCTAAGTTGCTGAAATAAGCCTATTTAATAAGCCTAAGTTGCTGAATGAGCTTATTTAATAAGCCTAAGTTGCTGAAATAAGCCTATTTAATAAGCCTAAGTTGCTGAATGAGCCTATTTAATAAGCCTAAGTTGCTGAAATAAGCCTACTTAATTAGGCTATTTAATAAGCCTAAGTTGCTGAAATTAGCCTATTTAATAAGCGTAAGTTGCTGAAATAAGGCTATTTAATAAGTGTAAGTTGCTGAAATAAGCCTATTTAATAAGCCTAAGTTGCTGAAATAAGCCCATTTAATAAGCCTATTTAATAAGACTAAGTTGCTGAAATAAGCCTATTTAATAAGCCTATTTAATAAGCCTATTTAATAGGCCTATTTAATAAGTCTAAGTTTCTGAATGAGCCTATTTAATAAGCCTAAGTTGCTGAAATAAGCCTATTAAATAAGCCTAAGTTGCTGAAAAAAGCCTATTAAATAAGCCTAAGTTGCTGAATAAGCCTATTTAATAAGCCTAAGTTGCTGAATAAACCTATTTAATAAGTCTAAGTTGCTGAAATAAGCATATTTAATAAGGCTATTTAATAAGTCTAAGTTGCTGAAATAAACCTATTTAAAAATGCTATTTAATAAGCCTAAGTTGCTGAAATAAACCTTTATAATAAGGCTCTTTAATAAGTCTAAGTTGCTGAAATAAACCTATTTAATAAGCCTAAGTTGCTAAAATAAGCCTATTTAATGAGGCTATTTAATAAGTCTATTTAATAAGCCTATTTAATAAGCCAATTTAATAAGCCTATTTAATAAGCCTATTTAATAAGTCTATTTAATAATTCTTTTTAATAAGCCTATTTTTTGAGCCTATTTATTAAGCCTATTTATTGAGCCTATTTAATAAGCCTATTTATTGAGCCTATTTAATAAGCCTATTTGTTTAGCCTATTTAATAAGCCTATTTATTGAGCCTATTTAATACGCCTATTTAATAAGTCTATTTAATAAACCTATTTAATAAGCCTATTTAATAAGCCTATTTATTGTGCCTATTTAATAAGCCTATTTAATAAGCCTATTTATTGAGCCTATTTAATAAGTCTATTTAATAAGCCTATTTAATAAGCCTAATTAATAAGTATTTAATGAGCCTATTTAATAAGTCTATTTAATAAGCCTATTTAATAGGCCTATTTAATAAGTCTAAGTTGCTGAAATAAGCCTATTTAATAAGCCTATTTAATAGGCCTATTTAATAAGTCTAAGTTGCTGAAATAAGCCTATTTAATAAGCCTAAGTTTCTGAATGAGCCTATTTAATAAGCCTAAGTTGCTGAAATAAGCCTATTTAATAAGCCTAAGTTGCTGAATAAGCCTATTTAATATGCCTAAGTTGCTGAAATAAGCCTATTTAATAAGTTTAAGTTGCTGAAATAAGGCTATTTAATAAGCCTAAGTTGCTGAAATAAACCTATTTAATAAGCCTAAGTTGCTGAAATAAGCCTATTAAATAAGCCTAAGTTGCTGAAAAAAGCCTATTAAATAAGCCTAAGTTGCTGAATAAGCCTATTTAATAAGCCTAAGTTGCTGAATAAACCTATTTAATAAGTCTAAGTTGCTGAAATAAGCATATTTAATAAGGCTATTTAATAAGTCTAAGTTGCTGAAATAAACTATTTAAAAATGCTATTTAATAAGCCTAAGTTGCTGAAATAAACCTGTTTAATAAGGCTATTTAATAAAAATAAGTTGCTGAAATAAGCTTATTTAATAAGCCTAAGCTGCTGAAATAAGCCTATTTAATAAGGCTCTTTAATAAGTCTAAGTTGCTGAAATAAACCTATTTAATAAGCCTAAGTTGCTAAAATAAGCCTATTTAATGAGGCTATTTAATAAGTCTATTTAATAAGCCTATTTAATAAGCCAATTTAATAAGCCTATTTTATAAGCCTATTTTTAATAAGTCTATTTAATAAGTCTATTTAATAAGTATTTAATGAGCCTATTTAATAAGCCTATTTATTGAGCCTATTTAATAAGCCTATTTATTGAGCCTATTTAATAAGCCTATTTATTTAGCCTATTTAATAAGCCTATTTATTGAGCCTATTTAATAAGCCTATTTAATAATCTATTTAATAAACCTATTTAATAAGCCTATTTAATACGCCTATTTATTGAGCCTATTTAATAAGCCTATTTAATAAGCCTATTTGTTGAGCCTATTTAATAAGTCTATTTAATAAGCCTATTTAATAAGCCTAATTAATAAGTATTTAATGAGCCTATTTAATAAGTCTATTTAATAAGCCTATTTAATAGGCCTATTTAATAAGTCTAAGTTGCTGAAATAAGCCTATTTAATAAGCCTATTTAATAGGCCTATTTAATAAGTCTAAGTTGCTGAAATAAGCCTATTTAATAAGCATAAGTTTCTGAATGAGCCTATTTAATAAGCCTAAGTTGCTGAAATAAGCCTATTTAATGAGCCTATTTAATAAGCCTATTTAATAGGCCTATTTAATAAGTCTAAGTTGCTGAAATACGCCTATTTAATAAGCCTATTTAATAGGCCTATTTAATAAGTCTAAGTTGCTGAAATAAGCCTATTTAATAAGCCTAAGTTGCTGAATAAGCCTATTTAATAAGCCTAAGTTGCTGAAATAAGCCTATTTAATAAGCCTAAGTTGCTGAATAAGCCTATTTAATAAGCCTAAGTTGCTGAATAAACCTATTTAATAAGTCTAAGTTGCTGAAATAAGCCTATTTAATAAGGCTATTTAATAAGCCTAAGTTGCTAAATAAGCCTATTTAATAAGTCTAAGTTGCTGAAATAAGGCTATTTAATAAGCCTAAGTTGCTGAAATAAGGCTATTTAATAAGTTTAAGTTGCTGAAATAAGCCTATTTAATAAGCCTATGTTGCTGAAATAAGCCTATTTAATAAGGCTATTTAATGAGCCTAAGTTGCTGAAATAAGTCTATTTAATAAGCCTAAGTTTCTGAACTAAGCCTATTTAAAAAGGTATATTTAATAAGTCTAAGTTGCTGAAATAAACCTATTTAAAAATGCTATTTAATAAGCCTAAGTTGCTGAAATAAACCTGTTTAATAACGCTATTTAATAAGCATAAGTTGCTGAAATAAGCTTATTTAATAAGCCTAAGTTGCTGAAATAAGCCTATTTAATAAGGCTATTTAATAAGTATATTTAATAAGCCTATTTAATAAGTATTTAATGCGCCTATTTAATAAGCCTATTTATTGAGCCTATTTAATAAGCTTATTTATTGAGCCTATTTAATATGCCTATTTATTGAGCCTATTTAATAAGCCTATTTATTGAGCCTATTTAATAAGCCTATTTAATAAGTCTATTTAATATGCCTATTTAATAGGCCTATTTAATACGTCTAAGTTGCTGAAATAAGCCTATTTAATAAGCCTATTTAATAAGCCTATTTAATAAGTCTAAGTTGCTGAAATAAGCCTATTTAATAAGCCTAAGTTTCTGAATGAGCATATTTAATAAGCCTAAGTTGCTGAAATAAGCCTATTTAATAAGCCTAAGTTGCTGAATAAGCCTATTTAATATGCCTAAGTTGCTGAAATAAGCCTATTTAATAAGTTTAAGTTGCTGAAATAAGGCTATTTAATAAGCCTAAGTTGCTGAAATAAACCTATTTAATAAGCCTAAGTTGCTGAAATAAGCCTATTAAATAAGCCTAAGTTGCTGAAAAAAGCCTATTAAATAAGCCTAAGTTGCTGAATAAGCCTATTTAATAAGCCTAAGTTGCTGAATAAACCTATTTAATAAGTCTAAGTTGCTGAAATAAGCATATTTAATAAGGCTATTTAATAAGTCTAAGTTGCTGAAATAAACTATTTAAAAATGCTATTTAATAAGCCTAAGTTGCTGAAATAAACCTGTTTAATAAGGCTATTTAATAAAAAATAAGTTGCTGAAATAAGCTTATTTAATAAGCCTAAGTTGCTGAAATAAGCCTATTTAATAAGGCTCTTTAATAAGTCTAAGTTGCTGAAATAAACCTATTTAATAAGCCTAAGTTGCTAAAATAAGCCTATTTAATAAGTCTATTTAATAAGTCTATTTAATAAGTATTTAATGAGCCTATTTAATAAGCCTATTTATTGAGCCTATTTAATAAGCCTATTTATTTAGCTTATTTAATAAGCCTATTTATTGAGCCTATTTAATAAGCCTATTTAATAATCTATTTAATAAACCTATTTAATAAGCCTATTTAATACGCCTATTTATTGAGCCTATTTAATAAGCCTATTTAATAAGCCTATTTGTTGAGCCTATTTAATAAGTCTATTTAATAAGCCTATTTAATAAGCCTAATTAATAAGTATTTAATGAGCCTATTTAATAAGTCTATTTAATAAGCCTATTTAATAGGCCTAATTAATAAGTCTAAGTTGCTGAAATAAGCCTATTTAATAAGCCTATTTAATAGGCCTATTTAATAAGTCTAAGTTGCTGAAATAAGCCTATTTAATAAGCATAAGTTTCTGAATGAGCCTATTTAATAAGCCTAAGTTGCTGAAATAAGCCTATTTAATGAGCCTATTTAATAAGCCTATTTAATAGGCCTATTTAATAAGTCTAAGTTGCTGAAATACGCCTATTTAATAAGCCTATTTAATAGGCCTATTTAATAAGTCTAAGTTGCTGAAATAAGCCTATTTAATAAGCCTAAGTTGCTGAATAAGCCTATTTAATAAGCCTAAGTTGCTGAAATAAGCCTATTTAATAAGCCTAAGTTGCTGAATAAGCCTATTTAATAAGCCTAAGTTGCTGAATAAACCTATTTAATAAGTCTAAGTTGCTGAAATAAGCCTATTTAATAAGGCTATTTAATAAGCCTAAGTTGCTAAATAAGCCTATTTAATAAGTCTAAGTTGCTGAAATAAGGCTATTTAATAAGCCTAAGTTGCTGAAATAAGGCTATTTAATAAGTTTAAGTTGCTGAAATAAGCCTATTTAATAAGCCTATGTTGCTGAAATAAGCCTATTTAATAAGGCTATTTAATGAGCCTAAGTTGCTGAAATAAGTCTATTTAATAAGCCTAAGTTTCTGAACTAAGCCTATTTAAAAAGGTATATTTAATAAGTCTAAGTTGCTGAAATAAACCTATTTAAAAATGCTATTTAATAAGCCTAAGTTGCTGAAATAAACCTGTTTAATAACGCTATTTAATAAGCATAAGTTGCTGAAATAAGCTTATTTAATAAGCCTAAGTTGCTGAAATAAGCCTATTTAATAAGGCTATTTAATAAGTATATTTAATAAGCCTATTTAATAAGTATTTAATGCGCCTATTTAATAAGCCTATTTATTGAGCCTATTTAATAAGCTTATTTATTGAGCCTATTTAATATGCCTATTTATTGAGCCTATTTAATAAGCCTATTTATTGAGCCTATTTAATAAGCCTATTTAATAAGTCTATTTAATATGCCTATTTAATAGGCCTATTTAATACGTCTAAGTTGCTGAAATAAGCCTATTTAATAAGCCTATTTAATAGGCCTATTTAATAAGTCTAAGTTGCTGAAATAAGCCTATTTAATAAGCCTAAGTTTCTGAATGAGCATATTTAATAAGCCTAAGTTGCTGAAATAAGCCTATTAAATAAGCCTAAGTTGCTGAAAAAAGCCTATTAAATAAGCCTAAGTTGCTGAATAAGCCTATTTAATAAGCCTAAGTTGCTGAATAAACCTATTTAATAAGTCTAAGTTGCTGAAATAAGCATATTTAATAAGGCTATTTAATAAGTCTAAGTTGCTGAAATAAACTATTTAAAAATGCTATTTAATAAGCCTAAGTTGCTGAAATAAACCTGTTTAATAAGGCTATTTAATAAAAATAAGTTGCTGAAATAAGCTTATTTAATAAGCCTAAGTTGCTGAAATAAGCCTATTTAATAAGGCTCTTTAATAAGTCTAAGTTGCTGAAATAAACCTATTTAATAAGCCTAAGTTGCTAAAATAAGCCTATTTAATGAGGCTATTTAATAAGTCTATTTAATAAGCCTATTTAATAAGCCAATTTAATAAGCCTATTTTATAAGCCTATTTAATAAGTCTATTTAATAAGTCTATTTAATAAGTATTTAATGAGCCTATTTAATAAGCCTATTTATTGAGCCTATTTAATAAGCCTATTTATTGAGCCTATTTAATAAGCCTATTTATTTAGCCTATTTAATACGCCTATTTATTGAGCCTATTTAATAAGCCTATTTAATAAGTCTATTTAATAAACCTATTTAATAAGCGTATTTAATAAGCCTATTTATTGAGCCTATTTAATAAGCCTATTTAATAAGCCTATTTATTGAGCCTATTTAATAAGTCTATTTAATAAGCCTATTTAATAAGCCTAATTAATAAGTATTTAATGAGCCTATTTAATAAGTCTATTTAATAAGCCTATTTAATAGGCCTATTTAATAAGTCTAAGTTGCTGAAATAAGCCTATTTAATAAGCCTATTTAATAGGCCTATTTAATAAGTCTAAGTTGCTGAAATAAGCCTATTTAATAAGCATAAGTTTCTGAATGAGCCTATTTAATAAGCCTAAGTTGCTGAAATAAGCCTATTTAATAAGCCTAAGTTGCTGAATAAGCCTATTTAATAAGCACAAGTTGCTGAAATAAGCCTATTTAATAAGTTTAAGTTGCTGAAATAAGGCTATTTAATAAGCCTAAGTTGCTGAAATAAGCCTATTTAATAAGCCTAAGTTGCTGAAATAAGGCTATTTAATAAGTCTAAGTTGTTGAAATAAGCCTATTTAATAAGCCTAAGTTGCTGAAATAAGTATATTTAATAAGCATAAGTTGCTGAAATAAGCCTATTTAATGAGTCTAAGTTGCTGAAATAAGGCTATTTAATAAGTCTAAGTTGCTGAAATAAGCCTTTTTAATCAGCGTAAGTTGCTGAAATAAGCCTATTTAATAAGACCAAGTTGCTGAAATAAGCCTACTTAATTAGGCTATTTAATAAGCCTAAGTTGCTGAAATAAGCCTATTTAATAAGCGTAAGTTGCTGAAATAAGGCTATTTAATAAGTCTAAGTTGCTGAAATAAGCCTATTTAATAAGCCTAAGTTGCTGAAATAAGCCCATTTAATAAGCCTATTTAATAAGCCTAAGTTGCTGAAATAAGCCTATTTAATAAGCCTATTTAATAAGCCTATTTAATAGGCCTATTTAATAAGTCTAAGTTGCTGAAATAAGCCTATTTAATAAGCGTATTTAATAGGCCTATTTAATAAGTCTAAGTTGCTGAAATAAGCCTATTTAATAAGCCTAAGTTGCTGAAATAAGCCTACTTAATTAGGCTATTTAATAAGCCTAAGTTGCTGAAATAAGCCTATTTAATAAGCGTAAGTTGCTGAAATAAGGCTATTTAATAAGTCTAAGTTGCTGAAATAAGCCTATTTAATAAGCCTAAGTTGCTGAAATAAGCCCATTTAATAAGCCTATTTAATAAGCCTAAGTTGCAGAAATAAGCCTATTTAATAAGCCTATTTAATAAGCCTATTTAATAAGCCTATTTAATAAGTCTAAGTTTCTGAATGAGCCTATTTATTAAGCCTAAGTTGCTGAAATAAGCCTATTAAATAAGCCTAAGTTGCTGAAAAAAGCCTATTAAATAAGCCTAAGTTGCTGAATATGCCTATTTAATAAGCCTAAGTTGCTGAATAAACCTATTTAATAAGTCTAAGTTGCTGAAATAAGCATATTTAATAAGGCTATTTAATAAGTCTAAGTTGCTGAAATTAACCTATTTAAAAATGCTATTTAATAAGCCTAAGTTGCTGAAATAAACCTGTTTAATAAGGCTCTTTAATAAGTCTAAGTTGCTGAAATAAACCTATTTAATAAGCCTAAGTTGCTAAAATAAGCCTATTTAATGAGGCTATTTAATAAGTCTATTTAATAAGCCTATTTAATAAGCCAATTTAATAAGCCTATTTAATAAGCCTATTTATTGAGCCTATTTAATAAGCCTATTTATTGAGCCTATTTAATAAGCCTATTTATTTAGCCTATTTAATAAGCCTATTTATTGAGCCTATTTAATAAGCCTATTTAATAAGTCTATTTAATAAACCTATTTAATAAGCCTATTTAATAAGCCTATTTATTGTGCCTATTTAATAAGCCTATTTAATAAGCCTATTTATTGAGCCTATTTAATAAGTCTATTTAATAAGCCTATTTAATAAGCCTAATTAATAAGTATTTAATGAGCCTATTTAATAAGTCTATTTAATAAGCCTATTTAATAGGCCTATTTAATAAGTCTAAGTTGCTGAAATAAGCCTATTTAATAAGCCTAAGTTGCTGAATAAGCCTATTTAATAAGCCTAAGTTGCTGAAATAAGCCTATTTAATAAGTCTAAGTTTCTGAAATAAGGCTATTTATTAAGCCTAAGTTGCTGAAATAAGGCTATTTAATAAGTTTAAGTTGCTGAAATAAGCCTATTTAATAAGCCTAAGTTGCTGAAATAAGCCTATTTAATAAGGCTATTTAATGAGCCTAAGTTGCTGAAATAAGCCTATTTAATAAGCCTAAGTTTCTGAACTAAGCCTATTTAAAAAAGGTATATTTAACAAGTCTAAGTTGCTGAAATAAACCTGTTTAAAAATGCTATTTAATAAGCCTACATTGCTGAAATAAACCTGTTTAATAAGGCTATTTAATAAGCATAAGTTGCTGAAATAAGCTTATTTAATAAGCCTAAGTTGCTGAAATAAGCCTATTTAATGAGGCTATTTAATTAGTCTATTTAATAAGCCTATTTAATAAGCCAATTTAATAAGCCTATTTAATAAGCCTATTTATTGAGCCTATTTAATAAGCCTATTTATTGAGCCTATTTAATAAGCCTATTTAATAGGTCTATTTAATAAACCTATTTAATAAGCCTATTTAATAAGCCTATTTATTGTGCCTATTTAATAATCCTATTTAATAAGCCTATTTATTGAGCCTATTTAATAAGTCTATTTAATAAGCCTATTTAATAAGCCTAATTAATAAGTATTTAATGAGCCTATTTAATAAGTCTATTTAATAAGCCTATTTAATAGGCCTATTTAATAAGTCTAAGTTGCTGAAATAAGCCTATTTAATAAGCCTAAGTTGCTGAATAAGCCTATTTAATAAGCCTAAGTTGCTGAAATAAGCCTATTTAATAAGTCTAAGTTTCTGAAATAAGGCTATTTATTAAGCCTAAGTTGCTGAAATAAGGCTATTTAATAAGTTTAAGTTGCTGAAATAAGCCTATTTAATAAGCCTAAGTTGCTGAAATAAGCCTATTTAATAAGGCTATTTAATGAGCCTAAGTTGCTGAAATAAGCCTATTTAATAAGCCTAAGTTTCTGAACTAAGCCTATTTAAAAAAGGTATATTTAACAAGTCTAAGTTGCTGAAATAAACCTGTTTAAAAATGCTATTTAATAAGCCTACATTGCTGAAATAAACCTGTTTAATAAGACTATTTAATAAGCATAAGTTGCTGAAATAAGCTTATTTAATAAGCCTAAGTTGCTGAAATAAGCCTATTTAATGAGGCTATTTAATTAGTCTATTTAATAAGCCTATTTAATAAGCCTATTTAATAAGCATATTTAATAGGCCTATTTAATAAGTCTAAGTTGCTGAAATAAGCCTATTTAATAAGCCTAAGTTGCTGAATGAGCTTATTTAATAAGCCTAAGTTGCTGAAATAAGCCTATTTAATAAGCCTAAGTTGCTGAATGAGCCTATTTAATAAGCCTAAGTTGCTGAAATAAGCCTACTTAATTAGGCTATTTAATAAGCCTAAGTTGCTGAAATTAGCCTATTTAATAAGCGTAAGTTGCTGAAATAAGGCTATTTAATAAGTGTAAGTTGCTGAAATAAGCCTATTTAATAAGCCTAAGTTGCTGAAATAAGCCCATTTAATAAGCCTATTTAATAAGACTAAGTTGCTGAAATAAGCCTATTTAATAAGCCTATTTAATAAGCCTATTTAATAGGCCTATTTAATAAGTCTAAGTTTCTGAATGAGCCTATTTAATAAGCCTAAGTTGCTGAAATAAGCCTATTAAATAAGCCTAAGTTGCTGAAAAAAGCCTATTAAATAAGCCTAAGTTGCTGAATAAGCCTATTTAATAAGCCTAAGTTGCTGAATAAACCTATTTAATAAGTCTAAGTTGCTGAAATAAGCATATTTAATAAGGCTATTTAATAAGTCTAAGTTGCTGAAATAAACCTATTTAAAAATGCTATTTAATAAGCCTAAGTTGCTGAAATAAACCTTTATAATAAGGCTCTTTAATAAGTCTAAGTTGCTGAAATAAACCTATTTAATAAGCCTAAGTTGCTAAAATAAGCCTATTTAATGAGGCTATTTAATAAGTCTATTTAATAAGCCTATTTAATAAGCCAATTTAATAAGCCTATTTAATAAGCCTATTTAATAAGTCTATTTAATAATTCTTTTTAATAAGCCTATTTTTTGAGCCTATTTATTAAGCCTATTTATTGAGCCTATTTAATAAGCCTATTTATTGAGCCTATTTAATAAGCCTATTTGTTTAGCCTATTTAATAAGCCTATTTATTGAGCCTATTTAATACGCCTATTTAATAAGTCTATTTAATAAACCTATTTAATAAGCCTATTTAATAAGCCTATTTATTGTGCCTATTTAATAAGCCTATTTAATAAGCCTATTTATTGAGCCTATTTAATAAGTCTATTTAATAAGCCTATTTAATAAGCCTAATTAATAAGTATTTAATGAGCCTATTTAATAAGTCTATTTAATAAGCCTATTTAATAGGCCTATTTAATAAGTCTAAGTTGCTGAAATAAGCCTATTTAATAAGCCTATTTAATAGGCCTATTTAATAAGTCTAAGTTGCTGAAATAAGCCTATTTAATAAGCCTAAGTTTCTGAATGAGCCTATTTAATAAGCCTAAGTTGCTGAAATAAGCCTATTTAATAAGCCTAAGTTGCTGAATAAGCCTATTTAATAAGCCTAAGTTGCTGAAATAAGCCTATTTAATAAGTTTAAGTTGCTGAAATAAGGCTATTTAATAAGCCTAAGTTGCTGAAATAAGCCTATTTAATAAGCCTAAGTTGCTGAAATAAGGCTATTTAATAAGTCTAAGTTGCGGAAATAAGCCTATTTAATAAGCCTAAGTTGCTGAAATAAGTATATATAATAAGCATAAGTTGCTGAAATAAGCCTATTTAATGAGTCTAAGTTGCTGAAATAAGGCTATTTAATAAGTCTAAGTTGCTGAAATAAGCCTTTTTAATCAGCGTAAGTTGCTGAAATAAGCCTATTTAATAAGCCCAAGTTGCTGAAATAAGCCTACTTAATTAGGCTATTTAATAAGCCTAAGTTGCTGAAATAAGCCTATTTAATAAGCGTAAGTTGCTGAAATAAGGCTATTTAATAAGTCTAAGTTGCTGAAATAAACCTATTAAATAAGCCTAAGTTGCTGAAATAAGCCCATTTAATAAGCCTAGTTAATAAGCCTAAGTTGCTGAAATAAGCCTATTTAATAAGCCTATTTAATAAGCCTATTTAATAGGCCTATTTAATAAGTCTAAGTTGCTGAAATAAGCCTATTTAATAAGCCTATTTAATAGGCCTATTTAATAAGTCTAAGTTGCTGAAATCAGCCTATTTAATAAGCCTAAGTTGCTGAAATAAGCCTATTTAATAAGCCTAAGTTTCTGAATGAGCCTATTTAATAAGCCTAAGTTGCTGAATAAGCCTATTTAATAAGTCTAAGTTGCTGAAATAAGGCTATATAATAAGCCTAAGTTGCTGAAATAAGCCTATTTAATAAGGCTATTTAATAAGCCTAACTTGCTGAATAAGCCTATTTAATAAGTCTAAGTTGCTGAAATAAGGCTATTTAATAAGCCTAAGTTGCTGAAATAAGCTATTTAATAAGTTTAAGTTGCTGAAAAAAGCCTATTTAATAAGCCTAAGTTGCTGAAACAAGCCTATTTAATAAGGCTATTTAATGAGCCTAAGTTGCTGAAATAAGCCGATTTAATAAGCCTAAGTTTCTGAACTAAGCCTATTTAAAAAGGTATATTTAATAAGTCTAAGTTGCTGAAATAAACCTATTTAAAAATGCTATTTAATAAGCCTAAGTTGCTGAAATAAACCTGTTTAATAAGGCTATTTAATAAGCATAAGTTGCTGAAATAAGCTTATTTAATAAGCCTAATTTGCTGAAATAAGCCTATTTAATAAGGCTATTTAATAAGTCTAAGTTGCTGAAATAAACCTATTTAATAAGTCTAAGTTGCTAAAATAAGCCTATTTAATGAGGCTATTTAATAAGTCTATTTAATAAGCCTATTTAAAAAGCCTATTTCATAAGTCTATTTAATAAGCCTATTTAATACGCCTATTTAATAAACATATTTGATAAGTATTTAATGAGCCTATTTAATAAGTCTATTTAATAAGCCTTTTTAATAAGCCTATTTAATAAGTCTATTTAATAAGCCTATTTATAAGTCTATTTAATAAGTCTATTTAATAAGCCTATTTAATAAGTATTTAATGAGCCTATTTAATAAGCCTATTTATTGAGACTATTTAATAAGCCTATTTATTGAGCCTATTTTAAAAGCCTATTTATTGAGCCTATTTAATAAGCCTATTTATTGAGCCTATTTAATGAGCCTATTTAATAAGTCTATTTAATAAGCCTATTTAATAAGCCTATTTAATAAGCCTATTTATTGAGCCTATTTAATAAGCCTATTTAATAAGCCTATTTATTGAGCCTATTTAATAAGTCTTTTTAATAAGCCTATTTAATAAGTATTTAATGAGCCTATTTAATAAGTCTATTTAATAAGCCTATTTAATAAGGCTATTTAATGAGCCTAAGTTGCTGAAATAAGCCTATTTAATAAGCCTATTTAATAGGCCTATTTAATAAGTCTAAGTTGCTGAAATAAGCCTATTTAATAAGCCTAAGTTTCTGAATGAGCCTATTTAATAAGCCTAAGTTGCTGAAATAAGCTTATTTAATAAGCCTAAGTTGCTGAACAAGCCTATTTAATAAGCCTAAGTTGCTGAATAAACCTATTTAATAAGTCTAAGTTGCTGAAATTAGCCTATTTAATAAGCCTATGTAATAAGTATTTAATGAGGCTATTTAATAAGCCTATTTAATAAGCCTATTTAATAAGCCTATTTAATATGCCTATTTAATAAACATATTTAATAAGTATTTAATGAGCCTATTTAATAAGCCTATTTATTGAGCCTATTTAATAAGCCTATTTATTGAGCCTATTTAATAAGCCTATTTATCGAGCCTATTTAATGAGGCTATTTATTGAGCCTATTTAATATGCCTATTTAATACGTCTATTTAATAAGCCTATTTAATAATCCTGATTTATTGAGCCTATTTAATAAGCCTATTTAATAAGCCTATTAATTGAGCCTATTTAATAAGTCTATTTAATAAGCCTATTTAATAAGCCTATTTAATAAGTATTTAATGAGCCTATTAAATAAGTCTATTTAATAAGCTTATTTAATAGGCCTATTTAATAAGTCTAAGTTGCTGAAATAAGCCTATTTAATAAGCCTATTTAATAGGCCTATTTAATAAGCCTAAGTTGCTGAAATAAGCCTATTTAATAAGTCTAAGTTGCTGAAATAAGGCTAATTAATAAGCCTAAGTTGCTGAAATAAGGCTATTTAATAAGTCTAAGTTGCTGAAATAAGCCTATTTAATAAGCCTAAGTTGCTGAAATAAGTATATTTAATAAGCATAAGTTGCTGAAATAAGCCTATTTAATAAGTCTAAGTTGCTGAAATAAGGCTATTTAATAAGTCTAAGTTGCTGAAATAAACCTATTTAATAAGCCTAAGTTGCTAAAATAAGCCTATTTAATGAGGCTATTTAATAAGTCCATTTAATAAGCCTATTTAATAAGCCTATTTAATAAGCCTATTTAATAAGCCTATTTAATAAGTCTATTTAATAAGTCTATTTAATAAGTATTTAATGAGCCTATTTAATAAACCTATTTATTGAGCCTATTTAATAAGCCTGTTTATTGAGCCTATTTAATAAGCCTATTTATTGAGCCTATTTAATAAGCCTATTTATTGAGCCTATTTAGTAAGCCTATTTAATAAGTCTATTTAATGAGCCTATTTAATAAGCCTATTTAATAAGCCTATTTATTGAGCCTATTTAATAAGCCTATTTAATAAGCCTATTTATTGAGCCTATTTAATAAGTCTATTTAATAAGCCTATTTAATAAGCCTATTTAATAAGTATTTAATGAGCCTATTTAATAAGTCTATTTAATAAGCCTATTTAATAAGGCTATTTAATGAGCCTAAGTTGCTGAAATAAGCCTATTTAATAAGCCTATTTAATAGGCCTATTTAATAAGTCTAAGTTGCTGAAATAAGCCTATTTAATAAGCCTAAGTTTCTGAATGAGCCTATTTAATAAGCCTAAGTTGCTGAAATAAGCCTACTTAATTAGGCTATTTAATAAGCCTAAGTTGCTGAAATAAGCCTATTTAATAAGCCTAAGTTGCTGAAATAAGCCCATTTAATAAGCCTATTTAATAAGCCTAAGTTGCTGAAATAAGCCTATTTAATAAGCCTATTTAATAAGCCTATTTAATAGGCCAATTTAATAAGTCTAAGTTGCTGAAATAAGCCTATTTAATGAGCCTAAGTTGCTGAATGAGCCTATTTAATAAGCCTAAGTTGCTGAAATAAGCCTAGTTAACAAGCCTAAGTTGCTGAATAAGCCTATTTAATAAGCCTAAGTTGCTGAATAAACCTATTTAATAAGTCTAAGTTGCTGAAATAAGCCTATTTAATAACGCTATTTAATAAGCCTAAGTTGCTGAATAAGCCTATTTAATAAGTCTAAGTTGTTGAAATAAGGCTATTTAATAAGCCTAAGTTGCTGAAATAAGGCTATTTAATAAGTTTAAGTTGCTGAAATAAGCCTTTTTAATAAGCCTTAGTTGCTGAAATAAGCCCATTTAATAAGGCTATTTAATGAGCCTAAGTTGCTGAAATAAGCCTATTTAATAAGCCTAAGTTTCTGAACTAAGCCTATTTAAAGTTGCTGAAATAAACCTATTTAACAATGCTATTTAATAAGCCTAAGTTGCTAAAATAAACCTGTTTAATAAGGCTATTTAATAAGCATAAGTTGCTGAAATGAGCTTATTTAATAAGCCTAAGTTGCTGAAATAAGCCTATTTAATAAGGCTATTTAATAAGTCTAAGTTGCTGAAATAAGCCTATTTAATAAGCCTATTTAATAGGCCTATTTAATGAGTCTAAGTTGCTGAAATAAGCCTATTTAATAAGCCTAAGTTTCTGAATGAGCCTATTTAATAAGCCTAAGTTGCTGAAATAAGCCTATTTAATAAGCCTAAGTTGCTGAATAAGCCTATTTAATAAGCCTAAGTTGCTGAAATTAGCCTATTTAATAAGTCTAAGTTGCTGATATAAGGCTATTTAATAAGCCTAAGTTGCTGAAATAAGCCTATTTAATAAGCCTAAGTTGCTGAAATAAGTATATTTAATAAGCATAAGTTGCTGAAATAAGCCTATTTAATGAGTCTAAGTTGCTGAAATAAGGCTATTTAATAAGTCTAAGTTGCTGAAATAAGCCTATTTAATAAGCCTAAGTTGCAGAAATAAGCCCATTTAATAAGCCTATTTAATAAGCCTAAGTTGCTGAAATAAGCCTATTTAATAAGCCTATTTAATAAGCCTATTTAATAGGCCTATTTAATAAGTCTAAGTTGCTGAAATAAGCCTATTTAATAAGCCTAAGTTGCTGAATGAGCCTATTTAATAAGCCTAAGTTGCTGAAATAAGCCTATTTAATAAGCCTAAGTTGCTGAATAAGCCTATTTAATAAGCCTAAGTTGCTGAATAAACCTATTTAGTAAGTTTAAGTTGCTGAAATAAGCCTATTTAATAAGGCTATTTAATAAGCCTAAGTTGCTGAATAAGCCTATTTAATAAGTCTAAGTTGCTTAAATAAGGCTATTTAATAAGCCTAAGTTGCTGAAATAAGTTGCTGAAATAAGCCTATTTAATAAGCCTTAGTTGCTGAAAGAAGCCTATTTAATAAGGCTATTTAATGAGCCTAAGTTGCTGAAATAAGCCTATTTAATAAGCCTAAGTTTCTGAACTAAGCCTATTTTAAAAGGTATATTTAATAAGTCTAAGTTGCTGAAATAAACCTATTTAAAAATGCTATTTAATAAGCCTAAGTTGCTGAAATAAACCTGTTTAATAAGGCTATTTAATAAGCATAAGTTGCTGAAATAAGCTTATTTAATAAGCCTAAGTTGCTGAAATAAGCCTATTTAATAAGGCTATTTAATAAGACTAAGTTGCTGAAATAAACCTAATTAATAAGCCTAAGTTGCTAAAATAAGCCTATTTAATGAGGCTATTTAATAAGTCTATTTAATAAACCTATTTAATAAGCCTATTTAATAAGCCTATTTAATAAGCCTATTTAATACGCCTATTTAATAAGGCTATTTAATGAGCCTAAGTTGCTGAAATAAGCCTATTTAATAAGCCTATTTAATAGGCTTATTTAATAAGTCTAAGTTGCTGAAATAAGCCTATTTAATAAGCCTAAGTTTCTGAATGAGCCTATTTAATAAGCCTAAGTTGCTGAAATAAGCCTACTTAATTAGGCTATTTAATAAGCCTAAGTTGCTGAAATAAGCCTATTTAATAAGCCTAAGTTGCTGAAATAAGCCCATTTAATAAGCCTATTTAATAAGCCTAAGTTGCTGAAATAAGCCTATTTAATAAGCCTATTTAATAAGCCTATTTAATAGGCCAATTTAATAAGTCTAAGTTGCTGAAATAAGCCTATTTAATGAGCCTAAGTTGCTGAATGAGCCTATTTAATAAGCCTAAGTTGCTGAAATAAGCCTAGTTAACAAGCCTAAGTTGCTGAATAAGCCTATTTAATAAGCCTAAGTTGCTGAATAAACCTATTTAATAAGTCTAAGTTGCTGAAATAAGCCTATTTAATAACGCTATTTAATAAGCCTAAGTTGCTGAATAAGCCTATTTAATAAGTCTAAGTTGTTGAAATAAGGCTATTTAATAAGCCTAAGTTGCTGAAATAAGGCTATTTAATAAGTTTAAGTTGCTGAAATAAGCCTTTTTAATAAGCCTTAGTTGCTGAAATAAGCCCATTTAATAAGGCTATTTAATGAGCCTAAGTTGCTGAAATAAGCCTATTTAATAAGCCTAAGTTTCTGAACTAAGCCTATTTAAAGTTGCTGAAATAAACCTATTTAACAATGCTATTTAATAAGCCTAAGTTGCTAAAATAAACCTGTTTAATAAGGCTATTTAATAAGCATAAGTTGCTGAAATGAGCTTATTTAATAAGCCTAAGTTGCTGAAATAAGCCTATTTAATAAGGCTATTTAATAAGTCTAAGTTGCTGAAATAAGCCTATTTAATAAGCCTATTTAATAGGCCTATTTAATGAGTCTAAGTTGCTGAAATAAGCCTATTTAATAAGCCTAAGTTTCTGAATGAGCCTATTTAATAAGCCTAAGTTGCTGAAATAAGCCTATTTAATAAGCCTAAGTTGCTGAATAAGCCTATTTAATAAGCCTAAGTTGCTGAAATTAGCCTATTTAATAAGTCTAAGTTGCTGATATAAGGCTATTTAATAAGCCTAAGTTGCTGAAATAAGCCTATTTAATAAGCCTAAGTTGCTGAAATAAGTATATTTAATAAGCATAAGTTGCTGAAATAAGCCTATTTAATGAGTCTAAGTTGCTGAAATAAGGCTATTTAATAAGTCTAAGTTGCTGAAATAAGCCTATTTAATAAGCCTAAGTTGCTGAAATAAGCCCATTTAATAAGCCTATTTAATAAGCCTAAGTTGCTGAAATAAGCCTATTTAATAAGCCTATTTAATAAGCCTATTTAATAGGCCTATTTAATAAGTCTAAGTTGCTGAAATAAGCCTATTTAATAAGCCTAAGTTGCTGAATGAGCCTATTTAATAAGCCTAAGTTGCTGAAATAAGCCTAAGTTGCTGAATAAGCCTATTTAATAAGCCTAAGTTGCTGAATAAACCTATTTAGTAAGTTTAAGTTGCTGAAATAAGCCTATTTAATAAGGCTATTTAATAAGCCTAAGTTGCTGAATAAGCCTATTTAATAAGTCTAAGTTGCTTAAATAAGGCTATTTAATAAGCCTAAGTTGCTGAAATAAGTTGCTGAAATAAGCCTATTTAATAAGCCTTAGTTGCTGAAAGAAGCCTATTTAATAAGGCTATTTAATGAGCCTAAGTTGCTGAAATAAGCCTATTTAATAAGCCTAAGTTTCTGAACTAAGCCTATTTTAAAAGGTATATTTAATAAGTCTAAGTTGCTGAAATAAACCTATTTAAAAATGCTATTTAATAAGCCTAAGTTGCTGAAATAAACCTGTTTAATAAGGCTATTTAATAAGCATAAGTTGCTGAAATAAGCTTATTTAATAAGCCTAAGTTGCTGAAATAAGCCTAATTAATAAGGCTATTTAATAAGACTAAGTTGCTGAAATAAACCAAATTAATAAGCCTAAGTTGCTAAAATAAGCCTATTTAATGAGGCTATTTAATAAGTCTATTTAATAAACCTATTTAATAAGCCTATTTAATAAGCCTATTTAATAAGCCTATTTAATACGCCTATTTAATAAACATATTTAATAAGTATTTAATGAGCCTATTTAATAAGTCTATTTAATAAGCCTTTTTAATAAGCCTATTTAATAAGTCTATTTAATAAGCCTATTTAATAAGTCTATTTAATAAGTCTATTTAATAAGCCTATTTAATAAGTATTTAATGAGCCTATTTAATAAGCCTATTTATTGAGCCTATTTAATAAGTCTATTTAATAAGCCTATTTAATAAGTATTTAATGAGCCTATTTAATAAGCCTATTTATTGAGCCTATTTAATAAGTCTATTTAATAAGCCTATTTAATAAGCCTATTTAATAAGTATTTAATGAGACTATTTAATAAGTCTATTTAATAAGCCTATTTAATAAGGCTATTTAATGAGCATAAGTTGCTGAAATAAGCCTATTTAATAAGGCTATTTAATGAGCCTAAGTTGCTGAAATAAGCCATTTTAATAAGCCTATTTAATAGGCCTATTTAATAAGTCTAAGTTGCTGAAATAAGCCTATTTAATAAGCCTAAGTTTCTGAATGAGCCTATTTAATAAGCCTAAGTTGCTGAAATAAGCCTATTAAATAAGCCTAAGTTGCTGAAATAAGCCTATTAAATAAGCCTAAGTTGCTGAATAAGCCTATTTAATAAGCCTAAGTTGCTGAATTAACCTATTTAATAAGTCTAAGTTGCTGAAATAAGCATATTTAATACGGCTATTTAATGAGCCTAAGTTGCTGAAATAAGACTATTTAATAAGCCTAAGTTTCTGAACTAAGCCTATTTTAAAAGGTATATTTAATAAGTCTAAGTTGCTGAAATTAGCATATTTAATAAGGCTATTTAATGAGCCTAAGTTGCTGAAATAAGCCTATTTAATAAGCCTAAGTTTCTGAACTAAGCCTATTTTAAAAGGTATATTTAATATGTCTAAGTTGCTGAAATAAACCTATTTAAAAATGCTATTTAATAAGCCTAAGTTGCTGAAATAAACCTGTTTAATAAGGCTATTTAATAAGCATAAGTTGCTGAAATAAGCTTATTTAATAAGCCTAAGTTGCTGAAATAAGCCTATTTAATAAGGCTATTTAATAAGACTAAGTTGCTGAAATAAACCTAATTAATAAGCCTAAGTTGGTAAAATAAGCCTATTTAATGAGGCTATTTAATAAGTCTATTTAATAAGCCTATTTAATAAGCCTATTTAATAAGCCTATTTAATAAGCCTATTTAATACGCCTATTTAATAAACATATTTAATAAGTATTTAATGAGCCTATTTAATAAGTCTATTTAATAAGCCTTTTTAATAAGCCTATTTAATAAGTCTATTTAATAAGCCTATTTAATAAGTCTATTTAATAAGTCTATTTAATAAGCCTATTTAATAAGTATTTAATGAGCCTATTTAATAAGACTATTTATTGAGCCTATTTAATAAGTCTATTTAATAAGCCTATTTAATAAGTATTTAATGAGCCTATTTAATAAGCCTATTTATTGAGCCTATTTAATAAGTCTATTTAATAAGCCTATTTAATAAGCCTATTTAATAAGTATTTAATGAGCCTATTTAATAAGTCTATTTAATAAGCCTATTTAATAAGGCTATTTAATGAGCATAAGTTGCTGAAATAAGCCTATTTAATAAGGCTATTTAATGAGCCTAAGTTGCTGAAATAAGCCTATTTAATAAGCCTATTTAATAGGCCTATTTAATAAGTCTAAGTTGCTGAAATAAGCCTATTTACTAAGCCTAAGTTTCTGAATGAGCCTATTTAATAAGCCTAAGTTGCTGAAATAAGCCTATTAAATAAGCCTAAGTTGCTGAAATAAGCCTATTAAATAAGCCTAAGTTGCTGAATAAGCCTATTTAATAAGCCTAAGTTGCTGAATTAACCTATTTAATAAGTCTAAGTTGCTTAAATAAGCATATTTAATAAGGCTATTTAATGAGCCTAAGTTGCTGAAATAAGACTATTTAATAAGCCTAAGTTTCTGAACTAAGCCTATTTAAAAAGGTATATTTAATAAGTCTAAGTTGCTGAAATAAACCTATTTAAAAATGCTATTTAATAAGCCTAAGTTGCTAAAATAAACCTGTTTAATAAGGCTATTTAATAAAAAATAATAAGCCTAAGTTGCTGAAATAAGCCTATTTAATAAGGCTATTTAATAAGTCTATTTAATAAGCCTATTTAATAAGCCTATTTAATAAGCCTATTTAATAAGTCTATTTAATAAATATTTAATGAGCCTATTTAATAAGCCTATTTATTGAGCCTATTTAATAAGCCTATGTATTGAGCCTATTTAATAAGCCTATTTATTGAGCCTATTTAATAAGCCTATTTATTGAGCCTATTTAATAAGCCTATTTAATAAGTCTATTTAATAAGCCTATTTAATAAGCCTATTTAATAAGCCTATTTATTGAGCCTATTTAATAAGCCTATTTAATAAGCCTATTTATTGAGCCTATTTAATAAGTCTATTTAATAAGCCTATTTAATAAGCCTAATTAATAAGTATTTAATGAGCCTATTTAATAAGTCTATGTAATAAGCCTATTTAATAGGCCTATTTAATAAGTCTAAGTTGCTGAAATAAGCCTATTTAATAAGCCTATTTAATAGGCCTATTTAATAAGTCTAAGTTGCTGAAATAAGCCTATTTAATAAGCCTAAGTTTCTGAATGAGCCTATTTGATAAGCCTAAGTTGCTGAAATAAGCCTATTTAATAAGCCTAAGTTGCTGAATAAGCCTATTTAATAAGCCTAAGTTGCTGAAATACGCCTATTTAATAAGTTTAAGTTGCTGAAATAAGGCTATTTAATAAGCTTAAGTTGCTGAAATAAGCCTATTTAATAAGCCTAAGTTGCTGAAATAAGGCTATTTAATAAGTCTAAGTTGCTGAAATAAGCCTATTTAATAAGCCTAAGTTTCTGAACTAAGCCTATTTTAAAAGGTATATTTAATAAGTCTAAGTTGCTGAAATAAACCTATTTAAAAATGCTATTTAATAAGCCTAAGTTGCTGAAATAAACCTGTTTAATAAGGCTATTTAATAAGCATAAGTTGCTGAAATAAGCTTATTTAATAAGCCTAAGTTGCTGAAATAAGCCTATTTAATAAGGCTATTTAATAAGACTAAGTTGCTGAAATAAACCTAATTAATAAGCCTAAGTTGCTAAAATAAGCCTATTTAATGAGGCTATTTAATAAGTCTATTTAATAAGACCTATTTAATAAGCCTATTTAATAAGCCTATTTAATAAGCCTATTTAATACACCTATTTAATAAACATATTTAATAAGTATTTAATGAGCCTATTTAATAAGTCTATTTAATAAGCCTATTTAATAAGTCTATTTAATAAGTCTATTTAATAAGCCTATTTAATAACTATTTAATGAGCCTATTTAATAAGCCTATTTATTGAGCCTATTTAATAAGCCTATTTATTGAGCCTATTTTATAAGCCTATTTATTGAGCCTATTTAATAAGCCTATTTATTGAGCCTATTTAATAAGCCTATTTAATAAGTCTATTTAATGAGCCTATTTAATAAGCCTATTTAATAAGCCTACTTATTGAGCCTATTTAATAAGCCTATTTAATAAGCCTATTTATTGAGCCTATTTAATAAGTCTATTTAATAAGCCTATTTAATAAGCCTATTTAATACGTATTTAATGAGCCTATTTAATAAGTCTATTTAATAAGCCTATTTAATAAGGCTATTTAATGAGCCTAAGTTGCTGAAATAAGCCTATTTAATAAGGCTATTTAATCAGCCTAAGTTGCTGAAATAAGCCTATTTAATATGCCTATTTAATAGGCCTATTTAATAAGTCTAAGTTGCTGAAATAAGCCTATTTAATAAGCCTAAGTTTCTGAATGAGCCTATTTAATAAGCCTAAGTTGCTGAAATAAGCCTATTAAATAGGCCTAAGTTGCTGAAATAAGCCTATAAAATAAGCCTAAGTTGCTGAATAAGCCTATTTAATAAGCCTAAGTTGCTGAATAAACCTATTTAATAAGTCTAAGTTGTTGAAATAAGCATATTTAATAAGGCTATTTAATAAGCCTAAGTTGCTGAATAAGCCTATTTAATAAGGCTATTTAATGAGCCTAAGTTGCTAAAATAAGACTATTTAATAAGCCTAAGTTTCTGAACTAAGCCTATTTAAAAAGGTATATTTAATAAGTCTAAGTTGCTGAAATAAACCTATTTAAAAATGCTATTTAATAAGCCTAAGTTGCTGAAATAAACCTGTTTAATAAGGCTCTTTAATAAAAAAATAAGTTGCTGAAATAAGCTTATTTAATAAGCCTAAGTTGCTGAAATAAGCCTATTTAATAAGGCTATTTAATAAGTCTATTTAATAAGCCTATTTAATAAGCCTATTTAATAAGCCTATTTAATAAGTCTATTTAATAAATATTTAATGAGCCTATTTAATAAGCCTATGTATTGAGCCTATTTAATGAGCCTATTTATTGAGCCTATTTAATAAGCCTATTTATTGAGCCTATTTAATAAGCCTATTTAATAAGTCTATTTAATAAGCCTATTTAATAAGCCTATTTAATAAGCCTATTTATTGAGCCTATTTAATAAGCCTATTTAATAAGCCTATTTATTGAGCCTATTTAATACGTCTATTTAATAAGCCTATTTAATAAGCCTATTTATTGAGCCTATTTAATAAGCCTATGTAATGAGCCTATTTAATGAGCCTATTTATTGAGCCTATTTAATAAGCCTATTTATTGAGCCTATTTAATAAGCCTATTTAATAAGTCTATTTAATAAGCCTATTTAATAAGCCTATTTAATAAGCCTATTTATTGAGCCTATTTAATAAGCCTATTTAATAAGCCTATTTATTGAGCCTATTCAATAAGTCTATTTAATAAGCCTATTTAATAAGCCTATTTAATAAGCCTATTTATTGAGCCTATTTAATAAGCCTATGTATTGAGCCTATTTAATGAGCCTATTTAATAAGCCTATTTATTGAGCCTATTTAATAAGCCTATTTATTGAGCCTATTTTATAAGCCTATTTATTGAGCCTATTTAATAAGCCTATTTATTGAGCCTATTTAATAAGCCTATTTAATAAGTCTATTTAATAAGCCTATTTATTGAGCCTATTTAATAAGTCTATTTAATAAGCCTATTTAATAAGCCTATTTAATAAGCCTATTTATTGAGCCTATTTAATAAGTCTATTTAATAAGCCTATTTAATAAGCCTATTTAATACGTATTTAATGAGCCTATTTAATAAGTCTATTTAATAAGCCTATTTAATAAGGCTATTTAATGAGCCTAAGTTGCTGAAATAAGCCTATTTAATAAGGCTATTTAATCAGCCTAAGTTGCTGAAATAAGCCTATTTAATATGCCTATTTAATAGGCCTATTTAATAAGTCTAAGTTGCTGAAATAAGCCTATTTAATAAGCCTAAGTTTCTGAATGAGCCTATTTAATAAGCCTAAGTTGCTGAAATAAGCCTATTAAATAGGCCTAAGTTGCTGAAATAAGCCTATTAAATAAGCCTAAGTTGCTGAATAAGCCTATTTAATAAGCCTAAGTTGCTGAATAAACCTATTTAATAAGTCTAAGTTGTTGAAATAAGCATATTTAATAAGGCTATTTAATAAGCCTAAGTTGCTGAATAAGCCTATTTAATAAGGCTATTTAATGAGCCTAAGTTGCTGAAATAAGACTATTTAATAAGCCTAAGTTTCTGAACTAAGCCTATTTAAAAAGGTATATTTAATAAGTCTAAGTTGCTGAAATAAACCTATTTAAAAATGCTATTTAATAAGCCTAAGTTGCTGAAATAAACCTGTTTAATAAGGCTCTTTAATAAAAAAATAAGTTGCTGAAATAAGCTTATTTAATAAGCCTAAGTTGCTGAAATAAGCCTATTTAATAAGGCTATTTAATAAGTCTATTTAATAAGCCTATTTAATAAGCCTATTTAATAAGCCTATTTAATAAGCCTATTTAATAAGTCTATTTAATAAATATTTAATGAGCCTATTTAATAAGCCTATGTATTGAGCCTATTTAATGAGCCTATTTATTGAGCCTATTTAATAAGCCTATTTATTGAGCCTATTTAATAAGCCTATTTAATAAGTCTATTTAATAAGCCTATTTAATAAGCCTATTTAATAAGCCTATTTATTGAGCCTATTTAATAAGCCTATTTAATAAGCCTATTTATTGAGCCTATTTAATACGTCTATTTAATAAGCCTATTTAATAAGCCTATTTAATAAGCCTATTTATTGAGCCTATTTAATAAGCCTATGTATTGAGCCTATTTAATGAGCCTATTTATTGAGCCTATTTAATAAGCCTATTTATTGAGCCTATTTAATAAGCCTATTTAATAAGTCTATTTAATAAGCCTATTTAATAAGCCTATTTAATAAGCCTATTTATTGAGCCTATTTAATAAGCCTATTTAATAAGCCTATTTATTGAGCCTATTCAATAAGTCTATTTAATAAGCCTATTTAATAAGCCTATTTAATAAGCCTATTTATTGAGCCTATTTAATAAGCCTATGTATTGAGCCTATTTAATGAGCCTATTTATTGAGCCTATTTAATAAGCCTATTTATTGAGCCTATTTAATAAGCCTATTTAATAAGTCTATTTAATAAGCCTATTTAATAGGCCTATTTAATAAGCCTATTTATTGAGCCTATTTAATAAGCCTATTTAATAAGCCTATTTATTGAGCCTATTTAATAAGTCTATTTAATAAGCCTATTTAATAAGCCTAATTAATAAGTATTTAATGAGCCTATTTAATAAGTCTATGTAATAAGCCTATTTAATAGGCCTATTTAATAAGTCTAAGTTGCTGAAATAAGCCTATTTAATAAGCCTATTTAATAGGTCTATTTAATAAGTCTAAGTTGCTGAAATAAGCCTATTTAATAAGCCTAAGTTTCTGAATGAGCATATTTGATAAGCCTAAGTTGCTGAAATAAACCTATTTAATACGCCTAAGTTGCTGAATAAGCCTATTTAATAAGCCTAAGTTGCTGAAATAAGCCTATTTAATAAGTTTAAGTTGCTGAAATAAGGCTATTTAATAAGCCTAAGTTGCTGAAATAAGCCTATTTGATAAGCCTAAGTTGCTGAAATAAGGCTATTTAATAAGTCTAAGTTGCTGAAATAAGCCTATTTATTAAGCCTAAGTTGCTGAAATAAGTATATTTAATAAGCCTAAGTTGCTGAAATAAGCCTATTTAATAAGCCTAAGTTGCTGAAATAAGGCTATTTAATAAGTCTAAGTTGCTGAAATAAGCCTATTTAATAAGCCTAAGTTGCTGAAATTAGCCTATTTAATAAGCCTTAGTTGCTGAAATAAGCCTATTTAATAAGGCTATTTAATAAGTCTAAGTTGCTGAAATAAGCCTATTTAATAAGCCTAAGTTTCTGAACTAAGCCTATTTTAAAATGTATATTTAATAAGTCTAAGTTGCTGAAATAAACCTATTTAAAAATGCTATTTAATAAGCCTAAGTTGCTGAAATAAACCTGTTTAATAAGGCTCTTTAATAAGCATAAGTTGCTGAAATAAGCTTATTTAATAAGCCTAAGTTGCTGAAATAAGCCTATTTAATAAGGCTATTTGATAAGACTAAGTTGCTGAAATAAACCTAATTAATAAGCCTAAGTTGCTAAAATAAGCCTATTTAATGAGGCTATTTAATAAGTCTATTTAATAAGCCTATTTAATAAGCCTATTTAATAAGCCTATTTAATACGCCTATTTAATAAACATATTTAATAAGTATTTAATGAGCCTATTTAATAAGTCTATTTAATAAGCCTTTTTAATAAGCCTATTTAATAAGTCTATTTAATAAGCCTATTTAATAAGTCTATTTAATAAGTCTATTTAATAAGCCTATTTAATAAGTATTTAATGAGCCTATTTAATAAGCCTATTTATTGAGCCTATTTAATAAGCCTATTTATTGAGCCTATTTTATAAGCCTATTTATTGAGCCTATTTAATAAGCCTATTTATTGAGCCTATTTAATAAGCCTATTTAATAAGTCTATTTAATAAGCCTATTTAATAAGCATATTTAATAAGCCTATTTATTGAGCCTATTTAATAAGCCTATTTAATAAGCCTATTTATTGAGCCTATTTAATAAGTCTATTTAATAAGCCTATTTAATAAGCCTATTTAATAAGTATTTAATGAGCCTATTTAATAAGTCTATTTAATAAGCCTATTTAATAAGGCTATTTAATGAGCCTAGGTTGCTGAAATAAGCCTATTTAATAAGCCTATTTAATAGGCCTATTTAATAAGTCTAAGTTGCTGAAATAAGCCTATTTAATAAGCCTAAGTTTCTGAATGAGCCTATTTAATAAGCCTAAGTTGCTGAAATAAGCCTATTAAATAAGCCTAAGTTGCTGAAATAAGCCTATTTAATGAGGCTATTTAATAAGTCTATTTAATAAGCCTATTTAATAAGCCTATTTAATAAGTCTATTTAATAAGCCTATTTAATAAGCCTATTTAATAAGCCTATTTATTGAGCCTATTTAATAAGCCTATTTAATAAGCCTATTTATTGAGCCTATTTAATAAGTCTATTTAATAAGCCTATTTAATAAGCCTATTTAATAAGTATTTAATGAGCCTATTTAATAAGTCTATTTAATAAGCCTATTTAATAAGGCTATTTAATGAGCCTAAGTTGCTGAAATAAGCCTATTTAATAAGCCTATTTAATAGGCCTATTTAATAAGTCTAAGTTGCTGAAATAAGCCTATTTAATAAGCCTAAGTTTCTGAATGAGCCTATTTAATAAGCCTAAGTTGCTGAAATAAGCCTATTAAATAAGCCTAAGTTGCTGAAATAAGCCTATTTAATGAGGCTATTTAATAAGTCTATTTAATAAGCCTATTTAATAAGCCTATTTAATAAGCCTATTTAATACGCCTATTTAATAAACATATTTAATAAGTATTTAATGAGCCTATTTAATAAGTCTATTTAATAAGCCTTTTTAATAAGCCTATTTAATAAGTCTATTTAATAAGCCTATTTAATAAGTCTATTTAATAAGTCTATTTAATAAGCCTATTTAATAAGTATTTAATGAGCCTATTTAATAAGCCTATGTATTGAGCCTATTTAATAAGCCTATTTATTGAGCCTATTTTATAAGCCTATTTATTGAGCCTATTTAATAAGCCTATTTATTGAGCCTATTTAATAAGCCTATTTAATAAGTCTATTTAATAAGCCTATTTAATAAGCCTATTTAATAAGCCTATTTAATAAGTCTATTTAATAAGTCTATTTAATAAGCCTATTTAATAAGCCTATTTAATAAGTATTTAATGAGCCTATTTAATAAGTCTATTTAATAAGCCTATTTAATAAGGCTATTTAATGAGCCTAAGTTGCTGAAATAAGCCTATTTAATAAGGCTATTTAATGAGCCTAAGTTGCTGAAATAAGCCTATTTAATAAGCCTATTTAATAGGCCTATTTAATAAGTCTAAGTTGCTGAAATAAGCCTATTTAATAAGCCTAAGTTTCTGAATGAGCCTATTTAATAAGCCTAAGTTGCTGAAATAAGCCTATTAAATAAGCCTAAGTTGCTGAAATAAGCCTATTTAATGAGGCTATTTAATAAGTCTATTTAATAAGCCTATTTAATAAGCCTATTTAATAAGTCTATTTTATAAGCCTATTTAATAAGCCTATTTAATAAGCATATTTATTGAGCCTATTTAATAAGCCTATTTAATAAGCCTATTTATTGAGCCTATTTAATAAGTCTATTTAATAAGCCTATTTAATAAGCCTATTTAATAAGTATTTAATGAGCCTATTTAATAAGTCTATTTAATAAGCCTATTTAATAAGGCTATTTAATGAGCCTAAGTTGCTGAAATAAGCCTATTTAATAAGCCTATTTAATAGGCCTATTTAATAAGTCTAAGTTGCTGAAATAAGCCTATTTAATAAGCCTAAGTTTCTGAATGAGCCTATTTAATAAGCCTAAGTTGCTGAAATAAGCCTATTAAATAAGCCTAAGTTGCTGAAATAAGCCTATTTAATGAGGCTATTTAATAAGTCTATTTAATAAGCCTCTTTAATAAGCCTATTTAATAAGCCTATTTAATACGCCTATTTAATAAACATATTTAATAAGTATTTAATGAGCCTATTTAATAAGTCTATTTAATAAGCCTTTTTAATAAGCCTATTTAATAAGTCTATTTAATAAGCCTATTTAATAAGTATATTTAATAAGTCTATTTAATAAGCCTATTTAATAAGTATTTAATGAGCCTATTTAATAAGCCTATGTATTGAGCCTATTTAATAAGCCTATTTATTGAGCCTATTTTATAAGCCTATTTATTGAGCCTATTTAATAAGCCTATTTATTGAGCCTATTTAATAAGCCTATTTAATAAGTCTATTTAATAAGCCTATTTAATAAGCCTATTTAATAAGCCTATTTAATAAGTCTATTTAATAAGTCTATTTAATAAGCCTATTTAATAAGCCTATTTAATAAGTATTTAATGAGCCTATTTAATAAGTCTATTTAATAAGCCTATTTAATAAGCCTATTTAATAAGCCTATTTATTGAGCCTATTTAATAAGCCTATTTAATAAGCCTATTTATTGAGCCTATTTAATAAGTCTATTTAATAAGCCTATTTAATAAGCCTATTTAATAAGTATTTAATGAGCCTATTTAATAAGTCTATTTAATAAGCCTATTTAATAAGGCTATTTAATGAGCCTAGGTTGCTGAAATAAGCCTATTTAATAAGCCTATTTAATAGGCCTATTTAATAAGTCTAAGTTGCTGAAATAAGCCTATTTAATAAGCCTAAGTTTCTGAATGAGCCTATTTAATAAGCCTAAGTTGCTGAAATAAGCCTATTAAATAAGCCTAAGTTTCTGAAATAAGCCTATTTAATGAGGCTATTTAATAAGTCTATTTAATAAGCCTATTTAATAAGCCTATTTAATAAGTCTATTTAATAAGCCTATTTAATAAGCCTATTTAATAAGCCTATTTATTGAGCCTATTTAATAAGCCTATTTAATAAGCCTATTTATTGAGCCTATTTAATAAGTCTATTTAATAAGCCTATTTAATAAGCCTATTTAATAAGTATTTAATGAGCCTATTTAATAAGTCTATTTAATAAGCCTATTTAATAAGGCTATTTAATGAGCCTAAGTTGCTGAAATAAGCCTATTTAATAAGCCTATTTAATAGGCCTATTTAATAAGTCTAAGTTGCTGAAATAAGCCTATTTAATAAGCCTAAGTTTCTGAATGAGCCTATTTAATAAGCCTAAGTTGCTGAAATAAGCCTATTAAATAAGCCTAAGTTGCTGAAATAAGCCTATTTAATGAGGCTATTTAATAAGTCTATTTAATAAGCCTATTTAATAAGCCTATTTAATAAGCCTATTTAATACGCCTATTTAATAAACATATTTAATAAGTATTTAATGAGCCTATTTAATAAGTCTATTTAATAAGCCTTTTTAATAAGCCTATTTAATAAGTCTATTTAATAAGCCTATTTAATAAGTCTATTTAATAAGTCTATTTAATAAGCCTATTTAATAAGTATTTAATGAGCCTATTTAATAAGCCTATGTATTGAGCCTATTTAATAAGCCTATTTATTGAGCCTATTTTATAAGCCTATTTATTGAGCCTATTTAATAAGCCTATTTATTGAGCCTATTTAATAAGCCTATTTAATAAGTCTATTTAATAAGCCTATTTAATAAGCCTATTTAATAAGCCTATTTAATAAGTCTATTTAATAAGTCTATTTAATAAGCCTATTTAATAAGCCTATTTAATAAGTATTTAATGAGCCTATTTAATAAGTCTATTTAATAAGCCTATTTAATAAGGCTATTTAATGAGCCTAAGTTGCTGAAATAAGCCTATTTAATAAGGCTATTTAATGAGCCTAAGTTGCTGAAATAAGCCTATTTAATAAGCCTATTTAATAGGCCTATTTAATAAGTCTAAGTTGCTGAAATAAGCCTATTTAATAAGCCTAAGTTTCTGAATGAGCCTATTTAATAAGCCTAAGTTGCTGAAATAAGCCTATTAAATAAGCCTAAGTTGCTGAAATAAGCCTATTTAATGAGGCTATTTAATAAGTCTATTTAATAAGCCTATTTAATAAGCCTATTTAATAAGTCTATTTTATAAGCCTATTTAATAAGCCTATTTAATAAGCATATTTATTGAGCCTATTTAATAAGCCTATTTAATAAGCCTATTTATTGAGCCTATTTAATAAGTCTATTTAATAAGCCTATTTAATAAGCCTATTTAATAAGTATTTAATGAGCCTATTTAATAAGTCTATTTAATAAGCCTATTTAATAAGGCTATTTAATGAGCCTAAGTTGCTGAAATAAGCCTATTTAATAAGCCTATTTAATAGGCCTATTTAATAAGTCTAAGTTGCTGAAATAAGCCTATTTAATAAGCCTAAGTTTCTGAATGAGCCTATTTAATAAGCCTAAGTTGCTGAAATAAGCCTATTAAATAAGCCTAAGTTGCTGAAATAAGCCTATTTAATGAGGCTATTTAATAAGTCTATTTAATAAGCCTCTTTAATAAGCCTATTTAATAAGCCTATTTAATACGCCTATTTAATAAACATATTTAATAAGTATTTAATGAGCCTATTTAATAAGTCTATTTAATAAGCCTTTTTAATAAGCCTATTTAATAAGTCTATTTAATAAGCCTATTTAATAAGTATATTTAATAAGTCTATTTAATAAGCCTATTTAATAAGTATTTAATGAGCCTATTTAATAAGCCTATGTATTGAGCCTATTTAATAAGCCTATTTATTGAGCCTATTTTATAAGCCTATTTATTGAGCCTATTTAATAAGCCTATTTATTGAGCCTATTTAATAAGCCTATTTAATAAGTCTATTTAATAAGCCTATTTAATAAGCCTATTTAATAAGCCTATTTAATAAGTCTATTTAATAAGTCTATTTAATAAGCCTATTTAATAAGCCTATTTAATAAGTATTTAATGAGCCTATTTAATAAGTCTATTTAATAAGCCTATTTAATAAGGCTATTTAATGAGCCTAAGTTGCTGAAATAAGCCTATTTAATAAGGCTATTTAATGAGCCTAAGTTGCTGAAATAAGCCTATTTAATAAGCCTATTTAATAGGCCTATTTAATAAGTCTAAGTTGCTGAAATAAGCCTATTTAATAAGCCTAAGTTTCTGAATGAGCCTATTTAATAAGCCTAAGTTGCTGAAATAAGCCTATTAAATAAGCCTAAGTTGCTGAAATAAGCCTATTAAATAAGCCTAAGTTGCTGAATAAGCCTATTTAATAAGCCTAAGTTGCTGAATAAACCTATTTAATAAGTCTAAGTTGCTGAAATAAGCATATTTGATAAGGCTATTTAATAAGCCTAAGTTGCTGAATAAGCCTATTTAATAAGGCTATTTAATGAGCCTAAGTTGCTGAAATAAGACTGTTTAATAAGCCTAAGTTTCTGAACTAAGCCTATTTAAAAAAGGTATATTTAATAAGTCTAAGTTGCTGAAATAAACCTATTTAAAAATGCTATTTAATAAGCCTAAGTTGCTGAAATAAACCTGTTTAATAAGGCTATTTAATAAAAAATAAGTTGCTGAAATAAGCTTATTTAATAAGCCTAAGTTGCTGAAATGAGCCTATTTAATAAGGCTATTTAATAAGTCTATTTAATAAGCCTATTTAATAAGCCTATTTAATAAGCCTATTTAATACGCCTATTTAATAAGTCTATTTAATAAGTCTATTTAATGAGCCTATTTAATAAGCCGATTTATTGAGCCTATTTAATAAGCCTATGTATTGAGCCTATTTAATAAGCCTATTTATTGAGCCTATTTAATAAGCCTATTTATTGAGCCTATTTAATAAGCCTATTTAATAAGTCTATTTAATAAGCCTATTTAATAAGCCTATTTAATAAGCCTATTTATTGAGCCTATTTAATAAGCCTATTTAATAAGCCTATTTATTGAGCCTATTTAATAAGTCTATTTAATAAGTCTATTTAATAAGCCTATTTAATAAGTATTTAATGAGCCTATTTAATAAGCCTATTTATTGACCCTATTTAATAAGCCTATTTATTGAGTCTATTTTATAAGCCTATTTATTGAGCCTATTTAATAAGCCTATTTATTGAGCCTATTTAATAAGCCTATTTAATAAGTCTATTTAATAAGCCTATTTAATAAGCCTATTTAATAAGCCTATTTATTGAGCCTATTTAATAAGCCTATTTATTGAGCCTATTTAATACGTCTATTTAATAAGCCTATTTAATAAGCCTATTTAATAAGTATTTAATGAGCCTATTTAATAAGTCTATTTAATAAGCCTATTTAATAAGGCTATTTAATGAGCCTAAGTTGCTGAAATAAGCCTATTTAATAAGGCTATTTAATGAGCCTAAGTTGCTGAAATAAGCCTATTTAATAAGCCTATTTAATAGGCCTATTTAATAAGTCTAAGTTGCTGAAATAAGCCTATTTAATAAGCCTAAGTTTCTGAATGAGCCTATTTAATAAGCCTAAGTTGCTGAAATAAGCCTATTAAATAAGCCTAAGTTGCTGAAATAAGCCTATTAAATAAGCCTAAGTTGCTGAATAAGCCTATTTAATAAGCCTAAGTTGCTGAATAAACCTATTTAATAAGTCTAAGTTGCTGAAATAAGCATATTTAATAAGGCTATTTAATAAGCCTAAGTTGCTGAATAAGCCTATTTAATAAGGCTATTTAATGAGCCTAAGTTGCTGAAATAAGACTATTTAATAAGCCTAAGTTTCTGAACTAAGCCTATTTAAAAAGGGATATTTAATAAGTCTAAGTTGCTGAAATAAACCTATTTAAAAATGCTATTTAATGAGCCTAAGTTGCTGAAATAAGCCTATTTAATAAGCCTATTTAATAGGCCTATTTAATAAGTCTAAGTTGCAGAAATAAGCCTATTTAATAAGCCTAAGTTTCTGAATGAGCCTATTTAATAAGCCTAAGTTGCTGAAATAAGCCTATTAAATAAGCCTAAGTTGCTGAAATAAGCCTATTAAATAAGCCTAAGTTGCTGAATAAGCCTATTTAATAAGCCTAAGTTGCTGAATAAACCTATTTAATAAGTCTAAGTTGCTGAAATAAGCATATTTAATAAGGCTATTTAATAAGCCTAAGTTGCTGAATAAGCCTATTTAATAAGGCTATTTAATGAGCCTAAGTTGCTGAAATAAGACTATTTAATAAGCCTAAGTTTCTGAACTAAGCCTATTTAAAAAGGGATATTTAATAAGTCTAAGTTGCTGAAATAAACCTATTTAAAAATGCTATTTAATGAGCCTAAGTTGCTGAAATAAGCCTATTTAATAAGCCTATTTAATTGGCCTATTTAATAAGTCTAAGTTGCAGAAATAAGCCTATTTAATAAGCCTAAGTTTCTGAATGAGCCTATTTAATAAGCCTAAGTTGCTGAAATAAGCCTATTAAATAAGCCTAAGTTGCTGAAATAAGCCTATTAAATAAGCCTAAGTTGCTGAATTAGCCTATTTAATAAGCCTAAGTTGCTGAATAAACCTATTTAATAAGTCTAAGTTGCTGAAATAAGCATATTTAATAAGGCTATTTAAAAAGCCTAAGTTGCTGAATAAGCCTATTTAATAAGGCTATTTAATGAGCCTAAGTTGCTGAAATAAGACTATTTAATAAACCTAAGTTTCTGAACTAAGCCTATTTAAAAAGGTATATTTAATAAGTCTAAGTTGCTGAAATAAACCTATTTAAAAATGCTATTTAATAAGCCTAAGTTGCTGAAATAAACCTGTTTAATAAGGCTATTTAATAAAAAATAAGTTGCTGAAATAAGCTTATTTAATAAGCCTAAGTTGCTGAAATGAGCCTATTTAATAAGGCTATTTAATAAGTCTATTTAATAAGCCTATTTAATAAGCCTATTTAATAAGCCTATTTAATACGCCTATTTAATAAGTCTATTTAATAAGTCTATTTAATGAGCCTATTTAATAAGCCGATTTATTGAGCCTATTTAATAAGCCTATGTATTGAGCCTATTTAATAAGCCTATTTATTGAGCCTATTTAATAAGCCTATTTATTGAGCCTATTTAATAAGCTTATTTAATAAGTCTATTTAATAAGCCTATTTAATAAGCCTATTTAATAAGCCTATTTATTGAGCCTATTTAATAAGCCTATTTAATAAGCCTATTTATTGAGCCTATTTAATAAGTCTATTTAATAAGTCTATTTAATAAGCCTATTTAATAAGTATTTAATGAGCCTATTTAATAAGCCTATTTATTAACCCTATTTAATAAGCCTATTTATTGAGCCTATTTTATAAGCCTATTTATTGAGCCTATTTAATAAGCCTATTTATTGAGCCTATTTAATAAGCCTATTTAATAAGTCTATTTAATAAGCCTATTTAATAAGCCTATTTAATAAGCCTATTTATTGAGCCTATTTAATAAGCCTATTTATTGAGCCTATTTAATACGTCTATTTAATAAGCCTATTTAATAAGCCTATTTAATAAGTATTTAATGAGCCTATTTAATAAGTCTATTTAATAAGCCTATTTAATAAGGCTATTTAATGAGCCTAAGTTGCTGAAATAAGCCTATTTAATAAGGCTATTTAATGAGCCTAAGTTGCTGAAATAAGCCTATTTAATAAGCCTATTTAATAGGCCTATTTAATAAGTCTAAGTTGCTGAAATAAGCCTATTTAATAAGCCTAAGTTTCTGAATGAGCCTATTTAATAAGCCTAAGTTGCTGAAATAAGCCTATTAAATAAGCCTAAGTTGCTGAAATAAGCCTATTAAATAAGCCTAAGTTGCTGAATAAGCCTATTTAATAAGCCTAAGTTGCTGAATAAACCTATTTAATAAGTCTAAGTTGCTGAAATAAGCATATTTAATAAGGCTATTTAATAAGCCTAAGTTGCTGAATAAGCCTATTTAATAAGGCTATTTAATGAGCCTAAGTTGCTGAAATAAGACTATTTAATAAGCCTAAGTTTCTGAACTAAGCCTATTTAAAAAGGGATATTTAATAAGTCTAAGTTGCTGAAATAAACCTATTTAAAAATGCTATTTAATGAGCCTAAGTTGCTGAAATAAGCCTATTTAATAAGCCTATTTAATAGGCCTATTTAATAAGTCTAAGTTGCAGAAATAAGCCTATTTAATAAGCCTAAGTTTCTGAATGAGCCTATTTAATAAGCCTAAGTTGCTGAAATAAGCCTATTAAATAAGCCTAAGTTGCTGAAATAAGCCTATTAAATAAGCCTAAGTTGCTGAATAAGCCTATTTAATAAGCCTAAGTTGCTGAATAAACCTATTTAATAAGTCTAAGTTGCTGAAATAAGCATATTTAATAAGGCTATTTAATAAGCCTAAGTTGCTGAATAAGCCTATTTAATAAGGCTATTTAATGAGCCTAAGTTGCTGAAATAAGACTATTTAATAAGCCTAAGTTTCTGAACTAAGCCTATTTAAAAAGGGATATTTAATAAGTCTAAGTTGCTGAAATAAACCTATTTAAAAATGCTATTTAATGAGCCTAAGTTGCTGAAATAAGCCTATTTAATAAGCCTATTTAATTGGCCTATTTAATAAGTCTAAGTTGCAGAAATAAGCCTATTTAATAAGCCTAAGTTTCTGAATGAGCCTATTTAATAAGCCTAAGTTGCTGAAATAAGCCTATTAAATAAGCCTAAGTTGCTGAAATAAGCCTATTAAATAAGCCTAAGTTGCTGAATTAGCCTATTTAATAAGCCTAAGTTGCTGAATAAACCTATTTAATAAGTCTAAGTTGCTGAAATAAGCATATTTAATAAGGCTATTTAAAAAGCCTAAGTTGCTGAATAAGCCTATTTAATAAGGCTATTTAATGAGCCTAAGTTGCTGAAATAAGACTATTTAATAAGCCTAAGTTTCTGAACTAAGCCTATTTAAAAAGGTATATTTAATAAGTCTAAGTTGCTGAAATAAACCTATTTAAAAATGCTATTTAATAAGCCTAAGTTGCTGAAATAAACCTGTTTAATAAGGCTATTTAATAAAAAATAAGTTGCTGAAATAAGCTTATTTAATAAGCCTAAGTTGCTGAAATGAGCCTATTTAATAAGGCTATTTAATAAGTCTATTTAATAAGCCTATTTAATAAGCCTATTTAATAAGCCTATTTAATACGCCTATTTAATAAGTCTATTTAATAAGTCTATTTAATGAGCCTATTTAATAAGCCTATTTATTGAGCCTATTTAATAAGCCTATGTATTGAGCCTATTTAATAAGCCTATTTATTGAGCCTATTTAATAAGCCTATTTATTGAGCCTATTTAATAAGCCTATTTCATAAGCCTATTTATTGAGCCTATTTAATAAGCCTATTTATTGTGCCTATTTAATAAGCCTATTTAATAAGCCTATTTATTGAGCCTATTTAATAAGTCTATATAATAAGCCTATTTAATAAGCCTATTTAATAAGCCTATTTAATAAGTATTTAATGAGCCTATTTAATAAGCCTATTTATTGAGCCTATTTAATAAGCCTATTTATTGAGCCTATTGTATAAGCCTATTTATTGAGCCTATTTAATTAGCCTATTTATTGAGCCTATTTAATTAGCCTATTTAATAAGCCTATTTAATAAGCCTATTTATTGAGCCTATTTAATAAGCCTATTTAATAAGCCTATTTAATAAGTATTTAATGAGCCTATTTAATAAGTCTATTTAATAAGCCTATTTAATAAGCCTATTTAATAAGCCTATTTAATAAGTATTTAATGAGCCTATTTAATAAGTCTATTTAATAAGACTATTTAATAAGGCTATTTAATGAGTCTAAGTTGCTGAAATAAGCCTATTTAATAAGCCTATTTAATAGGCCTATTTAATAAGTCTAAGTTGGTGAAATAAGCCTATTTAATAAGCCTAAGTTTCTGAATGAGCCTATTTAATAAGCCTAAGTTGCTGAACAAGCCTATTTAATAAGCCTAAGTTGCTGAATAAACCTATTTAATAAGTCTAAGTTGCTGAAATAAACCTATTCAATGAGGCTATTTAATAAGCCTAAGTTGCTGAAATAAGCCTATTTAATAAGCCTATTTAATAAGCCTATTTAATAAGTATTTAATGAGGATATTTAATAAGCCTATTTAATAAGCCTATTTAATAAGCCTATTTAATACGCCTATTTAATAAACATATTTAATAAGTATTTAATGAGCCTATTTAATAAGCCTATTTATTGAGCCTATTTAATAAGCCTAAGTTGCTGAAATAAACCTGTTTAATAAGGCTATTTAATAATCATAAGTTGCTGAAATAAGCCTATTTAATAAGCCTAAGTTGCTGAAATAAGCCTATTTAATAAGGCTATTTAATAAGTCTATTTAATAAGCCTATTTAATAAGCCTATTTAATAAGCCTATTAATAAGCCTATTTAATACACCTATTTAATAAGCCTATTTAATAAGCCTATTTAATAAGCATATTTTTTTAGCCTATTTAATAAGCCTATTTAATAAGCCTATTTAATAAGTCTATTTAATAAGCCTATTTAATAAGTCTATTTAATAAGTCTATTTAATAAGCCTATTTAATAAGTATTTAATGAGCCTATTTAATAAACCTATTTATTGAGCCTATTTAATAAGCCTATTTATTGAGCCTATTTAATAAGCCTATTTAATAAGCCTATTTAATAAGCCTATTTATTGAGCCTATTTAATAAGTCTATGTAATAAGCCTATTTAATAAGCCTATTTAATAAGCCTATTTAATAAGCCTATTTATTGAGCCTATTTAATAAGCCTATTTAATAAGCCTATTTAATAAGCCTCTTTATTGAGCTTATTTAATAAGTCTATTTAATAAGCCTATTTAATAAGCCTATTTAATAAGTATTTAATGAGCCTATTTAATCAGTCTATTTAATAAGCCTATTTAATAGGCCTATTTAATAAGTCTAAGTTGCTGAAATAAGCCTATTTAATAAGACTAAATTGCTGAATAAGCCTATTTCATGAGCCTAAGTTGCAGAAATAAGGCTATTTAATAAGCCTAAGTTGCTGAATAAGCCTATTTAATAAGCCTAAGTTGCTGAAATAAGCCTATTTAATGAGGCTATTTAATAAGTCTATTTAATAAGCCTATTTAATGAGCCTATTTAATAAGCCTATTTAATAAGCATATTGAAAACGTCTATTTAATCAGTCTATTTAATAAGCCTATTTTATAGGCCTATTTAATAAGCCTATTTATTGAGCCTATTTAATAAGTCTATTTAATAAGCCTATTTAATAAGCATATTTAATAGGCCTATTTAATAAGTCTAAGTTGCTGAAATAAGCCTATTTAATAATCCTAAGTTGCTGAAATAAGCCTATTTAATAAGGCTATTTAATAAGCATAAGTTGCTGAAATAAACCTATTTAAAAAGCCTAAGTTGCTAAAATAAGCCTATTTAATAAGCCTAAGTTGCTGAAATAAGCATATTTAATAACCTTAAGTTGCTGCAATAAGGCTATTTAATAAGTCTAAGTTGCTGAAATAAGCCTATTTAATAAGGCTATTTAATAAGCATAAGTTGCTGAATAAGCCTATTTAATAAGCCTAAGTTGCTGAAATAAGCCTATTTAATAAGCCTAAGTTGCTGAAATAAGCCTATTTAATAAGCCTAAGTTGCTGTAATAAGGCTATTTAATAAGTCTAAGTTGCTGAAAAAAGCCTAATTAATAAGCCTAAGTTGCTAAAGTAAGCCTATTTAATGAGGCTATTTAATAAGTTTATTTAATACGCCTATTTAATAAACCTATTTAATAAGTATATAATGAGCCTATTTAATAAGTCTATTTAATAAGTCTATTTAATAAGCCTATTTAATGAGCCTATTTAATACGCCTATTTAATAAACCTATTTAATAAGTATATAATGAGCCTATTTAATAAGTCTATTTAATAAGCCTTTTTAATAAGCCTATTTAATAAGCCTAATTATTGAGCCTATTTCATAAGCCTATTTAATAAGTCTATTTAATAAGCCTAATTAATAAGCCTATTTAATAAGCCTATTCAATTACTCTATTTAATAAGTCTATTTAATAAGCCTATTTAATAAGTATTTAATGAGCCTATTTAAAAAGCCTATTTATTGAGCCTATTTAATAAGCCTATTTATTGAGCCTATTTAATAAGCCTATTTAATAAGCCTATTTATTGAGCCTATTTAATAAGTCTATTTAATAAGCCTATTTATTGAGCCTATTTAATGAGCCTATGTATTGAGCATATTTAATAAGACTATTTAATGAGTCTATTTAATAAGCCTATTTAATAAGCCTATTTAATACGCCTATTTAATAAGCCTATTTATTAAGCCTATTAAAAGAGCCTATTCAATAAGCCCATTTGATAAGCCTATTTATTGAGCCTATTTAATAAGCCTATTTAATACGCCTATTTAATGAACCTATTTAATAAGTATTTAATGAGCCTGTTTAATAAGTCTATTTAATAAGCCTTTTTAATAAGCCTATTTAATAAGTCTATTTAATAAGCCTATTTAATAAGTCTATTTAATAAGTCTATTTAATAAGCCTATTTAATAAGTATTTAATGAGCCTATTTAATAAGCCTATTTATTGAGCCTATTTAATAAGCCTATTTATTGAACCTATTTAATAAGCCTATTTATTGAGCCTATTTAATAAGCCTATTTATTGAGCCTATTTAATAAGCCTATTTAATAAGTCTATTTAATATGCATATTTAATAAGCCTATTTAATAAGCCTATTTAATAAGCCTATTTAATACGCCTATTTATTGCGCCTATTTAATCAGTCTATTTAATAAGCCTATTTAATAAGCCTATTTAATAAGTATTTAATGAGCCTATTTAATAAGTCTATTTAAATAGCCTATTTAATAGGCCTATTTAATAAGTCTAAGTTGCTGAAATAAGCCTATTTAATAATCCTAAGTTGCTGAAATAAGCCTATTTAATAAGGCTATTTAATAAGCATAAGCTGCTGAAATAAGCCTATTTAATAAGCCTAAGTTGCTGAAATAAGCATATTTAATATGGCGATTTAATAAGTCTAAGTTGCTGAAATAAACCTATTTAATAAGCCTAAGTTGCTAAAATAAGCCTATTTAATGAGGCTATTTAATAAGTCTATTTAATAAGCCTATTTATTAAGCCTATTTAATAAGCCTATTTAATAAGCCTATTTAAGCCTAAGTTGCTGAATAATCCTATTTAATAAGTCTAAGTTGCTGAAATAAGGCTATTTAATAAGCCTAAGTTGCTGAAATAAGCCTATTTAATAAGCCTAAGTTGCTGAAATAAGCCTATTTAATAAGCCTAAGTTGCTAAAATTAGCCTATTTAATAAGCCTAAGTTGCTGTAATAAGGCTGTTTAATAAGTCTAAGTTGCTGAAAAAAACCTAATTAATAAGCCTAATTTGCTAAAATAAGCCTATTTAATGAGGCTATTTAATAAGTCTATTTAATAAGCCTATTTAATAAGCCTATTTCATAAGCATATTAAATACGTCTATTTAATAAGTCTATTTAATAAGCCTATTTAATAAGTATATAATGAGCCTATTTAATAAGCCTATTTATTGAGCCTATTTAATAAGCCTAATTATTGAGCCTATTTAATAAGCCTATTTAATGAGCCTATTTAATGAGCCTATTTATTGAGCCTATTTAATAAGCCTATTTAATAAGCCTATTTAATAAGCCTATTCAATTACTCTATTTAATAAGTCTATTTAATAAGCCTATTTAATAAGTATTTAATGAGCCTATTTAAAAAGCCTATTTATTGAGCCTATTTAATAAGCCTATTTATTGAGCCTATTTAATAAGCCTATTTAATAAGCCTATTTATTGAGCCTATTTAATAAGTCTATTTAATAAGCCTATTTATTGAGCCTATTTAATGAGCCTATGTATTGAGCCTATTTAATAAGGCTATTTAATGAGTCTATTTAATAAGCCTATTTAATAAGCCTATTTAATAAGCCTATTTATTGAGCCTATTTAATAAGCCTATTTATTGAGCCTATTTAATGAGCCTATGTATTGAGCCTATTTAATAAGGCTATTTAATGAGCCTGTTTAATAAGTCTATTTAATAAGCCTTTTTAATAAGCCTATTTAATAAGTCTATTTAATAAGCCTATTTAATAAGTCTATTTAATAAGTCTATTTAATAAGCCTATTTAATAAGCCTATTTATTGAGCCTATTTAATAAGCCTATTTATTGAGCCTATTTAATAAGCCTATTTATTGAGCCTATTTAATAAGCCTATTTATTGAGCCTATTTAATAAGCCTATTTATTGAGCCTATTTAATAAGCCTATTTAATAAGTCTATTTAATACGCATATTTAATAAGACTATTTAATAAGCCTATTTAATAAGCCTATTTAATAAGCCTATTTAATACGCCTATTTATTGAGCCTATTTAATCAGTCTATTTAATAAGCCTATTTAATAAGCCTATTTAATAAGTATTTAATGAGCCTATTTAATAAGTCTATTTAATAAGCCTATTTAATAGGCCTATTTAATAAGTCTAAGTTGCTGAAATAAGCCTATTTAATAATCCTAAGTTGCTGAAATAAGCCTATTTAATAAGGCTATTTAATAAGCATAAGCTGCTGAAATAAGCCTATTTAATAAGCCTAAGTTGCTGAAATAAGCATATTTAATATGGCGATTTAATAAGTCTAAGTTGCTGAAATAAACCTATTTAATAAGCCTAAGTTGCTAAAATAAGCCTATTTAATGAGGCTATTTAATAAGTCTATTTAATAAGCCTATTTATTAAGCCTTTTTAATAAGCCTATTTAATAAGCCTATTTAAGCCTAAGTTGCTGAATAATCCTATTTAATAAGTCTAAGTTGCTGAAATAAGGCTATTTAATAAGCCTAAGTTGCTGAAATAAGCCTATTTAATAAGCCTAAGTTGCTGAAATAAGCCTATTTAATAAGCCTAAGTTGCTAAAATAAGCCTATTTAATAAGCCTAAGTTGCTGTAATAAGGCTGTTTAATAAGTTTAAGTTGCTGAAAAAAGCCTAATTAATAAGCCTAAGTTGCTAAAATAAGCCTATTTAATGAGGCTATTTAATAAGTCTATTTAATAAGTCTATTTAATAAGCCTATTTAATAAGTATATAATGAGCCTATTTAATAAGCATATTTATTGAGCCTATTTAATAAGCCTAATTATTGAGCCTATTTAATAAGCCTATTTATTGAGCCTATTTATTGAGCCTATTTAATAAGCCTATTTAATGAGTCTATTTAATAAGCCTATTTAATAAGCCTATTTAATACGCCTATTTAATAAGCCTATTTATTAAGCCTATTTAATGAGCCTATTTAATAAGCCCATTTAATAAGCCTATTTATTGAGCCTATTTACTAAGCCTATTTAATACGCCTATTTAATAAACCTATTTAATAAGTATTTAATGAGCCTGTTTAATAAGTCTATTTAATAAGCCTTTTAATAAGCCTATTTAATAAGTCTTTAATAAGCCTATTTAATAAGTCTATTTAATAAGCCTTTTAATAAGCCTATTTAATAAGTTTTTAATAAGCCTATTTAATAAGTCTATTTAATAAGTCTATTTAATAAGCCTATTTAATAAGTATTTAATGAGCCTATTTAATAAGCCTATTTATTGAGCCTATTTAAAAAGCCTATTTATTGAGCCTATTTAATAAGCCTATTTATTGAGCCTATTTAATAAGCCTATTTAATAAGCCTATTTATTAAGCCTATGTAATAAGTCTATTTAATAAGCCTATTTAATAAGCCTATTTAATAAGCCTATTTAATAAGCCTATTTATTGAGCCTATTTAATAAGTCTATTTAATAAGCCTATTTAATAAGTCTATTTAATAAGTATTTAATAAGTCTATTTAATAAGCCTATTTAATAAGCCTATTTAATAAGCCTATTTATTAAGCCTATTAAAAGAGCCTATTTAATAAGCCCATTTGATAAGCCTATTTATTGAGCCTATTTAATAAGCCTATTTAATACGCCTATTTAATAAACCTATTTAATAAGTATTTAATGAGCCTGTTTAATAAGTCTATTTAATAAGCCTTTTTAATAAGCCTATTTAATAAGTCTATTTAATAAGCCTATTTAATAAGTCTATTTAATAAGTCTATTTAATAAGCCTATTTAATAAGCCTATTTATTGAGCCTATTTAATAAGCCTATTTATTGAGCCTATTTAATAAGCCTATTTATTGAGCCTATTTAATAAGCCTATTTATTGAGCCTATTTAATAAGCCTATTTATTGAGCCTATTTAATAAGCCTATTTAATAAGTCTATTTAATACGCATATTTAATAAGACTATTTAATAAGCCTATTTAATAAGCCTATTTAATAAGCCTATTTAATACGCCTATTTATTGAGCCTATTTAATCAGTCTATTTAATAAGCCTATTTAATAAGCCTATTTAATAAGTATTTAATGAGCCTATTTAATAAGTCTATTTAATAAGCCTATTTAATAGGCCTATTTAATAAGTCTAAGTTGCTGAAATAAGCCTATTTAATAATCCTAAGTTGCTGAAATAAGCCTATTTAATAAGGCTATTTAATAAGCATAAGCTGCTGAAATAAGCCTATTTAATAAGCCTAAGTTGCTGAAATAAGCATATTTAATATGGCGATTTAATAAGTCTAAGTTGCTGAAATAAACCTATTTAATAAGCCTAAGTTGCTAAAATAAGCCTATTTAATGAGGCTATTTAATAAGTCTATTTAATAAGCCTATTTATTAAGCCTTTTTAATAAGCCTATTTAATAAGCCTATTTAAGCCTAAGTTGCTGAATAATCCTATTTAATAAGTCTAAGTTGCTGAAATAAGGCTATTTAATAAGCCTAAGTTGCTGAAATAAGCCTATTTAATAAGCCTAAGTTGCTGAAATAAGCCTATTTAATAAGCCTAAGTTGCTAAAATAAGCCTATTTAATAAGCCTAAGTTGCTGTAATAAGGCTGTTTAATAAGTTTAAGTTGCTGAAAAAAGCCTAATTAATAAGCCTAAGTTGCTAAAATAAGCCTATTTAATGAGGCTATTTAATAAGTCTATTTAATAAGTCTATTTAATAAGCCTATTTAATAAGTATATAATGAGCCTATTTAATAAGCATATTTATTGAGCCTATTTAATAAGCCTAATTATTGAGCCTATTTAATAAGCCTATTTATTGAGCCTATTTATTGAGCCTATTTAATAAGCCTATTTAATGAGTCTATTTAATAAGCCTATTTAATAAGCCTATTTAATACGCCTATTTAATAAGCCTATTTATTAAGCCTATTTAATGAGCCTATTTAATAAGCCCATTTAATAAGCCTATTTATTGAGCCTATTTACTAAGCCTATTTAATACGCCTATTTAATAAACCTATTTAATAAGTATTTAATGAGCCTGTTTAATAAGTCTATTTAATAAGCCTTTTAATAAGCCTATTTAATAAGTCTTTAATAAGCCTATTTAATAAGTCTATTTAATAAGCCTTTTAATAAGCCTATTTAATAAGTTTTTAATAAGCCTATTTAATAAGTCTATTTAATAAGTCTATTTAATAAGCCTATTTAATAAGTATTTAATGAGCCTATTTAATAAGCCTATTTATTGAGCCTATTTAAAAAGCCTATTTATTGAGCCTATTTAATAAGCCTATTTATTGAGCCTATTTAATAAGCCTATTTAATAAGCCTATTTATTAAGCCTATGTAATAAGTCTATTTAATAAGCCTATTTAATAAGCCTATTTAATAAGCCTATTTAATAAGCCTATTTATTGAGCCTATTTAATAAGTCTATTTAATAAGCCTATTTAATAAGTCTATTTAATAAGTATTTAATAAGTCTATTTAATAAGCCTATTTAATAAGCCTATTTAATAAGCCTATTTAATAAGCATATTTAATACGTCTATTTAATAAGTCTATTTAATACGCCTATTTAATAAGCCTATTTATTAAGCCTATTTAATGAGCCTTTTTAATAAGCCCATTTAATAAGCCTATTTATTGAGCCTATTTAATAAGCCTATTTAATACGCCTATTTAATAAACCTATTTAATAAGTATTTAATGAGCCTGTTTAATAAGTCTATTTAATAAACCTTTTTAATAAGCCTATTTAATAAGTCTATTTAATAAGCCTATTTAATAAGTCTATTTAATAAGTCTATTTAATAAGCCTATTTAATAAGTATTTAATGAGCCTATTTAATAAGCCTATTTATTGAGCCTATTTAATAAGCCTATTTATTGAGCCTATTTAAAAAGCCTATTTATTGAGCCTATTTAATAAGCCTATTTATTGACCCTATTTAATAAGCCTATTTAATAAGCCTATTTATTGAGCCTATTTAATAAGTCTATTTAATAAGCCTATTTAATAAGCCTATTTAATAAGTCTATTTAATAAGCCTATTTAATAAGTCTATTTAATAAGCCTATTTAATAAGCCTATTTAATAAGCCTATTTAATAAGCCTATTTATTGAGCCTATTTAATAAGTCTATTTAATAAGCCTATTTAATAAGCCTATTTAAAAAGCCTATTTAATAAGCATATTTAATACGTCTATTTAATAAGTCTATTTAATAAACCTATTTATTGAGCCTATTTAATGAGCCTATGTATTGAGCCTATTTAATAAGACTATTTAATGAGTCTATTTAATAAGCCTATTTAATACGCCTATTTAATAAACCTATTTAATAAGTATTTAATGAGCCTGTTTAATAAGTCTATTTAATAAGCCTTTTTAATAAGCTTATTTAATGAGCCTATTTAATAAGTCTATTTATTGAGCCTATTTAATAAGCCTATTTATTGAGCCTATTTAATAAGCCTATTTATTGAGCCTATTTAATGAGCCTATTTAATAAGCCCATTTAATAAGCCTATTTATTGAGCCTATTTAATAAGCCTATTTAATACGCCTATTTAATAAACCTATTTAATAAGTATTTAATGAGCCTGTTTAATAAGTCTATTTAATAAGCCTTTTAATAAGCCTATTTAATAAGTCTATTTAATAAGCCTATTTAATAAGTCTATTTAATAAGTCTATTTAATAGGCCTATTTAATAAGTATTTAATGAGCCTATTTAATAAGCCTATTTATTGAGCCTATTTAAAAAGCCTATTTATTGAGCCTATTTAATAAGCCTATTTATTGAGCCTATTTAATAAGCCTATTTAATAAGCCTATTTATTGAGCCTATTTAATAAGTCTATTTAATAAGCCTATTTAATAAGCCTATTTATTGAGCCTATTTAATGAGCCTATTTAATAAGTCTATTTAATAAGCCTATTTAATAAGCCTATTTAATAAGCCTATTTAATAAGCCTATTTATTGAGCCTATTTAATAAGTCTATTTAATAAGCCTATTTAATAAGCCTATTTAAAAAGCCTATTTAATAAGCATATTTAATACGTCTATTTAATAAGTCTATTTAATAAGCCTATTTATTGAGCCTATTTAATGAGCCTATGTATTGAGCCTATTTAATAAGACTATTTAATGAGTCTATTTAATAAGCCTATTTAATAAGCCTATTTAATACACCTATTTAATAAGCCTATTTATTAAGCCTATTAAAATAGCCTATTTAATAAGCCCATTTGATAAGCCTTTTTATTGTACCTATTTAATAAGCCTATTTAATACGCCTATTTAATAAACCTATTTAATAAGTATTTAATGAGCCTGTTTAATAAGTCTATTTAATAAGCCTTTTCAATAAGCTTATTTAATAAGTCTATTTAATAAGCCTATTTAATAAGTCTATTTAATAAGTCTATTTAATAAGCCTATTTAATAAGTATTTAATGAGCCTATTTAATAAGCCTATTTATTGAGCCTATTTAATAAGCCTATTTATTGAGCCTATTTAATAGGCCTATTTATTGAGCCTATTTAATGAGCCTATTTAATAAGCCCATTTAATAAGCCTATTTATTGAGCCTATTTAATAGGCCTATTTAATACGCCTATTTAATAAACCTATTTAATAAGTATTTAATGAGCCTGTTTAATAAGTCTATTTAATAAGCCTTTTAATAAGCCTATTTAATAAGTCTATTTAATAAGCCTATTTAATAAGCCTATTTAAAAAGCCTATTTAATAAGCATATTTAATACGTCTATTTAATAAGTCTATTTAATAAGCCTATTTATTGAGCCTATTTAATGAGCCTATGTATTGAGCCTATTTAATAAGACTATTTAATGAGTCTATTTAATAAGCCTATTTAATAAGCCTATTTAATACACCTATTTAATAAGCCTATTTATTAAGCCTATTAAAATAGCCTATTTAATAAGCCCATTTGATAAGCCTTTTTATTGAGCCTATTTAATAAGCCTATTTAATACGCCTATTTAATAAACCTATTTAATAAGTATTTAATGAGCCTGTTTAATAAGTCTATTTAATAAGCCTTTTTAATAAGCTTATTTAATAAGTCTATTTAATAAGCCTATTTAATAAGTCTATTTAATAAGTCTATTTAATAAGCCTATTTAATAAGTATTTAATGAGCCTATTTAATAAGCCTATTTATTGAGCCTATTTAATAAGCCTATTTATTGAGCCTATTTAAAAAGCCTATTTATAGAGCCTATTTAATAAGCCTATTTATTGAGCCTATTTAATAAGCCTATTTAATAAGCCTATTTATTGAGCCTATTTAATAAGTCTATTTAATAAGCCTATTTAATAAGCCTATTTATTGAGCCTATTTAATAAGCCTATTTAATAAGTCTATTTAATAAGCCTATTTAATAAGCCTATTTAATAAGCCTATTTAATAAGCCTATTTATTGAGCCTATTTAATAAGTCTATTTAATAAGCCTATTTAATAAGCCTATTTAAAAAGCCTATTTAATAAGCATATTTAATACGTCTATTTAATAAGTCTATTTAATAAACCTATTTATTGAGCCTATTTAATGAGCCTATGTATTGAGCCTATTTAATAAGACTATTTAATGAGTCTATTTAATAAGCCTATTTAATAAGCCTATTTAATACACCTATTTAATAAGCCTATTTATTAAGCCTATTAAAATAGCCTATTTAATAAGCCCATTTGATAAGCCTTTTTATTGAGCCTATTTAATAAGCCTATTTAATACGCCTATTTAATGAACCTATTTAATAAGTATTTAATGAGCCTGTTTAATAAGTCTATTTAATAAGCCTTTTTAATAAGCTTATTTAATAAGTCTATTTAATAAGCCTATTTAATAAGTCTATTTAATAAGTCTATTTAATAAGCCTATTTAATAAGTATTTAATGAGCCTATTTAATAAGCCTATTTATTGAGCCTATTTAATAATCCTATTTATTGAGCCTATTTAATAAGCCTATTTATTGAGCCTATTTAATGAGCCTATTTAATAAGCCCATTTAATAAGCCTATTTATTGAGCCTATTTAATAAGCCTATTTAATACGCCTATTTAATAAACCTATTTAATAAGTATTTAATGAGCCTGTTTAATAAGTCTATTTAATAAGCCTTTTAATAAGCCTATTTAATAAGTCTATTTAATAAGCCTATTTAATAAGTCTATTTAATAAGTCTATTTAATAAGCCTATTTAATAAGTATTTAATGAGCCTATTTAATAAGCCTATTTATTGAGCCTATTTAATAAGCCTATTTAATAAGCCTATTTATTGAGCCTATTTAATAAGTCTATTTAATAAGCCTATTTAATAATCCTATTTATTGAGCCTATTTAATAAGCCTATTTAATAAGTCTATTTAATAAGCCTATTTAATAAGCCTATTTAATAAGCCTATTTAATAAGCCTATTTATTGAGCCTATTTAATAAGTCTATTTAATAAGCCTATTTAATAAGCCTATTTAAAAAGCCTATTTAATAAGCATATTTAATACGTCTATTTAATAAGTCTATTTAATAAGCCTATTTATTGAGCCTATTTAATGAGCCTATGTATTGAGCCTATTTAATAAGACTATTTAATGAGTATATTTAATAAGCCTATTTAATAAGCCTATTTAATACACCTATTTAATAAGCCTATTTATTAAGCCTATTAAAATAGCCTATTTAATAAGCCCATTTGATAAGCCTTTTTATTGAGCCTATTTAATAAGCCTATTTAATACGCCTATTTAATAAACCTATTTAATAAGTATTTAATGAGCCTGTTTAATAAGTCTATTTAATAAGCCTTTTTAATAAGCTTATTTAATAAGTCTATTTAATAAGCCTATTTAATAAGTCTATTTAATAAGTCTATTTAATAAGCCTATTTAATAAGTATTTAATGAGCCTATTTAATAAGCCTATTTATTGAGCCTATTTAATAATCCTATTTATTGAGCCTATTTAATAAGCCTATTTATTGAGCCTATTTAATGAGCCTATTTAATAAGCCCATTTAATAAGCCTATTTATTGAGCCTATTTAATAAGCCTATTTAATACGCCTATTTAATAAACCTATTTAATAAGTATTTAATGAGCCTGTTTAATAAGTCTATTTAATAAGCCTTTTAATAAGCCTATTTAATAAGTCTATTTAATAAGCCTATTTAATAAGTCTATTTAATAAGTCTATTTAATAAGCCTATTTAATAAGTATTTAATGAGCCTATTTAATAAGCCTATTTATTGAGCCTATTTAAAAAGCCTATTTATTGAGCCTATTTAATAAGCCTATTTATTGAGCCTATTTAATAAGCCTATTTAATAAGCCTATTTAATACACCTATTTAATAAGCCTATTTATTAAGCCTATTAAAATAGCCTATTTAATAAGCCCATTTGATAAGCCTTTTTATTGAGCCTATTTAATAAGCCTATTTAATACGCCTATTTAATAAACCTATTTAATAAGTATTTAATGAGCCTGTTTAATAAGTCTATTTAATAAGCCTTTTTAATAAGCTTATTTAATAAGTCTATTTAATAAGCCTATTTAATAAGTCTATTTAATAAGTCTATTTAATAAGCCTATTTAATAAGTATTTAATGAGCCTATTTAATAAGCCTATTTATTGAGCCTATTTAATAATCCTATTTATTGAGCCTATTTAATAAGCCTATTTATTGAGCCTATTTAATGAGCCTATTTAATAAGCCCATTTAATAAGCCTATTTATTGAGCCTATTTAATAAGCCTATTTAATACGCCTATTTAATAAACCTATTTAATAAGTATTTAATGAGCCTGTTTAATAAGTCTATTTAATAAGCCTTTTAATAAGCCTATTTAATAAGTCTATTTAATAAGCCTATTTAATAAGTCTATTTAATAAGTCTATTTAATAAGCCTATTTAATAAGTATTTAATGAGCCTATTTAATAAGCCTATTTATTGAGCCTATTTAAAAAGCCTATTTATTGAGCCTATTTAATAAGCCTATTTATTGAGCCTATTTAATAAGCCTATTTAATAAGCCTATTTATTGAGCCTATTTAATAAGTCTATTTAATAAGCCTATTTAATAATCCTATTTATTGAGCCTATTTAATAAGCCTATTTAATAAGTCTATTTAATAAGCCTATTTAATAAGCCTATTTAATAAGCCTATTTAATAAGCCTATTTATTGAGCCTATTTAATAAGTCTATTTAATAAGCCTATTTAATAAGCCTATTTAAAAAGCCTATTTAATAAGCATATTTAATACGTCTATTTAATAAGTCTATTTAATAAGCCTATTTATTGAGCCTATTTAATGAGCCTATGTATTGAGCCTATTTAATAAGACTATTTAATGAGTATATTTAATAAGCCTATTTAATAAGCCTATTTAATACACCTATTTAATAAGCCTATTTATTAAGCCTATTAAAATAGCCTATTTAATAAGCCCATTTGATAAGCCTTTTTATTGAGCCTATTTAATAAGCCTATTTAATACGCCTATTTAATAAACCTATTTAATAAGTATTTAATGAGCCTGTTTAATAATTCTATTTAATAAGCCTTTTTAATAAGCTTATTTAATAAGTCTATTTAATAAGCCTATTTATTAAGTCTATTTAATAAGTCTATTTAATAAGCATATTTAATAAGTATTTAATGAGCCTATTTAATAAGCCTATTTATTGAGCCTATTTAATAAGCCTATTTATTGAGCCTATTTAATAATCCTATTTATTGAGCCTATTTAATGAGCCTATTTAATAAGCCCATTTAATAAGCCTATTTATTGAGCCTATTTAATAAGCCTATTTAATACGCCTATTTAATAAACCTATTTAATAAGTATTTAATGAGCCTGTTTAATAAGTCTATTTAATAAGCCTTTTAATAAGCCTATTTAATAAGTCTATTTAATAAGCCTATTTAATAAGTCTATTTATTAAGTCTATTTAATAAGCCTATTTAATAAGTATTTAATGAGCCTATTTAATAAGCCTATTTATTGAGCCTATTTAAAAAGCCTATTTATTGAGCCTATTTAATAAGCCTAGTTATTGAGCCTATTTAATAAGCCTATTTAATAAGCCTATTTAAAAAGCCTATTTAATAAGCATATTTAATACGTCTATTTAATAAGTCTATTTAATAAGCCTATTTATTGAGCCTATTTAATGAGCCTATGTATTGAGCCTATTTAATAAGACTATTTAATGAGTCTATTTAATAAGCCTATTTAATAAGCCTATTTAATACACCTATTTAATAAGCCTATTTATTAAGCCTATTAAAATAGCCTATTTAATAAGCCCATTTGATAAGCCTTTTTATTGAGCCTATTTAATAAGCCTATTTAATACGCCTATTTAATGAACCTATTTAATAAGTATTTAATGAGCCTGTTTAATAAGTCTATTTAATAAGCCTTTTTAATAAGCTTATTTAATAAGTCTATTTAATAAGCCTATTTAATAAGTCTATTTAATAAGTCTATTTAATAAGCCTATTTAATAAGTATTTAATGAGCCTATTTAATAAGCCTATTTATTGAGCCTATTTAATAATCCTATTTATTGAGCCTATTTAATAAGCCTATTTATTGAGCCTATTTAATGAGCCTATTTAATAAGCCCATTTAATAAGCCTATTTATTGAGCCTATTTAATAAGCCTATTTAATACGCCTATTTAATAAACCTATTTAATAAGTATTTAATGAGCCTGTTTAATAAGTCTATTTAATAAGCCTTTTAATAAGCCTATTTAATAAGTCTATTTAATAAGCCTATTTAATAAGTCTATTTAATAAGTCTATTTAATAAGCCTATTTAATAAGTATTTAATGAGCCTATTTAATAAGCCTATTTATTGAGCCTATTTAAAAAGCCTATTTATTGAGCCTATTTAATAAGCCTATTTATTGAGCCTATTTAATAAGCCTATTTAATAAGCCTATTTATTGAGCCTATTTAATAAGTCTATTTAATAAGCCTATTTAATAATCCTATTTATTGAGCCTATTTAATAAGCCTATTTAATAAGTCTATTTAATAAGCCTATTTAATAAGCCTATTTAATAAGCCTATTTAATAAGCCTATTTATTGAGCCTATTTAATAAGTCTATTTAATAAGCCTATTTAATAAGCCTATTTAAAAAGCCTATTTAATAAGAATATTTAATACGTCTATTTAATAAGTCTATTTAATAAGCCTATTTATTGAGCCTATTTAATGAGCCTATGTATTGAGCCTATTTAATAAGACTATTTTATGAGTATATTTAATAAGCATATTTAATAAGCCTATTTAATACACCTATTTAATAAGCCTATTTATTAAGCCTATTAAAATAGCCTATTTAATAAGCCCATTTGATAAGCCTTTTTATTGAGCCTATTTAATAAGCCTATTTAATACGCCTATTTAATAAACCTATTTAATAAGTATTTAATGAGCCTGTTTAATAAGTCTATTTAATAAGCCTTTTTAATAAGCTTATTTAATAAGTCTATTTAATAAGCCTATTTAATAAGTCTATTTAATAAGTCTATTTAATAAGCCTATTTAATAAGTATTTAATGAGCCTATTTAATAAGCCTATTTATTGAGCCTATTTAATAATCCTATTTATTGAGCCTATTTAATAAGCCTATTTATTGAGCCTATTTAATGAGCCTATTTAATAAGCCCATTTAATAAGCCTATTTATTGAGCCTATTTAATAAGCCTATTTAATACGCCTATTTAATAAACCTATTTAATAAGTATTTAATGAGCCTGTTTAATAAGTCTATTTAATAAGCCTTTTAATAAGCCTATTTAATAAGTCTATTTAATAAGCCTATTTAATAAGTCTATTTAATAAGTCTATTTAATAAGCCTATTTAATAAGTATTTAATGAGCCTATTTAATAAGCCTATTTATTGAGCCTATTTAAAAAGCCTATTTATTGAGCCTATTTAATAAGCCTATTTATTGAGCCTATTTAATAAGCCTATTTAATAAGCCTATTTATTGAGCCTATTTAATAAGTCTATTTAATAAGCCTATTTAATAATCCTATTTATTGAGCCTATTTAATAAGCCTATTTAATAAGTCTATTTAATAAGCCTATTTAATAAGCCTATTTAATAAGCCTATTTAATAAGCCTATTTATTGAGCCTATTTAATAAGTCTATTTAATAAGCCTATTTAATAAGCCTATTTAAAAAGCCTATTTAATAAGCATATTTAATACGTCTATTTAATAAGTCTATTTAATAAGCCTATTTATTGAGCCTATTTAATGAGCCTATGTATTGAGCCTATTTAATAAGACTATTTAATGAGTATATTTAATAAGCCTATTTAATAAGCCTATTTAATACACCTATTTAATAAGCCTATTTATTAAGCCTATTAAAATAGCCTATTTAATAAGCCCATTTGATAAGCCTTTTTATTGAGCCTATTTAATAAGCCTATTTAATACGCCTATTTAATAAACCTATTTAATAAGTATTTAATGAGCCTGTTTAATAAGTCTATTTAATAAGCCTTTTTAATAAGCTTATTTAATAAGTCTATTTAATAAGCCTATTTATTAAGTCTATTTAATAAGTCTATTTAATAAGCCTATTTAATAAGTATTTAATGAGCCTATTTAATAAGCCTATTTATTGAGCCTATTTAATAAGCCTATTTATTGAGCCTATTTAATAATCCTATTTATTGAGCCTATTTAATGAGCCTATATAATAAGCCCATTTAATAAGCCTATTTATTGAGCCTATTTAATAAGCCTATTTAATACGCCTATTTAATAAACCTATTTAATAAGTATTTAATGAGCCTGTTTAATAAGTCTATTTAATAAGCCTTTTAATAAGCCTATTTAATAAGTCTATTTAATAAGCCTATTTAATAAGTCTATTTAATAAGTCTATTTAATAAGCCTATTTAATAAGTATTTAATGAGCCTATTTAATAAGCCTATTTATTGAGCCTATTTAAAAAGCCTATTTATTGAGCCTATTTAATAAGCCTATTTATTGAGCCTATTTAATAAGCCTATTTAATAAGCCTATTTATTGAGCCTATTTAATAAGTCTATTTAATAAGCCTATTTAATAAGCCTATTTATTGAGCCTATTTAATAAGCCTATTTAATAAGTCTATTTAATAAGCCTATTTAATAAGCCTATTTAATAAGTCTATTTAATAAGCCTTTTTAATAAGTTTATTTAATAAGTCTATTTAATAAGCCTATTTAATAAGTCTATTTAATAAGTCTATTTAATAAGCCTATTTAATAAGTATTTAATGAGCCTATTTAATAAGCCTATTTATTGAGCCTATTTAATACGCCTATTTATTGAGCCTATTTAATAAGCCTATTTATTGAGCCTATTTAATGAGCCTATTTAATAAGCCCATTTAATAAGCCTATTTATTGAGCCTATTTAATAGGCCTATTTAATAAGCCTTTTTAATAAGCTTATTTAATAAGTCTATCTAATAAGCCTATTTAATAAGTCTATTTAATAAGTCTATTTAATAAGCCTATTTAATAAGTATTTAATGAGCCTATTTAATAAGCCTATTTATTGAGCCTATTTAATAAGCCTATTTATTGAGCCTATTTAATAAGCCTATTTATTGAGCCTATTTAATGAGCCTATTTAATAAGCCCATTTAATAAGCCTATTTATTGAGCCTATTTAATAAGCCTATTTAATACGCCTATTTAATAAACCTATTTAATAAGTATTTAATGAGCCTGTTTAATAAGTCTATTTAATAAGCCTTTTAATAAGCCTATTTAATAAGTCTATTTAATAAGCCTATTTAATAAGTCTATTTAATAAGTCTATTTAATAAGCCTATTTAATAAGTATTTAATGAGCCTATTTAATAAGCCTATTTATTGAGCCTATTTAAAAAGCCTATTTATTGAGCCTATTTAATAAGCCTATTTATTGAGCCTATTTAATAAGCCTATTTAATAAGCCTATTTATTGAGCCTATTTAATAAGTCTATTTAATAAGCCTATTTATTGAGCCTATTTAATAAGCCTATTTAATAAGTCTATTTAATAAGCCTATTTAATAAGCCTAATTAATAAGCCTATTTAATAAGCCTATTTTTTTAGCCTATTTAATAAGTCTATTTAATAAGCCTATTTAATAAGCCTATTTAATAAGTATTTAATAAGTCTATTTAATAAGCCTATTTAATAAGCCTATTTAATAAGCCTATTTAATAAGCATATTTAATACGTCTATTTAATAAGTCTATTTAATATGCCTATTTAATAAGCCTATTTATTAAGCCTATTTAATGAGCCTTTTTAATAAGCCCATTTAATAAGCCTATTTATTGAGCCTATTTAATAAGCCTATTTAATACGCCTATTTAATAAACCTATTTAATAAGTATTTAATGAGCCTGTTTAATAAGTCTATTTAATAAACCTTTTTTAATATTTAATAAACCTTTTTTAATAAGTATTTAATGAGCCTATTTAATAAGCCTATTTATTGAGCCTATTTAAAAAGCCTATTTATTGAGCCTATTTAATAAGCCTATTTATTGAGCCTATTTAATAAGCCTATTTAATAAGCCTATTTATTGAGCCTATTTAATAAGTCTATTTAATAAGCCTATTTAATAAGCCTATTTATTGAGCCTATTTAATAAGCCTATTTAATAAGTCTATTTAATAAGCCTATTTAATAAGTCTATTTAATAAGCCTATTTAATAAGCCTATTTATTGAGCCTATTTAATAAGTCTATTTAATAAGCCTATTTAATAAGCCTATTTAATAAGTATTTAATAAGTCTATTTAATAAGCCTATTTAATAAGCCTATTTAATAAGCCTATTTAATAAGCATATTTAATACGTCTATTTAATAAGTCTATTTAATATGCCTATTTAATAAGCCTATTTATTAAGCCTATTTAATGAGCCTTTTTAATAAGCCCATTTAATAAGCCTATTTATTGAGCCTATTTAATAAGCCTATTTAATACGCCTATTTAATAAACCTATTTAATAAGTATTTAATGAGCCTGTTTAATAAGTCTATTTAATAAACCTTTTTAATAAGCCTATTTAATAAGTCTATTTAATAAGTCTATTTAATAAGCCTATTTAATAAGTATTTAATGAGCCTATTTAATAAGCCTATTTATTGAGCCTATTTAATAAGCCTATTTATTGAGCCTATTTAATAAGCCTATTTATTGAGCCTATTTAATGAGCCTATTTAATAAGCCCATTTAATAAGCCTATTTATTGAGCCTATTTAATAGGCCTATTTAATAAGCCTTTTTAATAAGCTTATTTAATAAGTCTATTTAATAAGCCTATTTAATAAGTCTATTTAATAAGTCTATTTAATAAGCCTATTTAATAAGTATTTAATGAGCCTATTTAATAAGCCTATTTATTGAGCCTATTTAATAAGCCTATTTATTGAGCCTATTTAATAATCCTATTTATTGAGCCTATTTAATGAGCCTATTTAATAAGCCCATTTAATAAGCCTATTTAATGAGCCTATTTAATAAGCCTATTTAATACGCCTATTTAATAAACCTATTTAATAAGTATTTAATGAGCCTGTTTAATAAGTCTATTTAATAAGCCTTTTAATAAGCCTATTTAATAAGTCTATTTAATAAGCCTATTTAATAAGTCTATTTAATAAGTCTATTTAATAAGCCTATTTAATAAGTATTTAATGAGCCTATTTAATAAGCCTATTTATTGAGCCTATTTAAAAAGCCTATTTATTGAGCCTATTTAATAAGCCTATTTATTGAGCCTATTTAATAAGCCTATTTAATAAGCCTATTTATTGAGCCTATTTAATAAGTCTATTTAATAAGCCTATTTAATAAGCCTATTTATTGAGCCTATTTAATAAGCCTATTTAATAAGTCTATTTAATAAGCCTATTTAATAAGCCTATTTAATAAGCCTATTTAATAAGCCTATTTTTTTAGCCTATTTAATAAGTGTATTTAATAAGCCTATTTAATAAGCCTATTTAATAAGTATTTAATAAGTCTATTTAATAAGCCTATTTAATAAGCCTATTTAATAAGCCTATTTATTGAGCCTATTTAATAAGTCTATTTAATAAGCCTATTTAATAAGCCTATTTAATAAGCCTATTTATTGAGCCTATTTAATAAGTCTATTTAATAAGCCTATTTAATAAGCCTATTTATTGAGCCTATTTAATAAGCCTATTTAATACGCCTATATAATAAACGTATTTAATAAGTATTTAATGAGCCTGTTTAATAAGTCTATTTAATAAACGTTTTTTAATAAGCCTATTTAATAAGTCTATTTAATAAGCCTATTTAATAAGTCTATTTAATAAGTCTATTTAATAAGCCTATTTAATAAGTATTTAATGAGCCTATTTAATAAGCCTATTTATTGAGTCTATTTAAAAAGCCTATTTATTGAGCCTATTTAATAAGCCTATTTATTGAGCCTATTTAATAAGCCTATTTAATAAGCCTATTTATTGAGCCTATTTAATAAGTCTATTTAATAAGCCTATTTAATAAGCCTATTTATTGAGCCTATTTAATAAGCCTATTTAATAAGTCTATTTAATAAGCCTATTTAATAAGCCTATTTAATAAGCCTATTTAATAAGCCTATTTATTGAGCCTATTTAATAAGTCTATTTAATAAGCCTATTTAATAAGCCTATTTAATAAGTTTTTAATAAGTCTATTTAATAAGCCTATTTAATAAGCCTATTTAATAAGCCTATTTAATAAGCATATTTAATACGTCTATTTAATAAGTCTATTTAATATGCCTATTTAATAAGCCTATTTATTAAGCCTATTTAATGAGCCTTTTTAATAAGCCCATTTAATAAGCCTATTTATTGAGCCTATTTAATAAGCCTATTTATTGAGCCTATTTAATAAGTCTATTTAATAAGCCTATTTAATAAGCCTATTTAATAAGTTTTTAATAAGTCTATTTAATAAGCCTATTTAATAAGCCTATTTAATAAGCCTATTTAATAAGCATATTTAATACGTCTATTTAATAAGTCTATTTAATATGCCTATTTAATAAGCCTATTTATTAAGCCTATTTAATGAGCCTTTTTAATAAGCCCATTTAATAAGCCTATTTATTGAGCCTATTTAATAAGCCTATTTAATACGCCTATTTAATAAACCTATTTAATAAGTATTTAATGAGCCTGTTTAATAAGTCTATTTAATAAACCTTTTTAATAAGCCTATTTATTGAGCCTATTTAATAAGCCTATTTAATAAGTCTATTTAATAAGCCTATTTAATAAGCCTATTTATTGAGCCTATTTAATAAGTCTATTTAATAAGCCTATTTAATAAGCCTATTTATTGAGCCTATTTAATAAGCCTATTTAATAAGTCTATTTAATAAGCCTATTTAATAAGCCTATTTAATAAGCCTATTTAATAAGCCTATTTATTGAGCCTATTTAATAAGTGTATTTAATAAGCCTATTTAATAAGCCTATTTAATAAGTATTTAATAAGTCTATTTAATAAGCCTATTTAATAAGCCTATTTAATAAGCCTATTTATTGAGCCTATTTAATAAGTCTATTTAATAAGCCTATTTAATAAGCCTATTTAATAAGCCTATTTATTGAGCCTATTTAATAAGTCTATTTAATAAGCCTATTTAATAAGCCTATTTATTGAGCCTATTTAATAAGCCTATTTAATACGCCTATATAATAAACGTATTTAATAAGTATTTAATGAGCCTGTTTAATAAGTCTATTTAATAAACGTTTTTTAATAAGCCTATTTAATAAGTCTATTTAATAAGCCTATTTAATAAGTCTATTTAATAAGTCTATTTAATAAGCCTATTTAATAAGTATTTAATGAGCCTATTTAATAAGCCTATTTATTGAGCCTATTTAAAAAGCCTATTTATTGAGCCTATTTAATAAGCCTATTTATTGAGCCTATTTAATAAGCCTATTTAATAAGCCTATTTATTGAGCCTATTTAATAAGTCTATTTAATAAGCCTATTTAATAAGCCTATTTATTGAGCCTATTTAATAAGCCTATTTAATAAGTCTATTTAATAAGCCTATTTAATAAGCCTATTTAATAAGCCTATTTAATAAGCCTATTTATTGAGCCTATTTAATAAGTCTATTTAATAAGCCTATTTAATAAGCCTATTTAATAAGTTTTTAATAAGTCTATTTAATAAGCCTATTTAATAAGCCTATTTAATAAGCCTATTTAATAAGCATATTTAATACGTCTATTTAATAAGTCTATTTAATATGCCTATTTAATAAGCCTATTTATTAAGCCTATTTAATGAGCCTTTTTAATAAGCCCATTTAATAAGCCTATTTATTGAGCCTATTTAATAAGCCTATTTATTGAGCCTATTTAATAAGTCTATTTAATAAGCCTATTTAATAAGCCTATTTAATAAGTTTTTAATAAGTCTATTTAATAAGCCTATTTAATAAGCCTATTTAATAAGCCTATTTAATAAGCATATTTAATACGTCTATTTAATAAGTCTATTTAATATGCCTATTTAATAAGCCTATTTATTAAGCCTATTTAATGAGCCTTTTTAATAAGCCCATTTAATAAGCCTATTTATTGAACCTATTTAATAAGCCTATTTAATACGCCTATTTAATAAACCTATTTAATAAGTATTTAATGAGCCTGTTTAATAAGTCTATTTAATAAACCTTTTTAATAAGCCTATTTATTGAGCCTATTTAATAAGCCTATTTATTGAGCCTATTTAATAAGCCTATTTAATAAGCCTATTTATTGAGCCTATTTAATAAGTCTATTTAATAAGCCTATTTAATAAGCCTATTTATTGAGCCTATTTAATAAGCCTATTTAATAAGTCTATTTAATAAGCCTATTTAATAAGCCTATTTAATAAGCCTATTTAATAAGCCTATTTATTGAGCCTATTTAATAAGTCTATTTAATAAGCCTATTTAATAAGCCTATTTAATAAGTATTTAATAAGTCTATTTAATAAGCCTATTTAATAAGCCTATTTAATAAGCCTATTTAATAAGCATATTTAATACGTCTATTTAATAAGTCTATTTAATATGCCTATTTAATAAGCCTATTTATTAAGCCTATTTAATGAGCCTTTTTAATAAGCCCATTTAATAAGCCTATTTATTGAGCCTATTTAATAAGCCTATTTAATACGCCTATTTAATAAACCTATTTAATAAGTATTTAATGAGCCTGTTTAATAAGTCTATTTAATAAACCTTTTTAATAAGCCTATTTAATAAGTCTATTTAATAAGCCTATTTAATAAGTCTATTTAATAAGTCTATTTAATAAGCCTATTTAATAAGTATTTAATTAGCCTATTTAATAAGCCTATTTATTGAGCCTATTTAAAAAGCCTATTTATTGAGTCTATTTAATAAGCCTATTTATTGAGCCTATTTAATAAGCCTATTTAATAAGCCTATTTATTGAGCCTATTTAATAAGTCTATTTAATAAGCCTATTTAATAAGCCTATTTATTGAGCCTATTTAATAAGCCTATTTAATAAGTCTATTTAATAAGCCTATTTAATAAGCCTATTTAATAAGCCTATTTAATAAGCCTATTTATTGAGCCTATTTAATAAGTCTATTTAATAAGCCTATTTAATAAGCCTATTTAATAAGCCTATTTATTGAGCCTATTTAATAAGTCTATTTAATAAGCCTATTTAATAAGCCTATTTATTGAGCCTATTTAATAAGCCTATTTAATACGCCTATATAATAAACCTATTTAATAAGTATTTAATGAGCCTGTTTAATAAGTCTATTTAATAAACGTTTTTTAATAAGCTTATTTAATAAGTCTATTTAATAAGCCTATTTAATAAGTCTATTTAATAAGTCTATTTAATAAGCCTATTTAATAAGTATTTAATGAGCCTATTTAATAAGCCTATTAATAAGTATTTAATGAGCCTGTTTAATAAGTCTATTTAATAAACCTTTTTAATAAGCCTATTTAATAAGTCTATTTAATAAGCCTATTTAATAAGTCTATTTAATAAGTCTATTTAATAAGCCTATTTAATAAGTATTTAATGAGCCTATTTAATAAGCCTATTTATTGAGCCTATTTAAAAATCCTATTTATTGAGTCTATTTAATAAGCCTATTTATTGAGCCTATTTAATAAGCCTATTTAATAAGCCTATTTATTGAGCCTATTTAATAAGCCTATTTAATACGCCTATTTAATAAACCTATTTAATAAGTATTTAATGAGCCTGTTTAATAAGTCTATTTAATAAACCTTTTTAATAAGCCTATTTATTGAGCCTATTTAATAAGCCTATTTATTGAGCCTATTTAATAAGCCTATTTAATAAGCCTATTTATTGAGCCTATTTAATAAGTCTATTTAATAAGCCTATTTAATAAGCCTATTTATTAAGCCTATTTAATGAGCCTTTTTAATAAGCCCATTTAATAAGCCTATTTATTGAGCCTATTTAATAAGCCTATTTAATAAGTCTATTTAATAAGTCTATTTAATAAGCCTATTTAATAAGTATTTAATGAGCCTATTTAATAAGCCTATTAATAAGTATTTAATGAGCCTGTTTAATAAGTCTATTTAATAAACCTTTTTAATAAGCCTATTTAATAAGTCTATTTAATAAGCCTATTTAATAAGTCTATTTAATAAGTCTATTTAATAAGCCTATTTAATAAGTATTTAATGAGCCTATTTAATAAGCCTATTTATTGAGCCTATTTAAAAATCCTATTTATTGAGTCTATTTAATAAGCCTATTTATTGAGCCTATTTAATAAGCCTATTTAATAAGCCTATTTATTGAGCCTATTTAATAAGCCTATTTAATACGCCTATTTAATAAACCTATTTAATAAGTATTTAATGAGCCTGTTTAATAAGTCTATTTAATAAACCTTTTTAATAAGCCTATTTATTGAGCCTATTTAATAAGCCTATTTATTGAGCCTATTTAATAAGCCTATTTAATAAGCCTATTTATTGAGCCTATTTAATAAGTCTATTTAATAAGCCTATTTAATAAGCCTATTTATTAAGCCTATTTAATGAGCCTTTTTAATAAGCCCATTTAATAAGCCTATATATTGAGCCTATTTAATAAGCCTATTTAATACGCCTATTTAATAAACCTATTTAATAAGTATTTAATGAGCCTGTTTAATAAGTCTATTTAATAAACCTTTTTAATAAGCCTATTTAATAAGTCTATTTAATAAGCCTATTTAATAAGTCTATTTAATAAGTCTATTTAATAAGCCTATTTAATAAGTATTTAATTAGCCTATTTAATAAGCCTATTTATTGAGCCTATTTAAAAAGCCTATTTATTGAGTCTATTTAATAAGCCTATTTATTGAGCCTATTTAATAAGCCTATTTAATAAGCCTATTTATTGAGCCTATTTAATAAGTCTATTTAATAAGCCTATTTAATAAGCCTATTTATTGAGCCTATTTAATAAGCCTATTTAATAAGTCTATTTAATAAGCCTATTTAATAAGCCTATTTAATAAGCCTATTTAATAAGCCTATTTATTGAGCCTATTTAATAAGTCTATTTAATAAGCCTATTTAATAAGCCTATTTAATAAGCCTATTTATTGAGCCTATTTAATAAGTCTATTTAATATGCCTATTTAATAAGCCTATTTATTGAGCCTATTTAATAAGCCTATTTAATACGCCTATATAATAAACCTATTTAATAAGTATTTAATGAGCCTGTTTAATAAGTCTATTTAATAAACGTTTTTTAATAAGCCTATTTAATAAGTCTATTTAATAAGCCTATTTAATAAGTCTATTTAATAAGTCTATTTAATAAGCCTATTTAATAAGTATTTAATGAGCCTATTTAATAAGCCTATTAATAAGTATTTAATGAGCCTGTTTAATAAGTCTATTTAATAAACCTTTTTAATAAGCCTATTTAATAAGTCTATTTAATAAGCCTATTTAATAAGTCTATTTAATAAGTCTATTTAATAAGCCTATTTAATAAGTATTTAATGAGCCTATTTAATAAGCCTATTTATTGAGCCTATTTAAAAATCCTATTTAATGAGTCTATTTAATAAGCCTATTTATTGAGCCTATTTAATAAGCCTATTTAATAAGCCTATTTATTGAGCCTATTTAATAAGTCTATTTAATAAGCCTATTTAATAAGCCTATTTATTGAGCCTATTTAATAAGCCTATTTAATAAGTCTATTTAATAAGCCTATTTAATAAGCCTATTTAATAAGCCTATTTAATAAGCCTATTTATTGAGCCTATTTAATAAGTCTATTTAATAAGCCTATTTAATAAGCCTATTTAATAAGTATTTAATAAGTCTATTTAATAAGCCTATTTAATAAGCCTATTTAAAAAGCCTATTTAATAAGCATATTTAATACGTCTATTTAATAAGTCTATTTAATAAGCCTATTTAATAAGTCTATTTAATAAGCCTATTTAATAAGCCTATTTAATAAGCCTATTTAATGAGCCTATGTATTGAGCCTATTTAATAAGACTATTTAATGAGTATATTTAATAAGCCTATTTAATAAGCCTATTTAATACACCTATTTAATAAGCCTATTTATTAAGCCTATTAAAAGAGCCTATTTAATAAGCCCATTTAATAAGCCTATTTATTGAGTCTATTTAATAAGCCTATTTAATACGCCTATTTAATAAACCTATTTAACAAGTATTTAATGAGCCTGTTTAATAAGTCTATTTAATAAGCCTTTTTAATAAGCCTATTTAATAAGTCTATTTAATAAGCCTATTTAATAAGTCTATTTAATAAGTCTCTTTAATAAGCCTATTTAATAAGTATTTAATGAGCCTATTTAATAAGCCTATTTATTGAGCCTATTTAATAAGCCTATTTATTGAGCCTATTTAATAAGCCTATTTATTGAGCCTATTTAATAAGCCTATTTATTGAGCCTATTTAATAAGCCTATTTAATAAGTCTATTTAATACGCATATTTAATAAGCCTATTTAATAAGCCTATTTAATAAGCCTATTTAATAAGCCTATTTAATACGCCTATTTATTGAGCCTATTTAATAAGTCTATTTAATAAGCCTATTTAATAAGCCTATTTAATAAGTATTTAATGAGCCTTTTTAATAAGTCTATTTAATAAGTCTATTTAATAGGCCTATTTAATAAGTCTAAGTTGCTGAAATAAGCCTTTTTAATAATCCTAATGTTGCTGAAATAAGCCTATTTAATAAGGCTATTTAATAAGCATAAGCTGCTGAAATAAGCCTATTTAATAAGCCTAAGTTGCTGAAATAAGCATATTTAATATGGCTATTTAATAAGCATAAGTTGCTAAAATAAGCCTATTTAATGAGGCTATTTAATAAGTTTATTTAATAAGCCTATTTAATAAGCCTATTTAATAAGCCTATTTAATAAGCCTATTTAAGCCTAAGTTGCTGAATAAGCCTATTTAATAAGTCTAAGTTGCTGAAATAGGGCTATTTAATAAGCCTAAGTTGCTGAAATAAGCCTATTTAATAAGCCTAAGTTGCTGAAATAAGGCTATTTAATAAGTCTAAGTTGCTGAAATAAGCCTATTTAATAAGCCTAAGTTGCTAAAATAAGCCTATTTATTTAGGCTATTTAATAAGTCTATTTAATAAGCCTATTTAATAAGCCTATTTAATAAGCCTATTTAATATGTATTTAATGAGCCTATTTATTCAGTCTATTTAATAAGCCTATTTAATAGGCCTATTTAATAAGTCTAAGTTGCTGAAATAAGCCTATTTAATAAGCCTAAGTTGCTGAATAAGCCTATTTCATAAGCCTAAGTTGCTGAAATAAGCATTTTTAATGTCTAAGTTGCTGAAATAAGCCTATTTAATAAGCCTAAGTTGCTGAAATAAGCCTTTTTAATAATCCTAATGTTGCTGAAATAAGCCTATTTAATAAGGCTATTTAATAAGCATAAGCTGCTGAAATAAGCCTATTTAATAAGCCTAAGTTGCTGAAATAAGCATATTTAATATGGCTATTTAATAAGCATAAGTTGCTAAAATAAGCCTATTTAATGAGGCTATTTAATAAGTTTATTTAATAAGCCTATTTAATAAGCCTATTTAATAAGCCTATTTAATAAGCCTATTTAAGCCTAAGTTGCTGAATAAGCCTATTTAATAAGTCTAAGTTGCTGAAATAAGGCTATTTAATAAGCCTAAGTTGCTGAAATAAGCCTATTTAATAAGCCTAAGTTGCTGAAATAAGGCTATTTAATAAGTCTAAGTTGCTGAAATAAGCCTATTTAATAAGCCTAAGTTGCTAAAATAAGCCTATTTATTTAGGCTATTTAATAAGTCTATTTAATAAGCCTATTTAATAAGCCTATTTAATAAGCCTATTTAATATGTATTTAATGAGCCTATTTAATCATTCTATTTAATAAGCCTATTTAATAGGCCTATTTAATAAGTCTAAGTTGCTGAAATAAGCCTATTTAATAAGCCTAAGTTGCTGAATAAGCCTATTTCATAAGCATAAGTTGCTGAAATAAGCATTTTTAATGTCTAAGTTGCTGAAATAAGCCTATTTAATAAGCCTAAGTTGCTGAAATAAGCCTATTTAATAAGGCTATATAATAAGCCTAAGTTGCTGAATAAGCCTATTTATTAGGTCTAAGTTGCTGAAATAAGGCTATTTAATAAGCCTAAGTTGCTGAAATAAGCCTATTTAATAAGCCTACGTTGGTGAAGTAAACCTATATAAAAAGGTCTATTTAATAAGTCTAAGTTGCTGAAAAAAACGTATTTAAAAATGCTATTTAATAAGGCTAAATTTCTAGAAATAAACCTGATTAATAAGGCTATTTAATAAGCATAAGTTGCTGAAATAAGCCTATTTAATAAGCCTAAGTTGCTGAAATAAGCCTATTTAATAAGGCTATTTAATAAGTCTAAGTTGCAGAAATAAACCTATTTAATAATGCTATTTAATACGCCTAATTTGCTTAAATAAGCATATTTAATAAGCCTAAGTTGCTAAAATAAGCCTAATTAATAAGGCTATTTAATAAGCCTAAGTTGCTGAAATAAGCCTATTTAATAAGACTATTTAATGAGCCTAAGTTCCTGAAAAAAGCCTATTTAATAAGGCTATTTAATGAGCCTAAGTTGCTGAAATAAGCCTATTTAATAAGCCTAAGTTTCTGAACTAAGCCTATTTAAAAATGCTATTTAATAAGCCTAAGTTGCTGAAATAAACCTGTTTAATAAGGCTATTTAATAAGCATAAGTTGCTGAAATAAGCCTATTTAATAAGCCTAAGTTGCTGAAATAAGCCTATTTAATAAGGCTATTTAATAAGTCTAAGTTGCTGAAATAAACCTATTTAATAAGCCTAAGTTGCTAAAATAAGCCTATTTAATAAGTCTATTTAATAAGCCTATTTAATAAGCCTATTTAATAAGCCTATTAATAAGCCTATTTAATACGCCTATTTAATAAGCCTATTTAATACGCCTATTTATTAAGCCTATTTATTGAGCCTATTTAATAAGCCTATTTAATAAGCCTATTTAATAAGTCTATTTAATAAGCCTATTTAATAAGTCTATTTAATAAGTCTATTTAATAAGCCTATTTAATAAGTATTTAATGAGCCTATTTAATAAGCCTATTTATTGAGCTTATTTAATAAGCCTATTTATTGAGCCTATTTCATGAGCCTATTTAATAAGCCTATTTATTGAGCCTATTTAATAAGCCTATTTAATAAGCCTCTTTATTGAGCCTATTTAATAAGTCTATTTAATAAGCCTATTTAATAAGCCTATTTATTGAGCCTATTTAATAAGCCTATTTATTGAGCCTATTTAATAAGCCGATTTAATAAGTCTATTTAATAAGCCTATTTAATAGGCCTATTTAATAAGTCTAATTTGCTGAAATAAGCCTATTTAATAAGACTAAATTGCTGAATAAGCCTATTTCATAAGCCTAAGTTGCAGAAATAAGTATTTTTAATAAGTCTAAGTTGCTGAAATAAGCCTATTTAATAAGCCTTGGTTGCTGAAATAAGCCAATTTAATAAGGCTATTTAATAAGCCTAAGTTGCTGAATAAGCCTATTTAATAAGCCTAAGTTGCTGAAATACGCCTATTTAATAAGCTTAAGTTGCTGTAATAAGGCTATTTAATAAGTCTAAGTTGCTGAAAAAAGCCTAATTAATAAGCCTAAGTTGCTAAAATAAGCCTATTTAATGAGCCTATTTAATAAGTCTATTTAATAAGCCTATTTAATAAGCCTATTTAATAAGCCTATTTAATAAGCATATTGAATACGTCTATTTAATAAGTCTATTTAATAAGCCTATTTTATAGGCCTATTTAATAAGCCTATTTATTGAGCCTATTTAATAAGTCTATTTAATGAGCCTATTTAATAAGCATATTTAATAAGTATTTAATGAGCCTATTTAATAAGTCTATTTAATAAGCCTATTTAATAGGCCTATTTAATAAGTCTAAGTTGCTGAAATAAGCCTATTTGATAATCCTAAGTTGCTGAAATAAGCCTATTTAATAAGGCTATTTAATAAGCATAAGTTTCTGAAATAAACCTATTTAATAAGCCTAAGTTGCTGAAATAAGCCTATTTAATAAGCCTAAGTTGCTGAAATAAGCCTATTTAATAAGCCTAAGTTGCTGTAATAAGGCTATTTAATAAGTCTAAGTTGCTGAAAAAAGCCTAATTAATAAGCCTAAGTTGCTAAAATAAGCCTATTTAATGAGGCTATTTAATAAGTCTATTTAATAAGCCTATTTAATAAGCCTATTTAATAAGCCTATTTAATAAGCATATTTAATACATCTATTTAATAAGTCTATTTAATTAGCCTATTTAATAAGTATATAATGAGCCTATTTAATAAGCCTATTTATTGTGCCTATTTAATAAGCCTAATTATTGAGCCTACTTAATAAGCCTATTTATTGAGCCTATTTAATGAGCCTATTTATTGAGCCTATTTAATAAGACTATTTAATGAGCCTATTTAATAAGCCTATTTAATAAGTCTATTTAATACGCCTATTTAATAAGCCTATTTAATAAGCCGATTTAATAAGCCTATTTATGAAGCCTATTTAATGAGCCTATTTAATAGGCCTATTTATTGAGCCTGTTTAATAAGTCTATTTAATAAGCCTGTTTAATAAGCCTATTTAATAAGTATTTAATGAGCCTATTTAATAAGCCTAAGTTCCTGAAAAAAGCCTATTTAATAAGCCTATTTAATAAGCCTAAGTTGCTGAACTAAGCCTATTTAAAAAGGTATATTTAATAAGTCTAAGTTTGCTGAAATAAACCTATTTAAAAATGCTATTTAATAAGCCTAAGTTGCTGAAATAAACCTGTTTTATAAGGCTATTTAATAAGCATAAGTTGCTGAAATAAGCCTATTTAATAAGCCTAAGTTGCTGAATAAGCCTATTTCATAAGCCTAAGTTGCTGAAATAAGCATTTTTAATATGTCTAAGTTGCTGAAATAAGCCTATTTAATAAGCCTAAGTTGCTGAAATAAGCCTATTTAATAAGGCTATTTAATAAGCCTAAGTTGCTGAATAAGCTTATTTAATAAGTCTAAGTTGCTGAAATAAGGCTATTTAATAAGCCTAAGTTGCTGAAATAAGCCTATTTAATAAGGCTATTTAATAAGTCTAAGTTGCAGAAATAAACCTATTTAATAATGCTATTTAATACGCCTAATTTGCTTAAATAAGCATATTTAATAAGCCTAAGTTGCTAAAATAAGCCTATTTAATAAGGCTATTTAATAAGCCTAAGTTGCTGAAATAAGCCTATTTAATAAGACTATTTAATGAGCCTAAGTTCCTGAAAAAAGCCTATTTAATAAGGCTATTTAATGAGCCTAAGTTGCTGAAATAAGCCTATTTAATAAGCCTAAGTTTCTGAACTAAGCCTATTTAAAAATGCTATTTAATAAGCCTAAGTTGCTGAAATAAACCTGTTTAATAAGGCTATTTAATAAGCATAAGTTGCTGAAATAAGCCTATTTAATAAGCCTAAGTTGCTGAAATAAGCCTATTTAATAAGGCTATTTAATAAGTCTAAGTTGCTGAAATAAACCTATTTAATAAGCCTAAGTTGCTAAAATAAGCCTATTTAATGAGGCTATTTAATAAGTCTATTTAATAAGCCTATTTAATAAGCCTATTTAATAAGCCTATTAATAAGCCTATTTAATACGCCTATTTAATAAGCCTATTTAATACGCCTATTTATTAAGCCTATTTATTGAGCCTATTTAATAAGCCTATTTAATAAACCTATTTAATAAGTCTATTTAATAAGCCTATTTAATAAGTCTATTTAATAAGTCTATTTAATAGGCCTATTTAATAAGTCTAAGTTGCTGAAATAAGCCTTTTTAATAATCCTAATGTTGCTGAAATAAGCCTATTTAATAAGGCTATTTAATAAGCATAAGCTGCTGAAATAAGCCTATTTAATAAGCCTAAGTTGCTGAAATAAGCATATTTAATATGGCTATTTAATAAGCATAAGTTGCTAAAATAAGCCTATTTAATGAGGCTATTTAATAAGTTTATTTAATAAGCCTATTTAATAAGCCTATTTAATAAGCCTATTTAATACGCCTATTTAAGCCTAAGTTGCTGAATAAGCCTATTTAATAAGTCTAAGTTGCTGAAATAAGGCTATTTAATAAGCCTAAGTTGCTGAAATAAGCCTATTTAATAAGCCTAAGTTGCTGAAATAAGGCTATTTAATAAGTCTAAGTTGCTGAAATAAGCCTATTTAATAAGCCTAAGTTGCTAAAATAAGCCTATTTAATTAGGCTATTTAATAAGTCTATTTAATAAGCCTATTTAATAAGCCTATTTAATAAGCCTATTTAATATGTATTTAATGAGCCTATTTAATCAGTCTATTTAATAAGCCTATTTAATAGGCCTATTTAATAAGTCTAAGTTGCTGAAATAAGCCTATTTAATAAGCCTAAGTTGCTGAATAAGCCTATTTCATAAGCCTAAGTTGCTGAAATAAGCCTTTTTACTATGTCTAAGTTGCTGAAATAAGCCTATTTAATAAGCCTAAGTTGCTGAAATAAGCCTATTTAATAAGGCTATTTAATAAGCCTAAGTTGCTGAATAAGCCTATTTAATAAGTCTAAGTTGCTGAAATAAGGCTATTTAATAAGCCTAAGCTGCTGAAATAAGCCTATTTAATAAGCCTACGTTGGTGAACTAAACCTATATAAAAAGGTCTATTTAATAAGTCTAGGTTGCTGAAAAAAACGTATTTAAAAATGCTATTTAATAAGCCTAAATTTCTAGAAATAAACCTGATTAATAAGGCTATTTAATAAGCATAAGTTGCTGAAATAAGCCTATTTAATAAGCCTAAGTTGCTGAAATAAGCCTATTTAATAAGGCTATTTAATAAGCCTAAGTTGCTGAAATAAGCCTATTTAATAAGACTATTTAATGAGCCTGAGTTCCTGAAAAAAGCCTATTTAATAAGGCTATTTAATGAGCCTAAGTTCCTGAAAAAAGCCTATTTAATAAGGCTATTTAATGAGCATAAGTTGCTGAAATAAGCCTATTTAATAAGCCTAAGTTGCTAAAATAAGCCTATTTAATGAGGCTATTTAATAAGTCTATTTAATAAGCCTATTTAATAAGCCTATTTAATAAGCCTATTAATAAGCCTATTTAATACGCCTATTTAATAAGCCTATTTAATACGCCTATTTATTAAGCCTATTTATTGAGCCTATTTAATAAGCCTATTTAATAAGCCTATTTAATAAGTCTATTTAATAAGCCTATTTAATAAGTCTATTTAATAAGTCTATTTAATAGGCCTATTTAATAAGTCTAAGTTGCTGAAATAAGCCTTTTTAATAATCCTAATGTTGCTGAAATAAGCCTATTTAATAAGGCTATTTAATAAGCATAAGCTGCTGAAATAAGCCTATTTAATAAGCCTAAGTTGCTGAAATAAGCATATTTAATATGGCTATTTAATAAGCATAAGTTGCTAAAATAAGCCTATTTAATGAGGCTATTTAATAAGTTTATTTAATAAGCCTATTTAATAAGCCTATTTAATAAGCCTATTTAATAAGCCTATTTAAGCCTAAGTTGCTGAATAAGCCTATTTAATAAGGCTATTTAATAAGCCTAAGTTGCTGAAATAAGCCTATTTAATAAGACTATTTAATGAGCCTAAGTTCCTGAAAAAAGCCTATTTAATAAGGCTATTTAATGAGCCTAAGTTGCTGAAATAAGCCTATTTAATAAGCCTAAGTTTCTGAACTAAGCCTATTTAAAAATGCTATTTAATAAGCCTAAGTTGCTGAAATAAACCTGTTTAATAAGGCTATTTAATAAGCATAAGTTGCTGAAATAAGCCTATTTAATAAGCCTAAGTTGCTGAAATAAGCCTATTTAATAAGGCTATTTAATAAGTCTAAGTTGCTGAAATAAACCTATTTAATAAGCCTAAGTTGCTAAAATAAGCCTATTTAATGAGGCTATTTAATAAGTCTATTTAATAAGCCTATTTAATAAGCCTATTTAATAAGCCTATTAATAAGCCTATTTAATACGCCTATTTAATAAGCCTATTTAATACGCCTATTTATTAAGCCTATTTATTGAGCCTATTTAATAAGCCTATTTAATAAACCTATTTAATAAGTCTATTTAATAAGCCTATTTAATAAGTCTATTTAATAAGTCTATTTAATAGGCCTATTTAATAAGTCTAAGTTGCTGAAATAAGCCTTTTTAATAATCCTAATGTTGCTGAAATAAGCCTATTTAATAAGGCTATTTAATAAGCATAAGCTGCTGAAATAAGCCTATTTAATAAGCCTAAGTTGCTGAAATAAGCATATTTAATATGGCTATTTAATAAGCATAAGTTGCTAAAATAAGCCTATTTAATAAGTCTATTTAATAAGTCTATTTAATAGGCCTATTTAATAAGTCTAAGTTGCTGAAATAAGCCTTTTTAATAATCCTAATGTTGCTGAAATAAGCCTATTTAATAAGGCTATTTAATAAGCATAAGCTGCTGAAATAAGCCTATTTAATAAGCCTAAGTTGCTGAAATAAGCATATTTAATATGGCTATTTAATAAGCATAAGTTGCTAAAATAAGCCTATTTAATGAGGCTATTTAATAAGTTTATTTAATAAGCCTATTTAATAAGCCTATTTAATAAGCCTATTTAATAAGCCTATTTAAGCCTAAGTTGCTGAATAAGCCTATTTAATAAGGCTATTTAATAAGCCTAAGTTGCTGAAATAAGCCTATTTAATAAGACTATTTAATGAGCCTAAGTTCCTGAAAAAAGCCTATTTAATAAGGCTATTTAATGAGCCTAAGTTGCTGAAATAAGCCTATTTAATAAGCCTAAGTTTCTGAACTAAGCCTATTTAAAAATGCTATTTAATAAGCCTAAGTTGCTGAAATAAACATGTTTAATAAGGCTATTTAATAAGCATAAGTTGCTGAAATAAGCCTATTTAATAAGCCTAAGTTGCTGAAATAAGCCTATTTAATAAGGCTATTTAATAAGTCTAAGTTGCTGAAATAAACCTATTTAATAAGCCTAAGTTGCTAAAATAAGCCTATTTAATGAGGCTATTTAATAAGTCTATTTAATAAGCCTATTTAATAAGCCTATTTAATAAGCCTATTAATAAGCCTATTTAATATGCCTATTTAATAAGCCTATTTAATACGCCTATTTATTAAGCCTATTTATTGAGCCTATTTAATAAGCCTATTTAATAAACCTATTTAATAAGTCTATTTAATAAGCCTATTTAATAAGTCTATTTAATAAGTCTATTTAATAGGCCTATTTAATAAGTCTAAGTTGCTGAAATAAGCCTTTTTAATAATCCTAATGTTGCTGAAATAAGCCTATTTAATAAGGCTATTTAATAAGCATAAGCTGCTGAAATAAGCCTATTTAATAAGCCTAAGTTGCTGAAATAAGCATATTTAATATGGCTATTTAATAAGCATAAGTTGCTAAAATAAGCCTATTTAATGAGGCTATTTAATAAGTTTATTTAATAAGCCTATTTAATAAGTCTATTTAATAAGCCTATTTAATAAGCCTATTTAAGCCTAAGTTGCTGAATAAGCCTATTTAATAAGTCTAAGTTGCTGAAATAAGGCTATTTAATAAGCCTAAGTTGCTGAAATAAGCCTATTTAATAAGCCTAAGTTGCTGAAATAAGGCTATTTAATAAGTCTAAGTTGCTGAAATAAGCCTATTTAATAAGCCTAAGTTGCTAAAATAAGCCTATTTAATTAGGCTATTTAATAAGTCTATTTAATAAGCCTATTTAATAAGCCTATTTAATAAGCCTATTTAATATGTATTTAATGAGCCTATTTAATCAGTCTATTTAATAAGCCTATTTAATAGCCCTATTTAATAAGTCTAAGTTGCTGAAATAAGCCTATTTAATAAGCCTAAGTTGCTGAATAAGCCTATTTCATAAGCCTAAGTTGCTGAAATAAGCATTTTTAATATGTCTAAGTTGCTGAAATAAGCCTATTTAATAAGCCTAAGTTGCTGAAATAAGCCTATTTAATAAGGCTATTTAATAAGCCTAAGTTGCTGAATAAGCCTATTTAATAAGTCTAAGTTGCTGAAATAAGGCTATTTAATAAGCCTAAGTTGCTGAAATAAGCCTATTTAATAAGCCTACGTTGGTGAACTAAACCTATATAAAAAGGTCTATTTAATAAGTCTAGGTTGCTGAAAAAAACGTATTTAAAAATGCTATTTAATAAGCCTAAATTTCTAGAAATAAACCTGATTAATAAGGCTATTTAATAAGCATAAGTTGCTGAAATAAGCCTATTTAATAAGCCTAAGTTGCTGAAATAAGCCTATTTAATAAGGCTATTTAATAAGCCTAAGTTGCTGAAATAAGCCTATTTAATAAGACTATTTAATGAGCCTAAGTTCCTGAAAAAAGCCTATTTAATAAGGCTATTTAATGAGCCTAAGTTCCTGAAAAAAGCCTATTTAATAAGGCTATTTAATGAGCCTAAGTTGCTGAAATAAGCCTATTTAATAAGCCTAAGTTTCTGAACTAAGCCTATTTAAAAATGCTATTTAATAAGCCTAAGTTGCTGAAATAAACCTGTTTAATAAGGCTATTTAATAAGCATAAGTTGATGAAATAAGCCTATTTAATAAGCCTAAGTTGCTGAAATAAGCCTATTTAATAAGGCTATTTAATAAGTCTAAGTTGCTGAAATAAACCTATTTAATAAGCCTAAGTTGCTAAAATAAGCCTATTTAATGAGGCTATTTAATAAGTCTATTTAATAAGCCTATTTAATAAGCCTATTTAATAAGCCTATTAATAAGCCTATTTAATACGCCTATTTAATAAGCCTATTTAATACGCCTATTTATTAAGCCTATTTATTGAGCCTATTTAATAAGCCTATTTAATAAGCCTATTTAATAAGTCTATTTAATAAGCCTATTTAATAAGTCTATTTAATAAGTCTATTTAATAGGCCTATTTAATAAGTCTAAGTTGCTGAAATAAGCCTTTTTAATAATCCTAATGTTGCTGAAATAAGCCTATTTAATAAGGCTATTTAATAAGCATAAGCTGCTGAAATAAGCCTATTTAATAAGCCTAAGTTGCTGAAATAAGCATATTTAATATGGCTATTTAATAAGCATAAGTTGCTAAAATAAGCCTATTTAATGAGGCTATTTAATAAGTTTATTTAATAAGCCTATTTAATAAGCCTATTTAATAAGCCTATTTAATAAGCCTATTTAAGCCTAAGTTGCTGAATAAGCCTATTTAATAAGTCTAAGTTGCTGAAATAAGGCTATTTAATAAGCCTAAGTTGCTGAAATAAGCCTATTTAATAAGCCTAAGTTGCTGAAATAAGGCTATTTAATAAGTCTAAGTTGCTGAAATAAGCCTATTTAATAAGCCTAAGTTGCTAAAATAAGCCTATTTAATTAGGCTATTTAATAAGTCTATTTAATAAGCCTATTTAATAAGCCTATTTAATAAGCCTATTTAATATGTATTTAATGAGCCTATTTAATCAGTCTATTTAATAAGCCTATTTAATAGGCCTATTTAATAAGTCTAAGTTGCTGAAATAAGCCTATTTAATAAGCCTAAGTTGCTGAATAAGCCTATTTCATAAGCCTAAGTTGCTGAAATAAGCATTTTTAATATGTCTAAGTTGCTGAAATAAGCCTATTTAATAAGCCTAAGTTGCTGAAATAAGCCTATTTAATAAGGCTATTTAATAAGCCTAAGTTGCTGAATAAGCCTATTTAATAAGTCTAAGTTGCTGAAATAAGGCTATTTAATAAGCCTAAGTTGCTGAAATAAGCCTATTTAATAAGCCTACGTTGGTGAACTAAACCTATATAAAAAGGTCTATTTAATAAGTCTAGGTTGCTGAAAAAAACGTATTTAAAAATGCTATTTAATAAGCCTAAATTTCTAGAAATAAACCTGATTAATAAGGCTATTTAATAAGCATAAGTTGCTGAAATAAGCCTATTTAATAAGCCTAAGTTGCTGAAATAAGCCTATTTAATAAGGCTATTTAATAAGTCTAAGTTGCAGAAATAAACCTATTTAATAATGCTATTTAATACGCCTAATTTGCTTAAATAAGCATATTTAATAAGCCTAAGTTGCTAAAATAAGCCTATTTAATAAGGCTATTTAATAAGCCTAAGTTGCTGAAATAAGCCTATTTAATAAGACTATTTAATGAGCCTGAGTTCCTGAAAAAAGCCTATTTCATAAGGCTATTTAATGAGCCTAAGTTGCTGAAATAAGCCTATTTAATAAGCCTAAGTTTCTGAACTAAGCCTATTTAAAAATGCTATTTAATAAGCCTAAGTTGCTGAAATAAACCTGTTTAATAAGGCTATTTAATAAGCATAAGTTGCTGAAATAAGCCTATTTAATAAGCCTAAGTTGCTGAAATAAGCCTATTTAATAAGGCTATTTAATAAGTCTAAGTTGCTGAAATAAACCTATTTAATAAGCCTAAGTTGCTAAAATAAGCCTATTTAATAAGCCTATTTAATAAGCCTATTAATAAGCCTATTTAATACGCCTATTTAATAAGCCTATTTAATACGCCTATTTATTAAGCCTATTTATTGAGCCTATTTAATAAGCCTATTTAATAAGCCTATTTAATAAGTCTATTTAATAAGCCTATTTAATAAGTCTATTTAATAAGTCTATTTAATAAGCCTATTTAATAAGTATTTAATGAGCCTATTTAATAAGCCTATTTATTGAGCTTATTTAATAAGCCTATTTATTGTGCCTATTTCATGAGCCTATTTAATAAGCCTATTTATTGAGCCTATTTAATAAGCCTATTTAATAAGCCTATTTAATAAGCCTCTTTATTGAGCCTATTTAATAAGTCTATTTAATAAGCCTATTTAATAAGCCTATTTATTGAGCCTATTTAATAAGCCTATTTATTGAGCCTATTTAATAAGCCTATTTAATAAGTCTATTTAATAAGCCTATTTAATAGGCCTATTTAAAAAGTCTAATTTGCTGAAATAAGCCTATTTAATAAGACTAAATTGCTGAATAAGCCTATTTCATAAGCCTAAGTTGCAGAAATAAGTCTTTTTAATAAGTCTAAGTTGCTGAAATAAGCCTATTTAATAAGCCTTGGTTGCTGAAATAAGCCTATTTAATAAGGCTATTTAATAAGCCTAAGTTGCTGAATAAGCCTATTTAATAAGCCTAAGTTGCTGAAATACGCCTATTTAATAAGTTTAAGTTGCTGTAATAAGGCTATTTAATAAGTCTAAGTTGCTGAAAAAAGCCTAATTAATAAGCCTAAGTTGCTAAAATAAGCCTATTTAATGAGCCTATTTAATAAGTCTATTTAATGAGCCTATTTAATAAGCCTATTTAATAAGCCTATTTAATAAGCATATTGAATACGTCTATTTAATAAGTCTATTTAATAAGCCTATTTTATAGGCCTATTTAATAAGCCTATTTATTGAGCCTATTTAATAAGTCTATTTAATGAGCCTATTTAATAAGCATATTTAATAAGTATTTAATGAGCCTATTTAATAAGTCTATTTAATAAGCCTATTTAATAGGCCTATTTAATAAGTCTAAGTTGCTGAAATAAGCCTATTTGATAATCCTAAGTTGCTGAAATAAGCCTATTTAATAAGGCTATTTAATAAGCATAAGTTGCTGAAATAAACCTATTTAATAAGCCTAAGTTGCTGAAATAAGCCTATTTAATAAGCCTAAGTTGCTGTAATAAGGCTATTTAATAAGTCTAAGTTGCTGAAAAAAGCCTAATTAATAAGCCTAAGTTGCTAAAATAAGCCTATTTAATGAGGATATTTAATAAGTCTATTTAATAAGCCTATTTAATAAGCCTATTTAATAAGCCTATTTAATAAGCATATTTAATACGTCTATTTAATAAGTCTATTTAATTAGCCTATTTAATAAGTATATAATGAGCCTATTTAATAAGCCTATTTATTGTGCCTATTTAATAAGCCTAATTATTGAGCCTATTTAATAAGACTATTTAATGAGCCTATTTATGAAGCCTATTTAATGAGCCTATTTAATAGGCCTATTTATTGAGCCTGTTTAATAAGTCTATTTAATATGCCTGTTTAATAAGCCTATTTAATAAGTATTTAATGAGCCTATTTAATAAGCCTAATTTCCTGAAAAAAGCCTATTTAATAAGCCTATTTAATAAGTCTATTTAATAAGCCTATTTAATAAGCCTATTTAATAAGCCTATTTAATAAGCCTATTTATTGAGCCTATTTAATAAGTCTATTTAATAAGCCTATTTAATAAGCCTATTTAATAAGTATTTAATAAGTCTATTTAATAAGCCTATTTAATAAGCCTATTTAATAAGCCTATTTAATAAGCATATTTAATACGTCTATTTAATAAGTCTATTTAATATGCCTATTTAATAAGCCTATTTATTAAGCCTATTTAATGAGCCTTTTTAATAAGCCCATTTAATAAGCCTATTTATTGAGCCTATTTAATAAGCCTATTTAATACGCCTATTTAATAAACCTATTTAATAAGTATTTAATGAGCCTGTTTAATAAGTCTATTTAATAAACCTTTTTAATAAGCCTATTTAATAAGTCTATTTAATAAGCCTATTTAATAAGTCTATTTAATAAGTCTATTTAATAAGCCTATTTAATAAGTATTTAATGAGCCTATTTAATAAGCCTATTTATTGAGCCTATTTAAAAAGCCTATTTATTGAGTCTATTTAATAAGCCTATTTATTGAGCCTATTTAATAAGCCTATTTAATAAGCCTATTTATTGAGCCTATTTAATAAGTCTATTTAATAAGCCTATTTAATAAGCCTATTTATTGAGCCTATTTAATAAGCCTATTTAATAAGTCTATTTAATAAGCCTATTTAATAAGCCTATTTAATAAGCCTATTTAATAAGCCTATTTATTGAGCCTATTTAATAAGTCTATTTAATAAGCCTATTTAATAAGCCTATTTAATAAGCCTATTTATTGAGCCTATTTAATAAGTCTATTTAATAAGCCTATTTAATAAGCCTATTTATTGAGCCTATTTAATAAGCCTATTTAATAAGTCTATTTAATAAGCCTATTTAATAAGCCTATTTAATAAGCCTATTTAATAAGCCTATTTATTGAGCCTATTTAATAAGTCTATTTAATAAGCCTATTTAATAAGCCTATTTAATAAGTATTTAATAAGTCTATTTAATAAGCCTATTTAATAAGCCTATTTAATAAGCCTATTTAATAAGCATATTTAATACGTCTATTTAATAAGTCTATTTAATATGCCTATTTAATAAGCCTATTTATTAAGCCTATTTAATGAGCCTTTTTAATAAGCCCATTTAATAAGCCTATTTATTGAGCCTATTTAATAAGCCTATTTAATACGCCTATTTAATAAACCTATTTAATAAGTATTTAATGAGCCTGTTTAATAAGTCTATTTAATAAACCTTTTTAATAAGCCTATTTAATAAGTCTATTTAATAAGCCTATTTAATAAGTCTATTTAATAAGTCTATTTAATAAGCCTATTTAATAAGTATTTAATGAGCCTATTTAATAAGCCTATTTATTGAGCCTATTTAAAAAGCCTATTTATTGAGTCTATTTAATAAGCCTATTTATTGAGCCTATTTAATAAGCCTATTTAATAAGCCTATTTATTGAGCCTATTTAATAAGTCTATTTAATAAGCCTATTTAATAAGCCTATTTATTGAGCCTATTTAATAAGCCTATTTAATAAGTCTATTTAATAAGCCTATTTAATAAGCCTATTTAATAAGCCTATTTAATAAGCCTATTTATTGAGCCTATTTAATAAGTCTATTTAATAAGCCTATTTAATAAGCCTATTTAATAAGTATTTAATAAGTCTATTTAATAAGCCTATTTAATAAGCCTATTTAAAAAGCCTATTTAATAAGCATATTTAATACGTCTATTTAATAAGTCTATTTAATAAGCCTATTTAATAAGTCTATTTAATAAGCCTATTTAATAAGCCTATTTAATAAGCCAATTTAATGAGCCTATGTATTGAGCCTATTTAATAAGACTATTTAATGAGTCTATTTAATAAGCCTATTTAATAAGCCTATTTAATACACCTATTTAATAAGCCTATTTATTAAGCCTATTAAAAGAGCCTATTTAATAAGCCCATTTAATAAGCCTATTTATTGAGTCTATTTAATAAGCCTATTTAATACGCCTATTTAATAAACCTATTTAATAAGTATTTAATGAGCCTGTTTAATAAGTCTATTTAATAAGCCTTTTTAATAAGCCTATTTAATAAGTCTATTTAATAAGCCTATTTAATAAGTCTATTTAATAAGTCTCTTTAATAAGCCTATTTAATAAGTATTTAATGAGCCTATTTAATAAGCCTATTTATTGAGCCTATTTAATAAGCCTATTTATTGAGCCTATTTAATAAGCCTATTTATTGAGCCTATTTAATAAGCCTATTTAATAAGTCTATTTAATACGCATATTTAATAAGCCTATTTAATAAGTCTATTTAATACGCATATTTAATAAGCCTATTTAATAAGCCTATTTAATAAGCCTATTTAATAAGCCTATTTAATACGCCTATTTATTGAGCCTATTTAATAAGTCTATTTAATAAGCCTATTTAATAAGCCTATTTAATAAGTATTTAATGAGCCTTTTTAATAAGTCTATTTAATAAGTCTATTTAATAGGCCTATTTAATAAGTCTAAGTTGCTGAAATAAGCCTTTTTAATAATCCTAATGTTGCTGAAATAAGCCTATTTAATAAGGCTATTTAATAAGCATAAGCTGCTGAAATAAGCCTATTTAATAAGCCTAAGTTGCTGAAATAAGCATATTTAATATGGCTATTTAATAAGCATAAGTTGCTAAAATAAGCCTATTTAATGAGGCTATTTAATAAGTTTATTTAATAAGCCTATTTAATAAGCCTATTTAATAAGCCTATTTAATGAGCCTATTTAAGCCTAAGTTGCTGAATAAGCCTATTTAATAAGTCTAAGTTGCTGAAATAGGGCTATTTAATAAGCCTAAGTTGCTGAAATAAGCCTATTTAATAAGCCTAAGTTGCTGAAATAAGGCTATTTAATAAGTCTAAGTTGCTGAAATAAGCCTATTTAATAAGCCTAAGTTGCTAAAATAAGCCTATTTATTTAGGCTATTTAATAAGTCTATTTAATACGCCTATTTAATAAGCCTATTTAATAAGCCTATTTAATATGTATTTAATGAGCCTATTTATTCAGTCTATTTAATAAGCCTATTTAATAGGCCTATTTAATAAGTCTAAGTTGCTGAAATAAGCCTATTTAATAAGCCTAAGTTGCTGAATAAGCCTATTTCATAAGCCTAAGTTGCTGAAATAAGCATTTTTAATGTCTAAGTTGCTGAAATAAGCCTATTTAATAAGCCTAAGTTGCTGAAATAAGCCTTTTTAATAATCCTAATGTTGCTGAAATAAGCCTATTTAATAAGGCTATTTAATAAGCATAAGCTGCTGAAATAAGCCTATTTAATAAGCCTAAGTTGCTGAAATAAACATATTTAATATGGCTATTTAATAAGCATAAGTTGCTAAAATAAGCCTATTTAATGAGGCTATTTAATAAGTTTATTTAATAAGCCTATTTAATAAGCCTATTTAATAAGCCTATTTAATAAGCCTATTTAAGCCTAAGTTGCTGAATAAGCCTATTTAATAAGTCTAAGTTGCTGAAATAAGGCTATTTAATAAGCCTAAGTTGCTGAAATAAGCCTATTTAATAAGCCTAAGTTGCTGAAATAAGGCTATTTAATAAGTCTAAGTTGCTGAAATAAGCCTATTTAATAAGCCTAAGTTGCTAAAATAAGCCTATTTATTTAGGCTATTTAATAAGTCTATTTAATAAGCCTATTTAATAAGCCTATTTAATAAGCCTATTTAATATGTATTTAATGAGCCTATTTAATCATTCTATTTAATAAGCCTATTTAATAGGCCTATTTAATAAGTCTAAGTTGCTGAAATAAGCCTATTTAATAAGCCTAAGTTGCTGAATAAGCCTATTTCATAAGCATAAGTTGCTGAAATAAGCATTTTTAATGTCTAAGTTGCTGAAATAAGCCTATTTAATAGGCCTAAGTTGCTGAAATAAGCCTATTTAATAAGGCTATATAATAAGCCTAAGTTGCTGAATAAGCCTATTTATTAAGTCTAAGTTGCTGAAATAAGGCTATTTAATAAGCCTAAGTTGCTGAAATAAGCCTATTTAATAAGCCTACGTTGGTGAACTAAACCTATATAAAAAGGTCTATTTAATAAGTCTAAGTTGCTGAAAAAAACGTATTTAAAAATGCTATTTAATAAGGCTAAATTTCTAGAAATAAACCTGATTAATAAGGCTATTTAATAAGCATAAGTTGCTGAAATAAGCCTATTTAATAAGCCTAAGTTGCTGAAATAAGCCTATTTAATAAGGCTATTTAATAAGTCTAAGTTGCAGAAATAAACCTATTTAATAATGCTATTTAATACGCTTAATTTGCTTAAATAAGCATATTTAATAAGCCTAAGTTGCTAAAATAAGCCTAATTAATAAGGCTATTTAATACGCCTAAGTTGCTGAAATAAGCCTATTTAATAAGACTATTTAATGAGCCTAAGTTCCTGAAAAAAGCCTATTTAATAAGGCTATTTAATGAGCCTAAGTTGCTGAAATAAGCCTATTTAATAAGCCTAAGTTTCTGAACTAAGCCTATTTAAAAATGCTATTTAATAAGCCTAAGTTGCTGAAATAAACCTGTTTAATAAGGCTATTTAATAAGCATAAGTTGCTGAAATAAGCCTATTTAATAAGCCTAAGTTGCTGAAATAAGCCTATTTAATAAGGCTATTTAATAAGTCTAAGTTGCTGAAATAAACCTATTTAATAAGCCTAAGTTGCTAAAATAAGCCTATTTAATAAGTCTATTTAATAAGCCTATTTAATAAGCCTATTTAATAAGCCTATTAATAAGCCTATTTAATACGCCTATTTAATAAGCCTATTTAATACGCCTATTTATTAAGCCTATTTATTGAGCCTATTTAATAAGCCTATTTAATAAGCCTATTTAATAAGTCTATTTAATAAGCCTATTTAATAAGTCTATTTAATAAGTCTATTTAATAAGCCTATTTAATAAGTATTTAATGAGCCTATTTAATAAGCCTATTTATTGAGCTTATTTAATAAGCCTATTTATTGAGCCTATTTCATGAGCCTATTTAATAAGCCTATTTATTGAGCCTATTTAATAAGCCTATTTAATAAGCCTCTTTATTGAGCCTATTTAATAAGTCTATTTAATAAGCCTATTTAATAAGCCTCTTTATTGAGCCTATTTAATAAGTCTATTTAATAAGCCTATTTAATAAGCCTATTTATTGAGCCTATTTAATAAGCCTATTTATTGAGCCTATTTAATAAGCCTATTTAATAAGCCTATTTAATAGGCCTATTTAATAAGTCTAATTTGCTGAAATAAGCCTATTTAATAAGACTAAATTGCTGAATAAGCCTATTTCATAAGCCTAAGTTGCAGAAATAAGTATTTTTAATAAGTCTAAGTTGCTGAAATAAGCCTATTTAATAAGCCTTGGTTGCTGAAATAAGCCAATTTAATAAGGCTATTTAATAAGCCTAAGTTGCTGAATAAGCCTATTTAATAAGCCTAAGTTGCTGAAATACGCCTATTTAATAAGCTTAAGTTGCTGTAATAAGGCTATTTAATAAGTCTAAGTTGCTGAAAAAAGCCTAATTAATAAGCCTAAGTTGCTAAAATAAGCCTATTTAATGAGCCTATTTAATAAGTCTATTTAATAAGCCTATTTAATAAGCCTATTTAATAAGCCTATTTAATAAGCATATTGAATACGTCTATTTAATAAGTCTATTTAATAAGCCTATTTTATAGGCCTATTTAATAAGCCTATTTATTGAGCCTATTTAATAAGTCTATTTAATGAGCCTATTTAATAAGCATATTTAATAAGTATTTAATGAGCCTATTTAATAAGTCTATTTAATAAGCCTATTTAATAGGCCTATTTAATAAGTCTAAGTTGCTGAAATAAGCCTATTTGATAATCCTAAGTTGCTGAAATAAGCCTATTTAATAAGGCTATTTAATAAGCATAAGTTTCTGAAATAAACCTATTTAATAAGCCTAAGTTGCTGAAATAAGCCTATTTAATAAGCCTAAGTTGCTGAAATAAGCCTATTTAATAAGCCTAAGTTGCTGTAATAAGGCTATTTAATAAGTCTAAGTTGCTGAAAAAAGCCTAATTAATAAGCCTAAGTTGCTAAAATAAGCCTATTTAATGAGGCTATTTAATAAGTCTATTTAATAAGCCTATTTAATAAGCCTATTTAATAAGCCTATTTAATAAGCATATTTAATACGTCTATTTAATAAGTCTATTTAATTAGCCTATTTAATAAGTATATAATGAGCCTATTTAATAAGCCTATTTATTGTGCCTATTTAATAAGCCTAATTATTGAGCCTATTTAATAAGCCTATTTATTGAGCCTATTTAATGAGCCTATTTATTGAGCCTATTTAATAAGACTATTTAATGAGCCTATTTAATAAGCCTATTTAATAAGTCTATTTAATACGCCTATTTAATAAGCCTATTTAATAAGCCGATTTAATAAGCCTATTTATGAAGCCTATTTAATGAGCCTATTTAATAGGCCTATTTATTGAGCCTGTTTAATAAGTCTATTTAATAAGCCTGTTTAATAAGCCTATTTAATAAGTATTTAATGAGCCTATTTAATAAGCCTAAGTTCCTGAAAAAAGCCTATTTAATAAGCCTATTTAATAAGCCTAAGTTGCTGAACTAAGCCTATTTAATAAGTCTAAGTTGCTGAAATAAGCCTATTTAATAAGCCTAAGTTGCTAAAATAAGCCTATTTATTTAGGCTATTTAATAAGTCTATTTAATAAGCCTATTTAATAAGCCTATTTAATAAGCCTATTTAATATGTATTTAATGAGCCTATTTAATCATTCTATTTAATAAGCCTATTTAATAGGCCTATTTAATAAGTCTAAGTTGCTGAAATAAGCCTATTTAATAAGCCTAAGTTGCTGAATAAGCCTATTTCATAAGCATAAGTTGCTGAAATAAGCATTTTTAATGTCTAAGTTGCTGAAATAAGCCTATTTAATAGGCCTAAGTTGCTGAAATAAGCCTATTTAATAAGGCTATATAATAAGCCTAAGTTGCTGAATAAGCCTATTTATTAAGTCTAAGTTGCTGAAATAAGGCTATTTAATAAGCCTAAGTTGCTGAAATAAGCCTATTTAATAAGCCTACGTTGGTGAACTAAACCTATATAAAAAGGTCTATTTAATAAGTCTAAGTTGCTGAAAAAAACGTATTTAAAAATGCTATTTAATAAGGCTAAATTTCTAGAAATAAACCTGATTAATAAGGCTATTTAATAAGCATAAGTTGCTGAAATAAGCCTATTTAATAAGCCTAAGTTGCTGAAATAAGCCTATTTAATAAGGCTATTTAATAAGTCTAAGTTGCAGAAATAAACCTATTTAATAATGCTATTTAATACGCTTAATTTGCTTAAATAAGCATATTTAATAAGCCTAAGTTGCTAAAATAAGCCTAATTAATAAGGCTATTTAATACGCCTAAGTTGCTGAAATAAGCCTATTTAATAAGACTATTTAATGAGCCTAAGTTCCTGAAAAAAGCCTATTTAATAAGGCTATTTAATGAGCCTAAGTTGCTGAAATAAGCCTATTTAATAAGCCTAAGTTTCTGAACTAAGCCTATTTAAAAATGCTATTTAATAAGCCTAAGTTGCTGAAATAAACCTGTTTAATAAGGCTATTTAATAAGCATAAGTTGCTGAAATAAGCCTATTTAATAAGCCTAAGTTGCTGAAATAAGCCTATTTAATAAGGCTATTTAATAAGTCTAAGTTGCTGAAATAAACCTATTTAATAAGCCTAAGTTGCTAAAATAAGCCTATTTAATAAGTCTATTTAATAAGCCTATTTAATAAGCCTATTTAATAAGCCTATTAATAAGCCTATTTAATACGCCTATTTAATAAGCCTATTTAATACGCCTATTTATTAAGCCTATTTATTGAGCCTATTTAATAAGCCTATTTAATAAGCCTATTTAATAAGTCTATTTAATAAGCCTATTTAATAAGTCTATTTAATAAGTCTATTTAATAAGCCTATTTAATAAGTATTTAATGAGCCTATTTAATAAGCCTATTTATTGAGCTTATTTAATAAGCCTATTTATTGAGCCTATTTCATGAGCCTATTTAATAAGCCTATTTATTGAGCCTATTTAATAAGCCTATTTAATAAGCCTCTTTATTGAGCCTATTTAATAAGTCTATTTAATAAGCCTATTTAATAAGCCTCTTTATTGAGCCTATTTAATAAGTCTATTTAATAAGCCTATTTAATAAGCCTATTTATTGAGCCTATTTAATAAGCCTATTTATTGAGCCTATTTAATAAGCCTATTTAATAAGCCTATTTAATAGGCCTATTTAATAAGTCTAATTTGCTGAAATAAGCCTATTTAATAAGACTAAATTGCTGAATAAGCCTATTTCATAAGCCTAAGTTGCAGAAATAAGTATTTTTAATAAGTCTAAGTTGCTGAAATAAGCCTATTTAATAAGCCTTGGTTGCTGAAATAAGCCAATTTAATAAGGCTATTTAATAAGCCTAAGTTGCTGAATAAGCCTATTTAATAAGCCTAAGTTGCTGAAATACGCCTATTTAATAAGCTTAAGTTGCTGTAATAAGGCTATTTAATAAGTCTAAGTTGCTGAAAAAAGCCTAATTAATAAGCCTAAGTTGCTAAAATAAGCCTATTTAATGAGCCTATTTAATAAGTCTATTTAATAAGCCTATTTAATAAGCCTATTTAATAAGCCTATTTAATAAGCATATTGAATACGTCTATTTAATAAGTCTATTTAATAAGCCTATTTTATAGGCCTATTTAATAAGCCTATTTATTGAGCCTATTTAATAAGTCTATTTAATGAGCCTATTTAATAAGCATATTTAATAAGTATTTAATGAGCCTATTTAATAAGTCTATTTAATAAGCCTATTTAATAGGCCTATTTAATAAGTCTAAGTTGCTGAAATAAGCCTATTTGATAATCCTAAGTTGCTGAAATAAGCCTATTTAATAAGGCTATTTAATAAGCATAAGTTTCTGAAATAAACCTATTTAATAAGCCTAAGTTGCTGAAATAAGCCTATTTAATAAGCCTAAGTTGCTGAAATAAGCCTATTTAATAAGCCTAAGTTGCTGTAATAAGGCTATTTAATAAGTCTAAGTTGCTGAAAAAAGCCTAATTAATAAGCCTAAGTTGCTAAAATAAGCCTATTTAATGAGGCTATTTAATAAGTCTATTTAATAAGCCTATTTAATAAGCCTATTTAATAAGCCTATTTAATAAGCATATTTAATACGTCTATTTAATAAGTCTATTTAATTAGCCTATTTAATAAGTATATAATGAGCCTATTTAATAAGCCTATTTATTGTGCCTATTTAATAAGCCTAATTATTGAGCCTATTTAATAAGCCTATTTATTGAGCCTATTTAATGAGCCTATTTATTGAGCCTATTTAATAAGACTATTTAATGAGCCTATTTAATAAGCCTATTTAATAAGTCTATTTAATACGCCTATTTAATAAGCCTATTTAATAAGCCGATTTAATAAGCCTATTTATGAAGCCTATTTAATGAGCCTATTTAATAGGCCTATTTATTGAGCCTGTTTAATAAGTCTATTTAATAAGCCTGTTTAATAAGCCTATTTAATAAGTATTTAATGAGCCTATTTAATAAGCCTAAGTTCCTGAAAAAAGCCTATTTAATAAGCCTATTTAATAAGCCTAAGTTGCTGAACTAAGCCTATTTAAAAAGGTATATTTAATAAGTCTAAGTTTGCTGAAATAAACCTATTTAAAAATGCTATTTAATAAGCCTAAGTTGCTGAAATAAACCTGTTTTATAAGGCTATTTAATAAGCATAAGTTGCTGAAATAAGCCTATTTAATAAGCCTAAGTTGCTGAATAAGCCTATTTCATAAGCCTAAGTTGCTGAAATAAGCATTTTTAATATGTCTAAGTTGCTGAAATAAGCCTATTTAATAAGCCTAAGTTGCTGAAATAAGCCTATTTAATAAGGCTATTTAATAAGCCTAAGTTGCTGAATAAGCCTATTTAATAAGTCTAAGTTGCTGAAATAAGGCTATTTAATAAGCCTAAGTTGCTGAAATAAGCCTATTTAATAAGCCTACGTTGGTGAACTAAACCTATATAAAAAGGTCTATTTAATAAGTCTAAGTTGCTGAAAAAACGTATTTAAAAATGTTATTTAATAAGCCTAAATTTCTAGAAATAAACCTGATTAATAAGGCTATTTAATAAGCATAAGTTGCTGAAATAAGCCTATTTAATAAGCCTAAGTTGCTGAAATAAGCCTATTTAATAAGGCTATTTAATAAGTCTAAGTTGCAGAAATAAACCTATTTAATAATGCTATTTAATACGCCTAATTTGCTTAAATAAGCATATTTAATAAGCCTAAGTTGCTAAAATAAGCCTATTTAATAAGGCTATTTAATAAGCCTAAGTTGCTGAAATAAGCCTATTTAATAAGACTATTTAATGAGCCTAAGTTCCTGAAAAAAGCCTATTTAATAAGGCTATTTAATGAGCCTAAGTTGCTGAAATAAGCCTATTTAATAAGCCTAAGTTTCTGAACTAAGCCTATTTAAAAATGCTATTTAATAAGCCTAAGTTGCTGAAATAAGGCTATTTAATAAGTCTAAGTTGCTGAAATAAGCCTATTTAATAAGCCTAAGTTGCTAAAATAAGCCTATTTATTTAGGCTATTTAATAAGTCTATTTAATAAGCCTATTTAATAAGCCTATTTAATAAGCCTATTTAATATGTATTTAATGAGCCTATTTAATCATTCTATTTAATAAGCCTATTTAATAGGCCTATTTAATAAGTCTAAGTTGCTGAAATAAGCCTATTTAATAAGCCTAAGTTGCTGAATAAGCCTATTTCATAAGCATAAGTTGCTGAAATAAGCATTTTTAATGTCTAAGTTGCTGAAATAAGCCTATTTAATAGGCCTAAGTTGCTGAAATAAGCCTATTTAATAAGGCTATATAATAAGCCTAAGTTGCTGAATAAGCCTATTTATTAAGTCTAAGTTGCTGAAATAAGGCTATTTAATAAGCCTAAGTTGCTGAAATAAGCCTATTTAATAAGCCTACGTTGGTGAACTAAACCTATATAAAAAGGTCTATTTAATAAGTCTAAGTTGCTGAAAAAAACGTATTTAAAAATGCTATTTAATAAGGCTAAATTTCTAGAAATAAACCTGATTAATAAGGCTATTTAATAAGCATAAGTTGCTGAAATAAGCCTATTTAATAAGCCTAAGTTGCTGAAATAAGCCTATTTAATAAGGCTATTTAATAAGTCTAAGTTGCAGAAATAAACCTATTTAATAATGCTATTTAATACGCTTAATTTGCTTAAATAAGCATATTTAATAAGCCTAAGTTGCTAAAATAAGCCTAATTAATAAGGCTATTTAATACGCCTAAGTTGCTGAAATAAGCCTATTTAATAAGACTATTTAATGAGCCTAAGTTCCTGAAAAAAGCCTATTTAATAAGGCTATTTAATGAGCCTAAGTTGCTGAAATAAGCCTATTTAATAAGCCTAAGTTTCTGAACTAAGCCTATTTAAAAATGCTATTTAATAAGCCTAAGTTGCTGAAATAAACCTGTTTAATAAGGCTATTTAATAAGCATAAGTTGCTGAAATAAGCCTATTTAATAAGCCTAAGTTGCTGAAATAAGCCTATTTAATAAGGCTATTTAATAAGTCTAAGTTGCTGAAATAAACCTATTTAATAAGCCTAAGTTGCTAAAATAAGCCTATTTAATAAGTCTATTTAATAAGCCTATTTAATAAGCCTATTTAATAAGCCTATTAATAAGCCTATTTAATACGCCTATTTAATAAGCCTATTTAATACGCCTATTTATTAAGCCTATTTATTGAGCCTATTTAATAAGCCTATTTAATAAGCCTATTTAATAAGTCTATTTAATAAGCCTATTTAATAAGTCTATTTAATAAGTCTATTTAATAAGCCTATTTAATAAGTATTTAATGAGCCTATTTAATAAGCCTATTTATTGAGCTTATTTAATAAGCCTATTTATTGAGCCTATTTCATGAGCCTATTTAATAAGCCTATTTATTGAGCCTATTTAATAAGCCTATTTAATAAGCCTCTTTATTGAGCCTATTTAATAAGTCTATTTAATAAGCCTATTTAATAAGCCTCTTTATTGAGCCTATTTAATAAGTCTATTTAATAAGCCTATTTAATAAGCCTATTTATTGAGCCTATTTAATAAGCCTATTTATTGAGCCTATTTAATAAGCCTATTTAATAAGCCTATTTAATAGGCCTATTTAATAAGTCTAATTTGCTGAAATAAGCCTATTTAATAAGACTAAATTGCTGAATAAGCCTATTTCATAAGCCTAAGTTGCAGAAATAAGTATTTTTAATAAGTCTAAGTTGCTGAAATAAGCCTATTTAATAAGCCTTGGTTGCTGAAATAAGCCAATTTAATAAGGCTATTTAATAAGCCTAAGTTGCTGAATAAGCCTATTTAATAAGCCTAAGTTGCTGAAATACGCCTATTTAATAAGCTTAAGTTGCTGTAATAAGGCTATTTAATAAGTCTAAGTTGCTGAAAAAAGCCTAATTAATAAGCCTAAGTTGCTAAAATAAGCCTATTTAATGAGCCTATTTAATAAGTCTATTTAATAAGCCTATTTAATAAGCCTATTTAATAAGCCTATTTAATAAGCATATTGAATACGTCTATTTAATAAGTCTATTTAATAAGCCTATTTTATAGGCCTATTTAATAAGCCTATTTATTGAGCCTATTTAATAAGTCTATTTAATGAGCCTATTTAATAAGCATATTTAATAAGTATTTAATGAGCCTATTTAATAAGTCTATTTAATAAGCCTATTTAATAGGCCTATTTAATAAGTCTAAGTTGCTGAAATAAGCCTATTTGATAATCCTAAGTTGCTGAAATAAGCCTATTTAATAAGGCTATTTAATAAGCATAAGTTTCTGAAATAAACCTATTTAATAAGCCTAAGTTGCTGAAATAAGCCTATTTAATAAGCCTAAGTTGCTGAAATAAGCCTATTTAATAAGCCTAAGTTGCTGTAATAAGGCTATTTAATAAGTCTAAGTTGCTGAAAAAAGCCTAATTAATAAGCCTAAGTTGCTAAAATAAGCCTATTTAATGAGGCTATTTAATAAGTCTATTTAATAAGCCTATTTAATAAGCCTATTTAATAAGCCTATTTAATAAGCATATTTAATACGTCTATTTAATAAGTCTATTTAATTAGCCTATTTAATAAGTATATAATGAGCCTATTTAATAAGCCTATTTATTGTGCCTATTTAATAAGCCTAATTATTGAGCCTATTTAATAAGCCTATTTATTGAGCCTATTTAATGAGCCTATTTATTGAGCCTATTTAATAAGACTATTTAATGAGCCTATTTAATAAGCCTATTTAATAAGTCTATTTAATACGCCTATTTAATAAGCCTATTTAATAAGCCGATTTAATAAGCCTATTTATGAAGCCTATTTAATGAGCCTATTTAATAGGCCTATTTATTGAGCCTGTTTAATAAGTCTATTTAATAAGCCTGTTTAATAAGCCTATTTAATAAGTATTTAATGAGCCTATTTAATAAGCCTAAGTTCCTGAAAAAAGCCTATTTAATAAGCCTATTTAATAAGCCTAAGTTGCTGAACTAAGCCTATTTAAAAAGGTATATTTAATAAGTCTAAGTTTGCTGAAATAAACCTATTTAAAAATGCTATTTAATAAGCCTAAGTTGCTGAAATAAACCTGTTTTATAAGGCTATTTAATAAGCATAAGTTGCTGAAATAAGCCTATTTAATAAGCCTAAGTTGCTGAATAAGCCTATTTCATAAGCCTAAGTTGCTGAAATAAGCATTTTTAATATGTCTAAGTTGCTGAAATAAGCCTATTTAATAAGCCTAAGTTGCTGAAATAAGCCTATTTAATAAGGCTATTTAATAAGCCTAAGTTGCTGAATAAGCCTATTTAATAAGTCTAAGTTGCTGAAATAAGGCTATTTAATAAGCCTAAGTTGCTGAAATAAGCCTATTTAATAAGCCTACGTTGGTGAACTAAACCTATATAAAAAGGTCTATTTAATAAGTCTAAGTTGCTGAAAAAACGTATTTAAAAATGTTATTTAATAAGCCTAAATTTCTAGAAATAAACCTGATTAATAAGGCTATTTAATAAGCATAAGTTGCTGAAATAAGCCTATTTAATAAGCCTAAGTTGCTGAAATAAGCCTATTTAATAAGGCTATTTAATAAGTCTAAGTTGCAGAAATAAACCTATTTAATAATGCTATTTAATACGCCTAATTTGCTTAAATAAGCATATTTAATAAGCCTAAGTTGCTAAAATAAGCCTATTTAATAAGGCTATTTAATAAGCCTAAGTTGCTGAAATAAGCCTATTTAATAAGACTATTTAATGAGCCTAAGTTCCTGAAAAAAGCCTATTTAATAAGGCTATTTAATGAGCCTAAGTTGCTGAAATAAGCCTATTTAATAAGCCTAAGTTTCTGAACTAAGCCTATTTAAAAATGCTATTTAATAAGCCTAAGTTGCTGAAATAAACCTGTTTAATAAGGCTATTTAATAAGCATAAGTTGCTGAAATAAGCCTATTTAATAAGCCTAAGTTGCTGAAATAAGCCTATTTAATAAGGCTATTTAATAAGTCTAAGTTGCTGAAATAAACCTATTTAATAAGCCTAAGTTGCTAAAATAAGCCTATTTAATGAGGCTATTCAATAAGTCTATTTAATAAGCCTATTTAATAAGCCTATTTAATAAGCCTATTAATAAGCCTATTTAATACGCCTATTTAATAAGCCTATTTAATACGCCTATTTATTAAGCCTATTTATTGAGCCTATTTAATAAGCCTATTTAATAAACCTATTTAATAAGTCTATTTAATAAGCCTATTTAATAAGTCTATTTAATAAGTCTATTTAATAGGCCTATTTAATAAGTCTAAGTTGCTGAAATAAGCATTTTTAATAATCCTAATGTTGCTGAAATAAGCCTATTTAATAAGGCTATTTAATAAGCATAAGCTGCTGAAATAAGCCTATTTAATAAGCCTAAGTTGCTGAAATAAGCATATTTAATATGGCTATTTAATAAGCATAAGTTGCTAAAATAAGCCTATTTAATGAGGCTATTTAATAAGTTTATTTAATAAGCCTATTTAATAAGCCTATTTAATAAGCCTATTTAATAAGCCTATTTAAGCCTAAGTTGCTGAATAAGCCTATTTAATAAGTCTAAGTTGCTGAAATAAGGCTATTTAATAAGCCTAAGTTGCTGAAATAAGCCTATTTAATAAGCCTAAGTTGCTGAAATAAGGCTATTTAATAAGTCTAAGTTGCTGAAATAAGCCTATTTAATAAGCCTAAGTTGCTAAAATAAGCCTATTTAATTAGGCTATTTAATAAGTCTATTTAATAAGCCTATTTAATAAGCCTATTTAATAAGCCTATTTAATATGTATTTAATGAGCCTATTTAATCAGTCTATTTAATAAGCCTATTTAATAGGCCTATTTAATAAGTGTAAGTTGCTGAAATAAGCCTATTTAATAAGCCTAAGTTGCTGAATAAGCCTATTTCATAAGCCTAAGTTGCTGAAATAAGCATTTTTAATATGTCTAAGTTGCTGAAATAAGCCTATTTAATAAGCCTAAGTTGCTGAAATAAGCCTATTTAATAAGGCTATTTAATAAGCCTAAGTTGCTGAATAAGCCTATTTAATAAGTCTAAGTTGCTGAAATAAGGCTATTTAATAAGCCTAAGCTGCTGAAATAAGCCTATTTAATAAGCCTACGTTGGTGAACTAAACCTATATAAAAAGGTCTATTTAATAAGTCTAGGTTGCTGAAAAAAACGTATTTAAAAATGCTATTTAATAAGCCTAAATTTCTAGAAATAAACCTGATTAATAAGGCTATTTAATAAGCATAAGTTGCTGAAATAAGCCTATTTAATAAGCCTAAGTTGCTGAAATAAGCCTATTTAATAAGGCTATTTAATAAGCCTAAGTTGCTGAAATAAGCCTATTTAATAAGACTATTTAATGAGCCTGAGTTCCTGAAAAAAGCCTATTTAATAAGGCTATTTAATGAGCCTAAGTTCCTGAAAAAAGCCTATTTAATAAGGCTATTTAATGAGCCTAAGTTGCTGAAATAAGCCTATTTAATAAGCCTAAGTTTCTGAACTAAGCCTATTTAAAAATGCTATTTAATAAGCCTAAGTTGCTGAAATAAACCTGTTTAATAAGGCTATTTAATAAGCATAAGTTGCTGAAATAAGCCTATTTAATAAGCCTAAGTTGCTGAAATAAGCCTATTTAATAAGGCTATTTAATAAGTCTAAGTTGCTGAAATAAACCTATTTAATAAGCCTAAGTTGCTAAAATAAGCCTATTTAATGAGGCTATTTAATAAGTCTATTTAATAAGCCTATTTAATAAGCCTATTTAATAAGCCTATTAATAAGCCTATTTAATACGCCTATTTAATAAGCCTATTTAATACGCCTATTTATTAAGCCTATTTATTGAGCCTATTTAATAAGCCTATTTAATAAGCCTATTTAATAAGTCTATTTAATAAGCCTATTTAATAAGTCTATTTAATAAGTCTATTTAATAGGCCTATTTAATAAGTCTAAGTTGCTGAAATAAGCCTTTTTAATAATCCTAATGTTGCTGAAATAAGCCTATTTAATAAGGCTATTTAATAAGCATAAGCTGCTGAAATAAGCCTATTTAATAAGCCTAAGTTGCTGAAATAAGCATATTTAATATGGCTATTTAATAAGCATAAGTTGCTAAAATAAGCCTATTTAATGAGGCTATTTAATAAGTTTATTTAATAAGCCTATTTAATAAGCCTATTTAATAAGCCTATTTAATAAGCCTATTTAAGCCTAAGTTGCTGAATAAGCCTATTTAATAAGTCTAAGTTGCTGAAATAAGGCTATTTAATAAGCCTAAGTTGCTGAAATAAGCCTATTTAATAAGCCTAAGTTGCTGAAATAAGGCTATTTAATAAGTCTAAGTTGCTGAAATAAGCCTATTTAATAAGCCTAAGTTGCTAAAATAAGCCTATTTAATTAGGCTATTTAATAAGTCTATTTAATAAGCCTATTTAATAAGCCTATTTAATAAGCCTATTTAATATGTATTTAATGAGCCTATTTAATCAGTCTATTTAATAAGCCTATTTAATAGGCCTATTTAATAAGTCTAAGTTGCTGAAATAAGCCTATTTAATAAGCCTAAGTTGCTGAATAAGCCTATTTCATAAGCCTAAGTTGCTGAAATAAGCATTTTTAATATGTCTAAGTTGCTGAAATAAGCCTATTTAATAAGCCTAAGTTGCTGAAATAAGCCTATTTAATAAGGCTATTTAATAAGCCTAAGTTGCTGAATAAGCCTATTTAATAAGTCTAAGTTGCTGAAATAAGGCTATTTAATAAGCCTAAGTTGCTGAAATAAGCCACTTTAATAAGCCTACGTTGGTGAACTAAACCTATATAAAAAGGTCTATTTAATAAGTCTAGGTTGCTGAAAAAAACGTATTTAAAAATGCTATTTAATAAGCCTAAATTTCTAGAAATAAACCTGATTAATAAGGCTATTTAATAAGCATAAGTTGCTGAAATAAGCCTATTTAATAAGCCTAAGTTGCTGAAATAAGCCTATTTAATAAGGCTATTTAATAAGTCTAAGTTGCAGAAATAAACCTATTTAATAATGCTATTTAATACGCCTAATTTGCTTAAATAAGCATATTTAATAAGCCTAAGTTGCTAAAATAAGCCTATTTAATAAGGCTATTTAATAAGCCTAAGTTGCTGAAATAAGCCTATTTAATAAGACTATTTAATGAGCCTAAGTTCCTGAAAAAAGCCTATTTCATAAGGCTATTTAATGAGCCTAAGTTGCTGAAATAAGCCAATTTAATAAGCCTAAGTTTCTGAACTAAGCCTATTTAAAAATGCTATTTAATAAGCCTAAGTTGCTGAAATAAACCTGTTTAATAAGGCTATTTAATAAGCATAAGTTGCTGAAATAAGCCTATTTAATAAGCCTAAGTTGCTGAAATAAGCCTATTTAATAAGGCTATTTAATAAGTCTAAGTTGCTGAAATAAACCTATTTAATAAGCCTAAGTTGCTAAAATAAGCCTATTTAATAAGCCTATTTAATAAGCCTATTAATAAGCCTATTTAATACGCCTATTTAATAAGCCTATTTAATACGCCTATTTATTAAGCCTATTTATTGAGCCTATTTAATAAGCCTATTTAATAAGCCTATTTAATAAGTCTATTTAATGAGCCTATTTAATAAGCCTATTTATTGAGCTTATTTAATAAGCCTATTTATTGTGCCTATTTCATGAGCCTATTTAATAAGCCTATTTATTGAGCCTATTTAATAAGCCTATTTAATAAGCCTATTTAATAAGCCTCTTTATTGAGCCTATTTAATAAGTCTATTTAATAAGCCTATTTAATAAGCCTATTTATTGAGCCTATTTAATAAGCCTATTTATTGAGCCTATTTAATAAGCCTATTTAATAAGTCTATTTAATAAGCCTATTTAATAGGCCTATTTAAAAAGTCTAATTTGCTGAAATAAGCCTATTTAATAAGACTAAATTGCTGAATAAGCCTATTTCATAAGCCTAAGTTGCAGAAATAAGTCTTTTTAATAAGTCTAAGTTGCTGAAATAAGCCTATTTAATAAGCCTTGGTTGCTGAAATAAGCCTATTTAATAAGGCTATTTAATAAGCCTAAGTTGCTGAATAAGCCTATTTAATAAGCCTAAGTTGCTGAAATACGCCTATTTAATAAGTTTAAGTTGCTGTAATAAGGCTATTTAATAAGTCTAAGTTGCTGAAAAAAGCCTAATTAATAAGCCTAAGTTGCTAAAATAAGCCTATTTAATGAGCCTATTTAATAAGTCTATTTAATGAGCCTATTTAATAAGCCTATTTAATAAGCCTATTTAATAAGCATATTGAATACGTCTATTTAATAAGTCTATTTAATAAGCCTATTTTATAGGCCTATTTAATAAACCTATTTATTGAGCCTATTTAATAAGTCTATTTAATGAGCCTATTTAATAAGCATATTTAATAAGTATTTAATGAGCCTATTTAATAAGTCTATTTAATAAGCCTATTTAATAGGCCTATTTAATAAGTCTAAGTTGCTGAAATAAGCCTATTTGATAATCCTAAGTTGCTGAAATAAGCCTATTTAATAAGGCTATTTAATAAGCATAAGTTGCTGAAATAAACCTATTTAATAAGCCTAAGTTGCTGAAATAAGCCTATTTAATAAGCCTAAGTTGCTGAAATAAGCCTATTTAATAAGCCTAAGTTGCTGTAATAAGGCTATTTAATAATTCTAAGTTGCTGAAAAAAGCCTAATTAATAAGCCTAAGTTGCTAAAATAAGCCTATTTAATGAGGATATTTAATAAGTCTATTTAATAAGCCTATTTAATAAGCCTATTTAATAAGCCTATTTAATAAGCATATTTAATACGTCTATTTAATAAGTCTATTTAATTAGCCTATTTAATAAGTATATAATGAGCCTATTTAATAAGCCTATTTATTGTGCCTATTTAATAAGCCTAATTATTGAGCCTATTTAATAAGACTATTTAATGAGCCTATTTATGAAGCCTATTTAATGAGCCTATTTAATAGGCCTATTTATTGAGCCTGTTTAATAAGTCTATTTAATATGCCTGTTTAATAAGCCTATTTAATAAGTATTTAATGAGCCTATTTAATAAGCCTAAGTTCCTGAAAAAAGCCTATTTAATAAGCCTATTTAATAAGCCTAAGTTGCTGAACTAAGCCTATTTAAAAAGGTATATTTAATAAGTCTAAGTTGCTGAAATAAAGCTATTTAAAAATGCTATTTAATAAGCCTAAGTTGCTGAAATAAACCTGTTTTATAAGGCTATTTAATAAGCATAAGTTGCTGAAATAAGCCTATTTAATAAGCCTAAGTTGCTGAATAAGCCTATTTCATAAGCCTAAGTTGCTGAAATAAGCCTATTTAATAAGCCTACGTTGGTGAACTAAACCTATATAAAAAGGTCTATTTAATAAGTCTAAGTTGCTGAAAAAAGCCTAATTAATAAGCCTAAGTTGCTAAAATAAGCCTATTTAATGAGCCTATTTAATAAGTCTATTTAATAAGCCTATTTAATAAGCCTATTTAATAAGCCTATTTAATAAGCATATTGAATACGTCTATTTAATAAGTCTATTTAATAAGCCTATTTTATAGGCCTATTTAATAAGCCTATTTATTGAGCCTATTTAATAAGTCTATTTAATGAGCCTATTTAATAAGCATATTTAATAAGTATTTAATGAGCCTATTTAAAAAGTCTATTTAATAAGCCTATTTAATAGGCCTATTTAATAAGTCTAAGTTGCTGAAATAAGCCTATTTGATAATCCTAAGTTGCTGAAATAAGCCTATTTAATAAGGCTATTTAATAAGCATAAGTTGCTGAAATAAACCTATTTAATAAGCCTAAGTTGCTGAAATAAGCCTATTTAATAAGCCTAAGTTGCTGAAATAAGCCTATTTAATAAGCCTAAGTTGCTGTAATAAGGCTATTTAATAAGTCTAAGTTGCTGAAAAAAGCCTAATTAATAAGCCTAAGTTGCTAAAATAAGCCTATTTAATGAGGCTATTTAATAAGTCTATTTAATAAGCCTATTTAATAAGCCTATTTAATAAGCCTATTTAATAAGCATATTTAATACGTCTATTTAATAAGTCTATTTAATTAGCCTATTTAATAAGTATATAATGAGCCTATTTAATAAGCCAATTTATTGTGCCTATTTAATAAGCCTAATTATGGAGCCTATTTAATAAGCCTATTTATTGAGCCTATTTAATGAGCCTATTTATTGAGCCTATTTAATGAGACTATTTAATGAGCCTATTTAATAAGCCTATTTAATAAGTCTATTTAATACGCCTATTTAATAAGCCTATTTAATAAGCCGATTTAATAAGCCTATTTATGAAGCCTATTTAATGAGCCTATTTAATAGGCCTATTTATTGAGCCTGTTTAATAAGTCTATTTAATAAGCCTGTTTAATAAGCCTATTTAATAAGTATTTAATGAGCCTATTTAATAAGCCTAAGTTCCTGAAAAAAGCCTATTTAATAAGCCTATTTAATAAGCCTAAGTTGCTGAACTAAGCCTATTTAAAAAGGTATATTTAATAAGTCTAAGTTGCTGAAATAAACCTATTTAAAAATGCTATTTAATAAGCCTAAGTTGCTGAAATAAACCTGTTTTATAAGGCTATTTAATAAGCATAAGTTGCTGAATAAGCCTATTTCATAAGCCTAAGTTGCTGAAATAAGCATTTTTAATATGTCTAAGTTGCTGAAATAAGCCTATTTAATAAGCCTAAGTTGCTGAAAAAAGCCTATTTAATAAGGCTATTTAATAAGCCTAAGTTGCTGAATAAGCCTATTTAATAAGTCTAAGTTGCTGAAATAAGGCTATTTAATAAGCCTAAGTTGCTGAAATAAGCCTATTTAATAAGCCTACGTTGGTGAACTAAACCTATATAAAAAGGTCTATTTAATAAGTCTAAGTTGCTGAAAAAACGTATTTAAAAATGCTATTTAATAAGCCTAAATTTCTAGAAATAAATCTGATAAATAAGGCTATTTAATAAGCATAAGTTGCTGAAATAAGCCTATTTAATAAGCCTAAGTTGCTGAAATAAGCCTATTTAATAAGGCTATTTAATAAGTCTAAGTTGCAGAAATAAACCTATTTAATAATGCTATTTAATACGCCTAATTTGCTTAAATAAGCATATTTAATAAGCCTAAGTTGCTAAAATAAGCCTATTTAATAAGGCTATTTAATAAGCCTAAGTTGCTGAAATAAGCCTATTTAATAAGACTATTTAATGAGCCTAAGTTCCTGAAAAAAGCCTATTTAATAAGGCTATTTAATGAGCCTAAGGTGCTGAAATAAGCCTATTTAATAAGCCTAAGTTTCTGAACTAAGCCTATTTAAAAATGCTATTTAATAAGCCTAAGTTGCTGAAATAAACCTGTTTAATAAGGCTATTTAATAAGTCTATTTAATAAGCCTATTTAATAAGCCTATTTAATAAGCCTATTAATAAGCCTATTTAATATGCCTATTTAATAAGCCTATTTAATAAGCCTATTTAATAAGTCTATTTAATAAGCCTATTTAATAAGTCTATTTAATAAGTCTATTTAATAAGCCTATTTAATAAGTATTTAATGAGCCTATTTAATAAGCCTATTTATTGAGCTTATTTAATAAGCCTATTTATTGAGCCTATTTCATGAGCCTATTTAATAAGCCTATTTATTGAGCCTATTTAATAAGCCTATTTAATAAGCCTATTTAATAAGCCTCTTTATTGAGCCTATTTAATAAGTCTATTTAATAAGCCTATTTAATAAGCCTATTTATTGAGCCTATTTAATAAGCCTATTTGTTGAGCCTATTTAATAAGCCTATTTAATAAGTCTATTTAATAAGCCTATTTAATAGGCCTATTTAATAAGTCTAATTTGCTGAAATAAGCCTATTTAATAAGACTAAATTGCTGAATAAGCCTATTTCATAAGCCTAAGTTGCAGAAATAAGTCTTTTTAATAAGTCTAAGTTGCTGAAATAAGCCTATTTAATAAGCCTTGGTTGCTGAAATAAGCCTATTTAATAAGGCTATTTAATAAGCCTAAGTTGCTGAATAAACCTATTTAATAAGCTTAAGTTGCTGAAATACGCCTATTTAATAAGCTTAAGTTGCTGTAATAAGGCTATTTAATAAGTCTAAGTTGCTGAAAAAAGCCTAATTAATAAGCCTAAGTTGCTAAAATAAGCCTATTTAATGAGGCTATTTAATAAGTCTATTTAATAAGTCTATTTAATAAGCCTATTTAATAAACCTATTTAATAAGCATATTGAATACGTCTATTTAATAAGTCTATTTAATAAGCCTATTTTATAGGCCTATTTAATAAGCCTATTTATTGAGCCTATTTAATAAGTCTATTTAATGAGCCTATTTAATAAGCATATTTAATAAGTATTTAATGAGCCTATTTAATTAGTCTATTTAATAAGCCTATTTAATAGGCCTATTTAATAAGTCTAAGTTGCTGAAATAAGCCTATTTGATAATCCTAAGTTGCTGAAATAAGCCTATTTAATAAGGCTATTTAATAAGCATAAGTTGCTGAAATAAACCTATTTAATAAGCCTAAGTTGCAAAAAAAAGCCTATTTAATAAGCCTAAGTTGCTGAAATAAGCCTATTTAATAAGCTTAAGTTGCTGTAATAAGGCTATTTAATAAGTCTAAGTTGCTGAAATAAGGCTATTTAATAAGTCTATTAAATAAGCCTAAGTTGCTGAATAAGCCTATTTAATAAGCCTAAGTTGCTGAAATAAGCCTATTTAATAAGCCTAAGTTGCTGAAATAAGCCTATTTAATAAGCCTAAGTTGCTGTAATAAGGCTATTTAATAAGTCTAAGTTGCTGAAAAAAGCCTAATTAATAAGCCTAAGTTGCTAAAATAAGCCTATTTAATGAGGCTATTTAATAAGTCTATTTAATAAGCCTATTTAATAAGCCTATTTAATAAGCCTATTTAATAAGCATATTTAATACGTCTATTTAATAAGTCTATTTAATTAGCCTATTTAATAAGCCTATTTAATAAGTCTATTTAATACGCCTATTTAATAAGTCTATTTAATAAGCCTATTTAATAAGCCTAAGTTGCTGAAATAAGCCTATTTAATAAGCCTAAGTTGCTGTAATAAGGCTATTTAATAAGTCTAAGCTGCTGAAAAAAGCCTAATTAATAAGCCTAAGTTGCTAAAATAAGCCTATTTAATGAGGCTATTTAATAAGTCTATTTAATAAGCCTATTTAATAAGCCTATTTAATAAGCCTATTTAATAAGCATATTTAATACGTCTATTTAATAAGTCTATTTAATTAGCCTATTTAATAAGTATATAATGAGCCTATTTAATAAGCCTATTTATTGAGCCTATTTAATAAGCCTAATTATTGAGCCTATTTAATAAACCTATTTATTGAGCCTATTTAATAAGCCTATTTAATAAGTCTATTTAATACGCCTATTTAATAAGCCTATTTAATAAGCCGATTTAATAAGCCTATTTATGAAGCCTATTTAATGAGCCTATTTAATAGGCCTATTTATTGAGCCTGTTTAATAAGTCTATTTAATAAGCCTGTTTAATAAGCCTATTTAATAAGTATTTAATGAGCCTATTTAATAAGCCTAAGTTGCTGAATAAGCCTATTTAATAAGCCTAAGTTCCTGAAAAAAGCCTATTTAATAAGCCTATTTAATAAGCCTAATTTGCTGAATAAGCCTATTTAATAAGCCTAAGTTTCTGAACTAAGCCTATTTAAAAATGCTATTTAATAAGCCTAAGTTGCTGAAATAAACCTGTTTAATAAGGCTAGTTAATAAGCATAAGTTGCTGAAATAAGCCTATTTAATAAGCCTAAGTTGCTGAAATATGCCTATTTAATAAGGCTATTTAATAAGTCTAAGTTGCTGAAATAAACCTATTTAATAAGCCTAAGTTGCTAAAGTAAGCCTATTTAATGAGGCTATTTAATAAGTCTATTTAATAAGCCTATTTAATAAGCCTATTTAATAAGCCTATTAATAAGCCTATTTAATACGCCTATTTAATAAGCCTATTTAATACGCCTATTTATTAAGCCTATTTATTGAGCCTATTTAATAAGCCTATTTAATAAGCCTATTTAATAAGTCTATTTAATAAGCCTATTTAATAAGTCTATTTAATAAGTCTATTTAATAAGCCGATTTAATAAGTATTTAATAAGCCTATTTAATAAGCCTATTCATTGAGCCTATTTAATAAGCCTATTTATTGAGCCTATTTCATAAGCCTATTTAATAAGCCTATTTAATAAGCCTATTTATTGAGCCTATTAAATAAGTCTATGTAATAAGCCTAGTTAATAAGCCTATTTAATAAGCCTATTTAATAAGCCTATTTATTGAGCCTATTTAATAAGCCTATTTAATAAGCCTATTTAATAAGCCTCTTTATTGAGCCTATTTAATAAGTCTATTTAATAAGCCTATTTAATAAGCCTATTTATTGAGCCTATTTAATAAGCCTATTTATTGAGCCTATTTAATAAGCCTATTTAATAAGTCTATTTAATAAGCCTATTTAATAGACCTATTTAATAAGCATATTTAATACGTCTATTTAATAAGTCTATTTAATTAGCCTATTTAATAAGTATATAATGAGCCTATTTAATAAGCCTATTTATTGAGCCTATTTAATAAGCCTAATTATTGAGCCTATTTAATAAGCCTATTTATTGAGCCTATTTAATGAGCCTATTTATTGAGCCTATTTAATAAGACTATTTAATGAGCCTATTTAATAAGCCTATTTAAAAAGTCTATTTAATACGCCTATTTAATAAGCCTATTTAATAAGCCGATTTAATAAGCCTATTTATGAAGCCTATTTAATGAGCCTATTTAATAGGCCTATTTATTGAGCCTGTTTAATAAGTCTATTTAATAAGCCTGTTTAATAAGCCTATTTAATAAGTATTTAATGAGCCTATTTAATAAGCCTAAGTTGCTGAATAAGCCTATTTAATAAGCCTAAGTTCCTGAAAAAAGCCTATTTAATAAGCCTATTTAATAAGCCTAAGTTGCTGAATAAGCCTATTTAATAAGCCTAAGATTCTGAACTAAGCCTATTTAAAAATGCTATTTAATAAGCCTAAGTTGCTGAAATAAACCTGTTTAATAAGGCTAGTTAATAAGCATAAGTTGCTGAAATAAGCCTATTTAATAAGCCTAAGTTGCTGAAATAAGCCTATTTAATAAGGCTATTTAATAAGTCTAAGTTGCTGAAATAAACCTATTTAATAAGCCTAAGTTGCTAAAGTAAGCCTATTTAATGAGGCTATTTAATAAGTCTATTTAATAAGCCTATTTAATAAGCCTATTAATAAGCCTATTTAATACGCCTATTTAATAAGCCTATTTAATACGCCTATTTATTAAGCCTATTTATTGAGCCTATTTAATAAGCCTATTTAATAAGCCTATTTAATAAGTCTATTTAATAAGCCTATTTAATAAGTCTATTTAATAAGTCTATTTAATAAGCCGATTTAATAAGTATTTAATAAGCCTATTTAATAAGCCTATTCATTGAGCCTATTTAATAAGCCTATTTATTGAGCCTATTTCATAAGCCTATTTAATAAGCCTATTTAATAAGCCTATTTATTGAGCCTATTAAATAAGTCTATGTAATAAGCCTAGTTAATAAGCCTATTTAATAAGCCTATTTAATAAGCCTATTTATTGAGCCTATTTAATAAGCCTATTTAATAAGCCTATTTAATAAGCCTCTTTATTGAGCCTATTTAATAAGTCTATTTAATAAGCCTATTTAATAAGCCTATTTATTGAGCCTATTTAATAAGCCTATTTATTGAGCCTATTTAATAAGCCTATTTAATAAGTCTATTTAATAAGCCTATTTAATAGGCCTATTTAATAAGCATATTTAATACGTCTATTTAATAAGTCTATTTAATTAGCCTATTTAATAAGTATATAATGAGCCTATTTAATAAGCCTATTTATTGAGCCTATTTAATAAGCCTAATTATTGAGCCTATTTAATAAGCCTATTTATTGAGCCTATTTAATGAGCTTATTTATTGAGCCTATTTAATAAGACTATTTAATGAGCCTATTTAATAAGCCTATTTAAAAAGTCTATTTAATACGCCTATTTAATAAGCCTATTTAATAAGCCGATTTAATAAGCCTATTTATGAAGCCTATTTAATGAGCCTATTTAATAGGCCTATTTATTGAGCCTGTTTAATAAGTCTATTTAATAAGCCTGTTTAATAAGCCTATTTAATAAGTATTTAATGAGCCTATTTAATAAGCCTAAATTGCTGAATAAGCCTATTTAATAAGCCTAAGTTCCTGAAAAAAGCCTATTTAATAAGCCTATTTAATAAGCCTAAGTTGCTGAATAAGCCTATTTAATAAGCCTAAGATTCTGAACTAAGCCTATTTAAAAATGCTATTTAATAAGCCTAAGTTGCTGAAATAAACCTGTTTAATAAGGCTAGTTAATAAGCATAAGTTGCTGAAATAAGCCTATTTAATAAGCCTAAGTTGCTTAAATAAGCCTATTTAATAAGGCTATTTAATAAGTCTAAGTTGCTGAAATAAACCTATTTAATAAGCCTAAGTTGCTAAAGTAAGCCTATTTAATGAGGCTATTTAATAAGTCTATTTAATAAGCCTATTTAATAAGCCTATTAATAAGCCTATTTAATACGCCTATTTAATAAGCCTATTTAATACGCCTATTTATTAAGCCTATTTATTGAGCCTATTTAATAAGCCAATTTAATAAGCCTATTTAATAAGTCTATTTAATAAGCCGATTTAATAAGTCTATTTAATAAGTCTATTTAATAAGCCGATTTAATAAGTATTTAATGAGCCTATTTAATAAGCCTATTCATTGAGCCTATTTAATAAGCCTATTTATTGAGCCTATTTCATAAGCCTATTTAATAAGCCAATTTAATAAGCCTATTTATTGAGCCTATTTAATAAGTCTATGTAATAAGCCTATTTAATAAGCCTATTTAATAAGCCTATTTAATAAGCCTATTTATTGAGCCTATTTAATAAGCCTATTTAATAAGCCTATTTAATAAGCCTCTTTATTGAGCCTATTTAATAAGTCTATTTAATAAGCCTATTTAATAAGCCTATTTATTGAGCCTATTTAATAAGCCTATTTATTGAGCCTATTTAATAAGCCTATTTAATAAGTCTATTTAATAAGCCTATTTAATAGGCCTATTTAATAAGCATATTTAATACGTCTATTTAATAAGTCTATTTAATTAGCCTATTTAATAAGTATATAATGAGCCTATATAATAAGCCTATTTATTGAGCCTATTTAATAAGCCTAATTATTCAGCCTATTTAATAAGCCTATTTATTGAGCCTATTTAATGAGCCTATTTATTGTGCCTATTTAATAAGACTATTTAATGAGCCTATTTAATAAGCCTATTTAATAAGTCTATTTAATACGCCTATTTAATAAGCCTATTGAATAAGCCGATTTAATAAGCCTATTTATGAAGCCTATTTAATGAGCCTATTTAATAGGCCTATTTATTGAGCCTGTTTATTAAGTCTATTTAATAAGCCTGTTTAATAAGCCTATTTAATAAGTATTTAATGAGCCTATTTAATAAGCCTAAGTTGCTGAATAAGCCTATTTAATAAGCCTAAGTTCCTGAAAAAAGCCTATTTAATAAGCCTATTTAATAAGCCTAAGTTGCTGAATAAGCCTATTTAATAAGCCTAAGTTTCTGAACTAAGCCTATTTAAAAATGCTATTTAATAAGCCTAAGTTGCTGAAATAAACCTGTTTAATAAGGCTAGTTAATAAGCATAAGTTGCTGAAATAAGCCTATTTAATAAGCCTAAGTTGCTGAAATATGCCTATTTAATAAGGCTATTTAATAAGTCTAAGTTGCTGAAATAAACCTATTTAATAAGCCTAAGTTGCTAAATAAGCCTATTTAATGAGGCTATTTAATAAGTCTATTTAATAAGCCTATTTAATAAGCCTATTTAATAAGCCTATTAATAAGCCTATTTAATACGCCTATTTAATAAGCCTATTTAATACGCCTATTTATTAAGCCTATTTATTGAGCCTATTTAATAAGCCTATTTAATAAGCCTATTTAATAAGTCTATTTACTAAGCCTATTTAATAAGCCTATTTAATAAGTCTATTTAATAAGCCGATTTAATAAGTATTTAATGAGCCTATTTAATAAGCCTATTCATTGAGCCTATTTAATAAGCCTATTTATTGAGCCTATTTCATAAGCCTATTTAATAAGCCTATTTAATAAGCCTATTTATTGAGCCTATTTAATAAGTCTATGTAATAAGCCTATTTAATAAGCCTATTTAATAAGCCTATTTAATAAGCCGATTTAATAAGTATTTAATGAGCCTATTTAATAAGCCTATTCATTGAGCCTATTTAATAAGCCTATTTATTGAGCCTATTTCATAAGCCTATTTAATAAGCCAATTTAATAAGCCTATTTATTGAGCCTATTTAATAAGTCTATGTAATAAGCCTATTTAATAAGCCTATTTAATAAGCCTATTTAATAAGCCTATTTATTGAGCCTATTTAATAAGCCTATTTAATAAGCCTATTTAATAAGCCTCTTTATTGAGCCTATTTAATAAGTCTATTTAATAAGCCTATTTAATAAGCCTATTTATTGAGCCTATTTAATAAGCCTATTTATTGAGCCTATTTAATAAGCCTATTTAATAAGTCTATTTAATAAGCCTATTTAATAGGCCTATTTAATAAGCATATTTAATACGTCTATTTAATAAGTCTATTTAATTAGCCTATTTAATAAGTATATAATGAGCCTATTTAATAAGCCTATTTATTGAGCCTATTTAATAAGCCTAATTATTGAGCCTATTTATGAAGCCTATTTAATGAGCCTATTTAATAGGCCTATTTATTGAGCCTGTTTAATAAGTCTATTTAATAAGCCTGTTTAATAAGCCTATTTAATAAGTATTTAATGAGCCTATTTAATAAGCCTAAGTTGCTGAATAAGCCTATTTAATAAGCCTAAGTTCCTGAAAAAAGCCTATTTAATAAGCCTATTTAATAAGCCTAAGTTGCTGAATAAGCCTATTTAATAAGCCTAAGATTCTGAACTAAGCCTATTTAAAAATGCTATTTAATAAGCCTAAGTTGCTGAAATAAACCTGTTTAATAAGGCTAGTTAATAAGCATAAGTTGCTGAAATAAGCCTATTTAATAAGCCTAAGTTGCTGAAATAAGCCTATTTAATAAGGCTATTTAATAAGTCTAAGTTGCTGAAATAAACCTATTTAATAAGCCTAAGTTGCTAAAGTAAGCCTATTTAATGAGGCTATTTAATAAGTCTATTTAATAAGCCTATTTAATAAGCCTATTAATAAGCCTATTTAATACGCCTATTTAATAAGCCTATTTAATACGCCTATTTATTAAGCCTATTTATTGAGCCTATTTAATAAGCCTATTTAATAAGCCTATTTAATAAGTCTATTTAATAAGCCGATTTAATAAGTCTATTTAATAAGTCTATTTAATAAGCCGATTTAATAAGTATTTAATGAGCCTATTTAATAAGCCTATTCATTGAGCCTATTTAATAAGCCTATTTATTGAGCCTATTTCATAAGCCTATTTAATAAGCCAATTTAATAAGCCTATTTATTGAGCCTATTTAATAAGTCTATGTAATAAGCCTATTTAATAAGCCTATTTAATAAGCCTATTTAATAAGCCTATTTATTGAGCCTATTTAATAAGCCTATTTAATAAGCCTATTTAATAAGCCTCTTTATTGAGCCTATTTAATAAGTCTATTTAATAAGCCTATTTAATAAGCCTATTTATTGAGCCTATTTAATAAGCCTATTTATTGAGCCTATTTAATAAGCCTATTTAATAAGTCTATTTAATAAGCCTATTTAATAGGCCTATTTAATAAGCATATTTAATACGTCTATTTAATAAGTCTATTTAATTAGCCTATTTAATAAGTATATAATGAGCCTATATAATAAGCCTATTTATTGAGCCTATTTAATAAGCCTAATTATTCAGCCTATTTAATAAGCCTATTTATTGAGCCTATTTAATGAGCCTATTTATTGTGCCTATTTAATAAGACTATTTAATGAGCCTATTTAATAAGCCTATTTAATAAGTCTATTTAATACGCCTATTTAATAAGCCTATTTAATAAGCCGATTTAATAAGCCTATTTATGAAGCCTATTTAATGAGCCTATTTAATAGGCCTATTTATTGAGCCTGTTTATTAAGTCTATTTAATAAGCCTGTTTAATAAGCCTATTTAATAAGTATTTAATGAGCCTATTTAATAAGCCTAAGTTGCTGAATAAGCCTATTTAATAAGCCTAAGTTCCTGAAAAAAGCCTATTTAATAAGCCTATTTAATAAGCCTAAGTTGCTGAATAAGCCTATTTAATAAGCCTAAGTTTCTGAACTAAGCCTATTTAAAAATGCTATTTAATAAGCCTAAGTTGCTGAAATAAACCTGTTTAATAAGGCTAGTTAATAAGCATAAGTTGCTGAAATAAGCCTATTTAATAAGCCTAAGTTGCTGAAATATGCCTATTTAATAAGGCTATTTAATAAGTCTAAGTTGCTGAAATAAACCTATTTAATAAGCCTAAGTTGCTAAATAAGCCTATTTAATGAGGCTATTTAATAAGTCTATTTAATAAGCCTATTTAATAAGCCTATTTAATAAGCCTATTAATAAGCCTATTTAATACGCCTATTTAATAAGCCTATTTAATACGCCTATTTATTAAGCCTATTTATTGAGCCTATTTAATAAGCCTATTTAATAAGCCTATTTAATAAGTCTATTTACTAAGCCTATTTAATAAGCCTATTTAATAAGTCTATTTAATAAGCCGATTTAATAAGTATTTAATGAGCCTATTTAATAAGCCTATTCATTGAGCCTATTTAATAAGCCTATTTATTGAGCCTATTTCATAAGCCTATTTAATAAGCCTATTTAATAAGCCTATTTATTGAGCCTATTTAATAAGTCTATGTAATAAGCCTATTTAATAAGCCTATTTAATAAGCCTATTTAATAAGCCGATTTAATAAGTATTTAATGAGCCTATTTAATAAGCCTATTCATTGAGCCTATTTAATAAGCCTATTTATTGAGCCTATTTCATAAGCCTATTTAATAAGCCAATTTAATAAGCCTATTTATTGAGCCTATTTAATAAGTCTATGTAATAAGCCTATTTAATAAGCCTATTTAATAAGCCTATTTAATAAGCCTATTTATTGAGCCTATTTAATAAGCCTATTTAATAAGCCTATTTAATAAGCCTCTTTATTGAGCCTATTTAATAAGTCTATTTAATAAGCCTATTTAATAAGCCTATTTATTGAGCCTATTTAATAAGCCTATTTATTGAGCCTATTTAATAAGCCTATTTAATAAGTCTATTTAATAAGCCTATTTAATAGGCCTATTTAATAAGCATATTTAATACGTCTATTTAATAAGTCTATTTAATTAGCCTATTTAATAAGTATATAATGAGCCTATTTAATAAGCCTATTTATTGAGCCTATTTAATAAGCCTAATTATTGAGCCTATTTATGAAGCCTATTTAATGAGCCTATTTAATAGGCCTATTTATTGAGCCTGTTTAATAAGTCTATTTAATAAGCCTGTTTAATAAGCCTATTTAATAAGTATTTAATGAGCCTATTTAATAAGCCTAAGTTGCTGAATAAGCCTATTTAATAAGCCTAAGTTCCTGAAAAAAGCCTATTTAATAAGCCTATTTAATAAGCCTAAGTTGCTGAATAAGCCTATTTAATAAGCCTAAGTTTCTGAACTAAGCCTATTTAAAAATGCTATTTAATAAGCCTAAGTTGCTGAAATAAACCTGTTTAATAAGGCTAGTTAATAAGCATAAGTTGCTGAAATAAGCCTATTTAATAAGCCTAAGTTGCTGAAATATGCCTATTTAATAAGGCTATTTAATAAGTCTAAGTTGCTGAAATAAACCTATTTAATAAGCCTAAGTTGCTAAATAAGCCTATTTAATGAGGCTATTTAATAAGTCTATTTAATAAGCCTATTTAATAAGCCTATTTAATAAGCCTATTAATAAGCCTATTTAATAAGCCTATTTAATAAGCCTATTTAATACGCCTATTTATTAAGCCTATTTATTGAGCCTATTTAATAAGCCTATTTAATAAGCCTATTTAATAAGTCTATTTAATAAGCCTATTTAATAAGCCTATTTAATAAGTCTATTTAATAAGCCGATTTAATAAGTATTTAATGAGCCTATTTAATAAGCCTATTCATTGAGCCTATTTAATAAGCCTATTTATTGAGCCTATTTCATAAGCCTATTTAATAAGCCTATTTAATAAGCCTATTTATTGAGCCTATTTAATAAGTCTATGTAATAAGCCTATTTAATAAGCCTATTTAATAAGCCTATTTAATAAGCCTATTTATTGAGCCTATTTAATAAGCCTATTTAATAAGCCTATTTAATAAGCCTCTTTATTGAGCCTATTTAATAAGTCTATTTAATAAGCCTATTTAATAAGCCTATTTATTGAGCCTATTTAATAAGCCTATTTATTGAGCCTATTTAATAAGCCTATTTAATAAGTCTATTTAATAAGCCTATTTAATAGGCCTATTTAATAAGCATATTTAATACGTCTATTTAATAAGTCTATTTAATTAGCCTATTTAATAAGTATATAATGAGCCTATTTAATAAGCCTATTTATTGAGCCTATTTAATAAGCCTAATTATTGAGCCTATTTAATAAGCCTATTTATTGAGCCTATTTAATGAGCCTATTTATTGAGCCTATTTAATAAGACTATTTAATGAGCCTATTTAATAAGCCTATTTAATAAGTCTATTTAATACGCCTATTTAATAAGCCTATTTAATAAGCCGATTTAATAGGCCTATTTATGAAGCCTATTTAATGAGCCTATTTAATAGGCCTATTTATTGAGCCTGTTTAATAAGTCTATTTAATAAGCCTGTTTAATAAGCCTATTTAATAAGTATTTAATGAGCCTATTTAATAAGCCTAAGTTGCTGAATAAGCCTATTTAATAAGCCTAAGTTCCTGAAAAAAGCCTATTTAATAAGCCTATTTAATAAGCCTAAGTTGCTGAATAAGCCTATTTAATAAGCCTAAGTTTCTGAACTAAGCCTATTTAAAAATGCTATTTAATAAGCCTAAGTTGCTGAAATAAACCTGTTTAATAAGGCTAGTTAATAAGCATAAGTTGCTGAAATAAGCCTATTTAATAAGCCTAAGTTGCTGAAATAAGCCTATTTAATAAGGCTATTTAATAAGTCTAAGTTGCTGAAATAAACCTATTTAATAAGCCTAAGTTGCTAAAGTAAGCCTATTTAATGAGGCTATTTAATAAGTCTATTTAATAAGCCTATTTAATAAGCCTATTTATTGAGCCTATTTAATAAGCCTATTTAATAAGCCTATTTAATAAGTCTATTTAATAAGCCTATTTAATAAGTCTATTTAATAAATCTATTTAATAAGCCGATTTAATAAGTATTTAATGAGCCTATTTAATAAGCCTATTCATTGAGCCTATCTAATAAGCCTATTTATTGAGCCTATTTCATAAGCCTATTTAATAAGCCAATTTAATAAGCCTATTTATTGAGCCTATTTAATAAGTCTATGTAATAAGCCTATTTAATAAGCCTATTTAATAAGCCTATTTAATAAGCCTATTTATTGAGCCTATTTAATGAGCCTATTTAATAAGCCTATTTAATAAGCCTCTTTATTGAGCCTATTTAATAAGTCTATTTAATAAGCCTATTTAATAAGCCTATTTATTGAGCCTATTTAATAAGCCTATTTATTGAGCCTATTTAATAAGCCTATTTAATAAGTCTATTTAATAATCCTATTTAATAGGCCTATTTAATAAGCATATTTAATACGTCTATTTAATAAGTCTATTTAATTAGCCTATTTAATAAGTATATAATGAGCCTATTTAATAAGCCTATTTATTGAGCCTATTTAATAAGCCTAATTATTGAGCCTTTTTAATAAGCCTAATTATTGAGCCTATTTAATGAGCCTATTTATTGAGCCTATTTAAAAAGACTATTTAATGAGCCTATTTAATAAGCCTATTTAATAAGTCTATTTAATACGCCTATTGAATAAGCCTATTTAATAAGCCGATGTAATAAGCCTATTTATGAAGCCTATTTAATGAGCCTATTTAATAGGCCTATTTATTGAGCCTGTTTAATAAGTCTATTTAATAAGCCTGTTTAATAAGCCTATTTAATAAGTATTTAATGAGCCTATTTAATAAGCCTAAGTTGCTGAATAAGCCTATTTAATAAGCCTAAGTTCCTGAAAAAAGCCTATTTAATAAGCCTATTTAATAAGCCTAAGTTGCTGAATAAGCAACTTAGGCGTATTAAATAGCTGAAATAAACCTATTTAATAAGCCTATTTAATAGGCCTATTTAATAAGTCTGAACTAAGCCTATTTAAAAATGCTATTTAATAAGCCTAAGTTGCTGAAATAAACCTGTTTAATAAGGCTAGTTAATAAGCATAAGTTGCTGAAATAAGCCTATTTAATAAGCCTAAGTTGCTGAAATAAGCCTATTTAATAAGGCTATTTAATAAGTCTAAGTTGCTGAAATAAACCTATTTAATAAGCCTAAGTTGCTAAAGTAAGCCTATTTAATGATTCTATTTAATAAGTCTATTTAATAAGCCTATTTAATAAGCCTATTAATAAGCCTATTTAATACGCCTATTTAATAAGCCTATTTAATACACCTATTTATTAAGCCTATTTATTCAGCCTATTTAATAAGCCTATTTAATAAGCCTATTTAATAAGTCTATTTAATAAGCCTATTTAATAAGTCTATTTAATAAGTCTATTTAATAACCCGATTTAATAAGTATTTAATGAGCCTATTTAATAAGCCTATTCATTGAGCCTATTTAATAAGCCTATTTATTGAGCCTATTTCATAAGCCTATTTAATAAGCCTATTTAATAAGCCTATTTATTGAGCCTATTTAATAAGTCTATGTAATAAGCCTATTTAATAAGCCTATTTAATAAGCCTATTTAATAAGCCTATTTATTGAGCCTATTTAATAAGCCTATTTAATAAGCCTATTTAATAAGCCTCTTTATTGAGCCTATTTAATAAGTCTATTTAATAAGCCTATTTAATAAGCCTATTTATTGAGCCTATTTAATAAGCCTATTTATTGAGCCTATTTAATAAGCCTATTTAATAAGTCTATTTAATAAGCCTATTTAATAGGCCTATTTAATAAGTCTAAGTTGCTGAAATAAGCCTATTTAATAAGACTAAATTGCTGAATAAGCCTATTTCATAAGCCTAAGTTGCAGAAATAAGTCTTTTTAATAAGTCTAAGTTGCTGAAATAAGCCTATTTAATAAGCCTTGGTTGCTCAAATAAGCCTATTTAATAAGGCTATTTAATAAGCCTAAGTTGCTGAATAAGCCTATTTAATAAGCCTAAGTTGCTGAAATAAGCCTATTTAATAAGCCTAAGTTGCTGAAATACGCCTATTTAATAAGCTTAAGTTGCCGTAATAAGGCTATTTAATAAGTCTAAGTTGCTGAAAAAAGCCTAATTAATAAGCCTAAGTTGCTAAAATAAGCCTATTTAATGAGGCTATTTAATAAGTCTATTTAATAAGCCTATTTAATAAGCCTATTTAATAGGCCTATTTAATAAGTCTAAGTTGCTGAAATAAGCCTATTTAATAATCCTAAGTTGCTGAAATAAGCCTATTTAATAAGGCTATTTAATAAGCTTAAGTTGCTGTAATAAGGCTATTTAATAAGTCTAAGTTGCTAAAATAAGGCTATTTAATAAGCCTATTTAATAAGCCTAAGTTGCTGAATAAGCCTATTTAATAAGCCTAAGTTGCTGAAATAAGCAATTAATAAGCCTAAGTTGCTGAAATAAACCTGTTTAATAAGGCTAGTTAATAAGCATAAGTTGCTGAAATAAGCCTATTTAATAAGCCTAAGTTGCTGAAATAAGCCTATTTAATAAGGCTATTTAATAAGTCTAAGTTGCTGAAATAAACTTATTTAATAAGCCTATTTAATGAGGCTATTTAATAAGCCTAAGTTGCTGAATAAGCCTATTTAATAAGCCTAAGTTGCTGAAATAAGCCTATTTAATAAGCCTAAGTTGCTGAAATACGCCTATTTAATAAGCTTAAGTTGCCGTAATAAGGCTATTTAATAAGTCTAAGTTGCTGAAAAAAGCCTAATTAATAAGCCTAAGTTGCTAAAATAAGCCTATTTAATGAGGCTATTTAATAAGTCTATTTAATAAGCCTATTTAATAAGCCTATTTAATAGGCCTATTTAATAAGTCTAAGTTGCTGAAATAAGCCTATTTAATAATCCTAAGTTGCTGAAATAAGCCTATTTAATAAGGCTATTTAATAAGCTTAAGTTGCTGTAATAAGGCTATTTAATAAGTCTAAGTTGCTAAAATAAGGCTATTTAATAAGCCTATTTAATAAGCCTAAGTTGCTGAATAAGCCTATTTAATAAGCCTAAGTTTCTGAACTAAGCAATTAATAAGCCTAAGTTGCTGAAATAAACCTGTTTAATAAGGCTAGTTAATAAGCATAAGTTGCTGAAATAAGCCTATTTAATAAGCCTAAGTTGCTGAAATAAGCCTATTTAATAAGGCTATTTAATAAGTCTAAGTTGCTGAAATAAACTTATTTAATAAGCCTAAGTTGCTAAAGTAAGCCTATTTAATGAGGCTATTTAATAAGTCTATTTAATAAGCCTATTTAATAAGCCTATTTATTGAGCCTATTTAATAAGCCTATTTAATAAGCCTATTTAATAAGTCTATTTAATAAGCCTATTTAATAAGTCTATTTAATAAGTCTATTTAATAAGCCGATTTAATAAGTATTTAATGAGCCTATTTAATAAGCCTATTCATTGAGCCTATCTAATAAGCCTATTTATTGAGCCTATTTCATAAGCCTATTTAATAAGCCAATTTAATAAGCCTATTTATTGAGCCTATTTAATAAGTCTATGTAATAAGCCTATTTAATAAGCCTATTTAATAAGCATATTTAATAAGCCTGTTTATTGAGCCTATTTAATAAGCCTATTTAATAAGCCTATTTAATAAGCCTCTTTATTGAGCCTATTTAATAAGTCTATTTAATAAGCCTATTTAATAAGCCTATTTATTGAGCCTATTTAATAAGCCTATTTATTGAGCCTATTTAATAAGCCTATTTAATAAGTCTATTTAATAAGCCTATTTAATAGGCCTATTTAATAAGCATATTTAATACGTCTATTTAATAAGTCTATTTAATTAGCCTATTTAATAAGTATATAATGAGCCTATTTAATAAGCCTATTTATTGAGCCTATTTAATAAGCCTAATTATTGAGCTTATTTAATAAGCCTATTTATTGAGCCTATTTAATGAGCCTATTTATTGAGCCTATTTAATAAGACTATTTAATGAGCCTATTTAATAAGCCTATTTAATAAGTCTATTTAATACGCCTATTGAATAAGCCTATTTAATAAGCCGATTTAATAAGCCTATTTATGAAGCCTATTTAATGAGCCTATTTAATAGGCCTATTTATTGAGCCTGTTTAATAAGTCTATTTAATAAGCCTGTTTAATAAGCCTATTTAATAAGTATTTAATGAGCCTATTTAATAAGCCTAAGTTGCTGAATAAGCCTATTTAATAAGCCTAAGTTCCTGAAAAAAGCCTATTTAATAAGCCTATTTAATAAGCCTAAGTTGCTGAATAAGCCTATTTAATAAGCCTAAGTTTCTGAACTAAGCCTATTTAAAAATGCTATTTAATAAGCCTAAGTTGCTGAAATAAACCTGTTTAATAAGGCTAGTTAATAAGCATAAGTTGCTGAAATAAGCCTATTTAATAAGCCTAAGTTGCTGAAATAAGCCTATTTAATAAGGCTATTTAATAAGTCTAAGTTGCTGAAATAAACCTATTTAATAAGCCTAAGTTGCTAAAGTAAGCCTATTTAATGATTCTATTTAATAAGTCTATTTAATAAGCCTATTTAATAAGCCTATTAATAAGCCTATTTAATACGCCTATTTAATAAGCCTATTTAATACGCCTATTTATTAAGCCTATTTATTCAGCCTATTTAATAAGCCTATTTAATAAGCCTATTTAATAAGTCTATTTAATAAGCCTATTTAATAAGTCTATTTAATAAGTCTATTTAATAACCCGATTTAATAAGTATTTAATGAGCCTATTTAATAAGCCTATTCATTGAGCCTATTTAATAAGCCTATTTATTGAGCTTATTTAATAAGCCTATTTAATAAGTCTATTTAATAAGCCTATTTAATAGGCCTATTTAATAAGTCTATTTAATAAGTCTATTTAATAACCCGATTTAATGAGTATTTAATAAGCCTATTTAATAAGTCTATTTATTGAGCCTATTTAATAAGCCTATTTATTGAGCCTATTTAATAAGCCTATTTAATAAGTCTATTTAATAAGCCTATTTAATAGGCCTATTTAGTAAGTCTAAGTTGCTGAAATAAGCCTATTTAATAAGACTAAATTGCTGAATAAGCCTATTTCATAAGCCTAAGTTGCAGAAATAAGTCTTTTTAATAAGTCTAAGTTGCTGAAATAAGCCTATTTAATAAGCCTTGGTTGCTCAAATAAGCCTATTTAATAAGGCTATTTAATAAGCCTAAGTTGCTGAATAAGCCTATTTAATAAGCCTAAGTTGCTGAAATAAGCCTATTTAATAAGCCTAAGTTGCTGAAATACGCCTATTTAATAAGCTTAAGTTGCCGTAATAAGGCTATTTAATAAGTCTAAGTTGCTGAAAAAAGCCTAATTAATAAGCCTAAGTTGCTAAAATAAGCCTATTTAATGAGGCTATTTAATAAGTCTATTTAATAAGTCTATTTAATAAGCCTATTTAATAGGCCTATTTAATAAGTCTAAGTTGCTGAAATAAGCCTATTTAATAATCCTAAGTTGCTGAAATAAGCCTATTTAATAAGGCTATTTAATAAGCATAAGTTGCTGAAATAAACCTATTTAATAAGCCTAAGTTGCTAAAATAAGCCTATTTAATAAGCCTAAGTTGCTGAAATAAGCCTATTTAATAAGCTTAAGTTGCTGTAATAAGGCTATTTAATAAGTCTAAGTTGCTAAAATAAGGCTATTTAATAAGGCTATTTAATAAGCCTAAGTTGCTGAATAAGCCTATTTAATAAGCCTAAGTTGCTGAAATAAGCCTATTTAATAAGCCTATTTAATAAGCCTAAGTTGCTGAATAAGCCTATTTAATAAGCCTAAGTTTCTGAACTAAGCAATTAATAAGCCTAAGTTGCTGAAATAAACCTGTTTAATAAGGCTAGTTAATAAGCATAAGTTGCTGAAATAAGCCTATTTAATAAGCCTAAGTTGCTGAAATAAGCCTATTTAATAAGGCTATTTAATAAGTCTAAGTTGCTGAAATAAACTTATTTAATAAGCCTAAGTTGCTAAAGTAAGCCTATTTAATGAGGCTATTTAATAAGTCTATTTAATAAGCCTATTTAATAAGCCTATTTATTGAGCCTATTTAATAAGCCTATTTAATAAGCCTATTTAATAAGTCTATTTAATAAGCCTATTTAATAAGTCTATTTAATAAGTCTATTTAATAAGCCGATTTAATAAGTATTTAATGAGCCTATTTAATAAGCCTATTCATTGAGCCTATCTAATAAGCCTATTTATTGAGCCTATTTCATAAGCCTATTTAATAAGCCAATTTAATAAGCCTATTTATTGAGCCTATTTAATAAGTCTATGTAATAAGCCTATTTAATAAGCCTATTTAATAAGCCTATTTAATAAGCCTATTTATTGAGCCTATTTAATAAGCCTATTTAATAAGCCTATTTAATAAGCCTCTTTATTGAGCCTATTTAATAAGTCTATTTAATAAGCCTATTTAATAAGCCTATTTATTGAGCCTATTTAATAAGCCTATTTATTGAGCCTATTTAATAAGCCTATTTAATAAGTCTATTTAATAAGCCTATTTAATAGGCCTATTTAATAAGCATATTTAATACGTCTATTTAATAAGTCTATTTAATTAGCCTATTTAATAAGTATATAATGAGCCTATTTAATAAGCCTATTTATTGAGCCTATTTAATAAGCCTAATTATTGAGCTTATTTAATAAGCCTATTTATTGAGCCTATTTAATGAGCCTATTTATTGAGCCTATTTAATAAGACTATTTAATGAGCCTATTTAATAAGCCTATTTAATAAGTCTATTTAATACGCCTATTGAATAAGCCTATTTAATAAGCCGATTTAATAAGCCTATTTATGAAGCCTATTTAATGAGCCTATTTAATAGGCCTATTTATTGAGCCTGTTTAATAAGTCTATTTAATAAGCCTGTTTAATAAGCCTATTTAATAAGTATTTAATGAGCCTATTTAATAAGCCTAAGTTGCTGAATAAGCCTATTTAATAAGCCTAAGTTCCTGAAAAAAGCCTATTTAATAAGCCTATTTAATAAGCCTAAGTTGCTGAATAAGCCTATTTAATAAGCCTAAGTTTCTGAACTAAGCCTATTTAAAAATGCTATTTAATAAGCCTAAGTTGCTGAAATAAACCTGTTTAATAAGGCTAGTTAATAAGCATAAGTTGCTGAAATAAGCCTATTTAATAAGCCTAAGTTGCTGAAATAAGCCTATTTAATAAGGCTATTTAATAAGTCTAAGTTGCTGAAATAAACCTATTTAATAAGCCTAAGTTGCTAAAGTAAGCCTATTTAATGATTCTATTTAATAAGTCTATTTAATAAGCCTATTTAATAAGCCTATTAATAAGCCTATTTAATACGCCTATTTAATAAGCCTATTTAATACGCCTATTTATTAAGCCTATTTATTCAGCCTATTTAATAAGCCTATTTAATAAGCCTATTTAATAAGTCTATTTAATAAGCCTATTTAATAAGTCTATTTAATAAGTCTATTTAATAACCCGATTTAATAAGTATTTAATGAGCCTATTTAATAAGCCTATTCATTGAGCCTATTTAATAAGCCTATTTATTGAGCTTATTTAATAAGCCTATTTAATAAGTCTATTTAATAAGCCTATTTAATAGGCCTATTTAATAAGTCTATTTAATAAGTCTATTTAATAACCCGATTTAATGAGTATTTAATAAGCCTATTTAATAAGTCTATTTATTGAGCCTATTTAATAAGCCTATTTATTGAGCCTATTTAATAAGCCTATTTAATAAGTCTATTTAATAAGCCTATTTAATAGGCCTATTTAGTAAGTCTAAGTTGCTGAAATAAGCCTATTTAATAAGACTAAATTGCTGAATAAGCCTATTTCATAAGCCTAAGTTGCAGAAATAAGTCTTTTTAATAAGTCTAAGTTGCTGAAATAAGCCTATTTAATAAGCCTTGGTTGCTCAAATAAGCCTATTTAATAAGGCTATTTAATAAGCCTAAGTTGCTGAATAAGCCTATTTAATAAGCCTAAGTTGCTGAAATAAGCCTATTTAATAAGCCTAAGTTGCTGAAATACGCCTATTTAATAAGCTTAAGTTGCCGTAATAAGGCTATTTAATAAGTCTAAGTTGCTGAAAAAAGCCTAATTAATAAGCCTAAGTTGCTAAAATAAGCCTATTTAATGAGGCTATTTAATAAGTCTATTTAATAAGTCTATTTAATAAGCCTATTTAATAGGCCTATTTAATAAGTCTAAGTTGCTGAAATAAGCCTATTTAATAATCCTAAGTTGCTGAAATAAGCCTATTTAATAAGGCTATTTAATAAGCATAAGTTGCTGAAATAAACCTATTTAATAAGCCTAAGTTGCTAAAATAAGCCTATTTAATAAGCCTAAGTTGCTGAAATAAGCCTATTTAATAAGCTTAAGTTGCTGTAATAAGGCTATTTAATAAGTCTAAGTTGCTAAAATAAGGCTATTTAATAAGGCTATTTAATAAGCCTAAGTTGCTGAATAAGCCTATTTAATAAGCCTAAGTTGCTGAAATAAGCCTATTTAATAAGCCTATTTAATAAGCCTAAGTTGCTGAATAAGCCTATTTAATAAGCCTAAGTTTCTGAACTAAGCAATTAATAAGCCTAAGTTGCTGAAATAAACCTGTTTAATAAGGCTAGTTAATAAGCATAAGTTGCTGAAATAAGCCTATTTAATAAGCCTAAGTTGCTGAAATAAGCCTATTTAATAAGGCTATTTAATAAGTCTAAGTTGCTGAAATAAACCTATTTAATAAGCCTAAGTTGCTAAAGTAAGCCTATTTAATGAGGCTATTTAATAAGTCTATTTAATAAGCCTATTTAATAAGCCTATTTATTGAGCCTATTTAATAAGCCTATTTAATAAGCCTATTTAATAAGTCTATTTAATAAGCCTATTTAATAAGTCTATTTAATAAGTCTATTTAATAAGCCGATTTAATAAGTATTTAATGAGCCTATTTAATAAGCCTATTCATTGAGCCTATCTAATAAGCCTATTTATTGAGCCTATTTCATAAGCCTATTTAATAAGCCAATTTAATAAGCCTATTTATTGAGCCTATTTAATAAGTCTATGTAATAAGCCTATTTAATAAGCCTATTTAATAAGCCTATTTAATAAGCCTATTTATTGAGCCTATTTAATAAGCCTATTTAATAAGCCTATTTAATAAGCCTCTTTATTGAGCCTATTTAATAAGTCTATTTAATAAGCCTATTTAATAAGCCTATTTATTGAGCCTATTTAATAAGCCTATTTATTGAGCCTATTTAATAAGCCTATTTAATAAGTCTATTTAATAAGCCTATTTAATAGGCCTATTTAATAAGCATATTTAATACGTCTATTTAATAAGTCTATATAATTAGCCTATTTAATAAGTATATAATGAGCCTATTTAATAAGCCTATTTATTGAGCCTATTTAATAAGCCTAATTATTGAGCCTATTTAATAAGCCTATTTAATAAGTCTATTTAATAAGCCTATTTAATAGGCCTATTTAATAAGCATATTTAATACGTCTATTTAATAAGTCTATTTAATTAGCCTATTTAATAAGTATATAATGAGCCTATTTAATAAGCCTATTTATTGAGCCTATTTAATAAGCCTAATTATTGAGCCTATTTAATAAGCCTATTTATTGAGCCTATTTAATGAGCCTATTTATTGAGCCTATTTAATAAGACTATTTAATGAGCCTATTTAATAAGCCTATTTAATAAGTCTATTTAATACGCCTATTGAATAAGCCTATTTAATAAGCCGATTTAATAAGCCTATTTATGAAGCCTATTTAATGAGCCTATTTAATAGGCCTATTTATTGAGCCTGTTTAATAAGTCTATTTAATAAGCCTGTTTAATAAGCCTATTTAATAAGTATTTAATGAGCCTATTTAATAAGTCTATTTAATAAGCCTATTTAATAAGTCTATTTAATAAGTCTATTTAATAAGCCGATTTAATAAGTATTTAATGAGCCTATTTAATAAGCCTATTCATTGAGCCTATCTAATAAGCCTATTTATTGAGCCTATTTCATAAGCCTATTTAATAAGCCAATTTAATAAGCCTATTTATTGAGCCTATTTAATAAGTCTATGTAATAAGCCTATTTAATAAGCCTATTTAATAAGCCTATTTAATAAGCCTATTTATTGAGCCTATTTAATAAGCCTATTTAATAAGCCTATTTAATAAGCCTCTTTATTGAGCCTATTTAATACGTCTATTTAATAAGCCTATTTAATAAGCCTATTTATTGAGCCTATTTAATAAGCCTATTTATTGAGCCTATTTAATAAGCCTATTTAATAAGTCTATTTAATAAGCCTATTTAATAGGCCTATTTAATAAGCATATTTAATACGTCTATTTAATAAGTCTATTTAATTAGCCTATTTAATAAGTATATAATGAGCCTATTTAATAAGCCTATTTATTGAGCCTATTTAATAAGCCTAATTATTGAGCCTATTTAATAAGCCTATTTATTGAGCCTATTTAATGAGCCTATTTATTGAGCCTATTTAATAAGACTATTTAATGAGCCTATTTAATAAGCCTATTTAATAAGTCTATTTAATACGCCTATTGAATAAGCCTATTTAATAAGCCGATTTAATAAGCCTATTTATGAAGCCTATTTAATGAGCCTATTTAATAGGCCTATTTATTGAGCCTGTTTAATAAGTCTATTTAATAAGCCTGTTTAATAAGCCTATTTAATAAGTATTTAATGAGCCTATTTAATAAGCCTAAGTTGCTGAATAAGCCTATTTAATAAGCCTAAGTTCCTGAAAAAAGCCTATTTAATAAGCCTATTTAATAAGCCTAAGTTGCTGAATAAGCCTATTTAATAAGCCTAAGTTTCTGAACTAAGCCTATTTAAAAATGCTATTTAATAAGCCTAAGTTGCTGAAATAAACCTGTTTAATAAGGCTAGTTAATAAGCATAAGTTGCTGAAATAAGCCTATTTAATAAGCCTAAGTTGCTGAAATAAGCCTATTTAATAAGGCTATTTAATAAGTCTAAGTTGCTGAAATAAACCTATTTAATAAGCCTAAGTTGCTAAAGTAAGCCTATTTAATGATTCTATTTAATAAGTCTATTTAATAAGCCTATTTAATAAGCCTATTAATAAGCCTATTTAATACGCCTATTTAATAAGCCTATTTAATACGCCTATTTATTAAGCCTATTTATTCAGCCTATTTAATAAGCCTATTTAATAAGCCTATTTAATAAGTCTATTTAATAAGCCTATTTAATAAGTCTATTTAATAAGTCTATTTAATAACCCGATTTAATAAGTATTTAATGAGCCTATTTAATAAGCCTATTCATTGAGCCTATTTAATAAGCCTATTTATTGAGCCTATTTCATAAGCCTATTTAATAAGCCTATTTAATAAGCCTATTTATTGAGCCTATTTAATAAGCCTATTTATTGAGCCTATTTAATAAGCCTATTTAATAAGTCTATTTAATAAGCCTATTTAATAGGCCTATTTAATAAGTCTAAGTTGCTGAAATAAGCCTATTTAATAAGACTAAATTGCTGAATAAGCCTATTTCATAAGCCTAAGTTGCAGAAATAAGTCTTTTTAATAAGTCTAGTTGCTGAAATAAGCCTATTTAATAAGCCTTGGTTGCTCAAATAAGCCTATTTAATAAGGCTATTTAATAAGCCTAAGTTGCTGAATAAGCCTATTTAATAAGCCTAAGTTGCTGAAATAAGCCTATTTAATAAGCCTAAGTTGCTGAAATACGCCTATTTAATAAGCTTAAGTTGCCGTAATAAGGCTATTTAATAAGTCTAAGTTGCTGAAAAAAGCCTAATTAATAAGCTTAAGTTGCTAAAATAAGCCTATTTAATGAGGCTATTTAATGAGTCTATTTAATAAGCCTATTTAATAGGCCTATTTAATAAGTCTAAGTTGCTGAAATAAGCCTATTTAATAATCCTAAGTTGCTGAAATAAGCCTATTTAATAAGGCTATTTAATAAGCATAAGTTGCTGAAATAAACCTATTTAATAAGCCTAAGTTGCTAAAATAAGCCTATTTAATAAGCCTAAGTTGCTGAAATAAGCCTATTTAATAAGCTTAAGTTGCTGTAATAAGGCTATTTAATAAGTCTAAGTTGCTAAAATAAGGCTATTTAATAAGGCTATTTAATAAGCCTAAGTTGCTGAATAAGCCTATTTAATAAGCCTAAGTTGCTGAAATAAGCCTATTTAATAAGCCTAAGTTGCTGAAAAAAGCCTAATTAATAAGCCTAAGTTGCTAAAATAAGCCTATTTAATGAGGCTATTTAATAAGTCTATTTAATAAGCCTATTTAATAAGCCTATTTAATAAGCCTATTTAATAAACATATTTAATACGTCTATTTAATAAGTCTATTTAATTAGCCTATTTAATAAGTATATAATGAGCCTATTTAATAAGACTATTTATTGAGCCTATTTAATAAGCCTAATTAAGCCTAAGTTGCTGAATAAGCCTATTTAATAAGCCTAAGTTGCTGAAATAAGGCTATTTAATAAGTCTAAGTTGCTGAAATAAGCCTATTTAATAAGCCTAAGTTGCTAAAATAAGCCTATTTAATGAGGCTATTTAATAAGTCTATTTAATAAGCCTATTTAATAAGCCTATTTAATAAGCCTATTTAATATGTATTTAATGAGCCTATTTAATCAGTCTATTTAATAAGCCTATTTAATAGGCCTATTTAATAAGTCTAAGTTGCTGAAATAAGGCTATTTAATAATCCTAAGTTGCTGAAATAAGCCTATTTAATAAGCCTAAGTTGCTGAAATAAGGCTATTTAATAAGTCTAAGTTGCTGAAATAAGCCTATTTAATAAGCCTAAGTTGCTAAAATAAGCCTATTTAATGAGGCTATTTAATAAGTCTATTTAATAAGCCTATTTAATAAGCCTATTTAATAAGCCTATTTAATATGTATTTAATGAGCCTATTTAATCAGTCTATTTAATAAGTCTATTTAATAGGCCTATTTAATAAGTCTAAGTTGCTGAAATAAGCCTATTTAATAAGCCTAAGTTGCTGAATAAGCCTATTTCATAAGCCTAAGTTGCTGAAATAAGTCTTTTTAATAAGTCTAAGTTGCTGAAATAAGCCTATTTAATAAGCCTAAGTTGCTGAAATAAGGCTATTTAATAAGGCTATTTAATAAGCCTAAGTTGCTGAATAAGCCTATTTAATAAGCCTAAGTTTCTGAAATAAGGCTATTTAATAAGCCTAAGTTGCTGAAATAAGCCTATTTAATAAGCTTAAGTTGCTGTAATAAGGCTATTTAATAAGTCTAAGTTGCTGAAAAAAGCCTAATTAATAAGCCTAAGTTGCTAAAATAAGCAGATTTAATAAGCCTAAGTTTCTGAACTAAGCCTATTTAAAAAGGTATATTTAATAAGTCTAAGTTGCTGAAATAAACCTATTTAAAAATGCTATTTAATAAGCCTAAGTTGCTGAAATAAACCTGTTTTATAAGGCTATTTAATAAGCATAAGTTGCTGAAATAAGCCTATTTAATAAGCCTAAGTTGCTGAATAAGCCTATTTCATAAGCCTAAGTTGCTGAAATAAGCCTTTTTAATATGTCTAAGTTGCTGAAATAAGCCTATTTAATAAGCCTAAGTTGCTGAAATAAACCTATTTAATAAGGCTATTTAATAAGCCTAAGTTGCTGAATAAGCCTATTTAATAAGTCTAAGTTGCTGAAATAAGGCTATTTAATAAGCCTAAGTTGCTGAAATAAGCCTCTTTAATAAGCCTACGTTGGTGAACTAAACCTATATAAAAAGGTCTATTTAATAAGTCTAAGTTGCTGAAAAAAACTATTTAAAAATGCTATTTAATAAGCCTAAATTGCTAGAAATAAACCTGTTTAATAAGGCTATTTAATAAGCATAAGTTGCTGAAATAAGCCTATTTAATAAGCCTAAGTTGCTGAAATAAGCCTATTTAATAAGGCTATTTAATAAGTCTAAGTTGCAGAAATAAACCTATTTAATAATGCTATTTAATACGCCTAATTTGCTTAAATAAGCATATTTAATAAGCCTAAGTTGCTAAAATAAGCCTATTTAATAGGCCTATCTAATAAATCTAAGTTGCACAAATAAGCATATTTCATAAGCATATTTAATGAGCCTAAGTTCCTGAAAAAAACCTATTTAATAAGGCTATTTAATGAGCCTAAGTTGCTGAAATAAGCCTATTTAATAAGCCTAAGTTTCTGAACTAAGCCTATTTAAAAATGCTATTTAATAAGCCTAAGTTGCTGAAATAAACCTGTTTAATAAGGCTATTTAATAAGCATAAGTTGCTGAAATAAGCCTATTTAATAAGCCTAAGTTACTGAAATAAGCCTATTTAATAAGGCTATTTAATAAGTCTAAGTTGCCTAAATAAACCTATTTAATAAGCCTAAGTTGCTAAAATAAGCCTATTTAATGAGGCTATTTAATACGTCTATTTAATAAGCCTATTTATTGAGCCTATTTAATGAGCCTATTTATTGAGCCTATTTAATAAGACTATTTAATGAGCCTATTTAATAAGCCTATTTAATAAGTCTATTTAATACACCTATTTAATAAGCTTATTTAATAAGCCGATTTAATAAGCCTATTTATGAAGCCTATTTAATGAGCCTATTTAATAGGCCTATTTATTGAGCCTGTTTAATAAGTCTATTTAATAAGCCTGTTTAATAAGCCTATTTAATAAGTATTTAATGAGCCTATTTAATAAGCCTAAGTTGCTGAATAAGCCTATTTAATAAGCCTAAGTTCCTGAAAAAAGCCTATTTAATAAGCCTATTTAATAAGCCTAAGTTGCTGAATAAGCCTATTTAATAAGCCTAAGTTTCTGAACTAAGCCTATTTAAAAATGCTATTTAATAAGCCTAAGTTGCTGAAATAAACCTGTTTAATAAGGCTAGTTAATAAGCATAAGTTGCTGAAATAAGCCTATTTAATAAGCCTAAGTTGCTGAAATAAGCCTATTTAATAAGGCTATTTAATAAGTCTAAGTTGCTGAAATAAACCTATTTAATAAGCCTAAGTTGCTAAAGTAAGCCTATTTAATGATTCTATTTAATGAGTCTATTTAATAAGCCTATTTAATAAGCCTATTAATAAGCCTATTTAATACGCCTATTTAATAAGCCTATTTAATACGCCTATTTATTAAGCCTATTTATTCAGCCTATTTAATAAGCCTATTTAATAAGCCTATTTAATAAGTCTATTTAATAAGCCTATTTAATAAGTCTATTTAATAAGTCTATTTAATAAGCTGATTTAATAAGTATTTAATGAACCTATTTAATAAGCCTATTCATTGAGCCTATTTAATAAGCCTATTTATTGAGCCTATTTCATAAGCCTATTTAATAAGCCTATTTAATAAGCCTATTTATTGAGCCTATTTAATAAGTCTATGTAATAAGCCTATTTAATAAGCCTATTTAATAAGCCTATTTAATAAGCCTATTTATTGAGCCTATTTAATAAGCCTATTTAATAAGCCTATTTAATAATCCTCTTTATTGAGCCTATTTAATAAGTCTATTTAATAAGCCTATTTAATAAGCCTATTTATTGAGCCTATTTAATAAGCCTATTTATTGAGCCTATTTAATAAGCCTATTTATTAAGTCTATTTAATAAGCCTATTTAATAGGCCTATTTAATAAGTCTAAGTTGCTGAAATAAGCCTATTTAATAAGACTAAATTGCTGAATAAGCCTATTTCATAAGCCTAAGTTGCAGAAATAAGTCTTTTTAATAAGTCTAAGTTGCTGAAATAAGCCTATTTAATAAGCCTTGGTTGCTCAAATAAGCCTATTTAATAAGGCTATTTAATAAGCCTAAGTTGCTGAATAAGCCTATTTAATAAGCCTAAGTTGCTGAAATAAGCCTATTTAATAAGCGTAAGTTGCTGAAATACGCCTATGTAATAAGCTTAAGTTGCCGTAATAAGGCTATTTAATAAGTCTAAGTTGCTGAAAAAAGCCTAATTAATAAGCCTAAGTTGCTAAAATAAGCCTATTTAATGAGGCTATTTAATAAGTCTATTTAATAAGCCTCTTTAATAAGCCTATTTAATAGGCCTATTTAATAAGTCTAAGTTGCTGAAATAAGCCTATTTAATAATCCTAAGTTGCTGAAAAAAGCCTATTTAATAAGGCTATTTAATAAGCATAAGTTGCTGAAATAAACCTATTTAATAAGCCTAAGTTGGTAAAATAAGCCTATTTAATAAGCCTAAGTTGCTGAAATAAGCCTATTTAATAAGCTTAAGTTGCTGTAATAAGGCTATTTAATAAGTCTAAGTTGCTAAAATAAGGCTATTTAATAAGGCTATTTAATAAGCCTAAGTTGCTGAATAAGCCTATTTAATAAGCCTAAGTTGCTGAAATAAGCCTATTTAATAAGCCTAAGTTGCTGAAAAAAGCCTAATTAATAAGCCTAAGTTGCTAAAATAAGCCAATTTAATGAGGCTATTTAATAAGTCTATTTAATAAGCCTATTTAATAAGCCTATTTAATAAGCCTATTTAATAAACATATTTAATACGTCTATTTAATAAGTCTATTTAATTAGCCTATTTAATAAGTATATAATGAGCCTATTTAATAAGCCTATTTATTGAGCCTATTTAATAAGCCTAATTAAGCCTAAGTTGCTGAATAAGCCTATTTAATAAGCCTAAGTTGCTGAAATAAGGCTATTTAATAAGTCTAAGTTGCTGAAATAAGCCTATTTAATAAGCCTAAGTTGCTAAAATAAGCCTATTTAATGAGGCTATTTAATCAATCTATTTAATAAGCCTATTTAATAGGCCTATTTAATAAGTCTAAGTTGCTGAAATAAGGCTATTTAATAAGCCTAAGTTGCTGAAATAAGCCTATTTAAAAAGCCTAAGTTGCTGAAATAAGGCTATTTAATAAGTCTAAGTTGCTGAAATAAGCCTATTTAAAAAGCCTAAGTTGCTAAAATAAGCCTATTTAATGAGGCTATTTAATAAGTCGATTTAATAAGCCTATTTAATAAGCCTATTTAATATGTATTTAATGAGCCTATTTAATCAGTCTATTTAATAAGCCTATTTAATAGGCCTATTTAATAAGTCTAAGTTGCTGAAATAAGCCTATTTAATAAGCCTAAGTTGCTGAATAAGCCTATTTCATAAGCCTAAGTTGCTGAAATAAGTCTTTTTAATAAGTCTAAGTTGCTGAAATAAGCCTATTTAATAAGCCTAAGTTGCTGAAATAAGGCTATTTAATAAGGCTATTTAATAAGCCTAAGTTGCTGAATAAGCCTATTTAATAAGCCTAAGTTTCTGAAATAAGGCTATTTAATAAGCCTAAGTTGCTGAAATAAGCCTATTTAATAAGCTTAAGTTGCTGTAATAAGGCTATTTAATAAGTCTAAGTTGCTGAAAAAAGCCTAATTAATAAGCCTAAGTTGCTAAAATAAGCAGATTTAATAAGCCTAAGTTTCTGAACTAAGCCTATTTAAAAAGGTATATTTAATAAGTCTAAGTTGCTGAAATAAACCTATTTAAAAATGCTATTTAATAAGCCTAAGTTGCTGAAATAAACCTGTTTTATAAGGCTATTTAATAAGCATAAGTTGCTGAAATAAGCCTATTTAATAAGCCTAAGTTGCTGAATAAGCCTATTTCATAAGCCTAAGTTGCTGAAATAAGCCTTTTTAATATGTCTAAGTTGCTGAAATAAGCCTATTTAATAAGCCTAAGTTGCTGAAATAAACCTATTTAATAAGGCTATTTAATAAGCCTAAGTTGCTGAATAAGCCTATTTAATAAGTCTAAGTTGCTGAAATAAGGCTATTTAATAAGCCTAAGTTGCTGAAATAAGCCTCTTTAATAAGCCTACGTTGGTGAACTAAACCTATATAAAAAGGTCTATTTAATAAGTCTAAGTTGCTGAAAAAAACTATTTAAAAATGCTATTTAATAAGCCTAAATTGCTAGAAATAAACCTGTTTAATAAGGCTATTTAATAAGCATAAGTTGCTGAAATAAGCCTATTTAATAAGCCTAAGTTGCTGAAATAAGCCTATTTAATAAGGCTATTTAATAAGTCTAAGTTGCAGAAATAAACCTATTTAATAATGCTATTTAATACGCCTAATTTGCTTAAATAAGCATATTTAATAAGCCTAAGTTGCTAAAATAAGCCTATTTAATAGGCCTATCTAATAAATCTAAGTTGCACAAATAAGCATATTTCATAAGCATATTTAATGAGCCTAAGTTGCTGAAATAAGCCTATTTAATAAGCCTAAGTTTCTGAACTAAGCCTATTTAAAAATGCTATTTAATAAGCCTAAGTTGCTGAAATAAACCTGTTTAATAAGGCTATTTAATAAGCATAAGTTGCTGAAATAAGCCTATTTAATAAGCCTAAGTTACTGAAATAAGCCTATTTAATAAGGCTATTTAATAAGTCTAAGTTGCCTAAATAAACCTATTTAATAAGCCTAAGTTGCTAAAATAAGCCTATTTAATGAGGCTATTTAATAAGTCTATTTAATAAGCCTATTTATTGAGCCTATTTAATGAGCCTATTTATTGAGCCTATTTAATAAGACTATTTAATGAGCCTATTTAATAAGCCTATTTAATAAGTCTATTTAATACACCTATTTAATAAGCTTATTTAATAAGCCGATTTAATAAGGCTATTTATGAAGCCTATTTAATGAGCCTATTTAATAGGCCTATTTATTGAGCCTGTTTAATAAGTCTATTTAATAAGCCTGTTTAATAAGCCTATTTAATAAGTATTTAATGAGCCTATTTAATAAGCCTAAGTTGCTGAATAAGCCTATTTAATAAGCCTAAGTTCCTGAAAAAAGCCTATTTAATAAGCCTATTTAATAAGCCTAAGTTGCTGAATAAGCCTATTTAATAAGCCTAAGTTTCTGAACTAAGCCTATTTAAAAATGCTATTTAATAAGCCTAAGTTGCTGAAATAAACCTGTTTAATAAGGCTAGTTAATAAGCATAAGTTGCTGAAATAAGCCTATTTAATAAGCCTAAGTTGCTGAAATAAGCCTATTTAATAAGGCTATTTAATAAGTCTAAGTTGCTGAAATAAACCTATTTAATAAGCCTAAGTTGCTAAAGTAAGCCTATTTAATGATTCTATTTAATGAGTCTATTTAATAAGCCTATTTAATAAGCCTATTAATAAGCCTATTTAATACGCCTATTTAATAAGCCTATTTAATACGCCTATTTATTAAGCCTATTTATTCAGCCTATTTAATAAGCCTATTTAATAAGCCTATTTAATAAGTCTATTTAATAAGCCTATTTAATAAGTCTATTTAATAAGTCTATTTAATAAGCTGATTTAATAAGTATTTAATGAACCTATTTAATAAGCCTATTCATTGAGCCTATTTAATAAGCCTATTTATTGAGCCTATTTCATAAGCCTATTTAATAAGCCTATTTAATAAGCCTATTTATTGAGCCTATTTAATAAGTCTATGTAATAAGCCTATTTAATAAGCCTATTTAATAAGCCTATTTAATAAGCCTATTTATTGAGCCTATTTAATAAGCCTATTTAATAAGCCTATTTAATAATCCTCTTTATTGAGCCTATTTAATAAGTCTATTTAATAAGCCTATTTAATAAGCCTATTTATTGAGCCTATTTAATAAGCCTATTTATTGAGCCTATTTAATAAGCCTATTTAATAAGTCTATTTAATAAGCCTATTTAATAGGCCTATTTAATAAGTCTAAGTTGCTGAAATAAGCCTATTTAATAAGACTAAATTGCTGAATAAGCCTATTTCATAAGCCTAAGTTGCAGAAATAAGTCTTTTTAATAAGTCTAAGTTGCTGAAATAAGCCTATTTAATAAGCCTTGGTTGCTCAAATAAGCCTATTTAATAAGGCTATTTAATAAGCCTAAGTTGCTGAATAAGCCTATTTAATAAGCCTAAGTTGCTGAAATAAGCCTATTTAATAAGCGTAAGTTGCTGAAATACGCCTATGTAATAAGCTTAAGTTGCCGTAATAAGGCTATTTAATAAGTCTAAGTTGCTGAAAAAAGCCTAATTAATAAGCCTAAGTTGCTAAAATAAGCCTATTTAATGAGGCTATTTAATAAGTCTATTTAATAAGCCTCTTTAATAAGCCTATTTAATAGGCCTATTTAATAAGTCTAAGTTGCTGAAATAAGCCTATTTAATAATCCTAAGTTGCTGAAATAAGCCTATTTAATAAGGCTATTTAATAAGCATAAGTTGCTGAAATAAACCTATTTAATAAGCCTAAGTTGGTAAAATAAGCCTATTTAATAAGCCTAAGTTGCTGAAATAAGCCTATTTAATAAGCTTAAGTTGCTGTAATAAGGCTATTTAATAAGTCTAAGTTGCTAAAATAAGGCTATTTAATAAGGCTATTTAATAAGCCTAAGTTGCTGAATAAGCCTATTTAATAAGCCTAAGTTGCTGAAATAAGCCTATTTAATAAGCCTAAGTTGCTGAAAAAAGCCTAATTAATAAGCCTAAGTTGCTAAAATAAGCCAATTTAATGAGGCTATTTAATAAGTCTATTTAATAAGCCTATTTAATAAGCCTATTTAATAAGCCTATTTAATAAACATATTTAATACGTCTATTTAATAAGTCTATTTAATTAGCCTATTTAATAAGTATATAATGAGCCTATTTAATAAGCCTATTTATTGAGCCTATTTAATAAGCCTAATTAAGCCTAAGTTGCTGAATAAGCCTATTTAATAAGCCTAAGTTGCTGAAATAAGGCTATTTAATAAGTCTAAGTTGCTGAAATAAGCCTATTTAATAAGCCTAAGTTGCTAAAATAAGCCTATTTAATGAGGCTATTTAATCAATCTATTTAATAAGCCTATTTAATAGGCCTATTTAATAAGTCTAAGTTGCTGAAATAAGGCTATTTAATAAGCCTAAGTTGCTGAAATAAGCCTATTTAAAAAGCCTAAGTTGCTGAAATAAGGCTATTTAATAAGCCTAAGTTGCTAAAATAAGCCTATTTAATGAGGCTATTTAATAAGTCGATTTAATAAGCCTATTTAATAAGCCTATTTAATATGTATTTAATGAGCCTATTTAATCAGTCTATTTAATAAGCCTATTTAATAGGCCTATTTAATAAGTCTAAGTTGCTGAAATAAGCCTATTTAATAAGCCTAAGTTGCTGAATAAGCCTATTTCATAAGCCTAAGTTGCTGAAATAAGTCTTTTTAATAAGTCTAAGTTGCTGAAATAAGCCTATTTAATAAGCCTAAGTTGCTGAAATAAGGCTATTTAATAAGGCTATTTAATAAGCCTAAGTTGCTGAATAAGCCTATTTAATAAGCCTAAGTTTCTGAAATAAGGCTATTTAATAAGCCTAAGTTGCTGAAATAAGCCTATTTAATAAGCTTAAGTTGCTGTAATAAGGCTATTTAATAAGTCTAAGTTGCTGAAAAAAGCCTAATTAATAAGCCTAAGTTGCTAAAATAAGCAGATTTAATAAGCCTAAGTTTCTGAACTAAGCCTATTTAAAAAGGTATATTTAATAAGTCTAAGTTGCTGAAATAAACCTATTTAAAAATGCTATTTAATAAGCCTAAGTTGCTGAAATAAACCTGTTTTATAAGGCTATTTAATAAGCATAAGTTGCTGAAATAAGCCTATTTAATAAGCCTAAGTTGCTGAATAAGCCTATTTCATAAGCCTAAGTTGCTGAAATAAGCCTTTTTAATATGTCTAAGTTGCTGAAATAAGCCTATTTAATAAGCCTAAGTTGCTGAAATAAACCTATTTAATAAGGCTATTTAATAAGCCTAAGTTGCTGAATAAGCCTATTTAATAAGTCTAAGTTGCTGAAATAAGGCTATTTAATAAGCCTAAGTTGCTGAAATAAGCCTCTTTAATAAGCCTACGTTGGTGAACTAAACCTATATAAAAAGGTATATTTAATAAGTCAAAGTTGCTGAAAAAAAACTATTTAAAAATGCTATTTAATAAGCCTAAATTGCTAGAAATAAACCTGTTTAATAAGGCTATTTAATAAGCATAAGTTGCTGAAATAAGCCTATTTAATAAGCCTAAGTTGCTGAAATAAGCCTATTTAATAAGGCTATTTAATAAGTCTAAGTTGCAGAAATAAACCTATTTAATAATGCTATTTAATACGCCTAATTTGCTTAAATAAGCATATTTAATAAGCCTAAGTTGCTAAAATAAGCCTATTTAATAGGACTATCTAATAAGTCTAAGTTGCACAAATAAGCATATTTCATAAGCATATTTAATGAGCCTAAGTTGCTGAAATGTCTATTTAATAAGTCGATTTAATAAGTCTAAGTTGCTAACATAAGCGTATTTAATAAGGCTATTTAATAAGCCTAAGTTGCTGAAATAAGCCTATTTAATAAGGCTATTTAATGAGCCTAAGTTCCTGAAAAAAACCTATTTAATAAGGCTATTTAATGAGCCTAAGTTGCTGAAATAAGCCTATTTAATAAGCCTAAGTTTCTGAACTAAGCCTATTTAAAAATGCTATTTAATAAGCCTAAATTGCTAGAAATAAACCTGTTTAATAAGGCTATTTAATAAGCATAAGTTGCTGAAATAAGCCTATTTAATAAGCCTAAGTTACTGAAATAAGCCTATTTAATAAGGCAATTTTATAAGTCTAAGTTGCCTAAATAAACCTATTTAATAAGCCTAAGTTGCTAAAATAAGCCTATTTAATGAGGCTATTTAATAAGTCGATTTAATAAGCCTATTTAATAAGCCTATTTAATATGTATTTAATGAGCCTATTTAATCAGTCTATTTAATAAGCCTATTTAATAGGCCTATTTAATAAGTCTAAGTTGCTGAAATAAGCCTATTTAATAAGCCTAAGTTGCTGAATAAGCCTATTTCATAAGCCTAAGTTGCTGAAATAAGTCTTTTTAATAAGTCTAAGTTGCTGAAATAAGCCTATTTAATAAGCCTAAGTTGCTGAAATAAGGCTATTTAATAAGCCTAAGTTGCTGAATAAGCCTATTTAATAAGCGTAAGTTTCTGAAATAAGGCTATTTAATAAGCCTAAGTTGCTGAAATAAGCCTATTTAATAAGCTTAAGTTGCTGTAATAAGGCTATTTAATAAGTCTAAGTTGCTGAAAAAAGCCTAATTAATAAGCCTAAGTTGCTAAAATAAGCAGATTTAATAAGCCTAAGTTTCTGAACTAAGCCTATTTAAAAAGGTATATTTAATAAGTCTAAGTTGCTGAAATAAACCTATTTAAAAATGCTATTTAATAAGCCTAAGTTGCTGAAATAAGCCTTTTTAATATGTCTAAGTTGCTGAAATAAGCCTATTTAATAAGCCTAAGTTGCTGAAATAAACCTATTTAATAAGGCTATTTAATAAGCCTAAGTTGCTGAATAAGCCTATTTAATAAGTCTAAGTTGCTGAAATAAGGCTATTTAATAAGCCTAAGTTGCTGAAATAAGCCTCTTTAATAAGCCTACGTTGGTGAACTAAACCTATATAAAAAGGTCTATTTAATAAGTCTAAGTTGCTGAAAAAAACTATTTAAAAATGCTATTTAATAAGCCTAAATTGCTAGAAATAAACCTGTTTAATAAGGCTATTTAATAAGCATAAGTTGCTGAAATAAGCCTATTTAATAAGCCTAAGTTGCTGAAATAAGCCTATTTAATAAGGCTATTTAATAAGTCTAAGTTGCAGAAATAAACCTATTTAATAATGCTATTTAATACGCCTAATTTGCTTAAATAAGCATATTTAATAAGCCTAAGTTGCTAAAATAAGCCTATTTAATAGGCCTATCTAATAAATCTAAGTTGCACAAATAAGCATATTTCATAAGCATATTTAATGAGCCTAAGTTCCTGAAAAAAACCTATTTAATAAGGCTATTTAATGAGCCTAAGTTGCTGAAATAAGCCTATTTAATAAGCCTAAGTTTCTGAACTAAGCCTATTTAAAAATGCTATTTAATAAGCCTAAGTTGCTGAAATAAACCTGTTTAATAAGGCTATTTAATAAGCATAAGTTGCTGAAATAAGCCTATTTAATAAGCCTAAGTTGCTGAATAAGCCTATTTCATAAGCCTAAGTTGCTGAAATAAGCCTTTTTAATATGTCTAAGTTGCTGAAATAAGCCTATTTAATAAGCCTAAGTTGCTGAAATAAACCTATTTAATAAGGCTATTTAATAAGCCTAAGTTGCTGAATAAGCCTATTTAATAAGTCTAAGTTGCTGAAATAAGGCTATTTAATAAGCCTAAGTTGCTGAAATAAGCCTCTTTAATAAGCCTACGTTGGTGAACTAAACCTATATAAAAAGGTATATTTAATAAGTCAAAGTTGCTGAAAAAAAACTATTTAAAAATGCTATTTAATAAGCCTAAATTGCTAGAAATAAACCTGTTTAATAAGGCTATTTAATAAGCATAAGTTGCTGAAATAAGCCTATTTAATAAGCCTAAGTTGCTGAAATAAGCCTATTTAATAAGGCTATTTAATAAGTCTAAGTTGCAGAAATAAACCTATTTAATAATGCTATTTAATACGCCTAATTTGCTTAAATAAGCATATTTAATAAGCCTAAGTTGCTAAAATAAGCCTATTTAATAGGCCTATCTAATAAGTCTAAGTTGCACAAATAAGCATATTTCATAAGCATATTTAATGAGCCTAAGTTGCTGAAATGTCTATTTAATAAGTCGATTTAATAAGTCTAAGTTGCTAACATAAGCGTATTTAATAAGGCTATTTAATAAGCCTAAGTTGCTGAAATAAGCCTATTTAATAAGGCTATTTAATGAGCCTAAGTTCCTGAAAAAAACCTATTTAATAAGGCTATTTAATGAGCCTAAGTTGCTGAAATAAGCCTATTTAATAAGCCTAAGTTTCTGAACTAAGCCTATTTAAAAATGCTATTTAATAAGCCTAAATTGCTAGAAATAAACCTGTTTAATAAGGCTATTTAATAAGCATAAGTTGCTGAAATAAGCCTATTTAATAAGCCTAAGTTACTGAAATAAGCCTATTTAATAAGGCAATTTTATAAGTCTAAGTTGCCTAAATAAACCTATTTAATAAGCCTAAGTTGCTAAAATAAGCCTATTTAATGAGGCTATTTAATAAGTCGATTTAATAAGCCTATTTAATAAGCCTATTTAATATGTATTTAATGAGCCTATTTAATCAGTCTATTTAATAAGCCTATTTAATAGGCCTATTTAATAAGTCTAAGTTGCTGAAATAAGCCTATTTAATAAGCCTAAGTTGCTGAATAAGCCTATTTCATAAGCCTAAGTTGCTGAAATAAGTCTTTTTAATAAGTCTAAGTTGCTGAAATAAGCCTATTTAATAAGCCTAAGTTGCTGAAATAAGGCTATTTAATAAGCCTAAGTTGCTGAATAAGCCTATTTAATAAGCGTAAGTTTCTGAAATAAGGCTATTTAATAAGCCTAAGTTGCTGAAATAAGCCTATTTAATAAGCTTAAGTTGCTGTAATAAGGCTATTTAATAAGTCTAAGTTGCTGAAAAAAGCCTAATTAATAAGCCTAAGTTGCTAAAATAAGCAGATTTAATAAGCCTAAGTTTCTGAACTAAGCCTATTTAAAAAGGTATATTTAATAAGTCTAAGTTGCTGAAATAAACCTATTTAAAAATGCTATTTAATAAGCCTAAGTTGCTGAAATAAACCTGTTTTATAAGGCTATTTAATAAGCATAAGTTGCTGAAATAAGCCTATTTAATAAGCCTAAGTTGCTGAATAAGCCTATTTCATAAGCCTAAGTTGCTGAAATAAGCCTTTTTAATATGTCTAAGTTGCTGAAATAAGCCTATTTAATAAGCCTAAGTTGCTGAAATAAACCTATTTAATAAGGCTATTTAATAAGCCTAAGTTGCTGAATAAGCCTATTTAATAAGTCTAAGTTGCTGAAATAAGGCTATTTAATAAGCCTAAGTTGCTGAAATAAGCCTCTTTAATAAGCCTACGTTGGTGAACTAAACCTATATAAAAAGGTCTATTTAATAAGTCTAAGTTGCTGAAAAAAACTATTTAAAAATGCTATTTAATAAGCCTAAATTGCTAGAAATAAACCTGTTTAATAAGGCTATTTAATAAGCATAAGTTGCTGAAATAAGCCTATTTAATAAGCCTAAGTTGCTGAAATAAGCCTATTTAATAAGGCTATTTAATAAGTCTAAGTTGCAGAAATAAACCTATTTAATAATGCTATTTAATACGCCTAATTTGCTTAAATAAGCATATTTAATAAGCCTAAGTTGCTAAAATAAGCCTATTTAATAGGCCTATCTAATAAATCTAAGTTGCACAAATAAGCATATTTCATAAGCATATTTAATGAGCCTAAGTTCCTGAAAAAAACCTATTTAATAAGGCTATTTAATGAGCCTAAGTTGCTGAAATAAGCCTATTTAATAAGCCTAAGTTTCTGAACTAAGCCTATTTAAAAATGCTATTTAATAAGCCTAAGTTGCTGAAATAAACCTGTTTAATAAGGCTATTTAATAAGCATAAGTTGCTGAAATAAGCCTATTTAATAAGCCTAAGTTACTGAAATAAGCCTATTTAATAAGGCTATTTAATAAGTCTAAGTTGCCTAAATAAACCTATTTAATAAGCCTAAGTTGCTAAAATAAGCCTATTTAATGAGGCTATTTAATAAGTCTATTTAATAAGCCTATTTATTGAGCCTATTTAATGAGCCTATTTATTGAGCCTATTTAATAAGACTATTTAATGAGCCTATTTAATAAGCCTATTTAATAAGTCTATTTAATACACCTATTTAATAAGCTTATTTAATAAGCCGATTTAATAAGCCTATTTATGAAGCCTATTTAATGAGCCTATTTAATAGGCCTATTTATTGAGCCTGTTTAATAAGTCTATTTAATAAGCCTGTTTAATAAGCCTATTTAATAAGTACTTAATGAGCCTATTTAATAAGCCTAAGTTGCTGAATAAGCCTATTTAATAAGCCTAAGTTCCTGAAAAAAGCCTATTTAATAAGCCTATTTAATAAGCCTAAGTTGCTGAATAAGCCTATTTAATAAGCCTAAGTTTCTGAACTAAGCCTATTTAAAAATGCTATTTAATAAGCCTAAGTTGCTGAAATAAACCTGTTTAATAAGGCTAGTTAATAAGCATAAGTTGCTGAAATAAGCCTATTTAATAAGCCTAAGTTGCTGAAATAAGCCTATTTAATAAGGCTATTTAATAAGTCTAAGTTGCTGAAATAAACCTATTTAATAAGCCTAAGTTGCTAAAGTAAGCCTATTTAATGATTCTATTTAATGAGTCTATTTAATAAGCCTATTTAATAAGCCTATTAATAAGCCTATTTAATACGCCTATTTAATAAGCCTATTTAATACGCCTATTTATTAAGCCTATTTATTCAGCCTATTTAATAAGCCTATTTAATAAGCCTATTTAATAAGTCTATTTAATAAGCCTATTTAATAAGTCTATTTAATAAACATATTTAATACGTCTATTTAATAAGCCTATTTAATACGCCTATTTATTAAGCCTATTTATTCAGCCTATTTAATAAGCCTATTTAATAAGCCTATTTAATAAGTCTATTTAATAAGCCTATTTAATAAGTCTATTTAATAAGTCTATTTAATAAGCTGATTTAATTAGTATTTAATGAACCTATTTAATAAGCCTATTCATTGAGCCTATTTAATAAGCCTATTTATTGAGCCTATTTCATAAGCCTATTTAATAAGCCTATTTAATAAGCCTATTTATTGAGCCTATTTAATAAGTCTATGTAATAAGCCTATTTAATAAGCCTATTTAATAAGCCTATTTAATAAGCCTATTTATTGAGCCTATTTAATAAGCCTATTTAATAAGCCTATTTAATAATCCTCTTTATTGAGCCTATTTAATAAGTCTATTTAATAAGCCTATTTAATAAGCCTATTTATTGAGCCTATTTAATAAGCCTATTTATTGAGCCTATTTAATAAGCCTATTTAATAAGTCTATTTAATAAGCCTATTTAATAGGCCTATTTAATAAGTCTAAGTTGCTGAAATAAGCCTATTTAATAAGACTAAATTGCTGAATAAGCCTATTTCATAAGCCTAAGTTGCAGAAATAAGTCTTTTTAATAAGGCTAAGTTGCTGAAATAAGCCTATTTAATAAGCCTTGGTTGCTCAAATAAGCCTATTTAATAAGGCTATTTAATAAGCCTAAGTTGCTGAATAAGCCTATTTAATAAGCCTAAGTTGCTGAAATAAGCCTATTTAATAAGCGTAAGTTGCTGAAATACGCCTATGTAATAAGCTTAAGTTGCCGTAATAAGGCTATTTAATAAGTCTAAGTTGCTGAAAAAAGCCTAATTAATAAGCCTAAGTTGCTAAAATAAGCCTATTTAATGAGGCTATTTAATAAGTCTATTTAATAAGCCTCTTTAATAAGCCTATTTAATAGGCCTATTTAATAAGTCTAAGTTGCTGAAATAAGCCTATTTAATAATCCTAAGTTGCTGAAATAAGCCTATTTAATAAGGCTATTTAATAAGCATAAGTTGCTGAAATAAACCTATTTAATAAGCCTAAGTTGGTAAAATAAGCCTATTTAATAAGCCTAAGTTGCTGAAATAAGCCTATTTAATAAGCTTAAGTTGCTGTAATAAGGCTATTTAATAAGTCTAAGTTGCTAAAATAAGGCTATTTAATAAGGCTATTTAATAAGCCTAAGTTGCTGAATAAGCCTATTTAATAAGCCTAAGTTGCTGAAATAAGCCTATTTAATAAGCCTAAGTTGCTGAAAAAAGCCTAATTAATAAGCCTAAGTTGCTAAAATAAGCCAATTTAATGAGGCTATTTAATAAGTCTATTTAATAAGCCTATTTAATAAGCCTATTTAATAAGCCTATTTAATAAACATATTTAATACGTCTATTTAATAAGTCTATTTAATTAGCCTATTTAATAAGTATATAATGAGCCTATTTAATAAGCCTATTTATTGAGCCTATTTAATAAGCCTAATTAAGCCTAAGTTGCTGAATAAGCCTATTTAATAAGCCTAAGTTGCTGAAATAAGGCTATTTAATAAGTCTAAGTTGCTGAAATAAGCCTATTTAATAAGCCTAAGTTGCTAAAATAAGCCTATTTAATGAGGCTATTTAATCAATCTATTTAATAAGCCTATTTAATAGGCCTATTTAATAAGTCTAAGTTGCTGAAATAAGGCTATTTAATAAGCCTAAGTTGCTGAAATAAGCCTATTTAAAAAGCCTAAGTTGCTGAAATAAGGCTATTTAATAAGTCTAAGTTGCTGAAATAAGCCTATTTAAAAAGCCTAAGTTGCTAAAATAAGCCTATTTAATGAGGCTATTTAATAAGTCGATTTAATAAGCCTATTTAATAAGCCTATTTAATATGTATTTAATGAGCCTATTTAATCAGTCTATTTAATAAGCCTATTTAATAGGCCTATTTAATAAGTCTAAGTTGCTGAAATAAGCCTATTTAATAAGCCTAAGTTGCTGAATAAGCCTATTTCATAAGCCTAAGTTGCTGAAATAAGTCTTTTTAATAAGTCTAAGTTGCTGAAATAAGCCTATTTAATAAGCCTAAGTTGCTGAAATAAGGCTATTTAATAAGGCTATTTAATAAGCCTAAGTTGCTGAATAAGCCTATTTAATAAGCCTAAGTTTCTGAAATAAGGCTATTTAATAAGCCTAAGTTGCTGAAATAAGCCTATTTAATAAGCTTAAGTTGCTGTAATAAGGCTATTTAATAAGTCTAAGTTGCTGAAAAAAGCCTAATTAATAAGCCTAAGTTGCTAAAATAAGCAGATTTAATAAGCCTAAGTTTCTGAACTAAGCCTATTTAAAAAGGTATATTTAATAAGTCTAAGTTGCTGAAATAAACCTATTTAAAAATGCTATTTAATAAGCCTAAGTTGCTGAAATAAACCTGTTTTATAAGGCTATTTAATAAGCATAAGTTGCTGAAATAAGCCTATTTAATAAGCCTAAGTTGCTGAATAAGCCTATTTCATAAGCCTAAGTTGCTGAAATAAGCCTTTTTAATATGTCTAAGTTGCTGAAATAAGCCTATTTAATAAGCCTAAGTTGCTGAAATAAACCTATTTAATAAGGCTATTTAATAAGCCTAAGTTGCTGAATAAGCCTATTTAATAAGTCTAAGTTGCTGAAATAAGGCTATTTAATAAGCCTAAGTTGCTGAAATAAGCCTCTTTAATAAGCCTACGTTGGTGAACTAAACCTATATAAAAAGGTCTATTTAATAAGTCTAAGTTGCTGAAAAAAACTATTTAAAAATGCTATTTAATAAGCCTAAATTGCTAGAAATAAACCTGTTTAATAAGGCTATTTAATAAGCATAAGTTGCTGAAATAAGCCTATTTAATAAGCCTAAGTTGCTGAAATAAGCCTATTTAATAAGGCTATTTAATAAGTCTAAGTTGCAGAAATAAACCTATTTAATAATGCTATTTAATACGCCTAATTTGCTTAAATAAGCATATTTAATAAGCCTAAGTTGCTAAAATAAGCCTATTTAATAGGCCTATCTAATAAATCTAAGTTGCACAAATAAGCATATTTCATAAGCATATTTAATGAGCCTAAGTTCCTGAAAAAAACCTATTTAATAAGGCTATTTAATGAGCCTAAGTTGCTGAAATAAGCCTATTTAATAAGCCTAAGTTTCTGAACTAAGCCTATTTAAAAATGCTATTTAATAAGCCTAAGTTGCTGAAATAAACCTGTTTAATAAGGCTATTTAATAAGCATAAGTTGCTGAAATAAGCCTATTTAATAAGCCTAAGTTACTGAAATAAGCCTATTTAATAAGGCTATTTAATAAGTCTAAGTTGCCTAAATAAACCTATTTAATAAGCCTAAGTTGCTAAAATAAGCCTATTTAATGAGGCTATTTAATAAGTCTATTTAATAAGCCTATTTATTGAGCCTATTTAATGAGCCTATTTATTGAGCCTATTTAATAAGACTATTTAATGAGCCTATTTAATAAGCCTATTTAATAAGTCTATTTAATACACCTATTTAATAAGCTTATTTAATAAGCCGATTTAATAAGCCTATTTATGAAGCCTATTTAATGAGCCTATTTAATAGGCCTATATATTGAGCCTGTTTAATAAGTCTATTTAATAAGCCTGTTTAATAAGCCTATTTAATAAGTATTTAATGAGCCTATTTAATAAGCCTAAGTTGCTGAATAAGCCTATTTAATAAGCCTAAGTTCCTGAAAAAAGCCTATTTAATAAGCCTATTTAATAAGCCTAAGTTGCTGAATAAGCCTATTTAATAAGCCTAAGTTTCTGAACTAAGCCTATTTAAAAATGCTATTTAATAAGCCTAAGTTGCTGAAATAAACCTGTTTAATAAGGCTAGTTAATAAGCATAAGTTGCTGAAATAAGCCTATTTAATAAGCCTAAGTTGCTGAAATAAGCCTATTTAATAAGGCTATTTAATAAGTCTAAGTTGCTGAAATAAACCTATTTAATAAGCCTAAGTTGCTAAAGTAAGCCTATTTAATGATTCTATTTAATGAGTCTATTTAATAAGCCTATTTAATAAGCCTATTAATAAGCCTATTTAATACGCCTATTTAATAAGCCTATTTAATACGCCTATTTATTAAGCCTATTTATTCAGCCTATTTAATAAGCCTATTTAATAAGCCTATTTAATAAGTCTATTTAATAAGCCTATTTAATAAGTCTATTTAATAAGTCTATTTAATAAGCTGATTTAATAAGTATTTAATGAACCTATTTAATAAGCCTATTCATTGAGCCTATTTAATAAGCCTATTTATTGAGCCTATTTCATAAGCCTATTTAATAAGCCTATTTAATAAGCCTATTTATTGAGCCTATTTAATAAGTCTATGTAATAAGCCTATTTAATAAGCCTATTTAATAAGCCTATTTAATAAGCCTATTTATTGAGCCTATTTAATAAGCCTATTTAATAAGCCTATTTAATAATCCTCTTTATTGAGCCTATTTAATAAGTCTATTTAATAAGCCTATTTAATAAGCCTATTTATTGAGCCTATTTAATAAGCCTATTTATTGAGCCTATTTAATAAGCCTATTTAATAAGTCTATTTAATAAGCCTATTTAATAGGCCAATTTAATAAGTCTAAGTTGCTGAAATAAGCCTATTTAATAAGACTAAATTGCTGAATAAGCCTATTTCATAAGCCTAAGTTGCAGAAATAAGTCTTTTTAATAAGTCTAAGTTGCTGAAATAAGCCTATTTAATAAGCCTTGGTTGCTCAAATAAGCCTATTTAATAAGGCTATTTAATAAGCCTAAGTTGCTGAATAAGCCTATTTAATAAGCCTAAGTTGCTGAAATAAGCCTATTTAATAAGCGTAAGTTGCTGAAATACGCCTATGTAATAAGCTTAAGTTGCCGTAATAAGGCTATTTAATAAGTCTAAGTTGCTGAAAAAAGCCTAATTAATAAGCCTAAGTTGCTAAAATAAGCCTATTTAATGAGGCTATTTAATAAGTCTATTTAATAAGCCTCTTTAATAAGCCTATTTAATAGGCCTATTTAATAAGTCTAAGTTGCTGAAATAAGCCTATTTAATAATCCTAAGTTGCTGAAATAAGCCTATTTAATAAGGCTATTTAATAAGCATAAGTTGCTGAAATAAACCTATTTAATAAGCCTAAGTTGGTAAAATAAGCCTATTTAATAAGCCTAAGTTGCTGAAATAAGCCTATTTAATAAGCTTAAGTTGCTGTAATAAGGCTATTTAATAAGTCTAAGTTGCTAAAATAAGGCTATTTAATAAGGCTATTTAATAAGCCTAAGTTGCTGAATAAGCCTATTTAATAAGCCTAAGTTGCTGAAATAAGCCTATTTAATAAGCCTAAGTTGCTGAAAAAAGCCTAATTAATAAGCCTAAGTTGCTAAAATAAGCCAATTTAATGAGGCTATTTAATAAGTCTATTTAATAAGCCTATTTAATAAGCCTATTTAATAAGCCTATTTAATAAACATATTTAATACGTCTATTTAATAAGTCTATTTAATTAGCCTATTTAATAAGTATATAATGAGCCTATTTAATAAGCCTATTTATTGAGCCTATTTAATAAGCCTAATTAAGCCTAAGTTGCTGAATAAGCCTATTTAATAAGCCTAAGTTGCTGAAATAAGGCTATTTAATAAGTCTAAGTTGCTGAAATAAGCCTATTTAATAAGCCTAAGTTGCTAAAATAAGCCTATTTAATGAGGCTATTTAATCAATCTATTTAATAAGCCTATTTAATAGGCCTATTTAATAAGTCTAAGTTGCTGAAATAAGGCTATTTAATAAGCCTAAGTTGCTGAAATAAGCCTATTTAAAAAGCCTAAGTTGCTGAAATAAGGCTATTTAATAAGTCTAAGTTGCTGAAATAAGCCTATTTAAAAAGCCTAAGTTGCTAAAATAAGCCTATTTAATGAGGCTATTTAATAAGTCGATTTAATAAGCCTATTTAATAAGCCTATTTAATATGTATTTAATGAGCCTATTTAATCAGTCTATTTAATAAGCCTATTTAATAGGCCTATTTAATAAGTCTAAGTTGCTGAAATAAGCCTATTTAATAAGCCTAAGTTGCTGAATAAGCCTATTTCATAAGCCTAAGTTGCTGAAATAAGTCTTTTTAATAAGTCTAAGTTGCTGAAATAAGCCTATTTAATAAGCCTAAGTTGCTGAAATAAGGCTATTTAATAAGGCTATTTAATAAGCCTAAGTTGCTGAATAAACCTATTTAATAAGCCTAAGTTTCTGAAATAAGGCTATTTAATAAGCCTAAGTTGCTGAAATAAGCCTATTTAATAAGCTTAAGTTGCTGTAATAAGGCTATTTAATAAGTCTAAGTTGCTGAAAAAAGCCTAATTAATAAGCCTAAGTTGCTAAAATAAGCAGATTTAATAAGCCTAAGTTTCTGAACTAAGCCTATTTAAAAAGGTATATTTAATAAGTCTAAGTTGCTGAAATAAACCTATTTAAAAATGCTATTTAATAAGCCTAAGTTGCTGAAATAAACCTGTTTTATAAGGCTATTTAATAAGCATAAGTTGCTGAAATAAGCCTATTTAATAAGCCTAAGTTGCTGAATAAGCCTATTTCATAAGCCTAAGTTGCTGAAATAAGCCTTTTTAATATGTCTAAGTTGCTGAAATAAGCCTATTTAATAAGCCTAAGTTGCTGAAATAAACCTATTTAATAAGGCTATTTAATAAGCCTAAGTTGCTGAATAAGCCTATTTAATAAGTCTAAGTTGCTGAAATAAGGCTATTTAATAAGCCTAAGTTGCTGAAATAAGCCTCTTTAATAAGCCTACGTTGGTGAACTAAACCTATATAAAAAGGTATATTTAATAAGTCAAAGTTGCTGAAAAAAAACTATTTAAAAATGCTATTTAATAAGCCTAAATTGCTAGAAATAAACCTGTTTAATAAGGCTATTTAATAAGCATAAGTTGCTGAAATAAGCCTATTTAATAAGCCTAAGTTGCTGAAATAAGCCTATTTAATAAGGCTATTTAATAAGTCTAAGTTGCAGAAATAAACCTATTTAATAATGCTATTTAATACGCCTAATTTGCTTAAATAAGCATATTTAATAAGCCTAAGTTGCTAAAATAAGCCTATTTAATAGGCCTATCTAATAAGTCTAAGTTGCACAAATAAGCATATTTCATAAGCATATTTAATGAGCCTAAGTTGCTGAAATGTCTATTTAATAAGTCGATTTAATAAGTCTAAGTTGCTAACATAAGCGTATTTAATAAGGCTATTTAATAAGCCTAAGTTGCTGAAATAAGCCTATTTAATAAGGCTATTTAATGAGCCTAAGTTCCTGAAAAAAACCTATTTAATAAGGCTATTTAATGAGCCTAAGTTGCTGAAATAAGCCTATTTAATAAGCCTAAGTTTCTGAACTAAGCCTATTTAAAAATGCTATTTAATACGCCTAAATTGCTAGAAATAAACCTGTTTAATAAGGCTATTTAATAAGCATAAGTTGCTGAAATAAGCCTATTTAATAAGCCTAAGTTACTGAAATAAGCCTATTTAATAAGGCAATTTTATAAGTCTAAGTTGCCTAAATAAACCTATTTAATAAGCCTAAGTTGCTAAAATAAGCCTATTTAATGAGGCTATTTAATAAGTCGATTTAATAAGCCTATTTAATAAGCCTATTTAATATGTATTTAATGAGCCTATTTAATCAGTCTATTTAATAAGCCTATTTAATAGGCCTATTTAATAAGTCTAAGTTGCTGAAATAAGCCTATTTAATAAGCCTAAGTTGCTGAATAAGCCTATTTCATAAGCCTAAGTTGCTGAAATAAGTCTTTTTAATAAGTCTAAGTTGCTGAAATAAGCCTATTTAATAAGCCTAAGTTGCTGAAATAAGGCTATTTAATAAGCCTAAGTTGCTGAATAAGCCTATTTAATAAGCGTAAGTTTCTGAAATAAGGCTATTTAATAAGCCTAAGTTGCTGAAATAAGCCTATTTAATAAGCTTAAGTTGCTGTAATAAGGCTATTTAATAAGTCTAAGTTGCTGAAAAAAGCCTAATTAATAAGCCTAAGTTGCTAAAATAAGCAGATTTAATAAGCCTAAGTTTCTGAACTAAGCCTATTTAAAAAGGTATATTTAATAAGTCTAAGTTGCTGAAATAAACCTATTTAAAAATGCTATTTAATAAGCCTAAGTTGCTGAAATAAACCTGTTTTATAGGGCTATTTAATAAGCATAAGTTGCTGAAATAAGCCTATTTAATAAGCCTAAGTTGCTGAATAAGCCTATTTCATAAGCCTAAGTTGCTGAAATAAGCCTTTTTAATATGTCTAAGTTGCTGAAATAAGCCTATTTAATAAGCCTAAGTTGCTGAAATAAACCTATTTAATAAGGCTATTTAATAAGCCTAAGTTGCTGAATAAGCCTATTTAATAAGCCTAAGTTGCTGAAATAAGCCTATTTAATAAGTCTAAGTTGCTGAAATAAGGCTATTTAATAAGCCTAAGTTGCTGAAATAAGCCTATTTAATAAGCCTAAGTTGCTGAAATAAGCTATTTAATAAGTCTAAGTTGCTGAAATAAGCCTTTTTAATCAGCGTAAGTTGCTGAAATAAGCCTATTTAATAAGCCAAAGTTGCTGAAATAAGCCTACTTAATTAGGCTATTTAATAAGCCTAAGTTGCTGAAATAAGCCTATTTAATAAGCCTATTTAACAAGCCTATTTAATAGGCCTATTTAATAAGTCTAAGTTGATGAAATAAGCCTATTTAATAAGACTATTTAATAGGCCTATTTAATAAGTCTAAGTTGCTGAAATAAGCCTATTTAATAAGCCTAAGTTGCTGAATGAGCCTATTTAATAAGCCTAAGTTGCTGAAATAAGCCTATTTAATAAGCCAAAGTTGCTGAAATAAGCCTACTTAATTAGGCTATTTAATAAGCCTAAGTTGCTGAAATAAGCCTATTTAATAAGCCTATTTAACAAGCCTATTTAATAGGCCTATTTAATACGTCTAAGTTGATGAAATAAGCCTATTTAATAAGCCTATTTAATAGGCCTATTTAATAAGTCTAAGTTGCTGAAATAAGCCTATTTAATAAGCCTAAGTTGCTGAATGAGCCTATTTAATAAGCCTAAGTTGCTGAAATAAGCCTATTTAATGAGCCTAAGTTGCTGAATAAGCCTATTTAATAAGCCTAAGTTGCTGAATAAACCTATTTAATAAGTCTAAGTTGCTGAAATAAGCCTATTTAATAAGGCTATTTAATAAGCCTAAGTTGCTGAATAAGCCTATTTAATAAGTCTAAGTTGCTGAAATAAGGCTATTTAATAAGCCTAAGTTGCTGAAATAAGGCTATTTAATAAGTTTAAGTTGCTGAAATAAGCCTGTTTAATAAGCCTAAGTTGCTGAAATAAGCCTATTTAGTAAGGCTATTTAATGAGCCTAAGTTGCTGAAATAAGCCTATTTAATAAGCCTAAGTTTCTGAACTAAGCCTATTTAATAAGCCTATTTAATAAGTCTAAGTTGCTGAAATAAACCTATTTAAAATGCTATTTAATAAGCCTAAGTTGCTGAAATAAACCTGTTTAATAAGGCTATTTAATAAGCATAAGTTGCTGAAATAAGCGTATTTAATAAGCCTAAGTTGCTGAAATAAGCCTATTTAATAAGGCTATTTAATAAGTCTAAGTTGCTGAAATAAACCTATTTAATAAGCCTAAGTTGCTAAAATAAGCCTATTTAATAAGCCTATTTAATAAGCCTATTTAATAAGCCTATTTAATAAGCCTATTTATTGAGCCTATTTAATAAGCCGATTTAATAAGTCTATTTAATAAGCCTATTTAATAAGCCGATTTATTGAGCCTATTTAATAAGTCTATTTAATAAGCCTATTTAATAAGCCTATTTATTGAGCCTATTTAATAAGTCTATTTAATAAGCCTATTTAATAAGTATTTAATGAGCCTATTTAATAAGCCTATTTATTGAGCCTATTTAATAAGCCTATTTATTGAGCCTATTTAATAAGCCTATTTATTGAGCCTATTTAATAAGCCTATTTAATAAGTCTATTTAATAAGCCTATTTAATAAGCATATTTAATAAGCCTATTTATTGAGCCTATTTAATAAGCCTATTTAATAAGCCTATTTATTGAGCCTATTTAATAAGTCTATTTAATAAGCCTATTTAATAAGCCTATTTAATAAGTATTTAATGAGCCTATTTAATAAGTCTATTTAATAAGCCTATTTAATAGGCCTATTTAATAAGTCTAAGTTGCTGAAATAAGCTTATTTAATAAGCCTAAGTTGCTGAATAAGGCTATTTAATAAGCCTAAGTTGCTGAATAACCCTATTTAATAAGTCTAAGTTGCTGAAATAAGCCTATTTAATAAGGCTATTTAATAAGCCTAAGTTGCTGAAATAAGCCTATTTAATAAGGCTATTTAATGAGCCTAAGTTGCTGAAATAAGACTATTTAATAAGCCTAAGTTTCTGAACTAAGCCTATTTAAAAAGGTATATTTAATAAGTCTAAGTTGCTGAAATAAACCTATTTAAAAATGCTATTTAATAAGCCTAAGTTGCTGAAATAAGCTTATTTAATAAGCCTAAGTTGCTGAATAACGCTATTTAATAAGCCTAAGTTGCTGAAATAAGGCTATTTAATAAGTTTACGTTGCTGAAATAAGCCTGTTTAATAAGCCTAAGTTGCTGAAATAAGCCTATTTAATAAGGCTATTTAATGAGACTAAGTTGCTGAAATAAGCCTATTTAATAAGCCTAAGTTTCTGAACTAAGCCTATTTAATAAGCCTATTTAATAAGTCTAAGTTGCTGAAATAAACCTATTTAAAATGCTATTTAATAAGCCTAAGTTGCTGAAATAAACCTGTTTAATAAGGCTATTTAATAAGCATAAGTTGCTGAAATAAGCTTATTTAATAAGCCTAAGTTGCTGAAATAAGCCTATTTAATAAGGCTATTTAGTAAGTCTAAGTTGCTGAAATAAACCTATTAAATAAGCCTAAGTTGCTAAAATAAGCCTATTTAATTAGGCTATTTAATAAGTCTATTTAATAAGCCTATTTAATAAGCCTATTTAATAAGCCTATTTAATAAGCCTATTTAATACGCCTATTTAATAAACATATTTAATAAGTATTTAATGAGCCTATTTAATAAGTCTATTTAATAAGCCTTTTTAATAAGCCTATTTAATAAGTCTATTTAATAAGCCTATTTAATAAGTATTTAATGAGCCTATTTAATAAGCCTATTTATTGAGCCTATTTAATAAGCCTATTTATTGAGCCTATTTAATAAGCCTATTTATTGAGCCTATTTAATAAGCCTATTTAATAAGTCTATTTAATAAGCCTATTTAATAAGCATATTTAATAAGCCTATTTATTGAGCCTATTTAATAAGCCTATTTAATAAGCCTATTTATTGAGCCTATTTAATAAGTCTATTTAATAAGCCTATTTAATAAGCCTATTTAATAAGTATTTAATGAGCCTATTTAATAAGTCTATTTAATAAGCCTATTTAATAGGCCTATTTAATAAGTCTAAGTTGCTGAAATAAGCTTATTTAATAAGCCTATTTAATAGGCCTATTTAATAAGTCTAAGTTGCTGAAATAAGCCTATTTAATAAGCCTAAGTTGCTGAATAAGGCTATTTAATAAGCCTAAGTTGCTGAATAACCCTATTTAATAAGTCTAAGTTGCTGAAATAAGCATATTTAATAAGGCTATTTAATAAGCCTAAGTTGCTGAAATAAGCCTATTTAATAAGGCTATTTAATGAGCCTAAGTTGCTGAAATAAGACTATTTAATAAGCCTAAGTTTCTGAACTAAGCCTATTTAAAAAGGTATATTTAATAAGTCTAAGTTGCTGAAATAAACCTATTTAAAAATGCTATTTAATAAGCCTAAGTTGCTGAAATAAGCTTATTTAATAAGCCTAAGTTGCTGAATAACGCTATTTAATAAGCCTAAGTTGCTGAAATAAGGCTATTTAATAAGTTTACGTTGCTGAAATAAGCCTGTTTAATAAGCCTAAGTTGCTGAAATAAGCCTATTTAATAAGGCTATTTAATGAGACTAAGTTGCTGAAATAAGCCTATTTAATAAGCCTAAGTTTCTGAACTAAGCCTATTTAATAAGCCTATTTAATAAGTCTAAGTTGCTGAAATAAACCTATTTAAAATGCTATTTAATAAGCCTAAGTTGCTGAAATAAACCTGTTTAATAAGGCTATTTAATAAGCATAAGTTGCTGAAATAAGCTTATTTAATAAGCCTAAGTTGCTGAAATAAGCCTATTTAATAAGGCTATTTAGTAAGTCTAAGTTGCTGAAATAAACCTATTAAATAAGCCTAAGTTGCTAAAATAAGCCTATTTAATTAGGCTATTTAATAAGTCTATTTAATAAGCCTATTTAATAAGCCTATTTAATAAGCCTATTTAATAAGCCTATTTAATACGCCTATTTAATAAACATATTTAATAAGTTTTTAATGAGCCTATTTAATAAGTCTATTTAATAAGCCTTTTTAATAAGCCTATTTAATAAGTCTATTTAATAAGCCTATTTAATAAGTATTTAATGAGCCTATTTAATAAGCCTATTTATTGAGCCTATTTAATAAGCCTATTTATTGAGCCTATTTAATAAGCCTATTTATTGAGCCTATTTAATAAGCCTATTTAATAAGTCTATTTAATAAGCCTATTTAATAAGCATATTTAATAAGCCTATTTATTGAGCCTATTTAATAAGCCTATTTAATAAGCCTATTTATTGAGCCTATTTAATAAGTCTATTTAATAAGCCTATTTAATAAGCCTATTTAATAAGTATTTAATGAGCCTATTTAATAAGTCTATTTAATAAGCCTATTTAATAGGCATATTTAATAAGTCTAAGTTGCTGAAATAAGCTTATTTAATAAGCCTATTTAATAGGCCTATTTAATAAGTCTAAGTTTCTGAAATAAGCCTATTTAATAAGCCTAAGTTGCTGAATAAGGCTATTTAATAAGCCTAAGTTGCTGAATAACCCTATTTAATAAGTCTAAGTTGCTGAAATAAGCCTATTTAATAAGGCTATTTAATACGCCTAAGTTGCTGAAATAAGCCTATTTAATAAGGCTATTTAATGAGCCTAAGTTGCTGAAATAAGACTATTTAATAAGCCTAAGTTTCTGAACTAAGCCTATTTAAAAAGGTATATTTAATAAGTCTAAGTTGCTGAAATAAACCTATTTAAAAATGCTATTTAATAAGCCTAAGTTGCTGAAATAAGCTTATTTAATAAGCCTAAGTTGCTGAATAACGCTATTTAATAAGCCTAAGTTGCTGAAATAAGGCTATTTAATAAGTTTACGTTGCTGAAATAAGCCTGTTTAATAAGCCTAAGTTGCTGAAATAAGCCTATTTAATAAGGCTATTTAATGAGACTAAGTTGCTGAAATAAGCCTATTTAATAAGCCTAAGTTTCTGAACTAAGCCTATTTAATAAGCCTATTTAATAAGTCTAAGTTGCTGAAATAAACCTATTTAAAATGCTATTTAATAAGCCTAAGTTGCTGAAATAAACCTGTTTAATAAGGCTATTTAATAAGCATAAGTTGCTGAAATAAGCTTATTTAATAAGCCTAAGTTGCTGAAATAAGCCTATTTAATAAGGCTATTTAGTAAGTCTAAGTTGCTGAAATAAACCTATTAAATAAGCCTAAGTTGCTAAAATAAGCCTATTTAATTAGGCTATTTAATAAGTCTATTTAATAAGCCTATTTAATAAGCCTATTTAATAAGCCTATTTAATAAGCCTATTTAATACGCCTATTTAATAAACATATTTAATAAGTATTTAATGAGCCTATTTAATAAGTCTATTTAATAAGCCTTTTTAATAAGCCTATTTAATAAGTCTATTTAATAAGCCTATTTAATAAGTCTATTTAATAAGTCTATATAATAAGCCTATTTAATAAGTATTTAATGAGCCTATTTAATAAGCCTATTTAATAAGCCTATTTATTGAGCCTATTTAATATGCCTATTTAATAAGTCTATTTAATAAGCCTATTTAATAAGCCTAATTAATAAGCCTATTTAATAAGCCTATTTATTGAGCCTATTTAATGAGTCTATTTAATAAGCCTGTTTAATAAGCCTATTTAATAAGTATTGAATGAGCCTATTTAATAAGCCTAAGTTGCAGAATAAGCCTATTTAATAAGCCTAAGTTGCTGAAATAAGCCTATTTACTAAGCCTATTTAATAAGCCTAAGTTGCTGAATAAGCCTATTTAATAAGCCTAAGTTGCTGAAATAAGCCTATTTAATAAGTCTAAGTTGCTGAAATAAGGCTATTTAATAAGCCTAAGTTGCTGAAATAAGCCTATTTAATAAGCCTAAGTTGCTGAAATAAGCTATTTAATAAGTCTAAGTTGCTGAAATAAGCCTTTTTAATCAGCGTAAGTTGCTGAAATAAGCCTATTTAATAAGCCAAAGTTGCTGAAATAAGCCTACTTAATTAGGCTATTTAATAAGCCTAAGTTGCTGAAATAAGCCTATTTAATAAGCCTATTTAACAAGCCTATTTAATAGGCCTATTTAATAAGTCTAAGTTGATGAAATAAGCCTATTTAATAAGCCTATTTAATAGGCCTATTTAATAAGTCTAAGTTGCTGAAATAAGCCTATTTAATAAGCCTAAGTTGCTGAATGAGCCTATTTAATAAGCCTAAGTTGCTGAAATAAGCCTATTTAATAAGCCAAAGTTGCTGAAATAAGCCTACTTAATTAGGCTATTTAATAAGCCTAAGTTGCTGAAATAAGCCTATTTAATAAGCCTATTTAACAAGCCTATTTAATAGGCCTATTTAATACGTCTAAGTTGATGAAATAAGCCTATTTAATAAGCCTATTTAATAGGCCTATTTAATAAGTCTAAGTTGCTGAAATAAGCCTATTTAATAAGCCTAAGTTGCTGAATGAGCCTATTTAATAAGCCTAAGTTGCTGAAATAAGCCTATTTAATAAGTCTAAGTTGCTGAAATAAGCCTATTTAATAAGGCTATTTAATAAGCCTAAGTTGCTGAATAAGCCTATTTAATAAGGCTATTTAATGAGCCTAAGTTGCTGAAATAAGACTATTTAATAAGCCTAAGTTTCTGAACTAAGCCTATTTAAAAAGGTATATTTAATAAGTCTAAGTTGCTGAAATAAACCTATTTAAAAATGCTATTTAATAAGCCTAAGTTGCTGAAATAAGCTTATTTAATAAGCCTAAGTTGCTGAATAACGCTATTTAATAAGCCTAAGTTGCTGAAATAAGGCTATTTAATAAGTTTACGTTGCTGAAATAAGCCTGTTTAATAAGCCTAAGTTGCTGAAATAAGCCTATTTAATAAGGCTATTTAATGAGACTAAGTTGCTGAAATAAGCCTATTTAATAAGCCTAAGTTTCTGAACTAAGCCTATTTAATAAGCCTATTTAATAAGTCTAAGTTGCTGAAATAAACCTATTTAAAATGCTATTTAATAAGCCTAAGTTGCTGAAATAAACCTGTTTAATAAGGCTATTTAATAAGCATAAGTTGCTGAAATAAGCTTATTTAATAAGCCTAAGTTGCTGAAATAAGCCTATTTAATAAGGCTATTTAGTAAGTCTAAGTTGCTGAAATAAACCTATTAAATAAGCCTAAGTTGCTAAAATAAGCCTATTTAATTAGGCTATTTAATAAGTCTATTTAATAAGCCTATTTAATAAGCCTATTTAATAAGCCTATTTAATAAGCCTATTTAATACGCCTATTTAATAAACATATTTAATAAGTATTTAATGAGCCTATTTAATAAGTCTATTTAATAAGCCTTTTTAATAAGCCTATTTAATAAGTCTATTTAATAAGCCTATTTAATAAGTCTATTTAATAAGTCTATATAATAAGCCTATTTAATAAGTATTTAATGAGCCTATTTAATAAGCCTATTTAATAAGCCTATTTATTGAGCCTATTTAATATGCCTATTTAATAAGTCTATTTAATAAGCCTATTTAATAAGCCTAATTAATAAGCCTATTTAATAAGCCTATTTATTGAGCCTATTTAATGAGTCTATTTAATAAGCCTGTTTAATAAGCCTATTTAATAAGTATTGAATGAGCCTATTTAATAAGCCTAAGTTGCAGAATAAGCCTATTTAATAAGCCTAAGTTGCTGAAATAAGCCTATTTACTAAGCCTATTTAATAAGCCTAAGTTGCTGAATAAGCCTATTTAATAAGTCTAAGTTGCTGAAATAAGGCTATTTAATAAGCCTAAGTTGCTGAAATAAGCCTATTTAATAAGCCTAAGTTGCTGAAATAAGCTATTTAATAAGTCTAAGTTGCTGAAATAAGCCTTTTTAATCAGCGTAAGTTGCTGAAATAAGCCTATTTAATAAGCCAAAGTTGCTGAAATAAGCCTACTTAATTAGGCTATTTAATAAGCCTAAGTTGCTGAAATAAGCCTATTTAATAAGCCTATTTAACAAGCCTATTTAATAGGCCTATTTAATAAGTCTAAGTTGATGAAATAAGCCTATTTAATAAGCCTATTTAATAGGCCTATTTAATAAGTCTAAGTTGCTGAAATAAGCCTATTTAATAAGCCTAAGTTGCTGAATGAGCCTATTTAATAAGCCTAAGTTGCTGAAATAAGCCTATTTAATAAGCCAAAGTTGCTGAAATAAGCCTACTTAATTAGGCTATTTAATAAGCCTAAGTTGCTGAAATAAGCCTATTTAATAAGCCTATTTAACAAGCCTATTTAATAGGCCTATTTAATACGTCTAAGTTGATGAAATAAGCCTATTTAATAAGCCTATTTAATAGGCCTATTTAATAAGTCTAAGTTGCTGAAATAAGCCTATTTAATAAGCCTAAGTTGCTGAATGAGCCTATTTAATAAGCCTAAGTTGCTGAAATAAGCCTATTTAATAAGGCTATTTAATAAGCCTAAGTTGCTGAATAAGCCTATTTAATAAGTCTAAGTTGCTGAAATAAGGCTATTTAATAAGCCTAAGTTGCTGAAATAAGGCTATTTAATAAGTTTAAGTTGCTGAAATAAGCCTGTTTAATAAGCCTAAGTTGCTGAAATAAGCCTATTTAGTAAGGCTATTTAATGAGCCTAAGTTGCTGAAATAAGCCTATTTAATAAGCCTAAGTTTCTGAACTAAGCCTATTTAATAAGCCTATTTAATAAGTCTAAGTTGCTGAAATAAACCTATTTAAAATGCTATTTAATAAGCCTAAGTTGGTGAAATAAACCTGTTTAATAAGGCTATTTAATAAGCATAAGTTGCTGAAATAAGCTTATTTAATAAGCCTAAGTTGCTGAAATAAGCCTATTTAATAAGGCTATTTAATAAGTCTAAGTTGCTGAAATAAACCTATTTAATAAGCCTAAGTTGCTAAAATAAGCCTATTTAATAAGCCTATTTAATAAGCCTATTTAATAAGCCTATTTAATAAGCCTATTTATTGAGCCTATTTAATAAGCCGATTTAATAAGTCTATTTAATAAGCCTATTTAATAAGCCGATTTATTGAGCCTATTTAATAAGTCTATTTAATAAGCCTATTTAATAAGCCTATTTATTGAGCCTATTTAATAAGTCTATTTAATAAGCCTATTTAATAAGTATTTAATGAGCCTATTTAATAAGCCTATTTATTGAGCCTATTTAATAAGCCTATTTATTGAGCCTATTTAATAAGCCTATTTATTGAGCCTATTTAATAAGCCTATTTAATAAGTCTATTTAATAAGCCTATTTAATAAGCATATTTAATAAGCCTATTTATTGAGCCTATTTAATAAGCCTATTTAATAAGCCTATTTATTGAGCCTATTTAATAAGTCTATTTAATAAGCCTATTTAATAAGCCTATTTAATAAGTATTTAATGAGCCTATTTAATAAGTCTATTTAATAAGCCTATTTAATAGGCCTATTTAATAAGTCTAAGTTGCTGAAATAAGCTTATTTAATAAGCCTATTTAATAGGCCTATTTAATAAGTCTAAGTTGCTGAAATAAGCCTATTTAATAAGCATAAGTTGCTGAATAAGGCTATTTAATAAGCCTAAGTTGCTGAATAAACCTATTTAATAAGTCTAAGTTGCTGAAATAAGCCTATTTAATAAGCCTAAGTTTCTGAACTAAGCCTATTTAAAAAGGTATATTTAATAAGTCTAAGTTGCTGAAATAAACCTATTTAAAAATGCTATTTAATAAGCCTAAGTTGCTGAAATAAACCTGTTTAATAAGGCTATTTAATAAGCATAAGTTGCTGAAATAAGCTTATTTAATAAGCCTAAGTTGCTGAATAACGCTATTTAATAAGCCTAAGTTGCTGAAATAAGGCTATTTAATAAGTTTACGTTGCTGAAATAAGCCTGTTTAATAAGCCTAAGTTGCTGAAATAAGCCTATTTAATAAGGCTATTTAATGAGCCTAAGTTGCTGAAATAAGCCTATTTAATAAGCCTAAGTTTCTGAACTAAGCCTATTTAATAAGCCTATTTAATAAGTCGAAGTTGCTGAAATAAACCTATTAAATAAGCCTAAGTTGCTAAAATAAGCCTATTTAATTAGGCTATTTAATAAGTCTATTTAATAAGCCTATTTAATAAGCCTATTTAATAAGCCTATTTAATAAGCCTATTTAATACGCCTATTTAATAAACATATTTAATAAGTATTTAATGAGCCTATTTAATAAGTCTATTTAATAAGCCTTTTTAATAAGCCTATTTAATAAGTCTATTTAATAAGCCTATTTAATAAGTCTATTTAATAAGTCTATATAATAAGCCTATTTAATAAGTATTTAATGAGCCTATTTAATAAGCCTATTTATTGAGCCTATTTAATAAGCCTATTTATTGAGCCTATTTAATAAGCCGATTTAATAAGTCTATTTAATAAGCCTATTTAATAAGCCTATTTAATAAGCCTATTTATTGAGCCTATTTAATAAGCCTATTTAATAAGCCGATTTATTGAGCCTATTTAATAAGTCTATTTAATAAGCCTATTTAATAAGCCTATTTAATAAGTATTTAATGAGCCTATTTAATAAGTCTATTTAATAAGCCTATTTAATAGGCCTATTTAATAAGTCTAAGTTGCTGAAATAAGCCTATTTAATAAGCCTATTTAATAGGCCTATTTAATAAGTCTAAGTTGCTGAAATAAGCCTATCTAATAAGTCTAAGTTGCTGAAATAAACCTATTAAATAAGCCTAAGTTGCTAAAATAAGCCTATTTAATTAGGCTATTTAATAAGTCTATTTAATAAGTCTATTTAATAAGCCTTTTTAATAAGCCTATTTAATAAGTCTATTTAATAAGCCTATTTAATAAGGCTATTTAATGAGCCTAAGTTGCTGAAATAAGACTATTTAATAAGGCTATTTAATAAGCCTAAGTTGCTGAAATAAGCCTATTTAATAAGGCTATTTAATGAGCCTAAGTTGCTGAAATAAGACTATTTAATAAGCCTAAGTTTCTGAACTAAGCCTATTTAAAAAGGTATATTTAATAAGTCTAAGTTGCTGAAATAAACCTATTTAAAAATGCTATTTAATAAGCCTAAGTTGCTGAAATAAGCTTATTTAATAAGCCTAAGTTGCTGAATAACGCTATTTAATAAGCCTAAGTTGCTGAAATAAGGCTATTTAATAAGTTTACGTTGCTGAAATAAGCCTGTTTAATAAGCCTAAGTTGCTGAAATAAGCCTATTTAATAAGGCTATTTAATGAGACTAAGTTGCTGAAATAAGCCTATTTAATAAGCCTAAGTTTCTGAACTAAGCCTATTTAATAAGCCTATTTAATAAGTCTAAGTTGCTGAAATAAACCTATTTAAAATGCTATTTAATAAGCCTAAGTTGCTGAAATAAACCTGTTTAATAAGGCTATTTAATAAGCATAAGTTGCTGAAATAAGCTTATTTAATAAGCCTAAGTTGCTGAAATAAGCCTATTTAATAAGGCTATTTAGTAAGTCTAAGTTGCTGAAATAAACCTATTAAATAAGCCTAAGTTGCTAAAATAAGCCTATTTAATTAGGCTATTTAATAAGTCTATTTAATAAGCCTATTTAATAAGCCTATTTAATAAGCCTATTTAATAAGCCTATTTAATACGCCTATTTAATAAACATATTTAATAAGTTTTTAATGAGCCTATTTAATAAGTCTATTTAATAAGCCTTTTTAATAAGCCTATTTAATAAGTCTATTTAATAAGCCTATTTAATAAGTATTTAATGAGCCTATTTAATAAGCCTATTTATTGAGCCTATTTAATAAGCCTATTTATTGAGCCTATTTAATAAGCCTATTTATTGAGCCTATTTAATAAGCCTATTTAATAAGTCTATTTAATAAGCCTATTTAATAAGCATATTTAATAAGCCTATTTATTGAGCCTATTTAATAAGCCTATTTAATAAGCCTATTTATTGAGCCTATTTAATAAGTCTATTTAATAAGCCTATTTAATAAGCCTATTTAATAAGTATTTAATGAGCCTATTTAATAAGTCTATTTAATAAGCCTATTTAATAGGCATATTTAATAAGTCTAAGTTGCTGAAATAAGCTTATTTAATAAGCCTATTTAATAGGCCTATTTAATAAGTCTAAGTTGCTGAAATAAGCCTATTTAATAAGCCTAAGTTGCTGAATAAGGCTATTTAATAAGCCTAAGTTGCTGAATAACCCTATTTAATAAGTCTAAGTTGCTGAAATAAGCCTATTTAATAAGGCTATTTAATACGCCTAAGTTGCTGAAATAAGCCTATTTAATAAGGCTATTTAATGAGCCTAAGTTGCTGAAATAAGACTATTTAATAAGCCTAAGTTTCTGAACTAAGCCTATTTAAAAAGGTATATTTAATAAGTCTAAGTTGCTGAAATAAACCTATTTAAAAATGCTATTTAATAAGCCTAAGTTGCTGAAATAAGCTTATTTAATAAGCCTAAGTTGCTGAATAACGCTATTTAATAAGCCTAAGTTGCTGAAATAAGGCTATTTAATAAGTTTACGTTGCTGAAATAAGCCTGTTTAATAAGCCTAAGTTGCTGAAATAAGCCTATTTAATAAGGCTATTTAATGAGACTAAGTTGCTGAAATAAGCCTATTTAATAAGCCTAAGTTTCTGAACTAAGCCTATTTAATAAGCCTATTTAATAAGTCTAAGTTGCTGAAATAAACCTATTTAAAATGCTATTTAATAAGCCTAAGTTGCTGAAATAAACCTGTTTAATAAGGCTATTTAATAAGCATAAGTTGCTGAAATAAGCTTATTTAATAAGCTTAAGTTGCTGAAATAAGCCTATTTAATAAGGCTATTTAGTAAGTCTAAGTTGCTGAAATAAACCTATTAAATAAGCCTAAGTTGCTAAAATAAGCCTATTTAATTAGGCTATTTAATAAGTCTATTTAATAAGCCTATTTAATAAGCCTATTTAATAAGCCTATTTAATAAGCCTATTTAATACGCCTATTTAATAAACATATTTAATAAGTATTTAATGAGCCTATTTAATAAGTCTATTTAATAAGCCTTTTTAATAAGCCTATTTAATAAGTCTATTTAATAAGCCTATTTAATAAGTCTATTTAATAAGTCTATATAATAAGCCTATTTAATAAGTATTTAATGAGCCTATTTAATAAGCCTATTTAATAAGCCTATTTATTGAGCCTATTTAATATGCCTATTTAATAAGTCTATTTAATAAGCCTATTTAATAAGCCTAATTAATAAGCCTATTTAATAAGCCTATTTATTGAGCCTATTTAATGAGTCTATTTAATAAGCCTGTTTAATAAGCCTATTTAATAAGTATTGAATGAGCCTATTTAATAAGCCTAAGTTGCAGAATAAGCCTATTTAATAAGCCTAAGTTGCTGAAATAAGCCTATTTACTAAGCCTATTTAATAAGCCTAAGTTGCTGAATAAGCCTATTTAATAAGCCTAAGTTGCTGAAATAAGCCTATTTAATAAGTCTAAGTTGCTGAAATAAGGCTATTTAATAAGCCTAAGTTGCTGAAATAAGCCTATTTAATAAGCCTAAGTTGCTGAAATAAGCTATTTAATAAGTCTAAGTTGCTGAAATAAGCCTTTTTAATCAGCGTAAGTTGCTGAAATAAGCCTATTTAATAAGCCAAAGTTGCTGAAATAAGCCTACTTAATTAGGCTATTTAATAAGCCTAAGTTGCTGAAATAAGCCTATTTAATAAGCCTATTTAACAAGCCTATTTAATAGGCCTATTTAATAAGTCTAAGTTGATGAAATAAGCCTATTTAATAAGCCTATTTAATAGGCCTATTTAATAAGTCTAAGTTGCTGAAATAAGCCTATTTAATAAGCCTAAGTTGCTGAATGAGCCTATTTAATAAGCCTAAGTTGCTGAAATAAGCCTATTTAATAAGCCAAAGTTGCTGAAATAAGCCTACTTAATTAGGCTATTTAATAAGCCTAAGTTGCTGAAATAAGCCTATTTAATAAGCCTATTTAACAAGCCTATTTAATAGGCCTATTTAATACGTCTAAGTTGATGAAATAAGCCTATTTAATAAGCCTATTTAATAGGCCTATTTAATAAGTCTAAGTTGCTGAAATAAGCCTATTTAATAAGCCTAAGTTGCTGAATGAGCCTATTTAATAAGCCTAAGTTGCTGAAATAAGCCTATTTAATAAGTCTAAGTTGCTGAAATAAGCCTATTTAATAAGGCTATTTAATAAGCCTAAGTTGCTGAATAAGCCTATTTAATAAGGCTATTTAATGAGCCTAAGTTGCTGAAATAAGACTATTTAATAAGCCTAAGTTTCTGAACTAAGCCTATTTAAAAAGGTATATTTAATAAGTCTAAGTTGCTGAAATAAACCTATTTAAAAATGCTATTTAATAAGCCTAAGTTGCTGAAATAAGCTTATTTAATAAGCCTAAGTTGCTGAATAACGCTATTTAATAAGCCTAAGTTGCTGAAATAAGGCTATTTAATAAGTTTACGTTGCTGAAATAAGCCTGTTTAATAAGCCTAAGTTGCTGAAATAAGCCTATTTAATAAGGCTATTTAATGAGACTAAGTTGCTGAAATAAGCCTATTTAATAAGCCTAAGTTTCTGAACTAAGCCTATTTAATAAGCCTATTTAATAAGTCTAAGTTGCTGAAATAAACCTATTTAAAATGCTATTTAATAAGCCTAAGTTGCTGAAATAAACCTGTTTAATAAGGCTATTTAATAAGCATAAGTTGCTGAAATAAGCTTATTTAATAAGCCTAAGTTGCTGAAATAAGCCTATTTAATAAGGCTATTTAGTAAGTCTAAGTTGCTGAAATAAACCTATTAAATAAGCCTAAGTTGCTAAAATAAGCCTATTTAATTAGGCTATTTAATAAGTCTATTTAATAAGCCTATTTAATAAGCCTATTTAATAAGCCTATTTAATAAGCCTATTTAATACGCCTATTTAATAAACATATTTAATAAGTATTTAATGAGCCTATTTAATAAGTCTATTTAATAAGCCTTTTTAATAAGCCTATTTAATAAGTCTATTTAATAAGCCTATTTAATAAGTCTATTTAATAAGTCTATATAATAAGCCTATTTAATAAGTATTTAATGAGCCTATTTAATAAGCCTATTTAATAAGCCTATTTATTGAGCCTATTTAATATGCCTATTTAATAAGTCTATTTAATAAGCCTATTTAATAAGCCTAATTAATAAGCCTATTTAATAAGCCTATTTATTGAGCCTATTTAATGAGTCTATTTAATAAGCCTGTTTAATAAGCCTATTTAATAAGTATTGAATGAGCCTATTTAATAAGCCTAAGTTGCAGAATAAGCCTATTTAATAAGCCTAAGTTGCTGAAATAAGCCTATTTACTAAGCCTATTTAATAAGCCTAAGTTGCTGAATAAGCCTATTTAATAAGCCTAAGTTGCTGAAATAAGCCTATTTAATAAGTCTAAGTTGCTGAAATAAGGCTATTTAATAAGCCTAAGTTGCTGAAATAAGCCTATTTAATAAGCCTAAGTTGCTGAAATAAGCTATTTAATAAGTCTAAGTTGCTGAAATAAGCCTTTTTAATCAGCGTAAGTTGCTGAAATAAGCCTATTTAATAAGCCAAAGTTGCTGAAATAAGCCTACTTAATTAGGCTATTTAATAAGCCTAAGTTGCTGAAATAAGCCTATTTAATAAGCCTATTTAACAAGCCTATTTAATAGGCCTATTTAATAAGTCTAAGTTGATGAAATAAGCCTATTTAATAAGCCTATTTAATAGGCCTATTTAATAAGTCTAAGTTGCTGAAATAAGCCTATTTAATAAGCCTAAGTTGCTGAATGAGCCTATTTAATAAGCCTAAGTTGCTGAAATAAGCCTATTTAATAAGCCAAAGTTGCTGAAATAAGCCTACTTAATTAGGCTATTTAATAAGCCTAAGTTGCTGAAATAAGCCTATTTAATAAGCCTATTTAACAAGCCTATTTAATAGGCCTATTTAATACGTCTAAGTTGATGAAATAAGCCTATTTAATAAGCCTATTTAATAGGCCTATTTAATAAGTCTAAGTTGCTGAAATAAGCCTATTTAATAAGCCTAAGTTGCTGAATGAGCCTATTTAATAAGCCTAAGTTGCTGAAATAAGCCTATTTAATGAGCCTAAGTTGCTGAATAAGCCTATTTAATAAGCCTAAGTTGCTGAATAAACCTATTTAATAAGTCTAAGTTGCTGAAATAAGCCTATTTAATACGGCTATTTAATAAGCCTAAGTTGCTGAATAAGCCTATTTAATAAGTCTAAGTTGCTGAAATAAGGCTATTTAATAAGCCTAAGTTGCTGAAATAAGGCTATTTAATAAGTTTAAGTTGCTGAAATAAGCCTGTTTAATAAGCCTAAGTTGCTGAAATAAGCCTATTTAGTAAGGCTATTTAATGAGCCTAAGTTGCTGAAATAAGCCTATTTAATAAGCCTAAGTTTCTGAACTAAGCCTATTTAATAAGCCTATTTAATAAGTCTAAGTTGCTGAAATAAACCTATTTAAAATGCTATTTAATAAGCCTAAGTTGGTGAAATAAACCTGTTTAATAAGGCTATTTAATAAGCATAAGTTGCTGAAATAAGCTTATTTAATAAGCCTAAGTTGCTGAAATAAGCCTATTTAATAAGGCTATTTAATAAGTCTAAGTTGCTGAAATAAGCCTATTTAATAAGCCTAAGTTGCTGAATGAGCCTATTTAATAAGCCTAAGTTGCTGAAATAAGCCTATTTAATAAGCCAAAGTTGCTGAAATAAGCCTACTTAATTAGGCTATTTAATAAGCCTAAGTTGCTGAAATAAGCCTATTTAATAAGCCTATTTAACAAGCCTATTTAATAGGCCTATTTAATACGTCTAAGTTGATGAAATAAGCCTATTTAATAAGCCTATTTAATAGGCCTATTTAATAAGTCTAAGTTGCTGAAATAAGCCTATTTAATAAGCCTAAGTTGCTGAATGAGCCTATTTAATAAGCCTAAGTTGCTGAAATAAGCCTATTTAATGAGCCTAAGTTGCTGAATAAGCCTATTTAATAAGCCTAAGTTGCTGAATAAACCTATTTAATAAGTCTAAGTTGCTGAAATAAGCCTATTTAATAAGGCTATTTAATAAGCCTAAGTTGCTGAATAAGCCTATTTAATAAGTCTAAGTTGCTGAAATAAGGCTATTTAATAAGCCTAAGTTGCTGAAATAAGGCTATTTAATAAGTTTAAGTTGCTGAAATAAGCCTGTTTAATAAGCCTAAGTTGCTGAAATAAGCCTATTTAGTAAGGCTATTTAATGAGCCTAAGTTGCTGAAATAAGCCTATTTAATAAGCCTAAGTTTCTGAACTAAGCCTATTTAATAAGCCTATTTAATAAGTCTAAGTTGCTGAAATAAACCTATTTAAAATGCTATTTAATAAGCCTAAGTTGGTGAAATAAACCTGTTTAATAAGGCTATTTAATAAGCATAAGTTGCTGAAATAAGCTTATTTAATAAGCCTAAGTTGCTGAAATAAGCCTATTTAATAAGGCTATTTAATAAGTCTAAGTTGCTGAAATAAACCTATTTAATAAGCCTAAGTTGCTAAAATAAGCCTATTTAATAAGCCTATTTAATAAGCCTATTTAATAAGCCTATTTAATAAGCCTATTTATTGAGCCTATTTAATAAGCCGATTTAATAAGTCTATTTAATAAGCCTATTTAATAAGCCGATTTATTGAGCCTATTTAATAAGTCTATTTAATAAGCCTATTTAATAAGCCTATTTATTGAGCCTATTTAATAAGTCTATTTAATAAGCCTATTTAATAAGTATTTAATGAGCCTATTTAATAAGCCTATTTATTGAGCCTATTTAATAAGCCTATTTATTGAGCCTATTTAATAAGCCTATTTATTGAGCCTATTTAATAAGCCTATTTAATAAGTCTATTTAATAAGCCTATTTAATAAGCATATTTAATAAGCCTATTTATTGAGCCTATTTAATAAGCCTATTTAATAAGCCTATTTATTGAGCCTATTTAATAAGTCTATTTAATAAGCCTATTTAATAAGCCTATTTAATAAGTATTTAATGAGCCTATTTAATAAGTCTATTTAATAAGCCTATTTAATAGGCCTATTTAATAAGTCTAAGTTGCTGAAATAAGCTTATTTAATAAGCCTATTTAATAGGCCTATTTAATAAGTCTAAGTTGCTGAAATAAGCCTATTTAATAAGCCTAAGTTGCTGAATAAGGCTATTTAATAAGCCTAAGTTGCTGAATAAACCTATTTAATAAGTCTAAGTTGCTGAAATAAGCCTATTTAATAAGGCTATTTAATAAGCCTAAGTTGCTGAAATAAGCCTATTTAATAAGGCTATTTAATGAGCCTAAGTTGCTGAAATAAGACTATTTAATAAGCCTAAGTTTCTGAACTAAGCCTATTTAAAAAGGTATATTTAATAAGTCTAAGTTGCTGAAATAAACCTATTTAAAAATGCTATTTAATAAGCCTAAGTTGCTGAAATAAACCTGTTTAATAAGGCTATTTAATAAGCATAAGTTGCTGAAATAAGCTTATTTAATAAGCCTAAGTTGCTGAATAACGCTATTTAATAAGCCTAAGTTGCTGAAATAAGGCTATTTAATAAGTTTACGTTGCTGAAATAAGCCTGTTTAATAAGCCTAAGTTGCTGAAATAAGCCTATTTAATAAGGCTATTTAATGAGCCTAAGTTGCTGAAATAAGCCTATTTAATAAGCCTAAGTTTCTGAACTAAGCCTATTTAATAAGCCTATTTAATAAGTCGAAGTTGCTGAAATAAACCTATTAAATAAGCCTAAGTTGCTAAAATAAGCCTATTTAATTAGGCTATTTAATAAGTCTATTTAATAAGCCTATTTAATAAGCCTATTTAATAAGCCTATTTAATAAGCCTATTTAATACGCCTATTTAATAAACATATTTAATAAGTATTTAATGAGCCTATTTAATAAGTCTATTTAATAAGCCTTTTTAATAAGCCTATTTAATAAGTCTATTTAATAAGCCTATTTAATAAGTCTATTTAATAAGTCTATATAATAAGCCTATTTAATAAGTATTTAATGAGCCTATTTAATAAGCCTCTTTATTGAGCCTATTTAATAAGCCTATTTATTGAGCCTATTTAATAAGCCGATTTAATAAGTCTATTTAATAAGCCTATTTAATAAGCCTATTTAATAAGCCTATTTATTGAGCCTATTTAATAAGCCTATTTAATAAGCCGATTTATTGAGCCTATTTAATAAGTCTATTTAATAAGCCTATTTAATAAGCCTATTTAATAAGTATTTAATGAGCCTATTTAATAAGTCTATTTAATAAGCCTATTTAATAGGCCTATTTAATAAGTCTAAGTTGCTGAAATAAGCCTATTTAATAAGCCTATTTAATAGGCCTATTTAATAAGTCTAAGTTGCTGAAATAAGCCTATCTAATAAGTCTAAGTTGCTGAAATAAACCTATTAAATAAGCCTAAGTTGCTAAAATAAGCCTATTTAATTAGGCTATTTAATAAGTCTATTTAATAAGTCTATTTAATAAGCCTTTTTAATAAGCCTATTTAATAAGTCTATTTAATAAGCCTATTTAATAAGTCTATTTAATGAGCCTATTTAATAAGCCTATTTATTGAGCCTATTTAATAAGCCTATTTATTGAGCCTATTTAATAAGCCTATTTATTGAGCCTATTTAATAAGCCTATTTAATAAGTCTATTTAATAAGCCTATTTAATAAGCCTATTTAATAAGCCTATTTATTGAGCCTATTTAATAAGCCTATTTAATAAGCCTATTTATTGAGCCTATTTAATAACTCTATTTAATAAGCCTATTTAATAAGCCTATTTAATAAGTATTTAATGAGCCTATTTAATAAGTCTATTTAATAAGCCTATTTAATAGGCCTATTTAATAAGTCTAAGTTGCTGAAATAAGCCTATTTAATAAGCCTATTTAATAGGCCTATTTAATAAGTCTAAGATGCAGAAATAAGCCTATTTAATACGCCTAAGTTGTTGAATAAGGCCATTTAATAAGCCTAAGTTGCTGAATAAACCTATTTAATAAGTCTAAGTTGCTGAAATAAGCCTATTTAATAAGGCTATTTAATAAGCCTAAGTTGCTGAAATAAGCCTATTTAATAAGGCTATTTAATGAGCCTAAGTTGCTGAAATAAGCCTATTTAATAAGCCTAAGTTTCTGAACTAAGCCTATTTAAAAAGGTGTATTTAATAAGTCTAAGTTGCTAAAATAAACATATTTAAAAATGCTATTTAATAAGCCTAAGTTGCTGAAATAAACCTGTTTAATAAGGCTATTTAATAAGCATAAGTTGATGAAATAAGCCTATTTTATAAGCCTAAGTTGCTGAAATAAGCCTATTTAATAAGCCTAAGTTGCTAAAATAAGCCTATTTAATGAGGCTATTTAATAAGTCTATTTAATAGGCCTATTTAATACGCCTATTTAATAAGTCTATTTAATAAGCATATTTAATAAGCCTATTTAATAAGCCTATTTATTGAGCCTATTTAATAAGCCTATTTAATAAGCCTATTTAATAAGCCTATTTAATAAGCCTATTTATTGAGCCTATTTAATAAGCCTATTTAATAAGTCTATTTAATATGCCTATTTAATAAGCCTAATTAATAAGCCTATTTAATAAGCCTATTTATTGAGCCTATTTAATGAGTCTATTTAATAAGCCTGTTTAATAAGCCTATTTAATAAGTATTGAATGAGCCTATTTAATAAGCCTAAGTTGCTGAATAAGCCTATTTAATAAGCCTAAGTTGCTGAAATTAGCCTATTTAATAAGCCTATTTAATAAGCCTAAGTTGCTGAATAAGCCTATTTAATAAGCCTAAGTTGCTGAAATAAACCTGTTTAATAGGGCTATTTAATAAGCATAAGTTGCTGAAATAAGCTTATTTAATAAGCCTAAGTTGCTGAAATAAGCCTATTTAAAAAGGCTCTTTAATAAGTCTAAGTTGCTGAAATAAACCTATTTAATAAGACTAAGTTGCTAAAATAAGCCTATTTAATGAGGCTATTTAATTAGTCTATTTAATAAGCCTATTTTATAAGCCTATTTAATAAGCCTATTTAATAAGCCTATTTAATACGCCTATTTAATAAACATATTTAATAAGTATTTAATGAGCCTATTTAATAAGTCTATTTAATAAGCCTTTTTAATAAGCCTATTTAATAAGTCTATTTAATAAGCCTATTTAATAAGTCTATTTAATAAGTCTATTTAATAAGCCTATTTAATAAGTATTTAATGAGCCTATTTAATAAGCCTATTTATTGAGCCTATTTAATAAGCCTATTTATTGAGCCTATTTAATAAGCCTATTTATTGAGCCTATTTAATAAGCCTATTTAATAAGCCGATTTATTGAGCCTATTTAATAAGTCTATTTAATGAGCCTGTTTAATAAGCCTATTTATTGAGCCTATTTAATAAGCCTCTTTAATAAGCCTATTTATTGAGCTTATTTAATAAGTCTATTTAATAAGCCTATTTAATAAGCCTATTTAATAAGTATTTAATGAGCCTATTTAATAAGTATATTTAATAAGCCTATTTAATAGGCCTATTTAATAAGTCTAAGTTGCTGAAATAAGCCTATTTAATAAGCCTAAGTTGCTGAATAAGCCTATTTAATAAGCCTAAGTTGCTGAAATAAGCCTATTTAATAAGCCTAAGTTGCTGAATAAGCCTATTTAATAAGTCTAAGTTGCTGAAATAAGCCTATTTAATAAAACTATTTAATAAGCCTAAGTTGCTGAATAAGCCTATTTAATAAGGCTATTTAATGAGCCTAAGTTGCTGAAATAAGACTATTTAATAAGCCTAAGTTTCTGAACTAAGCCTATTTAAAAAGGTATATCTAATAAGTCTAAGTTGCTGAAATAAATCTATTTAAAAATGCTATTTAATAAGCCTAAGTTGCTGAAATAAACCTGTTTAATAGGGCTATTTAATAAGCATACGTTGCTGAAATAAGCTTATTTAATAAGCCTAAGTTGCTGAAATAAGCCTTTTTAAAAAGGCTATTTAATAAGTCTAAGTTGCTGAAAAAAACCTATTTAATAAGCCTAAGTTGCTAAAATAAGCCTATTTAATGAGCCTATTTAATACGTCTTTTTAATAAGCCTATTTAATAGGCCTATTTAATAAGTCTAAGTTGCTGAAATAAGCCTATTTAATAAGCCTAAGTTGCTGAATAAGCCTATTTAATAAGCCTAAGTTGCTGAAATAAGCCTATTTAATAAGCCTAAGTTGCTGAAATAAGCCTATTTAATAAGGCTATTTAATAAGCCTAAGTTGCTGAATAAGCCTATTTAATAAGTCTAAGTTGCTGAAATAACGCTATTTAATAAGCATAAGTTGCTGAAATAAGCCTATTTAATAAGCCTAAGTTGCTAAAATAAGCCTATTTAATGAGGCTATTTAATAAGTCTATTTAATAAGCCTATTTAATAAGCCTATTTAATAAGCCTATTTAATACACCTATTTAATAAACCTATTTAATAAGTATTTAATGAGCCTATTTAATAAGTCTATTTAATAAGCCTTTTTAATAAGCCTATTTAATAAACCTATTTAATAAGCCTATTTAATGAGCCTATTTAATAAGCCTATTTATTGAGCCTATTTAATAAGCCTATTCATTGAGCCTATTTATTGAGCCTATTTAATAAGCCTATTTAATAAGTCTATTTAATAAGCCTATTTAATAAGCCTAATTAATAAGCCTATTTAATAAGCCTATTTAATGAGCCTATTTAATGAGTCTATTTAATAAGCCTGTTTAATAAGGCTATTTAACAAGTATTGAATGAGCCTATTTAATAAGCCTAAGTTGCTGAAATAAGCCTATTTAATAAGTCTAAGTTGCTGAAATAAGGCTATTTAATAAGCCTAAGTTGCTGAAATAAGCCTATTTAATAAGCATAAGTTGCTGAAATAAGGCTATTTAATAAGTCTAAGTTGCTGAAATAAGCCTATTTAATAAGCCTAAGTTGCTGAAATAAGTATATTTAATAAGCATAAGTTGCTGAAATAAGCCTATTTAATAAGTCTAAGTTGCTGAAATAAGGCTATTTAATAAGTCTAAGTTGCTGAAATAAGCCTTTTTAATCAGCGTAAGTTGCTGAAATAAGCCTATTTAATAAGCCCAAGTTGCTGAAATAAGCCTACTTAATAAGGCTATTTAATAAGCATAAGTTGCTGAAATAAGCCTATTTAATAAGCGTAAGTTGCTGTAATAAGGCTATTTAATAAGTCTAAGTTGCTGAAATAAGCCTATTTAATAAGCCCAAGTTGCTGAAATAAGCCTATTTAATAGGCCTATCTAATAAGTCTAAGTTTCAGAAATAAGCATATTTCATAAGCATATTTGATGAGCCTAAGTTGCTGAAATGTCTATTTAATAAGTCGTTTTAATAAGTCTAAGTTGCTAAAATAAGCCTATTTAATAAGGTTATTTAATAAGCCTAAGTTGCTGAAATAAGCCTATTTAATAAGGCTATTTAATGAGCCTAAGTTGCTGAAATAAGCCTATTTAATAAGCCTAAGTTTCTGAACTAAGCCTATTTAAAAAGGTATATTTAATAAGTCTAAGTTGCTGAAATAAACATATTTAAAAATGCTATTTAATAAGCCTAAGTTGCTGAAATAAGCCTGTTTAATAAGGCTATTTAATAAGCATAAGTTGATGAAATAAGCCTATTTTATAAGCCTAAGTTGCTAAAATAAGCCTATTTAATGAGGCTATTTAATAAGTCTATTTAATAAGCCTATTTAATATGCCTATTTAATAAGTCTATTTAATAAGCATATTTAATAAGCCTATTTAATAAGCCTATTTATTGAGCCTATTTAATAAGCCTATTTAATAAGCCTATTAAATAAGCCTATATAATAAGCCTATTTATTGAGCCTATTTAATATGCCTATTTAATAAGTCGATTTAATAAGCCTATTTAATAAGCCTAATTAATAAGCCTATTTAATAAGCCTATTTATTGAGCCTATTTAATGAGTCTATTTAATAAGCCTGTTTAATAAGCCTATTAAATAAGTATTGAATTAGCCTATTTAATAAGCCTAAGTTGCTGAATAAGCCTATTTAATAAGCCTAAGTTGCTGAAATAAGCCTATTTAATAAGCCTATTTAATAAGCCTAAGTTGCTGAATAAGCCTATTTAATAAGCCTAAGTTGCTGAAATAAGGCTATTTAATAAGTCTAAGTTGCTGAAATAAGCCTATTTAATAAGCCTAAGTTGCTGAAATAAGTATATTTAATAAGCATAAGTTGCTGAAATAAGCCTATTTAATAAGTCTAATTTGCTGAAATAAGGCTATTTAATAAGTCTAAGTTGCTGAAATAAGCCTTTTTAATCAGCGTAAGTTGCTGAAATAAGCCTATTTAATAAGCCAAAGTTGCTGAAATAAGCCTACTTAATTAGGCTATTTAATAAGCCTAAGTTGCTGAAATAAGCCTATTTAATAAGCCTATTTAACAAGCCTATTTAATAGGCCTATTTCATAAGTCTAAGTTGATGAAATAATCCTATTTAATAAGCCTATTTAATAGGCCTATTTAATAAGTCTAAGTTGCTGAAATAAGCCTATTTAATAAGCCTAAGTTGCTGAATGAGCCTATTTAATAAGCCTAAGTTGCTGAAATAAGCCTACTTAATGAGCCTAAGTTGCTGAATAAGCCTATTTAATAAGCCTAAGTTGCTGAATAAACCTATTTAATAAGTCTAAGTTGCTGAAATAAGCCTAATTAATAAGACTATTTAATAAGCCTAAGTTGCTGAATAAGCCTATTTAATAAGTCTAAGTTGCTGAAATAAGGCTATTTAATAAGCCTAAGTTGATGAAATCAGGCTATTTAATAAGTTTAAGTTGCTGAAATAAGCCTTTTTAATAAGCCTAAGTTGCTGAAATAAGCCTATTTAGTAAGGCTATTTAATAAGCCTAAGTTGCTGAAATAAGCCTATTTAATAAGCCTAAGTTTCTGAACTAAGCCTATTTAATAAGCCTATTTAATAAGTCTAAGTTGCTGAAATAAACCTATTTAAAATGCTATTTAATAAGCCTAAGTTGCTGAAATAAACCTGTTTAATAAGGCTATTTAATAAGCATAAGTTGCTGAAATAAGCTTATTTAATAAGCCTAAGTTGCTGAAATAAGCCTATTTAATAAGGCTATTTAATAAGCCTATTTAATAAGCCTATTTAATAAGTATTTAATGAGCCTATTTAATAAGCCTATTTATTGAGCCTATTTAATAAGCCTATTTATTGAGCCTATTTAATAAGCATATTTATTGAGCCTATTTAATAAGCCTATTTATTGAGCCTATTTAATAAGCCGATTTAATAAGTCTATTTAATAAGCCTATTTAATAAGCCTATTTAATAAGCCTATTTATTGAGCCTATTTAATAAGCCTATTTAATAAGCCGATTTATTGAGCCTATTTAATAAGTCTATTTAATAAGCCTATTTAATAAGCCTATTTAATAAGTATTTAATGAGCCTATTTAATAAGTCTATTTAATAAGCCTATTTAATAGGCCTATTTAATAAGTCTAAGTTGCTGAAATAAGCCTATTTAATAAGCCTATTTAATAGGCCTATTTAATAAGTCTAAGTTGCTGAAATAAGCCTATCTAATAAGTCTAAGTTGCTGAAATAAACCTATTAAATAAGCCTAAGTTGCTAAAATAAGCCTATTTAATTAGGCTATTTAATAAGTCTATTTAATAAGTCTATTTAATAAGCCTTTTTAATAAGCCTATTTAATAAGTCTATTTAATGAGCCTATTTAATAAGCCTATTTATTGAGCCTATTTAATAATCCTATTTATTTATTTAATAAGCCTATTTATTGAGCCTATTTAATAAGCCTATTTATTGAGCCTATTTAATAAGCCTATTTAATAAGTCTATTTAATAAGCCTATTTAATAAGCCTATTTAATAAGCCTATTTATTGAGCCTATTTAATAAGCCTATTTAATAAGCCTATTTATTGAGCCTATTTAATAAGTCTATTTAATAAGCCTATTTAATAAGCCTATTTAATAAGTATTTAATGAGCCTATTTAATAAGTCTATTTAATAAGCCTATTTAATAGGCCTATTTAATAAGTCTAAGTTGCTGAAATAAGCCTATTTAATAAGCCTATTTAATAGGCCTATTTAATAAGTCTAAGTTGCAGAAATAAGCCTATTTAATACGCCTAAGTTGTTGAATAAGGCTATTTAATAAGCCTCAGTTGCTGAATAAACCTATTTAATAAGTCTAAGTTGCTGAAATAAGCCTATTTAATAAGGCTATTTAATAAGCCTAAGTTGCTGAAATAAGCCTATTTAATAAGGCTATTTAATGAGCCTAAGTTGCTGAAATAAGCCTATTTAATAAGCCTAAGTTTCTGAACTAAGCCTATTTAAAAAGGTGTATTTAATAAGTCTAAGTTGCTGAAATAAACATATTTAAAAATGCTATTTAATAAGCCTAAGTTGCTGAAATAAACCTGTTTAATAAGGCTATTTAATAAGCATAAGTTGATGAAATAAGCCTATTTTATAAGCCTAAGTTGCTGAAATAAGCCTATTTAATAAGCCTAAGTTGCTAAAATAAGCCTATTTAATGAGGCTATTTAATAAGTCTATTTAATAAGCCTATTTAATAGGCCTATTTAATAAGTCTAAGTTGCTGAAATAAGCCTATTTAATAAGCCTATTTAATAGGCCTATTTAATAAGTCTAAGTTGCTGAAATAAGCCTATCTAATAAGTCTAAGTTGCTGAAATAAACCTATTAAATAAGCCTAAGTTGCTAAAATAAGCCTATTTAATTAGGCTATTTAATAAGTCTATTTAATAAGTCTATTTAATAAGCCTTTTTAATAAGCCTATTTAATAAGTCTATTTAATGAGCCTATTTAATAAGCCTATTTATTGAGCCTATTTAATAATCCTATTTATTTATTTAATAAGCCTATTTATTGAGCCTATTTAATAAGCCTATTTATTGAGCCTATTTAATAAGCCTATTTAATAAGTCTATTTAATAAGCCTATTTAATAAGCCTATTTAATAAGCCTATTTATTGAGCCTATTTAATAAGCCTATTTAATAAGCCTATTTATTGAGCCTATTTAATAAGTCTATTTAATAAGCCTATTTAATAAGCCTATTTAATAAGTATTTAATGAGCCTATTTAATAAGTCTATTTAATAAGCCTATTTAATAGGCCTATTTAATAAGTCTAAGTTGCTGAAATAAGCCTATTTAATAAGCCTATTTAATAGGCCTATTTAATAAGTCTAAGTTGCAGAAATAAGCCTATTTAATACGCCTAAGTTGTTGAATAAGGCTATTTAATAAGCCTCAGTTGCTGAATAAACCTATTTAATAAGTCTAAGTTGCTGAAATAAGCCTATTTAATAAGGCTATTTAATAAGCCTAAGTTGCTGAAATAAGCCTATTTAATAAGGCTATTTAATGAGCCTAAGTTGCTGAAATAAGCCTATTTAATAAGCCTAAGTTTCTGAACTAAGCCTATTTAAAAAGGTGTATTTAATAAGTCTAAGTTGCTGAAATAAACATATTTAAAAATGCTATTTAATAAGCCTAAGTTGCTGAAATAAACCTGTTTAATAAGGCTATTTAATAAGCATAAGTTGATGAAATAAGCCTATTTTATAAGCCTAAGTTGCTGAAATAAGCCTATTTAATAAGCCTAAGTTGCTAAAATAAGCCTATTTAATGAGGCTATTTAATAAGTCTATTTAATAGGCCTATTTAATACGCCTATTTAATAAGTCTATTTAATAAGCATATTTAATAAGCCTATTTAATAAACCTATTTATTGAGCCTATTTAATAAGCCTATTTAATAAGCCTATTTAATAAGCCTATTTAATAAGCCTATTTATTGAGCCTATTTAATAAGCCTATTTAATAAGTCTATTTAATATGCCTATTTAATAAGCCTAATTAATAAGACTATTTAATAAGCCTATTTATTGAGCCTATTTAATGAGTCTATTTAATAAGCCTGTTTAATAAGCCTATTTAATAAGTATTGAATGAGCCTATTTAATAAGCCTAAGTTGCTGAATAAGCCTATTTAATACGCCTAAGTTGCTGAAATAAGCCTATTTAATAAGCCTATTTAATAAGCCTAAGTTGCTGAATAAGCCTATTTAATAAGCCTAAGTTGCTGAAATAAACCTGTTTAATAGGGCTATTTAATAAGCATAAGTTGCTGAAATAAGCTTATTTAATAAGCCTAAGTTGCTGAAATAAGCCTATTTAAAAAGGTTCTTTAATAAGTCTAAGTTGCTGAAATAAACCTATTTAATAAGCCTAAGTTGCTAAAATAAGCCTATTTCATGAGGCTATTTAATAAGTCTATTTAATAAGTCTATTTAATAAGTCTATTTAATAAGCCTATTTAATAAGCCTATTTAATAAGCCTAATTAATACACCTATTTAATAAACATATTTAATGAGTATTTAATGAGCCTATTTAATAAGTCTATTTAATAAGCCTTTTTAATAAGCCTATTTAATAAGTCTATTTAATAAGCCTATTTAATAAGTCTATTTAATAAGTCTATTTAATAAGCGTATTTAATAAGTATTTAATGAGCCTATTTAATAAGCCTATTTATTGAGCCTATTTAATAAGCCTATTTATTGAGCCTATTTAATAAGCCTATTTATTGAGCCTATTTAATAAGCCTATTTATTGAGCCTATTTAATAAGCCGATTTAATAAGTCTATTTAATAAGTATTTAACGAGCCTGTTTAATAAGCCTATTTATTGAGCCTATTTAATAAGCCTCTTTAATAAGCCTATTTATTGAGCTTATTTAATAAGTCTATTTAATAAGCCTATTTAATAAGCCTATTTAATAGGCCTATTTAATAGGCCTATTTAATAAGTCTAAGTTGCTGAAATAAGCCTATTTAATAAGCCTAAGTTGCTGAATAAGCCTATTTAATAAGCCTAAGTTGCTGAAATAAGCCTATTTAATAAGCCTAAGTTGCTGAAATAAGCCTATTTAATAAGGCTATTTAATAAGCCTAAGTTGCTGAATAAGCCTATTTAATAAGTCTAAGTTGCTGAAATAAGCCTATTTAATAAGGCTATTTAATAAGCCTAAGTTGCTGAATAAGCCTATTTAATAAGGCTATTTAATGAGCCTAAGTTGCTGAAATAAGACTATTTAATAAGCCTAAGTTTCTGAACTAAGCCTATTTAAAAAGGTATATCTAATAAGTCTAAGTTGCTGAAATAACTCTATTTAAAAATGCTATTTAATAAGCCTAAGTTGCTGAAATAAACCTGTTTAATAGGGCTATTTAATAAGCATAAGTTGCTGAAATAAGCTTATTTAATAAGCCTAAGTTGCTGAAATAAGCCTTTTTAAAAAGGCTATTTAATAAGTCTAAGTTGCTGAAATAAACCTATTTAATAAGCCTAAGCTGCTAAAATAAGCCTATTTAATGAGCCTATTTAATACGTCTTTTTAATAAGCCTATTTAATAGGCCTATTTAATAAGTCTAAGTTGCTGAAATAAGCCTATTTAATAAGCCTAAGTTGCTGAATAAGCCTATTTAATAAGCCTAAGTTGCTGAAATAAGCCTATTTAATAAGCCTAAGTTGCTTAAATAAGCCTATTTAATAAGGCTATTTAATAAGCCTAAGTTGCTGAATAAGCCTATTTAATAAGTCTAAGTTGCTGAAATAACGCTATTTAATAAGCCTAAGTTGCTGAAATAAGCCTATTTAATAAGCCTAAGTTGCTAAAATAAGCCTATTTAATGAGGCTATTTAATAAGTCTATTTAATAAGCCTATTTAATAAGCCTATTTAATAAGCCTATTTAATACGCCTATTTAATAAACCTATTTAATAAGTATTTAATGAGCCTATTTAATAAGTCTATTTAATAAGCCTTTTTAATAAGCCTATTTAATAAACCTATTTAATAAGCCTATTTAATGAGCCTATTTAATAAGCCTATTTATTGAGCCTATTTAATAAGCCTATTCATTGAGCCTATTTATTGAGCCTATTTAATAAGCCTATTTAATAAGTCTATTTAATAAGCCTATTTAATAAGCCTAATTAATAAGCTTATTTAATAAGCCTATTTAATGAGCCTATTTAATGTCTATTTAATAAGCCTGCTTAATAAGGCTATTTAACAAGTATTGAATGAGCCTATTTAATAAGCCTAAGTTGCTGAAATAAGCCTATTTAATAAGTCTAAGTTGCTGAAATAAGGCTATTTAATAAGCCTAAGTTGCTGAAATAAGCCTATTTAATAAGCATAAGTTGCTGAAATAAGGCTATTTAATAAGTCTAAGTTGCTGAAATAAGCCTATTTAATAAAACTAAGTTGCTGAAATAAGTATATTTAATAAGCATAAGTTGCTGAAATAAACCTATTTAATAAGTCTAAGTTGCTGAAATAAGGCTATTTAATAAGTCTAAGTTGCTGAAATAAGCCTTTTAATCAGCGTAAGTTGCTGAAATTAGCCTATTTAATAAGCCCAAGTTGCTGAAATAAGCCTACTTAATAAGGCTATTTAATAAGTCTAAGTTGCTGAAATAAGCCTATTTAATAAGCCCAAGTTGCTGAAATAAGCCTATTTAATAAGCCTAAGTTGCTGAAATAACTCTATTTAAAAATGCTATTTAATAAGCCTAAGTTGCTGAAATAAACCTGTTTAATAGGGCTATTTAATAAGCATAAGTTGCTGAAATAAGCTTATTTAATAAGCCTAAGTTGCTGAAATAAGCCTTTTTAAAAAGGCTATTTAATAAGTCTAAGTTGCTGAAATAAACCTATTTAATAAGCCTAAGCTGCTAAAATAAGCCTATTTAATGAGCCTATTTAATACGTCTTTTTAATAAGCCTATTTAATAGGCCTATTTAATAAGTCTAAGTTGCTGAAATAAGCCTATTTAATAAGCCTAAGTTGCTGAATAAGCCTATTTAATAAGCCTAAGTTGCTGAAATAAGCCTATTTAATAAGCCTAAGTTGCTTAAATAAGCCTATTTAATAAGGCTATTTAATAAGCCTAAGTTGCTGAATAAGCCTATTTAATAAGTCTAAGTTGCTGAAATAACGCTATTTAATAAGCCTAAGTTGCTGAAATAAGCCTATTTAATAAGCCTAAGTTGCTAAAATAAGCCTATTTAATGAGGCTATTTAATAAGTCTATTTAATAAGCCTATTTAATAAGCCTATTTAATAAGCCTATTTAATACGCCTATTTAATAAACCTATTTAATAAGTATTTAATGAGCCTATTTAATAAGTCTATTTAATAAGCCTTTTTAATAAGCCTATTTAATAAACCTATTTAATAAGCCTATTTAATGAGCCTATTTAATAAGCCTATTTATTGAGCCTATTTAATAAGCCTATTCATTGAGCCTATTTATTGAGCCTATTTAATAAGCCTATTTAATAAGTCTATTTAATAAGCCTATTTAATAAGCCTAATTAATAAGCTTATTTAATAAGCCTATTTAATGAGCCTATTTAATGTCTATTTAATAAGCCTGCTTAATAAGGCTATTTAACAAGTATTGAATGAGCCTATTTAATAAGCCTAAGTTGCTGAAATAAGCCTATTTAATAAGTCTAAGTTGCTGAAATAAGGCTATTTAATAAGCCTAAGTTGCTGAAATAAGCCTATTTAATAAGCATAAGTTGCTGAAATAAGGCTATTTAATAAGTCTAAGTTGCTGAAATAAGCCTATTTAATAAAACTAAGTTGCTGAAATAAGTATATTTAATAAGCATAAGTTGCTGAAATAAACCTATTTAATAAGTCTAAGTTGCTGAAATAAGGCTATTTAATAAGTCTAAGTTGCTGAAATAAGCCTTTTAATCAGCGTAAGTTGCTGAAATTAGCCTATTTAATAAGCCCAAGTTGCTGAAATAAGCCTACTTAATAAGGCTATTTAATAAGTCTAAGTTGCTGAAATAAGCCTATTTAATAAGCCCAAGTTGCTGAAATAAGCCTATTTAATAAGCCTAAGTTGCTGAAATAAGCCTATTTAATAGGCCTATCTAATAAGTCTAAGTTGCAGAAATAAGCATATTTCATAAGCATATTTGATGAGCCTAAGTTGCTGAAATGTCTATTTAATAAGTCGTTTTAATAAGTCTAAGTTGCTAAAATAAGCCTATTTAATAAGGCTATTTAATAAGCCTAAGTTGCTGAAATAAGCCTATTTAATAAGGCTATTTAATGAGCCTAAGTTGCTGAAATAAGCCTATTTAATAAGCCTAAGTTTCTGAACTAAGCCTATTTAAAAAGGTATATTTAATAAGTCTAAGTTGCTGAAATAAACATATTTAAAAATGCTATTTAATAAGCCTAAGTTGCTGAAATAAGCCTGTTTAATAAGGCTATTTAATAAGCATAAGTTGATGAAATAAGCCTATTTTATAAGCCTAAGTTGCTAAAATAAGCCTATTTAATGAGGCTATTTAATAAGTCTATTTAATAAGCCTATTTAATATGCCTATTTAATAAGTCTATTTAATAAGCATATTTAATAAGCCTATTTAATAAGCCTATTTATTGAGCCTATTTAATAAGCCTATTTAATAAGCCTATTAAATAAGCCTATTTAATAAGCCTATTTATTGAGCCTATTTAATATGCCTATTTAATAAGTCGATTTAATAAGCCTATTTAATAAGCCTAATTAATAAGCCTATTTAATAAGCCTATTTATTGAGCCTATTTAATGAGTCTATTTAATAAGCCTGTTTAATAAGCCTATTAAATAAGTATTGAATTAGCCTATTTAATAAGCCTAAGTTGCTGAATAAGCCTATTTAATAAGCCTAAGTTGCTGAAATAAGCCTATTTAATAAGCCTATTTAATAAGCCTAAGTTGCTGAATAAGCCTATTTAATAAGCCTAAGTTGCTGAAATAAGGCTATTTAATAAGTCTAAGTTGCTGAAATAAGCCTATTTAATAAGCCTAAGTTGCTGAAATAAGTATATTTAATAAGCATAAGTTGCTGAAATAAGCCTATTTAATAAGTCTAATTTGCTGAAATAAGGCTATTTAATAAGTCTAAGTTGCTGAAATAAGCCTTTTTAATCAGCGTAAGTTGCTGAAATAAGCCTATTTAATAAGCCAAAGTTGCTGAAATAAGCCTACTTAATTAGGCTATTTAATAAGCCTAAGTTGCTGAAATAAGGTTATTTAATAAGCCTATTTAACAAGCCTATTTAATAGGCCTATTTCATAAGTCTAAGTTGATGAAATAAGCCTATTTAATAAGCCTATTTAATAGGCCTATTTAATAAGTCTAAGTTGCTGAAATAAGCCTATTTAATAAGCCTACGTTGCTGAATGAGCCTATTTAATAAGCCTAAGTTGCTGAAATAAGCCTACTTAATGAGCCTAAGTTGCTGAATAAGCCTATTTAATAAGCCTAAGTTGCTGAATAAACCTATTTAATAAGTCTAAGTTGCTGAAATAAGCCTAATTAATAAGGCTATTTAATAAGCCTAAGTTGCTGAATAAGCCTATTTAATAAGTCTAAGTTGCTGAAATAAGGCTATTTAATAAGCCTAAGTTGATGAAATAAGGCTATTTAATAAGTTTAAGTTGCTGAAATAAGCCTGTTTAATAAGCCTAAGTTGCTGAAATAAGCCTATTTAGTAAGGCTATTTAATGAGCCTAAGTTGCTGAAATAAGCCTATTTAATAAGCCTAAGTTTCTGAACTAAGCCTATTTAATAAGCCTATTTAATAAGTCTAAGTTGCTGAAATAAACCTATTTAAAATGCTATTTAATAAGCCTAAGTTGGTGAAATAAACCTGTTTAATAAGGCTATTTAATAAGCATAAGTTGCTGAAATAAGCTTATTTAATAAGCCTAAGTTGCTGAAATAAGCCTATTTAATAAGGCTATTCAATAAGTCTAAGTTGCTGAAATAAACCTATTTAATAAGCCTAAGTTGCTAAAATAAGCCTATTTAATTAGCTATTTAATAAATCTATTTAATAAGCCTATTTAATAAGCCTATTTAATAAGCCTATTTAATAAGCCTATTTAATACGCCTATTTAATAAACATATTTAATAAGTATTTAATGAGCCTATTTAATAAGTCTATTTAATAAGCCTTTTTAATAAGCCTATTTAATAAGTCTATTTAATAAGCCTATTTAATAAGTCTATTTAATAACTCTATTTAATAAGCCTATTTAATAAATATTTAATGAGCCTATTTAATAAGCCTATTTATTGAGCCTATTTAATAAGCCTATTTATTGAGCCTATTTAATAAGCCTATTTATTGAGCCTATTTAATAAGCCTATTTATTGAGCCTATTTAATAAGCCTATTTAATAAGCCTATTTATTGAGCCTATTTAATAAGTCTATTTAATAAGCCTATTTAATAAGCCTAAGTTGCTAAAATAAGCCTATTTAATGAGGCTATTTAATAAGTATATTTATAAGCCTATTTAATAAGCCTATTTAATACGCCTATTTAATAAACCTATTTAATAAGTATTTAATTAGCCTATTTAATAACTCTATTTAATAAGCCTTTTTAATAAGCCTATTTAATAAACCTATTTAATAAGCCTATTTAATAAGTCTATTTAATAAGTCTATTTGTTAAGCCTATTTAATAAGTATTTAATGAGCCTATTTAATAAGCCTATTTATTGAGCCTATTTAATAAGCCTATTCATTGAGCCTATTTAATAAGCCTATTTATTGAGCCTATTTAATAAGCCTATTTAATAAGTCTATTTAATAAGCCTATTTAGAAAGCCTAATTAATAAGCCTATTTAATAAGCCTATTTAATGAGCCTATTTAATGAGTCTATTTGATAAGCCTGTTTAATAAACCTATTTAACAAGTATTGAATGAGCCTATTTAATAAGCCTAAGTTGCTGAAATAAGCCTATTTAATAAGTCTAAGTTGCTGAAATAAGGCTATTTAATAAGCCTAAGTTGCTGAAATAAGCCTATTTAATAAGCATAAGTTGCTGAAATAAGGCTATTTAATAAGTCCAAGTTGCTGAAATAAGCCTATTTAATAAGCCTAAGTTGCTGAAATAAGTATATTTAATAAGCATAAGTTGCTGAAATAAGCCTATTTAATAAGTCTAAGTTGCTGAAATAAGGCGATTTAATAAGTCTAAGTTGCTGAAATAAGCCTATTTAATAAGCCCAAGTTGCTGAAATAAGCCTATTTAATAAGCCTAAGTTGCTGAAATAAGCCTTTTTAATCAGCGTAAGTTGCTGAAATAAGCCTATTTAATAAGCCCAAGTTGTTGAAATAAGCCTACTTAATAAGGCTATTTAATAAGCCTAAGTTGCTGAAATAAGCCTATTTAATAAGCGTAAGTTGCTGAAATAAGGCTATTTAATAAGTCTAAGTTGCTGAAATAAGCCTATTTAATAAGCCCAAGTTGCTGAAATAAGCCTATTTAATAAGGCTAAGTTGCTGAAATAAGCCTATTTAATAGGCCTATCTAATAAGTCTAAGTTGCAGAAATAAGCATATTTCATAAGCATATTTGATGAGCCTAAGTTGCTGAAATGTCTATTTAATAAGTCGTTTTAATAAGTCTAAGTTGCTAAAATAAGCCTATTTAATAAGGCTATTTAATAAGCCTAAGTTGCTGAAATAAGCCTATTTAATAAGGCTATTTAATGAGCCTAAGTTGCTGAAATAAGCCTATTTAATAAGCCTAAGGTTCTGAACTAAGCCTATTTAAAAAGGTATATTTAATAAGTCTAAGTTGCTGAAATAAACATATTTAAACATGCTATTTAATAAGCCTAAGTTGCTGAAATAAACCTGTTTAATAAGGCTATTTAATAAGCATAAGTTGATGAAATAAGCCTATTTTATAAGCCTAAGTTGCTAAAATAAGCCTATTTAATGAGGCTATTTAATAAGTCTATTTAATAAGCCTATTTAATATGCCTATTTAATAAGTCTATTTAATAAGCATATTTAATAAGCCTATTTAATAAGCCTACTTATTGAGCCTATTTAATAAGCCTATTTAATAAGCCTATTTAATAAGCCTATTGAATAAGCCTATTTATTGAGCCTATTTAATGAGCCTATTTAATAAGTCTATTTAATAAGCCTATTTAATAAGCCTAATTAATAAGCCTATTTAATAAGCCTATTTATTGAGCCTATTTAATGAGTCTATTTAATAAGCCTGTTTAATAAGCCTATTTAATAAGTATTGAATGAGCCTATTTAATAAGCCTAAGTTGCTGAATAAGCCTATTTAATAAGCCTAAGTTGCTGAAATAAGCCTATTTAATAAGCCTATTTAATAAGCCTAAGTTGCTGAATAAGCCTATTTAATAAGCCTAAGTTGCTGAAATAAGCCTATTTAATAAGTCTAAGTTGCTGAAATAAGGCTATTTAATAAGCCTAAGTTGCTGAAATAAGCCTATTTAATAAGCCTAAGTTGCTGAAATAAGGCTATTTAATAAGTCTAAGTTGCTGAAATAAGCCTATTTAATAAGCCTAAGTTGCTGAAATAAGTATATTTAATAAGCATAAGTTGCTGATATAAGCCTATTTAATAAGTCTAATTTGCTGAAATAAGGCTATTTAATAAGTCTAAGTTGCTGAAATAAGCCTTTTTAATCAGGGTAAGTTGCTGAAATAAGCCTATTTAATAAGCCAAAGTTGCTGAAATAAGCCTACTTAATTAGGCTATTTAATAAGCCTAAGTTGCTGAAATAAGCCTATTTAATAAGCCTATTTAACAAGCCTATTTAATAGGCCTATTTAATACGCCTATTTAATAAACATATTTAATAAGTATTTAATGAGCCTATTTAATAAGTCTATTTAATAAGCCTTTTTAATAAGCCTATTTAATAAGTCTATTTAATAAGCCTATTTAATAAGTCTATTTGATAAGTCTATTTAATAAGCCTATTTAATAAGTATTTAATGAGCCTATTTAATATGCCTATTTATTGAGCCTATTTAATAAGCCTATTTAATAAGTCTATTTAATAAGCCTAAGTTGCTAAAATAAGCCTATTTAATGAGGCTATTTAATAAGTCTATTTAATAAGCCTATTTAATAATACGCCTATTTAATAAACCTATTTAATAAGTATTTAATGAGCCTATTTAATAAGTCTATATAATAAGCCTTTTTAATAAGCCTATTTAATTAGCCTATTTAATAAGCCTATTTATTGAGCCTATTTAATAAGCCTATTCATTGAGCCTATTTAATAAGCCTATTTATTGAGCCTATTTAATAAGCCTATTTAATAAGTCTATTTAATAAGCCTATTTAATAAGCCTAATTAATAAGCCTATTTAATAAGCCTATTTAATAAGTCTATTTAATAAGCCTTTTTAATAAGCCTATTTAATAAGTCTATTTAATAAGCCTATTTAATAAGTCTATTTAATAACTCTATTTAATAAGCCTATTTAATAAATATTTAATGAGCCTATTTAATAAGCCTATTTATTGAGCCTATTTAATAAGCCTATTTATTGAGCCTATTTAATAAGCCTATTTATTGAGCCTATTTAATAAGCCTATTTATTGAGCCTATTTAATAAGCCTATTTAATAAGCCTATTTATTGAGCCTATTTAATAAGTCTATTTAATAAGCCTATTTAATAAGCCTAAGTTGCTAAAATAAGCCTATTTAATGAGGCTATTTAATAAGTATATTTATAAGCCTATTTAATAAGCCTATTTAATACGCCTATTTAATAAACCTATTTAATAAGTATTTAATTAGCCTATTTAATAAGTCTATTTAATAAGCCTTTTTAATAAGCCTATTTAATAAACCTATTTAATAAGCCTATTTAATAAGTCTATTTAATAAGTCTATTTGTTAAGCCTATTTAATAAGTATTTAATGAGCCTATTTAATAAGCCTATTTATTGAGCCTATTTAATAAGCCTATTCATTGAGCCTATTTAATAAGCCTATTTATTGAGCCTATTTAATAAGCCTATTTAATAAGTCTATTTAATAAGCCTATTTAATAAGCCTAATTAATAAGCCTATTTAATAAGCCTATTTAATGAGCCTATTTAATGAGTCTATTTGATAAGCCTGTTTAATAAACCTATTTAACAAGTATTGAATGAGCCTATTTAATAAGCCTAAGTTGCTGAAATAAGCCTATTTAATAAGTCTAAGTTGCTGAAATAAGGCTATTTAATAAGCCTAAGTTGCTGAAATAAGCCTATTTAATAAGCCTAAGTTGCTGAAATAAGGCTATTTAATAAGTCTAAGTTGCTGAAATAAGCCTATTTAATAAGCCTAAGTTGCTGAAATAAGTATATTTAATAAGCATAAGTTGCTGATATAAGCCTATTTAATAAGTCTAATTTGCTGAAATAAGGCTATTTAATAAGTCTAAGTTGCTGAAATAAGCCTTTTTAATCAGCGTAAGTTGTTGAAATAAGCCTATTTAATAAGCCAAAGTTGCTGAAATAAGCCTACTTAATTAGGCTATTTAATAAGCCTAAGTTGCTGAAATAAGCCTATTTAATAAGCCTATTTAACAAGCCTATTTAATAGGCCTATTTAATACGCCTATTTAATAAACATATTTAATAAGTATTTAATGAGCCTATTTAATAAGTCTATTTAATAAGCCTTTTTAATAAGCCTATTTAATAAGTCTATTTAATAAGCCTATTTAATAAGTCTATTTGATAAGTCTATTTAATAAGCCTATTTAATAAGTATTTAATGAGCCTATTTAATATGCCTATTTATTGAGCCTATTTAATAAGCCTATTTATTGAGCCTATTTAATAAGCCTATTTATTGAGCCTATTTAATAAGCCTATTTAATAAGTCTATTTAATAAGCCTAAGTTGCTAAAATAAGCCTATTTAATGAGGCTATTTAATAAGTCTATTTAATAAGCCTATTTAATAATACGCCTATTTAATAAACCTATTTAATAAGTATTTAATGAGCCTATTTAATAAGTCTATATAATAAGCCTTTTTAATAAGCCTATTTAATTAGCCTATTTAATAAGCCTATTTATTGAGCCTATTTAATAAGCCTATTCATTGAGCCTATTTAATAAGCCTATTTATTGAGCCTATTTAATAAGCCTATTTAATAAGTCTATTTAATAAGCCTATTTAATAAGCCTAATTAATAAGCCTATTTAATAAGCCTATTTAATGAGCCTATTTAATGAGTCTATTTAATAAGCCTGTTTAATAAGCCTATTTAACAAGTATTGAATGAGCCTATTTAATAAGCCTAAGTTGCTGAAATAAGCCTATTTAATAAGTCTAAGTTGCTGAAATAAGGCTATTTAATAAGCCTAAGTTGCTGAAATAAGCCTATTTAATAAGCATAAGTTGCTGAAATAAGGCTATTTAATAAGTCTAAGTTGCTGAAATAAGCCTATTTAATAAGCCTAAGTTGCTGAAATAAGTATATTTAATAAGCATAAGTTGCTGATATAAGCCTATTTAATAAGTCTAATTTGCTGAAATAAGGCTATTTAATAAGTCTAAGTTGCTGAAATAAGCCTTTTTAATCAGCGTAAGTTGCTGAAATAAGCCTATTTAATAAGCCAAAGTTGCTGAAATAAGCCTACTTAATTAGGCTATTTAATAAGCCTAAGTTGCTGAAATAAGCCTATTTAATAAGCCTATTTAACAAGCCTATTTAATAGGCCTATTTAATACGCCTATTTAATAAACATATTTAATAAGTATTTAATGAGCCTATTTAATAAGTCTATTTAATAAGCCTTTTTAATAAGCCTATTTAATAAGTCTATTTAATAAGCCTATTTAATAAGTCTATTTGATAAGTCTATTTAATAAGCCTATTTAATAAGTATTTAATGAGCCTATTTATTATGCCTATTTATTGAGCCTATTTAATAAGCCTATTTATTGAGCCTATTTAATAAGCCTATTTATTGAGCCTATTTAATAAGCCTATTTAATAAGTCTATTTAATAAGCCTAAGTTGCTAAAATAAGCCTATTTAATGAGGCTATTTAATAAGTCTATTTAATAAGCCTATTTAATAATACGCCTATTTAATAAACCTATTTAATAAGTATTTAATGAGCCTATTTAATAAGTCTATATAATAAGCCTTTTTAATAAGCCTATTTAATTAGCCTATTTAATAAGCCTATTTATTGAGCCTATTTAATAAGCCTATTCATTGAGCCTATTTAATAAGCCTATTTATTGAGCCTATTTAATAAGCCTATTTAATAAGTCTATTTAATAAGCCTATTTAATAAGCCTAATTAATAAGCCTATTTAATAAGCCTATTTAATGAGCCTATTTAATGAGTCTATTTAATAAGCCTGTTTAATAAGCCTATTTAACAAGTATTGAATGAGCCTATTTAATAAGCCTAAGTTGCTGAAATAAGCCTATTTAATAAGTCTAAGTTGCTGAAATAAGGCTATTTAATAAGCCTAAGTTGCTGAAATAAGCCTATTTAATAAGCATAAGTTGCTGAAATAAGGCTATTTAATAAGTCTAAGTTGCTGAAATAAGCCTATTTAATAAGCCTAAGTTGCTGAAATAAGTATATTTAATAAGCATAAGTTGCTGAAATAAGCCTATTTAATAAGTCTAAGTGGCTGAAATAAGGCTATTTAATAAGTCTAAGTTGCTGAAATAAGCCTATTTAATAAGCCCAAGTTGCTGAAATAAGCCTATTTAATAAGCCTAAGTTGCTGAAGTAAGCCTTTTTAATAAGCGTAAGTTGCTGAAATAAAGCTATTTAATAAGTCTAAGTTGCTGAAGTAAGCCTATTTAATAAGCCCAAGTTGCTGAAATAAGCCTATTTAATAAGCCTAAGTTGCTGAAATAAGCCTATTTAATAGGCCTATCTAATAAGTCTAAGTTCCAGAAATAAGCATATTTCATAAGCATATTTGATGAGCCTAAGTTGCTGAAATGTCTATTTAATAAGTCGTTTTAATAAGTCTAAGTTGCTAAAATAAGCCTATTTAATAAGGCTATTTAATAAGCCTAAGTTGCTGAAATAAGCCTATTTAATAAGGCTATTTAATGAGCCTAAGTTGCTGAAAAAAGCCTATTTAATAAGCCTAAGTTTCTGAACTAAGCCTATTTAAAAAGGTATATTTAATAAGTCTAAGTTGCTGAAATAAACATATTTAAAAATGCTATTTAATAAGCCTAAGTTGCTGAAATAAACCTGTTTAATAAGGCTATTTAATAAGCATAAGTTGATGAAATAAGCCTATTTTATAAGCCTAAGTTGCTATAATAAGACTATTTAATGAGGCTATTTAATAAGTCTATTTAATAAGCCTATTTAATACGCCTATTTAATAAGTCTATTTAATAAGCATATTTAATAAGCCTATTTAATAAGCCTATTTATTGAGCCTATTTAATAAGCCTATTTAATAAGCCTATTTAATAAGCCTATTCAATAAGTCTATTTAATAAGCCTATTTAATAAGCCTAATTAATAAGCCTATTTAATACGCCTATTTATTGAGCCTATTTAATAAGTCTATTTAAAAAGCCTGTTTAATAAGCCTATTTAATAAGTATTGAATGAGCCTATTTAATAAGCCTAAGTTGCTGAATAAGTCTATTTAATAAGCCTAAGTTGCTGAAATAAGCCTATTTAATAAGCCTATTTAATAAGCCTAAGTTGCTGAATAAGCCTATTTAATAAGCCTAAGTTGCTGAAATAAGCCTATTTAATAAGTCTAAGTTGCTGAAATAAGGCGATTTAATAAACCTAAGTTGCTGAAATAAGCCTATTTAATAAGCCTAAGTTGCTGAAATAAGGCTATTTAATAAGTCTAAGTTGCTGAAATAAGCCTATTTAATAAGCCTAAGTTGCTGAAATAAGTATATTTAATAAGCATAAATTGCTGAAATAAGCCTATTTAATAAGTCTAATTTGCTAAAATAAGGCTATTTAATAAGTCTAAGTTGCTGAAATAAGCCTTTTTAATCAGCGTAAGTTGCTGAAATAAGCCTATTTAATAAGCCAAAGTTGCTGAAATAAGCCTACTTAATAAGGCTATTTAATAAGCCTAAGTTGCTGAAATAAGCCTATTTAATAAGCCTATTTAACAAGCCTATTTAATAGGCCTATTTAATAAGTCTAAGTTGATGAAATAAGCCTATTTAATAAGCCTATTTAATAGGCCTATTTAATAAGTCTAAGTTGCTGAAATAAGCCTATTTAATAAGCCTAAGTTGCTGAATGAGCCTATTTAATAAGCCTAAGTTGCTGAAATAAGCCTATTTAATGAGCCTAAGTTGCTGAATAAGCCTATTTAATAAGCCTAAGTTGCTGAATAAACCTATTTAATAAGGCTATTTAATAAGCCTAAGTTGCTGAATAAGCCTATTTAATAAGTCTAAGTTGCTGAAATAAGGCTATTTAATAAGCCTAAGTTGATGAAATAAGGCTATTTAATACGTTTAAGTTGCTGAAATAAGCCTATTTAATAAGCCTAAGTTGCTGAAATAAGCCTATTTAGTAAGGCTATTTAATGAGCCTAAGTTGCTGAAATAAGCCTATTTAATAAGCCTAAGTTTCTGAACTAAGCCTATTTAATAAGCCTATTTAATAAGTCTAAGTTTCTGAAATAAACCTATTTAAAATGCTATTTAATAAGCCTAAGTTGCTGAAATAAACCTGTTTAATAAGGCTCTTTAATAAGTCTAAGTTGCTGAAATAAACCTATTTAAAATGCTACTTAATAAGTCTAAGTTGCTGAAATAAACCTATTTAAAATGCTATTTAATAAGCCTAAGTTGCTGAAATAAACCTATTTAATAAGCCTAAGTTGCTAAAATAAGCCTATTTAATTAGGCTATTTAATAAGTTTATTTAATAAGCCTATTTAATAAGCCTATTTAATAAGCCTATTTAATAAGCCTATTTATTGAGCCTATTTAATAAGCCGATTTAATAAGTCTATTTAATAAGCCTATTTAATAAGCCGATTTATTGAGCCTATTTAATAAGTCTATTTAATAAGCCTATTTAATAAGCCTATTTATTGAGCCTATTTAATAAGCCTATTTATTGAGCCTATTTAATGAGCCTATTTATTGAGCCTATTTAATAAGCCTATTTATTGAGCCTATTTAATAAGCCTATTTATTGAGCCTATTTAATAAGCCTATTTAATAAGCCTATTTATTGAGCCTATTTAATAAGTCTATTTAATAAGCCTATTTAATAAGCCTATTTAATAAGTCTATTTAATAAGCCTATTTAATAAGTATTTAATGAGTCTATTTAATAAGCCTATTTAATAAACCTATTTATTGAGCCTATTTAATAAGTCTATTTAATAAGCCTATTTAACAAGTATTTAATGAGCCTCTTTAATAAGCCTATTTATTGAGCCTATTTAATAAGCCTATTTATTGAGCCTATTTAATGAGGCTATTTATTGAGCCTATTTAATAAGCCTATTTATTGAGCCTATTTAATAAGCCTATTTATTGAGCCTATTTAATAAGCCTATTTAATAAGCCTATTTATTGAGCCTATTTAATAAGTCTATTTAATAAGCCTATTTAATAAGCCTATTTAATAAGTCTATTTAATAAGCCTATTTAATAAGTATTTAATGAGCCTATTTAATAAGCCTATTTATTGAGCCTATTTAATAAGCCTATTTATTGAGCCTATTTAATGAGCCTATTTATTGAGCCTATTTAATAAGCCTATTTAATAAGCCTATTTAATAAGCCTATTTATTGAGCCTATTTAATAAGCCTATTTAATAAGCCTATTTATTGAGCCTATTTAATAAGTCTATTTAATAAGCCTATTTAATAAGCCTATTTAATAAGTATTTAATGAGCCTATTTAATAAGTCTATTTAATAAGCCTATTTAGTAGGCCTATTTAATAAGTCTAAGTGGCTGAAATAAGCCTATTTAATAAGCCTATTTAATAGGCCTATTTAATACGTCTAAGTTGCTGAAATAAGCCTATTTAATAAGCCTAAGTTGCTGAATAAGCCTATTTAATAAGCCTAAGTTGCTGAATAAACCTATTTAAAAAGTCTATTTAATTAGCCTAAGTTGCTGAAATAAGACTATTTAATAAGCCTAAGTTTCTGAATTAAGTCTATTTAAAAAGGTATATTGAATAAGTCTAAGTTGCTGAAATAAACTTATTTAAAAATGCTATTTAATAAGCCTAAGTTGCTGAAATAAACCTGTTTAATAAGGCTATTTAATAAGCATAAGTTGCTGAAATAAGCTTATTTAATAAGCCTAAGTTGCTGAAATAAGCCTATTTAATAAGGCTCTTTAATAAGTCTAAGTTGCTGAAAAAACCTATTTAATAAGCTTAAGTTGCTAAAATAAGCCTATTTCATGAGGCTATTTAATAAGTCTATTTAATATGTCTATTTAATAAGGCTATTTAATAAGTCTATTTAATAAGTCTATTTAATAAGTCTATTTAATAAGCCTATTTAATAAGACTATTTAATAAGCCTATTTAATAAGCCTATTTATTGAGCCTATTTAATAAGCCTATTTATTGAGCCTATTTAATAAGCATATTTATTGAGCCTATTTAATAAGCCTATTTATTGAGCCTATTTAATAAGCCGATTTAATAAGTCTATTTAATAAGCCTATTTAATAAGCCTATTTATTGAGCCTATTTAATAAGTCTATTTAATAAGCCTATTTAATAAGCTTATTTATTGAGCCTATTTAATAAGTCTATTTAATAAGCCTATTTAATAAGCCTATTTAATAAGTATTTAATGAGCCTATTTAATAAGTCTATTCAATACGCCTATTTAATAGGCCTTTTTTTAATAAATCTAAGTTGCTGAAATAAGCCTATTTAATAAGCCTATTTAATAGGCCTATTTAATAAGTCTAAGTTGCTGAAATAAGGCTATTTAATAAGCCTAAGTTTCTGAATGAGCCTATTTAATAAGCCTAAGTTGCTGAAATAAGCCTATTTAATGAGCCTAAGTTGCTGAAATAAGCCTATTTAATAAGGCTATTTAATGAGCCTAAGTTGCTGAAATAAGCCTATTTAATAAGTCTAAGTTTCTGAACTAAGCCTATTTAATAAGCCTATTTAATAAGTCTAAGTTGCTGAAATAAACCTATTTAAAATGCTATTTAATAAGCCTAAGTTGCTGAAATAAACCTGTTTAATAAGGCTATTTAATAAGCATAAGTTGCTGAAATAAGCTTATTTAATAAGCCTAAGTTGCCGAAATAAGCCTATTTAATAAAGCTATTTAATAAGTCTAAGTTGCTGAAATAAACCTATTAAATAAGCCTAAGTTGCTAAAATAAGCCTATTTAATTAGGCTATTTAATAAGTCTATTTAATAAGCCTATTTAATAAGCCTATTTAATAAGCCTATTTAATAAGCCTATTTAAGAAGCCTATTTAATACGCCTATTTAATAAACATATTTAATAAGTATTTAATGAGCCTATTTAATAAGTCTATTTAATACGCCTTTTTAATAAGCCTATTTAATAAGTCTATTTAATAAGCCTATTTAATAAGTCTATTTAATAAGTCTATTTAATAAGCCTATTTAATAAGTATTTAATGAGCCTATTTAATAAGCCTATTTATTGAGCCTATTTAATAAGCCTATTTATTGAGCCTATTTAATAAGCCTATTTATTGAGCCTATTTAATAAGCCTATTTATTGAGCCTATTTAATAAGCCTATTTAATAAGTCTATTTAATAAGCATATTTAATAAGCCTATTTAATAAGCCTATTTATTGAGCCTATTTAATAAGCCTATTTAATAAGCCTATTTATTGAGCCTATTTAATAAGTCTATTTAATAAGCCTATTTAATAAGCCTATTTAATAAGTATTTAATGAGCCTATTTAATAAGTCTATTTAATAAGCCTATTTAATAGGCCTATTTAATAAGTCTAAGTTGCTGAAATAAGCCTATTTAATAAGCCTATTTAATAGGCCTATTTAATAAGTCTAAGTTGCTGAAATAAGCCTATTTAATAAGCCTAAGTTGCTGAATAAGGCTATTTAATAAGCCTAAGTTGCTGAATAAACCTATTTAATAAGTCTAAGTTGCTGAAATAAACCTATATAATAAGCTTAAGTTGCTAAAATAAGCCTATTTCATGAGGCTTTTAATAAGTCTATTTAATAAGTCTATTTAATAAGTCTATTTAATAAGTCTATTTAATAAGCCTATTTAATAAGACTATTTAATAAGTCTATTTAATAAGCCTATTTAATAAGTCTAATAAGTCTATTTAATAAGCCTATTTAATAAGCCTATTTATTGAGCCTATTTAATAAGCCTATTTATTGAGCCTATTTAATAAGCATATTTATTGAGCCTATTTAATAAGCCTATTTATTGAGCCTATTTAATAAGCCGATTTAATAAGTCTATTTAATAAGCCTATTTAATAAGCCGATTTATTGAGCCTTTTTAATAAGTCTATTTAATAAGCCTATTTAATAAGCCTATTTATTGAGCCTATTTAATAAGTCTATTTAATAAGCCTATTTAATAAGCCTATTTAATAAGTATTTAATGAGCCCATTTAATAAGTCTATTCAATACGCTTATTTAATAGGCCTTTTTTAATAAATCTAAGTTGCTGAAATAAGCCTATTTAATAAGCCTATTTAATAGGCCTATTTAATAAGTCTAAGTTTTTGAAATAAGCCTATTTAATAAGCCTAAGTTTCTGAATGAGCCTATTTAATAAGCCTAAGTTGCTGAAATAAGCCTATTTAATGAGCCTAAGTTGCTGAATAAGGCTATTTAATAAGCCTAAGTTGCTGAAATAGGGCTATTTAATAAGTTTAAGTTGCTGAAATAAGCCTGTTTAATAAGCCTAAGTTGCTGAAATAAGCCTATTTAATAAGGCTATTTAATGAGCCTAAGTTTCTGAACTAAGCCTATTTAATAAGCCTATTTAATAAGTCTAAGTTGCTGAAATAAACCTATTTAAAATGCTATTTAATAAGCCTAAGTTGCTGAAATAAACCTGTTTAATAAGGCTATTTAATAAGCATAAGTTGCTGAAATAAGCTTATTTAATAAGCCTAAGTTGCTGAAATAAGCCTATTTAATAAGGCTGTTTAATAAGTCTAAGTTGCTGAAATAAACCTATTAAATAAGCCTAAGTTGCTAAAATAAGCCTATTTAATTAGGCTATTTAATAAGTCTATTTAATAAGCCTATTTAATAAGCCTATTTAATAAGCCTATTTAATAAGCCTATTTAATACGCCTATTTAATAAACATATTTAATAAGTATTTAATGAGCCTATTTAATAAGTCTATTTAATAAGCCTTTTTAATAAGCCTATTTAATAAGTCTATTTAATAAGCCTATTTAATAAGTCTTTTTAATAAGTCTATTTAATAAGCCTATTTAATAAGTATTTAATGAGCCTATTTAATAAGCCTATTTATTGAGCCTATTTAATAAGCCTATTTATTGAGCCTATTTAATAAGCCTATTTATTGAGCCTATTTAATAAGCCTATTTATTGAGCCTATTTAATAAGCCTATTTATTGAGCCTATTTAATAAGCCTATTTAATAAGCCTATTTATTGAGCCTATTTAATAAGTCTATTTAATAAGCCTATTTAATAAGCCTATTTAATAAGTATTTAATGAGCCTATTTAATAAGTCTATTTAATAAGCCTATTTAGTAGGTCTATTTAATAAGTCTAAGTTGCTGAAATAAGCCTATTTAATAAGCCTATTTAATAGGCCTATTTAATACGTCTAAGTTGCTGAAATAAGCCTATTTAATAAGCCTAAGTTTCTGAATAAGCCTATTTAATAAGCCTAAGTTGCTGAATAAACCTATTTAATAAGTCTAAGTTGCTGAAATAAGCCTATTTAATAAGGCTATTTAATAAGCCTAAGTTGCTGAAATAAGCCGATTTAATAAGGCTATTTAATGAGCCTAAGTTGCTGAAATAAGACTATTTAATAAGCCTAAGTTTCTGAACTAAGCCTATTTAAAAAGGTATATTTAATAAGTCTAAGTTGCTGAAATAAACCTATTTAAAAATGCTATTTAATAAGCCTAAGTTGGTGAAATAAACCTGTTTAATAAGGCTATTTAATAAGCATAAGTTGCTGAAATAAGCTTATTTAATAAGCCTAAGTTGCTGAAATAAGCCTATTTAATAAGGCTCTTTAATAAGTCTAAGTTGCTGAAATAAACCTATTTAATAAGCTTAAGTTGCTAAAATAAGCCTATTTCATGAGGCTATTTAATAAGTCTATTTAATAAGTCTATTTAATAAGTCTATTTAATAAGTCTATTTAATAAGTCTATTTAATAAGCCTATTTAATAAGCCTATTTAATAAGTATTTAATGAGCCTATTTAATAAGCCTATTTATTGAGCCTATTTAATAAGCCTATTTATTGAGCCTATTTAATAAGGCTATTTATTGAGCCTATTTAATAAGCCTATTTATTGAGCCTATTTAATAAGCCTATTTAATGTCTATTTAATAAGCCTATTTAATAAGCCTATTTAATAAGCCTATTTATTGAGCCTATTTAATAAGCCTATTTAATAAGCCTATTTATTGAGCCTATTTAATAAGTCTATTTAATAAGCCTATTTAATAAGCCTATTTAATAAGTATTTAATGAGCCTATTTAATAAGTCTATTTAATAAGCCTATTTAATAGGCCTATTTAATAAGTCTAAGTTGCTGAAATAAGCCTATTTAATACGCCTATTTAATAGGTCTATTTAATAAGTCTAAGTTGCAGAAATAAGCCTATTTAATAAGCCTAAGTTGCTGAATAAGGCTATTTAATAAGCCTAAGTTGCTGAATAAACCTATTTAATAAGTCTAAGTTGCTGAAATAAGCCTATTTAATAAGGCTATTTAATAAGCCTAAGTTGCTGAAATAAGCCGATTTAATAAGGCTATTTAATGAGCCTAAGTTGCTGAAATAAGACTATTTAATAAGCCTAAGTTTCTGAACTAAGCCTATTTAAAAAGGTATATTTAATAAGTCTAAGTTGCTGAAATAAACCTATTTAAAAATGCTATTTAATAAGCCTAAGTTGCTGAAATAAACCTGTTTAATAAGGCTATTTAATAAGCATAAGTTGCTGAAATAAGCTTATTTAATAAGCCTAAGTTGCTGAAATAAGCCTATTTAATAAGGCTCTTTAATAAGTCTAAGTTGCTGAAATAAACCTATTTAATAAGCTTAAGTTGCTAAAATAAGCCTATTTCATGAGGCTATTTAATAAGTCTATTTAATAAGTCTATTTAATAAGTCTATTTAATAAGTCTATTTAATAAGTCTATTTAATAAGCCTATTTAATAAGCCTATTTAATAAGTATTTAATGAGCCTATTTAATAAGCCTATTTATTGAGCCTATTTAATAAGCCTATTTATTGAGCCTATTTAATAAGGCTATTTATTGAGCCTATTTAATAAGCCTATTTATTGAGCCTATTTAATAAGCCTATTTAATGTCTATTTAATAAGCCTATTTAATAAGCCTATTTAATAAGCCTATTTATTGAGCCTATTTAATAAGCCTATTTAATAAGCCTATTTATTGAGCCTATTTAATAAGTCTATTTAATAAGCCTATTTAATAAGCCTATTTAATAAGTATTTAATGAGCCTATTTAATAAGTCTATTTAATAAGCCTATTTAATAGGCCTATTTAATAAGTCTAAGTTGCTGAAATAAGCCTATTTAATACGCCTATTTAATAGGTCTATTTAATAAGTCTAAGTTGCAGAAATAAGCCTATTTAATAAGCCTAAGTTGCTGAATAAGGCTATTTAATAAGCCTAAGTTGCTGAATAAACCTATTTAATAAGTCTAAGTTGCTGAAATAAGCCTATTTAATAAGGCTATTTAATAAGCCTAAGTTGCTGAAATAAGCCTATTTAATAAGGCTATTTAATGAGCCTAAGTTGCTGAAATAAGACTATTTAATAAGCCTAAGTTTCTGAACTAAGCCTATTTAAAAAGGTATATTTAATAAGTCTAAGTTGCTGAAATAAACCTATTTAAAAATGCTATTTAATAAGCCTAAGTTGCTGAAATAAACCTGTTTAATAAGGCTATTTAATAAGCATAAGTTGCTGAAATAAGCTTATTTAATAAGCCTAAGTTGCTGAAATAAGCCTATTTAATAAGGCTCTTTAATAAGTCTAAGTTGCTGAAATAAACCTATTTAATAAGCCTAAGTTGCTAAAATAAGCCTATTTCATGAGGCTATTTAATAAGTCTATTTAATAAGTCTATTTAATAAGTCTATTTAATAAGACTATTTAATAAGTCTATTTAATAAGACTATTTAATAAGTCTATTTAATAAGCCTATTTAATAAGCCTATTTAATAAGTATTTAATGAGCCTATTTAATAAGCCTATTTATTGAGCCTATTTAATAAGCCTATTTATTGAGCCTATTTAATAAGCATACTTATTGAGCCTATTTAATGAGCCTATTTATTGAGCCTATTTAATAAGCCGATTTAATAAGTCTATTTAATAAGCCTATTTAATAAGCCTATTTAATAAGCCTATTTATTGAGCCTATTTAATAAGCCTATTTAATAAGCCGATTTATTGAGCCTATTTAATAAGTCTATTTAATAAGCCTATTTAATAAGCCTATTTAATAAGTATTTAATGAGCATATTTAATAAGTCTATTTAATAAGCCTATTTAATAGGCCTATTTAATAAGTCTAAGTTGCTGAAATAAGCCTATTTAATAAGCCTATTTAATAGGCCTATTTAATAAGTCTAAGTTGCTGAAATAAGCCTATCTAATAAGTCTAAGTTGCTGAAATAAACCTATTAAATAAGTCTAAGTTGCTAAAATAAGCCTATTTAATTAGGCTATTTAATAAGTCTATTTAATAAGCCTATTTAATAAGCTTATTTAATAAGCCTATTTAATAAGCCTATTTAATACGCCTATTTAATAAACATATTTAATAAGCCGATTTAATAAGTCTATTTAATAAGCCTATTTAATAAGCCGATTTATTGAGCCTATTTAATAAGTCTATTTAATAAGCCTATTTAATAAGCCTATTTATTGAGCCTATTTAATAAGCCTATTTATTGAGCCTATTTAATAAGCCGATTTAATAAGTCTATTTAATAAGCCTATTTAATAAGCCGATTTATTGAGCCTATTTAATAAGTCTATTTAATAAGCCTATTTAATAAGCCTATTTATTGAGCCTATTTAATAAGTCTATTTAATAAGCCTATTTAATAAGCCTATTTAATAAGTATTTAATGAGCCTATTTAATAAGTCTATTCAATACGCCTATTTAATAGGCCTTTTTTAATAAATCTAAGTTGCTGAAATAAGCCTATTTAATAAGCCTATTTAATAGGCCTATTTAATAAGTCTAAGTTTTTGAAATAAGCCTATTTAATAAGCCTAAGTTTCTGAATGAGCCTATTTAATAAGCCTAAGTTGCTGAAATAAGCCTATTTAATGAGCCTAAGTTGCTGAATAAGGCTATTTAATAAGCCTAAGTTGCTGAAATAGGGCTATTTAATAAGTTTAAGTTGCTGAAATAAGCCTGTTTAATAAGCCTAAGTTGCTGAAATAAGCCTATTTAATAAGGCTATTTAATGAGCCTAAGTTTCTGAACTAAGCCTATTTAATAAGCCTATTTAATAAGTCTAAGTTGCTGAAATAAACCTATTTAAAATGCTATTTAATAAGCCTAAGTTGCTGAAATAAACCTGTTTAATAAGGCTATTTAATAAGCATAAGTTGCTGAAATAAGCTTATTTAATAAGCCTAAGTTGCTGAAATAAGCCTATTTAATAAGGCTATTTAATAAGTCTAAGTTGCTGAAATAAACCTATTAAATAAGCCTAAGTTGCTAAAATAAGCCTATTTAATTAGGCTATTTAATAAGTCTATTTAATAAGCCTATTTAATAAGCCTATTTAATAAGCCTATTTAATAAGCCTATTTAATACGCCTATTTAATAAACATATTTAATAAGTATTTAATGAGCCTATTTAATAAGTCTATTTAATAAGCCTTTTTAATAAGCCTATTTAATAAGTCTATTTAATAAGCCTATTTAATAAGTCTATTTAATAAGTCTATTTAATAAGCCTATTTAATAAGTATTTAATGAGCCTATTTAATAAGCCTATTTATTGAGCCTATTTAATAAGCCTATTTATTGAGCCTATTTAATAAGCCTATTTATTGAGCCTATTTAATAAGCCTATTTATTGAGCCTATTTAATAAGCCTATTTAATAAGTCTATTTAATAAGCCTATTTAATAATCCTATTTAATAAGCCTATTTATTGAGCCTATTTAATAAGCCTATTTAATAAGCCTATTTATTGAGCCTATTTAATAAGTCTATTTAATAAGCCTATTTAATAAGCCTATTTAATAAGTCTATTTAATAAGCCTATTTAATAAGTATTTAATGAGCCTATTTAATAAGCCTATTTATTGAGCCTATTTAATAAGCCTATTTATTGAGCCTATTTAATGAGCCTATTTATTGAGCCTATTTAATAAGCCTATTTAATAAGCCTATTTAATAAGCCTATTTATTGAGCCTATTTAATAAGCCTATTTAATAAGCCTATTTATTGAGCCTATTTAATAAGTCTATTTAATAAGCCTATTTAATAAGCCTATTTAATAAGTATTTAATGAGCCTATTTAATAAGTCTATTTAATAAGCCTATTTAGTAGGCCTATTTAATAAGTCTAAGTTGCTGAAATAAGCCTATTTAATAAGCCTATTTAATAGGCCTATTTAATACGTCTAAGTTGCTGAAATAAGCCTATTTAATAAGCCTAAGTTTCTGAATAAGCCTATTTAATAAGCCTAAGTTGCTGAATAAACCTATTTAATAAGTCTAAGTTGCTGAAATAAGCCTATTTAATAAGGCTATTTAATAAGCCTAAGTTGCTGAAATAAGCCGATTTAATAAGGCTATTTAATGAGCCTAAGTTGCTGAAATAAGACTATTTAATAAGCCTAAGTTTCTGAACTAAGCCTATTTAAAAAGGTATATTTAATAAGTCTAAGTTGCTGAAATAAACCTATTTAAAAATGCTATTTAATAAGCCTAAGTTGCTGAAATAAACCTGTTTAATAAGGCTATTTAATAAGCATAAGTTGCTGAAATAAGCTTATTTAATAAGCCTAAGTTGCTGAAATAAGCCTATTTAATAAGGCTCTTTAATAAGTCTAAGTTGCTGAAATAAACCTATTTAATAAGCTTAAGTTGCTAAAATAAGCCTATTTCATGAGGCTATTTAATAAGTCTATTTAATAAGTCTATTTAATAAGTCTATTTAATAAGTCTATTTAATAAGTCTATTTAATAAGTCTATTTAATAAGCCTATTTAATAAGACTATTTAATAAGCCTATTTAATAAGCCTATTTATTGAGCCTATTTAATAAGCCTATTTATTGAGCCTATTTAATAAGCATATTTATTGAGCCTATTTAATAAGCCTATTTATTGAGCCTATTTAATAAGCCGATTTAATAAGTCTATTTAATAAGCCTATTTAATAAGCCGATTTATTGAGCCTATTTAATAAGTCTATTTAATAAGCCTATTTAATAGGCCTATTTATTGAGCCTATTTAATAAGTCTATTTAATAAGCCTATTTAATAAGCCTATTTAATAAGTATTTAATGAGCCTATTTAATAAGTCTATTCAATACGCCTATTTAATAGGCCTTTTTTTAATAAATCTAAGTTGCTGAAATAAGCCTATTTAATAAGCATATTTAATAGGCCTATTTAATAAGTCTAAGTTGCTGAAATAAGCCTATTTAATAAGCCTAAGTTTCTGAATGAGCCTATTTAATAAGCCTAAGTTGCTGAAATAAGCCTATTTAATGAGCCTAAGTTGCTGAATAAGGCTATTTAATAAGCCTAAGTTGCTGAAATAAGGCTATTTAATAAGTTTAAGTTGCTGAAATAAGCCTGTTTAATAAGCCTAAGTTGCTGAAATAAGCCTATTTAATAAGGCTATTTAATGAGCCTAAGTTGCTGAAATAAGCCTATTTAATAAGCCTAAGTTTCTGAACTAAGCCTATTTAATAAGCCTATTTAATAAGTCTAAGTTGCTGAAATAAACCTATTTAAAATGCTATTTAATAAGCCTAAGTTGCTGAAATAAACCTGTTTAATAAGGCTATTTAATAAGCATAAGTTGCTGAAATAAGCTTATTTAATAAGCCTAAGTTGCTGAAATAAGCCTATTTAATAAGGCTATTTAATAAGTCTAAGTTGCTGAAATAAACCTATTAAATAAGCCTAAGTTGCTAAAATAAGCCTATTTAATTAGGCTATTTAATAAGTCTATTTAATAAGCCTATTTAATAAGCCTATTTAATAAGCCTATTTAATACGCCTATTTAATAAACATATTTAATAAGTATTTAATGAGCCTATTTAATAAGTCTATTTAATACGCCTTTTTAATAAGCCTATTTAATAAGCCTATTTATTGAGCCTATTTAATAAGCCTATTTATTGAGCCTATTTAATAAGCCTATTTAATAAGTCTATTTAATAAGCCTATTTAATAAGCCTATTTAATAAGCCTATTTATTGAGCCTATTTAATAAGCCTATTTAATAAGCCTATTTATTGAGCCTATTTAATAAGTCTATTTAATAAGCCTATTTAATAAGCATATTTAATAAGTCTATTTAATAAGCCTATTTAATAAGTATTTAATGAGCCTATTTAATAAGCCTATTTATTGAGCCTATTTAATAAGCCTATTTATTAAGCCTATTTAATGAGCCTATTTATTGAGCCTATTTAATAAGCCTATTTAATAAGCCTATTTAATAAGCCTATTTATTGAGCCTATTTAATAAGCCTATTTAATAAGCCTATTTATTGAGCCTATTTAATAAGTCTATTTAATAAGCCTATTTAATAAGCCTATTTAATAAGTATTTAATGAGCCTATTTAATAAGTCTATTTAATAAGCCTATTTAGTAGGCCTATTTAATAAGTCTAAGTTGCTGAAATAAGTCTATTTAATAAGCCTATTTAATAGGCCTATTTAATACGTCTAAGTTGCTGAAATAAGCCTATTTAATAAGCCTAAGTTTCTGAATAAGCCTATTTAATAAGCCTAAGTTGCTGAATAAACCTATTTAATAAGTCTAAGTTGCTGAAATAAGCCTATTTAATAAGGCTATTTAATAAGCCTAAGTTGCTGAAATAAGCCGATTTAATAAGGCTATTTAATGAGCCTAAGTTGCTGAAATAAGACTATTTAATAAGCCTAAGTTTCTGAACTAAGCCTATTTAAAAAGGTATATTTAATAAGTCTAAGTTGCTGAAATAAACCTATTTAAAAATGCTATTTAATAAGCCTAAGTTGCTGAAATAAACCTGTTTAATAAGGCTATTTAATAAGCATAAGTTGCTGAAATAAGCTTATTTAATAAGCCTAAGTTGCTGAAATAAGCCTATTTAATAAGGCTCTTTAATAAGTCTAAGTTGCTGAAATAAACCTATTTAATAAGCTTAAGTTGCTAAAATAAGCCTATTTCATGAGGCTATTTAATAAGTCTATTTAATAAGTCTATTTAAAAAGTCTATTTAATAAGTCTATTTAATAAGTCTATTTAATAAGTCTATTTAATAAGCCTATTTAATAAGACTATTTAATAAGCCTATTTAATAAGCCTATTTATTGAGCCTATTTAATAAACCTATTTATTGAGCCTATTTAATAAGCATATTTATTGAGCCTATTTAATAAGCCTATTTATTGAGCCTATTTAATAAGCCGATTTAATAAGTCTATTTAATAAGCCTATTTAATAAGCCGATTTATTGAGCCTATTTAATAAGTCTATTTAATAAGCCTATTTAATAAGCCTATTTATTGAGCCTATTTAATAAGTCTATTTAATAAGCCTATTTAATAAGCCTATTTAATAAGTATTTAATGAGCCTATTTAATAAGTCTATTCAATACGCCTATTTAATAGGCCTTTTATTAATAAATCTAAGTTGCTGAAATAAGCCTATTTAATAAGCCTATTTAATAGGCCTATTTAATAAGTCTAAGTTGCTGAAATAAGCCTATTTAATAAGCCTAAGTTTCTGAATGAGCCTATTTAATAAGCCTAAGTTGCTGAAATAAGCCTATTTAATGAGCCTAAGTTGCTGAATAAGGCTATTTAATAAGCCTAAGTTGCTGAAATAAGGCTATTTAATAAGTTTAAGTTGCTGAAATAAGCCTGTTTAATAAGCCTAAGTTGCTGAAATAAGCCTATTTAATAAGGCTATTTAATGAGCCTAAGTTGCTGAAATAAGCCTATTTAATAAGCCTAAGTTTCTGAACTAAGCCTATTTAATAAGCCTATTTAATAAGTCTAAGTTGCTGAAATAAACCTATTTAAAAATGCTATTTAATAAGCCTAAGTTGCTGAAATAAACCTGTTTAATAAGGCTATTTAATAAGCATAAGTTGCTGAAATAAGCTTATTTAATAAGCCTAAGTTGCTGAAATAAGCCTATTTAATAAGGCTATTTAATAAGTCTAAGTTGCTGAAATAAACCTATTAAATAAGCCTAAGTTGCTAAAATAAGCCTATTTAATTAGGCTATTTAATAAGTCTATTTAATAAGCCTATTTAATAAGCCTATTTAATAAGCCTATTTAATACGCCTATTTAATAAACATATTTAATAAGTATTTAATGAGCCTATTTAATAAGTCTATTTAATACGCCTTTTTAATAAGCCTATTTAATAAGTCTATTTAATAAGCCTATTTAATAAGTCTATTTAATAAGTCTATTTAATAAGCCTATTTAATAAGTATTTAATGAGCCTATTTAATAAGCCTATTTATTGAGCCTATTTAATAAGCCTATTTATTGAGCCTATTTAATAAGTCTATTTAATAAGCCTATTTAATAAGCCTATTTAATACGCCTATTTAATAAACATATTTAATAAGTATTTAATGAGCCTATTTAATAAGTCTATTTAATACGCCTTTTTAATAAGCCTATTTAATAAGTCTATTTAATAAGCCTATTTAATAAGTCTATTTAATAAGTCTATTTAATAAGCCTATTTAATAAGTATTTAATGAGCCTATTTAATAAGCCTATTTATTGAGCCTATTTAATAAGCCTATTTATTGAGCCTATTTAATAAGCCTATTTATTGAGCCTATTTAATAAGCCTATTTATTGAGCCTATTTAATAAGCCTATTTAATAAGTCTATTTAATAAGCATATTTAATAAGCCTATTTAATAAGCCTATTTATTGAGCCTATTTAATAAGCCTATTTGATAAGCCTATTTATTGAGCCTATTTAATAAGTCTATTTAATAAGCCTATTTAATAAGCCTATTTAATAAGTATTTAATGAGCCTATTTAATAAGTCTATTTAATAAGCCTATTTAATAGGCCTATTTAATAAGTCTAAGTTGCTGAAATAAGCCTATTTAATAAGCCTATTTAATAAGCCTATTTAATAAGTATTTAATGAGCCTATTTAATAAGCCTATTTATTGAGCCTATTTAATAAGCCTATTTATTGAGCCTATTTAATAAGGCTATTTATTGAGCCTATTTAATAAGCCTATTTATTGAGCCTATTTAATAAGCCTATTTAATGTCTATTTAATAAGCCTATTTAATAAGCCTATTTAATAAGCCTATTTATTGAGCCTATTTAATAAGCCTATTTAATAAGCCTATTTATTGAGCCTATTTAATAAGTCTATTTAATAAGCCTATTTAATAAGCCTATTTAATAAGTATTTAATGAGCATATTTAATAAGTCTATTTAATAAGCCTATTCAATAGGCCTATTTAATAAGTCTAAGTTGCTGAAATAAGCCTATTTAATAAGCCTATTTAATAGGCCTATTTAATAAGTCTAAGTTGCTGAAATAAGCCTATCTAATAAGTCTAAGTTGCTGAAATAAACCTATTAAATAAGTCTAAGTTGCTAAAATAAGCCTATTTAATTAGGCTATTTAATAAGTCTATTTAATAAGCCTATTTAATAAGCCTATTTAATAAGCCTATTTAATAAGCCTATTTAATACGCCTATTTAATAAACATATTTAATAAGTATTTAATGAGCCTATTTAATAAGTCTATTTAATAAGCCTTTTTAATAAGCCTATTTGATAAGCCTATTTAATAAGCCTATTTAATAAGCCTATTTAATACGCCTATTTAATAAACATATTTAATAAGTATTTAATGAGCCTATTTAATAAGTCTATTTAATAAGCCTTTTTAATAAGCCTATTTAATAAGTCTATTTAATAAGCCTTTTTAATAAGCCTATTTAATAAGTCTATTTAATAAGCCTATTTAATAAGCCTATTTAATAAGTATTTAATGAGCCTATTTAATAAGCCTATTTATTGAGCCTATTTAATAAGCCTATTTATTGAGCCTATTTAATAAGGCTATTTATTGAGCCTATTTAATAAGCCTATATATTGAGCCTATTTAATAAGCCTATTTAATGTCTATTTAATAAGCCTATTTAATAAGCCTATTTAATAAGCCTATTTATTGAGCCTATTTAATAAGCCTATTTAATAAGCCTATTTATTGAGCCTATTTAATAAGTCTATTTAATAAGCCTATTTAATAAGCCTATTTAATAAGTATTTAATGAGCCTATTTAATAAGTCTATTTAATAAGCCTATTTAATAGGCCTATTTAATAATTCTAAGTTGCTGAAATAAGCCTATTTAATACGCCTATTTAATAGGTCTATTTAATAAGTCTAAGTTGCAGAAATAAGCCTATTTAATAAGCCTAAGTTGTTGAATAAGGCTATTTAATAAGCCTAAGTTGCTGAATAAACCTATTTAATAAGTCTAAGTTGCTGAAATTAGCCTATTTAATAAGGCTATTTAATAAGTCTAAGTTGCTGAAATAAACCTATTTAATAAGCCTAAGTTGCTAAAATAAGCTTATTTCATGAGGCTATTTAATAAGTCTATTTAATAAGTCTATTTAATAAGTCTATTTAATAAGTCTATTTAATAAGCCTATTTAATAAGCCTATTTAATAAGCCTAATTAATACACCTATTTAATAAACATATTTAATAAGTATTTAATGAGCATATTTAATAAGTCTATTTAATAAGCCTTTTTAATAAGACTATTTAATAAGTCTATTTAATAAGACTATTTAATAAGTCTATTTAATAAGCCTATTTAATAAGCCTATTTAATAAGTATTTAATGAGCCTATTTAATAAGCCTATTTATTGAGCCTATTTAATAAGCCTATTTATTGAGCCTATTTAATAAGCATATTTATTGAGCCTATTTAATAAGCCTATTTATTGAGCCTATTTAATAAGCCAATTTAATAAGTCTATTTAATAAGCCTATTTAATAAGCCTATTTAATAAGCCTATTTATTGAGCCTATTTAATAAGCCTATTTAATAAGCCGATTTATTGAGCCTATTTAATAAGTCTATTTAATAAGCCTATTTAATAAACATATTTAATAAGTATTTAATGAGCCTATTTAATAAGTCTATTTAATAAGCCTATTTATTGAGCCTATTTAATAAGTCTATTTAATAAGCCTATTTAATAAGCCTATTTAATAAGTATTTAATGAGCATATTTAATAAGTCTATTTAATAAGCCTATTCAATAGGCCTATTTAATAAGTCTAAGTTGCTGAAATAAGCCTATTTAATAAGCCTATTTAATAGGCCTATTTAATAAGTCTAAGTTGCTGAAATAAGCCTATCTAATAAGTCTAAGTTGCTGAAATAAACCTATTAAATAAGTCTAAGTTGCTAAAATAAGCCTATTTAATTAGGCTATTTAATAAGTCTATTTAATAAGCCTATTTAATAAGCCTATTTAATAAGCCTATTTAATAAGCCTATTTAATACGCCTATTTAATAAACATATTTAATAAGTATTTAATGAGCCTATTTAATAAGTCTATTTAATAAGCCTTTTTAATAAGCCTATTTGATAAGCCTATTTAATAAGCCTATTTAATAAGCCTATTTAATACGCCTATTTAATAAACATATTTAATAAGTATTTAATGAGCCTATTTAATAAGTCTATTTAATAAGCCTTTTTAATAAGCCTATTTAATAAGTCTATTTAATAAGCCTTTTTAATAAGCCTATTTAATAAGTCTATTTAATAAGCCTATTTAATAAGCCTATTTAATAAGTATTTAATGAGCCTATTTAATAAGCCTATTTATTGAGCCTATTTAATAAGCCTATTTATTGAGCCTATTTAATAAGGCTATTTATTGAGCCTATTTAATAAGCCTATATATTGAGCCTATTTAATAAGCCTATTTAATGTCTATTTAATAAGCCTATTTAATAAGCCTATTTAATAAGCCTATTTATTGAGCCTATTTAATAAGCCTATTTAATAAGCCTATTTATTGAGCCTATTTAATAAGTCTATTTAATAAGCCTATTTAATAAGCCTATTTAATAAGTATTTAATGAGCCTATTTAATAAGTCTATTTAATAAGCCTATTTAATAGGCCTATTTAATAATTCTAAGTTGCTGAAATAAGCCTATTTAATACGCCTATTTAATAGGTCTATTTAATAAGTCTAAGTTGCAGAAATAAGCCTATTTAATAAGCCTAAGTTGTTGAATAAGGCTATTTAATAAGCCTAAGTTGCTGAATAAACCTATTTAATAAGTCTAAGTTGCTGAAATTAGCCTATTTAATAAGGCTATTTAATAAGTCTAAGTTGCTGAAATAAACCTATTTAATAAGCCTAAGTTGCTAAAATAAGCTTATTTCATGAGGCTATTTAATAAGTCTATTTAATAAGTCTATTTAATAAGTCTATTTAATAAGTCTATTTAATAAGCCTATTTAATAAGCCTATTTAATAAGCCTAATTAATACACCTATTTAATAAACATATTTAATAAGTATTTAATGAGCATATTTAATAAGTCTATTTAATAAGCCTTTTTAATAAGACTATTTAATAAGTCTATTTAATAAGACTATTTAATAAGTCTATTTAATAAGCCTATTTAATAAGCCTATTTAATAAGTATTTAATGAGCCTATTTAATAAGCCTATTTATTGAGCCTATTTAATAAGCCTATTTATTGAGCCTATTTAATAAGCATATTTATTGAGCCTATTTAATAAGCCTATTTATTGAGCCTATTTAATAAGCCAATTTAATAAGTCTATTTAATAAGCCTATTTAATAAGCCTATTTAATAAGCCTATTTATTGAGCCTATTTAATAAGCCTATTTAATAAGCCGATTTATTGAGCCTATTTAATAAGTCTATTTAATAAGCCTATTTAATAAACATATTTAATAAGTATTTAATGAGCCTATTTAATAAGTCTATTTAATAAGCCTATTTAATAGGCCTATTTAATAAGTCTAAGTTGCTGAAATAAGCCTATTTAATAAGCCTATTTAATAGGCCTATTTAATAAGTCTAAGTTGCTGAAATAAGCCTATCTAATAAGTCTAAGTTGCAGAAATAAACCTATTAAATAAGCCTAAGTTGCTAAAATAAGCCTATTTAATTAGGCTATTTAATAAGTCTATTTAATAAGCCTATTTAATAACCCTATTTAATAAGCCTATTTAATAAGCCTATTTAATACGCCTATTTAATAAACATATTTAATAAGTATTTAATGAGCCTATTTAATAAGTCTATTTAATAAGCCTTTTTAATAAGCCTATTTGATAAGCCTATTTAATAAGCCTATTTAATAAACCTATTTAATACGCCTATTTAATAAACATATTTAATAAGTATTTAATGAGCCTATTTAATAAGTCTATTTAATAAGCCTTTTTAATAAGCCTATTTGATAAGCCTATTTAATAGGCCTATTTAATAAGTCTAAGTTGCTGAAATAAGCCTATCTAATAAGTCTAAGTTGCAGAAATAAACCTATTAAATAAGCCTAAGTTGCTAAAATAAGCCTATTTAATTAGGCTATTTAATAAGTCTATTTAATAAGCCTTTTTAATAAGCCTATTTGATAAGCCTATTTAATTAGCCTATTTAATAAGCCTATTTAATACACCTATTTAATAAACATATTTAATAAGTATTTAATGAGCCTATTTAATAAGTCTATTTAATAAGCCTTTTTAATAAGCCTATTTAATAAGCCTATTTAATAAGCCTATTTAATAAGTATTTAATGAGCCTATTTAATAAGCCTATTTATTGAGCCTATTTAATAAGCCTATTTATTGAGCCTATTTAATAAGGCTATTTATTGAGCCTATTTAATAAGCCTATTTATTGAGCCTATTTAATAAGCCTATTTAATGTCTATTTAATAAGCCTATTTAATAAGCCTATTTAATAAGCCTATTTATTGAGCCTATTTAATAAGCCTATTTAATAAGCCTATTTATTGAGCCTATTTAATAAGTCTATTTAATAAGCCTATTTAATAAGCCTATTTAATAAGTATTTAATGAGCCTATTTAATAAGTCTATTTAATAAGCCTTTTTAATAGGCCTATTTAATAAGTCTAAGTTGCTGAAATAAGCCTATTTAATAAGCCTATTTAATAGGTCTATTTAATAAGTCTAAGTTGCAGAAATAAGCCTATTTAATAAGCCTAAGTTGTTGAATAAGGCTATTTAATAAGCCTAAGTTGCTGAATAAACCTATTTAATAAGTCTAAGTTGCTGAAATAAGCCTATTTAATAAGGCTATTTAATAAACCTAAGTTGCTGAAATAAGCCTATTTAATAAGGCTATTTAATGAGCCTAAGTTGCTGAAATAAGACTATTTAATAAGCCTAAGTTTCTGAACTAAGCCTATTTAAAAAGGTATATTTAATAAGTCTAAGTTGCTGAAATAAACCTATTTCAAAATGCTATTTAATAAGCCTAAGTTGCTGAAATAAACCTGTTTAATAAGGCTATTTAATAAGCATAAGTTGCTGAAATAAGCTTATTTAATAAGCTAAAGTTGCTGAAATAAGCCTATTTAATAAGGCTCTTTAATAAGTCTAAGTTGCTGAAATAAACCTATTTAATAAGCCTAAGTTGCTAAAATAAGCCTATTTCATGAGGCTATTTAATAAGTCTATTTAATAAGTCTATTTAATAAGTCTATTTAATAAGCCTATTTAATAAGCCTATTTAATAAGCCTAATTAATACACCTATTTAATAAACATATTTAATAAGTATTTAATGAGCCTATTTAATAAGTCTATTTAATAAGCCGATTTAATAAGTCTATTTAATAAGCCTATTTAATAAGCCTATTTAATAAGCCTATTTATTGAGCCTATTTAATAAGCCTATTTAATAAGCCGATTTATTGAGCCTATTTAATAAATCTATTTAATAAGCCTATTTAATAAGCCTATATAATAAGTATTTAATGAGCCTATTTAATAAGTCTATTTAATAAGCCTATTTAATAGGCCTATTTAATAAGTCTAAGTTGCTGAAATAAGCCTATTTAATAAGCCTATTTAATAGGCCTATTTAATAAGTCTAAGTTGCTGAAATAAGCCTATTTAATAAGTCTAAGTTGCTGAAATAAACCTATTAAATAAGCCTAAGTAGCTAAAATAAGCCTATTTAATTAGGCTATTTAATAAGTCTATTTAATAAGCCTATTTAATAAGCCTATTTAATAAGCCTATTTAATAAGCCTATTTAATACGCCTATTTAATAAGTCTATTTAATAAGCCTATTTAATAAGTATTTAATGAGCCTATTTAATAAGCCTATTTATTGAGCCTATTTAATAAGCCTATTTATTGAGCCTATTTAATAAACCTATTTATTGAGCCTATTTAATAAGCCTATTTATTGAGCCTATTTAATAAGCCTATTTAATAAGTCTATTTAATAAGCCTATTTAATAATCCTATTTAATAAGCCTATTTATTGACCCTATTTAATAAGCCTATTTAATAAGCCTATTTATTGAGCCTATTTAATAAGTCTATTTAATAAGCCTATTTAATAAGCCTATTTAATAAGTATTTAATGAGCCTATTTAATAAGTCTATTTAATAAGCCTATTTAATAGGCCTATTTAATAAGTCTAAGTTGCTGAAATAAGCCTATTTAATAAGGCTATGTAATAGGCCTATTTATTAAGTCTAAGTTGCAGAAATACACCTATTTAATAAGCCTAAGTTGCTGAATAAGGCTATTTAATAAGCCTAAGTTGCTGAATAAACCTATTTAATAAGTCTAAGTTGCTGAAATAAGCCTAGTTAATAAGGCTATTTAATAAGCCTAAGTTGCTGAAATAAGCCTATTTAATAAGGCTATTTAATGAGCCTAAGTTGCTGAAATAAGACTATTTAATAAGCCTAAGTTTCTGAACTAAGCTTATTTAAAAAGGTATATTTAATAAGTCTAAGTTGCTGAAATAAACCTATTTAATAAGCCTAAGTTGCTAAAATAAGCCTATTTCATGAGGCTATTTAATAAGTCTATTTAATAAGTCTATTTAATAAGTCTATTTAATAAGCCTAATTAATACACCTATTTAATAAACATATTTAATAAGTATTTAATGTGCCTATTTAATAAGTCTATTTAATAAGCCTTTTTAATAAGACTATTGAATAAGTATATTTAATAAGACTATTTAATAAGTCTATTTAATAAGTCTATTTAATGAGCCTATTTAATAAGTATTTAATGAGCCTATTTAATAAGCCTATTTATTGAGCCTATTTAATAAGCCTATTTATTGAGCCTATTTAATAAGCATATTTATTGAGCCTATTTAATAAGCCTATTTATTGAGCCTATTTAATAAGCCGATTTAATTAGTCTATTTAATAAGCCTATTTAATAAGCCTATTTAATAAGCCTATTTATTGAGCCTATTTAATAAGCCTATTTAATAAGCCGATTTATTGAGCCTATTTAATAAGTCTATTTAATAAGCCTATTTAATAAGCCTATTTAATAAGTATTTAATGAGCCTATTTAATAAGTCTATTTAATAAGCCTATTTAATAGGCCTATTTAATAAGTCTAAGTTGCTGAAATAAGCCTATTTAATAAGCCTATTTAATAGGCCTATTTAATAAGTCTAAGTTGCTGAAATAAGCCTATTTAATAAGCCTAAGTTGCTGAATAAGCCTATTTAATAAGCCTAAGTTGCTGAATAAACCTATTTAATAAGTCTAAGTTGCTGAAATAAGCCTATTTAATACGGCTATTTAATAAGCCTAAGTTGCTGAAATAAGCCTATTTCATAAGGCTATTTAATGAGCCTAAGTTGCTGAAATAAGACTATTTAATAAGCCTAAGTTTCTGAACTAAGCCTATTTAGAAAGGTATATTTAAAAAGTCTAAGTTGCTGAAATAAACCTATTTAAAAATGCTATTTAATAAGCCTAAGTTGCTGAAATAAACCTGTTTAATAAGGCTATTTAATAAGCATAAGTTGCTGAAATAAGCTTATTTAATAAGCATAAGTTGCTGAAATAAGCCTATTTAATAAGGCTCTTTAATAAGTCTAAGTTGATGAAATAAACCTATTTCATGAGGCTATTTAATAAGTCTATTTAATAAGTCTATTTAATAAGTCTATTTAATAAGTCTATTTAATAAGCCTATTTAATAAGCCTATTTAATAAACCTAATTAATACACCTATTTAATAAACATATTTAATGAGTATTTAATGAGCCTATTTAATAAGTCTATTTAATAAGCCTTTTTAATAAGACTATTTAATAAGTCTATTTAATAAGCCTATTTAATCAGTCTATTTAATAAGTCTATTTAATAAGGGTATTTAATACATATTTAATGAGCCTATTTAATAAGCCTATTTATTGAGCCTATTTAATAAGCCTATTTATTGAGCCTATTTAATAAGCATATTTATTGAGCCTATTTAATAAGCCTATTTATTGAGCCTATTTAATAAGCATATTTAATAAGTCTATTTAATAAGCCTATTTAATAAGCCTATTTAATAAGCCTATTTATTGAGCCTATTTAATAAGCCTATTTAATAAGCCGATTTATTGAGCCTATTTAATAAGTCTATTTAATAAGCCTATTTAATAAGCCTATTTATTGAGCCTATTTAATAAGTCTATTTAATAAGCCTATTTAATAAGCCTATTTAATAAGTATTTAATGAGCCTATTTAATAAGTCTATTTAATAAGCCTATTTAATAGGCCTTTTTTAATAAATCTAAGTTGCTGAAATAAGCCTATTTAATAAGCCTATTTAATAGGCCTATTTAATAAGTCTAAGTTGCTGAAATAAGCCTATTTAATAAGTCTAAGTTGCTGAAATAAACCTATTAAATAAGCCTAAGTAGCTAAAATAAGCCTATTTAATTAGGCTATTTAATAAGTCTATTTAATAAGCCTATTTAATAAGCCTATTTAATAAGCCTATTTAATAAGCCTATTTAATACGCCTATTTAATAAACATATTTAATAAGTATTTAATGAGCCTATTTAATAAGTCTATTTAATAAGCCTTTTTAATAAGCCTATTTAATAAGTCTATTTAATAAGCCTATTTAATAAGTCTATTTAATAAGTCTATTTAATAAGCCTATTTAATAAGTATTTAATGAGCCTATTTAATAAGCCTATTTATTGAGCCTATTTAATAAGCCTATTTATTGAGCCTATTTAATAAACCTATTTATTGAGCCTATTTAATAAGCCTATTTATTGAGCCTATTTAATAAGCCTATTTAATAAGTCTATTTAATAAGCCTATTTAATAATCCTATTTAATAAGCCTATTTATTGACCCTATTTAATAAGCCTATTTAATAAGCCTACTTATTGAGCCTATTTAATAAGTCTATTTAATAAGCCTATTTAATAAGCCTATTTAATAAGTATTTAATGAGCCTATTTAATAAGTCTATTTAATAAGCCTATTTAATAGGCCTATTTAATAAGTCTAAGTTGCTGAAATAAGCCTATTTAATAAGGCTATGTAATAGGCCTATTTATTAAGTCTAAGTTGCAGAAATACGCCTATTTAATAAGCCTAAGTTGCTGAATAAGGCTATTTAATAAGCCTAAGTTGCTGAATAAACCTATTTAATAAGTCTAAGTTGCTGAAATAAGCCTAGTTAATAAGGCTATTTAATAAGCCTAAGTTGCTGAAATAAGCCTATTTAATAAGGCTATTTAATGAGCCTAAGTTGCTGAAATAAGACTATTTAATAAGCCTAAGTTTCTGAACTAAGCCTATTTAAAAAGGTATATTTAATAAGTCTAAGTTGCTGAAATAAACCTATTTAATAAGCCTAAGTTGCTAAAATAAGCCTATTTCATGAGGCTATTTAATAAGTCTATTTAATAAGTCTATTTAATAAGTCTATTTAATAAGCCTAATTAATACACCTATTTAATAAACATATTTAATAAGTATTTAATGTGCCTATTTAATAAGTCTATTTAATAAGCCTTTTTAATAAGACTATTGAATAAGTCTATTTAATAAGACTATTTAATAAGTCTATTTAATAAGTCTATTTAATGAGCCTATTTAATAAGTATTTAATGAGCCTATTTAATAAGCCTATTTATTGAGCCTATTTAATAAGCCTATTTATTGAGCCTATTTAATAAGCATATTTATTGAGCCTATTTAATAAGCCTATTTATTGAGCCTATTTAATAAGCCGATTTAATTAGTCTATTTAATAAGCCTATTTAATAAGCCTATTTAATAAGCCTATTTATTGAGCCTATTTAATAAGCCTATTTAATAAGCCGATTTATTGAGCCTATTTAATAAGTCTATTTAATAAGCCTATTTAATAAGCCTATTTAATAAGTATTTAATGAGCCTATTTAATAAGTCTATTTAATAAGCCTATTTAATAGGCCTATTTAATAAGTCTAAGTTGCTGAAATAAGCCTATTTAATAAGCCTATTTAATAGGCCTATTTAATAAGTCTAAGTTGCTGAAATAAACCTATTTAATAAGCCTAAGTTGCTGAATAAGCCTATTTAATAAGCCTAAGTTGCTGAATAAGCCTATTTAATAAGCCTAAGTTGCTGAATAAGCCTATTTAATAAGTATAAGTTGCTGAAATAAGCCTATTTAATACGGCTATTTAATAAGCCTAAGTTGCTGAAATAAGCCTATTTCATAAGGCTCTTTAATAAGTCTAAGTTGCTGAAATACACCTATTTAATAAGCCTAAGTTGCTAAAATAAGCCTATTTCATGAGGCTATTTAATAAGTCTATTTAATAAGTCTATTTAATAAGTCTATTTAAAAAGTCTATTTAATAAGCCTATTTAATAAGCCTATTTAATAAGCCTAATTAATACACCTATTTAATAAACATATTTAATGAGTATTTAATGAGCCTATTTAATAAGTCTATTTAATAAGCCTTTTTAATAAGACTATTTAATAAGCCTATTTATTGAGCCTATTTAATAAGCCTATTTAATAAGCCTATTTAATAAGCCTATTTATTGAGCCTATTTAATAAGCCTATTTAATAAGCCTATTTATTGAGCCTATTTAATAAGTCTATTTAATAAGCCTATTTAATAAGCCTATTTAATAAGTATTTAATGAGCCTATTTAATAAGTCTATTCAATACGCCTATTTAATAGGCCTTTTTTAATAAATCTAAGTTGCTGAAATAAGCCTATTTAATAAGCCTATTTAATAGGCCTATTTAATAAGTCTAAGTTTTTGAAATAAGCCTATTTAATAAGGCTATTTAATGAGCCTAAGTTTCTGAACTAAGCCTATTTAATAAGCCTATTTAATAAGTCTAAGTTGCTGAAATAAGCCTATTTAATGAGCCTAAGTTGCTGAATAAGGCTATTTAATAAGCCTAAGTTGCTGAAATAGGGCTATTTAATAAGTTTAAGTTGCTGAAATAAGCCTGTTTAATAAGCCTAAGTTGCTGAAATAAGCCTATTTAATAAGGCTATTTAATGAGCCTAAGTTTCTGAACTAAGCCTATTTAATAAGCCTATTTAATAAGTCTAAGTTGCTGAAATAAACCTATTTAAAATGCTATTTAATAAGCCTAAGTTGCTGAAATAAACCTGTTTAATAAGGCTATTTAATAAGCATAAGTTGCTGAAATAAGCTTATTTAATAAGCCTAAGTTGCTGAAATAAGCCTATTTAATAAGGCTATTTAATAAGTCTAAGTTGCTGAAATAAACCTATTAAATAAGCCTAAGTTGCTAAAATAAGCCTATTTAATTAGGCTATTTAATAAGTCTATTTAATAAGCCTATTTAATAAGCCTATTTAATAAGCCTATTTAATAAGCCTATTTAATACGCCTATTTAATAAACATATTTAATAAGTATTTAATGAGCCTATTTAATAAGTCTATTTAATAAGCCTTTTTAATAAGCCTATTTAATAAGTCTATTTAATAAGCCTATTTAATAAGTCTATTTAATAAGTCTATTTAATAAGCCTATTTAATAAGTATTTAATGAGCCTATTTAATAAGCCTATTTATTGAGCCTATTTAATAAGCCTATTTATTGAGCCTATTTAATAAGCCTATTTATTGAGCCTATTTAATAAGCCTATTTATTGAGCCTATTTAATAAGCCTATTTAATAAGTCTATTTAATAAGCCTATTTAATAAGCCTATTTAATAAGCCTATTTATTGAGCCTATTTAATAAGCCTATTTAATAAGCCTATTTATTGAGCCTATTTAATAAGTCTATTTAATAAGCCTATTTAATTAGCCTATTTAATAAGTCTATTTAATAAGCCTATTAAATAAGTATTTAATGAGCCTATTTAATAAGCCTATTTATTGAGCCTATTTAATAAGCCTATTTATTGAGCCTATTTAATGAGCCTATTTATTGAGCCTATTTAATAAGCCTATTTAATAAGCCTATTTAATAAGCCTATTTATTGAGCCTATTTAATAAGCCTATTTAATAAGCCTATTTATTGAGCCTATTTAATAAGTCTATTTAATAAGCCTATTTAATAAGCCTATTTAATAAGTATTTAATGAGCCTATTTAATAAGTCTATTTAATAAGCCTATTTAGTAGGCCTATTTAATAAGTCTAAGTTGCTGAAATAAGCCTATTTAATAAGCCTATTTAATAGGCCTATTTAATACGTCTAAGTTGCTGAAATAAGCCTATTTAATAAGCCTAAGTTTCTGAATAAGCCTATTTAATAAGCCTAAGTTGCTGAATAAACCTATTTAATAAGTCTAAGTTGCTGAAATAAGCCTATTTAATAAGGCTATTTAATAAGCCTAAGTTGCTGAAATAAGCCGATTTAATAAGGCTATTTAATGAGCCTAAGTTGCTGAAATAAGACTATTTAATAAGCCTAAGTTTCTGAACTAAGCCTATTTAAAAAGGTATATTTAATAAGTCTAAGTTGCTGAAATAAACCTATTTAAAAATTCTATTTAATAAGCCTAAGTTGCTGAAATAAACCTGTTTAATAAGGCTATTTAATAAGCATAAGTTGCTGAAATAAGCTTATTTAATAAGCCTAAGTTGCTGAAATAAGCCTATTTAATAAGGCTCTTTAATAAGTCTAAGTTGCTGAAATAAACCTATTTAATAAGCTTAAGTTGCTAAAATAAGCCTATTTCATGAGGCTATTTAATAAGTCTATTTAATAAGTCTATTTAATAAGTCTATTTAATAAGTCTATTTAATAAGTCTATTTAATAAGTCTATTTAATAAGCCTATTTAATAAGACTATTTAATAAGCCTATTTAATAAGCCTATTTATTGAGCCTATTTAATAAGCCTATTTATTGAGCCTATTTAATAAGCATATTTATTGAGCCTATTTAATAAGCCTATTTATTGAGCCTATTTAATAAGCCGATTTAATAAGTCTATTTAATAAGCCTATTTAATAAGCCGATTTATTGAGCCTATTTAATAAGTCTATTTAATAAGCCTATTTAATAGGCCTATTTATTGAGCCTATTTAATAAGTCTATTTAATAAGCCTATTTAATAAGCCTATTTAATAAGTATTTAATGAGCCTATTTAATAAGTCTATTCAATACGCCTATTTAATAGGCCTTTTTTTAATAAATCTAAGTTGCTGAAATAAGCCTATTTAATAAGCCTATTTAATAGGCCTATTTAATAAGTCTAAGTTGCTGAAATAAGCCTATTTAATAAGCCTAAGTTTCTGAATGAGCCTATTTAATAAGCCTAAGTTGCTGAAATAAGCCTATTTAATGAGCCTAAGTTGCTGAATAAGGCTATTTAATAAGCCTAAGTTGCTGAAATAAGGCTATTTAATAAGTTTAAGTTGCTGAAATAAGCCTGTTTAATAAGCCTAAGTTGCTGAAATAAGCCTATTTAATAAGGCTATTTAATGAGCCTAAGTTGCTGAAATAAGCCTATTTAATAAGCCTAAGTTTCTGAACTAAGCCTATTTAATAAGCCTATTTAATAAGTCTAAGTTGCTGAAATAAACCTATTTAAAATGCTATTTAATAAGCCTAAGTTGCTGAAATAAACCTGTTTAATAAGGCTATTTAATAAGCATAAGTTGCTGAAATAAGCTTATTTAATAAGCCTAAGTTGCTGAAATAAGCCTATTTAATAAGGCTATTTAATAAGTCTAAGTTGCTGAAATAAACCTATTAAATAAGCCTAAGTTGCTAAAATAAGCCTATTTAATTAGGCTATTTAATAAGTCTATTTAATAAGCCTATTTAATAAGCCTATTTAATAAGCCTATTTAATACGCCTATTTAATAAACATATTTAATAAGTATTTAATGAGCCTATTTAATAAGTCTATTTAATACGCCTTTTTAATAAGCCTATTTAATAAGCCTATTTATTGAGCCTATTTAATAAGCCTATTTATTGAGCCTATTTAATAAGCCTATTTAATAAGTCTATTTAATAAGCCTATTTAATAAGCCTATTTAATAAGCCTATTTATTGAGCCTATTTAATAAGCCTATTTAATAAGCCTATTTATTGAGCCTATTTAATAAGTCTATTTAATAAGCCTATTTAATAAGCATATTTAATAAGTCTATTTAATAAGCCTATTTAATAAGTATTTAATGAGCCTATTTAATAAGCCTATTTATTGAGCCTATTTAATAAGCCTATTTATTGAGCCTATTTAATGAGCCTATTTATTGAGCCTATTTAATAAGCCTATTTAATAAGCCTATTTAATAAGCCTATTTATTGAGCCTATTTAATAAGCCTATTTAATAAGCCTATTTATTGAGCCTATTTAATAAGTCTATTTAATAAGCCTATTTAATAAGCCTATTTAATAAGTATTTAATGAGCCTATTTAATAAGTCTATTTAATAAGCCTATTTAGTAGGCCTATTTAATAAGTCTAAGTTGCTGAAATAAGTCTATTTAATAAGCCTATTTAATAGGCCTATTTAATACGTCTAAGTTGCTGAAATAAGCCTATTTAATAAGCCTAAGTTTCTGAATAAGCCTATTTAATAAGCCTAAGTTGCTGAATAAACCTATTTAATAAGTCTAAGTTGCTGAAATAAGCCTATTTAATAAGGCTATTTAATAAGCCTAAGTTGCTGAAATAAGCCGATTTAATAAGGCTATTTAATGAGCCTAAGTTGCTGAAATAAGACTATTTAATAAGCCTAAGTTTCTGAACTAAGCCTATTTAAAAAGGTATATTTAATAAGTCTAAGTTGCTGAAATAAACCTATTTAAAAATGCTATTTAATAAGCCTAAGTTGCTGAAATAAACCTGTTTAATAAGGCTATTTAATAAGCATAAGTTGCTGAAATAAGCTTATTTAATAAGCCTAAGTTGCTGAAATAAGCCTATTTAATAAGGCTCTTTAATAAGTCTAAGTTGCTGAAATAAACCTATTTAATAAGCTTAAGTTGCTAAAATAAGCCTATTTCATGAGGCTATTTAATAAGTCTATTTAATAAGTCTATTTAATAAGTCTATTTAATAAGTCTATTTAATAAGTCTATTTAATAAGTCTATTTAATAAGCCTATTTAATAAGACTATTTAATAAGCCTATTTAATAAGCCTATTTATTGAGCCTATTTAATAAACCTATTTATTGAGCCTATTTAATAAGCATATTTATTGAGCCTATTTAATAAGCCTATTTATTGAGCCTATTTAATAAGCCGATTTAATAAGTCTATTTAATAAGCCTATTTAATAAGCCGATTTATTGAGCCTATTTAATAAGTCTATTTAATAAGCCTATATAATAAGCCTATTTATTGAGCCTATTTAATAAGTCTATTTAATAAGCCTATTTAATAAGCCTATTTAATAAGTATTTAATGAGCCTATTTAATAAGTCTATTCAATACGCCTATTTAATAGGCCTTTTATTAATAAAACTAAGTTGCTGAAATAAGCCTATTTAATAAGCCTATTTAATAGGCCTATTTAATAAGTCTAAGTTGCTGAAATAAGCCTATTTAATAAGCCTAAGTTTCTGAATGAGCCTATTTAATAAGCCTAAGTTGCTGAAATAAGCCTATTTAATGAGCCTAAGTTGCTGAATAAGGCTATTTAATAAGCCTAAGTTGCTGAAATAAGTCTATTTAATAAGTTTAAGTTGCTGAAATAAGCCTGTTTAATAAGCCTAAGTTGCTGAAATAAGCATATTTAATAAGGCTATTTAATGAGCCTAAGTTGCTGAAATAAGCCTATTTAATAAGCCTAAGTTTCTGAACTAAGCCTATTTAATAAGCCTATTTAATAAGTCTAAGTTGCTGAAATAAACCTATTTAAAATGCTATTTAATAAGCCTAAGTTGCTGAAATAAACCTGTTTAATAAGGCTATTTAATAAGCATAAGTTGCTGAAATAAGCTTATTTAATAAGCCTAAGTTGCTGAAATAAGCCTATTTAATAAGGCTATTTAATAAGTCTAAGTTGCTGAAATAAACCTATTAAATAAGCCTAAGTTGCTAAAATAAGCCTATTTAATTAGGCTATTTAATAAGTCTATTTAATAAGCCTATTTAATAAGCCTATTTAATAAGCCTATTTAATACGCCTATTTAATAAACATATTTAATAAGTATTTAATGAGCCTATTTAATAAGTCTATTTAATACGCCATTTTAATTAGCCTATTTAATAAGTATATTTAATAAGCCTATTTAAAAAGTCTATTTAATAAGTCTATTTAATAAGCCTATTTAATAAGTATTTAATGAGCCTATTTAATAAGCCTATTTATTGAGCCTATTTAATAAGCCTATTTATTGAGCCTATTTAATAAGTCTATTTAATAAGCCTATTTAATAAGCCTATTTAATACGCCTATTTAATAAACATATTTAATAAGTATTTAATGAGCCTATTTAATAAGTCTATTTAATACGCCTTTTTAATAAGCCTATTTAATAAGTCTATTTAATAAGCCTATTTAATAAGTCTATTTAATAAGTCTATTTAATAAGCCTATTTAATAAGTATTTAATGAGCCTATTTAATAAGCCTATTTATTGAGCCTATTTAATAAGCCTATTTATTGAGCCTATTTAATAAGCCTATTTATTGAGCCTATTTAATAAGCCTATTTATTGAGCCTATTTAATAAGCCTATTTAATAAGTCTATTTAATAAGCATATTTAATAAGCCTATTTAATAAGCCTATTTATTGAGCCTATTTAATAAGCCTATTTAATAAGCCTATTTATTGAGCCTATTTAATAAGTCTATTTAATAAGCCTATTTAATAAGCCTATTTAATAAGTATTTAATGAGCCTATTTAATAAGTCTATTTAATAAGCCTATTTAATAGGCCTATTTAATAAGTCTAAGTTGCTGAAATAAGCATATTTAATAAGCCTATTTAATAAGCCTATTTAATAAGTATTTAATGAGCCTATTTAATAAGCCTATTTATTGAGCCTATTTAATAAGCCTATTTATTGAGCCTATTTAATAAGGCTATTTATTGAGCCTATTTAATAAGCCTATTTATTGAGCCTATTTAATAAGCCTATTTAATGTCTATTTAATAAGCCTATTTAATAAGCCTATTTAATAAGCCTATTTATTGAGCCTATTTAATAAGCCTATTTAATAAGCCTATTTATTGAGCCTATTTAATAAGTCTATTTAATAAGCCTATTTAATAAGCCTATTTAATAAGTATTTAATGAGCATATTTAATAAGTCTATTTAATAAGCCTATTCAATAGGCCTATTTAATAAGTCTAAGTTGCTGAAATAAGCCTATTTAATAAGCCTATTTAATAGGCCTATTTAATAAGTCTAAGTTGCTGAAATAAGCCTATCTAATAAGTCTAAGTTGCTGAAATAAACCTATTAAATAAGTCTAAGTTGCTAAAATAAGCCTATTTAATTAGGCTATTTAATAAGTCTATTTAATAAGCCTATTTAATAAGCCTATTTAATAAGCCTATTTAATAAGCCTATTTAATACGCCTATTTAATAAACATATTTAATAAGTATTTAATGAGCCTATTTAATAAGTCTATTTAATAAGCCTTTTTAATAAGCCTATTTGATAAGCCTATTTAATAAGCCTATTTAATAAGCCTATTTAATATGCCTATTTAATAAACATATTTAATAAGTATTTAATGAGCCTATTTAATAAGTCTATTTAATAAGCCTTTTTAATAAGCCTATTTAATAAGTCTATTTAATAAGCCTTTTTAATAAGCCTATTTAATAAGTCTATTTAATAAGCCTATTTAATAAGCCTATTTAATAAGTATTTAATGAGCCTATTTAATAAGCCTATTTATTGAGCCTATTTAATAAGCCTATTTATTGAGCCTATTTAATAAGGCTATTTATTGAGCCTATTTAATAAGCCTATATATTGAGCCTATTTAATAAGCCTATTTAATGTCTATTTAATAAGCCTATTTAATAAGCCTATTTAATAAGCCTATTTATTGAGCCTATTTAATAAGCCTATTTAATAAGCCTATTTATTGAGCCTATTTAATAAGTCTATTTAATAAGCCTATGTAATAAGCCTATTTAATAAGTATTTAATGAGCCTATTTAATAAGTCTATTTAATACGCCTATTTAATAGGCCTATTTAATAATTCTAAGTTGCTGAAATAAGCCTATTTAATACGCCTATTTAATAGGTCTATTTAATGAGTCTAAGTTGCAGAAATAAGCCTATTTAATAAGCCTAAGTTGTTGAATAAGGCTATTTAATAAGCCTAAGTTGCTGAATAAACCTATTTAATAAGTCTAAGTTGCTGAAATTAGCCTATTTAATAAGGCTATTTAATAAGTCTAAGTTGCTGAAATAAACCTATTTAATAAGCCTAAGTTGCTAAAATAAGCTTATTTCATGAGGCTATTTAATAAGTCTATTTAATAAGTCTATTTAATAAGTCTATTTAATAAGTCTATTTAATAAGCCTATTTAATAAGCCTATTTAATAAGCCTAATTAATACACCTATTTAATAAACATATTTAATAAGTATTTAATGAGCATATTTAATAAGTCTATTTAATAAGCCTTTTTAATAAGACTATTTAATAAGTCTATTTAATAAGACTATTTAATAAGTCTATTTAATAAGCCTATTTAATAAGCCTATTTAATAAGTATTTAATGAGCCTATTTAATAAGCCTATTTATTGAGCCTATTTAATAAGCCTATTTATTGAGCCTATTTAATAAGCATATTTATTGAGCCTATTTAATAAGCCTATTTATTGAGCCTATTTAATAAGCCAATTTAATAAGTCTATTTAATAAGCCTATTTAATAAGCCTATTTAATAAGCCTATTTATTGAGCCTATTTAATAAGCCTATTTAATAAGCCGATTTATTGAGCCTATTTAATAAGTCTATTTAATAAGCCTATTTAATAAACATATTTAATAAGTATTTAATGAGCCTATTTAATAAGTCTATTTAATAAGCCTATTTAATAGGCCTATTTAATAAGTCTAAGTTGCTGAAATAAGCCTATTTAATAAGCCTATTTAATAGGCCTATTTAATAAGTCTAAGTTGCTGAAATAAGCCTATCTAATAAGTCTAAGTTGCAGAAATAAACCTATTAAATAAGCCTAAGTTGCTAAAATAAGCCTATTTAATTAGGCTATTTAATAAGTCTATTTAATAAGCCTATTTAATAACCCTATTTAATAAGCCTATTTAATAAGCCTATTTAATACGCCTATTTAATAAACATATTTAATAAGTATTTAATGAGCCTATTTAATAAGTCTATTTAATAAGCCTTTTTAATAAGCCTATTTGATAAGCCTATTTAATAAGCCTATTTAATAAACCTATTTAATACGCCTATTTAATAAACATATTTAATAAGTATTTAATGAGCCTATTTAATAAGTCTATTTAATAAGCCTTTTTAATAAGCCTATTTGATAAGCCTATTTAATAGGCCTATTTAATAAGTCTAAGTTGCTGAAATAAGCCTATCTAATAAGTCTAAGTTGCAGAAATAAACCTATTAAATAAGCCTAAGTTGCTAAAATAAGCCTATTTAATTAGGCTATTTAATAAGTCTATTTAATAAGCCTATTTAATAAGCCTATTTAATAAGCCTATTTAATAAGCCTATTTAATACGCCTATTTAATAAACATATTTAATAAGTATTTAATGAGCCTATTTAATAAGTCTATTTAATAAGCCTTTTTAATAAGCCTATTTGATAAGCCTATTTAATTAGCCTATTTAATAAGCCTATTTAATACACTTATTTAATAAACATATTTAATAAGTATTTAATGAGCCTATTTAATAAGTCTATTTAATAAGCCTTTTTAATAAGCCTATTTAATAAGCCTATTTAATAAGCCTATTTAATAAGTATTTAATGAGCCTATTTAATAAGCCTATTTATTGAGCCTATTTAATAAGCCTATTTATTGAGCCTATTTAATAAGGCTATTTATTGAGCCTATTTAATAAGCCTATTTATTGAGCCTATTTAATAAGCCTATTTAATGTCTATTTAATAAGCCTATTTAATAAGCCTATTTAATAAGCCTATTTATTGAGCCTATTTAATAAGCCTATTTAATAAGCCTATTTATTGAGCCTATTTAATAAGTCTATTTAATAAGCCTATTTAATAAGCCTATTTAATAAGTATTTAATGAGCCTATTTAATAAGTCTATTTAATAAGCCTTTTTAATAGGCCTATTTAATAAGTCTAAGTTGCTGAAATAAGACTATTTAATAAGCCTATTTAATAGGTCTATTTAATAAGTCTAAGTTGCAGAAATAAGCCTATTTAATAAGCCTAAGTTGTTGAATAAGGCTATTTAATAAGCCTAAGTTGCTGAATAAACCTATTTAATAAGTCTAAGTTGCTGAAATAAGCCTATTTAATAAGGCTATTTAATAAGCCTAAGTTGCTGAAATAAGCCTATTTAATAAGGCTATTTAATGAGCCTAAGTTGCTGAAATAAGACTATTTAATAAGCCTAAGTTTCTGAACTAAGCCTATTTAAAAAGGTATATTTAATAAGTCTAAGTTGCTGAAATAAACCTATTTCAAAATGCTATTTAATAAGCCTAAGTTGCTGAAATAAACCTGTTTAATAAGGCTATTTAATAAGCATAAGTTGCTGAAATAAGCTTATTTAATAAGCTAAAGTTGCTGAAATAAGCCTATTTAATAAGGCTCTTTAATAAGTCTAAGTTGCTGAAATAAACCTATTTAATAAGCCTAAGTTGCTAAAATAAGCCTATTTCATGAGGCTATTTAATAAGTCTATTTAATAAGTCTATTTAATAAGTCTATTTAATAAGCCTATTTAATAAGCCTATTTAATAAGCCTAATTAATACACCTATTTAATAAACATATTTAATAAGTATTTAATGAGCCTATTTAATAAGTCTATTTAATAAGCCGATTTAATAAGTCTATTTAATAAGCCTATTTAATAAGCCTATTTAATAAGCCTATTTATTGAGCCTATTTAATAAGCCTATTTAATAAGCTGATTTATTGAGCCTATTTAATAAATCTATTTAATAAGCCTATTTAATAAGCCTATATAATAAGTATTTAATGAGCCTATTTAATAAGTCTATTTAATAAGCCTATTTAATAGGCCTATTTAATAAGTCTAAGTTGCTGAAATAAGCCTATTTAATAAGCCTATTTAATAGGCCTATTTAATAAGTCTAAGTTGCTGAAATAAGCCTATTTAATAAGTCTAAGTTGCTGAAATAAACCTATTAAATAAGCCTAAGTAGCTAAAATAAGCCTATTTAATTAGGCTATTTAATAAGTCTATTTAATAAGCCTATTTAATAAGCCTATTTAATAAGCCTATTTAATAAGCCTATTTAATACGCCTATTTAATAAGTCTATTTAATAAGCCTATTTAATAAGTATTTAATGAGCCTATTTAATAAGCCTATTTATTGAGCCTATTTAATAAGCCTATTTATTGAGCCTATTTAATAAACCTATTTATTGAGCCTATTTAATAAGCCTATTTAATAATCCTATTTAATAAGCCTATTTATTGACCCTATTTAATAAGCCTATTTAATAAGCCTATTTATTGAGCCTATTTAATAAGTCTATTTAATAAGCCTATTTAATAAGCCTATTTAATAAGTATTTAATGAGCCTATTTAATAAGTCTATTTAATAAGCCTATTTTATAGGCATTTTTAAATAAATCTAAGTTGCTGAAATAAGCCTATTTAATAAGCCTATTTAATAAGTCTATTTAATAAGCCTATTTAATAATCCTATTTAATAAGCCTATTTATTGACCCTATTTAATAAGCCTATTTAATAAGCCTATTTATTGAGCCTATTTAATAAGTCTATTTAATAAGCCTATTTAATAAGCCTATTTAATAAGTATTTAATGAGCCTATTTAATAAGTCTATTTAATAAGCCTATTTAATAGGCCTATTTAATAAGTCTAAGTTGCTGAAATAAGCCTATTTAATAAGGCTATGTAATAGGCCTATTTATTAAGTCTAAGTTGCAGAAATACACCTATTTAATAAGCCTAAGTTGCTGAATAAGGCTATTTAATAAGCCTAAGTTGCTGAATAAACCTATTTAATAAGTCTAAGTTGCTGAAATAAGCCTAGTTAATAAGGCTATTTAATAAGCCTAAGTTGCTGAAATAAGCCTATTTAATAAGGCTATTTAATGAGCCTAAGTTGCTGAAATAAGACTATTTAATAAGCCTAAGTTTCTGAACTAAGCTTATTTAAAAAGGTATATTTAATAAGTCTAAGTTGCTGAAATAAACCTATTTAATAAGCCTAAGTTGCTAAAATAAGCCTATTTCATGAGGCTATTTAATAAGTCTATTTAATAAGTCTATTTAATAAGTCTATTTAATAAGCCTAATTAATACACCTATTTAATAAACATATTTAATAAGTATTTAATGTGCCTATTTAATAAGTCTATTTAATAAGCCTTTTTAATAAGACTATTGAATAAGTCTATTTAATAAGACTATTTAATAAGTCTATTTAATAAGTCTATTTAATGAGCCTATTTAATAAGTATTTAATGAGCCTATTTAATAAGCCTATTTATTGAGCCTATTTAATAAGCCTATTTATTGAGCCTATTTAATAAGCATATTTATTGAGCCTATTTAATAAGCCTATTTATTGAGCCTATTTAATAAGCCGATTTAATTAGTCTATTTAATAAGCCTATTTAATAAGCCTATTTAATAAGCCTATTTATTGAGCCTATTTAATAAGCCTATTTAATAAGCCGATTTATTGAGCCTATTTAATAAGTCTATTTAATAAGCCTATTTAATAAGCCTATTTAATAAGTATTTAATGAGCCTATTTAATAAGTCTATTTAATAAGCCTATTTAATAGGCCTATTTAATAAGTCTAAGTTGCTGAAATAAGCCTATTTAATAAGCCTATTTAATAGGCCTATTTAATAAGTCTAAGTTGCTGAAATAAGCCTATTTAATAAGCCTAAGTTGCTGAATAAGCCTATTTAATAAGCCTAAGTTGCTGAATAAACCTATTTAATAAGTCTAAGTTGCTGAAATAAGCCTATTTAATACGGCTATTTAATAAGCCTAAGTTGCTGAAATAAGCCTATTTCATAAGGCTATTTAATGAGCCTAAGTTGCTGAAATAAGACTATTTAATAAGCCTAAGTTTCTGAACTAAGCCTATTTAGAAAGGTATATTTAAAAAGTCTAAGTTGCTGAAATAAACCTATTTAAAAATGCTATTTAATAAGCCTAAGTTGCTGAAATAAACCTGTTTAATAAGGCTATTTAATAAGCATAAGTTGCTGAAATAAGCTTATTTAATAAGCATAAGTTGCTGAAATAAGCCTATTTAATAAGGCTCTTTAATAAGTCTAAGTTGCTGAAATAAACCTATTTCATGAGGCTATTTAATAAGTCTATTTAATAAGTCTATTTAATAAGTCTATTTAATAAGTCTATTTAATAAGCCTATTTAATAAGCCTATTTAATAAGCCTAATTAATACACCTATTTAATAAACATATTTAATGAGTATTTAATGAGCCTATTTAGTAAGTCTATTTAATAAGCCTTTTTAATAAGACTATTTAATAAGTCTATTTAATAAGCCTATTTAATCAGTCTATTTAATAAGTCTATTTAATAAGGGTATTTAATACATATTTAATGAGCCTATTTAATAAGCCTATTTATTGAGCCTATTTAATAAGCCTATTTATTGAGCCTATTTAATAAGCATATTTATTGAGCCTATTTAATAAGCCTATTTATTGAGCCTATTTAATAAGCATATTTAATAAGTCTATTTAATAAGCCTATTTAATAAGCCTATTTAATAAGCCTATTTATTGAGCCTATTTAATAAGCCTATTTAATAAGCCGATTTATTGAGCCTATTTAATAAGTCTATTTAATAAGCCTATTTAATAAGCCTATTTATTGAGCCTATTTAATAAGTCTATTTAATAAGCCTATTTAATAAGCCTATTTAATAAGTATTTAATGAGCCTATTTAATAAGTCTATTTAATAAGCCTATTTAATAGGCCTTTTTTAATAAATCTAAGTTGCTGAAATAAGCCTATTTAATAAGCCTATTTAATAGGCCTATTTAATAAGTCTAAGTTGCTGAAATAAGCCTATTTAATAAGTCTAAGTTGCTGAAATAAACCTATTAAATAAGCCTAAGTAGCTAAAATAAGCCTATTTAATTAGGCTATTTAATAAGTCTATTTAATAAGCCTATTTAATAAGCCTATTTAATAAGCCTATTTAATAAGCCTATTTAATACGCCTATTTAATAAACATATTTAATAAGTATTTAATGAGCCTATTTAATAAGTCTATTTAATAAGCCTTTTTAATAAGCCTATTTAATAAGTCTATTTAATAAGCCTATTTAATAAGCCTAAGTTGCTGAATAAGCCTATTTAATAAGCCTAAGTTGCTGAATAAGCCTATTTAATAAGTATAAGTTGCTGAAATAAGCCTATTTAATACGGCTATTTAATAAGCCTAAGTTGCTGAAATAAGCCTATTTCATAAGGCTCTTTAATAAGTCTAAGTTGCTGAAATACACCTATTGAATAAGCCTAAGTTGCTAAAATAAGCCTATTTCATGAGGCTATTTAATAAGTCTATTTAATAAGTCTATTTAATAAGTCTATTTAATAAGTCTATTTAATAAGCCTATTTAATAAGCCTATTTAATAAGCCTAATTAATACACCTATTTAATAAACATATTTAATGAGTATTTAATGAGCCTATTTAATAAGTCTATTTAATAAGCCTTTTTAATAAGACTATTTAATAAGTCTATTTAATAAGCCTATTTAATAAGTCTATTTAATAAGTCTATTTAATAAGCCTATTTAATAAGTATTTAATGAGCCTATTTAATAAGCCTATTTATTGAGCCTATTTAATAAGCCTATTTATTGAGCCTATTTAATAAGCATATTTATTGAGCCTATTTATTAAGCCTATTTATTGAGCCTATTTAATAAGCCGATTTAATAAGTCTATTTAATAAGCCTATTTAATAAGCCTATTTAATAAGCCTATTTATTGAGCCTATTTAATAAGCCTATTTAATAAGCCGATTTATTGAGCCTATTTAATAAGTCTATTTAATAAGCCTATTTAATAAGCCTATTTATTGAGCCTATTTAATAAGTCTATTTAATAAACCTATTTAATAAGCCTATTTAATAAGTATTTAATGAGCCTATTTAATAAGTCTATTTAATAAGCCTATTTAATAGGCCTTTTTTAATAAATCTAAGTTGATGAAATAAGCCTATTTAATAAGCCTATTTAATAGGCCTATTTAATAAGTCTAAGTTGCTGAAATAAGCTTATTTAATAAGCCTAAGTTTCTGAAGGAGCCTATTTAATAAGCCTAAGTTGCTGAAATAAGCCTATTAAATAAGCCTAATTTGCTGAATAAGCCTATTTAATAAGCCTAAGTTGCTGAATAAACCTATTTAATAAGTCTAAGTTGCTGAAATAAGCATATTTAATAAGGCTATTTAATAAGCCTAAGTTGCTGAATAAGCCTATTTAATAAAGCTATTTAATGAGCCTTGGTTTCTGAAATAAGACTATTTTATAAGCCTAAGTTTCTGAACTAAGCCTATTTTAAAAGGTATATTTAATAAGTCTAAGTTGCTTAAATAAACCTATTTAAAAATGCTATTTAATAAGCCTAAGTTGCTGAAATAAACCTGTTTAATAAGGCTATTTAATAAGAATAAGTTGCTGAAATAAGCTTATTTAATAAGCCTAAGTTGCTGAAATAAGCCTCTTTAATAAGGCTCTTTAATAAGTCTAAGTTGCTGAAATAAACCTATTTAATAAGCCTAAGTTGCTAAAATAAGCCTATTTAATGAGGCTATTTAATACGTCTATTTAATAAGCCTATTTAATAAGCCTATTTAATAAGCCTATTTAATAAGCCTATTTAATGAGTCTATTTAATAAGTCTATTTAATAAGTATTTAATGAGCCTATTTAATAAGCCTATTTATTGAGCCTATTTAATAAGCCTATTTATTGAGCCTATTTAATAAGCCTATTTATTGAGCCTATTTAATAAGCCTATTTATTGAGCCTATTTAATAAGCCTATTTATTGAGCCTATTTAATAAGCCTATTTAATAAGTCTATTTAATAAGCCTATTTAATAAGCCTATTTAATAAGCCTATTTATTGTGCCTATTTAATAAGCCTATTTAATAAGCCTATTTATTGAGCCTATTTAATCAGTCTATTTAATAAGCCTATTTAACAAGCCTATTTAATAATTATTTAATGAGCCTGTTTAATAAGTCTATTTAATAAGCCTATTTAATAGGCCTATTTAATAAGTCTAAGTTGCGGAAATAAGCCTATTTAATAAGTCTATTTAATAGGCCTATTTAATAAGTCTAAGTTGCTGAAATAAGCCTATTTAATAAGCCTAAGTTTCTGAATGAGCTATTTAATAAGCCTAAGTTGCCGAAATAAGCCTATTTAATAAGCCTAAGTTGCTGAACAAGCCTATTTCATAAGCCTAAGTTGCTGAAATAAGCCTATTTAGTAAGTCTAAGTTGCTGAAATAAGCCTATTTAATAAGCCTAAGTTGCTGAAATAAGCCTATTTAATAAGCCTAAGTTGCTGAAATAAGGCTATTTAATACGTCTAAGTTGCTGAAATAAGCCTATTTAATAAGCCTAAGTTGCTGAAATAAGTATATTTAATAAGCATAAGTTGCTGAAATAAGCCTATTTAATGAGTCTAGGTTGCTGAAATAAGGCTATATAATAAGTCTAAGTTGCTGAAATAAGCCTTTTTAATCAGCGTAAGTTGCTGAAATAAGCCTATTTAATAAGCCCACGTTGCTGAAATAAGCCTACTTAATTAGGCTATTTAATAAGCCTAAGTTGCTGAAATAAGCCTATTTAATAAGCGTAAGTTGCTGAAATAAGGCTATTTAATAAGCCTAAGTTGCTGAAATAAGCCTATTTAATGAGCTATTTAATAAGTCTATTTAATAAGCCTATTTAATAAGCCTATTTAATAAGCCTATTTAATATGCCTATGTAATAAGTCTATTTAATAAGTCTATTTAATAAGTATTTAATGAGCTTATTTAATAAGCCTATTTATTGAGCCTATTTAATAAGCCTATTTATTGAGCCTATTTAATAAGCCTATTTATTGAGCCTATTTAATACGCCTATTTAATAAGTCTATTTAATAAGCCTATTTAATAAGCCTATTTATTGAGCCTATTTAATAAGACTATTTAATAAGCCTATTTATTGAGCCTATTTAATAAGTCTATTTAATAAGCCTATTTAATAAGTCTATTTAATAAGCCTATTTAATACGCCTATTTAATAAGTCTAAGTTGCTGAAATAAGCCTATTTAATAAGCCTATTTAATAGGCCTATTTAATAAGTCTAAGTTGCTGAAATAAGCCTATTTAATAAGCCTAAGTTTCTGAATGAGCCTATTTAATAAGCCTTAGTTGCTGAAATAAGCCTATTTAATAAGCCTAAGTTGCTGAATAAGCCTATTTAATAAGCCTAAGTTGCTGAAATAAGCCTATTTAATAAGTATAAGTTGCTGAAATAAGGCTATTTAATAAGCCTAAGTTGCTGAAATAAGCCTATTTAATAAGCCTAAGTTGCTGAAATAAGGCTATTTAATAAGTCTAAGTTGCTGAAATAAGCCTATTTAATAAGCCTAATTTGCTGAAATAAGTATATTTAATAAGCCTAAGTTGCTGAAATAAGCCTATTTAATAAGGCTCTTTAATAAGTCTAAGTTGCTGAAATAAACCTATTTAATAAGCCTAAGTTGCTAAAATAAGCCTATTTCATGAGGCTATTTAATAAGTCTATTTAATAAGTCTATTTAATAAGTCTATTTATTAAGTCTATTTAATAAGCCTATTTAATATGCCTATTTATTGAGCCTATTTAATAAGCCTATTTAATAAGCCGATTTATTGAGCCTATTTAATAAGTCTATTTAATAAGCCTATTTAATAAGCCTATTTAATAAGTATTTAATGAGCCTATTTAATATGTCTATTTAATAAGCCTATTTAATAGGCCTATTTAATAAGTCTAAGTTGCTGAAATAAGCCTATTTAATAAGCCTATTTAATAGGCCTATTTAATAAGTCTAAGTTGCTGAAATAAGCCTATTTAATAAGCCTAAGTTGCTGAATAAGCCTATTTAATAAGCCTAAGTTGCTGAATAAACCTATTTAATAAGTCTAAGTTGCTAAAATAAGCCTATTTAATACGGCTATTTAATAAGCCTAAGTTGCTGAAATAAGCCTATTTCATAAGGCTATTTAATGAGCCTAAGTTGCTGAAATAAGACTATTTAATAAGCCTAAGTTTCTGAACTAAGCCTATTTAAAAAGGTATATTTAATAAGTCTAAGTTGCTGAAATAAACCTATTTAAAAATGCTATTTAATAAGCCTAAGTTGCTGAAATAAACCTATTTAATAAGGCTATTTAATAAGCATAAGTTGCTGAAATAAGCTTATTTAATAAGCCTAAGTTGCTTAAATAAGCCTATTTAATAAGGCTCTTTAATAAGTCTAAGTTGCTGAAATAAACCTATTTAATAAGCCTAAGTTGCTAAAATAAGCCTATTTCATGAGGCTATTTAATAAGTCTATTTAATAAGTCTATTTAATAAGTCTATTTAATAAGTCTATTTAATAAGCCTATTTAATAAGCCTATTTAATAAGCCTAATTAATGCACCTATTTAATAAACATATTTAATAAGTCTATTTAATAAGCCGATTTAATAAGTATTTAATGAGCCTATTTAATAAGCCTATTTATTGAGCCTATTTAATAAGCCTATTTATTGAGCCTATTTAATAAGCATATTTATTGAGCCTATTTAATAAGCCTATTTATTGAGCCTATTTAATAAGCCGATTTAATAAGTCTATTTAATAAGCCTATTTAATAAGCCTATTTAATAAGCCTATTTAATAAGTCTATTTAATAAGCCTATTTAATAAGTATTTAATGAGCCTATTTAATAAGCCTATTTATTGAGCCTATTTAATAAGTCTATTTAATAAGCCTATTTAATAAGCCTATTTAATAAGTATTTAATGAGCCTATTTAAAAAGTCTATTTAATAAGCCTATTTAATAGGCCTTTTTTAATAAATCTAAGTTGCTGAAATAAGCCTATTTAATAAGCCTATTTAATAGGCCTATTTAATAAGTCTAAGTTGCTGAAATAAGCTTATTTAATAAGCCTAAGTTTCTGAATGAGCCTATTTAGTAAGCCTAAGTTGCTGAAATAAGCCTATTAAATAAGCCTAAGTTGCTGAATAAGCCTATTTAATAAGCCTAAGTTGCTGAATAAACCTATTTAATAAGTCTAAGTTGCTGAAATAAGCATATTTAATAAGGCTATTTAATAAGCCTAAGTTGCTGAATAAGCCTATTTAATAAGGCTATTTAATGAGCCTAAGTTGCTGAAATAAGACTATTTAATAAGCCTAAGTTGCTGAATAAGCCTATTTAATAAGGCTATTTAATGAGCCTAAGTTGCTGAAATAAACCTATTTAAAAATGCTATTTAATAAGCCTAAGTTGCTGAAATAAACCTGTTTAATAAGGCTATTTAATAAGAATAAGTTGCTGAAATAAGCTTATTTAATAGGCCTAAGTTGCTGAAATAAGCCTATTTAATAAGGCTCTTTAATAAGTCTAAGTTGCTGAAATAAACCTATTTAATAAGCCTAAGTTGCTAAAATAAGCCGATTTAATGAGGGTATTTAATACGTCTATTTAATAAGCCTATTTAATAAGCCTATTTAATAAGCCTATTTAATAAGCCTATTTAATGAGTCTATTTAATAAGTCTATTTAATAAGTATTTAATGAGCCTATTTAATAAGCCTATTTATTGAGCCTATTTAATAAGCCTATTTATTGAGCCTATTTAATAAGCCTATTTATTGAGCCTATTTAATAAGCCTATTTATTGAGCCTATTTAATAAGCCTATTTAATAAGTCTATTTAATAAGCCTATTTAATAAGCCTATTTAATAAGCCTATTTATTGAGCCTATTTAATTAGCCTATTTAATAAGCCTATTTATTGAGCCTATTTAATAAGTCTATTTAATAAGCCTATTTAACAAGCCTATTTAATAATTATTTAATGAGCCTGTTTAATAAGTCTATTTAATAAGCCTATTTAATAGGCCTATTTAATAAGTCTAAGTTGCTGAAATAAGCCTATTTAATAAGTCTATTTAATAGGCCTATTTAATAAGTCTAAGTTGCTGAAATAAGCCTATTTAATAAGCCTAAGTTTCTGAATGAGCCTATTTAATAAGCCTAAGTTGCCGAAATAAGCCTATTTAATAAGCCTAAGTTGCTGAATAAGCCTATTTAATAAGCCTAAGTTCCTGAAATAAGCCTATTTAGTAAGTCTAAGTTGCTGAAATAAGCCTATTTAATAAGCCTAAGTTGCTGAAATAAGCCTATTTAATAAGCCTAAGTTGCTGAAATAAGGCTATTTAATAAGTCTAAGTTGCTGAAAAAAGCCTATTTAATAAGCCTAAGTTGCTGAAATAAGTATATTTAATAAGCATAAGTTGCTGAAATAAGCCTATTTAATGAGTCTAGGTTGCTGAAATAAGGCTATTTAATAAGTCTAAGTTGCTGAAATAAGCATTTTTAATCAGCGTAAGTTGCTGAAATAAGCCTATTTAATAAGCCCAAGTTGCTGAAATAAGCCTACTTAATTAGGCTATTTAATAAGCCTAAGTTGCTGAAATAAGGCTATTTAATAAGCGTAAGTTGCTGAAATAAACCTATTTAATGAGCTATTTAATAAGTCTATTTAATAAGCCTATTTAATAAGCCTATTTAATAAGCCTATTTAATAAGCCTATGTAATAATTCTATTTAATAAGTCTATTTAATAAGTATTTAATGAGCCTATTTAATAAGCCTATTTATTGAGCCTATTTAATAAGCCTATTTATTGAGCCTATTTAATAAGCCTATTTATTGAGCCTATTTAATAAGCCTATTTAATACGTCTATTTAATAAGCCTATTTAATAAGCCTATTTATTGAGCCTATTTAATAAGCCTATTTAATAAGCCTATTTATTCAGCCTATTTAATAAGTCTATTTAATAAGCCTATTTAATAAGACTATTTAATAAGTATTTAATGAGCCTATTTAATATGTCTATTTAATGCGCCTATTTAATAGGCCTATTTAATAAGTCTAAGTTGCTGAAATAAGCCTATTTAATAAGCCTAAGTTTCTGAATGAGCCCATTTAATAAGCCTAAGTTGCTGAAATAAGCCTATTTAATAAGCCTAAGTTGCTGAATAAGCCTATTTAATAAGCCTAAGTTGCTGAAATAAGCCTATTTAATAAGTCTAAGTTGCTGAAATAAGGCTATTTCATAAGCCTAAGTTGCTGAAATAAGCTTATTTAATAAGCCTAAGTTGCTGAAATAAGGCTATTTAATAAGTCTAAGTTGCTGAAAAAAGCCTATTTAATAAGCCTAAGTTGCTGAAATAAGTATATTTAATAAGCATAAGTTGCTGAAATAAGCCTATTTAATGAGTCTAAGTTGCTGAAATAAGGCAATTTAATAAGTCTAAGTTGCTAAAATAAGTCTTTTTAATCAGCGTAAGTTGCTGAAATAAGCCTACTTAATTAGGCTATTTAATAAGCCTATTTAATGAGCCTATTTAATAAGCCTATTTAATGAGTCTATTTAATAAGTCTATTTAATAAGTATTTAATGAGCCTATTTAATAAGCCTATTTATTGAGCCTATTTAATAAGCCTATTTATTGAGCCTATTTAATAAGCCTATTTATTGAGCCTATTTAATAAGCCTATTTATTGAGCCTATTTAATAAGCCTATTTAATAAGTCTATTTAATAAGCCTATTTAATAAGCCTATTTAATAAGCCTATTTATTGAGCCTATTTAATTAGTCTATTTAATAAGCCTATTTATTGAGCCTATTTAATAAGTCTATTTAATAAGCCTATTTAACAAGCCTATTTAATAATTATTTAATGAGCCTGTTTAATAAGTCTATTTAATAAGCCTATTTAATAGGCCTATTTAATAAGTCTAAGTTGCTGAAATAAGCCTATTTAATAAGTCTATTTAATAGGCCTATTTAATAAGTCTAAGTTGCTGAAATAAGCCTATTTAATAAGCCTAAGTTTCTGAATGAGCCTATTTAATAAGCCTAAGTTGCCGAAATAAGCCTATTTAATAAGCCTAAGTTGCTGAATAAGCCTATTTAATAAGCCTAAGTTGCTGAAATAAGCCTATTTAGTAAGTCTAAGTTGCTGAAATAAGCCTATTTAATAAGCCTAAGTTGCTGAAATAAGCCTATTTAATAAGCCTAAGTTGCTGAAATAAGGCTATTTAATAAGTCTAAGTTGCTGAAATAAGCCTATTTAATAAGCCTAAGTTGCTGAAATAAGTATATTTAATAAGCATAAGTTGCTGAAATAAGCCTATTTAATGAGTCTAGGTTGCTGAAATAAGGCTATTTAATAAGTCTAAGTTGCTGAAATAAGCATTTTTAATCAGCGTAAGTTGCTGAAATAAGCCTATTTAATAAGCCCAAGTTGCTGAAATAAGCCTACTTAATTAGGCTATTTAATAAGCCTAAGTTGCTGAAATAAGGCTATTTAATAAGCGTAAGTTGCTGAAATAAGCCTATTTAATGAGCTATTTAATAAGTCTATTTAATAAGCCTATTTAATAAGCCTATTTAATAAGCCTATTTAATAAGCCTATGTAATAAGTCTATTTAATAAGTCTATTTAATAAGTATTTAATGAGCCTATTTAATAAGCCTATTTATTGAGCCTATTTAATAAGCCTATTTATTGAGCCTATTTAATAAGCCTATTTATTGAGCCTATTTAATAAGCCTATTTAATAAGTCTATTTAATAAGCCTATTTAATAAGCCTATTTATTGAGCCTATTTAATAAGCCTATTTAATAAGCCTATTTATTCAGCCTATTTAATAAGTCTATTTAATAAGCCTATTTAATAAGCCTATTTAATAAGTATTTAATGAGCCTATTTAATATGTCTATTTAATGCACCTATTTAATAGGCCTATTTAATAAGTCTAAGTTGCTGAAATAAGCCTATTTAATAAGCCTAAGTTTCTGAATGAGCCTATTTAATAAGCCTAAGTTGCTGAAATAAGCCTATTTAATAAGCCTAAGTTGCTGAATAAGCCTATTTAATAAGCCTAAGTTGCTGAAATAAGCCTATTTAATAAGTCTAAGTTGCTGAAATAAGGCTATTTAATAAGCCTAAGTTGCTGAAATAAGCCTATTTAATAAGCCTAAGTTGCTGAAATAAGGCTATTTAATAAGTCTAAGTTGCTGAAATAAGCCTATTTAATAAGCCTAAGTTGCTGAAATAAGTATATTTAATAAGCATAAGTTGCTGAAATAAGCCTATTTAATGAGTCTAAGTTGCTGAAATAAGGCAATTTAATAAGTCTAAGTTGCTGAAATAAGTCTTTTTAATCAGCGTAAGTTGCTGAAATAAGCCTACTTAATTAGGCTATTTAATAAGCCTAAGTTGCTGAAAAAAGCCTATTTAATAAGCGTAAGTTACTGAAATAAGGCTATTTAATAAGCCTATTTAATAAGCCTACGTTGCTGAATAAGCCTATTTAATAAGCCTAAGTTGCTGAAATAAGCCTATTTAATAAGTCTAAGTTGCTGAAATAAGGCTATTTAATAAGCCTAAGTTGCTGAAATAAGCCTATTTAATAAGCCTAAGTTGCTGAAATAAGGCTATTTAATGAGTCTAGGTTGCTGAAATAAGGCTATTTAATAAGTCTAAGTTGCTGAAATACGCCTTTTTAATCAGCGTAAGTTGCTGAAATAAGCCTATTTAATAAGCCCAAGTTGCTGAAATAAGCCTACTTAATTAGGCTATTTAATAAGCCTAAGTTGCTGAAATAAGCCTATTTAATAAGCGTAAGTTGCTGAAATAAGGCTATTTAATAAGCCTAAGTTGCTGAAATAAGCCTATTTAATGAGCTATTTAATAAGTCTATTTAATAAGCCTATTTAATAAGCCTATTTAATAAGCCTATTTAATAAGCCTATGTAATAAGTCTATTTAATAAGTCTATTTAATAAGTATTTAATGAGCCTATTTAATAAGCCTATTTATTGAGCCTATTTTAATAAGCCTATTTATTGAGCCTATTTAATAAGCCTATTTATTGAGCCTATTTAATAAGCCTATTTAATAAGTCTATTTAATAAGCCTATTTAATAAGCCTATTTATTGAGCCTATTTAATAAGCCTATTTAATAAGCCTATTTATTCAGCCTATTTAATAAGTCTATTTAATAAGCCTATTTAATAAGCCTATTTAATAAGTATTTAATGAGCCTATTTAATAAGTCTATTTAATACGCCTATTTAATAGGCCTATTTAATAAGTCTAAGTTGCTGAAATAAGCCTATTTAATAAGCCTAAGTTTCTAAATGAGCCTATTTAATAAGCCTAAGTTGCTGAAATAAGCCTATTTAATAAGCCTAAGTTGCTGAAATAAGCCTATTTAATAAGTCTAAGTTGCTGAAATAAGGCTATTTAATAAGCCTAAGTTGCTGAAATAAGCCTATTTAATAAGCCTAAGTTGCTGAAATAAGGCTATTTAATAAGTCTAAGTTGCTGAAATAAGCCTATTTAATAAGCCTAAGTTGCTGAAATAAGTATATTTAATAAGCATAAGTTGCTGAAATAAGCCTATTTAATGAGTCTAAGTTGCTGAAATAAGGCTATTTAATAAGTCTAAGTTGCTGAAATAAGTCTTTTTAATCAGCGTAAGTTGCTGAAATAAGTCTACTTAATTAGGCTATTTAATAAGCCTAAGTTGCTGAAATAAGCCTATTTAATAAGCGTAAGTTACTGAAATAAGGCTATTTAATAAGCCTATTTAATAAGCCTACGTTGCTGAATAAGCCTATTTAATAAGCCTAAGTTGCTGAAATAAGCCTATTTAATAAGTCTAAGTTGCTGACATAAGGCTATTTAATAAGCCTAAGTTGCTGAAATAAGGCTATTTAGTAAGGCTATTTAATGAGCCTAAGTTGCTGAATAAGCCTATTTAATAAGTCTAAGTTGCTGAAATAAGGCTATTTAATAAGCCTAAGTTGCTGAAATAAGGCTATTTAGTAAGGCTATTTAATGAGCCTAAGTTGCTGAAATAAGCCTATTTAATAAGCCTAAGTTTCTGAACTAAGCCTATTTAATAAGCCTATTTAATAAGTCTAAGTTGCTGAAATAAACCTATTTAAAATGCTATTTAATAAGCCTAAGTTGCTGAAATAAACCTGTTTAATAAGGCTATTTAATAAGCATAAGTTGCTGAAATAAGCTTATTTAATAAGCCTAAGTTGCTGAAATAAGCCTATTTAATAAGGCTATTTAATAAGTCTAAGTTGCTGAAATAAACCTATTTAATAAGCCTAAGTTGCTAAAATAAGCCTATTTAATTAGGCTATTTAATAAGTCTATTTAATAAGCCTATTTAATAAGCGTATTTAATAAGCCTATTTAATAAGCCTATTTATTGAGCCGATTTAATAAGCCGATTTAATAAGTCTATTTAATAAGCCTATTTAATAAGCCGATTTATTGAGCCTATTTAATAAGTCTATTTAATAAGCCTATTTAATAAGCCTATTTATTGAGCCTATTTAATAAGTCTATTTAATAAGCCTATTTAATAAATATTTAATGAGCCTATTTAATAAGCCTATTTATTGAGCCTATTTAATAAGCCTATTTATTGAGCCTATTTAATGAGCCTATTTATTGAGCCTATTTAATAAGCCTATTTATTGAGCCTATTTAATAAGCCTATTTATTGAGCCTATTTAATAAGCCTATTTAATAAGCCTATTTATTGAGCCTATTTAATGAGCCTATTTAGTGAGCCTATTTAATAAGCCTATTTAATAAGCCTATTTAATAAGCCTATTTATTGAGCCTATTTAATAAGCCTATTTAATAAGCCTATTTATTGAGCCTATTTAATAAGTCTATTTAATAAGCCTATTTAATAGGCCTATTTAATAAGTCTAAGTTGCTGAAATAAGCCTATTTAATAAGCCTAAGTTGCTGAATAAGCCTATTTAATAAGCCTAAGTTGCTGAATAAACCTATTTAATAAGTATAAGTTGCTGAAATAAGCCTATTTAATAAGGCTATTTAATAAGCCTAAGTTGCTGAAATAAGCCTTTTTAATAAGGCTATTTAATGAGCCTAAGTTGCTGAAATAAGACTATTTAATAAGCCTAAGTTTCTGAACTAAGCCTATTTAAAAAGGTATATTTAATAAGTCTAAGTTGCTGAAATAAACCTATTTAATAAGCTTAAGTTGCTAAAATAAGCCTATTTCATGAGGCTATTTAATAAGTCTATTTAATAAGTCTATTTAATAAGTCTATTTAATAAGTCTATTTAATAAGCCTATTTAATAAGACTATTTAAAAAGTCTATTTAATAAGTATATTTAATAAGTCTAATAAGTCTATTTAATAAGCCTATTTAATAAGCCTATTTATTGAGCCTATTTAATAAGCCTATTTATTGAGCCTATTTAATAAGCATATTTATTGAGCCTATTTAATAAGCCTATTTATTGAGCCTATTTAATAAGCCGATTTAATAAGTCTATTTAATAAGCCTATTTAATAAGCCGATTTATTGAGCCTATTTAATAAGTCTATTTAATAAGCCTATTTAATAATCCTATTTATTGAGCCTATTTAATAAGTCTATTTAATAAGCCTATTTAATAAGCCTATTTAATAAGTATTTAATGAGCCTATTTAATAAGTCTATTCAATACGCCTATTTAATAGGCCTTTTTTAATAAATCTAAGTTGCTGAAATAAGCCTATTTAATAAGCCTATTTAATAGGCCTATTTAATAAGTCTAAGTTGCTGAAATAAGCCTATTTAATAAGCCTAAGTTTCTGAATGAGCCTATTTAATAAGCCTAAGTTGCTGAAATAAGCCTATTTAATGAGCCTAAGTTGCTGAATAAGGCTATTTAATAAGCCTAAGTTGCTGAAATAAGGCTATTTAATAAGTTTAAGTTGCTGAAATAAGCCTGTTTAATAAGCCTAAGTTGCTGAAATAAGCCTATTTAATAAGGCTATTTAATGAGCCTAAGTTGCTGAAATAAACCTATTTAATAAGCCTAAGTTTCTGAACTAAGCCTATTTAATAAGCCTAAGTTGCTTAAATAAGCCTATTTAGTAAGTCTAAGTTGCTGAAATAAGCCTATTTAATAAGCCTAAGTTGCTGAAATAAGCCTATTTAATAAGCCTAAGTTGCTGAAATAAGGCTATTTAATAAGTCTAAGTTGCTGAAATAAGCCTATTTAATAAGCCTAAGTTGCTGAAATAAGTATATTTAATAAGCATAAGTTGCTGAAATAAGCCTATTTAATGAGTCTAGGTTGCTGAAATAAGGCTATTTAATAAGTCTAAGTTGCTGAAATAAGCATTTTTAATCAGCGTAAGTTGCTGAAATATGCCTATTTAATAAGCCCAAGTTGCTGAAATAAGCCTACTTAATTAGGCTATTTAATAAGCCTAAGTTGCTGAAATAAGGCTATTTAATAAGCGTAAGTTGCTGAAATAAGCCTATTTAATGAGCTATTTAATAAGTCTATTTAATAAGCCTATTTAATAAGCCTATTTAATAAGCCTATTTAATAAGCCTATGTAATAAGTCTATTTAATAAGTCTATTTAATAAGTATTTAATGAGCCTATTTAATAAGCCTATTTATTGAGCCTATTTAATAAGCCTATTTATTGAGCCTATTTAATAAGCCTATTTATTGAGCCTATTTAATAAGCCTATTTAATAAGTCTATTTAATAAGCCTATTTAATAAGCCTATTTATTGAGCCTATTTAATAAGCCTATTTAATAAGCCTATTTATTCAGCCTATTTAATAAGTCTATTTAATAAGCCTATTTAATAAGCCTATTTAATAAGTATTTAATGAGCCTATTTAATATGTCTATTTAATGCACCTATTTAATAGGCCTATTTAATAAGTCTAAGTTGCTGAAATAAGCCTATTTAATAAGCCTAAGTTTCTGAATGAGCCTATTTAATAAGCCTAAGTTGCTGAAATAAGCCTATTTAATAAGCCTAAGTTGCTGAATAAGCCTATTTAATAAGCCTAAGTTGCTGAAATAAGCCTATTTAATAAGTCTAAGTTGCTGAAATAAGGCTATTTAATAAGCCTAAGTTGCTGAAATAAGCCTATTTAATAAGCCTAAGTTGCTGAAATAAGGCTATTTAATAAGTCTAAGTTGCTGAAATAAGCCTATTTAATAAGCCTAAGTTGCTGAAATAAGTATATTTAATAAGCATAAGTTGCTGAAATAAGCCTATTTAATGAGTCTAAGTTGCTGAAATAAGGCAATTTAATAAGTCTAAGTTGCTGAAATAAGTCTTTTTAATCAGCGTAAGTTGCTGAAATAAGCCTACTTAATTAGGCTATTTAATAAGCCTAAGTTGCTGAAAAAAGCCTATTTAATAAGCGTAAGTTACTGAAATAAGGCTATTTAATAAGCCTATTTAATAAGCCTACGTTGCTGAATAAGCCTATTTAATAAGCCTAAGTTGCTGAAATAAGCCTATTTAATAAGTCTAAGTTGCTGAAATAAGGCTATTTAATAAGCCTAAGTTGCTGAAATAAGCCTATTTAATAAGCCTAAGTTGCTGAAATAAGGCTATTTAATGAGTCTAGGTTGCTGAAATAAGGCTATTTAATAAGTCTAAGTTGCTGAAATACGCCTTTTTAATCAGCGTAAGTTGCTGAAATAAGCCTATTTAATAAGCCCAAGTTGCTGAAATAAGCCTACTTAATTAGGCTATTTAATAAGCCTAAGTTGCTGAAATAAGCCTATTTAATAAGCGTAAGTTGCTGAAATAAGGCTATTTAATAAGCCTAAGTTGCTGAAATAAGCCTATTTAATGAGCTATTTAATAAGTCTATTTAATAAGCCTATTTAATAAGCCTATTTAATAAGCCTATTTAATAAGCCTATGTAATAAGTCTATTTAATAAGTCTATTTAATAAGTATTTAATGAGCCTATTTAATAAGCCTATTTATTGAGCCTATTTTAATAAGCCTATTTATTGAGCCTATTTAATAAGCCTATTTATTGAGCCTATTTAATAAGCCTATTTAATAAGTCTATTTAATAAGCCTATTTAATAAGCCTATTTATTGAGCCTATTTAATAAGCCTATTTAATAAGCCTATTTATTCAGCCTATTTAATAAGTCTATTTAATAAGCCTATTTAATAAGCCTATTTAATAAGTATTTAATGAGCCTATTTAATAAGTCTATTTAATACGCCTATTTAATAGGCCTATTTAATAAGTCTAAGTTGCTGAAATAAGCCTATTTAATAAGCCTAAGTTTCTAAATGAGCCTATTTAATAAGCCTAAGTTGCTGAAATAAGCCTATTTAATAAGCCTAAGTTGCTGAATAAGCCTATTTAATAAGCCTAAGTTGCTGAAATAAGCCTATTTAATAAGTCTAAGTTGCTGAAATAAGGCTATTTAATAAGCCTAAGTTGCTGAAATAAGCCTATTTAATAAGCCTAAGTTGCTGAAATAAGGCTATTTAATAAGTCTAAGTTGCTGAAATAAGCCTATTTAATAAGCCTAAGTTGCTGAAATAAGTATATTTAATAAGCATAAGTTGCTGAAATAAGCCTATTTAATGAGTCTAAGTTGCTGAAATAAGGCTATTTAATAAGTCTAAGTTGCTGAAATAAGTCTTTTTAATCAGCGTAAGTTGCTGAAATAAGTCTACTTAATTAGGCTATTTAATAAGCCTAAGTTGCTGAAATAAGCCTATTTAATAAGCGTAAGTTACTGAAATAAGGCTATTTAATAAGCCTATTTAATAAGCCTACGTTGCTGAATAAGCCTATTTAATAAGCCTAAGTTGCTGAAATAAGCCTATTTAATAAGTCTAAGTTGCTGACATAAGGCTATTTAATAAGCCTAAGTTGCTGAAATAAGGCTATTTAATAAGTTTAAGTTGCTGAAATAAGCCTGTTTAATAAGCCTAAGTTGCTGAAATAAGCCTATTTAGTAAGGCTATTTAATGAGCCTAAGTTGCTGAATAAGCCTATTTAATAAGTCTAAGTTGCTGAAATAAGGCTATTTAATAAGCCTAAGTTGCTGAAATAAGGCTATTTAGTAAGGCTATTTAATGAGCCTAAGTTGCTGAAATAAGCCTATTTAATAAGCCTAAGTTTCTGAACTAAGCCTATTTAATAAGCCTATTTAATAAGTCTAAGTTGCTGAAATAAACCTATTTAAAATGCTATTTAATAAGCCTAAGTTGCTGAAATAAACCTGTTTAATAAGGCTATTTAATAAGCATAAGTTGCTGAAATAAGCTTATTTAATAAGCCTAAGTTGCTGAAATAAGCCTATTTAATAAGGCTATTTAATAAGTCTAAGTTGCTGAAATAAACCTATTTAATAAGCCTAAGTTGCTAAAATAAGCCTATTTAATTAGGCTATTTAATAAGTCTATTTAATAAGCCTATTTAATAAGCGTATTTAATAAGCCTATTTAATAAGCCTATTTATTGAGCCGATTTAATAAGCCGATTTAATAAGTCTATTTAATAAGCCTATTTAATAAGCCGATTTATTGAGCCTATTTAATAAGTCTATTTAATAAGCCTATTTAATAAGCCTATTTATTGAGCCTATTTAATAAGTCTATTTAATAAGCCTATTTAATAAATATTTAATGAGCCTATTTAATAAGCCTATTTATTGAGCCTATTTAATAAGCCTATTTATTGAGCCTATTTAATGAGCCTATTTATTGAGCCTATTTAATAAGCCTATTTATTGAGCCTATTTAATAAGCCTATTTATTGAGCCTATTTAATAAGCCTATTTAATAAGCCTATTTATTGAGCCTATTTAATGAGCCTATTTAGTGAGCCTATTTAATAAGCCTATTTAATAAGCCTATTTAATAAGCCTATTTATTGAGCCTATTTAATAAGCCTATTTAATAAGCCTATTTATTGAGCCTATTTAATAAGTCTATTTAATAAGCCTATTTAATAGGCCTATTTAATAAGTCTAAGTTGCTGAAATAAGCCTATTTAATAAGCCTAAGTTGCTGAATAAGCCTATTTAATAAGCCTAAGTTGCTGAATAAACCTATTTAATAAGTATAAGTTGCTGAAATAAGCCTATTTAATAAGGCTATTTAATAAGCCTAAGTTGCTGAAATAAGCCTTTTTAATAAGGCTATTTAATGAGCCTAAGTTGCTGAAATAAGACTATTTAATAAGCCTAAGTTTCTGAACTAAGCCTATTTAAAAAGGTATATTTAATAAGTCTAAGTTGCTGAAATAAACCTATTTAATAAGCTTAAGTTGCTAAAATAAGCCTATTTCATGAGGCTATTTAATAAGTCTATTTAATAAGTCTATTTAATAAGTCTATTTAATAAGTCTATTTAATAAGCCTATTTAATAAGACTATTTAAAAAGTCTATTTAATAAGTCTATTTAATAAGTCTAATAAGTCTATTTAATAAGCCTATTTAATAAGCCTATTTATTGAGCCTATTTAATAAGCCTATTTATTGAGCCTATTTAATAAGCATATTTATTGAGCCTATTTAATAAGCCTATTTATTGAGCCTATTTAATAAGCCGATTTAATAAGTCTATTTAATAAGCCTATTTAATAAGCCGATTTATTGAGCCTATTTAATAAGTCTATTTAATAAGCCTATTTAATAATCCTATTTATTGAGCCTATTTAATAAGTCTATTTAATAAGCCTATTTAATAAGCCTATTTAATAAGTATTTAATGAGCCTATTTAATAAGTCTATTCAATACGCCTATTTAATAGGCCTTTTTTAATAAATCTAAGTTGCTGAAATAAGCCTATTTAATAAGCCTATTTAATAGGCCTATTTAATAAGTCTAAGTTGCTGAAATAAGCCTATTTAATAAGCCTAAGTTTCTGAATGAGCCTATTTAATAAGCCTAAGTTGCTGAAATAAGCCTATTTAATGAGCCTAAGTTGCTGAATAAGGCTATTTAATAAGCCTAAGTTGCTGAAATAAGGCTATTTAATAAGTTTAAGTTGCTGAAATAAGCCTGTTTAATAAGCCTAAGTTGCTGAAATAAGCCTATTTAATAAGGCTATTTAATGAGCCTAAGTTGCTGAAATAAACCTATTTAATAAGCCTAAGTTTCTGAACTAAGCCTATTTAATAAGCCTATTTAATAAGTCTAAGTTTCTGAAATAAACCTATTTAAAATGCTATTTAATAAGCCTAAGTTGCTGAAATAAACCTATTTAATAAGCCTAAGTTTCTGAACTAAGCCTATTTAATAAGTCTATTTAATAAGCCTATTTAATAAGCCTATTTATTGAGCCTATTTAATAAGTCTATTTAATAAGCCTATTTAATAAGTATTAAATGAGCCTATTTAATAAGCCTATTTATTGAGCCTATTTAATAAGCCTATTTATTGAGCCTATTTAATGAGCCTATTTATTGAGCCTATTTAATAAGCCTATTTATTGAGCCTATTTAATAAGCCTATTTATTGAGCCTATTTAATAAGCCTATTTAATAAGCCTATTTATTGAGCCTATTTAATAAGCCTATTTAATAAGCCTATTTATTGAGCCTATTTAATAAGTCTATTTAATAAGCCTATTTAATAAGCCTATTTAATAAGTATTTAATGAGCCTATTTAATAAGTCTATTTAATAAGCCTATTTAATAGGCCTATTTAATATGTCTAAGTTGCTGAAATAAGCCTATTTAATAAGCCTATTTAATAGGCCTATTTAATAAGTCTAAGTTGCTGAAATAAGCCTATTTAATAAGCCTAAGTTGCTGAATAAGCCTATTTAATAAGCCTAAGTTGCTGAATAAACCTATTTAATAAGTATAAGTTGCTGAAATAAGCCTATTTAATAAGGCTATTTAATAAGCCTAAGTTGCTGAAATAAGCCTTTTTAATAAGGCTATTTAATGAGCCTAAGTTGCTGAAATAAGACTATTTAATAAGCCTAAGTTTCTGAACTAAGCCTATTTAAAAAGGTATATTTAATAAGTCTAAGTTGCTGAAATAAACCTATTTAAAAATGCTATTTAATAAGCCTAAGTTGCTGAAATAAACCTGTTTAATAAGGCTATTTAATAAGCATAAGTTGCTGAAATAAGCTTATTTAATAAGCCTAAGTTGCTAAAATAAGCCTATTTCATGAGGCTATTTAATAAGTCTATTTAATAAGTCTATTTAATAAGTCTATTTAATAAGTCTATTTAATAAGCCTATTTAATAAGACTATTTAATAAGTCTATTTAATAAGCCTATTTAATAAGCGTATTTAATAAGCCTATTTAATAAGCCTATTTATTGAGCCGATTTAATAAGCCGATTTAATAAGTCTATTTAATAAGCCTATTTAATAAGCCGATTTATTGAGCCTATTTAATAAGTCTATTTAATAAGCCTATTTAATAAGCCTATTTATTGAGCCTATTTAATAAGTCTATTTAATAAGCCTATTTAATAAGTATTTAATGAGCCTATTTAATAAGCCTATTTATTGAGCCTATTTAATAAGCCTATTTATTGAGCCTATTTAATGAGCCTATTTATTGAGCCTATTTAATAAGCCTATTTATTGAGCCTATTTAATAAGCCTATTTATTGAGCCTATTTAATAAGCCTATTTAATAAGCCTATTTATTGAGCCTATTTAATGAGCCTATTTAGTGAGCCTATTTAATAAGCCTATTTAATAAGCCTATTTAATAAGCCTATTTATTGAGCCTATTTAATAAGCCTATTTAATAAGCCTATTTATTGAGCCTATTTAATAAGTCTATTTAATAAGCCTATTTAATAAGCCTATTTAATAAGTATTTAATGAGCCTATTTAATAAGTCTATTTAATAAGCCTATTTAATAGGCCTATTTAATAAGTCTAAGTTGCTGAAATAAGCCTATTTAATAAGCCTAAGTTGCTGAATAAGCCTATTTAATAAGCCTAAGTTGCTGAATAAACCTATTTAATAAGTATAAGTTGCTGAAATAAGCCTATTTAATAAGGCTATTTAATAAGCCTAAGTTGCTGAAATAAGCCTTTTTAATAAGGCTATTTAATGAGCCTAAGTTGCTGAAATAAGACTATTTAATAAGCCTAAGTTTCTGAACTAAGCCTATTTAAAAAGGTATATTTAATAAGGCTAAGTTGCTGAAATAAACCTATTTAAAAATGCTATTTAATAAGCCTAAGTTGCTGAAATAAACCTGTTTAATAAGGCTATTTAATAAGCATAAGTTGCTGAAATAAGCTTATTTAATAAGCCTAAGTTGCTGAAATAAGCCTATTTAATAAGGCTCTTTAATAAGTCTAAGTTGCTGAAATAAACCTATTTAATAAGCTTAAGTTGCTAAAATAAGCCTATTTCATGAGGCTATTTAATAAGTCGATTTAATAAGTCTATTTAATAAGCCTATTTAATAAGCCGATTTATTGAGCCTATTTAATAAGTCTATTTAATAAGCCTATTTAATAAGCCTCTTTATTGAGCCTATTTAATAAGTCTATTTAATAAGCCTATTTAATAAGCCTATTTAATAAGTATTTAATGAGCCTATTTAATAAGTCTATTCAATACGCCTATTTAATAGGCCTTTTTTAATAAATCTAAGTTGCTGAAATAAGCCTATTTAATAAGCCTATTTAATAGGCCTATTTAATAAGTCTAAGTTGCTGAAATAAGCCTATTTAATAAGCCTAAGTTTCTGAATGAGCCTATTTAATAAGCCTAAGTTTCTGAACTAAGCCTATTTAATAAGGCTATTTAATAAGTCTAAGTTGCTGAAATAAACCTATTAAATAAGCCTAAGTTGCTAAAATAAGCCTATTTAATTAGGCTATTTAATAAGTCTATTTAATAAGCCTATTTAATAAGCCTATTTAATAAGCCTATTTAATACACCTATTTAATAAACATATTTAATAAGTATTTAATGAGCCTATTTAATAAGTCTATTTAATAAGCCTTTTTAATAAGCTTATTTAATAAGTCTATTTAAAAAGCCTATTTAATAAGTCTATTTAATAAGTTTATTTAATAAGCCTATTTAATAAGTATTTAATGAGCCTATTTAATAAGCCTATTTATTGAGCCGATTTAATAAGCCGATTTAATAAGTCTATTTAATAAGCCTATTTAATAAGCCAATTTATTGAGCCTATTTAATAAGTCTATTTAATAAGCCTATTTAATAAGCCTATTTATTGAGCCTATTTAATAAGTCTATTTAATAAGCCTATTTAATAAGTATTTAATGAGCCTATTTAATAAGCCTATTTATTGAGCCTATTTAATAAGCCTATTTATTGAGCCTATTTAATGAGCCTATTTATTGAGCCTATTTAATAAGCCTATTTATTGAGCCTATTTAATAAGCCTATTTATTGAGCCTATTTAATAAGCCTATTTAATAAGCCTATTTATTGAGCCTATTTAATGAGCCTATTTAGTGAGCCTATTTAATAAGCCTATTTAATAAGCCTATTTAATAAGCCTATTTATTGAGCCTATTTAATAAGCCTATTTAATAAGCCTATTTATTGAGCCTATTTAATAAGTCTATTTAATAAGCCTATTTAATAAGCCTATTTAATAAGTATTTAATGAGCCTATTTAATAAGTCTATTTAATAAGCCTATTTAATAGGCCTATTTAATAAGTCTAAGTTGCTGAAATAAGCCTATTTAATAAGCCTATTTAATAGGCCTATTTAATAAGTCTAAGTTGCTGAAATAAGCCTATTTAATAAGCCTAAGTTGCTGAATAAGCCTATTTAATAAGCCTAAGTTGCTGAATAAACCTATTTAATAAGTATAAGTTGCTGAAATAAGCCTATTTAATAAGGCTATTTAATAAGCCTAAGTTGCTGAAATAAGCCTTTTTAATAAGGCTATTTAATGAACCTAAGTTGCTGAAATAAGACTATTTAATAAGCCTAAGTTTCTGAACTAAGCCTATTTAAAAAGGTATATTTAATAAGTCTAAGTTGCTGAAATAAACCTATTTAAAAATGCTATTTAATAAGCCTAAGTTGCTGAAATAAACCTGTTTAATAAGGCTATTTAATAAGCATAAGTTGCTGAAATAAGCTTATTTAATAAGCCTAAGTTGCTGAAATAAGCCTATTTAATAAGGCTCTTTAATAAGTCTAAGTTGCTGAAATAAACCTATTTAATAAGCTTAAGTTGCTAAAATAAGCCTATTTCATGAGGCTATTTAATAAGTCTATTTAATAAGTCTATTTAATAAGTCTATTTAATAAGTCTATTTAATAAGCCTATTTAATAAGACTATTTAATAAGTCTATTTAATAAGCCTATTTAATAAGTCTAATAAGTCTATTTAATAAGCCTATTTAATAAGCCTATTTATTGAGCCTATTTAATAAGCCTATTTATTGAGCCTATTTAATAAGCATATTTATTGAGCCTATTTAATAAGCCTATTTATTGAGCCTATTTAATAAGCCGATTTAATAATTCTATTTAATAAGCCTATTTAATAAGCCGATTTATTGAGCCTATTTAATAAGTCTATTTAATAAGCCTATTTGATAAGCCTATTTATTGAGCCTATTTAATAAGTCTATTTAATAAGCCTATTTAATAAGCCTATTTAATAAGTATTTAATGAGCCTATTTAATAAGTCTATTCAATACGCCTATTTAATAGGCCTTTTTTAATAAATCTAAGTTGCTGAAATAAGCCTATTTAATAAGCCTATTTAATAGGCCTATTTAATAAGTCTAAGTTGCTGAAATAAGCCTATTTAATAAGCCTAAGTTTCTGAATGAGCCTATTTAATAAGCCTAAGTTGCTGAAATAAGCCTATTTAATGAGCCTAAGTTGCTGAATAAGGCTATTTAATAAGCCTAAGTTGCTGAAATAAGGCTATTTAATAAGTTTAAGTTGCTGAAATAAGCCTGTTTAATAAGCCTAAGTTGCTGAAATAAGCCTATTTAATAAGGCTATTTAATGAGCCTAAGTTGCTGAAATAAACCTATTTAATAAGCCTAAGTTTCTGAACTAAGCCTATTTAATAAGCCTATTTAATAAGTCTAAGTTTCTGAAATAAACCTATTTAAAATGCTATTTAATAAGCCTAAGTTGCTGAAATAAACCTATTTAATAAGCCTAAGTTTCTGAACTAAGCCTATTTAATAAGTCTATTTAATAAGCCTATTTAATAAGCCTATTTATTGAGCCTATTTAATAAGTCTATTTAATAAGCCTATTTAATAAGTATTAAATGAGCCTATTTAATAAGCCTATTTATTGAGCCTATTTAATAAGCCTATTTATTGAGCCTATTTAATGAGCCTATTTATTGAGCCTATTTAATAAGCCTATTTATTGAGCCTATTTAATAAGCCTATTTATTGAGCCTATTTAATAAGCCTATTTAATAAGCCTATTTATTGAGCCTATTTAATGAGCCTATTTAGTGAGCCTATTTAATAAGCCTATTTAATAAGCCTATTTAATAAGCCTATTTATTGAGCCTATTTAATAAGCCTATTTAATAAGCCTATTTATTGAGCCTATTTAATAAGTCTATTTAATAAGCCTATTTAATAAGCCTATTTAATAAGTATTTAATGAGCCTATTTAATAAGTCTAAGTTGCTGAAATAAGCCTATTTAATAAGCCTATTTAATAGGCCTATTTAATAAGTCTAAGTTGCTGAAATAAGCCTATTTAATAAGCCTAAGTTGCTGAATAAGCCTATTTAATAAGCCTAAGTTGCTGAATAAACCTATTTAATAAGTATAAGTTGCTGAAATAAGCCTATTTAATAAGGCTATTTAATAAGCCTAAGTTGCTGAAATAAGCCTTTTTAATAAGGCTATTTAATGAGCCTAAGTTGCTGAAATAAGACTATTTAATAAGCCTAAGTTTCTGAACTAAGCCTATTTAAAAAGGTATATTTAATAAGTCTAAGTTGCTGAAATAAACCTATTTAAAAATGCTATTTAATAAGCCTAAGTTGCTGAAATAAACCTGTTTAATAAGGCTATTTAATAAGCATAAGTTGCTGAAATAAGCTTATTTAATAAGCCTAAGTTGCTGAAATAAGCCTATTTAATAAGGCTCTTTAATAAGTCTAAGTTGCTGAAATAAACCTATTTAATAAGCTTAAGTTGCTAAAATAAGCCTATTTCATGAGGCTATTTAATAAGTCTATTTAATAAGTCTATTTAATAAGTCTATTTAATAAGTCTATTTAATAAGCCTATTTAATAAGACTATTTAATAAGTCTATTTAATAAGCCTATTTAATAAGCGTATTTAATAAGCCTATTTAATAAGCCTATTTATTGAGCCGATTTAATAAGCCGATTTAATAAGTCTATTTAATAAGCCTATTTAATAAGCCGATTTATTGAGCCTATTTAATAAGTCTATTTAATAAGCCTATTTAATAAGCCTATTTATTGAGCCTATTTAATAAGTCTATTTAATAAGCCTATTTAATAAGTATTTAATGAGCCTATTTAATAAGCCTATTTATTGAGCCTATTTAATAAGCCTATTTATTGAGCCTATTTAATGAGCCTATTTATTGAGCCTATTTAATAAGCCTATTTATTGAGCCTATTTAATAAGCCTATTTATTGAGCCTATTTAATAAGCCTATTTAATAAGCCTATTTATTGAGCCTATTTAATGAGCCTATTTAGTGAGCCTATTTAATAAGCCTATTTAATAAGCCTATTTAATAAGCCTATTTATTGAGCCTATTTAATAAGCCTATTTAATAAGCCTATTTATTGAGCCTATTTAATAAGTCTATTTAATAAGCCTATTTAATAAGCCTATTTAATAAGTATTTAATGAGCCTATTTAATAAGTCTATTTAATAAGCCTATTTAATAGGCCTATTTAATAAGTCTAAGTTGCTGAAATAAGCCTATTTAATAAGCCTATTTAATAGGCCTATTTAATAAGTCTAAGTTGCTGAAATAAGCCTATTTAATAAGCCTAAGTTGCTGAATAAGCCTATTTAATAAGCCTAAGTTGCTGAATAAACCTATTTAATAAGTATAAGTTGCTGAAATAAGCCTATTTAATAAGGCTATTTAATAAGCCTAAGTTGCTGAAATAAGCCTTTTTAATAAGGCTATTTAATGAACCTAAGTTGCTGAAATAAGACTATTTAATAAGCCTAAGTTTCTGAACTAAGCCTATTTAAAAAGGTATATTTAATAAGTCTAAGTTGCTGAAATAAACCTATTTAAAAATGCTATTTAATAAGCCTAAGTTGCTGAAATAAACCTGTTTAATAAGGCTATTTAATAAGCATAAGTTGCTGAAATAAGCTTATTTAATAAGCCTAAGTTGCTGAAATAAGCCTATTTAATAAGGCTCTTTAATAAGTCTAAGTTGCTGAAATAAACCTATTTAATAAGCTTAAGTTGCTAAAATAAGCCTATTTCATGAGGCTATTTAATAAGTCTATTTAATAAGTCTATTTAATAAGTCTATTTAATAAGTCTATTTAATAAGCCTATTTAATAAGACTATTTAATAAGTCTATTTAATAAGCCTATTTAATAAGTCTAATAAGTCTATTTAATAAGCCTATTTAATAAGCCTATTTATTGAGCCTATTTAATAAGCCTATTTATTGAGCCTATTTAATAAGCATATTTATTGAGCCTATTTAATAAGCCTATTTATTGAGCCTATTTAATAAGCCGATTTAATAAGTCTATTTAATAAGCCTATTTAATAAGCCGATTTATTGAGCCTATTTAATAAGTCTATTTAATAAGCCTATTTAATAAGCCTATTTATTGAGCCTATTTAATAAGTCTATTTAATAAGCCTATTTAATAAGCCTATTTAATAAGTATTTAATGAGCCTATTTAATAAGTCTATTCAATACGCCTATTTAATAGGCCTTTTTTAATAAATCTAAGTTGCTGAAATAAGCCTATTTAATAAGCCTATTTAATAGGCCTATTTAATAAGTCTAAGTTGCTGAAATAAGCCTATTTAATAAGCCTAAGTTTCTGAATGAGCCTATTTAATAAGCCTAAGTTTCTGAACTAAGCCTATTTAATAAGGCTATTTAATAAGTCTAAGTTGCTGAAATAAACCTATTAAATAAGCCTAAGTTGCTAAAATAAGCCTATTTAATTAGGCTATTTAATAAGTCTATTTAATAAGCCTATTTAATAAGCCTATTTAATAAGCCTATTTAATACACCTATTTAATAAACATATTTAATAAGTATTTAATGAGCCTATTTAATAAGTCTATTTAATAAGCCTTTTTAATAAGCTTATTTAATAAGTCTATTTAAAAAGCCTATTTAATAAGTCTATTTAATAAGTTTATTTAATAAGCCTATTTAATAAGTATTTAATGAGCCTATTTAATAAGCCTATTTATTGAGCCGATTTAATAAGCCGATTTAATAAGTCTATTTAATAAGCCTATTTAATAAGCCGATTTATTGAGCCTATTTAATAAGTCTATTTAATAAGCCTATTTAATAAGCCTATTTATTGAGCCTATTTAATAAGTCTATTTAATAAGCCTATTTAATAAGTATTTAATGAGCCTATTTAATAAGCCTATTTATTGAGCCTATTTAATAAGCCTATTTATTGAGCCTATTTAATGAGCCTATTTATTGAGCCTATTTAATAAGCCTATTTATTGAGCCTATTTAATAAGCCTATTTATTGAGCCTATTTAATAAGCCTATTTATTGAGCCTATTTAATGAGCCTATTTAGTGAGCCTATTTAATAAGCCTATTTAATAAGCCTATTTAATAAGCCTATTTATTGAGCCTATTTAATAAGCCTATTTAATAAGCCTATTTATTGAGCCTATTTAATAAGTCTATTTAATAAGCCTATTTAATAAGCCTATTTAATAAGTATTTAATGAGCCTATTTAATAAGTCTATTTAATAAGCCTATTTAATAGGCCTATTTAATAAGTCTAAGTTGCTGAAATAAGCCTATTTAATAAGCCTATTTAATAGGCCTATTTAATAAGTCTAAGTTGCTGAAATAAGCCTATTTAATAAGCCTAAGTTGCTGAATAAGCCTATTTAATAAGCCTAAGTTGCTGAATAAACCTATTTAATAAGTATAAGTTGCTGAAATAAGCCTATTTAATAAGGCTATTTAATAAGCCTAAGTTGCTGAAATAAGCCTTTTTAATAAGGCTATTTAATGAGCCTAAGTTGCTGAAATAAGACTATTTAATAAGCCTAAGTTTCTGAACTAAGCCTATTTAAAAAGGTATATTTAATAAGTCTAAGTTGCTGAAATAAACCTATTTAAAAATGCTATTTAATAAGCCTAAGTTGCTGAAATAAACCTGTTTAATAAGGCTATTTAATAAGCATAAGTTGCTGAAATAAGCTTATTTAATAAGCCTAAGTTGCTGAAATAAGCCTATTTAATAAGGCTCTTTAATAAGTCTAAGTTGCTGAAATAAACCTATTTAATAAGCTTAAGTTGCTAAAATAAGCCTATTTCATGAGGCTATTTAATAAGTCTATTTAATAAGTCTATTTAATAAGTCTATTTAATAAGTCTATTTAATAAGCCTATTTAATAAGACTATTTAATAAGTCTATTTAATAAGCCTATTTAATAAGTCTAATAAGTCTATTTAATAAGCCTATTTAATAAGCCTATTTATTGAGCCTATTTAATAAGCCTATTTATTGAGCCTATTTAATAAGCATATTTATTGAGCCTATTTAATAAGCCTATTTATTGAGCCTATTTAATAAGCCGATTTAATAAGTCTATTTAATAAGCCTATTTAATAAGCCGATTTATTGTGCCTATTTAATAAGTCTATTTAATAAGCCTATTTGATAAGCCTATTTATTGAGCCTATTTAATAAGTCTATTTAATAAGCCTATTTAATAAGCCTATTTAATAAGTATTTAATGAGCCTATTTAATAAGTCTATTTAATACGCCTATTTAATAGGCCTTTTTTAATAAATCTAAGTTGCTGAAATAAGCCTATTTAATGAGCCTATTTAATAGGCCTATTTAATAAGTCTAAGTTGCTGAAATAAGCCTATTTAATAAGCCTAAGTTTCTGAATGAGCCTATTTAATAAGCCTAAGTTGCTGAAATAAGCCTATTTAATGAGCCTAAGTTGCTGAATAAGGCTATTTAATAAGCCTAAGTTGCTGAAATAAGGCTATTTAATAAGTTTAAGTTGCTGAAATAAGCCTGTTTAATAAGCCTAAGTTGCTGAAATAAGCCTATTTAATAAGGCTATTTAATGAGCCTAAGTTGCTGAAATAAACCTATTTAATAAGCCTAAGTTTCTGAACTAAGCCTATTTAATAAGCCTATTTAATAAGTCTAAGTTGCTGAAATAAACCTATTTAAAATGCTATTTAATAAGCCTAAGTTGCTGAAATAAACCTGTTTAATAAGGCTATTTAATAAGCATAAGTTGCTGAAATAAGCTAATTTAATAAGCCTAAGTTGCTGAAATAAGCCTATTTAATAAGGCTATTTAATAAGTCTAAGTTGCTGAAATAAACCTATTAAATAAGCCTAAGTTGCTAAAATAAGCCTATTTAATTAGGCTATTTAATAAGTCTATTTAATAAGCCTATTTAATAAGCCTATTTAATAAGCCTATTTAATACACCTATTTAATAAACATATTTAATAAGTATTTAATGAGCCTATTTAATAAGTCTATTTAATAAGCCTTTTTAATAAGCTTATTTAATAAGTCTATTTAAAAAGCCTATTTAATAAGTCTATTTAATAAGTTTATTTAATAAGCCTATTTAATAAGTATTTAATGAGCCTATTTAATAAGCCTATTTTTTTGAGCCTATTTAATAAGCCTATTTATTGAGCCTATTTAATAAGCCTATTTATTGAGCCTATTTAATAAGCCTATTTATTGAGCCTATTTAATAAGCCTATTTAATAAGTCTATTTAATAAGCCTATTTAATAAGCCTATTTAATAAGCCTATTTATTGAGCCTATTTAATAAGCCTATTTGATAAGCCTATTTATTGAGCCTATTTAATAAGTCTATTTAATAAGCCTATTTAATAAGCCTATTTAATAAGTATTTAATGAGCCTATTTAATAAGTCTATTTAATAAGCCAATTTAATAGGCCTATTTAATAAGTCTAAGTTGCTGAAATAAGCCTATTTAATAAGCCTATTTAATAGGCCTATTCAATAAGTCTAAGTTGCTGAAATAAGCCTATTTAATAAGCCTAAGTTGCTGAATAAGGCTATTTAATAAGCCTAAGTTGCTGAAATAAGCCTATTTAAAAAGGTATATTTAATAAGTCTAAGTTGCTGAAATAAACCTATTTAAAAATGCTATTTAATAAGCCTAAGTTGCTGAAATAAACCTGTTTAATAAGGCTATTTAATAAGCATAAGTTGCTGAAATAAGCATATTTAATAAGCCTAAGTTGCTGAAATAAGCCTATTTAATAAGGCTCTTTAATAAGTCTAAGTTGCTGAAATAAACCTATTTAATTAGCCTAAGTTGCTAAAATAAGCCTATTTCATGAGGCTATTTAATAAGTCTATTTAATAAGTCTATTTAATGAGTTTATTTAATAAGTCTATTTAATAAGCCTATTTAATATCCTATTTAATAAGCATAATTAATACACCTATTTAATAAACATATTTAATAAGTATTTAATGAGCCTATTTAATAAGTCTATTTAATAAGCCTTTTTAATAAGACTATTTAATAAGTCTATTTAATAAGACTATTTAATAAGTCTATTTAATAAGCCTATTTAATAAGCCTATTTAATAAGTATTTAATGAGCCTATTTAATAAGCCTATTTATTGAGCCTATTTAATAAGCCTATTTATTGAGCCTATTTAATAAGCCTATTTATTGAGCCTATTTAATAAGCCTATTTATTGAGCCTATTTAATGAGCCTATTTAGTGAGCCTATTTAATAAGCCTATTTAATAAGCCTATTTAATAAGCCTATTTATTGAGCCTATTTAATAAGCCTATTTAATAAGCCTATTTATTGAGCCTATTTAATAAGTCTATTTAATAAGCCTATTTAATAAGCCTATTTAATAAGTATTTAATGAGCCTATTTAATAAGTCTATTTAATAAGCCTATTTAATAGGCCTATTTAATAAGTCTAAGTTGCTGAAATAAGCCTATTTAATAAGCCTATTTAATAGGCCTATTTAATAAGTCTAAGTTGCTGAAATAAGCCTATTTAATAAGCCTAAGTTGCTGAATAAGCCTATTTAATAAGCCTAAGTTGCTGAATAAACCTATTTAATAAGTATAAGTTGCTGAAATAAGCCTATTTAATAAGGCTATTTAATAAGCCTAAGTTGCTGAAATAAGCCTTTTTAATAAGGCTATTTAATGAGCCTAAGTTGCTGAAATAAGACTATTTAATAAGCCTAAGTTTCTGAACTAAGCCTATTTAAAAAGGTATATTTAATAAGTCTAAGTTGCTGAAATAAACCTATTTAAAAATGCTATTTAATAAGCCTAAGTTGCTGAAATAAACCTGTTTAATAAGGCTATTTAATAAGCATAAGTTGCTGAAATAAGCTTATTTAATAAGCCTAAGTTGCTGAAATAAGCCTATTTAATAAGGCTCTTTAATAAGTCTAAGTTGCTGAAATAAACCTATTTAATAAGCTTAAGTTGCTAAAATAAGCCTATTTCATGAGGCTATTTAATAAGTCTATTTAATAAGTCTATTTAATAAGTCTATTTAATAAGTCTATTTAATAAGCCTATTTAATAAGACTATTTAATAAGTCTATTTAATAAGCCTATTTAATAAGTCTAATAAGTCTATTTAATAAGCCTATTTAATAAGCCTATTTATTGAGCCTATTTAATAAGCCTATTTATTGAGCCTATTTAATAAGCATATTTATTGAGCCTATTTAATAAGCCTATTTATTGAGCCTATTTAATAAGCCGATTTAATAAGTCTATTTAATAAGCCTATTTAATAAGCCGATTTATTGAGCCTATTTAATAAGTCTATTTAATAAGCCTATTTGATAAGCCTATTTATTGAGCCTATTTAATAAGTCTATTTAATAAGCCTATTTAATAAGCCTATTTAATAAGTATTTAATGAGCCTATTTAATAAGTCTATTTAATACGCCTATTTAATAGGCCTTTTTTAATAAATCTAAGTTGCTGAAATAAGCCTATTTAATGAGCCTATTTAATAGGCCTATTTAATAAGTCTAAGTTGCTGAAATAAGCCTATTTAATAAGCCTAAGTTTCTGAATGAGCCTATTTAATAAGCCTAAGTTGCTGAAATAAGCCTATTTAATGAGCCTAAGTTGCTGAATAAGGCTATTTAATAAGCCTAAGTTGCTGAAATAAGGCTATTTAATAAGTTTAAGTTGCTGAAATAAGCCTGTTTAATAAGCCTAAGTTGCTGAAATAAGCCTATTTAATAAGGCTATTTAATGAGCCTAAGTTGCTGAAATAAACCTATTTAATAAGCCTAAGTTTCTGAACTAAGCCTATTTAATAAGCCTATTTAATAAGTCTAAGTTGCTGAAATAAACCTATTTAAAATGCTATTTAATAAGCCTAAGTTGCTGAAATAAACCTGTTTAATAAGGCTATTTAATAAGCATAAGTTGCTGAAATAAGCTAATTTAATAAGCCTAAGTTGCTGAAATAAGCCTATTTAATAAGGCTATTTAATAAGTCTAAGTTGCTGAAATAAACCTATTAAATAAGCCTAAGTTGCTAAAATAAGCCTATTTAATTAGGCTATTTAATAAGTCTATTTAATAAGCCTATTTAATAAGCCTATTTAATAAGCCTATTTAATACACCTATTTAATAAACATATTTAATAAGTATTTAATGAGCCTATTTAATAAGTCTATTTAATAAGCCTTTTTAATAAGCTTATTTAATAAGTCTATTTAAAAAGCCTATTTAATAAGTCTATTTAATAAGTTTATTTAATAAGCCTATTTAATAAGTATTTAATGAGCCTATTTAATAAGCCTATTTTTTTGAGCCTATTTAATAAGCCTATTTATTGAGCCTATTTAATAAGCCTATTTATTGAGCCTATTTAATAAGCCTATTTATTGAGCCTATTTAATAAGCCTATTTAATAAGTCTATTTAATAAGCCTATTTAATAAGCCTATTTAATAAGCCTATTTATTGAGCCTATTTAATAAGCCTATTTGATAAGCCTATTTATTGAGCCTATTTAATAAGTCTATTTAATAAGCCTATTTAATAAGCCTATTTAATAAGTATTTAATGAGCCTATTTAATAAGTCTATTTAATAAGCCAATTTAATAGGCCTATTTAATAAGTCTAAGTTGCTGAAATAAGCCTATTTAATAAGCCTATTTAATAGGCCTATTCAATAAGTCTAAGTTGCTGAAATAAGCCTATTTAATAAGCCTAAGTTGCTGAATAAGGCTATTTAATAAGCCTAAGTTGCTGAAATAAGCCTATTTAAAAAGGTATATTTAATAAGTCTAAGTTGCTGAAATAAACCTATTTAAAAATGCTATTTAATAAGCCTAAGTTGCTGAAATAAACCTGTTTAATAAGGCTATTTAATAAGCATAAGTTGCTGAAATAAGCATATTTAATAAGCCTAAGTTGCTGAAATAAGCCTATTTAATAAGGCTCTTTAATAAGTCTAAGTTGCTGAAATAAACCTATTTAATTAGCCTAAGTTGCTAAAATAAGCCTATTTCATGAGGCTATTTAATAAGTCTATTTAATAAGTCTATTTAATGAGTTTATTTAATAAGTCTATTTAATAAGCCTATTTAATATCCTATTTAATAAGCCTAATTAATACACCTATTTAATAAACATATTTAATAAGTATTTAATGAGCCTATTTAATAAGTCTATTTAATAAGCCTTTTTAATAAGACTATTTAATAAGTCTATTTAATAAGACTATTTAATAAGTCTATTTAATAAGCCTATTTAATAAGCCTATTTAATAAGTATTTAATGAGCCTATTTAATAAGCCTATTTATTGAGCCTATTTAATAAGCCTATTTATTGAGCCTATTTAATAAGCATATTTATTGAGCCTATTTAATAAGCCTATTTATTGAGCCTATTTAATAAGCCGATTTAATAAGTCTATTTAATAAGCCTATTTAATAAGCCTATTTAATAAGCCTATTTATTGAGCCTATTTAATAAGCCTATTTAATAAGCCGATTTATTGAGCCTATTTAATAAGCCTATTTAATAAGCCTATTTAATAAGCCTATTTAATAAGTATTTAATGAGCCTATTTAATACGTCTATTTAATAAGCCTATTTAATAGGCCTATTTAATAAGTCTATGTTGCTGAAATAAGCCTATTTAATAAGCCTATTTAATAGGCCTATTTAATAAGTCTAAGTTGCTGAAATAAGCCTATTTAATAAGTCTAAGTTGCTGAAATAAACCTATTAAATAAGCCTAAGTTGCTAAAATAAGCCTATTTAATTAGGCGATTTAATAAGTCTATTTAATAAGCATATTTAATAAGCCTATTTAATAAGCCTATTTAATAAGCCTATTTAATACGCCTATTTAATAAACATATTTAATAAGTATTTAATGAGCCTATTTAATAAGTCTATTTAATAAGCCTTTTTAATAAGCCTATTTAATAAGTCTATTTAATAAGCCTATTTAATAAGTCTATTTAATAAGTCTATTTAATAAGCCTATTTAATAAGTATTTAATGAGCCTATTTAATAAGCCTATTTATTGAGCCTATTTAATAAGCCTATTTATTGAGCCTATTTAATAAGCCTATTTATTGAGCCTATTTAATAAGCCTATTTATTGAGCCTATTTAATAAGCCTATTTAATAAGTCTATTTAATAAGCCTATTTATTGAGCCTATTTAATAAGCCTATTTATTGAGCCTATTTAATAAGCCTATTTATTGAGCCTATTTAATAAGTCTATTTAATAAGCCTATTTAATAAGCCTATTTAATAAGGCTATTTAATAAGCCTAATTTGCTGAATAAGCCTATTTAATAAGCCAATTTAATAAGCCTAATTAATACACCTATTTAATAAACATATTTAATAAGTATTTAATGAGCCTATTTAATAAGTCTATTTAATAAGCCTTTTTAATAAGACTATTTAATAAGTCTATTTAATAAGACTATTTTTATAAGTCTATTTAATAAGTCTATTTAATAAGCCTATTTAATAAGTATTTAATGAGCCTATTTAATAAGCCTATTTATTGAGCCTATTTAATAAGCCTATTTATTGAGCCTATTTAATAAGCATATTTATTGAGCCAATTTAATAAGCCTATTTATTGAGCCTATTTAATAAGCCGATTTAATAAGTCTATTTAATAAGCCTATTTAATAAGCCTATTTAATAAGCCTATTTATTGAGCCTATTTAATAAGCCTATTTAATAAGCCTATATAATAAGTATTTAATGAGCCTATTTAATAAGTCTATTTAATAAGCCTATTTAATAGGCCTATTTAATAAGTCTAAGTTGCTCAAATAAGCCTATTTAATAAGCCTATTTAATAGGCCTATTTAATAAGTCTAAGTTGCTGAAATAAGCCTATTTAATAAGTCTAAGTTGCTGAAATAAACCTATTAAATAAGCCTAAGTTGCTAAAATAAGCCTATTTAATTAGGCTATTTAATAAGTCTATTTAATAAGCCTATTTAATAAGCCTATTTAATAAGCCTATTTAATAAGCCTATTTAATAAGCCTATTTAATAATTCTATTTAATAAGCCTATTTAATAAGCCTATTTAATAAGCCTATTTATTGAGCCTATTTAATAAGCCTATTTAATAAGCCTATTTATTGAGCCTATTTAATAAGTCTATTTAATAAGCCTATTTAATAAGCCTATTTAATAAGTATTTAATGAGCCTATTTAATAAGTCTATTTAATAAGCCTATTTAATAGGCCTATTTAATAAGTCTAAGTTGCTGAAATAAGGCTATTTAATAAGCCTATTTAATAGGCCTATTTAATAAGTCTAAGTTGCAGAAATAAGCCTATTTAATAAGCCTAAGTTGCTGAATAAGGCTATTTAATAAGCCTAAGTTGCTGAATAAACCTATTTAATAAGTCTAAGTTGCTGAAATAAGCCTATTTAATAAGGCTATTTAATAAGCCTAAGTTGCTGAAATAAGCCTATTTAATAAGGCTATTTAATGAGCCTAAGTTGCTGAAATAAGACTATTTAATAAGCCTAAGTTTCTGAACTAAGCCTATTTAAAAAGGTATATTTAATAAGTTTAAGTTGCTGAAATAAACCTATTTAAAAATGCTATTTAATAAACCTACGTTGCTGAAATAAACCTGTTTAATAAGGCTATGTAATAAGCATAAGTTGCTGAAATAAGCTTATTTAATAAGCCTAAGTTGCTGAAATAAGCCTATTTAATAAGGCTCTTTAATAAGTCTAAGTTGCTGAAATAAACCTATTTAATAAGCCTAAGTTGCTAAAATAAGCCTATTTCATGAGGCTATTTAATAAGTCTATTTAATAAGTCTATTTAATAAGTCTATTTAATAAGTCTATTTAATAAGCCTATTTAATAAGCCTATTTAATAAGCCTAATTTATACACCTATTTAATAAACATATTTAATAAGTATTTAATGTGCCTATTTAATAAGTCTATTTAATAAGCCTTTTTAATAAGACTATTTAATAAGTCTATTTAATAAGACTATTTAATAAGTCTATTTAATAAGCCTATTTATTGAGCCTATTTAATAAGCCTATTTATTGAGTCTATTTAATAAGCCTATTTAATAAGTCTATTTAATAAGCCTATTTAATAAGCCTATTTAATAAGCCTATTTATTGAGCCTATTTAATAAGCCTATTTAATAAGCCTATTTAATAAGCCTAATTAATACACCTATTTAATAAACATATTTAATAAGTATTTAATGAGCCTATTTAATAAGTCTATTTAATAAGCCTTTTTAATAAGACTATTTAATAAGTCTATTTAATAAGACTATTTAATAAGTCTATTTAATAAGTCTATTTAATAAGCCTATTTAATAAGTATTTAATGAGCCTATTTAATAAGCCTATTTATTGAGCCTATTTAATAAGCCTATTTATTGAGCCTATTTAATAAGCATATTTATTGAGCCTATTTAATAAGCCTATTTATTGAGCCTATTTAATAAGCCGATTTAATAAGTCTATTTAATAAGCCTATTTAATAAGCCTATTTAATAAGCCTATTTATTGAGCCTATTTAATAAGCCTATTTAATAAGCCGATTTATTGAGCCTATTTAATAAGTCTATTTAATATGCCTATTTAATAGGCCTATTTAATAAGTATTTAATGAGCCTATTTAATAAGTATATTTAATAAGCCTATTTAATAGGCCTATTTAATAAGTCTAAGTTGCTGAAATAAGCCTATTTAATAAGCCTATTTAATAGGCCTATTTAATAAGTCTAAGTTGCTGAAATAAGCCTATTTAATAAGCCTAAATTGCTGAAAAAGCCTATTTAATAAGCCTAAGTTGCTGAATAAACCTATTTAATAAGTCTAAGTTGCTGAAATAAGCCTATTTAATAAGGCTATTTAATAAGCCTAAGTTGCTGAAATAAGCCTATTTCATAAGGCTATTTAATGAGCCTAAGTTGCTGAAATAAGACTATTTAATAAGCCTAAGTTTCTGAACTAAGCCTATTTAAAAAGGTATATTTAATAAGTCTAAGTTGCTGAAATAAACCTATTTAAAAATGCTATTTAATAAGCCTAAGTTGCTGAAATAAACCTGTTTAATAAGGCTATTTAATAAGCATAAGTTGCTGAAATAAGCTTATTTTATAAGCCTAAGTTGCTGAAATAAGCCTATTTAATAAGGCTCTTTAATAAGTCTAAGTTGCTGAAATAAACCTATTTAATAAGCCTAAGTTGCTAAAATAAGCCTATTTCATGAGGCTATTTAATAAGTCTATTTAATAAGTCTATTTAATAAGTCTATTTAATAAGTCTATTTAATAAGCCTATTTAATAAGCCTATTTAATAAGCCTAATTAATACACCTATTTAATAAACATATTTAATGAGTATTTAATGAGCCTTTTTAATAAGACTATTTAATAAGTCTATTTAATAAGCCTATTTAATAAGTCTATTTAATAAGTCTATTTAATAAGCCTATTTAATAAGTATTTAATGAGCCTATTTAATAAGCCTATTTATTGAGCCTATTTAATAAGCCTATTTATTGAGCCTATTTAATAAGCATATTTATTGAGCCTATTTAATAAGCCTATTTATTGAGCCTATTTAATCAGCCGATTTAATAAGTCTATTTAATAAGCCTATTTAATAAACCTATTTAATAAGCCTATTTATTGAGCCTATTTAATAAGCCTATTTAATAAGCCGATTTATTGAGCCTATTTAATAAGTCTATTTAATAAGCCTATTTACTAAGCCTATTTATTGAGCCTATTTAATAAGTCTATTTAATAAGCCTATCTAATAAGCCTATTTAATAAGTATGTAATGAGCCTATTTAATAAGTCTATTTAATAAGCCTATTTAATAGGCCTTTTTTAATAAATCTAAGTTGCTGAAATAAGCCTATTTAATAAGCCTATTTAATAGGCCTATTTAATAAGTCTAAGTTGCTGAAATAAGCTTATTTAATAAGCCTAACTTTCTGAATGAGCCTATTTAATAAGCTAAGTTGCTGAAATAAGCCTATTAAATAAGCCTAAGTTGCTGAATAAGCCTATTTAATAAGCCTAAGTTGCTGAATAAACCTATTTAATAAGTCTAAGTTGCTGGAATAAGCATATTTAATAAGGCTATTTAATAAGCCTAATTTGCTGAATAAGCCTATTTAATAAGCCAATTTAATAAGCCTAATTAATACACCTATTTAATAAACATATTTAATAAGTATTTAATGAGCCTATTTAATAAGTCTATTTAATAAGCCTTTTTAATAAGACTATTTAATAAGTCTATTTAATAAGACTATTTTTATAAGTCTATTTAATAAGTCTATTTAATAAGCCTATTTAATAAGTATTTAATGAGCCTATTTAATAAGCCTATTTATTGAGCCTATTTAATAAGCCTATTTATTGAGCCTATTTAATAAGCATATTTATTGAGCCAATTTAATAAGCCTATTTATTGAGCCTATTTAATAAGCCGATTTAATAAGTCTATTTAATAAGCCTATTTAATAAGCCTATTTAATAAGCCTATTTATTGAGCCTATTTAATAAGCCTATTTAATAAGCCTATATAATAAGTATTTAATGAGCCTATTTAATAAGTCTATTTAATAAGCCTATTTAATAGGCCTATTTAATAAGTCTAAGTTGCTGAAATAAGCCTATTTAATAAGCCTATTTAATAGGCCTATTTAATAAGTCTAAGTTGCTGAAATAAGCCTATTTAATAAGTCTAAGTTGCTGAAATAAACCTATTAAATAAGCCTAAGTTGCTAAAATAAGCCTATTTAATTAGGCTATTTAATAAGCCTATTTAATAAGCCTATTTAATAAGTCTATTTAATAAGCCTATTTAATAAGCCTATTTAATAAGCCTATTTATTGAGCCTATTTAATAAGCCTATTTAATAAGCCTATTTATTGAGCCTATTTAATAAGTCTATTTAATAAGCCTATTTAATAAGCCTATTTAATAAGTATTTAATGAGCCTATTTAATAAGTCTATTTAATAAGCCTATTTAATAGGCCTATTTAATAAGTCTAAGTTGCTGAAATAAGCCTATTTAATAAGCCTATTTAATAGGCCTATTTAATAAGTCTAAGTTGCAGAAATAAGCCTATTTAATAAGCCTAAGTTGCTGAATAAGGCTATTTAATAAGCCTAAGTTGCTGAATAAACCTATTTAATAAGTCTAAGTTGCTGAAATAAGCCTATTTAATAAGGCTATTTAATAAGCCTAAGTTGCTGAAATAAGCCTATTTAATAAGGCTATTTAATGAGCCTAAGTTGCTGAAATAAGACTATTTAATAAGCCTAAGTTTCTGAACTAAGCCTATTTAAAAAGGTATATTTAATAAGTTTAAGTTGCTGAAATAAACCTATTTAAAAATGCTATTTAATAAACCTAAGTTGCTGAAATAAACCTGTTTAATAAGGCTATGTAATAAGCATAAGTTGCTGAAATAAGCTTATTTAATAAGCCTAAGTTGCTGAAATAAGCCTATTTAATAAGGCTCTTTAATAAGTCTAAGTTGCTGAAATAAACCTATTTAATAAGCCTAAGTTGCTAAAATAAGCCTATTTCATGAGGCTATTTAATAAGTCTATTTAATAAGTCTATTTAATAAGCCTATTTAATAAGTCTATTTAATAAGCCTATTTAATAAGCCTATTTAATAAGCCTAATTTATACACCTATTTAATAAACATATTTAATAAGTATTTAATGTGCCTATTTAATAAGTCTATTTAATAAGCCTTTTTAATAAGACTATTTAATAAGTCTATTTAATAAGACTATTTAATAAGTCTATTTAATAAGTCTATTTAATGAGCCTATTTAATAAGTATTTAATGAGCCTATTTAATAAGCCTATTTATTGAGCCTATTTAATAAGCCTATTTATTGAGCCTATTTAATAAGCATATTTATTGAGCCTATTTAATAAGCCTATTTATTGAGCCTATTTAATAAGCCGATTTAATAAGTCTATTTAATAAGCCTATTTAATAAGCCTATTTAATAAGCCTATTTATTGAGCCTATTTAATAAGCCTATTTAATAAGCCGATTTATTGAGCCTATTTAATAAGTCTATTTAATAAGCCTATTTAATAAGCCTATTTAATAAGTATTTAATGAGCCTATTTAATAAGTCTATTTAATAAGCCTATTTAATAGGCCTATTTAATAAGTCTAAGTTGCTGAAATAAGCCTATTTAATAAGCCTATTTAATAGGCCTATTTAATAAGTCTAAGTTGCAGAAATAAGCCTATTTAATAAGCCTAAGTTGCTGAATAAGGCTATTTAATAAGTCTAAGTTGCTGAAATAAGCCTATTTAATAAGGCTATTTAATAAGCCTAAGTTGCTGAATAAGCCTATTTAATAAGTCTAAGTTTCTGAAATAAGGCTATTTAATAAGCCTAAGTTTCTGAAATAAGCCCATTTAATAAGCCTATTAAATAAGCCTAAGTTGCTGAAATAAGCCTATTTAATAAGGCTATTTAATGAGCCTAAGTTGCTGAAATAAGACTATTTAATAAGCCTAAGTTTCTGAACTAAGCCTATTTAGAAAGGTATATTTAATAAGTCTAAGTTGCTGAAATAAACCTATTTAAAAATGCTATTTAATAAGCCTAAGTTGCTGAAATAAACCTGTTTAATAAGGCTATTTAATAAGCATAAGTTGCTGAAATAAGCTTATTTAATAAGCCTAAGTTGCTGCAATAAGCCTATTTAATAAGGCTCTTTAATAAGTCTAAGTTGCTGAAATAAACCTATTTAATAAGCCTAAGTTGCTAAAATAAGCCTATTTCATGATGCTATTTAATAAGTCTATTTAATAAGTCTATTTAATAAGTCTATTTAATAAGTCTATTTAATAAGCCTATTTAATAAGCCTAATTAATACACCTATTTAATAAACATATTTAATGAGTATTTAATGAGCCTATTTAATAAGTCTATTTAATAAGCCTTTTTAATAAGACTATTCAATAAGTATATTTAATAAGCCTATTTAATAAGTCTATTTAATAAGTCTATTTAATAAGCCTATTTAATAAGTATTTAATGAGCCTATTTAATAAGCCTATTTATTGAGCCTATTTAATAAGCCTATTTATTGAGCCTATTTAATAAGCATATTTATTGAGCCTATTTAATAAGCCTATTTATTGAGCCTATTTAATAAGCCGATTTAATAAGTCTATTTAATAAGCCTATTTAATAAGCCTATTTAATAAGCCTATTTATTGAGCCTATTTAATAAGCCTATTTAATAAGCCGATTTATTGAGCCTATTTAATAAGTCTATTTAATAAGCCTATTTAATAAGCCTATTTATTGAGCCTATTTAATAAGTCTATTTAATAAGCCTATTTAATAAGCCTATTTAATAAGTATTTAATGAGCCTATTTAATAAGTCTATTTAATAAGCCTATTTAATAGGCCTATTTAATAAGTCTAAGTTGCTGAAATAAGCCTATTTAATAAGCCTATTTAATAGGCCTATTTAATAAGTCTAAGTTGCTGAAATAAGCCTATTTAATAAGCCTAAGTTTCTGAATGAGCCTATTTAATAAGCCTAAGTTGCTGAATAAACCTATTTAATAAGCCTAAGTTGCTGAAATAAGCCAATTTCATAAGGCTATTTAATGAGCCTAAGTTGCTGAAATAAGACTATTTAATAAGCCTAAGTTTCTGAACTAAGCCTATTTAGAAAGGTATATTTAATAAGTCTAAGTTGCTGAAATAAACCTATTTAAAAATGCTATTTAATAAGCCTAAGTTGCTGAAATAAACCTGTTTAATAAGGCTATTTAATAAGCATAAGTTGCTGAAATAAGCTTATTTAATAAGCCTAAGTTGCTGCAATAAGCCTATTTAATAAGGCTCTTTAATAAGTCTAAGTTGCTGAAATAAACCTATTTAATAAGCCTAAGTTGCTAAAATAAGCCTATTTCATGAGGCTATTTAATAAGTCTATTTAATAAGTCTATTTAATAAGTCTATTTAATAAGTCTATTAAATAAGCCTATTTAATAAGCCTATTTAATAAGCCTAATTAATACACCTATTTAATAAACATATTTAATGAGTATTTAATGAGCCTATTTAATAAGTCTATTTAATAAGCCTTTTTAATAAGACTATTCAATAAGTATATTTAATAAGCCTATTTAATAAGTCTATTTAATAAGTCTATTTAATAAGCCTATTTAATAAGTATTTAATGAGCCTATTTAATAAGCCTATTTATTGAGCCTATTTAATAAGCCTATTTATTGAGCCTATTTAATAAGAATATTTATTGAGCCTATTTAATAAGCCTATTTATTGAGCCTATTTAATAAGCCTATTTATTGAGCCTATTTAATAAGCCTATTTAATAAGCCGATTTATTGAGCCTATTTAATAAGTCTATTTAATAAGCCTATTTAATAAGCCTATTTATTGAGCCTATTTAATAAGCCTATTTAATAAGCCGATTTATTGAGCCTATTTAATAAGTCTATTTAATAAGCCTATTTAATAAGCCTATTTATTGAGCCTATTTAATAAGTCTATTTAATAAGCCTATTTAATAAGCCTATTTAATAAGTATTTAATGAGCCTATTTAATAAGTCTATTTAATAAGCCTATTTAATAGGCCTTTTAAAGTAAATCTAAGTTGCTGAAATAAGCCTATTTAATAAGCCTATTTAATAGGCCTATTTAATAAGTCTAAGTTGCTGAAATAAGCTTATTTAATAAGCCTACGTTTCTGAATGAGCCTATTTAATAAGCCTAAGTTGCTGAAATAAGCCTATTAAATAAGCCTAAGTTGCTGAATAAGCCTATTTAATAAGCCTAAGTTGCTGAATAAACCTATTTAATAAGTCTAAGTTGCTGAAATAAGCATATTTAATAAGGCTATTTAATAAGCCTAAGTTGCTGAATAAGCCTATTTAATAAGGCTATTTAATGAGCCTAAGTTGCTGAAATAAGACTATTTAATAAGCCTAAGTTTCTGAACTAAGCCTATTTTAAAAGGTATATTTAATAAGTCTAAGTTGCTGAAATAAACCTATTTAAAAATGCTATTTAATAAGCCTAAGTTGCTGAAATAAACCTGTTTAATAAGGCTATTTAATAAGAATAAGTTGCTGAAATAAGCTTATTTAATAAGCCTAAGTTGCTGAAATAAGCCTATTTAATAAGGCTTTTTAATAAGTCTAAGTTGCTGAAATAAACCTATTTAATAAGCCTAAGTTGCTAAAATAAGCCTATTTAATGAGGCTATTTAATACGTCTATTTAATAAGCCTATTTAATAAGCCTATTTAATAAGCCTATTTAATAAGCCTATTTAATGAGTCTATTTAATAAGTCTATTTAATAAGTATTTAATGAGCCTATTTAATAAGCCTATTTATTGAGCCTATTTAATAAGCCTATTTATTGAGCCTATTTAATAAGCCTATTTATTGAGCCTATTTAATAAGCCTATTTATTGAGCCTATTTAATAAGCCTATTTAATAAGTCTATTTAATAAGCCTATTTAATAAGCCTATTTAATAAGCCTATTTATTGTGCCTATTTAATAAGCCTATTTAATAAGCCTATTTATTGAGCCTATTTAATAAGTCTATTTAATAAGCCTATTTAACAAGCCTATTTAATAATTATTTAATGAGCCGTTTAATAAGTCTATTTAATAAGCCTATTTAATAGGCCTATTTAATAAGTCTAAGTTGCTGAAATAAGCCTATTTAATAAGTCTATTTAATAGGCCTATTTAATAAGTCTAAGTTGCTGAAATAAGCCTATTTAATAAGCCTAAGTTTCTGAATGAGCCTATTTAATAAGCCTAAGTTGCCGAAATAAGCCTATTTAATAAGCCTAAGTTGCTGAATAAGCCTATTTAATAAGCCTAAGTTGCTGAAATAAGCCTATTTAGTAAGTCTAAGTTGCTGAAATAAGCCTATTTAATAAGCCTAAGTTGCTGAAATAAGCCTATTTAATAAGCCTAAGTTGCTGAAATAAGGCTATTTAATAAGTCTAAGTTGCTGAAATAAGCCTATTTAATAAGCCTAAGTTGCTGAAATAAGTATATTTAATGAGCATAAGTTGCTGAAATAAGCCTATTTAATGAGTCTAGGTTGCTGAAATAAGGCTATTTAATAAGTCTAAGTTGCTGAAATAAGCCTTTTTAATCAGCGTAAGTTGCTGAAATAAGCCTATTTAATAAGCCCAAGTTGCTGAAATAAGCCTACTTAATTAGGCTATTTAATAAGCCTAAGTTGCTGAAATAAGCCTATTTAATAAGCGTAAGTTGCTGAAATAAGGCTATTTAATAAGCCTAAGTTGCTGAAATAAGCCTATTTAATGAGCTATTTAATAAGTCTATTTAATAAGCCTATTTAATAAGCCTATTTAATAAGCCTATTTAATAAGCCTATGTAATAAGTCTATTTAATAAGTCTATTTAATAAGTATTTAATGAGCCTATTTAATAAGCCTATTTATTGAGCCTATTTAATAAGCCTATTTATTGAGCCTATTTAATAAGCCTATTTATTGAGCCTATTTAATAAGCCTATTTAATAAGTCTATTTAATAAGCCTATTTAATAAGCCTATTTATTGAGCCTATTTAATATGCCTATTTAATAAGCCTATTTATTGAGCCTATTTAATAAGTCTATTTAATAAGCCTATTTAATAAGCCTATTTAATAAGTATTTAATGAGCCTATTTAATAAGTCTATTTAATAAGCCTATTTAATAGGCCTATTTAATAAGTCTAAGTTGCTGAAATAAGCCTATTTAATAAGCCTATTTAATAGGCCTATTTAATAAGTCTAAGTTGCTGAAATAAGCCTATTTAATAAGCAAAAGTTTCTGAATGAGCCTATTTAATAAGCCTAAGTTGCTGAAATAAGCCTATTTAATAAGCCTAAGTTGCTGAATAAGCCTATTTAATAAGCCTAAGTTGCTGAAATAAGCCTATTTAATAAGTCTAAGTTGCTGAAATAAGGCTATTTAATAAGCCTAAGTTGCTGAAATAAGCCTATTTAATAAGCCTAAGTTGCTGAAATAAGGCTATTTAATAAGTCTAAGTTGCTGAAATAAGCCTATTTAATAAGCCTAAGTTGCTGAAATAAGTATATTTAATAAGCATAAGTTGCTGAAATAAGCCTATTTAATGAGTCTAGGTTGCTGAAATAAGGCTATTTAATAAGTCTAAGTTGCTGAAATAAGCCTTTTTAATCAGCGTAAGTTGCTGAAACAAGCCTATTTAATAAGCCCAAGTTGCTGAAATAAGCCTACTTAATTAGGCTATTTAATAAGCCTAAGTTGCTGAAATAAACCTGTTTAATAAGGCTATTTAATAAGAATAAGTTGCTGAAATAAGCTTATTTAATAAGCCTAAGTTGCTGAAATAAGCTTATTTAATAAGGCTCTTTAATAAGTCCAAGTTGCTGAAATAAACCTATTTAATAAGCCTAAGTTGCTAAAAAAGGCCTATTTAATGAGGCTATTTAATACGTCTATTTAATAAGCCTATTTAATGAGTCTATTTAATAAGTCTATTTAATAAGTATTTAATGAGCCTATTTAATACGCCTATTTATTGAGCCTATTTAATAAGCCTATTTATTGAGCCTATTTAATAAGCCTATTTATTGAGCCTATTTAATAAGCCTATTTATTGAGCCTATTTAATAAGCCTATTTAATAAGTTTATTTAATAAGCCTATTTAATAAGCCTATTTAATAAGCCTATTTATTGTGCCTATTTAATAAGCCTATTTAATAAGCCTATTTATTGAGCCTATTTAATAAGTCTATTTAATAAGCCTATTTAATAAGTCTATTTAATAAGCCTATTTAATAGGCCTATTTAATAAGTCTAAGTTGCTGAAATAAGCCTATTTAATAAGCCTATTTAATAGGCCTATTTAATAAGTCTAAGTTGCTGAAATAAGCCTATTTAATAAGCAAAAGTTTCTGAATGAGCCTATTTAATAAGCCTAAGTTGCTGAAATAAGCCTATTTAATAAGCCTAAGTTGCTGAATAAGCCTATTTAATAAGCCTAAGTTGCTGAAATAAGCCTATTTAATAAGTCTAAGTTGCTGAAATAAGGCTATTTAATAAGCCTAAGTTGCTGAAATAAGCCTATTTAATAAGCCTAAGTTGCTGAAATAAGGCTATTTAATAAGTCTAAGTTGCTGAAATAAGCCTATTTAATAAGCCTAAGTTGCTGAAATAAGTATATTTAATAAGCATAAGTTGCTGAAATAAGCCTATTTAATGAGTCTAGGTTGCTGAAATAAGGCTATTTAATAAGTCTAAGTTGCTGAAATAAGCCTTTTTAATCAGCGTAAGTTGCTGAAACAAGCCTATTTAATAAGCCCAAGTTGCTGAAATAAGCCTACTTAATTAGGCTATTTAATAAGCCTAAGTTGCTGAAATAAACCTGTTTAATAAGGCTATTTAATAAGAATAAGTTGCTGAAATAAGCTTATTTAATAAGCCTAAGTTGCTGAAATAAGCTTATTTAATAAGGCTCTTTAATAAGTCCAAGTTGCTGAAATAAACCTATTTAATAAGCCTAAGTTGCTAAAAAAGGCCTATTTAATGAGGCTATTTAATACGTCTATTTAATAAGCCTATTTAATGAGTCTATTTAATAAGTCTATTTAATAAGTATTTAATGAGCCTATTTAATACGCCTATTTATTGAGCCTATTTAATAAGCCTATTTATTGAGCCTATTTAATAAGCCTATTTATTGAGCCTATTTAATAAGCCTATTTATTGAGCCTATTTAATAAGCCTATTTAATAAGTTTATTTAATAAGCCTATTTAATAAGCCTATTTAATAAGCCTATTTATTGTGCCTATTTAATAAGCCTATTTAATAAGCCTATTTATTGAGCCTATTTAATAATTCTATTTAATAAGCCTATTTTCAAGCCTATTTAATAATTATTTAATGAGCCTGTTTAATCAGTATATTTAATAAGCCTATTTAATAGGCCTATTTAATAAGTCTAAGTTGCTGAAATAAGCCTATTTAATAAGTCAATTTAATAGGCCTATTTAATAAGTCTAAGTTGCTGAAATAAGCCTATTTAATAAGCCTAAGTTTCTGAATGAGCCTATTTAATAAGCCTAAGTTGCCGAAATAAGCCTATTTAGTAAGTCTAAGTTGCTGAAATAAGCCTATTTAATAAGCCTAAGTTGCTGAAATAAGCCTATTTAATAAGCCTAAGTTGCTGAAATAAGGCTATTTAATAAGTCTAAGTTGCTGAAATAAGCCTATTTAATAAGCCTAAGTTGCTGAAATAAGTATATTTAATAAGCATAAGTTGCTGAAATAAGCCTATTTAATGAGTCTAGGTTGCTGAAATAAGGCTATTTAATAATTCTAAGTTGCTGAAATAAGCCTTTTTAATCAGCGTAAGTTGCTGAAATAAGCCTATTTAATAAGCCCAAGTTGCTGAAATAAGCCTACTTAATTAGGCTATTTAATAAGCCTAAGTTGCTGACATAAGCCTATTTAATAAGCGTAAGTTGCTGAAATAAGGCTATTTAAAAAGCCTAAGTTGCTGAAATAAGCCTATTTAATGAGCTATTTAATAAGTCTATTTAATAAGCCTATTTAATAAGCCTATTTAATAAGCCTATTTAATAAGCCTATGTAATAAGTCTATTTAATAAGTCTATTTAACAAGTATTTAATGAGCCTATTTAATAAGCCTATTTAATAAGCCTATTTATTGTGCCTATTTAATAAGCCTATTTAATAAGCCTATTTATTGAGCCTATTTAATAAGTCTATTTAATAAGCCTATTTAACAAGCCTATTTAATAATTATTTAATGAGCCTGTTTAATAAGTATATTTAATAAGCCTATTTAATAGGCCTATTTAATAAGTCTAAGTTGCTGAAATAAGCCTATTTAATAAGTCTATTTAATAGGCCTATTTAATAAGTCTAAGTTGCTGAAATAAGCCTATTTAATAAGCCTAAGTTTCTGAATGAGCCTATTTAATAAGCCTAAGTTGCCGAAATAAGCCTATTTAGTAAGTCTAAGTTGCTGAAATAAGCCTATTTAATAAGCCTAAGTTGCTGAAATAAGCATATTTAATAAGCCTAAGTTGCTGAAATAAGGCTATTTAATAAGTCTAAGTTGCTGAAATAAGCCTATTTAATAAGCCTAAGTTGCTGAAATAAGTATATTTAATAAGCATAAGTTGCTGAAATAAGCCTATTTAATGAGTCTAGGTTGCTGAAATAAGGCTATTCAATAAGTCTAAGTTGCTGAAATAAGCCTTTTTAATCAGCGTAAGTTGCTGAAATAAGCCTATTTAATAAGCCCAAGTTGCTGAAATAAGCCTACTTAATTAGGCTATTTAATAAGCCTAAGTTGCTGACATAAGCCTATTTAATAAGCGTAAGTTGCTGAAATAAGGCTATTTAATAAGCCTAAGTTGCTGAAATAAGCCTATTTAATGAGCTATTTAATAAGTCTATTTAATAAGCCTATTTAATAAGCCTATTTAATAAGTATTTAATGAGCCTATTTAATAAGCCTATTTATTGAGCCTATTTAATAAGCCTATTTATTGAGCCTATTTAATAAGCCTATTTATTGAGCCTATTTAATAAGCCTATTTAATAAGTCTATTTAATAAGCCTATTTAATAAGCCTATTTATTGAGCCTATTTATTGAGCCTATTTAATAAGCCTATTTAATAAGTCTATTTAATAAGTCTATTTAATAAGCCTATTTAATAAGCCTATTTAATAAGTATTTAATGAGCCTATTTAATAAGTCTATTTAATAAGCCTATTTAATAGGCCTATTTAATAAGTCTAAGTTGCTGAAATAAGCCTATTTAATAAGCCTATTTAATAGGCCTATTTAATAAGTCTAAGTTGCTGAAATAAGCCTATTTAATAAGCCTAAGTTTCTGAATAAGCCTATTTAATAAGCCTAAGTTGCTGAAATAAGCCTATTTAATAAGTCTAAGTTGCTGAAATAAGGCTATTTAATAAGCCTAAGTTGCTGAAATAAGCCTATTTAATAAGCCTAAGTTGCTGAAATAAGGCTATTTAATAAGCCTAAGTTGCTGAAATAAGTATATTTAATAAGCATAAGTTGCTGAAATAAGCCTATTTAATAAGGCTCTTTAATAAGTCTAAGTTGCTGAAATAAACCTATTTAATAAGCCTAAGTTGCTAAAATAAGCCTATTTCATGAGGCTATTTAATACGTCTATTTAATAAGTCTATTTAATAAGTCTATTTAATAAGTCTATTTAATAAGCCTATTTAATAAGCCTATTTAATAGGCCTATTTAATAAGTCTAAGTTGCTGAAATAAGCCTATTTAATAAGCCTATTTAATAGGCCTATTTAATAAGTCTAAGTTGCTGAAATAAGCCTATTTAATAAGCCTAAGTTTCTGAATGAGCCTATTTAATAAGCGTAAGTTGCTGAAATAAGCCTATTTAATAAGCCTAAGTTGCTGAATAAGCCTATTTAATAAGCCTAAGTTGCTGAAATAAGCCTATTTAATAAGTCTAAGTTGATGAAATAAGGCTATTTAATAAGCCTAAGTTGCTGAAATAAGCCTATTTAATAAGCCTAAGTTGCTGAAATAAGGCTATTTAATAAGTCTAAGTTGCTGAAATAAGCCTATTTAATAAGCCTAAGTTGCTGAAATAAGTATATTTAATAAGCCTAAGTTGCTGAAATAAGCCTATTTCATGAGGCTATTTAATAAGTCTATTTAATAAGTCTGTTTAATAAGTCTATTTAATAAGTCTATTTAATAAGCCTATTTCATGAGGCTATTTAATAAGCCTAATTAATACACCTATTTAATAAACATATTTAATAAGTATTTAATGAGCCTATTTAATAAGTCTATTTAATAAGCCTTTTTAATAAGACTATTTAATAAGTCTATTTAATAAGACTATTTAATAAGTCTATTTAATAAGTCTATTTAATAAGCCTATTTAATAAGTATTTAATGAGCCTATTTAATAAGCCTATTTATTGAGCCTATTTTTTGAGACTATTTAATAAGCATATTTATTGAGCCTATTTAATAAGCCTATTTATTGAGCCTATTTAATAAGCCGATTTAATAAGTCTATTTAATAAGCCTATTTAATAAGCCTATTTAATATGCCTATTTATTGAGCCTATTTAATAAGCCTATTTAATAAGCCGATTTATTGAGCCTATTTAATAAGTCTATTTAATAAGCCTATTTAATAAGCCTATTTAATAAGTATTTAATGAGCCTATTTAATATCTCTATTTAATAAGCCTGTTTTTAATAGGCCTATTTAATAAGTCTAAGTTGCTGAAATAAGCCTATTTAATAAACCTATTTAATAGGCCTATTTAATAAGTCTAAGTTGCTGAAATAAGCCTATTTAATAAGCCTAAGTTGCTGAATAAGCCTATTTAATAAGCCTAAGTTGCTGAATAAACCTATTTAATAAGTCTAAGTTGCTAAAATAAGCCTATTTAATACGGCTATTTAATAAGCCTAAGTTGCTGAAATAAGCCTATTTCATAAGGCTATTTAATGAGCCTAAGTTGCTGAAATAAGACTATTTAATAAGCTTAAGTTTCTGAACTAAGCCTATTTAAAAAGGTATATTTAATAAGTCTAAGTTGCTGAAATAAACCTATTTAAAAATGCTATTTAATAAGCCTAAGTTGCTGAAATAAACCTGTTTAATAAGGCTATTTAATAAGCATAAGTTGCTGAAATAAGCTTATTTAATAAGCCTAAGTTGCTGAAATAAGCCTATTTAATAAGGCTCTTTAATAAGTCTAAGTTGCAGAAATAAACCTATTTAATAAGCCTAAGTTGCTAAAATAAGCCTATTTCATGAGGCTATTTAATAAGCCTAATTAATACACCTATTTAATAAACATATTTAATAAGTCTATTTAATAAGCCTATTTAATAAGTATTTAATGAGCCTATTTAATAAGCCTATTTATTGAGCCTATTTAATAAGCCTATTTATTGAGCCTATTTAATAAGCAGATTTATTGAGCCTATTTAATAAGCCTATTTATTGAGCCTATTTAATAAGCCGATTTAATAAGTCTATTTAATAAGCCTATTTAATAAGCCTATTTAATAAGCCTATTTAATAAGCCTATTTAATAAGCCGATTTATTGAGCCTATTTAATAAGTCTATTTAATAAGCCTATTTAATAAGCCTATTTATTGAGCCTATTTAATAAGTCTATTTAATAAGCCTATTTAATAAGCCTATTTAATAAGTATTTAATGAGCCTATTTAATAAGTCTATTTAATAAGCCTATTTAATAGGCCTTTTTTAATAAATCTAAGTTGCTGAAATAAGACTATTTAATAAGCCTATTTAATATGCCTATTTAATAAGTCTAAGTTGCTGAAATAAGCTTATTTAATAAGCCTAAGTTTCTGAATGAGCCTATTTAATAAGCCTAAGTTGCTGAAATAAGCCTATTAAATAAGCCTAAGTTGCTGAATAAGCCTATTTAATAAGCCTAAGTTGCTGAATAAACCTATTTAATAAGTCTAAGTTGCTGAAATAAGTATATTTAATAAGGCTATTTAATTAGCCTAAGTTGCTGAATAAGCCTATTTAATAAGGCTATTTAATGAGCCTAAGTTGCTGAAATAAGACCATTTAATGAGCCTAAGTTTCTGAACTAAGCCTATTTTAAAAGGTATATTTAATAAGTCTAAGTTGCTGAAATAAACCTATTTAAAAATGCTATTTAATAAGCCTAAGTTGCTGAAATAAACCTGTTTAATAAGGCTATTTAATAAGAATAAGTTGCTGAAATAAGCTTATTTAATAAGCCTAAGTTGCTGAAATAAGCCTATTTAATAAGACTCTTTAATAAGTCTAAGTTGCTGAAATAAACCTATTTAATAAGCCTAAGTTGCTAAAATAAGCCTATTTAATGAGGCTATTTAATACGTCTATTTAATAAGCCTATTTAATAAGCCTATTTAATAAGCCTATTTAATAAGCCTATTTAATGAGTCTATTTAATAAGTCTATTTAATAAGTATTTAATGAGCCTATTTAATAAGCCTATTTATTGAGCCTATTTAATAAGCCTTTTTATTGAGCCTATTTAATAAGCCTATTTAATAAGTCTATTTAATAAGCCTGTTTAATAAGCCTATTTAATAAGCCTATTTATTGAGCCAATTTTTTAAGCCTATTTAATGAGCCTATTTATTGAGCCTATTTAATAAGTCTAAGTTGCTGAAATAAGCCTATTTAATAAGCCTAAGTTTCTGAATGAGCCTATTTAATAAGCCTAAGTTGCTGAAATAAGCCTATTTAATAAGCCTAAGTTGCTGAATAAACCTATTTAATAAGCCTAAGTTGCTGAAATAAGGCTATTTAATAAGCCTAAGTTGCTGAAATAAGCCTATTTAATAAGCCTAAGTTGCTGAATAAGCCTATTTAATAAGTCTAAGTTGCTGAAATAAGGCTATTTAATAAGCCTAAGTTGCTGAAATAAGCCTATTTAATAAGCCTAAGTTGCTGAAATAAGGCTATTTAATAAGTCTAAGTTGCTGAAATAAGCCTATTTAATAAGCCTAAGTTGCTGAAATAAGTATATTTAATAAGCATAAGTTGCTGAAATAAGCCTATTTAATAAGGCTCTTTAATAAGTCTAAGTTGCTGAAATAAACCTATTTAATAAGCCTAAGTTGCTAAAATAAGCCTATTTCATGAGGCTATTTAATAAGTCTATTTAATAAGTCTATTTAATAAGTCTATTTAATAAGTCTATTTAATAAGCCTATTTAATAAGCCTATTTAATAGGCCTATTTAATAAGTCTAAGTTGCTGAAATAAGCCTATTTAATAAGCCTATTTAATAGGCCTATTTAATAAGTCTAAGTTGCTGAAATAAGCCTATTTAATAAGCCTAAGTTTCTGAATGAGCCTATTTAATAAGCGTAAGTTGCTGAAATAAGCCTATTTAATAAGCCTAAGTTGCTGAATAAGCCTATTTAATAAGCCTAAGTTGCTGAAATAAGCCTATTTAATAAGTCTAAGTTGATGAAATAAGGCTATTTAATAAGCCTAAGTTGCTGAAATAAGCCTATTTAATAAGCCTAAGTTGCTGAAATAAGGCTATTTAATAAGTCTAAGTTGCTGAAATAAGCCTATTTAATAAGCCTAAGTTGCTGAAATAAGTATATTTAATAAGCCTAAGTTGCTGAAATAAGCCTATTTCATGAGGCTATTTAATAAGTCTATTTAATAAGTCTGTTTAATAAGTCTATTTAATAAGTCTATTTAATAAGCCTATTTCATGAGGCTATTTAATAAGCCTAATTAATACACCTATTTAATAAACATATTTAATAAGTATTTAATGAGCCTATTTAATAAGTCTATTTAATAAGCCTTTTTAATAAGACTATTTAATAAGTCTATTTAATAAGACTATTTAATAAGTCTATTTAATAAGTCTATTTAATAAGCCTATTTAATAAGTATTTAATGAGCCTATTTAATAAGCCTATTTATTGAGCCTATTTTTGAGCCTATTTAATAAGCATATTTATTGAGCCTATTTAATAAGCCTATTTATTGAGCCTATTTAATAAGCCTATTTAATAAGCCTATTTAATAAGTATTTAATGAGCCTATTTAATATCTCTATTTAATAAGCCTGTTTTTAATAGGCCTATTTAATAAGTCTAAGTTGCTGAAATAAGCCTATTTAATAAACCTATTTAATAGGCCTATTTAATAAGTCTAAGTTGCTGAAATAAGCCTATTTAATAAGCCTAAGTTGCTGAATAAGCCTATTTAATAAGCCTAAGTTGCTGAATAAACCTATTTAATAAGTCTAAGTTGCTAAAATAAGCCTATTTAATACGGCTATTTAATAAGCCTAAGTTGCTGAAATAAGCCTATTTCATAAGGCTATTTAATGAGCCTAAGTTGCTGAAATAAGACTATTTAATAAGCTTAAGTTTCTGAACTAAGCCTATTTAAAAAGGTATATTTAATAAGTCTAAGTTGCTGAAATAAACCTATTTAAAAATGCTATTTAATAAGCCTAAGTTGCTGAAATAAACCTGTTTAATAAGGCTATTTAATAAGCATACGTTGCTGAAATAAGCTTATTTAATAAGCCTAAGTTGCTGAAATAAGCCTATTTAATAAGGCTCTTTAATAAGTCTAAGTTGCTGAAATAAACCTATTTAATAAGCCTAAGTTGCTAAAATAAGCCTATTTCATGAGGCTATTTAATAAGCCTAATTAATACACCTATTTAATAAACATATTTAATAAGTCTATTTAATAAGCCTATTTAATAAGTATTTAATGAGCCTATTTAATAAGCCTATTTATTGAGCCTATTTAATAAGCCTATTTATTGAGCCTATTTAATAAGCAGATTTATTGAGCCTATTTAATAAGCCTATTTATTGAGCCTATTTAATAAGCCGATTTAATAAGTCTATTTAATAAGCCTATTTAAAAAGCCTATTTAATAAGCCTATTTAATAAGCCTATTTAATAAGCCGATTTATTGAGCCTATTTAATAAGTCTATTTAATAAGCCTATTTAATAAGCCTATTTATTGAGCCTATTTAATGAGTCTATTTAATAAGCCTATTTAATAAGCCTATTTAATAAGTATTTAATGAGCCTATTTAATAAGTCTATTTAATAAGCCTATTTAATAGGCCTTTTTTAATAAATCTAAGTTGCTGAAATAAGACTATTTAATAAGCCTATTTAATATGCCTATTTAATAAGTCTAAGTTGCTGAAATAAGCTTATTTAATAAGCCTAAGTTTCTGAATGAGCCATATTAATAAGCCTAAGTTGCTGAAATAAACCTATTAAATAAGCCTAAGTTGCTGAATAAGCCTATTTAATAAGCCTAAGTTGCTGAATAAACCTATTTAATAAGTCTAAGTTGCTGAAATAAGTATATTTAATAAGGCTATTTAATTAGCCTAAGTTGCTGAATAAGCCTATTTAATAAGGCTATTTAATGAGCCTAAGTTGCTGAAATAAGACCATTTAATAAGCCTCATTTTCTGAACTAAGCCTATTTTAAAAGGTATATTTAATAAGTCTAAGTTGCTGAAATAAACCTATTTAAAAATGCTATTTAATAAGCCTAAGTTGCTGAAATAAACCTGTTTAATAAGGCTATTTAATAAGCATAAGTTGCTGAAATAAGCTTATTTAATAAGCCTAAGTTGCTGAAATAAGCCTATTTAATAAGGCTCTTTAATAAGTCTAAGTTGCTGAAATAAACCTATTTAATAAGCCTAAGTTGCTAAAATAAGCCTATTTCATGAGGCTATTTAATAAGCCTAATTAATACACCTATTTAATAAACATATTTAATAAGTCTATTTAATAAGCCTATTTAATAAGTATTTAATGAGCCTATTTAATAAGCCTATTTATTGAGCCTATTTAATAAGCCTATTTATTGAGCCTATTTAATAAGCAGATTTATTGAGCCTATTTAAAAAGCCTATTTATTGAGCCTATTTAATAAGCCGATTTAATAAGTCTATTTAATAAGCCTATTTAATAAGCCTATTTAATAAGCCTATTTAATAAGCCTATTTAATAAGCCGATTTATTGAGCCTATTTAATAAGTCTATTTAATAAGCCTATTTAATAAGCCTATTTATTGAGCCTATTTAATAAGTCTATTTAATAAGCCTATTTAATAAGCCTATTTAATAAGTATTTAATGAGCCTATTTAATAAGTCTATTTAATAAGCCTATTTAATAGGCCTTTTTTTAATAAATCTAAGTTGCTGAAATAAGACTATTTAATAAGCCTATTTAATATGCCTATTTAATAAGTCTAAGTTGCTGAAATAAGCTTATTTAATAAGCCTAAGTTTCTGAATGAGCCTATTTAATAAGCCTAAGTTGCTGAAATAAGCCTATTAAATAAGCCTAAGTTGCTGAATAAGCCTATTTAATAAGCCTAAGTTGCTGAATAAACCTATTTAATAAGTCTAAGTTGCTGAAATAAGTATATTTAATAAGGCTATTTAATTAGCCTAAGTTGCTGAATAAGCCTATTTAATAAGGCTATTTAATGAGCCTAAGTTGCTGAAATAAGACCATTTAATAAGCCTAAGTTTCTGAACTAAGCCTATTTTAAAAGGTATATTTAATAAGTCTAAGTTGCTGAAATAAACCTATTTAAAAATGCTATTTAATAAGCCTAAGTTGCTGAAATAAACCTGTTTAATAAGGCTATTTAATAAGCATAAGTTGCTGAAATAAGCTTATTTAATAAGCCTAAGTTGCTGAAATAAGCCTATTTAATAAGGCTCTTTAATAAGTCTAAGTTGCTGAAATAAGACCATTTAATAAGCCTAAGTTTCTGAACTAAGCCTATTTTAAAAGGTATATTTAATAAGTCTAAGTTGCTGAAATAAACCTATTTAAAAATGCTATTTAATAAGCCTAAGTTGCTGAAATAAACCTGTTTAATAAGGCTATTTAATAAGCCTAAGTTGCTGAAATAAGCCTATTTAATAAGGCTCTTTAATGAGCCTAAGTTGCTGAAATAAGACCATTTAATAAGCCTAAGTTTCTGAACTAAGCCTATTTTAAAAGGTATATTTAATAAGTCTAAGTTGCTGAAATAAACCTATTTAAAAATGCTATTTAATAAGCCTAAGTTGCTGAAATAAACCTGTTTAATAAGGCTATTTAATAAGCATAAGTTGCTGAAATAAGCTTATTTAATAAGCCTAAGTTGCTGAAATAAGCCTATTTAATAAGGCTCTTTAATAAGTCTAAGTTGCTGAAATAAACCTATTTAATAAGCCTAAGTTGCTAAAATAAGCCTATTTCATGAGGCTATTTAATAAGCCTAATTAATACACCTATTTAATAAACATATTTAATAAGTCTATTTAATAAGCCTATTTAATAAGTATTTAATGAGCCTATTTAATAAGCCTATTTATTGAGCCTATTTAATAAGCCTATTTATTGAGCCTATTTAATAAGCAGATTTATTGAGCCTATTTAAAAAGCCTATTTATTGAGCCTATTTAATAAGCCGATTTAATAAGTCTATTTAATAAGCCTATTTAATAAGCCTATTTAATAAGCCTATTTAATAAGCCTATTTAATAAGCCGATTTATTGAGCCTATTTAATAAGTCTATTTAATAAGCCTATTTAATAAGCCTATTTATTGAGCCTATTTAATAAGTCTATTTAATAAGCCTATTTAATAAGCCTATTTAATAAGTATTTAATGAGCCTATTTAATAAGTCTATTTAATAAGCCTATTTAATAGGCCTTTTTTTAATAAATCTAAGTTGCTGAAATAAGACTATTTAATAAGCCTATTTAATATGCCTATTTAATAAGTCTAAGTTGCTGAAATAAGCTTATTTAATAAGCCTAAGTTTCTGAATGAGCCTATTTAATAAGCCTAAGTTGCTGAAATAAGCCTATTAAATAAGCCTAAGTTGCTGAATAAGCCTATTTAATAAGCCTAAGTTGCTGAATAAACCTATTTAATAAGTCTAAGTTGCTGAAATAAGTATATTTAATAAGGCTATTTAATTAGCCTAAGTTGCTGAATAAGCCTATTTAATAAGGCTATTTAATGAGCCTAAGTTGCTGAAATAAGACCATTTAATAAGCCTAAGTTTCTGAACTAAGCCTATTTTAAAAGGTATATTTAATAAGTCTAAGTTGCTGAAATAAACCTATTTAAAAATGCTATTTAATAAGCCTAAGTTGCTGAAATAAACCTGTTTAATAAGGCTATTTAATAAGAATAAGTTGCTGAAATAAGCTTATTTAATAAGCCTAAGTTGCTGAAATAAGCCTATTTAATAAGGCTCTTTAATAAGTCTAAGTTGCTGAAATAAACCTATTTAATAAGCCTAAGTTGCTAAAATAAGCCTATTTAATGAGGGTATTTAATATGTCTATTTAATAAGCCTATTTAATAAGCCTATTTAATAAGCCTATTTAATAAGCCTATTTAATGAGTCTATTTAATAAGTCTATTTAATAAGTATTTAATGAGCCTATTTAATAAGCCTATTTATTGAGCCTATTTAATAAGCCTATTTATTGAGCCTATTTAATAAGCCTATTTATTGAGCCTATTTAATAAGCCTTTTTATTGAGCCTATTTAATAAGCCTATTTAATAAGTCTATTTAATAAGCCTATTTAATAAGCCTATTTAATAAGCCTATTTATTGAGCCTATTTTTTAAGCCTATTTAATAAGCCTATTTATTGAGCCTATTTAATAAGTCTAAGTTGCTGAAATAAGCCTATTTAATAAGCCTAAGTTTCTGAATGAGCCTATTTAATAAGCCTAAGTTGCTGAAGTAAGCCTATTTAATAAGCCTAAGTTGCTGAATAAGCCTATTTAATAAGCCTAAGTTGCTGAAATAAGGCTATTTAATAAGCCTAAGTTGCTGAAATAAGCCTATTTAATAATCCTAAGTTGCTGAATAAGCCTATTTAATAAGTCTAAGTTGCTGAAATAAGGCTATTTAAAAAGCCTAAGTTGCTGAAATAAGCCTATTTAATAAGCCTAAGTTGCTGAAATAAGCCTATTTAATAAGCCTAAGTTGCTGAAATAAGGCTATTTAATAAGTCTAAGTTGCTGAAAAAAGCCTATTTAATAAGGCTATTTAATGAGCCTAAGTTGCTGAAATAAGACCATTTAATAAGCCTAATTTTCTGAACTAAGCCTATTTTAAAAGGTATATTTAATAAGTCTAAGTTGCTGAAATAAACCTATTTAAAAATGCTATTTAATAAGCCTAAGTTGCTGAAATAAACCTGTTTAATAAGGCTATTTAATAAGCATAAGTTGCTGAAATAAGCTTATTTAATAAGCCTAAGTTGCTGAAATAAGCCTATTTAATAAGGCTCTTTAATAAGTCTAAGTTGCTGAAATAAACCTATTTAATAAGCCTAAGTTGCTAAAATAAGCCTATTTCATGAGGCTATTTAATAAGCCTAATTAATACACCTATTTAATAAACATATTTAATAAGTCTATTTAATAAGCCTATTTAATAAGTATTTAATGAGCCTATTTAATAAGCCTATTTATTGAGCCTATTTAATAAGCCTATTTATTGAGCCTATTTAATAAGCAGATTTATTGAGCCTATTTAAAAAGCCTATTTATTGAGCCTATTTAATAAGCCGATTTAATAAGTCTATTTAATAAGCCTATTTAATAAGCCTATTTAATAAGCCTATTTAATAAGCCTATTTAATAAGCCGATTTATTGAGCCTATTTAATAAGTCTATTTAATAAGCCTATTTAATAAGCCTATTTATTGAGCCTATTTAATAAGTCTATTTAATAAGCCTATTTAATAAGCCTATTTAATAAGTATTTAATGAGCCTATTTAATAAGTCTATTTAATAAGCCTATTTAATAGGCCTTTTTTTAATAAATCTAAGTTGCTGAAATAAGACTATTTAATAAGCCTATTTAATATGCCTATTTAATAAGTCTAAGTTGCTGAAATAAGCTTATTTAATAAGCCTAAGTTTCTGAATGAGCCTATTTAATAAGCCTAAGTTGCTGAAATAAGCCTATTAAATAAGCCTAAGTTGCTGAATAAGCCTATTTAATAAGCCTAAGTTGCTGAATAAACCTATTTAATAAGTCTAAGTTGCTGAAATAAGTATATTTAATAAGGCTATTTAATCAGCCTAAGTTGCTGAATAAGCCTATTTAATAAGGCTATTTAATGAGCCTAAGTTGCTGAAATAAGACCATTTAATAAGCCTAAGTTTCTGAACTAAGCCTATTTTAAAAGGTATATTTAATAAGTCTAAGTTGCTGAAATAAACCTATTTAAAAATGCTATTTAATAAGCCTAAGTTGCTGAAATAAACCTGTTTAATAAGGCTATTTAATAAGAATAAGTTGCTGAAATAAGCTTATTTAATAAGCCTAAGTTGCTGAAATAAGCCTATTTAATAAGGCTCTTTAATAAGTCTAAGTTGCTGAAATAAACCTATTTAATAAGCCTAAGTTGCTAAAATAAGCCTATTTAATGAGGGTATTTAATACATCTATTTAATAAGCCTATTTAATAAGCCTATTTAATAAGCCTATTTAATAAGCCTATTTAATGAGTCTATTTAATAAGTCTATTTAATAAGTATTTAATGAGCCTATTTAATAAGCCTATTTATTGAGCCTATTTAATAAGCCTATTTATTGAGCCTATTTAATAAGCCTATTTATTGAGCCTATTTAATAAGCCTTTTTATTGAGCCTATTTAATAAGCCTATTTAATAAGTCTATTTAATAAGCCTATTTAATAAGCCTATTTAATAAGCCTATTTATTGAGCCTATTTTTTAAGCCTATTTAATAAGCCTATTTATTGAGCCTATTTAATAAGTCTAAGTTGCTGAAATAAGCCTATTTAATAAGCCTAAGTTTCTGAATGAGCCTATTTAATAAGCCTAAGTTGCTGAAATAAGCCTATTTAATAAGCCTAAGTTGCTGAATAAGCCTATTTAATAAGCATAAGTTGCTGAAATAAGGCTATTTAATAAGCCTAAGTTGCTGAAATAAGCCTATTTAATAATCCTAAGTTGCTGAATAAGCCTATTTAATAAGTCTAAGTTGCTGAAATAAGGCTATTTAAAAAGCCTAAGTTGCTGAAATAAGCCTATTTAATAAGCCTAAGTTGCTGAAATAAGCCTATTTAATAAGCCTAAGTTGCTGAAATAAGGCTATTTAATAAGTCTAAGTTGCTGAAAAAAGCCTATTTAATAAGCCTAAGTTGCTGAAATAAGTATATTTAATAAGCATAAGTTGCTGAAATAAGCCTATTTAATAAGGCTCTTTAATAAGTCTAAGTTGCTGAAATAAACCTATTTAATAAGCCTAAGTTGCTAAAATAAGCCTATTTCATGAGGCTATTTAATAAGTCTATTTAATAAGTCTATTTAATAAGTCTATTTAATAAGTCTATTTAATAAGCCTATTTAATAAGCCTATTTAATAGGCCTATTTAATAAGTCTAAGTTGCTGAAATAAGCCTATTTAATAAGCCTATTTAATAGGCCTATTTAATAAGTCTAAGTTGCTGAAATAAGCCTATTTAATAAGCCTAAGTTTCTGAATGAGCCTATTTAATAAGCGTAAGTTGCTGAAATAAGCCTATTTAATAAGCCTAAGTTGCTGAATAAGCCTATTTAATAAGCCTAAGTTGCTGAAATAAGCCTATTTAATAAGTCTAAGTTGATGAAATAAGGCTATTTAATAAGCCTAAGTTGCTGAAATAAGCCTATTTAATAAGCCTAAGTTGCTGAAATAAGGCTATTTAATAAGTCTAAGTTGCTGAAATAAGCCTATTTAATAAGCCTAAGTTGCTGAAATAAGTATATTTAATAAGCCTAAGTTGCTGAAATAAGCCTATTTCATGAGGCTATTTAATAAGTCTATTTAATAAGTCTGTTTAATAAGTCTATTTAATAAGTCTATTTAATAAGCCTATTTCATGAGGCTATTTAATAAGCCTAATTAATACACATATTTAATAAACATATTTAATAAGTATTTAATGAGCCTATTTAATAAGTCTATTTAATAAGCCTTTTTAATAAGACTATTTAATAAGTCTATTTAATAAGACTATTTAATAAGTCTATTTAATAAGTCTATTTAATAAGCCTATTTAATAAGTATTTAATGAGCCTATTTAATAAGCCTATTTATTGAGCCTATTTTTTGAGCCTATTTAATAAGCATATTTATTGAGCCTATTTAATAAGCCTATTTATTGAGCCTATTTAATAAGCCGATTTAATAAGTCTATTTAATAAGCCTATTTAATAAGCCTATTTAATATGCCTATTTATTGAGCCTATTTAATAAGCCTATTTAATAAGCCGATTTATTGAGCCTATTTAATAAGTCTATTTAATAAGCCTATTTAATAAGCCTATTTAATAAGTATTTAATGAGCCTATTTAATATCTCTATTTAATAAGCCTGTTTTTAATAGGCCTATTTAATAAGTCTAAGTTGCTGAAATAAGCCTATTTAATAAACCTATTTAATAGGCCTATTTAATAAGTCTAAGTTGCTGAAATAAGCCTATTTAATAAGCCTAAGTTGCTGAATAAGCCTATTTAATAAGCCTAAGTTGCTGAATAAACCTATTTAATAAGTCTAAGTTGCTAAAATAAGCCTATTTAATACGGCTATTTAATAAGCCTAAGTTGCTGAAATAAGCCTATTTCATAAGGCTATTTAATGAGCCTAAGTTGCTGAAATAAGACTATTTAATAAGCTTAAGTTTCTGAACTAAGCCTATTTAAAAAGGTATATTTAATAAGTCTAAGTTGCTGAAATAAACCTATTTAAAAATGCTATTTAATAAGCCTAAGTTGCTGAAATAAACCTGTTTAATAAGGCTATTTAATAAGCATAAGTTGCTGAAATAAGCTTATTTAATAAGCCTAAGTTGCTGAAATAAGCCTATTTAATAAGGCTCTTTAATAAGTCTAAGTTGCTGAAATAAACCTATTTAATAAGCCTAAGTTGCTAAAATAAGCCTATTTCATGAGGCTATTTAATAAGCCTAATTAATACACCTATTTAATAAACATATTTAATAAGTCTATTTAATAAGCCTATTTAATAAGTATTTAATGAGCCTATTTAATAAGCCTATTTATTGAGCCTATTTAATAAGCCTATTTATTGAGCCTATTTAATAAGCAGATTTATTGAGCCTATTTAATAAGCCTATTTATGGAGCCTATTTAATAAGCCAATTTAATAAGTCTATTTAATAAGCCTATTTAATAAGCCTATTTAATAAGCCTATTTAATAAGCCTATTTAATAAGCCGATTTATTGAGCCTATTTAATAAGTCTATTTAATAAGCCTATTTAATAAGCCTATTTATTGAGCCTATTTAATAAGTCTATTTAATAAGCCTATTTAATAATGCCTATTTAATAAGTATTTAATGAGCCTATTTAATAAGTCTATTTAATAAGCCTATTTAATAGGCCTTTTTTAATAAATCTAAGTTGATGAAATAAGACTATTTAATAAGCCTATTTAATATGCCTATTTAATAAGTCTAAGTTGCTGAAATAAGCTTATTTAATAAGCCTAAGTTTCTGAATGAGCCTATTTAATAAGCCTAAGTTGCTGAAATAAACCTATTAAATAAGCCTAAGTTGCTGAATAAGCCTATTTAATAAGCCTAAGTTGATGAATAAACCTATTTAATAAGTCTAAGTTGCTGAAATAAGTATATTTAATAAGGCTATTTAATTAGCCTAAGTTGCTGAATAAGCCTATTTAATAAGGCTATTTAATGAGCCTAAGTTGCTGAAATAAGACCATTTAATAAGCCTAAGTTTCTGAACTAAGCCTATTTTAAAAGGTATATTTAATAAGTCTAAGTTGCTGAAATAAACCTATTTAAAAATGCTATTTAATAAGCCTAAGTTGCTGAAATAAACCTGTTTAATAAGGCTATTTAATAAGAATAAGTTGCTGAAATAAGCTTATTTAATAAGCCTAAGTTGCTGAAATAAGCCTATTTAATAAGGCTCTTTAATAAGTCTAAGTTGCTGAAATAAACCTATTTAATAAGCCTAAGTTGCTAAAATAAGCCTATTTAATGAGGGTATTTAATACGTCTATTTAATAAGCCTATTTAATAAGCCTATTTAATAAGCCTATTTAATAAGCCTATTTAATGAGTCTATTTAATAAGTCTATTTAATAAGTATTTAATGAGCCTATTTAATAAGCCTATTTATTGAGCCTATTTAATAAGCCTATTTATTGAGCCTATTTAATAAGCCTATTTATTGAGCCTATTTAATAAGCCTTTTTTTTAAGCCTATTTAATAAGCCTATTTATTGAGCCTATTTAATAATTATTTAATGAGCCTGTTTAATAAGTCTATTTAATAAGCCTATTTAATAGGCCTATTTAATAAGTCTAAGTTGCTGAAATAAGCCTATTTAATAAGTCTATTTAATAGGCCTATTTAATAAGCCTATTTAATAAGCCTAATTAATACACCTATTTAATAAACATATTTAATGAGTATTTAATGAGCCTATTTAATAAGTCTATTTAATAAGCCTTTTTAATAAGACTATTTAATAAGTCTATTTAATAAGCCTATTTAATAAGTCTATTTAATAAGCCTATTTAATAAGTATTTAATGAGCCTATTTAATAAGCCTATTTATTGAGCCTATTTAATAAGCCTATTTATTGAGCCTATTTAATAAGTCTATTTAATAAGCCTATTTAATAAGCCTATTTAATAAGCCTATTTAATAAGCCTATTTATTGAGCCTATTTAATAAGCCGATTTATTGAGCCTATTTAATAAGTCTATTTAATAAGCCTATTTAATACGCCTATTTATTGAGCCTATTTAATAAGTCTATTTAATAAGCCTATTTAATAAGCCTATTTAATAAGTATTTAATGAGCCTATTTAATAAGTCTATTTAATAAGCCTATTTAATAGGCCTTTTTTAATAAATCTAAGTTGCTGAAATAAGCCTATTTAATAAGCCTATTTAATAGGCCTATTTAATAAGTCTAAGTTGCTGAAATAAGCTTATTTAATAAGCCTAAGTTTCTGAATGAGCCTATTTAATAAGCCTAAGTTGCTGAAATAAGCCTATTAAATAAGCCTAAGTTGCTGAATAAGCCTATTTAATAAGCCTAAGTTGCTGAATAAACCTATTTAATAAGTCTAAGTTGCTGAAATAAGCATATTTAATAAGGCTATTTAATAAGCCTAAGTTGCTGAATAAGCCTATTTAATAAGGCTATTTAATGAGCCTAAGTTGCTGAAATAAGACTATTTAATAAGCCTAAGTTTCTGAACTAAGCCTATTTTAAAAGGTATATTTAATAAGTCTAAGTTGCTGAAATAAACCTATTTAAAAATGCTATTTAATAAGCCTAAGTTGCTGAAATAAACCTGTTTAATAAGGCTATTTAATAAGAATAAGTTGCTGAAATAAGCTTATTTAATAAGCCTAAGTTGCTGAAATAAGCCTATTTAATAAGGCTCTTTAATAAGTCTAAGTTGCTGAAATAAACCTATTTAATAAGCCTAAGTTGCTAAAATAAGCCTATTTAATTAGGCTATTTAATACGTCTATTTAATATGCCTATTTAATAAGCCTATTTAATAAGCCTATTTAATAAGCCTATTTAATGAGTCTATTTAATAAGTCTATTTAATAAGTATTTAATGAGCCTATTTAATAAGCCTATTTATTGAGCCTGTTTAATAAGCCTATTTATTGAGCCTATTTAATAAGCCTATTTATTGAGCCTATTTAATAAGCCTATTTATTGAGCCTATTTAATAAGCCTATTTAATAAGTCTATTTAATAAGCCTATTTAATAAGCCTATTTAATAAGCCTATTTATTGTGCCTATTTAATAAGCCTATTTAATAAGCCTATTTATTGAGCCTATTTAATAAGTCTATTTAATAAGCCTATTTAACAAGCCTATTTAATAATTATTTAATGAGCCTGTTTAATAAGTATATTTAATAAGCCTATTTAATAGGCCTATTTAATAAGTCTAAGTTGCTGAAATAAGCCTATTTAATAAGTCTATTTAATAGGCCTATTTAATAAGTCTAAGTTGCTGAAATAAGCCTATTTAATAAGCCTAAGTTTCTGAATGAGCCTATTTAATAAGCCTAAGTTGCCGAAATAAGCCTATTTAATAAGCCTAAGTTGCTGAATAAGCCTATTTAATAAGCCTAAGTTGCTGAAATAAGCCTATTTAGTAAGTCTAAGTTGCTGAAATAAGCCTATTTAATAAGCCTAAGTTGCTGAAATAAGCCTATTTAATAAGCCTAAGTTGCTGAAATAAGGCTATTTAATAAGTCTAAGTTGCTGAAATAAGCCTATTTAATAAGCCTAAGTTGCTGAAATAAGTATATTTAATAAGCATAAGTTGCTGAAATAAGCCTATTTAATGAGTCTAGGTTGCTGAAATAAGGCTATTTAATAAGTCTAAGTTGCTGAAATAAGCCTTTTAAATCAGCGTAAGTTGCTGAAATAAGCCTATTTAATAAGCCCAAGTTGCTGAAATAAGCCTACTTAATTAGGCTATTTAATAAGCCTAAGTTGCTGAAATAAGCCTATTTAATAAGCGTAAGTTGCTGAAATAAGGCTATTTAATAAGCCTAAGTTGCTGAAATAAGCCTATTTAATGAGCTATTTAATAAGTCTATTTAATAAGCCTATTTAATAAGCCTATTTAATAAGCCTATTTAATAAGCCTATGTAATAAGTCTATTTAATAAGTCTATTTAATAAGTATTTAATGAGCCTATTTAATAAGCCTATTTATTGAGCCTATTTAATAAGCCTATTTATTGAGCCTATTTAATAAGCCTATTTAATAAGTCTATTTAATAAGTCTATTTAATAAGCCTATTTAACAAGCCTATTTAATAAGTATTTAATGAGCCTATTTAATAAGCCTATTTAATAGGCCTATTTAATAAGTCTAAGTTGCTGAAATAAGCCTATTTAATAAGCCTATTTAATAGGCCTATTTAATAAGTCTAAGTTGCTGAAATAAGCCTATTTAATAAGCCTAAGTTTCTGAATGAGCCTATTTAATAAGCCTAAGTTGCTGAAATAAGCCTATTTAATAACCCTAAGTTGCTGAATAAGCCTATTTAATAAGCCTAAGTTGCTGAAATAAGCCTATTTAATAAGTCTAAGTTGCTGAAATAAGGCTATTTAATAAGCCTAAGTTGCTGAAATAAGCCTATTTAATAAGCCTAAGTTGCTGAAATAAGGCTATTTAATAAGTCTAAGTTGCTGAAATAAGCCTATTTAATAAGCCTAAGTTGCTGAAATAAGTATATTTAATAAGCCTAAGTTGCTTAAATAAGCCTATTTAATAAGGCACTTTAATAAGTCTAAGTTGCTGAAATAAACCTATTTAATAAGCCTAAGTTGCTAAAATAAGCCTATTTCATGAGGCTATTTAATAAGTCTATTTAATAAGTCTATTTAATAAGTCTATTTAATAAGTCTATTTAATAAGCCTATTTAATAAGCCTATTTAATAAGCCTAATTAATACACCTATTTAATAAACATATTTAATGAGTATTTAATGAGCCTATTTAATAAGTCTATTTAATAAGCCTTTTTAATAAGACTATTTAATAAGTCTATTTAATAAGACTATTTAATAAGTCTATTTAATAAGTCTATTTAATAAGCCTATTTAATAAGTATTTAATGAGCCTATTTAATAAGCCTATTTATTGAGCCTATTTAATAAGCCTATTTATTGAGCCTATTTAATAAGCATATTTATTGAGCCTATTTAATAAGCCTATTTATTGAGCCTATTTAATAAGCCGATTTAATAAGTCTATTTAATAAGCCTATTTAATAAGCCTATTTAATAAGCCTATTTATTGAGCCTATTTAATAAGCCTATTTAATAAGCCTATTTATTGAGCCTATTTAATAAGTCTATTTAATAAGCCTATTTAATAAGCCTATTTAATAAGTATTTAATGAGCCTATTTAATAAGTCTATTTAATAAGCCTATTTAATAGGCCTATTTAATAAGTCTAAGTTGCTGAAATAAGCCTATTTAATAAGCCTATTTAATAGGCCTATTTAATAAGTCTAAGTTGCTGAAATAAGCCTATTTAATAAGCCTAAGATTCTGAATGAGCCTATTTAATAAGCGTAAGTTGTTGAAATAAGCCTATTTAATACGCCTAAGTTGCTGAATAAGCCTATTTAATAAGCCTAAGTTGCTGAAATAAGCCTATTTAATAAGTCTAAGTTTATGAAATAAGGCTATTTAATAAGCCTAAGTTGCTGAAATAAGCCTATTTAATAAGCCTAAGTTGCTGAAATAAGGCTATTTAATAAGTCTAAGTTGCTGAAATAAGCCTATTTAATAAGCCTAAGTTGCTGAAATAAGTATATTTAATAAGCCTAAGTTGCTGAAATAAGCCTATTTCATGAGGCTATTTAATAAGTCTATTTAATAAGTCTGTTTAATAAGTCTATTTAATAAGTCTATTTAATAAGCCTATTTTATAAGCCTATTTAATAAGCCTAATTAATACACCTATTTAATAAACATATTTAATAAGTATTTAATGAGCCTATTTAATAAGTCTATTTAATAAGCCTTTTTAATAAGACTATTTAATAAGTCTATTTAATAAGACTATTTAATAAGTCTATTTAATAAGTCTATTTAATAAGCCTATTTAATAAGTATTTAATGAGCCTATTTAATAAGCCTATTTATTGAGCCTATTTATTGAGCCTATTTAATAAGCATATTTATTGAGCCTATTTAATAAGCCTATTTATTGAGCCTATTTAATAAGCCGATTTAATAAGTCTATTTAATAAGCCTATTTAATAAGCCTATTTAATATGCCTATTTATTGAGCCTATTTAATAAGCCTATTTAATAAGCCGATTTATTGAGCCTATTTAATAAGTCTATTTAATAAGCCTATTTAATAAGCCTATTTAATAAGTATTTAATGAGCCTATTTAATATCTCTATTTAATAAGCCTGTTTTTAATAGGCCTATTTAATAAATCTAAGTTGCTGAAATAAGCCTATTTAATAAACCTATTTAATAGGCCTATTTAATAAGTCTAAGTTGCTGAAATAAGCCTATTTAATAAGCCTAAGTTGCTGAATAAGCCTATTTAATAAGCCTAAGTTGCTGAATAAACATATTTAATAAGTCTAAGTTGCTAAAATAAGCCTATTTAATACGGCTATTTAATAAGCCTAAGTTGCTGAAATAAGCCTATTTCATAAGGCTATTTAATGAGCCTAAGTTGCTGAAATAAGACTATTTAATAAGCCTAAGTTTCTGAACTAAGCCTATTTAAAAAGGTATATTTAATAAGTCTAAGTTGCTGAAATAAACCTATTTAAAAATGCTATTTAATAAGCCTAAGTTGCTGAAATAAACCTGTTTAATAAGGCTATTTAATAAGCATAAGTTGCTGAAATAAGCTTATTTAATAAGCCTAAGTTGCTGAAATAAGCCTATTTAATAAGGCTCTTTAATAAGTCTAAGTTGCTGAAATAAACCTATTTAATAAGCCTAAGTTGCTAAAATAAGCCTATTTCATGAGGCTATTTAATAAGTCTATTTAATAAGTCTATTTAATAAGTCTATTTAATAAGTCTATTTAATAAGCCTATTTAATAAGCCTATTTAATAAGCCTAATTAATACACCTATTTAATAAACATATTTAATAAGTCTATTTAATAAGCCTATTTATTGAGCCTATTTAATAAGCCTATTTATTGAGCCTATTTAATAAGCAGATTTATTGAGCCTATTTAATAAGCCTATTTATTGAGCCTATTTAATAAGCTGATTTAATAAGTCTATTTAATAAGCCTATTTAATAAGCCTATTTAATAAGCCTATTTAATAAGCCGATTTATTGAGCCTATTTAATAAGTCTATTTAATAAGCCTATTTAATAAGCCTATTTATTGAGCCTATTTAATAAGTCTATTTAATAAGCCTATTTAATAAGCCTATTTAATAAGTATTTAATGAGCCTATTTAATAAGTCTATTTAATAAGCCTATTTAATAGGCCTTTTTAAATAAATCTAAGTTGCTGAAATAAGACTATTTAATAAGCCTATTTAATAGGCCTATTTAATAAGTCTAAGTTGCTGAAATAAGCCTATTAAATAAGCCTAAGTTGCTGAATAAGCCTATTTAATAAGCCTAAGTTGCTGAATAAACCTATTTAATAAGTCTAAGTTGCTGAAATAAGCATATTTAATAAGGCTATTTAATAAGCCTAAGTTGCTGAATAAGCCTATTTAATAAGGCTATTTAATGAGCCTAAGTTGCTGAAATAAGACTATTTAATAAGCCTAAGTTTCTGAACTAAGCCTATTTTAAAAGGTATATTTAATAAGTCTAAGTTGCTGAAATAAACCTATTTAAAAATGCTATTTAATAAGCCTAAGTTGCTGAAATAAACCTGTTTAATAAGGCTATTTAATAAGTCTAAGTTGCTGAAATAAACCTATTTAATAAGCCTAAGTTGCTAAAATAAGCCTATTTCATGAGGCTATTTAATAAGTCTATTTAATAAGTCTATTTAATAAGTCTATTTAATAAGTCTATTTAATAAGCCTATTTAATAAGCCTATTTAATAAGCCTAATTAATACACCTATTTAATAAACATATTTAATGAGTATTTAATGAGCCTATTTAATAAGTCTATTTAATAAGCCTTTTTAATAAGACTATTTAATAAGTCTATTTAATAAGACTATTTAATAAGTCTATTTAATAAGTCTATTTAATAAGCCTATTTAATAAGTATTTAATGAGCCTATTTAATAAGCCTATTTATTGAGCCTATTTAATAAGCCTATTTATTGAGCCTATTTAATAAGCATATTTATTGAGCCTATTTAATAAGCCTATTTATTGAGCCTATTTAATAAGCCGATTTAATAAGTCTATTTAATAAGCCTATTTAATAAGCCTATTTAATAAGCCTATTTATTGAGCCTATTTAATAAGCCTATTTAATAAGCCTATTTATTGAGCCTATTTAATAAGTCTATTTAATAAGCCTATTTAATAAGCCTATTTAATAAGTATTTAATGAGCCTATTTAATAAGTCTATTTAATAAGCCTATTTAATAGGCCTATTTAATAAGTCTAAGTTGCTGAAATAAGCCTATTTAATAAGCCTATTTAATAGGCCTATTTAATAAGTCTAAGTTGCTGAAATAAGCCTATTTAATAAGCCTAAGATTCTGAATGAGCCTATTTAATAAGCGTAAGTTGTTGAAATAAGCCTATTTAATACGCCTAAGTTGCTGAATAAGCCTATTTAATAAGCCTAAGTTGCTGAAATAAGCCTATTTAATAAGTCTAAGTTTATGAAATAAGGCTATTTAATAAGCCTAAGTTGCTGAAATAAGCCTATTTAATAAGCCTAAGTTGCTGAAATAAGGCTATTTAATAAGTCTAAGTTGCTGAAATAAGCCTATTTAATAAGCCTAAGTTGCTGAAATAAGTATATTTAATAAGCCTAAGTTGCTGAAATAAGCCTATTTCATGAGGCTATTTAATAAGTCTATTTAATAAGTCTGTTTAATAAGTCTATTTAATAAGTCTATTTAATAAGCCTATTTTATAAGCCTATTTAATAAGCCTAATTAATACACCTATTTAATAAACATATTTAATAAGTATTTAATGAGCCTATTTAATAAGTCTATTTAATAAGCCTTTTTAATAAGACTATTTAATAAGTCTATTTAATAAGACTATTTAATAAGTCTATTTAATAAGTCTATTTAATAAGCCTATTTAATAAGTATTTAATGAGCCTATTTAATAAGCCTATTTATTGAGCCTATTTATTGAGCCTATTTAATAAGCATATTTATTGAGCCTATTTAATAAGCCTATTTATTGAGCCTATTTAATAAGCCGATTTAATAAGTCTATTTAATAAGCCTATTTAATAAGCCTATTTAATATGCCTATTTATTGAGCCTATTTAATAAGCCTATTTAATAAGCCGATTTATTGAGCCTATTTAATAAGTCTATTTAATAAGCCTATTTAATAAGCCTATTTAATAAGTATTTAATGAGCCTATTTAATATCTCTATTTAATAAGCCTGTTTTTAATAGGCCTATTTAATAAATCTAAGTTGCTGAAATAAGCCTATTTAATAAACCTATTTAATAGGCCTATTTAATAAGTCTAAGTTGCTGAAATAAGCCTATTTAATAAGCCTAAGTTGCTGAATAAGCCTATTTAATAAGCCTAAGTTGCTGAATAAACCTATTTAATAAGTCTAAGTTGCTAAAATAAGCCTATTTAATACGGCTATTTAATAAGCCTAAGTTGCTGAAATAAGCCTATTTCATAAGGCTATTTAATGAGCCTAAGTTGCTGAAATAAGACTATTTAATAAGCCTAAGTTTCTGAACTAAGCCTATTTAAAAAGGTATATTTAATAAGTCTAAGTTGCTGAAATAAACCTATTTAAAAATGCTATTTAATAAGCCTAAGTTGCTGAAATAAACCTGTTTAATAAGGCTATTTAATAAGCATAAGTTGCTGAAATAAGCTTATTTAATAAGCCTAAGTTGCTGAAATAAGCCTATTTAATAAGGCTCTTTAATAAGTCTAAGTTGCTGAAATAAACCTATTTAATAAGCCTAAGTTGCTAAAATAAGCCTATTTCATGAGGCTATTTAATAAGTCTATTTAATAAGTCTATTTAATAAGTCTATTTAATAAGTCTATTTAATAAGCCTATTTAATAAGCCTATTTAATAAGCCTAATTAATACACCTATTTAATAAACATATTTAATAAGTCTATTTAATAAGCCTATTTATTGAGCCTATTTAATAAGCCTATTTATTGAGCCTATTTAATAAGCAGATTTATTGAGCCTATTTAATAAGCCTATTTATTGAGCCTATTTAATAAGCTGATTTAATAAGTCTATTTAATAAGCCTATTTAATAAGCCTATTTAATAAGCCTATTTAATAAGCCGATTTATTGAGCCTATTTAATAAGTCTATTTAATAAGCCTATTTAATAAGCCTATTTATTGAGCCTATTTAATAAGTCTATTTAATAAGCCTATTTAATAAGCCTATTTAATAAGTATTTAATGAGCCTATTTAATAAGTCTATTTAATAAGCCTATTTAATAGGCCTTTTTAAATAAATCTAAGTTGCTGAAATAAGACTATTTAATAAGCCTATTTAATAGGCCTATTTAATAAGTCTAAGTTGCTGAAATAAGCCTATTAAATAAGCCTAAGTTGCTGAATAAGCCTATTTAATAAGCCTAAGTTGCTGAATAAACCTATTTAATAAGTCTAAGTTGCTGAAATAAGCATATTTAATAAGGCTATTTAATAAGCCTAAGTTGCTGAATAAGCCTATTTAATAAGGCTATTTAATGAGCCTAAGTTGCTGAAATAAGACTATTTAATAAGCCTAAGTTTCTGAACTAAGCCTATTTTAAAAGGTATATTTAATAAGTCTAAGTTGCTGAAATAAACCTATTTAAAAATGCTATTTAATAAGCCTAAGTTGCTGAAATAAACCTGTTTAATAAGGCTATTTAATAAGTCTAAGTTGCTGAAATAAACCTATTTAATAAGCCTAAGTTGCTAAAATAAGCCTATTTAATTAGGCTCTTTAATAAGTCTAAGTTGCTGAAATAAACCTATTTAATAAGCCTAAGTTGCTAAAATAAGCCTATTTAATTAGGCTATTTAATACGTCTATTTAATATGCCTATTTAATAAGCCTATTTAATAAGCCTATTTAATAAGCCTATTTAATGAGTCTATTTAATAAGTCTATTTAATAAGTATTTAATGAGCCTATTTAATAAGCCTATTTATTGAGCCTGTTTAATAAGCCTATTTATTGAGCCTATTTAATAAGCCTATTTATTGAGCCTATTTAATAAGCCTATTTATTGAGCCTATTTAATAAGCCTATTTATTGAGCCTATTTAATAAGCCTATTTATTGAGCCTATTTAATAAGCCTATTTAATAAGTCTATTTAATAAGCCTATTTAATAAGCCTATTTAATAAGCCTATTTATTGTGCCTATTTAATAAGCCTATTTAATAAGCCTATTTATTGAGCCTATTTAATAAGTCTATTTAATAAGCCTATTTAACAAGCCTATTTAATAATTATTTAATGAGCCTGTTTAATAAGTATATTTAATAAGCCTATTTAATAGGCCTATTTAATAAGTCTAAGTTGCTGAAATAAGCCTATTTAATAAGTCTATTTAATAGGCCTATTTAATAAGTCTAAGTTGCTGAAATAAGCCTATTTAATAAGCCTAAGTTGCTGAAATAAGCCTATTTAATAAGCCTAAGTTGCTGAAATAAGGCTATTTAATAAGTCTAAGTTGCTGAAATAAGCCTATTTAATAAGCCTAAGTTGCTGAAATAAGTATATTTAATAAGCATAAGTTGCTGAAATAAGCCTATTTAATGAGTCTAGGTTGCTGAAATAATGCTATTTAATAAGTCTAAGTTGCTGAAATAAGCCTTTTAAATCAGCGTAAGTTGCTGAAATAAGCCTATTTAATAAGCCCAAGTTGCTGAAATAAGCCTACTTAATTAGGCTATTTAATAAGCCTAAGTTGCTGAAATAAGCCTATTTAATAAGCGTAAGTTGCTGAAATAAGGCTATTTAATAAGCCTAAGTTGCTGAAATAAGCCTATTTAATGAGCTATTTAATAAGTCTATTTAATAAGCCTATTTAATAAGCCTATTTAATAAGCCTATTTAATAAGCCTATGTAATAAGTCTATTTAATAAGTCTATTTAATAAGTATTTAATGAGCCTATTTAATAAGCCTATTTATTGAGCCTATTTAATAAGCCTATTTATTGAGCCTATTTAATAAGCCTATTTAATAAGTCTATTTAATAAGTCTATTTAATAAGCCTATTTAACAAGCCTATTTAATAAGTATTTAATGAGCCTATTTAATAAGCCTATTTAATAGGCCTATTTAATAAGTCTAAGTTGCTGAAATAAGCCTATTTAATAAGCCTATTTAATAGGCCTATTTAATAAGTCTAAGTTGCTGAAATTAGCCTATTTAATAAGCCTAAGTTTCTGAATGAGCCTATTTAATAAGCCTAAGTTGCTGAAATAAGCCTATTTAATAACCCTAAGTTGCTGAATAAGCCTATTTAATAAGCCTAAGTTGCTGAAATAAGCCTATTTAATAAGTCTAAGTTGCTGAAATAAGGCTATTTAATAAGCCTAAGTTGCTGAAATAAGCCTATTTAATAAGCCTAAGTTGCTGAAATAAGGCTATTTAATAAGTCTAAGTTGCTGAAATAAGCCTATTTAATAAGCCTAAGTTGCTGAAATAAGTATATTTAATAAGCCTAAGTTGCTTAAATAAGCCTATTTAATAAGGCACTTTAATAAGTCTAAGTTGCTGAAATAAACCTATTTAATAAGCCTAAGTTGCTAAAATAAGCCTATTTCATGAGGCTATTTAATAAGTCTATTTAATAAGTCTATTTAATAAGTCTATTTAATAAGTCTATTTAATAAGCCTATTTAATAAGCCTATTTAATAAGCCTAATTAATACACCTATTTAATAAACATATTTAATGAGTATTTAATGAGCCTATTTAATAAGTCTATTTAATAAGCCTTTTTAATAAGACTATTTAATAAGTCTATTTAATAAGACTATTTAATAAGTCTATTTAATAAGTCTATTTAATAAGCCTATTTAATAAGTATTTAATGAGCCTATTTAATAAGCCTATTTATTGAGCCTATTTAATAAGCCTATTTATTGAGCCTATTTAATAAGCATATTTATTGAGCCTATTTAATAAGCCTATTTATTGAGCCTATTTAATAAGCCGATTTAACAAGTCTATTTAATAAGCCTATTTAATAAGCCTATTTAATAAGCCTATTTATTGAGCCTATTTAATAAGCCTATTTAATAAGCCTATTTATTGAGCCTATTTAATAAGTCTATTTAATAAGCCTATTTAATAAGCCTATTTAATAAGTATTTAATGAGCCTATTTAATAAGTCTATTTAATAAGCCTATTTAATAGGCCTATTTAATAAGTCTAAGTTGCTGAAATAAGCCTATTTAATAAGCCTATTTAATAGGCCTATTTAATAAGTCTAAGTTGCTGAAATAAGCCTATTTAATAAGCCTAAGATTCTGAATGAGCCTATTTAATAAGCGTAAGTTGTTGAAATAAGCCTATTTAATACGCCTAAGTTGCTGAATAAGCCTATTTAATAAGCCTAAGTTGCTGAAATAAGCCTATTTAATAAGTCTAAGTTTATGAAATAAGGCTATTGAATAAGCCTAAGTTGCTGAAATAAGCCTATTTAATAAGCCTAAGTTGCTGAAATAAGGCTATTTAATAAGTCTAAGTTGCTGAAATAAGCCTATTTAATAAGCCTAAGTTGCTGAAATAAGTATATTTAATAAGCCTAAGTTGCTGAAATAAGCCTATTTCATGAGGCTATTTAATAAGTCTATTTAATAAGTCTGTTTAATAAGTCTATTTAATAAGTCTATTTAATAAGCCTATTTTATAAGCCTATTTAATAAGCCTAATTAATACACCTATTTAATAAACATATTTAATAAGTATTTAATGAGCCTATTTAATAAGTCTATTTAATAAGCCTTTTTAATAAGACTATTTAATAAGTCTATTTAATAAGACTATTTAATAAGTCTATTTAATAAGTCTATTTAATAAGCCTATTTAATAAGTATTTAATGAGCCTATTTAATAAGCCTATTTATTGAGCCTATTTATTGAGCCTATTTAATAAGCATATTTATTGAGCCTATTTAATAAGCCTATTTATTGAGCCTATTTAATAAGCCGATTTAATAAGTCTATTTAATAAGCCTATTTAATAAGCCTATTTAATATGCCTATTTATTGAGCCTATTTAATAAGCCTATTTAATAAGCCGATTTATTGAGCCTATTTAATAAGTCTATTTAATAAGCCTATTTAATAAGCCTATTTAATAAGTATTTAATGAGCCTATTTAATATCTCTATTTAATAAGCCTGTTTTTAATAGGCCTATTTAATAAATCTAAGTTGCTGAAATAAGCCTATTTAATAAACCTATTTAATAGGCCTATTTAATAAGTCTAAGTTGCTGAAATAAGCCTATTTAATAAGCCTAAGTTGCTGAATAAGCCTATTTAATAAGCCTAAGTTGCTGAATAAACCTATTTAATAAGTCTAAGTTGCTAAAATAAGCCTATTTAATACGGCTATTTAATAAGCCTAAGTTGCTGAAATAAGCCTATTTCATAAGGCTATTTAATGAGCCTAAGTTGCTGAAATAAGACTATTTAATAAGCCTAAGTTTCTGAACTAAGCCTATTTAAAAAGGTATATTTAATAAGTCTAAGTTGCTGAAATAAACCTATTTAAAAATGCTATTTAATAAGCCTAAGTTGCTGAAATAAACCTGTTTAATAAGGCTATTTAAAAAGCATAAGTTGCTGAAATAAGCTTATTTAATAAGCCTAAGTTGCTGAAATAAGCCTATTTAATAAGGCTCTTTAATAAGTCTAAGTTGCTGAAATAAACCTATTTAATAAGCCTAAGTTGCTAAAATAAGCCTATTTCATGAGGCTATTTAATAAGTCTATTTAATAAGTCTATTTAATAAGTCTATTTAATAAGTCTATTTAATAAGCCTATTTAATAAGCCTATTTAATAAGCCTAATTAATACACCTATTTAATAAACATATTTAATAAGTCTATTTAATAAGCCTATTTATTGAGCCTATTTAATAAGCCTATTTATTGAGCCTATTTAATAAGCAGATTTATTGAGCCTATTTAATAAGCCTATTTATTGAGCCTATTTAATAAGCTGATTTAATAAGTCTATTTAATAAGCCTATTTAATAAGCCTATTTAATAAGCCTATTTAATAAGCCGATTTATTGAGCCTATTTAATAAGTCTATTTAATAAGCCTATTTAATAAGCCTATTTATTGAGCCTATTTAATAAGTCTATTTAATAAGCCTATTTAATAAGCCTATTTAATAAGTATTTAATGAGCCTATTTAATAAGTCTATTTAATAAGCCTATTTAATAGGCCTTTTTAAATAAATCTAAGTTGCTGAAATAAGACTATTTAATAAGCCTATTTAATAGGCCTATTTAATAAGTCTAAGTTGCTGAAATAAGCTTATTTAATAAGCCTAAGTTTCTGAATGAGCCTATTTAATAAGCCTAAGTTGCTGAAATAAGCCTATTAAATAAGCCTAAGTTGCTGAATAAGCCTATTTAATAAGCCTAAGTTGCTGAATAAACCTATTTAATAAGTCTAAGTTGCTGAAATAAGTATATTTAATAAGGCTATTTAATAAGCCTAAGTTGCTGAATAAGCCTATTTAATAAGGCTATTTAATGAGCCTAAGTTGCTGAAATAAGACCATTTAATAAGCCTAAGTTTCTGAACTAAGCCTATTTTAAAAGGTATATTTAATAAGTCCAAGTTGCTGAAATAAACCTATTTAAAAATGCTATTTAATAAGCCTAAGTTGCTGAAATAAACATGTTTAATAAGGCTATTTAATAAGAATAAGTTGCTGAAATAAGCTTATTTAATAAGCCTAAGTTGCTGAAATAAGCCTATTTAATAAGGCTCTTTAATAAGTCTAAGTTGCTGAAATAAACCTATTTAATAAGCCTAAGTTGCTAAAATAAGCCTATTTAATGAGGGTATTTAATACGTCTATTTAATAAGCCTATTTAATAAGCCTATTTAATAAGCCTATTTAATAAGCCTATTTAATGAGTCTATTTAATAAGTCTATTTAATAAGTATTTAATGAGCCTATTTAATAAGCCTATTTATTGAACCTATTTAATAAGCCTATTTATTGAGCCTATTTAATAAGCCTATTTATTGAGCCTATTTAATAAGCCTTTTTATTGAGCCTATTTAATAAGCCTATTTAATAAGTCTATTTAATAAGCCTATTTAATAAGCCTATTTAATAAGCCTATTTATTGAGCCTATTTTTTAAGCCTATTTAATAAGCCTATTTATTGAGCCTATTTAATAATTATTTAATGAGCCTGTTTAATAAGTCTATTTAATAAGCCTATTTAATAGGCCTATTTAATAAGTCTAAGTTGCTGAAATAAGCCTATTTAATAAGTCTATTTAATAGGCCTATTTAATAAGCCTATTTAATAAGCCTAATTAATACACCTATTTAATAAACATATTTAATGAGTATTTAATGAGCCTATTTAATAAGTCTATTTAATAAGCCTTTTTAATAAGACTATTTAATGAGCCTATTTAATAAGCCTATTTATTGAGCCTATTTAATAAGCCTATTTTTTTAGCCTATTTAATAAGCATATTTATTGAGCCTATTTAATAAGCCTATTTATTGAGCCTATTTAATAAGCCGATTTAATAAGTCTATTTAATAAGCCTATTTAATAAGCCTATTTAATAAGCCTATTTATTGAGCCTATTTAATAAGCCTATTTAATAAGCCGATTTATTGAGCCTATTTAATAAGTCTATTTAATAAGCCTATTTAATAAGCCTATTTAATAAGTATTTAATGAGCCTATTTAATAAGTCTATTTAATAAGCCTATTTAATAGGCCTATTTAATAAGTCTAAGTTGCTGAAATAAGCCTATTTAATAAGCCTATTTAATAGGCCTATTTAATAAGTATAAGTTGCTGAAAAAGCCTATTTAATAAGCCTAAGTTGCTGAATAAGCCTATTTAATAAGCCTAAGTTGCTGAATAAACCTATTTAATAAGTCTAAGTTGCTGAAATAAGCCTATTTAATACGGCTATTTAATAAGCCTAAGTTGCTGAAGTAAGCCTATTTCATAAGGCTATTTAATGAGCCTAAGTTGCTGAAATAAGACTATTTAATAAGCCTAAGTTTCTGAACTAAGCCTATTTAGAAAGGTATATTTAATAAGTCTAAGTTGCTGAAATAAACCTATTTAAAAATGCTATTTAATAAGCCTAAGTTGCTGAAATAAACCTGTTTAATAAGGCTATTTAATAAGCATAAGTTGCTGAAATAAGCTTATTTAATAAGCATAAGTTGCTGAAATAAGCCTATTTAATAAGGCTCTTTAATAAGTCTAAGTTGCTGAAATAAACCTATTTAATAAGCCTAAGTTGCTAAAATAAGCCTATTTCATGAGGCTATTTAATAAGTCTATTTAATAAGTCTATTTAATAAGTCTATTTAATAAGTCTATTTAATAAGCCTATTTAATAAGCCTATTTAATAAGCCTAATTAATACACCAATTTAATAAACATATTTAATGAGTATTTAATGAGCCTATTTAATAAGTCTATTTAATATGCCTTTTTAATAAGACAATTTAATAAGTCTATTTAATAAGCCTATTTAATAAGTATTTAATGAGCCTATTTAATAAGCCTATTTATTGAGCCTATTTAATAAGCCTATTTATTGAGCCTATTTAATAAGCCTATTTATTGAGCCTATTTAATAAGCCTATTTATTGAGCCTATTTAATAAGCCGATTTAATAAGTCTATTTAATAAGCCTATTTAATAAGCCTATTTAATAAGCCTATTTATTGAGCCTATTTAATAAGCCTATTTAATAAGCCGATTTATTGAGCCTATTTAATAAGTCTATTTAATAAGCCTATTTAATAAGCCTATTTATTGAGCCTATTTAATAAGTCTATTTAATAAGCCTATTTAATAAGCCTATTTAATAAGTATTTAATGAGCCTATTTAATAAGTCTATTTAATAAGCCTATTTAATAGGCCTTTTTTAATAAATCTAAGTTGCTGAAATAAGCCTATTTAATAAGCATATTTAATAGGCCTATTTAATAAGTCTAAGTTGCTGAAATAAGCTTATTTAATAAGCCTAAGTTTCTGAATGAGCCTATTTAATAAGCCTAAGTTGCTGAAATAAGCCTATTAAATAAGCCTAAGTTGCTGAATAAGCCTATTTAATAAGCCTAAGTTGCTGAATAAACCTATTTAATAAGTCTAAGTTGCTGAAATAAGCATATTTAATAAGGCTATTTAATAAGCCTAAGTTGCTGAATAAGCCTATTTAATAAGGCTATTTAATGAGCCTAAGTTGCTGAAATAAGACTATTTAATAAGCCTAAGTTTCTGAACTAAGCCTATTTTAAAAGGTATATTTAATAAGTCTAAGTTGCTGAAATAAACCTATTTAAAAATGCTATTTAATAAGCCTAAGTTGCTGAAATAATCCTGTTTAATAAGGCTATTTAATAAGAATAAGTTGCTGAAATAAGCTTATTTAATAAGCCTAAGTTGCTGAAATAAGCCTATTTAATAAGGCTCTTTAATAAGTTTAAGTTGCTGAAATAAACCTATTTAATAAGCCTAAGTTGCTAAAATAAGCCTATTTAATGAGGCTATTTAATACGTCTATTTAATAAGCCTATTTAATAAGCCTATTTAATAAGCCTATTTAATAAGCCTATTTAATGAGTCTATTTAATAAGTCTATTTAATAAGTATTTAATGAGCCTATTTAATAAGCCTATTTATTGAGCCTATTTAATAAGCCTATTTATTGAGCCTATTTAATAAGCCTATTTATTGAGCCTATTTAATAAGCCTATTTATTGAGCCTATTTAATAAATCTATTTAATAAGTCTATTTAATAAGTCTATTTAATAAGCCTATTTAATAAGCTTATTTAATAAGCCTAATTAATACACCTATTTAATAAACATATTTAATAAGTATTTAATGAGCCTATTTAATAAGTCTATTTAATAAGCCTTTTTAATAAGACTATTTAATAAGTCTATTTAATAAGACTATTTAATAAGTCTATTTAATAAGTCTATTTAATAAGCCTATTTAATAAGCCTATTTAATAAGCCGATTTATTGAGCCTATTTAATAAGTCTATTTAATAAGCCTATTTAATAAGCCTATTTAATAAGTATTTAATGAGCCTATTTAATAAGCCTATTTATTGAGCCTATTTAATAAGCCTATTTATTGAGCCTATTTAATAAGCCGATTTAATAAGTCTATTTAATAAGCCTATTTAATAAGCCTATTTAATAAGCCTATTTATTGAGCCTATTTAATAAGCCTATTTAATAAGCCGATTTATTGAGCCTATTTAATAAGTCTATTTAATAAGCCTATTTAATAAGCCTATTTAATAAGTATTTAATGAGCCTATTTAATAAGTCTATTTAATAAGCGTATTTAATAGGCCTATTTAATAAGTCTAAGTTGCTGAAATAAGCCTATTTAATAAGCCTATTTAATAGGCCTATTTAATAAGTCTAAGTTGCTGAAATAAGCCTATTTAATAAGCCTTATTTGCTGAAATAAGCCTATTTAATAAGCCTAAGTTGCTGAATAAACCTATTTAATAAGTCTAAGTTGCTGAAATAAGCCTATTTAATACGGCTATTTAATAAGCCTAAGTTGCTGAAATAAGCCTATTTCATAAGGCTATTTAATGAGCCTAAGTTGCTGAAATAAAACTATTTAATAAGCCTAAGTTTCTGAACTAAGCCTATTTAAAAAGGTATATTTAATAAGTCTAATTTGCTGAAATAAACCTATTTAAAAATGCTATTTAATAAGCCTAAGTCGCTGAAATAAACCTGTTTAATAAGGCTATTTAATAAGCATAAGTTGCTGAAATAAGCTTATTTAATAAGCCTAAGTTGCTGCAATAAGCCTATTTAATAAGGCTCTTTAATAAGTTTAAGTTGCTGAAATAAACCTATTTAATAAGCCTAAGTTGCTAAAATAAGCCTATTTAATGAGGCTATTTAATACGTCTATTTAATAAGCCTATTTAATAAGCCTATTTAATAAGCCTATTTAATAAGCCTATTTAATGAGTCTATTTAATAAGTCTATTTAATAAGTATTTAATGAGCCTATTTAATAAGTCTATTTAATAAGTCTATTTAATAAGTCTATTTAATAAGCCTATTTAATAAGCCTATTTAATACGCCTAATTAATACACCTATTTAATAAACATATTTAATGAGTATTTAATGAGCCTATTTAATAAGTCTATTTAATAAGCCTTTTTAATAAGACTATTTAATAAGTCTATTTAATAAGCCCATTTAATAAGTCTATTTAATAAGTCTATTTAATACGCCTATTTAATAAGGATTTAATGAGCCTATTTAATAAGCCTATTTATTGAGCCTATTTAATAAGCCTATTTATTGAGCCTATTTAATAAGCATATTTATTGAGCCTATTTAATAAGCCTATTTATTGCGCCTATTTAATAAGCCTATTTAATAAGTCTATTTAATAAGCCTATTTAATAAGTATTTAATGAGCCTATTTAATAAGCCTATTTATTGAGCCTATTTTAATAAGCCTATTTAATAAGCCTAAGTTGCTGAATAAGCCTATTTAATAAGCCTAAGTTGCTGAAATAAGGCTATTTAATAAGTCTAAGTTGCTGAAATAAGCCTTTTTAATCAGCATAAGTTGCTGAAATAAGGCTATTTAATAAGTCTAAGTTGCTGAAATAAGCCTATTTAATAAGCCTAAGTTGCTGAAATAAGCCTATTTAATAAGCCTGTTTAATAAGCCTAAGTTGCTGAAATAAGCCTATTTAATAAGCCTAAGTTTCTGAATGGGCCTATTTAATAAGCCTAAGTTGCTGAAATAAGCCTATTAAATAAGCCTAAGTTGCTGAATAAGCCTATTTAATAAGCCTAAGTTGCTGAATAAACCTATTTAATAAGTCTAAGTTGCTGAAATAAGCATATTTAATAAGGCTATTTAATAAGCCTAAGTTGCTGAATAAGCCTATTTAATAAGCCTAAGTTGCTGAATAAACCTATTTAATAAGTCTAAGTTGCTGAAATAAGCATATTTAATAAGGCTATTTAATGAGCCTAAGTTGCTGAAATAAGACTATTTAATAAGCCTAAGTTTCTGAACTAAGCCTATTTTAAAAGGTATATTTAATAAGTCTAAGTTGCTGAAATAAACCTATTTAAAAATGCTATTTAATAAGCCTAAGTTGCTGAAATAAACCTGTTTAATAAGGCTATTTAATAAGAATAAGTTGCTGAAATAAGCTTATTTAATAAGCCTAAGTTGCTGAAATAAGCCTATTTTATAAGGCTCTTTAATAAGTCTAAGTTGCTGAAATAAACCTATTTAATAAGCCTAAGTTGCTAAAATAAGCCTATTTAATGAGGCTATTTAATACGTCTATTTAATAAGCCTATTTAATAAGCCTATTTAATAAGCCTATTTAATAAGCCTATTTAATGAGTCTATTTAATAAGTCTATTTAATAAGTATTTAATGAGCTTATTTAATAAGCCTATTTATTGAGCCTATTTAATAAGCCTATTTATTGAGCCTATTTAATAAGCCTATTTATTGAGCCTATTTAATAAGCCTTTTTATTGAGCCTATTTAATAAGCCTATTTAATAAGTCTATTTAATAAGCCTATTTAATAAGCCTATTTAATAAGCCTATTTATTGAGCCTATTTAATAAGCCTATTTAATAAGTCTATTTAATAAGCCTATTTAATAAGTATTTAATGAGCCTATTTAATAAGCCTATTTATAGAGCCTATTTTAATAAGCCTATTTAATAAGCCTAAGTTGCTGAATAAGCCTATTTAATAAGCCTAAGTTGCTGAAATAAGGCTATTTAATAAGTCTAAGTTGCTGAAATAAGCCTTTTTAATCAGCATAAGTTGCTGAAATAAGGCTATTTAATAAGTCTAAGTTGCTGAAATAAGCCTATTTAATAAGCCTAAGTTGCTGAAATATGCCTATTTAATAAGCCTGTTTAATAAGCCTAAGTTGCTGAAATAAGCCTATTTAATAAGCCTATTTAATAGGCCTATTTAATAAGTCTAAGTTGCTGAAATAAGCTTATTTAATAAGCCCAAGTTTCTGAATGGGCCTATTTAATAAGCCTAAGTTGCTGAAATAAGCCTATTAAATAAGCCTAAGTTGCTGAATAAGCCTATTTAATAAGCCTAAGTTGCTGAATAAACCTATTTAATAAGTCTAAGTTGCTGAAATAAGCATATTTAATAAGGCTATTTAATAAGCCTAAGTTGCTGAATAAGCCTATTTAATAAGGCTATTTAATGAGCCTAAGTTGCTGAAATAAGACTATTTAATAAGCCTAAGTTTCTGAACTAAGCCTATTTTAAAAGGTATATTTAATAAGTCTAAGTTGCTGAAATAAACCTATTTAAAAATGCTATTTAATAAGCTTAAGTTGCTGAAATAAACCTGTTTAATAAGGCTATTTAATAAGAATAAGTTGCTGAAATAAGCCTATTTAATAAGGCTCTTTAATAAGTCTAAGTTGCTGAAATAAACCTATTTAATAAGCCTAAGTTGCTAAAATAAGCCTATTTAATGAGGCTATTTAATACGTCTATTTAATAAGCCTATTTAATAAGCCTATTTAATAAGCCTATTTAATAAGCCTATTTAATGAGTCTATTTAATAAGTCTATTTAATAAGTATTTAATGAGCTTATTTAATAAGCCTATTTATTGAGCATATTTAATAAGCCTATTTATTGAGCCTATTTAATAAGCCTATTTATTGAGCCTATTTAATAAGCCTTTTTATTGAGCCTATTTAATAAGCCTATTTAATAAGCCTATTTAATAAGCCTATTTAATAAGCCTATTTATTGAGCCTATTTAATAAGCCTATTTAATAAGCATATTTATTGAGCCTATTTAATAAGCCTATTTATTGAGCCTATTTAATAAGCCTATTTAATAAGTCTATTTAATAAGCCTATTTAATAAGTATTTAATGAGCCTATTTAATAAGCCTATTTATTGAGCCTATTTTAATAAGCCTATTTAATAAGCCTAAGTTGCTGAATAAGCCTATTTAATAAGCCTAAGTTGCTGAAATAAGGCTATTTAATAAGTCTAAGTTGCTGAAATAAGCCTTTTTAATCAGCATAAGGTGCTGAAATAAGGCTATTTAATAAGTCTAAGTTGCTGAAATAAGCCTATTTAATAAGCCTAAGTTGCTGAAATAAGCCTATTTAATAAGCCTGTTTAATAAGTCTAAGTTGCTGAAATAAGCTTATTTAATAAGCCTAAGTTTCTGAATGGGCCTATTTAATAAGCCTAAGTTGCTGAAATAAGCCTATAAAATAAGCCTAAGTTGCTGAATAAGCCTATTTAATAAGCCTAAGTTGCTGAAATAAGGCTATTTAATAAGTCTAAGTTGCTGAAATAAGCCTATTTAATAAGCCTAAGTTGCTGAAATAAGCCTATTTAATAAGCCTGTTTAATAAGCCTAAGTTGCTGAAATAAGCCTATTTAATAAGCCTATTTAATAGGCCTATTTAATAAGTCTAAGTTGCTGAAATAAGCTTATTTAATTAGCCCAAGTTTCTGAATGGGCCTATTTAATAAGCCTAAGTTGCTGAAATAAGCCTATTAAATAAGCCTAAGTTGCTGAATAAGCCTATTTAATAAGCCTAAGTTGCTGAATAAACCTATTTAATAAGTCTAAGTTGCTGAAATAAGCATATTTAATAAGGCTATTTAATAAGCCTAAGTTGCTGAATAAGCCTATTTAATAAGGCTATTTAATGAGCCTAAGTTGCTGAAATAAGACTATTTAATAAGCCTAAGTTTCTGAACTAAGCCTATTTTAAAAGGTATATTTAATAAGTCTAAGTTGCTGAAATAAACCTATTTAAAAATGCTATTTAATAAGCCTAAGTTGCTGAAATAAACCTGTTTAATAAGGCTATTTAATAAGAATAAGTTGCTGAAATAAGCTTATTTAATAAGCCTAAGTTGCTGAAATAAGCCTATTTAATAAGGCTCTTTAATAAGTCTAAGTTGCTGAAATAAACCTATTTAATAAGCCTAAGTTGCTAAAATAAGCCTATTTAATGAGGCTATTTAATACGTCTATTTAATAAGCCTATTTAATAAGCCTATTTAATAAGCCTAGTTAATAAGCCTATTTAATGAGTCTATTTAATAAGTCTATTTAATAAGTATTTAATGAGCTTATTTAATAAGCCTATTTATTGAGCCTATTTAATAAGCCTATTTATTGAGCCTATTTAATAAGCCTATTTATTGAGCCTATTTAATAAGCCTTTTTATTGAGCCTATTTAATAAGCCTATTTAATAAGTCTATTTAATAAGCCTATTTAATAAGCCTATTTAATAAGCCTATTTATTGAGCCTATTTAATAAGCCTATTTAATAAGCCTATTTATTGAGCCTATTTAATAAGTCTATTTAATAAGCCTATTTAACAAGCCTATTTAATAATTATTTAATGAGCCTGTTTAATAAGTCTATTTAATAAGCCTATTTAACAAGCCTATTTAATAATTATTTAATGAGCCTGTTTAATAAGTCTATTTAATAAGCCTATTTAATAGGCCTATTTTTATAAGTCTAAGTTGCTGAAATAAGCCTATTTAATAAGTCTATTTAATAGGCCTATTTAATAAGTCTAAGTTGCTGAAATAAGCCTATTTAATAAGCCTAAGTTTCTGAATGAGCCTATTTAATAAGCCTAAGTTGCCGAAATAAGCCTATTTAATAAGCCTAAGTTGCTGAATAAGCCTATTTAATAAGCCTAAGTTGCTGAAATAAGCCTATTTAGTAAGTCTAAGTTGCTGAAATAAGCCTATTTAATAAGCCTAAGTTGCTGAAATAAGCCTATTTAATAAGCCTAAGTTGCTGAAATAAGGCTATTTAATAAGTCTAAGTTGCTGAAATAAGCCTATTTAATAAGCCTAAGTTGCTGAAATAAGTATATTTAATAAGCATAAGTTGCTGAAATAAGCCTATTTAATGAGTCTAGGTTGCTGAAATAAGGCTATTTAATAAGTCTAAGTTGCTGAAATAAGCCTTTTTAATCAGCGTAAGTTGCTGAAATAAGCCTATTTAATAAGCCCAAGTTGCTGAAATAAGCCTCCTTAATTAGGCTATTTAATAAGCCTAAGTTGCTGAAATAAGCCTATTTAATAAGCGTAAGTTGCTGAAATAAGGCTATTTAATAAGCCTAAGTTGCTGAAATAAGCCTATTTAATGAGCTATTTAATAAGTCTATTTAATAAGCCTATTTAATAAGCCTATTTAATAAGCCTATTTAATAAGCCTATGTAATAAGTCTATTTAATAAGTCTATTTAATAAGTATTTAATGAGCCTATTTAATAAGCCTATTTATTGAGCCTATTTAATAAGCCTATTTATTGAGCCTATTTAATAAGCCTATTTATTGAGCCTATTTAATAAGCCTATTTAATACGTCTATTTAATAAGCCTATTTAATAAGCCTATTTATTGAGCCTATTTAATAAGCCTATTTAATAAGCCTATTTATTGAGCCTATTTAATAAGCCTTTTTATTGAGCCTATTTAATAAGCCTATTTAATAAGCCTATTTAATAAGCCTATTTAATAAGCCTATTTATTGAGCCTATTTAATAAGCCTATTTAATAAGCATATTTATTGAGCCTATTTAATAAGCCTATTTATTGAGCCTATTTAATAAGCCTATTTAATAAGTCTATTTAATAAGCCTATTTAATAAGTATTTAATGAGCCTATTTAATAAGCCTATTTATTGAGCCTATTTTAATAAGCCTATTTAATAAGCCTAAGTTGCTGAATAAGCCTATTTAATAAGCCTAAGTTGCTGAAATAAGGCTATTTAATAAGTCTAAGTTGCTGAAATAAGCCTTTTTAATCAGCATAAGTTGCTGAAATAAGGCTATTTAATAAGTCTAAGTTGCTGAAATAAGCCTATTTAATAAGCCTAAGTTGCTGAAATAAGCCTATTTAATAAGCCTGTTTAATAAGTCTAAGTTGCTGAAATAAGCTTATTTAATAAGCCTAAGTTTCTGAATGGGCCTATTTAATAAGCCTAAGTTGCTGAAATAAGCCTATTAAATAAGCCTAAGTTGCTGAATAAGCCTATTTAATAAGCCTAAGTTGCTGAATAAACCTATTTAATAAGTCTAAGTTGCTGAAATAAGCATATTTAATAAGGCTATTTAATAAGCCTAAGTTGCTGAATAAGCCTATTTAATAAGGCTATTTAATGAGCCTAAGTTGCTGAAATAAGACTATTTAATAAGCCTAAGTTTCTGAACTAAGCCTATTTTAAAAGGTATATTTAATAAGTCTAAGTTTCTGAAATAAACCTATTTAAAAATGCTATTTAATAAGCCTAAGTTGCTGAAATAAACCTGTTTAATAAGGCTATTTAATAAGAATAAGTTGCTGAAATAAGCTTATTTAATAAGCCTAAGTTGCTGAAATAAGCCTATTTAATAAGGCTCTTTAATAAGTCTAAGTTGCTGAAATAAACCTATTTAATAAGCCTAAGTTGCTAAAATAAGCCTATTTAATGAGGCTATTTAATACGTCTATTTAATAAGCCTATTTAATACGCCTATTTAATAAGCCTATTTAACAAGCCTATGTAATAAGTCTATTTAATAAGTCTATTTAATAAGTATTTAATGAGCCTATTTAATAAGCCTATTTATTGAGCCTATTTAATAAGCCTATTTATTGAGCCTATTTAATAAGCCTATTTATTGAGCCTATTTAATAAGCCTATTTAATACGTCTATTTAATAAGCCTATTTAATAAGCCTATTTATTGAGCCTATTTAATAAGCCTATTTAATAAGCCTATTTATTGAGCCTATTTAATAAGCCTTTTTATTGAGCCTATTTAATAAGCCTATTTAATAAGCCTATTTAATAAGCCTATTTAATAAGCCTATTTATTGAGCCTATTTAATAAGCCTATTTAATAAGCATATTTATTGAGCCTATTTAATAAGCCTATTTATTGAGCCTATTTAATAAGCCTATTTAATAAGTCTATTTAATAAGCCTATTTAATAAGTATTTAATGAGCCTATTTAATAAGCCTATTTATTGAGCCTATTTTAATAAGCCTATTTAATAAGCCTAAGTTGCTGAATAAGCCTATTTAATAAGCCTAAGTTGCTGAAATAAGGCTATTTAATAAGTCTAAGTTGCTGAAATAAGCCTTTTTAATCAGCATAAGTTGCTGAAATAAGGCTATTTAATAAGTCTAAGTTGCTGAAATAAGCCTATTTAATAAGCCTAAGTTGCTGAAATAAGCCTATTTAATAAGCCTGTTTAATAAGTCTAAGTTGCTGAAATAAGCTTATTTAATAAGCCTAAGTTTCTGAATGGGCCTATTTAATAAGCCTAAGTTGCTGAAATAAGCCTATTAAATAAGCCTAAGTTGCTGAATAAGCCTATTTAATAAGCCTAAGTTGCTGAATAAACCTATTTAATAAGTCTAAGTTGCTGAAATAAGCATATTTAATAAGGCTATTTAATAAGCCTAAGTTGCTGAATAAGCCTATTTAATAAGGCTATTTAATGAGCCTAAGTTGCTGAAATAAGACTATTTAATAAGCCTAAGTTTCTGAACTAAGCCTATTTTAAAAGGTATATTTAATAAGTCTAAGTTGCTGAAATAAACCTATTTAAAAATGCTATTTAATAAGCCTAACTTGCTGAAATAAACCTGTTTAATAAGGCTATTTAATAAGAATAAGTTGCTGAAATAAGCTTATTTAATAAGCCTAAGATGCTGAAATAAGCCTATTTAATAAGGCTCTTTAATAAGTCTAAGTTGCTGAAATAAACCTATTTAATAAGCCTAAGTTGCTAAAATAAGCCTATTTAATGAGGCTATTTAATACGTCTATTTAATAAGCCTATTTAATAAGCCTATTTAATAAGCCTATTTAATAAGCCTATTTAATGAGTCTATTTAATAAGTCTATTTAATAAGTATTTAATGAGCTTATTTAATAAGCCTATTTATTGAGCCTATTTAATAAGCCTATTTATTGAGCCTATTTAATAAGCCTATTTATTGAGCCTATTTAATAAGCCTTTTTATTGAGCCTATTTAATAAGCCTATTTAACAAGTCTATTTAATAAGCCTATTTAATAAGCCTATTTAATAAGCCTATTTATTGAGCCTATTTAATAAGCCTATTTAATAAGTCTATTTAATAAGCCTATTTAATAAGTATTTAATGAGCCTATTTAATAAGCCTATTTATAGAGCCTATTTTAATAAGCCTATTTAATAAGCCTAAGTTGCTGAATAAGCCTATTTAATAAGCCTAAGTTGCTGAAATAAGGCTATTTAATAAGTCTAAGTTGCTGAAATAAGCCTATTTAATAAGCCTAAGTTGCTGAAATAAGCCTATTTAATAAGCCTAAGTTGCTGAAATAAGGCTATTTAATAAGTCTAAGTTGCTGAAATAAGCCTATTTAATAAGCCTAAGTTGCTGAAATAAGTATATTTAATAAGCATAAGTTGCTGAAATAAGCCTATTTAATGAGTCTAGGTTGCTGAAATAAGGCTATTTAATAAGTCTAAGTTGCTGAAATAAGCCTTTTTAATCAGCGTAAGTTGCTGAAATAAGCCTATTTAATAAGCCCAAGTTGCTGAAATAAGCCTATTTAATGAGCTATTTAATAAGTCTATTTAATAAGCCTATTTAATAAGCCTATTTAATAAGCCTATTTAATAAGCCTATGTAATAAGTCTATTTAATAAGTCTATTTAATAAGTATTTAATGAGCCTATTTAATAAGCCTATTTATTGAGCCTATTTAATAAGCCTATTTATTGAGCCTATTTAATAAGCCTATTTATTGAGCCTATTTAATAAGCCTATTTAATACGTCTATTTAATAAGCCTATTTAATAAGCCTATTTATTGAGCCTATTTAATAAGCCTATTTAATAAGCCTATTTATTCAGCCTATTTAATAAGTCTATTTAATAAGCCTATTTAATAAGCCTATTTAATAAGTATTTAATGAGCCTATTTAATAAGTCTATTTAATACGCCTATTTAATAGGCCTATTTAATAAGTCTAAGTTGCTGAAATAAGCCTATTTAATAAGCCTAAGTTTCTGAATGAGCCTATTTAATAAGCCTAAGTTGCTGAAATAAGCCTATTTAATAAGCCTAAGTTGCTGAATAAGCCTATTTAATAAGCCTAAGTTGCTGAAATAAGCCTATTTAATAAGTCTAAGTTGCTGAAATAAGGCTATTTAATAAACCTAAGTTGCTGAAATAAGCCTATTTAATAAGCCTAAGTTGCTGAAATAAGGCTATTTAATAAGTCTAAGTTGCTGAAATAAGCCTATTTAATAAGCCTAAGTTGCTGAAATAAGTATATTTAATAAGCATAAGTTGCTGAAATAAGCCTATTTAATGAGTCTAAGTTGCTGAAATAAGGCTATTTAATAAGTCTAAGTTGCTGAAATAAGTATTTTTAATCAGCGTAAGTTGCTGAAATAAGCCTACTTAATAAGCCTATTTAATAAGCCTACGTTGCTGAATAAGCCTATTTAATAAGCCTAAGTTGCTGAAATAAGCCTATTTAATAAGTCTAAGTTGCTGAAATAAGGCTATTTAATAAGCCTAAGTTGCTGAAATAAGCCTATTTAATAAGCCTAAGTTGCTGAAATAAGGCTATTTAATGAGTCCAAGTTGCTGAAATAAGCCGATTTAATAAGCCTAAGTTGCTGAAATAAGTATATTTAATAAGCATAAGTTGCTGAAATAAGCCTATTTAATAAGTCTAAGTTGCTGAAATAAGCCTTTTTAATCAGCGTAAGTTGCTGAAATACGCCTATTTAATTAGCCCAAGTTGCTGAAATAAGCCTACTTAATTAGGCTATTTAATAAGCCTAAGTTGCTGAAATAAGCCTATTTAATAAGCGTAAGTTACTGAAATAAGGCTATTTAATAAGTCTAAGTTGCTGAAATAAGCCTATTTAATAAGCCTAAGTTGCTGAAATAAGCCTATTTAATAAGCCTGTTTAATAAGCCTAAGTTGCTGAAATAAGCCTATTTAATAAACCTATTTAATAAGCCTATTTAATAGGCCTATTTAATAAGTCTAAGTTGCTGAATAAGCCTATTTAATAAGCCTAAGTTGCTGAATAAACCTATTTAATAAGCCTAAGTTGCTGAAATAAGGCTATTTAATAAGCCTAAGTTGCTGAATAAGCCTATTTAATAAGTCTAAGTTGCTGAAATAAGGGTATTCAATAAGCCTAAGTTGCTAAAATAAGGCTATTTAATAAGTTTAAGTTGCTGAAATAAGCCTATTTAATAAGCCTAAGTTGCTGAAATAAGCCTATTTAATAAGGCTATTTAATGAGCCTAAGTTGCTGGAATATGCCTATTTAATAAGCCTAAGTTTCTGAACTAAGCCTATTTAAAAAGGTATATTTAATAAGTCTAAGTTGCTGAAATAAACCTATTTAAAATGCTATTTAATAAGCCTAAGTTGCTGAAATAAACCTGTTTAATAAGGCTATTTAATAAGCATAAGTTGCTGAAATAAGCCTATTTAATAAGCATAAGTTGCTGAATAAGCGTATTTCATAAGTCTAAGTTGCTGAAATAAGCCTTTTTAATATGTCTCAATTGCTAAAATAAGCCTATTTAATAAGCCTAAGTTGCTGAAATAAGCCTATTTAAATAGGCTATTTAATAAGCCTAAGTTGCTGAATAAGCCTATTTAATAAGTCTAAGTTGCTGAAATAAGGCTATTTAATAAGCCTAAGTTGCTGAAATAAGCCTATTTAATAAGCCTACGTTGGTGAACTAAGCCTATATAAAAAGGTATATTTAATAAGTCTAAGTTGCTGAAAAAAACCTATTTAAAAATGCTATTTAATAAGCCTAAATTGCTAGAAATAAACCTGTTTAATAAGGCTATTTAATAAGCATAAGTTGCTGAAATAAGCCTATTTAATAAGCCTAAGTTGCTGAAATAAGCCTATTTAATAAGGCTATTTAATAAGTCTAAGTTGCAGAAATGAACCTATTTAATAATGCTATTTAATACGCCTAATTTGCCTAAATAAGCATATTTAATAAGCCTAAGTTGCTAAAATAAGCCTATTTAATAGGCCTATCTATTAAGTCTAAGTTGCAGAAATAAGCATATTTCATAAGCATATTTAATGAGCCTTAGTTGCTGAAATGTCTATTTAATAAGTCGGTTTAATAAGTCTAAGTTGCTAAAATAAGCCTATTTAATAAGGCTATTTAATAAGCCTAAGTTGCTGAAATAAGCCTATTTAATAAGGCTATTTAATGAGCCTAAGTTGCTGAAATAAGCCTATTTAATAAGCCTAAGTTTCTGAACTAAGCCTATTTAAAAATACTATTTAATAAGCCTAAGTTGCTGAAATAAGCCTATTAAATAAGCGTAAGTTACTGAAATAAGGCTATTTAATAAGCCTATTTAATAAGCCTACGTTGTTGAATAAGCCTATTTAATAAGCCTAAGTTGCTGAAATAAGCCTATTTAATAAGTCTAAGTTGCTGAAATAAGGCTATTTAATAAGCCTAAGTTGCTGAAATAAGCCTATTTAATAAGCCTAAGTTGCTGAAATAAGGCTATTTAATAAGTCCAAGTTGCTGAAATAAGCAGATTTAATAAGCCTAAGTTGCTGAAATAAGTATATTTAATAAGCATAAGTTGCTGAAATAAGCCTTTTTAATCAGCGTAAGTTGCTGAAATAAGCCTATTTAATAAGCCCAAGTTGCTGAAATAAGCCTACTTAATTAGGCTATTTAATAAGCCTAAGTTGCTGAAATAAGCCTATTTAATAAGCGTAAGTTACAGAAATAAGGCTATTTAATAAGCCTATTTAATAAGCCTACGTTGCTGAATAAGCCTATTTAATAAGCCTAAGTTGCTGAAATAAGCCTATTTAATAAGTCTAAGTTGCTGAAATAAGGTTATTTAATAAGCCTAAGTTGCTGAAATAAGCCTATTTAATAAGCCTAAGTTGCTGAAATAAGCCTATTTAATAAGCCTAAGTTGCTGAAATAAGGCTATTTAATAAGTCCAAGTTGCTGAAATAAGCCTATTTAATAAGCCTAAGTTGCTGAAATAAGTATATTTAATAAGCATAAGTTGCTGAAATAAGCCTATTTAATAAGTCTAAGTTGCTGAAATAAGGCTATTTAATAAGTCTAAGTTGCTGAAATAAGCCTTTTTAATCAGCGTAAGTTGCTGAAATAAGCCTATTTAATAAGCCCAAGCTGCTGAAATAAGCCTACTTAATTAGGCTATTTAATAAGCCTAAGTTGCTGAAATAAGCCTATTTAATAAGCGTAAGTTGCTGAAATAAGGCTATTTAATAAGTCTAAGTTGCTGAAATAAGCCTATTTAATAAGCCTAAGTTGCTGAAATAAACCTATTTAATAAGCCTGTTTAATAAGCCTAAGTTGCTGAAATAAGCCTATTTAATAAGCCTATTTAATAAGCCTATTTAATAGGCCTATTTAATAAGTCTAAGTTGCTGAATAAGCCTATTTAATAAGCCTAAGTTGCTGAATAAACCTATTTAATAAGTCTAAGTTGCTGAAATAAGCCTATTTAATAAGGCTATTTAATAAGCCTAAGTTGCTGAATAAGCCTATTTAATAAGTCTAAGTTGCTGAAATAAGGCTATTTAATAAGCCTAAGTTGCTGAAATAAGGCTATTTAATAAGTTTAAGTTGCTGAAATAAGCCTATTTAATAAGCCTAAGTTGCTGAAATAAGCCTATTTAATAAGGCTATTTAATAAGTCTAAGTTGCAGAAATGAACCTATTTAATAATGCTATTTAATACGCCTAATTTGCCTAAATAAGCATATTTAATAAGCCTAAGTTGCTAAAATAAGCCTATTTAATAGGCCTATCTATTAAGTCTAAGTTGCAGAAATAAGCATATTTCATAAGCATATTTAATGAGCCTTAGTTGCTGAAATGTCTATTTAATAAGTCGGTTTAATAAGTCTAAGTTGCTAAAATAAGCCTATTTAATAAGGCTATTTAATAAGCCTAAGTTGCTGAAATAAGCCTATTTAATAAAGCTATTTAATGAGCCTAAGTTGCTGAAATAAGCCTATTTAATAAGCCTAAGTTTCTGAACTAAGCCTATTTAAAAATACTATTTAATAAGCCTAAGTTGCTGAAATAAGCCTATTAAATAAGCGTAAGTTACTGAAATAAGGCTATTTAATAAGCCTATTTAATAAGCCTACGTTGCTGAATAAGCCTATTTAATAAGCCTAAGTTGCTGAAATAAGCCTATTTAATAAGTCTAAGTTGCTGAAATAAGGCTATTTAATAAGCCTAAGTTGCTGAAATAAGCCTATTTAATAAGCCTAAGTTGCTGAAATAAGACTATTTAATAAGTCCAAGTTGCTGAAATAAGCAGATTTAATAAGCCTAAGTTGCTGAAATAAGTATATTTAATAAGCATAAGTTGCTGAAATAAGCCTATTTAATAAGTCTAAGTTGCTGAAATAAGCCTTTTTAATCAGCGTAAGTTGCTGAAATAAGCCTATTTAATAAGCCCAAGTTGCTGAAATAAGCCTACTTAATTAGGCTATTTAATAAGCCTAAGTTGCTGAAATAAGCCTATTTAATAAGCGTAAGTTACTGAAATAAGGCTATTTAATAAGCCTATTTAATAAGCCTACGTTGCTGAATAAGCCTATTTAATAAGCCTAAGTTGCTGAAATAAGCCTATTTAATAAGTCTAAGTTGCTGAAATAAGGTTATTTAATAAGCCTAAGTTGCTGAAATAAGCCTATTTAATAAGCCTAAGTTGCTGAAATAAGCCTATTTAATAAGCCTAAGTTGCTGAAATAAGGCTATTTAATAAGTCCAAGTTGCTGAAATAAGCCTATTTAATACGCCTAATTTGCCTAAATAAGCATATTTAATAAGCCTAAGTTGCTAAAATAAGCCTATTTAATAGGCCTATCTATTAAGTCTAAGTTGCAGAAATAAGCATATTTCATAAGCATATTTAATGAGCCTTAGTTGCTGAAATGTCTATTTAATAAGTCGGTTTAATAAGTCTAAGTTGCTAAAATAAGCCTATTTAATAAGGCTATTTAATAAGCCTAAGTTGCTGAAATAAGCCTATTTAATAAAGCTATTTAATGAGCCTAAGTTGCTGAAATAAGCCTATTTAATAAGCCTAAGTTTCTGAACTAAGCCTATTTAAAAATACTATTTAATAAGCCTAAGTTGCTGAAATAAGCCTATTAAATAAGCGTAAGTTACTGAAATAAGGCTATTTAATAAGCCTATTTAATAAGCCTACGTTGCTGAATAAGCCTATTTAATAAGCCTAAGTTGCTGAAATAAGCCTATTTAATAAGTCTAAGTTGCTGAAATAAGGCTATTTAATAAGCCTAAGTTGCTGAAATAAGCCTATTTAATAAGCCTAAGTTGCTGAAATAAGACAATTTAATAAGTCCAAGTTGCTGAAATAAGCAGATTTAATAAGCCTAAGTTGCTGAAATAAGTATATTTAATAAGCATAAGTTGCTGAAATAAGCCTATTTAATAAGTCTAAGTTGCTGAAATAAGCCTTTTTAATCAGCGTAAGTTGCTGAAATAAGCCTATTTAATAAGCCCAAGTTGCTGAAATAAGCCTACTTAATTAGGCTATTTAATAAGCCTAAGTTGCTGAAATAAGCCTATTTAATAAGCGTAAGTTACTGAAATAAGGCTATTTAATAAGCCTATTTAATAAGCCTACGTTGCTGAATAAGCCTATTTAATAAGCCTAAGTTGCTGAAATAAGCCTATTTAATAAGTCTAAGTTGCTGAAATAAGGTTATTTAATAAGCCTAAGTTGCTGAAATAAGCCTATTTAATAAGCCTAAGTTGCTGAAATAAGCCTATTTAATAAGCCTAAGTTGCTGAAATAAGGCTATTTAATAAGTCCAAGTTGCTGAAATAAGCCTATTTAATAAGCCTAAGTTGCTGAAATAAGTATATTTAATAAGCATAAGTTGCTGAAATAAGCCTATTTAATAAGTCTAAGTTGCTGAAATAAGGCTATTTAATAAGTCTAAGTTGCTGAAATAAGCCTTTTTAATCAGCGTAAGTTGCTGAAATAAGCCTATTTAATAAGCCCAAGCTGCTGAAATAAGCCTACTTAATTAGGCTATTTAATAAGCCTTAGTTGCTGAAATAAGCCTATTTAATAAGCGTAAGTTGCTGAAATAAACCTATTTAATAAGCCTGTTTAATAAGCCTAAGTTGCTGAAATAAGCCTATTTAATAAGCCTATTTAATAAGCCTATTTAATAGGCCTATTTAATAAGTCTAAGTTGCTGAATAAGCCTATTTAATAAGCCTAAGTTGCTGAATAAACCTATTTAATAAGTCTAAGTTGCTGAAATAAGCCTATTTAATAAGGCTATTTAATAAGCCTAAGTTGCTGAATAAGCCTATTTAATAAGTCTAAGTTGCTGAAATAAGGCTATTTAATAAGCCTAAGTTGCTGAAATAAGGCTATTTAATAAGTTTAAGTTGCTGAAATAAGCCTATTTAATAAGCCTAAGTTGCTGAAATAAGCCTATTTAATAAGGCTATTTAATAAGTCTAAGTTGCAGAAATGAACCTATTTAATAATGCTATTTAATACGCCTAATTTGCCTAAATAAGCATATTTAATAAGCTTAAGTTGCTAAAATAAGCCTATTTAATAGGCCTATCTAATAAGTCTAAGTTGCAGAAATAAGCATATTTCATAAGCATATTTAATGAGCCTAAGTTGCTGAAATGTCTATTTAATAAGTCGGTTTAATAAGTCTAAGTTGCTAAAATAATCCTATTTAATAAGGCTATTTAATAAGCCTAAGTTGCTGAAATAAGCCTATTTAATAAGGTTTTTTAATGAGCCTAAGTTGCTGAAAAAAGCCTATTTAATAAGGCTATTTAATGAGCCTAAGTTGCTGAAATAAGCCTATTTAATAAGCCTAAGTTTCTGAACTAAGCCTATTTAAAAATACTATTTAATAAGCCTAAGTTGCTGAAATAAGCCTATTAAATAAGCGTAAGTTACTGAAATAAGGCTATTTAATAAGCCTATTTAATAAGCCTACGTTGCTGAATAAGCCTATTTAATAAGCCTAAGTTGCTGAAATAAGCCTATTTAATAAGTCTAAGTTGCTGAAATAAGGCTATTTAATAAGCCTAAGTTGCTGAAATGAGCCTATTTAATAAGCCTAAGTTGCTGAAATAAGGCTATTTAATAAGTCCAAGTTGCTGAAATAAGCAGATTTAATAAGCCTAAGTTGCTGAAATAAGTATATTTAATAAGCATAAGTTGCTGAAATAAGCCTATTTAATAAGTCTAAGTTGCTGAAATAAGCCTTTTTAATCAGCGTAAGTTGCTGAAATAAGCCTATTTAATAAGCCCAAGTTGCTGAAATAAGCCTACTTAATTAGGCTATTTAATAAGCCTAAGTTGCTGAAATAAGCCTATTTAATAAGCCTAAGTTACTGAAATAAGGCTATTTAATAAGCCTATTTAATAAGCCTACGTTGCTGAATAAGCCTATTTAATAAGCCTAAGTTGCTGAAATGAGCCTATTTAATAAGTCTAAGTTGCTGAAATAAGGCTATTTAATAAGCCTAAGTTGCTGAAATAAGCCTATTTAATAAGCCTAAGTTGCTGAAATAAGCCTATTTAATAAGCCTAAGTTGCTGAAATAAGGCTATTTAATAAGTCCAAGTTGCTGAAATAAGCCTATTTAATCAGCGTAAGTTGCTGAAATAAGCCTATTTAATAAGCCCAAGCTGCTGAAATAAGCCTACTTAATTAGGCTATTTAATAAGCCTAAGTTGCTGAAATAAGCCTATTTAATAAGCGTAAGTTGCTGAAATAAGGCTATTTAATAAGTCTAAGTTGCTGAAATAAGCCTATTTAATAAGTCTAAGTTGCTGAAATAAGGCTATTTAATAAGCCTAAGTTGCTGAAATAAGGCTATTTAATAAGTTTAAGTTGCTGAAATAAGCCTATTTAATAAGCCTAAGTTGCTGAAATAAGCCTATTTAATAAGGCTATTTAATAAGTCTAAGTTGCAGAAATGAACCTATTTAATAATGCTATTTAATACGCCTAATTTGCCTAAATAAGCATATTTAATAAGCCTAAGTTGCTAAAATAAGCCTATTTAATAGGCCTATCTAATAAGTCTAAGTTGCAGAAATAAGCATATTCAATAAGCATATTTAATGAGCCTAAGTTGCTGAAATGTCTATTTAATAAGTCGGTTTAATAAGTCTAAGTTGCTAAAATAATCCTATTTAATAAGGCTATTTAATAAGCCTAAGTTGCTGAAATAAGCCTATTTAATAAGGTTATTTAATGAGCCTAAGTTGCTGAAAAAAGCCTATTTAATAAGGCTATTTAATGAGCCTAAGTTGCTGAAATAAGCCTATTTAATAAGCCTAAGTTTCTGAACTAAGCCTATTTAAAAATACTATTTAAAAAGCCTAAGTTGCTGAAATAAGCCTATTAAATAAGCGTAAGTTACTGAAATAAGGCTATTTAATAAGCCTATTTAATAAGCCTACGTTGCTGAATAAGCCTATTTAATAAGCCTAAGTTGCTGAAATAAGCCTATTTAATAAGTCTAAGTTGCTGAAATAAGGCTATTTAATAAGCCTAAGTTGCTGAAATAAGCCTATTTAATAAGCCTAAGTTGCTGAAATAAGGCTATTTAATAAGTCCAAGTTGCTGAAATAAGCAGATTTAATAAGCCTAAGTTGCTGAAATAAGTATATTTAATAAGCATAAGTTGCTGAAATAAGCCTATTTAATAAGTCTAAGTTGCTGAAATAAGCCTTTTTAATCAGCATAGTTGCTTAAATAAGCCTATTTAATAAGCCCAAGTTGCTGAAATAAGCCTACTTAATTAGGCTATTTAATAAGCCTAAGTTGCTGAAATAAGCCTATTTAATAAGCGTAAGTTACTGAAATAAGGCTATTTAATAAGCCTATTTAATAAGCCTACGTTGCTGAATAAGCCTATTTAATAAGCCTAAGTTGCTGAAATAAGCCTATTTAATAAGTCTAAGTTGCTGAAATAAGGCTATTTAATAAGCCTAAGTTGCTGAAATAAGCCTATTTAATAAGCCTAAGTTGCTGAAATAAGCCTATTTAATAAGCCTAAGTTGCTGAAATAAGGCTATTTAATAAGTCCAAGTTGCTGAAATAAGCCTATTTAATCAGCGTAAGTTGCTGAAATAAGCCTATTTAATAAGCCCAAGCTGCTGAAATAAGCCTACTTAATTAGGCTATTTAATAAGCCTAAGTTGCTGAAATAAGCCTATTTAATAAGCGTAAGTTGCTGAAATAAGACCTTTTAATAAGTCTAAGTTGCTGAAATAAGCCTATTTAATAAGTCTAAGTTGCTGAAATAAGGCTATTTAATAAGCCTAAGTTGCTGAAATAAGGCTATTTAATAAGTTTAAGTTGCTGAAATAAGCCTATTTAATAAGCCTAAGTTGCTGAAATAAGCCTATTTAATAAGGCTATTTAATAAGTCTAAGTTGCAGAAATGAACCTATTTAATAATGCTATTTAATACGCCTAATTTGCCTAAATAAGCATATTTAATAAGCCTAAGTTGCTAAAATAAGCCTATTTAATAGGCCTATCTAATAAGTCTAAGTTGCAGAAATAAGCATATTCAATAAGCATATTTAATGAGCCTAAGTTGCTGAAATGTCTATTTAATAAGTCGGTTTAATAAGTCTAAGTTGCTAAAATAATCCTATTTAATAAGGCTATTTAATAAGCCTAAGTTGCTGAAATAAGCCTATTTAATAAGGTTATTTAATGAGCCTAAGTTGCTGAAAAAAGCCTATTTAATAAGGCTATTTAATGAGCCTAAGTTGCTGAAATAAGCCTATTTAATAAGCCTAAGTTTCTGAACTAAGCCTATTTAAAAATACTATTTAATAATCCTAAGTTGCTGAAATAAGCCTATTAAATAAGCGTAAGTTACTGAAATAAGGCTATTTAATAAGCCTATTTAATAAGCCTACGTTGCTGAATAAGCCTATTTAATAAGCCTAAGTTGCTGAAATAAGCCTATTTAATAAGTCTAAGTTGCTGAAATAAGGCTATTTAATAAGCCTAAGTTGCTGAAATAAGCCTATTTAATAAGCCTAAGTTGCTGAAATAAGGCTATTTAATAAGTCCAAGTTGCTGAAATAAGCAGATTTAATAAGCCTAAGTTGCTGAAATAAGTATATTTAATAAGCATAAGTTGCTGAAATAAGCCTATTTAATAAGTCTAAGTTGCTGAAATAAGCCTTTTTAATCAGCGTAAGTTGCTGAAATAAGCCTATTTAATAAGCCCAAGTTGCTGAAATAAGCCTACTTAATTAGGCTATTTAATAAGCCTAAGTTGCTGAAATAAGCCTATTTAATAAGCGTAAGTTACTGAAATAAGGCTATTTAATAAGCCTATTTAATAAGCCTACGTTGCTGAATAAGCCTATTTAATAAGCCTAAGTTGCTGAAATAAGCCTATTTAATAAGTCTAAGTTGCTGAAATAAGGCTATTTAATAAGCCTAAGTTGCTGAAATAAGCCTATTTAATAAGCCTAAGTTGCTGAAATAAGCCTATTTAATAAGCCTAAGTTGCTGAAATAAGGCTATTTAATAAGTCCAAGTTGCTGAAATAAGCCTATTTAATCAGCGTAAGTTGCTGAAATAAGCCTATTTAATAAGCCCAAGCTGCTGAAATAAGCCTACTTAATTAGGCTATTTAATAAGCCTAAGTTGCTGAAATAAGCCTATTTAATAAGCGTAAGTTGCTGAAATAAGGCTATTTAATAAGTCTAAGTTGCTGAAATAAGCCTATTTAATAAGCCTAAGTTGCTGAAATAAACCTATTTAATAAGCCTGTTTAATAAGCCTAAGTTGCTGAAATAAGCCTATTTAATAAGCCTATTTAATAAGCCTATTTAATAGGCCTATTTAATAAGTCTAAGTTGCTGAATAAGCCTATTTAATAAGCCTAAGTTGCTGAATAAACCTATTTAATAAGTCTAAGTTGCTGAAATAAGCCTATTTAATAAGGCTATTTAATAAGCCTAAGTTGCTGAATAAGCCTATTTAATAAGTCTAAGTTGCTGAAATAAGGCTATTTAATAAGCCTAAGTTGCTGAAATAAGGCTATTTAATAAGTTTATTTTGCTGAAATAAGCCTATTTAATAAGCCTAAGTTGCTGAAATAAGCCTATTTAATAAGGCTATTTAATAAGTCTAAGTTGCAGAAATGAACCTATTTAATAATGCTATTTAATACGCCTAATTTGCCTAAATAAGCATATTTAATAAGCCTAAGTTGCTAAAATAAGCCTATTTAATAGGCCTATCTATTAAGTCTAAGTTGCAGAAATAAGCATATTTCATAAGCATATTTAATGAGCCTTAGTTGCTGAAATAAGCCTATTTAATAAAGCTATTTAATGAGCCTAAGTTGCTGAAATAAGCCTATTTAATAAGCCTAAGTTTCTGAACTAAGCCTATTTAAAAATACTATTTAATAAGCCTAAGTTGCTGAAATAAGCCTATTAAATAAGCATAAGTTACTGAAATAAGGCTATTTAATAAGCCTATTTAATAAGCCTACGTTGCTGAATAAGCCTATTTAATAAGCCTAAGTTGCTGAAATAAGCCTATTTAATAAGTCTAAGTTGCTGAAATAAGGCTATTTAATAAGCCTAAGTTGCTGAAATAAGCCTATTTAATAAGCCTAAGTTGCTGAAATAAGGCTATTTAATAAGTCCAAGTTGCTGAAATAAGCAGATTTAATAAGCCTAAGTTGCTGAAATAAGTATATTTAATAAGCATAAGTTGCTGAAATAAGCCTATTTAATAAGTCTAAGTTGCTGAAATAAGCCTTTTTAATCAGCGTAAGTTGCTGAAATAAGCCTATTTAATAAGCCCAAGTTGCTGAAATAAGCCTATTTAATAAGCGTAAGTTACTGAAATAAGGATATTTAATAAGCCTATTTAATAAGCCTACGTTGCTGAATAAGCCTATTTAATAAGCCTAAGTTGCTGAAATAAGCCTATTTAATAAGTCTAAGTTGCTGAAATAAGGTTATTTAATAAGCCTAAGTTGCTGAAATAAGCCTATTTAATAAGCCTAAGTTGCTGAAATAAGCCTATTTAATAAGCCTAAGTTGCTGAAATAAGGCTATTTAATAAGTTCAAGTTGCTGAAATAAGCCTATTTAATAAGCCTAAGTTGCTGAAATAAGTATATTTAATAAGCATAAGTTGCTGAAATAAGCCTATTTAATAAGTCTAAGTTGCTGAAATAAGGCTATTTAATAAGTCTAAGTTGCTGAAATAAGCCTTTTTAATCAGCGCAAGTTGCTGAAATAAGCCTATTTAATAAGCCCAAGCTGCTGAAATAAGCCTACTTAATTAGGCTATTTAATAAGCCTAAGTTGCTGAAATAAGCCTATTTAATAAGCGTAAGTTGCTGAAATAAGGCTATTTAATAAGTCTAAGTTGCTGAAATAAGCCTATTTAATAAGCCTAAGTTGCTGAAATAAACCTATTTAATAAGCCTGTTTAATAAGCCTAAGTTGCTGAAATAAGCCTATTTAATAAGCCTATTTAATAAGCCTATTTAATAGGCCTATTTAATAAGTCTAAGTTGCTGAATAAGCCTATTTAATAAGCCTAAGTTGCTGAATAAAACTATTTAATAAGTCTAAGTTGCTGAAATAAGCCTATTTAATAAGGCTATTTAATAAGCCTAAGTTGCTGAATAAGCCTATTTAATAAGTCTAAGTTGCTGAAATAAGGCTATTTAATAAGCCTAAGTTGCTGAAATAAGGCTATTTAATAAGTTTAAGTTGCTGAAATAAGCCTATTTAATAAGCCTAAGTTGCTGAAATAAGCCTATTTAATAAGGCTATTTAATAAGTCTAAGTTGCAGAAATGAACCTATTTAATAATGCTATTTAATACGCCTAATTTGCCTAAATAAGCATATTTAATAAGCTTAAGTTGCTAAAATAAGCCTATTTAATAGGCCTATCTAATAAGTCTAAGTTGCAGAAATAAGCACATTTCATAAGCATATTTAATGAGCCTAAGTTGCTGAAATGTCTATTTAATAAGTCGGTTTAATAAGTCTAAGTTGCTAAAATAATCCTATTTAATAAGGCTATTTAATAAGCCTAAGTTGCTGAAATAAGCCTATTTAATAAGGTTATTTAATGAGCCTAAGTTGCTGAAAAAAGCCTATTTAATAAGGCTATTTAATGAGCCTAAGTTGCTGAAATAAGCCTATTTAATAAGCCTAAGTTTCTGAACTAAGCCTATTTAAAAATACTATTTAATAAGCCTAAGTTGCTGAAATAAGCCTATTAAATAAGCGTAAGTTACTGAAATAAGGCTATTTAATAAGCCTATTTAATAAGCCTACGTTGCTGAATAAGCCTATTTAATAAGCCTAAGTTGCTGAAATAAGCCTATTTAATAAGTCTAAGTTGCTGAAATAAGGCTATTTAATAAGCCTAAGTTGCTGAAATGAGCCTATTTAATAAGCCTAAGTTGCTGAAATAAGGCTATTTAATAAGTCCAAGTTGCTGAAATAAGCAGATTTAATAAGCCTAAGTTGCTGAAATAAGTATATTTAATAAGCATAAGTTGCTGAAATAAGCCTATTTAATAAGTCTAAGTTGCTGAAATAAGCCTTTTTAATCAGCGTAAGTTGCTGAAATAAGCCTATTTAATAAGCCCAAGTTGCTGAAATAAGCCTACTTAATTAGGCTATTTAATAAGCCTAAGTTGCTGAAATAAGCCTATTTAATAAGCCTAAGTTACTGAAATAAGGCTATTTAATAAGCCTATTTAATAAGCCTACGTTGCTGAATAAGACTATTTAATAAGCCTAAGTTGCTGAAATGAGCCTATTTAATAAGTCTAAGTTGCTGAAATAAGGCTATCTAATAAGCCTAAGTTGCTGAAATAAGCCTATTTAATAAGCCTAAGTTGCTGAAATAAGCCTATTTAATAAGCCTAAGTTGCTGAAATAAGGCTATTTAATAAGTCCAAGTTGCTGAAATAAGCCTATTTAATCAGCGTAAGTTGCTGAAATAAGCCTATTTAATAAGCCCAAGCTGCTGAAATAAGCCTACTTAATTAGGCTATTTAATAAGCCTAAGTTGCTGAAATAAGCCTATTTAATAAGCGTAAGTTGCTGAAATAAGGCTATTTAATAAGTCTAAGTTGCTGAAATAAGCCTATTTAATAAGTCTAAGTTGCTGAAATAAGGCTATTTAATAAGCCTAAGTTGCTGAAATAAGGCTATTTAATAAGTTTAAGTTGCTGAAATAAGCCTATTTAATAAGCCTAAGTTGCTGAAATAAGCCTATTTAATAAGGCTATTTAATAAGTCTAAGTTGCAGAAATGAACCTATTTAATAATGCTATTTAATACGCCTAATTTGCCTAAATAAGCATATTTAATAAGCCTAAGTTGCTAAAATAAGCCTATTTAATAGGCCTATCTAATAAGTCTAAGTTGCAGAAATAAGCATATTCAATAAGCATATTTAATGAGCCTAAGTTGCTGAAATGTCTATTTAATAAGTCGGTTTAATAAGTCTAAGTTGCTAAAATAATCCTATTTAATAAGGCTATTTAATAAGCCTAAGTTGCTGAAATAAGCCTATTTAATAAGGTTATTTAATGAGCCTAAGTTGCTGAAAAAAGCCTATTTAAAAAGGCTATTTAATGAGCCTAAGTTGCTGAAATAAGCCTATTTAATAAGCCTAAGTTTCTGAACTAAGCCTATTTAAAAATACTATTTAATAAGCCTAAGTTGCTGAAATAAGCCTATTAAATAAGCGTAAGTTACTGAAATAAGGCTATTTAATAAGCCTATTTAATAAGCCTACGTTGCTGAATAAGCCTATTTAATAAGCCTAAGTTGCTGAAATAAGCCTATTTAATAAGTCTAAGTTGCTGAAATAAGGCTATTTAATAAGCCTAAGTTGCTGAAATAAGCCTATTTAATAAGCCTAAGTTGCTGAAATAAGGCTATTTAATAAGTCCAAGTTGCTGAAATAAGCAGATTTAATAAGCCTAAGTTGCTGAAATAAGTATATTTAATAAGCATAAGTTGCTGAAATAAGCCTATTTAATAAGTCTAAGTTGCTGAAATAAGCCTTTTTAATCAGCGTAAGTTGCTGAAATAAGCCTATTTAATAAGCTCAAGTTGCTGAAATAAGCCTACTTAATTAGGCTATTTAATAAGCCTAAGTTGCTGAAATAAGCCTATTTAATAAGCGTAAGTTACTGAAATAAGGCTATTTAATAAGCCTATTTAATAAGCCTACGTTGCTGAATAAGCCTATTTAATAAGCCTAAGTTGCTGAAATAAGCCTATTTAATAAGTCTAAGTTGCTGAAATAAGGCTATTTAATAAGCCTAAGTTGCTGAAATAAGCCTATTTAATAAGCCTAAGTTGCTGAAATAAGCCTATTTAATAAGCCTAAGTTGCTGAAATAAGGCTATTTAATAAGTCCAAGTTGCTGAAATAAGCCTATTTAATCAGCGTAAGTTGCTGAAATAAGCCTATTTAATAAGCCCAAGCTGCTGAAATAAGCCTACTTAATTAGGCTATTTAATAAGCCTAAGTTGCTGAAATAAGCCTATTTAATAAGCGTAAGTTGCTGAAATAAGGCTATTTAATAAGTCTAAGTTGCTGAAATAAGCCTATTTAATAAGCCTAAGTTGCTGAAATAAACCTATTTAATAAGCCTGTTTAATAAGCCTATTTAATAGGCCTATTTAATAAGTCTAAGTTGCTGAATAAGCCTATTTAATAAGCCTAAGTTGCTGAATAAACCTATTTAATAAGTCTAAGTTGCTGAAATAAGCCTATTTAATAAGGCTATTTAATAAGCCTAAGTTGCTGAATAAGCCTATTTAATAAGTCTAAGTTGCTGAAATAATGCTATTTAATAAGCCTAAGTTGCTGAAATAAGCCTATTTAATAAGCCTAAGTTTCTGAACTAAGCCTATTTAAAAAAGGTATATTTAATAAGTCTAAGTTGCTGAAATAAACCTATTTAAAAATGCTATTTAATAAGCCTAAGTTGCTGAACTAAACCTGTTTAATAAGGCTATTTAATAAGCATAAGTTGCTGAAATAAGCCTATTTAATAAGCCTAAGTTGCTGAATAAGCCTATTTCATAAGCCTAAGTTGCTGAAATAAGCCTTTTTAATATGTCTCAGTTGCTGAAATAAGCCTATTTAATAAGCCTAAGTTGCTGAAATAAGCCTATTTAAATAGGCTATTTAATAAGCCTAAGTTGCTGAATAAGCTATTTAATAAGCCTAAGTTGCTGAAATAAGTATATTTAATAAGCATAAGTTGCTGAAATAAGCCTATTTAATAAGTCTAAGTTGCTGAAATAAGCCTTTTTAATCAGCGTAAGTTGCTGAAATAAGCCTATTTAATAAGCCCAAGTTGCTGAAATAAGCCTACTTAATTAGGCTATTTAATAAGCCTAAGTTGCTGAAATAAGCCTATTTAATAAGCCTAAGTTGCTGAAATAAGCCTATTTAATAAGTCTAAGTTGCTGAAATAAGGCTATTTAATAAGCCTAAGTTGCTGAAATAAGCCTATTTAATAAGCCTAAGTTGCTGAAAAAAGCCTATTTAATAAGTCTAAGTTACTGAAATAAGGCTATTTAATAAGCCTATTTAATAAGCCTACGTTGCTGAATAAGCCTATTTAATAAGCCTAAGTTGCTGAAATAAGCCTATTTAATAAGTCTAAGTTGCTGAAATAAGGCTATTTAATAAGCCTAAGTTGCTGAAATAAGCCTATTTAATAAGCCTAAGTTGCTGAAATAAGCCTATTTAATAAGCCTAAGTTGCTGAAATAAGGCTATTTAATAAGTCCAAGTTGCTGAAATAAGCCTATTTAATCAGCGTAAGTTGCTGAAATAAGCCTATTTAATAAGCCCAAGCTGCTGAAATAAGCCTACTTAATTAGGCTATTTAATAAGCCTAAGTTGCTGAAATAAGCCTATTTAATAAGCGTAAGTTGCTGAAATAAGGCTATTTAATAAGTCTAAGTTGCTGAAATAAGCCTATTTAATAAGCCTAAGTTGCTGAAATAAACCTATTTAATAAGCCTGTTTAATAAGCCTAAGTTGCTGAAATAAGCCTATTTAATAAGCCTATTTAATAAGCCTATTTAATAGGCCTATTTAATAAGTCTAAGTTGCTGAATAAGCCTATTTAATAAGCCTAAGTTGCTGAATAAACCTATTTAATAAGTCTAAGTTGCTGAAATAAGCCTATTTAATAAGGCTATTTAATAAGCCTAAGTTGCTGAATAAGCCTATTTAATAAGTCTAAGTTGCTGAAATAAGGCTATTTAATAAGCCTAAGTTGCTGAAATAAGGCTATTTAATAAGTTTATTTTGCTGAAATAAGCCTATTTAATAAGCCTAAGTTGCTGAAATAAGCCTATTTAATAAGGCTATTTAATAAGTCTAAGTTGCAGAAATGATCCTATTTAATAATGCTATTTAATACGCCTAATTTGCCTAAATAAGCATATTTAATAAGCCTAAGTTGCTAAAATAAGCCTATTTAATAGGCCTATCTATTAAGTCTAAGTTGCAGAAATAAGCATATTTCATAAGCATATTTAATGAGCCTAAGTTGCTGAAATGTATATTTAATAAGTCGGTTTAATAAGTCTAAGTTGCTAAAATAATCCTATTTAATAAGGCTATTTAATAAGCCTAAGTTGCTGAAATAAGCCTATTTAATAAGGTTATTTAATGAGCCTAAGTTGCTGAAAAAAGCCTATTTAATAAGGCTAATTAATGAGCCTAAGTTGCTGAAATAAGCCTATTTAATAAGCCTAAGTTTCTGAACTAAGCCTATTTAAAAATACTATTTAATAAGCCTAAGTTGCTGAAATAAGCCTATTAAATAAGCGTAAGTTACTGAAATAAGGCTATTTAATAAGCCTATTTAATAAGCCTACGTTGCTGAATAAGCCTATTTAATAAGCCTAAGTTGCTGAAATAAGCCTATTTAATAAGTCTAAGTTGCTGAAATAAGGCTATTTAATAAGCCTAAGTTGCTGAAATGAGCCTATTTAATAAGCCTAAGTTGCTGAAATAAGGCTATTTAATAAGTCCAAGTTGCTGAAATAAGCAGATTTAATAAGCCTAAGTTGCTGAAATAAGTATATTTAATAAGCATAAGTTGCTGAAATAAGCCTATTTAATAAGTCTAAGTTGCTGAAATAAGCCTTTTTAATCAGCGTAAGTTGCTGAAATAAGCCTATTTAATAAGCCCAAGTTGCTGAAATAAGCCTACTTAATTAGGCTATTTAATAAGCCTAAGTTGCTGAAATAAGCCTATTTAATAAGCCTAAGTTACTGAAATAAGGCTATTTAATAAGCCTATTTAATAAGCCTACGTTGCTGAATAAGCCTATTTAATAAGCCTAAGTTGCTGAAATGAGCCTATTTAATAAGTCTAAGTTGCTGAAATAAGGCTATTTAATAAGCCTAAGTTGCTGAAATAAGCCTATTTAATAAGCCTAAGTTGCTGAAATAAGCCTATTTAATAAGCCTAAGTTGCTGAAATAAGGCTATTTAATAAGTCCAAGTTGCTGAAATAAGCCTATTTAATCAGCGTAAGTTGCTGAAATAAGCCTATTTAATAAGCCCAAGCTGCTGAAATAAGCCTACTTAATTAGGCTATTTAATAAGCCTAAGTTGCTGAAATAAGCCTATTTAATAAGCGTAAGTTGCTGAAATAAGGCTATTTAATAAGTCTAAGTTGCTGAAATAAGCCTATTTAATAAGTCTAAGTTGCTGAAATAAGGCTATTTAATAAGCCTAAGTTGCTGAAATAAGGCTATTTAATAAGTTTAAGTTGCTGAAATAAGCCTATTTAATAAGCCTAAGTTGCTGAAATAAGCCTATTTAATAAGGCTATTTAATAAGTCTAAGTTGCAGAAATGAACCTATTTAATAATGCTATTTAATACGCCTAATTTGCCTAAATAAGCATATTTAATAAGCCTAAGTTGCTAAAATAAGCCTATTTAATAGGCCTATCTAATAAGTCTAAGTTGCAGAAATAAGCATATTCAATAAGCATATTTAATGAGCCTAAGTTGCTGAAATGTCTATTTAATAAGTCGGTTTAATAAGTCTAAGTTGCTAAAATAATCCTATTTAATAAGGCTATTTAATAAGCCTAAGTTGCTGAAATAAGCCTATTTAATAAGGTTATTTAATGAGCCTAAGTTGCTGAAAAAAGCCTATTTAATAAGGCTATTTAATGAGCCTAAGTTGCTGAAATAAGCCTATTTAATAAGCCTAAGTTTCTGAACTAAGCCTATTTAAAAATACTATTTAATAAGCCTAAGTTGCTGAAATAAGCCTATTAAATAAGCGTAAGTTACTGAAATAAGGCTATTTAATAAGCCTATTTAATAAGCCTACGTTGCTGAATAAGCCTATTTAATAAGCCTAAGTTGCTGAAATAAGCCTATTTAATAAGTCTAAGTTGCTGAAATAAGGCTATTTAATAAGCCTAAGTTGCTGAAATAAGCCTATTTAATAAGCCTAAGTTGCTGAAATAAGGCTATTTAATAAGTCCAAGTTGCTGAAATAAGCAGATTTAATAAGCCTAAGTTGCTGAAATAAGTATATTTAATAAGCATAAGTTGCTGAAATAAGCCTATTTAATAAGTCTAAGTTGCTGAAATAAGCCTTTTTAATCAGCGTAAGTTGCTGAAATAAGCCTATTTAATAAGCCCAAGTTGCTGAAATAAGCCTACTTAATTAGGCTATTTAATAAGCCTAAGTTGCTGAAATAAGCCTATTTAATAAGCGTAAGTTACTGAAATAAGGCTATTTAATAAGCCTATTTAATAAGCCTACGTTGCTGAATAAGCCTATTTAATAAGCCTAAGTTGCTGAAATAAGCCTATTTAATAAGTCTAAGTTGCTGAAATAAGGCTATTTAATAAGCCTAAGTTGCTGAAATAAGCCTATTTAATAAGCCTAAGTTGCTGAAATAAGCCTATTTAATAAGCCTAAGTTGCTGAAATAAGGCTATTTAATAAGTCCAAGTTGCTGAAATAAGCCTATTTAATCAGCGTAAGTTGCTGAAATAAGCCTATTTAATAAGCCCAAGCTGCAGAAATAAGCCTACTTAATTAGGCTATTTAATAAGCCTAAGTTGCTGAAATAAGCCTATTTAATAAGCGTAAGTTGCTGAAATAAGGCTATTTAATAAGTCTAAGTTGCTGAAATAAGCCTATTTAATAAGCCTAAGTTGCTGAAATAAACCTATTTAATAAGCCTGTTTAATAAGCCTAAGTTGCTGAAATAAGCCTATTTAATAAGCCTATTTAATAAGCCTATTTAATAGGCCTATTTAATAAGTCTAAGTTGCTGAATAAGCCTATTTAATAAGCCTAAGTTGCTGAATAAACCTATTTAATAAGTCTAAGTTGCTGAAATAAGCCTATTTAATAAGGCTATTTAATAAGCCTAAGTTGCTGAATAAGCCTATTTAATAAGTCTAAGTTGCTGAAATAATGCTATTTAATAAGCCTAAGTTGCTGAAATAAGGCTATTTAATAAGTTTAAGTTGCTGAAATAAGCCTATTTAATAAGCCTAAGTTGCTGAAATAAGCCTATTTAATAAGCCTAAGTTTCTGAACTAAGCCTATTTAAAAAAGGTATATTTAATAAGTCTAAGTTGCTGAAATAAACCTATTTAAAAATGCTATTTAATAAGCCTAAGTTGCTGAACTAAACCTGTTTAATAAGGCTATTTAATAAGCATAAGTTGCTGAAATAAGCCTATTTAATAAGCCTAAGTTGCTGAATAAGCCTATTTCATAAGCCTAAGTTGCTGAAATAAGCCTTTTTAATATGTCTCAGTTGCTGAAATAAGCCTATTTAATAAGCCTAAGTTGCTGAAATAAGCCTATTTAAATAGGCTATTTAATAAGCCTGAGTTGCTGAATAAGCCTATTTAATAAGTCTAAGTTGCTGAAATAAGGCTATTTAATAAGCCTAAGTTGCTGAAATTAGCCTATTCAATAAGCCTACGTTGGTGAACTAAGCCTATATAAAAAGGTCTATTTAATAAGTCTAAGTTGCTGAAAAAAACCTATTTAAAAATGCTATTTAATAAGCCTAAATTGCTAGAAATAAAACTGTTTAATAAGGCTATTTAATAAGCATAAGTTGCTGAAATAAGCCTATTTAATAAGCCTAAGTTGCTGAAATAAGCCTATTTAATAAGGCTATTTAATAAGTCTAAGTTGCAGAAATGAACCTATATAATAATGCTATTTAATACGCCTAATTTGCTTAAATAAGCATATTTAATAAGCCTAAGTTGCTAAAATAAGCCTATTTAATAGCCCTATCTAATAAGTCTAAGTTGCAGAAATAAGCATATTTCATAAGCATATTTAATGAGCCTAAGTTGCTGAAATGTCTATTTAATAAGTCGGTTTAATAAGTCTAAGTTGCTAAAATAAGCCTATTTAATAAGGCTATTTAATAAGCCTAAGTTGCTGAAATAAGCCTATTTAATAAGGCTATTTAATAAGCCTAAGTTGCTGAATAAGCCTATTTAATAAGTCTAAGTTGCTGAAATAAGGCTATTTAATAAGCCTAAGTTGCTGAAATAAGCCTATTTAATAAGCCTACGTTGGTGAACTAAGCCTATATAAAAAAGGTCTATTTAATAAGTCTAAGTTGCTGAAAAAAACCTATTTAAAATGCTATTTAATAAGCCTAAATTGCTAGAAATAAACCTGTTTAATAAGGCTATTTAATAAGCATAAGTTGCTGAAATAAGCCTATTTAATAAGCCTAAGTTGCTGAAATAAGCCTATTTAATAAGGCTATTTAATAAGTCTAAGTTGCAGAAATGAACCTATTTAATAATGCTATTTAATACGCCTAATTTGCTTAAATAAGCATATTTAATAAGCCTAAGTTGCTAAAATAAGCCTATTTAATAGGCCTATCTAATAAGTCTAAGTTGCAGAAATAAGCATATTTCATAAGCATATTTAATGAGCCTAAGTTGCTGAAATGTCTATTTAATAAGTCGGTTTAATAAGTCTAAGTTGCTAAAATAAGCCTATTTAATAAGGCTATTTAATAAGCCTAAGTTGCTGAAATAAGCCTATTTAATAAGGCTATTTAATGAGCCTAAGTTGCTGAAAAAAGCCTATTTAATAAGGCTATTTAATGAGCCTAAGTTGCTGAAATAAGCCTATTTAATAAGCTTAAGTTTCTGAACTAAGCCTATTTAAAAATACTATTTAATAAGCCTAAGTTGCTGAAATAAACCTGTTTAATAAGGCTATTTAATAAGCATAAGTTGCTGAAATAAGCCTATTTAATAAGCCTGAGTTGCTGAAATAAGCCTATTTAATAAGGCTATTTAATAAGTCTAAGTTGCTGAAATAAACCTATTTAATAAGCCTAAGTTGCTAAAATAAGCCTATTTAATGAGGCGATTTAATAAGTCTATTTAATAAGCCTATTTAATAAGCCTATTTAATACGCCTATTAATAAGCGTATTTAATACGCCTATTTAATACACCTATTTAATAAGTATTTAATGAGCCTATGTATTAAGTCTATTTAATAAGCCTTTTTAATAAGCCTATTTAATAAGTCTATTTAATAAGCCTATTTAATAATCCTATTTAATATGCCTATTAATAAGCTTATTTAATACGCCTATTTAATACACCTATTTAATAAGTATTTAATGAGCCTATGTATTAAGTCTATTTAATAAGCCTATTTAATAGGCCTATTTAATAAGTCTAAGTTGCTGAAATAAGCCTATTTAATACGCCTATTTAATAGGCCTATTTAATTAGTCTAAGTTGCAGAAATAAGCCTATTTAATAAGCCTAAGTTGTTGAATAAGGCTATTTAATAAGCCTAAGTTGCTGAATAAACCTATTTAATAAGTCTAAGTTGCTGAAATAAGCCTATTTAATAAGGCTATTTAATAAGCCTAAGTTGCTGAAATAAGCCTATTTAATAAGGCTATTTAATGAGCCTAAGTTGCTGAAATAAGACTATTTAATAAGCCTAAGTTTCTGAACTAAGCCTATTTAAAAAGGTATATTTAATAAGTCTAAGTTGCTGAAATAAACCTATTTAAAAATGCTATTTAATAAGCCTAAGTTGCTGAAATAAACCTGTTTAATAAGGCTATTTAATAAGCATAAGTTGCTGAAATAAGCTTATTTAATAAGCCTAAGTTGCAGAAATAAGCCTATTTAATAAGGCTCTTTAATAAGTCTAAGTTGCTGAAATAAACCTATTTAATAAGCCTAAGTTGCTAAAATAAGCCTATTTCATGAGGCTATTTAATAAGTCTATTTAATAAGTCTATTTAATAAGTCTATTTAATAAGTATTTAATGAGCCTATTTAATAAGCCTATTTATTGAGCCTATTTAATAAGCCTAATTAATACACCTATTTAATAAACATATTTAATAAGTATTTAATGAGCCTATTTAATAAGTCTCTTTAATAAGCCTTTTTAATAAGACTGTTTAATAAGTCTATTTAATAAGACTATTTAATAAGTCTATTTAATAAGTCTATTTAATAAGCCTATTTAATAAGTATTTAATGAGCCTATTTAATAAGCCTATTTATTGAGCCTATTTAATAAGCCTATTTATTGAGCCTATTTAATAAGCATATTTATTGAGCCTATTTAATAAGCCTATTTATTGAGCCTATTTAATAAGCCGATTTAATAAGTCTATTTAATAAGCCTATTTAATAAGCCTATTTAATAAGCCTATTTATTGAGCCTATTTAATAAGCCTATTTAATAAGCCGATTTATTGAGCCTATTTAATAAGTCTATTTAATAAGCCTATTTAATAAGCCTATTTAATAAGTATTTAATGAGCCTATTTAATAAGTCTATTTAATAAGCCTATTTAATAGGCCTATTTAATAAGTCTAAGTTGCTGAAATAAGCCTATTTAATAAGCCTATTTAATAGGCCTATTTAATAAGTCTAAGTTGCTGAAATAAGCCTATTTAATAAGCCTAAGTTGCTGAATAAGCCTATTTAATAAGCCTAAGTTGCTGAATAAACCTATTTAATAAGTCTAAGTTACTGAAATAAGCCTATTTAATACGGCTATTTAATAAGCCTAAGTTGCTGAAATAAGCCTATTTCATAAGGCTATTTAATGAGCCTAAGTTGCTGAAATAAGACTATTTAATAAGCCTAAGTTTCTGAACTAAGCCTATTTAAAAAGGTATATTTAATAAGTCTAAGTTGCTGAAATAAACCTATTTAAAAATGCTATTTAATAAGCCTAAGTTGCTGAAATAAACCTGTTTAATAAGGCTATTTAATAAGCATAAGTTGCTGAAATAAGCTTATTTAATAAGCCTAAGTTGCTGAAATAAGCCTATTTAATAAGGCTCTTTAATAAGTCTAAGTTGCTGAAATAAACCTATTTAATAAGCCTAAGTTGCTAAAATAAGCCTATTTCATGAGGCTATTTAATAAGTCTATTTAATAAGTCTATTTAATAAGTCTATTTAATAAGTCTATTTAATAAGCCTATTTAATAAGCCTATTTAATAAGCCTAATTAATACACCTATTTAATAAACATATTTAATGAGTATTTAATTAGCCTATTTATTGAGCCTATTTAATAAGCCTATTTATTGAGCCTATTTAATAAGCATATTTATTGAGCCTATTTAATAAGCCTATTTATTGAGCCTATTTAATAAGCCGATTTAATAAGTCTATTTAATAAGTCTATTTAATAAGTCTATTTAATAAGCCTATTTAATAAGTCTATTTAATAAGTCTATTTAATAAGCCTATTTAATAAGTATTTAATGAGCCTATTTAATAAGCCTATTTATTGAGCCTATTTAATAAGCCTATTTATTGAGCCTATTTAATAAGCATATTTATTGAGCCTATTTAATAAGCCTATTTATTGAGCCTATTTAATAAGCCGATTTAATAAGTCTATTTAATAAGCCTATTTAATAAGCCTATTTAATAAGCCTATTTATTGAGCCTATTTAATAAGCCTATTTAATAAGCCGATTTATTGAGCCTATTGAATAAGTATATTTAATAAGCCTATTTAATAAGCCTATTTATTGAGCCTATTTAATAAGTCTATTTAATAAGCCTATTTAATAAGCCTATTTAATAAGTATTTAATGAGCCTATTTAATAAGTCTATTTAATAAGCCTATTTAATAGGCCTTTTTTAATAAATCTAAGTTGCTGAAATAAGCCTATTTAATAAGCCTATTTAATAGGCCTATTTAATAAGTCTTAGTTGCTGAAATAAGCTTATTTAATAAGCCTAAGTTTCTGAATGAGCCTATTTAATAAGCCTAAGTTGCTGAAATAAGCCTATTAAATAAGCCTAAGTTGCTGAATAAGCCTATTTAATAAGCCTAAGTTGCTGAATAAACCTATTTAATAAGTCTAAGTTGCTGAAATAAGCATATTTAATAAGGCTATTTAATAAGCCTAAGTTGCTGAATAAGCCTATTTAATAAGCCTATTTAATAAGCCTAATTAATACACCTATTTAATAAACATATTTAATAAGTATTTAATGAGCCTATTTAATAAGTCTATTTAATAAGCCTTTTTAATAAGACTATTTAATAAGTCTATTTAATGAGACTATTTAATAAGTCTATTTAATAAGTCTATTTAATAAGCCTATTTAATAAGTATTTAATGAGCCTATTTAATAAGCCTATTTATTGAGCCTATTTAATAAGCCTATTTATTGAGCATATTTAATAAGCATATTTATTGAGCCTATTTAATAAGCCTATTTATTGAGCCTATTTAATAAGCCGATTTAATAAGTCTATTTAATAAGCCTATTTAATAAGCCTATTTAATAAGCCTATTTATTGAGCCTATTTAATAAGCCTATTTAATAAGCCGATTTATTGAGCCTATTTAATAAGTCTATTTAATAAGCCTATTTAATAAGCCTATATAATAAGTATTTAATGAGCCTATTTAATAAGTCTATTTAATAAGCCTATTTAATAGGCCTATTTATTAAGTCTAAGTTGCTGAAATAAGCCTATTTAATAAGCCTATTTATTAGGCCTATTTAATAAGTCTAAGTTGCTGAAATAAGCCTATTTAATAAGTCTAAGTTGCTGAAATAAACCTATTAAATAAGCCTAAGTTGCTAAAATAAGCCTATTTAATTAGGAAATTTAATAAGTCTATTTAATAAGCCTATTTAATAAGCCTATTTAATAAGCCTATTTAATAAGCCTATTTAATAAGCCTATTTAATACGCCTATTTAATAAACATATTTAATAAGTATTTAATGAGCCTATTTAATAAGTCTATTTAATAAGCCTTTTTAATAAGCCTATTTAATAAGTCTATTTAATAAGCCTATTTAATAAGTCTATTTAATAAGTCTATTTAATAAGCCTATTTAATAAGTATTTAATGAGCATATTTAATAAGCCTATTTATTGAGCCTATTTAATAAGCCTATTTATTGAGCCTATTTAATAAGCCTATTTATTGAGCCTATTTAATAAGCCTATTTATTGAGCCTATTTAATAAGCCTATTTAATAAGTCTATTTAATAAGCCTATTTAATAAGCCTATTTAATAAGCCTATTTATTGAGCCTATTTAATAAGACTATTTAATAAGCCTATTTATTGAGCCTATTTAATAAGTCTATTTAATAAGCCTATTTAATAAGCCTATTTAATAAGTATTTAATGAGCCTATTTAATAAGTCTATTTAATAAGCCTATTTAATAGGCCTATTTAATAAGTCTAAGTTGCTGAAATAAGCCTATTTAATAAGCCTATTTAATAGGCCTATTTAATAAGTCTAAGTTGCAGAAATAAGCCTATTTAATAAGCCTAAGTTGCTGAAAAAGGCTATTTAATAAGCCTAAGTTGCTGAATAAAATTATTTAATAAGTCTAAGTTGCTGAAATAAGCCTATTTAATAAGGCTATTTAATAAGCCTAAGTTGCTGAAATAAGCCTATTTATTAAGGCTATTTAATGAGCCTAAGTTGCTGAAATAAGACTATTTAATAAGCCTAAGTTTCTGAACTAAGCCTATTTAAAAAGGTATATTTAATAAGTCTAAGTTGCTGAAATAAACCTATTTAAAAATGCTATTTAATAAGCCTAAGTTGCTGAAATAAACCTGTTTAATAAGGCTATTTAATAAGCATAAGTTGCTGAAATAAGCTTATTTAATAAGCCTAAGTTGCTGAAATAAGCCTATTTAATAAGGCTCTTTAATAAGTCTAAGTTGCTGAAATAAACCTATTTAATAAGCCTAAGTTGCTAAAATAAGCCTATTTTATGAGGCTATTTAATACGTCTATTTAATAAGTCTATTTAATAAGTCTATTTAATAAGTCTATTTAATAAGCCTATTTAATAAGCCTATTTAATAAGCCTAATTAATACACCTATTTAATAAACATATTTAATAAGTATTTAATGAGCCTATTTAATAAGTCTATTTAATAAGCCTTTTTAATAAGACTATTTAATAAGTCTATTTAATAAGACTATTTAATAAGTCTATTTAATAAGTCTATTTAATGAGCCTATTTAATAAGTATTTAATGAGCCTATTTAATAAGCCTATTTATTGAGCCTATTTAATAAGCCTATTTATTGAGCCTATTTAATAAGCATATTTATTGAGCCTATTTAATAAGCCTATTTATTGAGCCTATTTAATAAGCCGATTTAATAAGTCTATTTAATAAGCCTATTTAATAAGCCTATTTAATAAGCCTATTTATTGAGCCTATTTAATAAGCCTATTTAATAAGCCGATTTATTGAGCCTATTTAATAAGTCTATTTAATAAGCCTATTTAATAAGTATTTAATGAGCCTATTTAATAAGTCTATTTAATAAGCCTATTTAATAGGCCTATTTAATAAGTCTAAGTTGCTGAAATAAGCCTATTTAATAAGCCTATTTAATAGGCCTATTTAATAAGTCTAAGTTGCTGAAATAAGCCTATTTAATAAGCCTAAGTTGCTGAATAAGCCTATTTAATAAGCCTAAGTTGCTGAATAAACCTATTTAATAAGTCTAAGTTGCTGAAATAAGCCTATTTAATACGGCTATTTAATAAGCCTAAGTTGCTGAAATAAGCCTATTTCATAAGGCTATTTAATGAGCCTAAGTTGCTGAAATAAGACTATTTAATAAGCCTAAGTTTCTGAACTAAGCCTATTTAGAAAGGTATATTTAATAAGTCTAAGTTGCTGAAATAAACCTATTTAAAAATGCTATTTAATAAGCCTAAGTTGCTGAAATAAACCTGTTTAATGAGGCTATTTAATAAGCATAAGTTGCTGAAATAAGCTTATTTAATAAGGCTCTTTAATAAGTCTAAGTTGCTGAAATAAACCTATTTAATAAGCCTAAGTTGCTAAAATAAGCCTATTTCATGAGGCTATTTAATAAGTCTATTTAATAAGTCTATTTAATAAGCCTATTTAATAAGCCTATTTAATAAGCCTAATTGATACACCTATTTAATAAACATATTTAATGAGTATTTAATGAGCCTATTTAATAAGTCTATTTAATAAGCCTTTTTAATAAGACTATTTAATAAGTCTATTTAATAAGCCTATTTAATAAGTCTATTTAATAAGTCTATTTAATAAGTCTATTTAATAAGTATTTAATGAGCCTATTTAATAAGCCTATTTATTGAGCCTATTTAATAAGCCTATTTATTGAGCCTATTTAATAAGCATATTTATTGAGCCTATTTAATAAGCCTATTTAATAAGCCTATTTAATAAGCCTATTTATTGAGCCTATTTAATAAGCCTATTTATTGAGCCTATTTAATAAGCCTATTTAATAAGTCTATTTAATAAGCCTATTTAATAAGCCTATTTAATAAGCCTATTTATTGAGCCTATTTAATAAGACTATTTAATAAGCCTATTTATTGAGCCTATTTAATAAGTCTATTTAATAAGCCTATTTAATAAGCCTATTTAATAAGTATTTAATGAGCCTATTTAATAAGTCTATTTAATAAGCCTATTTAATAGGCCTATTTAATAAGTCTAAGTTGCTGAAATAAGCCTATTTAATAAGCCTATTTAATAGGCCTATTTAATAAGTCTAAGTTGCAGAAATAAGCCTATTTAATAAGCCTAAGTTGCTGAAAAAGGCTATTTAATAAGCCTAAGTTGCTGAATAAAATTATTTAATAAGTCTAAGTTGCTGAAATAAGCCTATTTAATAAGGCTATTTAATAAGCCTAAGTTGCTGAAATAAGCCTATTTATTAAGGCTATTTAATGAGCCTAAGTTGCTGAAATAAGACTATTTAATAAGCCTAAGTTTCTGAACTAAGCCTATTTAAAAAGGTATATTTAATAAGTCTAAGTTGCTGAAATAAACCTATTTAAAAATGCTATTTAATAAGCCTAAGTTGCTGAAATAAACCTGTTTAATAAGGCTATTTAATAAGCATAAGTTGCTGAAATAAGCTTATTTAATAAGCCTAAGTTGCTGAAATAAGCCTATTTAATAAGGCTCTTTAATAAGTCTAAGTTGCTGAAATAAACCTATTTAATAAGCCTAAGTTGCTAAAATAAGCCTATTTTATGAGGCTATTTAATACGTCTATTTAATAAGTCTATTTAATAAGTCTATTTAATAAGTCTATTTAATAAGCCTATTTAATAAGCCTATTTAATAAGCCTAATTAATACACCTATTTAATAAACATATTTAATAAGTATTTAATGAGCCTATTTAATAAGTCTATTTAATAAGCCTTTTTAATAAGACTATTTAATAAGTCTATTTAATAAGACTATTTAATAAGTCTATTTAATAAGTCTATTTAATGAGCCTATTTAATAAGTATTTAATGAGCCTATTTAATAAGCCTATTTATTGAGCCTATTTAATAAGCCTATTTATTGAGCCTATTTAATAAGCATATTTATTGAGCCTATTTAATAAGCCTATTTATTGAGCCTATTTAATAAGGCGATTTAATAAGTCTATTTAATAAGCCTATTTAATAAGCCTATTTAATAAGCCTATTTATTGAGCCTATTTATTGAGCCTATTTAATAAGCCTATTTATTGAGCCTATTTAATAAGCCTATTTATTGAGCCTATTTAATAAGCCTATTTAATAAGTCTATTTAATAAGCCTATTTAATAAGCCTATTTAATAAGCCTATTTATTGAGCCTATTTAATAAGACTATTTAATAAGCCTATTTATTGAGCCTATTTAATAAGTCTATTTAATAAGCCTATTTAATAAGCCTATTTAATAAGTATTTAATGAGCCTATTTAATAAGTCTATTTAATAAGCCTATTTAATAGGCCTATTTAATAAGCCTATTTATTGAGCCTATTTATTGAGCCTATTTAATAAGCCTATTTATTGAGCCTATTTAATAAGCCTATTTATTGAGCCTATTTAATAAGCCTATTTAATAAGTCTATTTAATAAGCCTATTTAATAAGCCTATTTAATAAGCCTATTTATTGAGCCTATTTAATAAGACTATTTAATAAGCCTATTTATTGAGCCTATTTAATAAGTCTATTTAATAAGCCTATTTAATAAGCCTATTTAATAAGTATTTAATGAGCCTATTTAATAAGTCTATTTAATAAGCCTATTTAATAGGCCTATTTAATAAGTCTAAGTTGCTGAAATAAGCCTATTTAATAAGCCTATTTAATAGGCCTATTTAATAAGTCTAAGTTGCAGAAATAAGCCTATTTAATAAGCCTAAGTTGCTGAAAAAGGCTATTTAATAAGCCTAAGTTGCTGAGTAAAATTATTTAATAAGTCTAAGTTGCTGAAATAAGACTATTTAATAAGCCTAAGTTTCTGAACTAAGCCTATTTAAAAAGGTATATTTAATAAGTCTAAGTTGCTGAAATAAACCTATTTAAAAATGCTATTTAATAAGCCTAAGTTGCTGAAATAAACCTGTTTAATAAGGCTATTTAATAAGCATAAGTTGCTGAAATAAGCTTATTTAATAAGCCTTAGTTGCTGAAATAAGCCTATTTAATAAGGCTCTTTAATAAGTCTAAGTTGCTGAAATAAACCTATTTAATAAGCCTAAGTTGCTAAAATAAGCCTATTTTATGAGGCTATTTAATACGTCTATTTAATAAGTCTATTTAATAAGTCTATTTAATAAGTCTATTTAATAAGCCTATTTAATAAGCCTATTTAATAAGCCTAATTAATACACCTATTTAATAAACATATTTAATAAGTATTTAATGAGCCTATTTAATAAGTCTATTTAATAAGCCTTTTTAATAAGACTATTTAATAAGTCTATTTAATAAGACTATTTAATAAGTCTATTTAATAAGTCTATTTAATGAGCCTATTTAATAAGTATTTAATGAGCCTATTTAATAAGCATATTTATTGAGCCTATTTAATAAGCCTATTTATTGAGCCTATTTAATAAGCATATTTATTGAGCCTATTTAATAAGCCTATTTATTGAGCCTATTTAATAAGGCGATTTAATAAGTCTATTTAATAAGCCTATTTAATAAGCCTATTTAATAAGCCTATTTATTGAGCCTATTTAATAAGCCTATTTAATAAGCCGATTTATTGAGCCTATTTAATAAGTCTATTTAATAAGCCTATTTAATAAGTATTTAATGAGCCTATTTAATAAGTCTATTTAATAAGCCTATTTAATAGGCCTATTTAATAAGTCTAAGTTGCTGAAATAAGCCTATTTAATAAGCCTATTTAATAGGCCTATTTAATAAGTCTAAGTTGCTGAAATAAGCCTATTTAATAAGTCTAAGTTGCTGAATAAGCCTATTTAATAAGCCTAAGTTGCTGAATAAACCTATTTAATAAGTCTAAGTTGCTGAAATAAGCCTATTTAATACGGCTATTTAATAAGCCTAAGTTGCTGAAATAAGCCTATTTCATAAGGCTATTTAATGAGCCTAAGTTGCTGAAATAAGACTATTTAATAAGCCTAAGTTTCTGAACTAAGCCTATTTAGAAAGGTATATTTAATAAGTCTAAGTTGCTGAAATAAACCTATTTAAAAATGCTATTTAATAAGCCTAAGTTGCTGAAATAAACCTGTTTAATGAGGCTATTTAATAAGCATAAGTTGCTGAAATAAGCTTATTTAATAAGCCTAAGTTGCTGAAATAAGCCTCTTTAATAAGGCTCTTTAATAAGTCTAAGTTGCTGAAATAAACCTATTTAATAAGCCTAAGTTGCTAAAATAAGCCTATTTCATGAGGCTATTTAATAAGTCTATTTAATAAGTCTATTTAATAAGTCTATTTAATAAGTCTATTTAATAAGCCTATTTAATAAGCCTATTTAATAAGCCTAATTGATACACCTATTTAATAAACATATTTAATGAGTATTTAATGAGCCTATTTAATAAGTCTATTTAATAAGCCTTTTTAATAAGACTATTTAATAAGTCTATTTAATAAGCCTATTTAATAAGTCTATTTAATAAGTCTATTTAATAAGTCTATTTAATAAGTATTTAATGAGCCTATTTAATAAGCCTATTTATTGAGCCTATTTAATAAGCCTATTTATTGAGCCTATTTAATAAGCATATTTATTGAGCCTATTTAATAAGTCTATTTAATAAGCCTATTTAATAAGCCTATTTATTGAGCCTATTTAATAAGTCTATTTAATAAGCCTATTTAATAAGCCTATTTAATAAGTATTTAATGAGCCTATTTAATAAGTCTATTTAATGAGTCTATTTAATAAGTCTATTTAATAAGTCTATTTAATAAGCCTATTTAATAAGCCTATTTAATAAGCCTAATTAATACACCTATTTAATAAACATATTTAATGAGTATTTAATGAGCCTATTTAATAAGTCTATTTAATAAGCCTTTTTAATAAGACTATTTAATAAGTCTATTTAATAAGCCTATTTAATAAGTCTATTTAATAAGTCTATTTAATAAGCCTATTTAATAAGTATTTAATGAGCCTATTTAATAAGCCTATTTATTGAGCCTATTTAATAAGCCTATTTATTGAGCCTATTTAATAAGCATATTTATTGAGCCTATTTAATAAGCCTATGTATTGAGCCTATTTAATAAGCCGATTTAATAAGTCTATTTAATAAGCCTATTTAATAAGCCTATTTAATAAGCCTATTTATTGAGCCTATTTAATAAGCCTATTTAATAAGTATTTAATGAGCCTATTTAATAAGTCTATTTAATAAGTCTATTTAATAAGTCTATTTAATAAGTCTATTTAATAAGCCTATTTAATAAGCCTATTTAATAAGCCTAATTAATACACCTATTTAATAAACATATTTAATGAGTATTTAATGAGCCTATTTAATAAGTCTATTTAATAAGCCTTTTTAATAAGACTATTTAATAAGTCTATTTAATAAGCCTATTTAATAAGTCTATTTAATAAGTCTATTTAATAAGCCTATTTAATAAGTATTTAATGAGCCTATTTAATAAGCCTATTTATTGAGCCTATTTAATAAGCCTATTTATTGAGCCTATTTAATAAGCATATTTATTGAGCCTATTTAATAAGCCTATTTAATAAGCCGATTTATTGAGCCTATTTAATAAGTCTATTTAATAAGCCTATTTAATAAGCCTATTTAATAAGTATTTAATGAGCCTATTTAATAAGTCTATTTAATAAGCCTATTTAATAGGCCTATTTAATAAGTCTAAGTTGCTGAAATAAGCCTATTTAATAAGCCTATTTAATAGGCCTATTTAATAAGTCTAAGTTGCTGAAATAAGCCTATTTAATAAGGCTAAGTTGCTGAATAAGCCTATTTAATAAGCCTAAGTTGCTGAATAAACCTATTTAATAAGTCTAAGTTGCTGAAATAAGCCTATTTAATACGGCTATTTAATAAGCCTAAGTTGCTGAAATAAGCCTATTTCATAAGGCTATTTAATGAGCCTAAGTTGCTGAAATAAGACTATTTAATAAGCCTAAGTTTCTGAACTAAGCCTATTTAAAAAGGTATATTTAATAAGTCTAAGTTGCTGAAATAAACCTAATTAAAAATGCTATTTAATAAGCCTAAGTTGCTGAAATAAACCTGTTTAATAAGGCTATTTAATAAGCATAAGTTGCTGAAATAAGCTTATTTAATAAGCCTAAGTTGCTGAAATAAGCCTATTTAATAAGGCTCTTTAATAAGTCTAAGTTGCTGAAATAAACCTATTTAATAAGCCTAAGTTGCTAAAATAAGCCTATTTCATGAGGCTATTTAATAAGTCTATTTTTAATAAGTCTATTTAATAAGTCTATTTAATAAGTATATTTAATAAGCCTATTTAATAAGCCTATTTAATAAGCCTAATTAATACACCTATTTAATAAACATATTTAATGAGTATTTAATGAGCCTATTTAATAAGTCTATTTAATAAGCCTTTTTAATAAGACTATTTAATAAGTCTATTTAATAAGCCTATTTAATAAGTCTATTTAATAAGTCTATTTAATAAGCCTATTTAATAAGTATTTAATGAGCCTATTTAATAAGCCTATTTATTGAGCCTATTTAATAAGCCTATTTATTGAGCCTATTTAATAAGCATATTTATTGAGCCTATTTAATAAGCATATTTATTGAGCCTATTTAATAAGCCGATTTAATAAGTCTATTTAATAAGCCTATTTAATAAGCCTATTTAATAAGCCTATTTATTGAGCCTATTTAATAAGCCTATTTAATAAGCTGATTTATTGAGCCTATTTAATAAGTCTATTTAATAAGCCTAATTAATACACCTATTTAATAAACATATTTAATGAGTATTTAATGAGCCTATTTAATAAGTCTATTTAATAAGCCTATTTAATAAGTATTTAATGAGCCTATTTAATAAGTCTATTTAATAAGTCTATTTAATAAGTCTATTTAATAAGTCTATTTAATAAGCCTATTTAATAAGCCTATTTAATAAGCCTAATTAATACACCTATTTAATAAACATATTTAATGAGTATTTAATGAGCCTATTTAATAAGTCTATTTAATAAGCCTTTTTAATAAGACTAATTAATAAGTCTATTTAATAAGCCTATTTAATAAGTCTATTTAATAAGTCTATTTAATAAGCCTATTTAATAAGTATTTAATGAGCCTATTTAATAAGCCTATTTATTGAGCCTATTTAATAAGCCTATTTATTGAGCCTATTTAATAAGCATATTTATTGAGCCTATTTAATAAGCCTATTTATTGAGCCTATTTAATAAGCCGATTTAATAAGTCTATTTAATAAGCCTATTTAATAAGCCTATTTAATAAGCCTATTTATTGAGCCTATTTAATAAGCCTATTTAATAAGCTGATTTATTGAGCCTATTTAATAAGTCTATTTAATAAGCCTAATTAATACACCTATTTAATAAACATATTTAATGAGTATTTAATGAGCCTATTTAATAAGTCTATTTAATAAGCCTTTTTAATAAGACTATTTAATAAGTCTATTTAATAAGCCTATTTAATAAGTCTATTTAATAAGTCTATTTAATAAACCTATTTAATAAGTATTTAATGAGCCTATTTAATAAGCCTATTTATTGAGCCTATTTAATAAGCCTATTTATTGAGCCTATTTAATAAGCATATTTATTGAGCCTATTTAATAAGCCTATTTATTGAGCCTATTTAATAAGCCGATTTAATAAGTCTATTTAATAAGCCTATTTAATAAGCCTATTTAATAAGGCTATTTATTGAGCCTATTTAATAAGCCTATTTAATAAGCCGATTTATTGAGCCTATTTAATAAGTCTATTTAATAAGCCTATTTAATAAGCCTATTTATTGAGCCTATTTAATAAGTCTATTTAATAAGCCTATTTAATAAGTATTTAATGAGCCTATTTAATAAGTCTATTTAATAAGTCTATTTAATAAGTCTATTTAATAAGTCTATTTAATAAGCCTATTTAATAAGCCTATTTAATAAGCCTAATTAATACACCTATTTAATAAACATATTTAATGAGTATTTAATAAGCCTATTTAATAAGCCTATTTAATAAGCCTATTTATTGAGCCTATTTATTGAGCCTATTTAATAAGCCTATTTATTGAGCCTATTTAATAAGCCTATTTATTGAGCCTATTTAATAAGCCTATTTAATAAGTCTATTTAATAAGCCTATTTAATAAGCCTATTTAATAAGCCTATTTATTGAGCCTATTTAATAAGACTATTTAATAAGCCTATTTATTGAGCCTATTTAATAAGTCTATTTAATAAGCCTATTTAATAAGCCTATTTAATAAGTATTTAATGAGCCTATTTAATAAGTCTATTTAATAAGCCTATTTAATAGGCCTATTTAATAAGCCTATTTATTGAGCCTATTTATTGAGCCTATTTAATAAGCCTATTTATTGAGCCTATTTAATAAGCCTATTTATTGAGCCTATTTAATAAGCCTATTTAATAAGTCTATTTAATAAGCCTATTTAATAAGCCTATTTAATAAGCCTATTTATTGAGCCTATTTAATAAGACTATTTAATAAGCCTATTTATTGAGCCTATTTAATAAGTCTATTTAATAAGCCTATTTAATAAGCCTATTTAATAAGTATTTAATGAGCCTATTTAATAAGTCTATTTAATAAGCCTATTTAATAGGCCTATTTAATAAGTCTAAGTTGCTGAAATAAGCCTATTTAATAAGCCTATTTAATAGGCCTATTTAATAAGTCTAAGTTGCAGAAATAAGCCTATTTAATAAGCCTAAGTTGCTGAAAAAGGCTATTTAATAAGCCTAAGTTGCTGAGTAAAATTATTTAATAAGTCTAAGTTGCTGAAATAAGACTATTTAATAAGCCTAAGTTTCTGAACTAAGCCTATTTAAAAAGGTATATTTAATAAGTCTAAGTTGCTGAAATAAACCTATTTAAAAATGCTATTTAATAAGCCTAAGTTGCTGAAATAAACCTGTTTAATAAGGCTATTTAATAAGCATAAGTTGCTGAAATAAGCTTATTTAATAAGCCTTAGTTGCTGAAATAAGCCTATTTAATAAGGCTCTTTAATAAGTCTAAGTTGCTGAAATAAACCTATTTAATAAGCCTAAGTTGCTAAAATAAGCCTATTTTATGAGGCTATTTAATACGTCTATTTAATAAGTCTATTTAATAAGTCTATTTAATAAGTCTATTTAATAAGCCTATTTAATAAGCCTATTTAATAAGCCTAATTAATACACCTATTTAATAAACATATTTAATAAGTATTTAATGAGCCTATTTAATAAGTCTATTTAATAAGCCTTTTTAATAAGACTATTTAATAAGTCTATTTAATAAGACTATTTAATAAGTCTATTTAATAAGTCTATTTAATGAGCCTATTTAATAAGTATTTAATGAGCCTATTTAATAAGCATATTTATTGAGCCTATTTAATAAGCCTATTTATTGAGCCTATTTAATAAGCATATTTATTGAGCCTATTTAATAAGCCTATTTATTGAGCCTATTTAATAAGGCGATTTAATAAGTCTATTTAATAAGCCTATTTAATAAGCCTATTTAATAAGCCTATTTATTGAGCCTATTTAATAAGCCTATTTAATAAGCCGATTTATTGAGCCTATTTAATAAGTCTATTTAATAAGCCTATTTAATAAGTATTTAATGAGCCTATTTAATAAGTCTATTTAATAAGCCTATTTAATAGGCCTATTTAATAAGTCTAAGTTGCTGAAATAAGCCTATTTAATAAGCCTATTTAATAGGCCTATTTAATAAGTCTAAGTTGCTGAAATAAGCCTATTTAATAAGTCTAAGTTGCTGAATAAGCCTATTTAATAAGCCTAAGTTGCTGAATAAACCTATTTAATAAGTCTAAGTTGCTGAAATAAGCCTATTTAATACGGCTATTTAATAAGCCTAAGTTGCTGAAATAAGCCTATTTCATAAGGCTATTTAATGAGCCTAAGTTGCTGAAATAAGACTATTTAATAAGCCTAAGTTTCTGAACTAAGCCTATTTAGAAAGGTATATTTAATAAGTCTAAGTTGCTGAAATAAACCTATTTAAAAATGCTATTTAATAAGCCTAAGTTGCTGAAATAAACCTGTTTAATGAGGCTATTTAATAAGCATAAGTTGCTGAAATAAGCTTATTTAATAAGCCTAAGTTGCTGAAATAAGCCTCTTTAATAAGGCTCTTTAATAAGTCTAAGTTGCTGAAATAAACCTATTTAATAAGCCTAAGTTGCTAAAATAAGCCTATTTCATGAGGCTATTTAATAAGTCTATTTAATAAGTCTATTTAATAAGTCTATTTAATAAGTCTATTTAATAAGCCTATTTAATAAGCCTATTTAATAAGCCTAATTGATACACCTATTTAATAAACATATTTAATGAGTATTTAATGAGCCTATTTAATAAGTCTATTTAATAAGCCTTTTTAATAAGACTATTTAATAAGTCTATTTAATAAGCCTATTTAATAAGTCTATTTAATAAGTCTATTTAATAAGTCTATTTAATAAGTATTTAATGAGCCTATTTAATAAGCCTATTTATTGAGCCTATTTAATAAGCCTATTTATTGAGCCTATTTAATAAGCATATTTATTGAGCCTATTTAATAAGTCTATTTAATAAGCCTATTTAATAAGCCTATTTATTGAGCCTATTTAATAAGTCTATTTAATAAGCCTATTTAATAAGCCTATTTAATAAGTATTTAATGAGCCTATTTAATAAGTCTATTTAATGAGTCTATTTAATAAGTCTATTTAATAAGTCTATTTAATAAGCCTATTTAATAAGCCTATTTAATAAGCCTAATTAATACACCTATTTAATAAACATATTTAATGAGTATTTAATGAGCCTATTTAATAAGTCTATTTAATAAGCCTTTTTAATAAGACTATTTAATAAGTCTATTTAATAAGCCTATTTAATAAGTCTATTTAATAAGTCTATTTAATAAGCCTATTTATTAAGTATTTAATGAGCCTATTTAATAAGCCTATTTATTGAGCCTATTTAATAAGCCTATTTATTGAGCCTATTTAATAAGCATATTTATTGAGCCTATTTAATAAGCCTATGTATTGAGCCTATTTAATAAGCCGATTTAATAAGTCTATTTAATAAGCCTATTTAATAAGCCTATTTAATAAGCCTATTTATTGAGCCTATTTAATAAGCCTATTTAATAAGTATTTAATGAGCCTATTTAATAAGTCTATTTAATAAGTCTATTTAATAAGTCTATTTAATAAGTCTATTTAATAAGCCTATTTAATAAGCCTATTTAATAAGCCTAATTAATACACCTATTTAATAAACATATTTAATGAGTATTTAATGAGCCTATTTAATAAGTCTATTTAATAAGCCTTTTTAATAAGACTATTTAATAAGTCTATTTAATAAGCCTATTTAATAAGTCTATTTAATAAGTCTATTTAATAAGCCTATTTAATAAGTATTTAATGAGCCTATTTAATAAGCCTATTTATTGAGCCTATTTAATAAGCCTATTTATTGAGCCTATTTAATAAGCATATTTATTGAGCCTATTTAATAAGCCTATTTAATAAGCCGATTTATTGAGCCTATTTAATAAGTCTATTTAATAAGCCTATTTAATAAGCCTATTTAATAAGTATTTAATGAGCCTATTTAATAAGTCTATTTAATAAGCCTATTTAATAGGCCTATTTAATAAGTCTAAGTTGCTGAAATAAGCCTATTTAATAAGCCTATTTAATAGGCCTATTTAATAAGTCTAAGTTGCTGAAATAAGCCTATTTAATAAGGCTAAGTTGCTGAATAAGCCTATTTAATAAGCCTAAGTTGCTGAATAAACCTATTTAATAAGTCTAAGTTGCTGAAATAAGCCTATTTAATACGGCTATTTAATAAGCCTAAGTTGCTGAAATAAGCCTATTTCATAAGGCTATTTAATGAGCCTAAGTTGCTGAAATAAGACTATTTAATAAGCCTAAGTTTCTGAACTAAGCCTATTTAAAAAGGTATATTTAATAAGTCTAAGTTGCTGAAATAAACCTAATTAAAAATGCTATTTAATAAGCCTAAGTTGCTGAAATAAACCTGTTTAATAAGGCTATTTAATAAGCATAAGTTGCTGAAATAAGCTTATTTAATAAGCCTAAGTTGCTGAAATAAGCCTATTTAATAAGGCTCTTTAATAAGTCTAAGTTGCTGAAATAAACCTATTTAATAAGCCTAAGTTGCTAAAATAAGCCTATTTCATGAGGCTATTTAATAAGTCTATTTTTAATAAGTCTATTTAATAAGTCTATTTAATAAGTATATTTAATAAGCCTATTTAATAAGCCTATTTAATAAGCCTAATTAATACACCTATTTAATAAACATATTTAATGAGTATTTAATGAGCCTATTTAATAAGTCTATTTAATAAGCCTTTTTAATAAGACTATTTAATAAGTCTATTTAATAAGCCTATTTAATAAGTCTATTTAATAAGTCTATTTAATAAGCCTATTTAATAAGTATTTAATGAGCCTATTTAATAAGCCTATTTATTGAGCCTATTTAATAAGCCTATTTATTGAGCCTATTTAATAAGCATATTTATTGAGCCTATTTAATAAGCATATTTATTGAGCCTATTTAATAAGCCGATTTAATAAGTCTATTTAATAAGCCTATTTAATAAGCCTATTTAATAAGCCTATTTATTGAGCCTATTTAATAAGCCTATTTAATAAGCTGATTTATTGAGCCTATTTAATAAGTCTATTTAATAAGCCTAATTAATACACCTATTTAATAAACATATTTAATGAGTATTTAATGAGCCTATTTAATAAGTCTATTTAATAAGCCTATTTAATAAGTATTTAATGAGCCTATTTAATAAGTCTATTTAATAAGTCTATTTAATAAGTCTATTTAATAAGTCTATTTAATAAGCCTATTTAATAAGCCTATTTAATAAGCCTAATTAATACACCTATTTAATAAACATATTTAATGAGTATTTAATGAGCCTATTTAATAAGTCTATTTAATAAGCCTTTTTAATAAGACTAATTAATAAGTCTATTTAATAAGCCTATTTAATAAGTCTATTTAATAAGTCTATTTAATAAGCCTATTTAATAAGTATTTAATGAGCCTATTTAATAAGCCTATTTATTGAGCCTATTTAATAAGCCTATTTATTGAGCCTATTTAATAAGCATATTTATTGAGCCTATTTAATAAGCCTATTTATTGAGCCTATTTAATAAGCCGATTTAATAAGTCTATTTAATAAGCCTATTTAATAAGCCTATTTAATAAGCCTATTTATTGAGCCTATTTAATAAGCCTATTTAATAAGCTGATTTATTGAGCCTATTTAATAAGTCTATTTAATAAGCCTAATTAATACACCTATTTAATAAACATATTTAATGAGTATTTAATGAGCCTATTTAATAAGTCTATTTAATAAGCCTTTTTAATAAGACTATTTAATAAGTCTATTTAATAAGCCTATTTAATAAGTCTATTTAATAAGTCTATTTAATAAACCTATTTAATAAGTATTTAATGAGCCTATTTAATAAGCCTATTTATTGAGCCTATTTAATAAGCCTATTTATTGAGCCTATTTAATAAGCATATTTATTGAGCCTATTTAATAAGCCTATTTATTGAGCCTATTTAATAAGCCGATTTAATAAGTCTATTTAATAAGCCTATTTAATAAGCCTATTTAATAAGGCTATTTATTGAGCCTATTTAATAAGCCTATTTAATAAGCCGATTTATTGAGCCTATTTAATAAGTCTATTTAATAAGCCTATTTAATAAGCCTATTTATTGAGCCTATTTAATAAGTCTATTTAATAAGCCTATTTAATAAGTATTTAATGAGCCTATTTAATAAGTCTATTTAATAAGTCTATTTAATAAGTCTATTTAATAAGTCTATTTAATAAGCCTATTTAATAAGCCTATTTAATAAGCCTAATTAATACACCTATTTAATAAACATATTTAATGAGTATTTAATGAGCCTATTTAATAAGTCTATTTAATAAGCCTTTTTAATAAGACTATTTAATAAGTCTATTTAATAAGCCTATTTAATAAGTCTATTTAATAAGTCTATTTAATAAGCCTATTTAATAAGTATTTAATGAGCCTATTTAATAAGCCTATTTATTGAGCCTATTTAATAAGCCTATTTATTGAGCCTATTTAATAAGCATATTTATTGAGCCTATTTAATAAGCCTATTTATTGAGCCTATTTAATAAGCCGATTTAATAAGTCTATTTAATAAGCCTAATTAATAAGCCGATTTAATAAGCCTATTTATTGAGCCTATTTAGTAAGCCTATTTAATAAGCCGATTTATTGAGCCTATTTAATAAGTCTATTTAATAAGCCTATTTAATAAGCCTATTTATTGAGCCTATTTAATAAGTCTATTTAATAAGCCTATTTAATAAGCCTATTTAATAAGTATTTAATGAGCCTATTTAATAAGTCTATTTAATAAGCCTATTTAATAGGCCTTTTTTAATAAATCTAAGTTGCTGAAATAAGCCTATTTAATAAGCCTATTTAATAGGCATATTTAATAAGTCTAAGTTGCTGAAATAAGCTTATTTAATAAGCCTAAGTTTCTGAATGAGCCTATTTAATAAGCCTAAGTTGCTGAAATAAGCCTATTAAATAAGCCTAAGTTGCTGAATAAGCCTATTTAATAAGCCTAAGTTGCTGAATAAACCTATTTAATAAGTCTAAGTTGCTGAAATAAGCATATTTAATAAGGCTATTTAATAAGCCTAAGTTGCTGAATAAGCCTATTTAATAAGGCTATTTAATGAGCCTAATTTGCTGAAATAAGACTATTTAATAAGCCTAAGTTTCTGAACTAAGCCTATTTTAAAAGGTATATTTAATAAGTCTAAGTTGCTGAAATAAACCTATTTAAAAATGCTATTTAATAAGCCTAAGTTGCTGAAATAAACCTGTTTAATAAGGCTATTTAATAAGAATAAGTTGCTGAAATAAGTTTATTTAATAAGCCTAAGTTGCTGAAATAAGCCTATTTAATAAGGCTCTTTAATAAGTCTAAGTTGCTGAAATAAACCTATTTAATAAGCCTAAGTTGCTAAAATAAGCCTATTTAATGAGGCTATTTAATACGTCTATTTAATAAGCCTATTTAATAAGCCTATTTAATAAGCTTATTTAATAAGCTTATTTAATGAGTCTATTTAATAAGTCTATTTAATAAGTATTTAATGAGCCTATTTAATAAGCCTATTTATTGAGCCTATTTAATAAGCCTATTTATTGAGCCTATTTAATAAGCCTATTTATTGAGCCTATTTAAAAAGCCTATTTATTGAGCCTATTTATTGAGCCTATTTAATAAGTCTATTTAATAAGTCTATTTAATAAGCCTATTTAATAAGCCTATTTAATAAGCCTAATTAATACACCTATTTAATAAACATATTTAATAAGTATTTAATGAGCCTATTTAATAAGTCTATTTAATAAGCCTATTTAATAAGCTTATTTAATAAGCTTATTTAATGAGTCTATTTAATAAGTCTATTTAATAAGACTATTTAATAAGTCTATTTAATAAGTCTATTTAATAAGCCTATTTAATAAGTATTTAATGAGCCTATTTAATAAGCCTATTTATTGAGCCTATTTAATAAGCCTATTTATTGAGCCTATTTAATAAGCATATTTATTGAGCCTATTTATTGAGCCTATTTAATAAGGCGATTTAATAAGTCTATTTAATAAGCCTATTTAATAAGCCTATTTAATAAGCCTATTTTTTGAGCCTATTTAATAAGCCTATTTAATAATCCGATTTATTGAGCCTATTTAATAAGTCTATTTAATAAGCCTATTTAATAAGCCTATTTAATAAGTATTTAATGAGCCTATTTAATAAGTCTATTTAATACACCTATTTAATAGGACTATTTAATAAGTCTAAGTTGCTGAAAAAAGCCTATTTAATAAGCCTATTTAATAGGCCTATTTAATAAGTCTAAGTTGCTGAAATAAGCCTATTTAATAAGCCTAAGTTGCTGAATAAGCCTATTTAATGAGCCTAAGTTGCTGAATAAACCTATTTAATAAGTCTAAGTTGCTGAAATAAGCCTATTTAATACGGCTATTTAATAAGCCTAAGATGCTGAAATAAGCCTATTTTATAAGGCTATTTAATGAGCCTAAGTTGCTGAAATAAGACTATTTAATAAACCTAAGTTGCTAAAATAAGCCTATTTCATGAGGCTATTTAATAAGTCTATTAAATAAGTCTATTTAATAAGTCTATTTAATAAGTCTATTTAATAAGCCTATTTAATAAGCCTATTTAATAAGCCTAATTAATACACCTATTTAATAAACATATTTAATGAGTATTTAATGAGCCTATTTAATAAGTCTATTTAATAAGCCTTTTTAATAAGACTATTTAATAAGTCTATTTAATAAGCCTATTTAATAAGTCTATTTAATAAGTCTATTTAATAAGCCTATTTAATAAGTATTTAATGAGCCTATTTAATAAGCCTATTTATTGAGCCTATTTAATAAGCCTATTTATTGAGCCTATTTAATAAGCATATTTATTGAGCCTATTTAATAAGCCTATTTATTGAGCCTATTTAATAAGCCGATTTAATAAGTCTATTTAATAAGCCTATTTAATAAGCCTATTTAATAAGCCTATTTATTGAGCCTATTTAATAAGCCTATTTAATAAGCTGATTTATTGAGCCTATTTAATAAGTCTATTTAATACGCCTAATTAATACACCTATTTAATAAACATATTTAATGAGTATTTAATGAGCCTATTTAATAAGTCTATTTAATAAGCCTTTTTAATAAGACTATTTAATAAGTCTATTTAATAAGCCTATTTAATAAGTCTATTTAATAAGTCTATTTAATAAGCCTATTTAATAAGTATTTAATGAGCCTATTTAATAAGCCTATTTATTGAGCCTATTTAATAAGCCTATTTATTGAGCCTATTTAATAAGCATATTTATTGAGCCTATTTAATAAGCCTATTTATTGAGCCTATTTAATAAGCCGATTTAATAAGTCTATTTAATAAGCCTATTTAATAAGCCTATTTAATAAGCCTATTTATTGAGCCTATTTAATAAGCCTATTTAATAAGCCGATTTATTGAGCCTATTTAATAAGTCTATTTAATAAGCCTATTTAATAAGCCTATTTATTGAGCCTATTTAATAAGTCTATTTAATAAGCCTATTTAATAAGCCTATTTAATAAGTATTTAATGAGCCTATTTAATAAGTCTATTTAATAAGTCTATTTAATAAGTCTATTTAATAAGTCTATTTAATAAGCCTATTTAATAAGCCTATTTAATAAGCCTAATTAATACACCTATTTAATAAACATATTTAATGAGTATTTAATGAGGCAATTTAATAAGTCTATTTAATAAGCTTTTTTAATAAGACTATTTAATAAGTCTATTTAATAAGCCTATTTAATAAGTCTATTTAATAAGTCTATTTAATAAGCCTATTTAATAAGTATTTAATGAGCCTATTTAATAAGCCTATTTATTGAGCCTATTTAATAAGCCTATTTATTGAGCCTATTTAATAAGCATATTTATTGAGCCTATTTAATAAGCCTATTTATTGAGCCTATTTAATAAGCCGATTTAATAAGTCTATTTAATAAGCCTATTTAATAAGCCTATTTAATAAGCCTATTTATTGAGCCTATTTAATAAGCCTATTTAATAAGCTGATTTATTGAGCCTATTTAATAAGTCTATTTAATAAGCCTAATTAATACACCTATTTAATAAACATATTTAATGAGTATTTAATGAGCCTATTTAATAAGTCTATTTAATAAGCCTTTTTAATAAGACTATTTAATAAGTCTATTTAATAAGCCTATTTAATAAGTCTATTTAATAAGTCTATTTAATAAGCCTATTTAATAAGTATTTAATGAGCCTATTTAATAAGCCTATTTATTGAGCCTATTTAATAAGCCTATTTATTGAGCCTATTTAATAAGCATATTTATTGAGCCTATTTAATAAGCCTATTTATTGAGCCTATTTAATAAGCCGATTTAATAAGTCTATTTAATAAGCCTATTTAATAAGCCTATTTAATAAGGCTATTTATTGAGCCTATTTAATAAGCCTATTTAATAAGCCGATTTATTGAGCCTATTTAATAAGTCTATTTAATAAGCATATTTAATAAGCCTATTTATTGAGCCTATTTAATAAGTCTATTTAATAAGCCTATTTAATAAGTATTTAATGAGCCTATTTAATAAGTCTATTTAATAAGTCTATTTAATAAGTCTATTTAATAAGTCTATTTAATAAGCCTATTTAATAAGCCTATTAAATAAGCCTAATTTATACACCGATTTAATAAACATATTTAATGAGTATTTAATGAGCCTATTTAATAAGTCTATTTAATAAGCCTTTTTAATAAGACTATTTAATAAGTCTATTTAATAAGCCTATTTAATAAGTCTATTTAATAAGTCTATTTAATAAGCCTATTTAATAAGTATTTAATGAGCCTATTTAATAAGCCTATTTATTGAGCCTATTTAATAAGCCTATTTATTGAGCCTATTTAATAAGCATATTTATTGAGCCTATTTAATAAGTCTATTTAATAAGCCTATTTAATAAGCCTATTTAATAAGTATTTAATGAGCCTATTTAATAAGTCTATTTAAAAAGTCTATTTAATAAGTCTATTTAATAAGTCTATTTAATAAGCCTATTTAATAAGCCTATTTAATAAGCCTAATTAATACACCTATTTAATAAACATATTTAATGAGTATTTAATGAGGCAATTTAATAAGTCTATTTAATAAGCTTTTTTAATAAGACTATTTAATAAGTCTATTTAATAAGCCTATTTAATAAGTCTATTTAATAAGTCTATTTAATAAGCCTATTTAATAAGTATTTAATGAGCCTATTTAATAAGCCTATTTATTGAGCCTATTTAATAAGCCTATTTATTGAGCCTATTTAATAAGCATATTTATTGAGCCTATTTAATAAGCCTATTTATTGAGCCTATTTAATAAGCCGATTTAATAAGTCTATTTAATAAGCCTATTTAATAAGCCTATTTAATAAGCCTATTTATTGAGCCTATTTAATAAGCCTATTTAATAAGCTGATTTATTGAGCCTATTTAATAAGTCTATTTAATAAGCCTAATTAATACACCTATTTAATAAACATATTTAATGAGTATTTAATGAGCCTATTTAATAAGTCTATTTAATAAGCCTTTTTAATAAGACTATTTAATAAGTCTATTTAATAAGCCTATTTAATAAGTCTATTTAATAAGTCTATTTAATAAGCCTATTTAATAAGTATTTAATGAGCCTATTTAATAAGCCTATTTATTGAGCCTATTTAATAAGCCTATTTATTGAGCCTATTTAATAAGCATATTTATTGAGCCTATTTAATAAGCCTATTTATTGAGCCTATTTAATAAGCCGATTTAATAAGTCTATTTAATAAGCCTATTTAATAAGCCTATTTAATAAGGCTATTTATTGAGCCTATTTAATAAGCCTATTTAATAAGCCGATTTATTGAGCCTATTTAATAAGTCTATTTAATAAGCATATTTAATAAGCCTATTTATTGAGCCTATTTAATAAGTCTATTTAATAAGCCTATTTAATAAGTATTTAATGAGCCTATTTAATAAGTCTATTTAATAAGTCTATTTAATAAGTCTATTTAATAAGTCTATTTAATAAGCCTATTTAATAAGCCTATTAAATAAGCCTAATTTATACACCGATTTAATAAACATATTTAATGAGTATTTAATGAGCCTATTTAATAAGTCTATTTAATAAGCCTTTTTAATAAGACTATTTAATAAGTCTATTTAATAAGCCTATTTAATAAGTCTATTTAATAAGTCTATTTAATAAGCCTATTTAATAAGTATTTAATGAGCCTATTTAATAAGCCTATTTATTGAGCCTATTTAATAAGCCTATTTATTGAGCCTATTTAATAAGCATATTTATTGAGCCTATTTAATAAGCCTATTTAATAAGCCGATTTAATAAGTCTATTTAATAAGCCTATTTAATAAGCCTATTTAATAAGGCTATTTATTGAGCCTATTTAATAAGCCTATTTAATAAGCCGATTTATTGAGCCTATTTAATAAGTCTATTTAATTAGCCTATTTAATAAGCCTATTTATTGAGCCTATTTAATAAGTCTATTTAATAAGCCTATTTAATAAGTATTTAATGAGCCTATTTAATAAGGCTCTTTAATAAGTCTAAGTTGCTGAAATAAACCTATTTAATAAGCCTAAGGTGCTAAAATAAGCCTATTTAATGAGGCTATTTAATACGTCTATTTAATAAGCCTATTTAATAAGCCTATTTAATAAGCTTATTTAATAAGCCTATTTAATGAGTCTATTTAATAAGTATATTTAATAAGTATTTAATGAGCCTATTTAATAAGCCTATTTATTGAGCCTATTTAATAAGCCTATTTAATAAGCCTATTTATTGAGCCTATTTAATAAGCCTATTTATTGAGCCTATTTAATAAGTCTATTTAATAAGTCTATTTAATAAGTCTATTTAATAAGCCTATTTAATAAGCCTATTTAATAAGCCTAATTAATACACCTATTTAATAAACATATTTAATACGTTTTTTTAATGAGCCTATTTAATAAGTCTATTTAATAAGCCTTTTTAATAAGACTATTTAAGAAGTCTATTTAATAAGACTATTTAATAAGTCTATTTAATAAGTCTATTTAATAAGCCTATTTAATAAGTATTTAATGAGCCTATTTAATAAGCCTATTTATTGAGCCTATTTAATAAGCCTATTTAATAAGCCGATTTATTGAGCCTATTTAATAAGTCTATTTAATAAGCCTATTTAATAAGCCTATTTAATAAGTATTTAATGAGCCTATTTAATAAGTCTATTTAATAAGCCTATTTAATAGGACTATTTAATAAGTCTAAGTTGCTGAAATAAGCCTATTTAATAAGCCTATTTAATAGGCCTATTTAATAAGTCTAAGTTGCTGAAATAAGCCTATTTAATAAGCCTAAGTTGCTGAATAAGCCTATTTAATAAGCCTAAGTTGATGAATAAACCTATTTAATAAGTCTAAGTTGCTGAAATAAGCCTATTTAATACGGCTATTTAATAAGCCTAAGTTGCTGAAATAAGCCTATTTCATAAGGCTATTTAATGAGCCTAAGTTGCTGAAATAAGCTTATTTAATAAGCCTAAGTTTCTGAATGAGCCTATTTAATAAGCCTAAGTTGCTGAAATAAGCCTATTAAATAAGCGTAAGTTGCTGAATAAGCCTATTTAATAAGCCTAAGTTGCTGAATAAACCTATTTAATAAGTCTAAGTTGCTGAAATAAGCATATTTAATAAGGCTATTTAATAAGCCTAAGTTGCTGAATAAGCCTATTTAATAAGGCTATTTAATGAGCCTAATTTGCTGAAATAAGACTATTAAATAAGCCTAAGTTTCTGAACTAAGCCTATTTTAAAAGGTATATTTAATAAGTCTAAGTTGCTGAAATAAACCTATTTAAAAATGCTATTTAATAAGCCTAAGTTGCTGAAATAAACCTGTTTAATAAGGCTATTTAATAAGAATAAGTTGCTGAAATAAGCTGATTTAATATGCCTAAGTTGCTGAAATAAGCCTATTTAATAAGGCTCTTTAATAAGTCTAAGTTGCTGAAATAAACCTATTTAATAAGCCTAAGTTGCTAAAATAAGCCTATTTAATGAGGCTATTTAATACGTCTATTTAATAAGCCTATTTAATAAGCCTATTTAATAAGCTTTTTTAATAAGCCTATTTAATTAGTCTATTTAATAAGTCTATTTAATAAGTATTTAATGAGCCTATTTAATAAGCCTATTTATTGAGCCTATTTAATAAGCCTATTTATTGAGCCTATTTAATAAGCCTATTTATTGAGCCTATTTAATAAGCCTATTTATTGAGCCTATTTAATACGTCTATTTAATAAGTCTATTTAATAAGTCTATTTAATAAGCCTATTTAATAAGCCTATTTAATAAGCCTAATTAATACACCTATTTAATAAACATATTTAATAAGTTTTTAATGAGCCTATTTAATAAGTCTATTTAATAAGCCTTTTTAATAAGACTATTTAATAAGTCTATTTAATAAGACTATTTAATAAGTCTATTTAATAAGTCTATTTAATAAGCCTATTTAATAAGTATTTAATGAGCCTATTTAATAAGCCTATTTATTGAGCCTATTTAATAAGCCTATTTATTGAGCCTATTTAATAAGCATATTTATTGAGCCTATTTATTGAGCCTATTTAATAAGCCGATTTAATAAGTCTATTTAATAAGCCTATTTAATAAGCCTATTTATTGAGCCTATTTAATAAGCCTATTTAATAAGCCGATTTATTGAGCCTATTTAATAAGTCTATTTAATAAGCCTATTTAATAAGCCTATTTAATAAGTATTTAATGAGCCTATTTAATAAGTCTATTTAATAAGCCTATTTAATAGGACTATTTAATAAGTCTAAGTTGCTGAAATAAGCCTATTTAATAAGCCTATTTAATAGGCCTATTTAATAAGTCTAAGTTGCTGAAATAAGCCTATTTAATAAGCCTAAGTTGCTGAATAAGCCTATGTAATAAGCCTAAGTTGCTGAATAAACCTATTTAATAAGTCTAAGTTGCTGAAATAAGCCTATTTAATACGGCTATTTAATAAGCCTAAGTTGCTGAAATAAGCCTATTTCATAAGGCTATTTAATGAGCCTAAGTTGCTGAAATAAGACTATTTAATAAGCCTAAGTTTCTGAACTAAGCCTATTTAAAAAGGTATATTTAATAAGTCTAAGTTGCTGAAATAAACCTATTTAAAAATGCTATTTAATAAGCCTAAGTTGCTGAAATAAACCTGTTCAATAAGGCTATTTAATAAGCATAAGTTGCTGAAATAAGCCTATTTAATAAAGCTCTTTAATAAGTCTAAGTTGCTGAAATAAACCTATTTAATAAGCCTAAGTTGCTAAAATAAGCCTATTTCATGAGGCTATTTAATAAGTCTATTAAATAAGTCTATTTAATAAGTCTATTTAATAAGTCTATTTAATAAGCCTATTTAATAAGCCTATTTAATAAGCCTAATTAATACACCTATTTAATAAACATATTTAATGAGTATTTAATGAGCCTATTTAATAAGTCTATTTAATAAGCCTTTTTAATAAGACTATTTAATAGTCTATTTAATAAGCCTATTTAATAAGTCTATTTAATAAGTCTATTTAATAAGCCTATTTAATAAGTATTTAATGAGCCTATTTAATAAGCCTATTTATTGAGCCTATTTAATAAGCCTATTTATTGAGCCTATTTAATAAGCATATTTATTGAGCCGATTTAATAAGCCTATTTATTGAGCCTATTTAATAAGCCTATTTAATAAGCCTATTTAATAAGCCTATTTATTGAGCCTATTTAATAAGCCTATTTAATAAGCTGATTTATTGAGCCTATTTAATAAGTCTATTTAATAAGCCTAATTAATACACCTATTTAATAAACATATTTAATGAGTATTTAATGAGCCTATTTAATAAGTCTATTTAATAAGCCTTTTTAATAAGACTATTTAATAAGTCTATTTAATAAGCCTATTTAATAAGTCTATTTAATAAGTCTATTTAATAAGCCTATTTAATAAGTATTTAATGAGCCTATTTAATAAGCCTATTTATTGAGCCTATTTAATAAGCCTATTTATTGAGCGTATTTAATAAGCATATTTATTGAGCCTATTTAATAAGCCTATTTATTGTGCCTATTTAATAAGCCGATTTAATAAGTCTATTTAATAAGCATATTTAATAAGCCTATTTAATAAGCCTATTTATTGAGCCTATTTAATAAGCCTATTTAATAAGCCGATTTATTGAGCCTATTTAATAAGTCTATTTAATAAGCCTTTTTAATAAGCCTATTTATTGAGCCTATTTAATAAGTCTATTTAATAAGCCTATTTAATAAGCCTATTGAATAAGTATTTAATGAGCCTATTTAATAAGTCTATTTAATAAGTCGATTTAATAAGTCTATTTAATAAGCCTATTTAATAAGCCTATTTAATAAGCCTAATTAATACACCTATTTAATAAACATATTTAATGAGTATTAATGAGCCTATTTAATAAGTCTATTTAATAAGCTTTTTTAATAAGACTATTTAATACGTCTATTTAATAAGCCTATTTAATAAGTCTATTTAATAAGTCTATTTAATAAGCCTATTTAATAAGTATTTAATGAGCCTATTTAATAAGCCTATTTATTGAGCCTATTTAATAAGCCTATTTATTGAGCCTATTTAATAAGCATATTTATTGAGCCTATTTAATAAGCCGATTTAATAAGTCTATTTAATAAGCCTAATTAATAAGCCGATTTAATAAGCCTATTTATTGAGCCTATTTAATAAGCCTATTTAATAAGCCAATTTATTGAGCCTATTTAATAAGTCTATTTAATAAGCCTATTTATTGAGCCTATTTAATAAGTCTATTTAATAAGCCTATTTAATAAGCCTATTTAATAAGTATTTAATGAGCCTATTTAATAAGTCTATTTAATAAGCCTATTTAATAGGCCTTTTTTAATAAATCTAAGTTGCTGAAATAAGCCTATTTAATAAGCCTATTTAATAGGCCTATTTAATAAGTCTAAGTTGCTGAAATAAGCTTATTTAATAAGCCTAAGTTTCTGAATGAGCCTATTTAATAAGCCTAAGTTGCTGAAATAAGCCTATTAAATAAGCCTAAGTTGCTGAATAAGCCTATTTAATAAGCCTAAGTTGCTGAATAAACCTATTTAATAAGTCTAAGTTGCTGAAATAAGCATATTTAATAAGGCTATTTAATAAGCCTAAGTTGCTGAATAAGCCTATTTAATAAGGCTATTTAATGAGCCTAAGTTGCTGAAATAAGACTATTTAATAAGCCTAAGTTTCTGAACTAAGCCTATTTTAAAAGGTATATTTAGTAAGTCTAAGTTGCTGAAATAAACCTATTTAAAAATGCTATTTAATAAGCCTAAGTTGCTGAAATAAACCTGTTTAATAAGGCTATTTAATAAGAATAAGTTGCTGAAATAAGCTGATTTAATATGCCTAAGTTGCTGAAATAAGCCTATTTAATAAGGCTCTTTAATAAGTCTAAGTTGCTGAAATAAACCTATTTAATAAGCCTAAGTTGCTAAAATAAGCCTATTTAATGAGGCTATTTAATACGTCTATTTAATAAGCCTATTTAATAAGCCTATTTAATAAGCTTTTTTAATAAGCCTATTTAATTAGTCTATTTAATAAGTCTATTTAATAAGTATTTAATGAGCCTATTTAATAAGCCTATTTATTGAGCCTATTTAATAAGCCTATTTATTGAGCCTATTTAATAAGCCTATTTATTGAGCCTATTTAATAAGCCTATTTATTGAGCCTATTTAATACGTCTATTTAATAAGTCTATTTAATAAGTCTATTTAATAAGCCTATTTAATAAGCCTATTTAATAAGCCTAATTAATACACCTATTTAATAAACATATTTAATAAGTTTTTAATGAGCCTATTTAATAAGTCTATTTAATAAGCCTTTTTAATAAGACTATTTAATAAGTCTATTTAATAAGACTATTTAATAAGTCTATTTAATAAGTCTATTTAATAAGCCTATTTAATAAGTATTTAATGAGCCTATTTAATAAGCCTATTTATTGAGCCTATTTAATAAGCCTATTTATTGAGCCTATTTAATAAGCATATTTATTGAGCCTATTTATTGAGCCTATTTAATAAGCCGATTTAATAAGTCTATTTAATAAGCCTATTTAATAAGCCTATTTATTGAGCCTATTTAATAAGCCTATTTAATAAGCCGATTTATTGAGCCTATTTAATAAGTCTATTTAATAAGCCTATTTAATAAGCCTATTTAATAAGTATTTAATGAGCCTATTTAATAAGTCTATTTAATAAGCCTATTTAATAGGACTATTTAATAAGTCTAAGTTGCTGAAATAAGCCTATTTAATAAGCCTATTTAATAGGCCTATTTAATAAGTCTAAGTTGCTGAAATAAGCCTATTTAATAAGCCTAAGTTGCTGAATAAGCCTATGTAATAAGCCTAAGTTGCTGAATAAACCTATTTAATAAGTCTAAGTTGCTGAAATAAGCCTATTTAATACGGCTATTTAATAAGCCTAAGTTGCTGAAATAAGCCTATTTCATAAGGCTATTTAATGAGCCTAAGTTGCTGAAATAAGACTATTTAATAAGCCTAAGTTTCTGAACTAAGCCTATTTAAAAAGGTATATTTAATAAGTCTAAGTTGCTGAAATAAACCTATTTAAAAATGCTATTTAATAAGCCTAAGTTGCTGAAATAAACCTGTTCAATAAGGCTATTTAATAAGCATAAGTTGCTGAAATAAGCCTATTTAATAAAGCTCTTTAATAAGTCTAAGTTGCTGAAATAAACCTATTTAATAAGCCTAAGTTGCTAAAATAAGCCTATTTCATGAGGCTATTTAATAAGTCTATTAAATAAGTCTATTTAATAAGTCTATTTAATAAGTCTATTTAATAAGCCTATTTAATAAGCCTATTTAATAAGCCTAATTAATACACCTATTTAATAAACATATTTAATGAGTATTTAATGAGCCTATTTAATAAGTCTATTTAATAAGCCTTTTTAATAAGACTATTTAATAGTCTATTTAATAAGCCTATTTAATAAGTCTATTTAATAAGTCTATTTAATAAGCCTATTTAATAAGTATTTAATGAGCCTATTTAATAAGCCTATTTATTGAGCCTATTTAATAAGCCTATTTATTGAGCCTATTTAATAAGCATATTTATTGAGCCGATTTAATAAGCCTATTTATTGAGCCTATTTAATAAGCCTATTTAATAAGCCTATTTAATAAGCCTATTTATTGAGCCTATTTAATAAGCCTATTTAATAAGCTGATTTATTGAGCCTATTTAATAAGTCTATTTAATAAGCCTAATTAATACACCTATTTAATAAACATATTTAATGAGTATTTAATGAGCCTATTTAATAAGTCTATTTAATAAGCCTTTTTAATAAGACTATTTAATAAGTCTATTTAATAAGCCTATTTAATAAGTCTATTTAATAAGTCTATTTAATAAGCCTATTTAATAAGTATTTAATGAGCCTATTTAATAAGCCTATTTATTGAGCCTATTTAATAAGCCTATTTATTGAGCGTATTTAATAAGCATATTTATTGAGCCTATTTAATAAGCCTATTTATTGTGCCTATTTAATAAGCCGATTTAATAAGTCTATTTAATAAGCATATTTAATAAGCCTATTTAATAAGCCTATTTATTGAGCCTATTTAATAAGCCTATTTAATAAGCCGATTTATTGAGCCTATTTAATAAGTCTATTTAATAAGCCTTTTTAATAAGCCTATTTATTGAGCCTATTTAATAAGTCTATTTAATAAGCCTATTTAATAAGCCTATTGAATAAGTATTTAATGAGCCTATTTAATAAGTCTATTTAATAAGTCGATTTAATAAGTCTATTTAATAAGCCTATTTAATAAGCCTATTTAATAAGCCTAATTAATACACCTATTTAATAAACATATTTAATGAGTATTAATGAGCCTATTTAATAAGTCTATTTAATAAGCTTTTTTAATAAGACTATTTAATACGTCTATTTAATAAGCCTATTTAATAAGTCTATTTAATAAGTCTATTTAATAAGCCTATTTAATAAGTATTTAATGAGCCTATTTAATAAGCCTATTTATTGAGCCTATTTAATAAGCCTATTTATTGAGCCTATTTAATAAGCATATTTATTGAGCCTATTTAATAAGCCGATTTAATAAGTCTATTTAATAAGCCTAATTAATAAGCCGATTTAATAAGCCTATTTATTGAGCCTATTTAATAAGCCTATTTAATAAGCCAATTTATTGAGCCTATTTAATAAGTCTATTTAATAAGCCTATTTATTGAGCCTATTTAATAAGTCTATTTAATAAGCCTATTTAATAAGCCTATTTAATAAGTATTTAATGAGCCTATTTAATAAGTCTATTTAATAAGCCTATTTAATAGGCCTTTTTTAATAAATCTAAGTTGCTGAAATAAGCCTATTTAATAAGCCTATTTAATAGGCCTATTTAATAAGTCTAAGTTGCTGAAATAAGCTTATTTAATAAGCCTAAGTTTCTGAATGAGCCTATTTAATAAGCCTAAGTTGCTGAAATAAGCCTATTAAATAAGCCTAAGTTGCTGAATAAGCCTATTTAATAAGCCTAAGTTGCTGAATAAACCTATTTAATAAGTCTAAGTTGCTGAAATAAGCATATTTAATAAGGCTATTTAATAAGCCTAAGTTGCTGAATAAGCCTATTTAATAAGGCTATTTAATGAGCCTAAGTTGCTGAAATAAGACTATTTAATAAGCCTAAGTTTCTGAACTAAGCCTATTTTAAAAGGTATATTTAGTAAGTCTAAGTTGCTGAAATAAACCTATTTAAAAATGCTATTTAATAAGCCTAAGTTGCTGAAATAAACCTGTTTAATAAGGCTATTTAATAAGAATAAGTTGCTGAAATAAGCTTATTTAATAAGCCTAAGTTGCTGAAATAAGCCTATTTAATAAGGCTCTTTAATAAGTCTAAGTTGCTGAAATAAACCTATTTAATAAGCCTAAGTTGCTAAAATAAGCCTATTTAATGAGGCTATTTAATACGTCTATTTAATAAGCCTATTTAATAAGCCTATTTAATAAGCTTATTTAATAAGCCTATTTAATGAGTCTATTTAATAAGTCTATTTAATAAGTATTTAATGAGCCTATTTAATAAGCCTATTTATTGAGCCTATTTAATAAGCCTATTTATTGAGCCTATTTAATAAGCCTATTTATTGAGCCTATTTAATAAGCCTATTTATTGAGCCTATTTAATAAGTCTATTTAATAAGTCTATTTAATAAGCCTATTTAATAAGCCTATTTAATAAGCCTAATTAATACACCTATTTAATAAACATATTTAATAAGTATTGAATGAGCCTATTTAATAAGTCTATTTAATAAGCCTTTTTAATAAGACTATTTAATAAGTCTATTTAATAAGACTATTTAATAAGTCTATTTAATAAGTCTATTTAATAAGCCTATTTAATAAGTATTTAATGAGCCTATTTAATAAGCCTATTTATTGAGCCTATTTAATAAGCCTATTTATTGAGCCTATTTAATAAGCATATTTATTGAGCCTATTTATTGAGCCTATTTAATAAGCCGATTTAATAAGTCTATTTAATAAGCCTATTTAATAAGCCTATTTAATAAGCCTATTTATTGAGCCTATTTAATAAGCCTATTTAATAAGCCGATTTATTGAGCCTATTTAATAAGTCTATTTAATAAGCCTATTTAATAAGCCTATTTAATAAGTATTTAATGAGCCTATTTAATAAGTCTATTTAATAAGCCTATTTAATAGGACTATTTAATAAGTCTAAGTTGCTGAAATAAGCCTATTTAATAAGCCTATTTAATAGGCCTATTTAATAAGTCTAAGTTGCTGAAATAAGCCTATTTAATAAGCCTAAGTTGCTGAATAAGCCTATTTAATAAGCCTGAGTAAACCTATTTAATAAGTCTAAGTTGCTGAAATAAGCCTATTTAATACGGCTATTTAATAAGCCTAAGTTGATTAAATAAGCCTATTTCATAAGGCTATTTAATGAGCCTAAGTTGCTGAAATAAGACTATTTAATAAGCCTAAGTTTCTGAACTAAGCCTTTTTAAAAAGGTATATTTAATAAGTCTAAGTTGCTGAAATAAACCTATTTAAAAATGCTATTTAATAAGCCTAAGTTGCTGAAATAAACCTGTTTAATAAGGCTATTTAATAAGCATAAGTTGCTGAAATAAGCCTATTTAATAAGGCTCTTTAATAAGTCTAAGTTGCTGAAATAAACCTATTTAATAAGCCTAAGTTGCTAAAATAAGCCTATTTCATGAGGCTATTTAATAAGTCTATTTAATAAGCCTATTTAATAAGCCTATTTAATAAGCCTAATTAATACACCTATTTAATAAACATATTTAATGAGTATTTAATGAGCCTATTTAATAAGTCTATTTAATAAGCCTTTTTAATAAGACTATTTAATAAGTCTATTTAATAAGCCTATTTAATAAGTCTATTTAATAAGTCTATTTAATAAGCCTATTTAATAAGTATTTAATGAGCCTATTTAATAAGCCTATTTATTGAGCCTATTTAATAAGCCTATTTATTGAGCCTATTTAATAAGCATATTTATTGAGCCTATTTAATAAGCCTATTTATTGAGCCTATTTAATAAGCCGATTTAATAAGTCTATTTAATAAGCCTATTTAATAAGCCTATTTAATAAGCCTATTTATTGAGCCTATTTAATAAGCCTATTTAATAAGCTGATTTATTGAGCCTATTTAATAAGTCTATTTAATAAGCCTAATTAATAAACCTATTTAATAAACATATTTAATGAGTATTTAATGAGCCTATTTAATAAGTCTATTTAATAAGCCTTTTTAATAAGACTATTTAATAAGTCTATTTAATAAGCCTATTTAATAAGTCTATTTAATAAGTCTATTTAATAAGCCTATTTAATAAGTATTTAATGAGCCTATTTAATAAGCCTATTTAATAAGCCTATTTATTGAGCCTATTTAATAAGCCTATTTATTGAGCCTATTTAATAAGCATATTTATTGAGCCTATTTAATAAGCCTATTTATTGAGCCTATTTAATAAGCCGATTTAATAAGTCTATTTAATAAGCCTATTTAATAAGCCTATTTAATAAGCCTATTTATTGAGCCTATTTAATAAGCCTATTTAATAAGCCGATTTATTGAGCCTATTTAATAAGTCTATTTAATAAGCCTATTTAATAAGCCTATTTATTGAGCCTATTTAATAAGTCTATTTAATAAGCAAATTTAATAAGCCTATTTAATAAGTATTTAATGAGCCTATTTAATAAGTCTATTTAATAAGTCTATTTAATAAGTCTATTTAATAAGTCTATTTAATAAGCCTATTTAATAAGCCTATTTAATAAGCCTAATTAATACACCTATTTAATAAACATATTTAATGAGCATTTAATGAGCCTATTTAATAAGTCTATTTAATAAGCTTTTTTAATAAGACTATTTAATAAGTCTATTTAATAAGCCTATTTAATAAGTCTATTTAATAAGTCTATTTAATAAGCCTATTTAATAAGTATTTAATGAGCCTCTTTAATAAGCCTATTTATTGAGCCTATTTAATAAGCCTATTTATTGAGCCTATTTAATAAGCATATTTATTGAGCCTATTTAATAAGCCTATTTATTGAGCCTATTTAATAAGCCGATTTAATAAGTCTATTTAATAAGCCTATTTAATAAGCCTATTTAATAAGGCTATTTATTGAGCCTATTTAATAAGCCTATTTAATAAGCCGATTTATTGAGCCTATTTAATAAGTCTATTTAATAAGCCTATTTAATAAGCCTATTTATTGAGCCTATTTAAAAAGTCTATTTAATAAGCCTATTTAATAAGTATTTAATGAGCCTATTTAATAAGTCTATTTAATAAGCCTATTTAATAAGCCTAATTAATACACCTATTTAATAAACATATTTAATGAGTATTTAATGAGCCTATTTAATAAGTCTATTTAATAAGCCTTTTTAATAAGACTATTTAATAAGTCTATTTAATAAGCCTATTTAATAAGTCTATTTAATAAGTCTATTTAATAAGCCTATTTAATAAGTATTTAATGAGCCTATTTAATAAGCCAATTTATTGAGCCTATTTAATAAGCCTATTTATTGAGCCTATTTAATAAGCATATTTATTGAGCCTATTTAATAAGCCTATTTATTGAGCCTATTTAATAAGCCGATTTAATAAGTCTATTTAATAAGCCTAATTAATAAGCCGATTTAATAAGCCTATTTATTGAGCCTATTTAATAAGCCTATTTAATAAGCCGATTTATTGAGCCTATTTAATAAGTCTATTTAATAAGCCTATTTAATAGGCCTTTTTTAATAAATCTAAGTTGCTGAAATAAGCCTATTTAATAAGCCTATTTAATAGGCCTATTTAATAAGTCTAAGTTGCTGAAATAAACCTATTTAATAAGCCTAAGTTGCTAAAATAAGCCTATTTCATGAGGCTATTTAATAAGTCTATTTAATAAGCCTATTTAATAAGCCTATTTAATAAGCCTAATTAATACACCTATTTAATAAACATATTTAATGAGTATTTAATGAGCCTATTTAATAAGTCTATTTAATAAGCCTTTTTAAAAGACTATTTAATAAGTCTATTTAATAAGCCTATTTAATAAGTCTATTTAATAAGTCTATTTAATAAGCCTATTTAATAAGTATTTAATGAGCCTATTTAATAAGCCTATTTATTGAGCCTATTTAATAAGCCTATTTATTGAGCCTATTTAATAAGCATATTTATTGAGCCTATTTAATAAGCCTATTTATTGAGCCTATTTAATAAGCCGATTTAATAAGACTATTTAATAAGTCTATTTAATAAGTCTATTTAATAAGCCTATTTAATAAGTATTTAATGAGCCTATTTAATAAGCCTATTTAATAAGCCTATTTATTGAGCCTATTTAATAAGCCTATTTATTGAGCCTATTTAATAAGCATATTTATTGAGCCTATTTAATAAGCCTATTTATTGAGCCTATTTAATAAGCCGATTTAATAAGTCTATTTAATAAGCCTATTTAATAAGCCTATTTAATAAGCCTATTTATTGAGCCTATTTAATAAGCCTATTTAATAAGCCGATTTATTGAGCCTATTTAATAAGTCTATTTAATAAGCCTATTTAATAAGCCTATTTATTGAGCCTATTTAATAAGTCTATTTAATAAGCAAATTTAATAAGCCTATTTAATAAGTATTTAATGAGCCTATTTAATAAGTCTATTTAATAAGTCTATTTAATAAGTCTATTTAATAAGTCTATTTAATAAGCCTATTTAATAAGCCTATTTAATAAGCCTAATTAATACACCTATTTAATAAACATATTTAAAGAGTATTTAATGAGCCTATTTAATAAGTCTATTTAATAAGCTTTTTTAATAAGTCTATTTAATAAGTCTATTTAATAAGCCTATTTAATAAGTCTATTTAATAAGTCTATTTAATAAGCCTATTTAATAAGTATTTAATGAGCCTATTTAATAAGCCTATTTATTGAGCCTATTTAATAAGCCTATTTATTGAGCCTATTTAATAAGCATATTTATTGAGCCTATTTAATAAGCCTATTTATTGAGCCTATTTAATAAGCCGATTTAATAAGTCTATTTAATAAGCCTATTTAATAAGCCTATTTAATAAGGCTATTTATTGAGCCTATTTAATAAGCCTATTTAATAAGCCGATTTATTGAGCCTATTTAATAAGTCTATTTAATAAGCCTATTTAATAAGCCTATTTATTGAGCCTATTTAATAAGTCTATTTAATAAGCCTATTTAATAAGTATTTAATGAGCCTATTTAATAAGTCTATTTAATAAGCCTATTTAATAAGCCTAATTAATACACCTATTTAATAAACATATTTAATGAGTATTTAATGAGCCTATTTAATAAGTCTATTTAATAAGACTATTTAATAAGTCTATTTAATAAGCCTATTTAATAAGTCTATTTAATAAGTCTATTTAATAAGCCTATTTAATAAGTATTTAATGAGCCTATTTAATAAGCCAATTTATTGAGCCTATTTAATAAGCCTATTTATTGAGCCTATTTAATAAGCATATTTATTGAGCCTATTTAATAAGCCTATTTATTGAGCCTATTTAATAAGCCGATTTAATAAGTCTATTTAATAAGCCTAATTAATAAGCCGATTTAATAAGCCTATTTATTGAGCCTATTTAATAAGCCTATTTAATAAGCCGATTTATTGAGCCTATTTAATAAGTCTATTTAATAAGCCTATTTAATAAGCCTATTTATTGAGCCTATTTAATAAGTCTATTTAATAAGCCTATTTAATAAGCCTATTTAATAAATATTTAATGAGCCTATTTAATAAGTCTATTTAATAAGCCTATTTAATAGGCCTTTTTTAATAAATCTAAGTTGCTGAAATAAGCCTATTTAATAAGCCTATTTAATAGGCCTATTTAATAAGTCTAAGTTGCTGAAATAAGCTTATTTAATAAGCCTAAGTTTCTGAATGAGCCTATTTAATAAGCCTAAGTTGCTGAAATAAGCCTATTAAATAAGCCTAAGTTGCTGAATAAGCCTATTTAATAAGCCTAAGTTGCTGAATAAACCTATTTAATAAGTCTAAGTTGCTGAAATAAGCATATTTAATAAGGCTATTAGATGAGCCTAAGTTGCTGAAATGTCTATTTAATAAGTCGTTTTAATAAGTCTAAGTTGCTAAAATAAGCCTATTTAATAAGCCTAAGTTGCTGAATAAGCCTATTTAATAAGGCTATTTAATGAGCCTAATTTGCTGAAATAAGACTATTTAATAAGCCTAAGTTTCTGAACTAAGCCTATTTTAAAAGGTATATTTAATAAGTCTAAGTTGCTGAAATAAACCTATTTAAAAATGCTATTTAATAAGCCTAAGTTGCTGAAATAAACCTGTTTAATAAGGCTATTTAATAAGAATAAGTTGCTGAAATAAGCTTATTTAATAAGCCTAAGTTGCTGAAATAAGCCTATTTAATAAGGCTCTTTAATAAGTCTAAGTTGCTGAAATAAACCTATTTAATAAGCCTAAGTTGCTAAAATAAGCCTATTTAATGAGGCTATTTAATACGTCTATTTAATAAGCCTATTTAATAAGCCTATTTAATAAGCTTATTTAATAAACCTATTTAATGAGTCTATTTAATAAGTCTATTTAATAAGTATTTAATGAGCCTATTTAATAAGCCTATTTATTGAGCCTATTTAATAAGCCTATTTATTGAGCCTATTTAATAAGCCTATTTATTGAACCTATTTAATAAGCCTATTTATTGAGCCTATTTAATAAGCCGATTTAATAAGTCTATTTAATAAGCCTATTTAATAAGCCTATTTAATAAGGCTATTTATTGAGCCTATTTAATAAGCCTATTTAATAAGCCGATTTATTGAGCCTATTTAATAAGTCTATTTAATAAGCCTATTTAATAAGCCTATTTATTGAGCCTATTTAATAAGTCTATTTAATAAGCCTATTTAATAAGTATTTAATGAGCCTATTTAATAAGTCTATTTAATAAGTCTATTTAATAAGTCTATTTAATAAGTCTATTTAATAAGCCTATTTAATAAGCCTAATTAATACACCTATTTAATAAACATATTTAATGAGTATTTAATGAGCCTATTTAATAAGTCTATTTAATAAGCCTTTTTAATAAGACTATTTAATAAGTCTATTTAATAAGCCTATTTAATAAGTCTATTTAATAAGTCTATTTAATAAGCCTATTTAATAAGTATTTAATGAGCCTATTTAATAAGCCTATTTATTGAGCCTATTTAATAAGCCTATTTATTGAGCCTATTTAATAAGCATATTTATTGAGCCTATTTAATAAGCCTATTTATTGAGCCTATTTAATAAGCCGATTTAATAAGTCTATTTAATAAGCCTAATTAATAAGCCGATTTAATAAGCCTATTTATTGAGCCTATTTAATAAGCCTATTTAATAAGCCGATTTATTGAGCCTATTTAATAAGTCTATTTAATAAGCCTATTTAATAACCCTATTTAATAAGTATTTAATGAGCCTATTTAATAAGTCTATTTAATAAGCCTATTTAATAGGCCTATTTATTAAGTCTAAGTCTATTTAATAAGCCTATTTAATAAGTCTATTTAATAAGTCTATTTAATAAGCCTATTTAATAAGTATTTAATGAGCCTATTTAATAAGTCTATTTAATAAGCCTATTTATTGAGCCTATTTAATAAGCCTATTTATTGAGCCTATTTAATAAGCATATTTATTGAGCCTATTTATTGAGCCTATTTAATAAGCTGATTTAATAAGTCTATTTAATAAGCCTATTTAATAAGCCTATTTAATAAGCCTATTTATTGAGCCTATTTAATAAGCCTATTTAATAAGCCGATTTATTGAGCCTATTTAATAAGTCTATTTAATAAGCCTATTTAATAACCCTATTTAATAAGTATTTAATGAGCCTATTTAATAAGTCTATTTAATAAGCCTATTTAATAGGCCTATTTAATAAGTCTAAGTTGCTGAAATAAGCCTATTTAATAAGCCTATTTAATAGGCCTATTTAATAAGTCTAAGTTGCTGAAATAAGCCTATTTAATAAGCCTAAGTTGCTGAATAAGCCTATTTAATAAGCCTAAGTTGCTGAATAAACCTATTTAATAAGTCTAAGTTGCTGAAATAAGCCTATTTAATATGGCTATTTAATAAGCCTAAGTTGCTGAAATAAGCCTATTTCATAAGGCTATTTAATGAGCCTAAGTTGCTGAAATAAGACTATTTAATAAGCCTAAGTTTCTGAACTAAGCCTATTTAAAAAGGTATATTTAATAAGTCTAAGTTGCTGAAATAAACCTATTTAAAAATGCTATTTAATAAGCCTAAGTTGCTGAAATAAACCTGTTTAATAAGGCTATTTAATAAGCATAAGTTGCTGAAATAAGCTTATTTAATAAGCCTAAGTTGCTGAAATAAGCCTATTTAATAAGGCTCTTTAATAAGTCTAAGTTGCTGAAATAAACCTATTTAATAAGGCTCTTTAATAAGTCTAAGTTGCTGAAATAAACCTATTTAATAAGCCTAAGTTGCTAAAATAAGCCTATTTCATGAGGCTATTTAATAAGTCTATTTAATAAGTCTATTTAATAAGTCTATTTAATAAGCCTATTTAATAAGCCTATTTAATAAGCCTAATTAATACACCTATTTAATAAACATATTTAATGAGTATTTAATGAGCCTATTTAATAAGTCTATTTAATAAGCCTTTTTAATAAGACTATTTAATAAGTCTATTTAATAAGCCTATTTAATAAGTATTTAATAAGCCTATTTAATAAGCCTATTTATTGAGCCTATTTAATAAGCCTATTTATTGAGCCTATTTAATAAGCATATTTATTGAGCCTATTTAATAAGCCTATTTATTGAGCCTATTTAATAAGTCTATTTAATAAGTCTATTTAATAAGTCTATTTAATAAGCCTATTTAATAAGCCTATTTAATAAGCCTAATTAATACACCTATTTTATAAACATATTTAATAAGTATTTAATGAGCCTATTTAATAAGTCTATTTAATAAGCCTTTTTAATAAGACTATTTAATAAGTCTATTTAATAAGACTATTTAAAAAGTCTATTTCATAAGTCTATTTAATAAGCCTATTAAATAAGTATTTAATGAGCCTATTTAATAAGCCTATTTATTGAGCCTATTTAATAAGCCTATTTAATACGGCTATTTAATAAGCCTAAGTTGCTGAAATAAGCCTATTTCATAAGGCTATTTAATGAGCCTAAGTTGCTGAAATAAGCTTATTAAATAAGCCTAAGTTGCTGAATAAGCCTATTTAATAAGCCTAAGTTGCTGAATAAACCTATTTAATAAGTCTAAGTTGCTGAAATAAGCATATTTAATAAGGCTATTTAATAAGCCTAAGTTGCTGAATAAGCCTATTTAATAAGACTATTTAATGAGCCTAATTTGCTGAAATAAGACTATTTAATAAGCCTAAGTTTCTGAACTAAGCCTATTTTAAAAGGTATATTTAATAAGTCTAAGTTGCTGAAATAAACCTATTTAAAAATGCTATTTAATAAGCCTAAGTTGCTGAAATAAACCTGTTTAATAAGGCTATTTAATAAGAATAAGTTGCTGAAATAAGCTTATTTAATAAGCCTAAGTTGCTGAAATAAGCCTATTTAATAAGGCTCTTTAATAAGTCTAAGTTGCTGAAATAAACCTATTTAATAAGCCTAAGTTGCTAAAATAAGCCTATTTAATGAGGCTATTTAATACGTCTATTTAATAAGCCTATTTATTAAGCCTATTTAATAAGCTTATTTAATAAGCCTATTTAATGAGTCTATTTAATAAGTCTATTTAATAAGTATTTAATGAGCCTATTTAATAAGCCTATTTATTGAGCCTATTTAATAAGCCTATTTATTGAGCCTATTTAATAAGCCTATTTATTGAGCCTATTTAATAAGCCTATTTATTGAGCCTATTTAATAAGTCTATTTAATAAGTCTATTTAATAAGTCTATTTAATAAGCCTATTTAATAAGCCTATTTAATAAGCCTAATTAATACACCTATTTAATAAACATATTTAATAAGTATTTAATGAGCCTATTTAATAAGTCTATTTAATAAGCCTATTTAATAAGCCTATTTAATAAGTATTTAATGAGCCTATTTAATAAGTCTATTTAATAAGCCTATTTAATAGGACTATTTAATAAGTCTAAGTTGCTGAAATAAGCCTATTTAATAAGCCTATTTAATAGGCCTATTTAATAAGTCTAAGTTGCTGAAATAAGCCTATTTAATAAGCCTAAGTTGCTGAATAAGCCTATTTAATAAGCCTAAGTTGCTGAATAAACCTATTTAATAAGTCTAAGTTGCTGAAATAAGCCTATTTAATACGGCTATTTAATAAGCCTAAATTGCTGAAATAAGCCTCTTTCATAAGGCTATTTAATGAGCCTAAGTTGCTGAAATAAGACTATTTAATAAGCCTAAGTTTCTGAACTAAGCCTATTTAAAAAGGTATATTTAATAAGTCTAAGTTGCTGAAATAAACCTATTTAAAAATGCTATTTAATAAGCCTAAGTTGCTGAAATAAACCTGTTTAATAAGGCTATTTAATAAGCATAAGTTGCTGAAATAAGCCTATTTAATAAGGCTCTTTAATAAGTCTAAGTTGCTGAAATAAACCTATTTAATAAGCCTAAGTTGCTAAAATAAGCCTATTTCATGAGGCTATTTAATAAGTCTATTAAATAAGTCTATTTAATAAGTCTATTTAATAAGTCTATTTAATAAGCCTATTTAATAAGCCTATTTAATAAGCCTAATTAATACACCTATTTAATAAACATATTTAATGAGTATTTAATGAGCCTATTTAATAAGTCTATTTAATAAGCCTTTTTAATAAGACTATTTAATAAGTCTATTTAATAAGCCTATTTAATAAGTCTATTTAATAAGTCTATTTAATAAGCCTATTTAATAAGTATTTAATGAGCCTATTTAATAAGCCTATTTATTGAGCCTATTTAATAAGCCTATTTATTGAGCCTATTTAATAAGCATATTTATTGAGCCTATTTAATAAGCCTATTTATTGAGCCTATTTAATAAGCCGATTTAATAAGTCTATTTAATAAGCCTATTTTAATAAGCCTATTTAATAAGCCTATTTATTGAGCCTATTTAATAAGCCTATTTAATAAGCTGATTTATTGAGCCTATTTAATAAGTCTATTTAATAAGCCTAATTAATACACCTATTTAATAAACATATTTAATGAGTATTTAATGAGCCTATTTAATAAGTCTATTTAATAAGCCTTTTTAATAAGACTATTTAATAAGTCTATTTAATAAGCCTATTTAATAAGTCTATTTAATAAGTCTATTTAATAAGCCTATTTAATAAGTATTTAATGAGCCTATTTAATAAGCCTATTTATTGAGCCTATTTAATAAGCCTATTTATTGAGCCGATTTAATAAGCATATTTATTGAGCCTATTTAATAAGCCTATTTATTGAGCCTATTTAATAAGCCGATTTAATAAGTCTATTTAATAAGCCTATTTAATAAGCCTATTTAATAAGCCTATTTATTGAGCCTATTTAATAAGCCTATTTAATAAGCCGATTTATTGAGCCTATTTAATAAGTCTATTTAATAAGCCTATTTAATAAGCCTATTTATTGAGCCTATTTAATAAGTCTATTTAATAAGCCTATTTAATAAGCCTATTTAATAAGTATTTAATGAGCCTATTTAATAAGTCTATTTAATAAGTCTATTTAATAAGTCTATTTAATAAGTCTATTTAATAAGCCTATTTAATAAGCCTATTTAATAAGCCTAATTAATACACCTATTTAATAAACATATTTAATGAGTATTTAATGAGCCTATTTAATAAGTCTATTTAATAAGCTTTTTTAATAAGACTATTTAATAAGTCTATTTAATAAGTCTATTTAATAAGTCTATTTAATAAGCCTATTTAATAAGCCTATTTAATAAGCCTAATTAATACACCTATTTAATAAACATATTTAATGAGTATTTAATGAGCCTATTTAATAAGTCTATTTAATAAGTCTATTTAATAAGCCTATTTAATAAGTATTTAATGAGCCTATTTAATAAGCCTATTTATTGAGCCTATTTAATAAGCCTATTTATTGAGCCTATTTAATAAGCATATTTATTGAGCCTATTTAATAAGCCTATTTATTGAGCCTATTTAATAAGCCGATTTAATAAGTCTATTTAATAAGCCTATTTAATAAGCCTATTTAATAAGCCTATTTATTGAGCCTATTTAATAAGCCTATTTAATAAGCCGATTTATTGAGCCTATTTAATAAGTCTATTTAATAAGCCTATTTAATAAGCCTATTTATTGAGCCTATTTAATAAGTCTATTTAATAAGCCTATTTAATAAGCCTATTTAATAAGTATTTAATGAGCCTATTTAATAAGTCTATTTAATAAGCCTATTTAATAGGCCTTTTTTAATAAATCTAAGTTGCTGAAATAAGCCTATTTAATAAGCCTATTTAATAGGCCTATTTAATAAGTCTAAGTTGCTGAAATAAGCTTATTTAATAAGCCTAAGTTTCTGAATGAGCCTATTTAATAAGCCTAAGTTGCTGAAATAAGCCTATTAAATAAGCCTAAGTTGCTGAATAAGCCTATTTAATAAGCCTAAGTTGCTGAATAAACCTATTTAATAAGTCTAAGTTGCTGAAATAAGCATATTTAATAAGGCTATTTAATAAGCCTAAGTTGCTGAATAAGCCTATTTAATAAGGCTATTTAATGAGCCTAAGTTGCTGAAATAAGACTATTTAATAAGCCTAAGTTTCTGAACTAAGCCTATTTTAAAAGGTATATTTAATAAGTCTAAGTTTTGCTGAAATAAACCTATTTAAAAATGCTATTTAATAAGCCTAAGTTGCTGAAATAAACCTGTTTAATAAGGCTATTTAATAAGAATAAGTTGCTGAAATAAGCTTATTTAATAAGCCTAAGTTGCTGAAATAAGCCTATTTAATAAGGCTCTTTAATAAGTCTAAGTTGCTGAAATAAACCTATTTAATAAGCCTAAGTTGCTAAAATAAGCCTATTTAATGAGGCTATTTAATACGTCTATTTAATAAGCCTATTTAACAAGCCTATTTAATAAGCCTATTTAATAAGCCTATTTAATGAGTCTATTTAATAAGTCTATTTAATAAGTATTTAATGAGCCTATTTAATAAGCCTATTTATTGAGCCTATTTAATAAGCCTATTTATTGAGCCTATTTAATAAGCCTATTTATTGAGCCTATTTAATAAGCCTATTTATTGAGCCTATTTAATAAGTCTATTTAATGAGCCTATTTAATAAGTCTATTTAATAAGCCTTTTTAATAAGACTATTTAATAAGTCTATTTAATAAGACTATTTAAAAAGTCTATTTAATAAGTCTATTTAATAAGCCTATTAAATAAGTATTTAATGAGCCTATTTAATAAGCCTATTTATTGAGCCTATTTAATAAGCCTATTTATTGAGCCTATTTAATAAGCATATTTATTGAGCCTATTTATTGAGCCTATTTAATAAGCTGATTTAATAAGTCTATTTAATAAGCCTATTTAATAAGCCTATTTAATAAGCCTATTTATTGAGCCTATTTAATAAGCCTATTTAATAAGCCGATTTATTGAGCCTATTTAATAAGTCTATTTAATAAGCCTATTTAATAACCCTATTTAATAAGTATTTAATGAGCCTATTTAATAAGTCTATTTAATAAGCCTATTTAATAGGCCTATTTAATAAGTCTAAGTTGCTGAAATAAGCCTATTTAATAAGCCTATTTAATAGGCCTATTTAATAAGTCTAAGTTGCTGAAATAAGCCTATTTAATAAGCCTAAGTTGCTTAATAAGCCTATTTAATAAGCCTAAGTTGCTGAATAAACCTATTTAATAAGTCTAAGTTGCTGAAATAAGCCTATTTAATATGGCTATTTAATAAGCCTACGTTGCTGAAATAAGCCTATTTCATAAGGCTATTTAATGAGCCTAAGTTGCTGAAATAAGACTATTTAATAAGCCTAAGTTTCTGAACTAAGCCTATTTAAAAAGGTATATTTAATAAGTCTAAGTTGCTGAAATAAACCTATTTAAAAATGCTATTTAATAAGCCTAAGTTGCTGAAATAAACCTGTTTAATAAGGCTATTTAATAAGCATAAGTTGCTGAAATAAGCTTATTTAATAAGCCTAAGTTGCTGAAATAAGCCTATTTAATAAGGCTCTTTAATAAGTCTAAGTTGCTGAAATAAACCTATTTAATAAGCCTAAGTTGCTAAAATAAGCCTATTTCATGAGGCTATTTAATAAGTCTATTTAATAAGTCTATTTAATAAGTCTATTTAATAAGCCTATTTAATAAGCCTATTTAATAAGCCTAATTAATACACCTATTTAATAAACATATTTAATGAGTATTTAATGAGCCTATTTAATAAGTCTATTTAATAAGCCTTTTTAATAAGACTATTTAATAAGTCTATTTAATAAGCCTATTTAATAAGTATTTAATAAGCCTATTTAATAAGCCTATTTATTGAGCCTATTTAATAAGCCTATTTATTGAGCCTATTTAATAAGCATATTTATTGAGCCTATTTAATAAGCCTATTTATTGAGCCTATTTAATAAGTCTATTTAATAAGTCTATTTAATAAGTCTATTTAATAAGCCTATTTAATAAGCCTATTTAATAAGCCTAATTAATACACCTATTTAATAAACATATTTAATAAGTATTTAATGAGCCTATTTAATAAGTCTATTTAATAAGCCTTTTTAATAAGCCTATTTAATAAGTCTATTTAATAAGCCTATTTAATAAGTCTATTTAATAAGTCTATTTAATAAGCCTATTTAATAAGTATTTAATGAGCCTATTTAATAAGCCTATTTATTGAGCCTATTTAATAAGCCTATTTATTGAGCCTATTTAATAAGCATATTTATTGAGCCTATTTAATAAGCTGATTTAATAAGTATATTTAATAAGCCTATTTAATAAGCCTATTTAATAAGCCTATTTATTGAGCCTATTTAATAAGCCTATTTAATAAGCCGATTTATTGAGCCTATTTAATAAGTCTATTTAATAAGCCTATTTAATAACCCTATTTAATAAGTATTTAATGAGCCTATTTAATAAGTCTATTTAATAAGCCTATTTAATAGGCCTATTTAATAAGTCTAAGTTGCTGAAATAAGCCTATTTAATAAGCCTATTTAATAGGCCTATTTAATAAGTCTAAGTTGCTGAAATAAGCCTATTTAATAAGCCTAAGTTGCTGAATAAGCCTATTTAATTAGCCTAAGTTGCTGAATAAACCTATTTAATAAGTCTAAGTTGCTGAAATAAGCCTATTTAATATGGCTATTTAATGAGCCTAAGTTGCTGAAATAAGACTATTTAATAAGCCTAAGTTTCTGAACTAAGCCTATTTAAAAAGGTATATTTAATAAGTCTAAGTTGCTGAAATAAACCTATTTAAAAATGCTATTTAATAAGCCTAAGTTGCTGAAATAAACCTGTTTAATAAGGCTATTTAATAAGCATAAGTTGCTGAAATAAGCTTATTTAATAAGCCTAAGTTGCTGAAATAAGCCTATTTAATAAGGCTCTTTAATAAGTCTAAGTTGCTGAAATAAACCTATTTAATAAGCCTAAGTTGCTAAAATAAGCCTATTTCATGAGGCTATTTAATAAGTCTATTTAATAATTCTATTTAATAAGTCTATTTAATAAGTCTATTTAATAAGCCTATTTAATAAGCCTATTTAATAAGCCTAATTAATACACCTATTTAATAAACATATTTAATGAGTATTTAATGAGCCTATTTAATAAGTCTATTTAATAAGCCTTTTTAATAAGACTATTTAATAAGTCTATTTAATAAGCCTATTTAATAAGTCTATTTAATAAGTCTATTTAATAAGCCTATTTAATAAGTATTTAATGAGCCTATTTAATAAGCCTATTTATTGAGCCTATTTAATAAGCATATTTATTGAGCCTATTTAATAAGCATATTTATTGAGCCTATTTAATAAGCCTATTTATTGAGCCTATTTAATAAGCCGATTTAATGAGTCTATTTAATAAGCCTATTTAAAAAGCCTATTTAATAAGTCTATTTAATAAGTCTATTTAATAAGCCTATTTAATAAGTATTTAATGAGCCTATTTAATAAGCCTATTTATTGAGCCTATTTAATAAGCCTATTTATTGAGCCTATTTAATAAGCATATTTATTGAGCCTATTTATTGAGCCTATTTAATAAGCCGATTTAATAAGTCTATTTAATAAGCCTATTTAATAAGCCTATTTAATAAGCCTATTTATTGAGCCTATTTAATAAGCCTATTTAATAAGCCGATTTATTGAGCCTATTTAATAAGTCTATTTAATAAGCCTATTTAATAAGCCTATTTATTAAGTATTTAATGAGCCTATTTAATAAGTCTATTTAATAAGCCTATTTGATAGGCCTATTTAATAAGTCTAAGTTGCTGAAATAAGCCTATTTAATAAGCCTATTTAATAGGCTTATTTAATAAGTCTAAGTTGCTGAAATAAGCCTATTTAATAAGCCTAAGTTGCTGAATAAGTCTATTTAATAAGCCTAAGTTGCTGAATAAACCTATTTAATAAGTCTAAATTGCTGAAATAAGCCTATTTAATACGGCTATTTAATAAGCCTAAGTTGCTGAAATAAGCCTATTTCATAAGGCTATTTAATGAGCCTAAGTTGCTGAAATAAGACTATTTAATAAGCCTAAGTTTCTGAACTAAGCCTATTTAAAAAGGTATATTTAATAAGTCTAAGTTGCTGAAATAAACCTATTTAAAAATGCTATTTAATAAGCCTAAGTTGCTGAAATAAACCTGTTTAATAAGGCTATTAAATAAGCATAAGTTGCTGAAATAAGCTTATTTAATAAGCCTAAGTTGCTGAAATAACCCTATTTAATAAGGCTCTTTAATAAGTCTAAGTTGCTGAAATAAACGTATTTAATAAGCCTAGGTTGCTAAAATAAGCCTATTTCATGAGGCTATTTAATAAGTCTATTTAATAAGTCTATTTAATAAGTCTATTTAATAAGTCTATTTAATAAGCCTATTTAATAAGCCTATTTAATAAGCCTAATTAATACACCTATTTAATAAACATATTTAATGAGTATTTAATGAGCCTATTTAATAAGTCTATTTAATAAGCCTTTTTAATAAGACTATTTAATAAGTCTATTTAATAAGCCTATTTAATAAGTCTATTTAATAAGCCTATTTAATAAGCCTATTTAATAAGTATTTAATGAGCCTATTTAATAAGCCTATTTATTGGGCCTATTTAATAAGCCTATTTATTGAGCCTATTTAATAAGCATATTTATTGAGCCTATTTAATAAGCCGATTTATTGAGCCTATTTAATAAGTCTATTTAATAAGCCTATTTAATAAGCCTATTTATTAAGTATTTAATGAGCCTATTTAATAAGTCTATTTAATAAGCCTATTTGATAGGCCTATTTAATAAGTCTAAGTTGCTGAAATAAGCCTATTTAATAAGCCTATTTAATAGGCTTATTTAATAAGTCTAAGTTGCTGAAATAAGCCTATTTAATAAGCCTAAGTTGCTGAATAAGTCTATTTAATAAGCCTAAGTTGCTGAATAAACCTATTTAATAAGTCTAAATTGCTGAAATAAGCCTATTTAATACGGCTATTTAATAAGCCTAAGTTGCTGAAATAAGCCTATTTCATAAGGCTATTTAATGAGCCTAAGTTGCTGAAATAAGACTATTTAATAAGCCTAAGTTTCTGAACTAAGCCTATTTAAAAAGGTATATTTAATAAGTCTAAGTTGCTGAAATAAACCTATTTAAAAATGCTATTTAATAAGCCTAAGTTGCTGAAATAAACCTGTTTAATAAGGCTATTAAATAAGCATAAGTTGCTGAAATAAGCTTATTTAATAAGCCTAAGTTGCTGAAATAACCCTATTTAATAAGGCTCTTTAATAAGTCTAAGTTGCTGAAATAAACGTATTTAATAAGCCTAGGTTGCTAAAATAAGCCTATTTCATGAGGCTATTTAATAAGTCTATTTAATAAGTCTATTTAATAAGTCTATTTAATAAGTCTATTTAATAAGCCTATTTAATAAGCCTATTTAATAAGCCTAATTAATACACCTATTTAATAAACATATTTAATGAGTATTTAATGAGCCTATTTAATAAGTCTATTTAATAAGCCTTTTTAATAAGACTATTTAATAAGTCTATTTAATAAGCCTATTTAATAAGTCTATTTAATAAGCCTATTTAATAAGCCTATTTAATAAGTATTTAATGAGCCTATTTAATAAGCCTATTTATTGGGCCTATTTAATAAGCCTATTTATTGAGCCTATTTAATAAGCATATTTATTGAGCCTATTTAATAAGCCTATTTATTGAGCCTATTTAATAAGCCGATTTAATAAGTCTATTTAATAAGCCTATTTAATAAGCCTATTTAATAAGCCTATTTATTGAGCCTATTTAATAAGCCTATTTAATAAGCTGATTTATTGAGCCTATTTAATAAGTCTATTTAATAAGCCTATTTAATAAGCCTATTTATTGAGCCTATTTAATAAGCCTATTTAATAAGCCGATTTATTGAGCCTATTTAATAAGTCTATTTAATAAGCCTATTTAATAACCCTATTTAATAAGTATTTAATGAGCCTATTTAATAAGTCTATTTAATAAGCCTATTTAATAGGCCTATTTATTAAGTCTAAGTCTATTTAATAAGCCTATTTAATAAGTCTATTTAATAAGTCTATTTAATAAGCCTATTTAATAAGTATTTAATGAGCCTATTTAATAAGTCTATTTAATAAGCCTATTTATTGAGCCTATTTAATAAGCCTATTTATTGAGCCTATTTAATAAGCATATTTATTGAGCCTATTTATTGAGCCTATTTAATAAGCTGATTTAATAAGTCTATTTAATAAGCCTATTTAATAAGCCTATTTAATAAGCCTATTTATTGAGCCTATTTAATATGCCTATTTAATAAGCCGATTTATTGAGCCTATTTAATAAGTCTATTTAATAAGCCTATTTAATAACCCTATTTAATAAGTATTTAATGAGCCTATTTAATAAGTCTATTTAATAAGCCTATTTAATAGTCCTATTTAATAAGTCTAAGTTGCTGAAATAAGCCTATTTAATAAGCCTATTTAATAGGCCTATTTAATAAGTCTAAGTTGCTGAAATAAGCCTATTTAATAAGCCTAAGTTGCTGAATAAGCCTATTTAATAAGCCTAAGTTGCTGAATAAACCTATTTAATAAGTCTAAGTTGCTGAAATAAGCCTATTTAATATGGCTATTTAATAAGCCTAAGTTGCTGAAATAAGCCTATTTCATAAGGCTATTTAATGAGCCTAAGTTGCTGAAATAAGACTATTTAATAAGCCTAAGTTTCTGAACTAAGCCTATTTAAAAAGGTATATTTAATAAGTCTAAGTTGCTGAAATAAACCTATTTAAAAATGCTATTTAATAAGCCTAAGTTGCTGAAATAAACCTGTTTAATAAGGCTATTTAATAAGCATAAGTTGCTGAAATAAGCTTATTTAATAAGCCTAAGTTGCTGAAATAAGCCTATTTAATAAGGCTCTTTAATAAGTCTAAGTTGCTGAAATAAACCTATTTAATAAGCCTAAGTTGCTAAAATAAGCCTATTTCATGAGGCTATTTAATAAGTCTATTTAATAAGTCTATTTAATAAGTCTATTTAATAAGCCTATTTAATAAGCCTATTTAATAAGCCTAATTAATACACCTATTTAATAAACATATTTAATGAGTATTTAATGAGCCTATTTAATAAGTCTATTTAATAAGCCTTTTTAATAAGACTATTTAATAAGTCTATTTAATAAGCCTATTTAATAAGTATTTAATAAGCCTATTTAATAAGCCTATTTATTGAGCCTATTTAATAAGCCTATTTATTGAGCCTATTTAATAAGCATATTTATTGAGCCTATTTAATAAGCCTATTTATTGAGCCTATTTAATAAGTCTATTTAATAAGTCTATTTAATAAGTCTATTTAATAAGCCTATTTAATAAGCCTATTTAATAAGCCTAATTAATACACCTATTTTATAAACATATTTAATAAGTATTTAATGAGCCTATTTAATAAGTCTATTTAATAAGCCTTTTTAATAAGACTATTTAATAAGTCTATTTAATAAGACTATTTAAAAAGTCTATTTCATAAGTCTATTTAATAAGCCTATTAAATAAGTATTTAATGAGCCTATTTAATAAGCCTATTTATTGAGCCTATTTAATAAGCCTATTTAATACGGCTATTTAATAAGCCTAAGTTGCTGAAATAAGCCTATTTCATAAGGCTATTTAATGAGCCTAAGTTGCTGAAATAAGCTTATTAAATAAGCCTAAGTTGCTAAATAAGCCTATTTAATAAGCCTAAGTTGCTGAATAAACCTATTTAATAAGTCTAAGTTGCTGAAATAAGCATATTTAATAAGGCTATTTAATAAGCCTAAGTTGCTGAATAAGCCTATTTAATAAGACTATTTAATGAGCCTAATTTGCTGAAATAAGACTATTTAATAAGCCTAAGTTTCTGAACTAAGCCTATTTTAAAAGGTATATTTAATAAGTCTAAGTTGCTGAAATAAACCTATTTAAAAATGCTATTTAATAAGCCTAAGTTGCTGAAATAAACCTGTTTAATAAGGCTATTTAATAAGAATAAGTTGCTGAAATAAGCTTATTTAATAAGCCTAAGTTGCTGAAATAAGCCTATTTAATAAGGCTCTTTAATAAGTCTAAGTTGCTGAAATAAACCTATTTAATAAGCCTAAGTTGCTAAAATAAGCCTATTTAATGAGGCTATTTAATACGTCTATTTAATAAGCCTATTTATTAAGCCTATTTAATAAGCTTATTTAATAAGCCTATTTAATGAGTCTATTTAATAAGTCTATTTAATAAGTATTTAATGAGCCTATTTAATAAGCCTATTTATTGAGCCTATTTAATAAGCCTATTTATTGAGCCTATTTAATAAGCCTATTTATTGAGCCTATTTAATAAGCCTATTTATTGAGCCTATTTAATAAGTCTATTTAATAAGTCTATTTAATAAGTCTATTTAATAAGCCTATTTAATAAGCCTATTTAATAAGCCTAATTAATACACCTATTTAATAAACATATTTAATAAGTATTTAATGAGCCTATTTAATAAGTCTATTTAATAAGCCTATTTAATAAGCCTATTTAATAAGTATTTAATGAGCCTATTTAATAAGTCTATTTAATAAGCCTATTTAATAGGACTATTTAATAAGTCTAAGTTGCTGAAATAAGCCTATTTAATAAGCCTATTTAATAGGCCTATTTAATAAGTCTAAGTTGCTGAAATAAGCCTATTTAATAAGCCTAAGTTGCTGAATAAGCCTATTTAATAAGCCTAAGTTGCTGAATAAACCTATTTAATAAGTCTAAGTTGCTGAAATAAGCCTATTTAATACGGCTATTTAATAAGCCTAAGTTGCTGAAATAAGCCTCTTTCATAAGGCTATTTAATGAGCCTAAGTTGCTGAAATAAGACTATTTAATAAGCCTAAGTTTCTGAACTAAGCCTATTTAAAAAGGTATATTTAATAAGTCTAAGTTGCTGAAATAAACCTATTTAAAAATGCTATTTAATAAGCCTAAGTTGCTGAAATAAACCTGTTTAATAAGGCTATTTAATAAGCATAAGTTGCTGAAATAAGCCTATTTAATAAGGCTCTTTAATAAGTCTAAGTTGCTGAAATAAACCTATTTAATAAGCCTAAGTTGCTAAAATAAGCCTATTTCATGAGGCTATTTAATAAGTCTATTAAATAAGTCTATTTAATAAGTCTATTTAATAAGTCTATTTAATAAGCCTATTTAATAAGCCTATTTAATAAGCCTAATTAATACACCTATTTAATAAACATATTTAATGAGTATTTAATGAGCCTATTTAATAAGTCTATTTAATAAGCCTTTTTAATAAGACTATTTAATAAGTCTATTTAATAAGCCTATTTAATAAGTCTATTTAATAAGTCTATTTAATAAGCCTATTTAATAAGTATTTAATGAGCCTATTTAATAAGCCTATTTATTGAGCCTATTTAATAAGCCTATTTATTGAGCCTATTTAATAAGCATATTTATTGAGCCTATTTAATAAGCCTATTTATTGAGCCTATTTAATAAGCCGATTTAATAAGTCTATTTAATAAGCCTATTTTAATAAGCCTATTTAATAAGCCTATTTATTGAGCCTATTTAATAAGCCTATTTAATAAGCTGATTTATTGAGCCTATTTAATAAGTCTATTTAATAAGCCTAATTAATACACCTATTTAATAAACATATTTAATGAGTATTTAATGAGCCTATTTAATAAGTCTATTTAATAAGCCTTTTTAATAAGACTATTTAATAAGTCTATTTAATAAGCCTATTTAATAAGTCTATTTAATAAGTCTATTTAATAAGCCTATTTAATAAGTATTTAATGAGCCTATTTAATAAGCCTATTTATTGAGCCTATTTAATAAGCCTATTTATTGAGCCGATTTAATAAGCATATTTATTGAGCCTATTTAATAAGCCTATTTATTGAGCCTATTTAATAAGCCGATTTAATAAGTCTATTTAATAAGCCTATTTAATAAGCCTATTTAATAAGCCTATTTATTGAGCCTATTTAATAAGCCTATTTAATAAGCCGATTTATTGAGCCTATTTAATAAGTCTATTTAATAAGCCTATTTAATAAGCCTATTTATTGAGCCTATTTAATAAGTCTATTTAATAAGCCTATTTAATAAGCCTATTTAATAAGTATTTAATGAGCCTATTTAATAAGTCTATTTAATAAGTCTATTTAATAAGTCTATTTAATAAGTCTATTTAATAAGCCTATTTAATAAGCCTATTTAATAAGCCTAATTAATACACCTATTTAATAAACATATTTAATGAGTATTTAATGAGCCTATTTAATAAGTCTATTTAATAAGCTTTTTTAATAAGACTATTTAATAAGTCTATTTAATAAGCCTATTTAATAAGTCTATTTAATAAGTCTATTTAATAAGCCTATTTAATAAGTATTTAATGAGCCTATTTAATAAGCCTATTTATTGAGCCTATTTAATAAGCCTATTTATTGAGCCTATTTAATAAGCATATTTATTGAGCCTATTTAATAAGCCTATTTATTGAGCCTATTTAATAAGCCGATTTAATAAGTCTATTTAATAAGCCTATTTAATAAGCCTATTTAATAAGCCTATTTATTGAGCCTATTTAATAAGCCTATTTAATAAGCCGATTTATTGAGCCTATTTAATAAGTCTATTTAATAAGCCTATTTAATAAGCCTATTTATTGAGCCTATTTAATAAGTCTATTTAATAAGCCTATTTAATAAGCCTATTTAATAAGTATTTAATGAGCCTATTTAATAAGTCTATTTAATAAGCCTATTTAATAGGCCTTTTTTAATAAATCCAAGTTGCTGAAATAAGCCTATTTAATAAGCCTATTTAATAGGCCTATTTAATAAGTCTAAGTTGCTGAAATAAGCTTATTTAATAAGCCTAAGTTTCTGAATGAGCCTATTTAATAAGCCTAAGTTGCTGAAATAAGCCTATTAAATAAGCCTAAGTTGCTGAATAAGCCTATTTAATAAGCCTAAGTTGCTGAATAAACCTATTTAATAAGTCTAAGTTGCTGAAATAAGCATATTTAATAAGGCTATTTAATAAGCCTAAGTTGCTGAATAAGCCTATTTAATAAGGCTATTTAATGAGCCTAAGTTGCTGAAATAAGACTATTTAATAAGCCTAAGTTTCTGAACTAAGCCTATTTTAAAAGGTATATTTAATAAGTCTAAGTTTTGCTGAAATAAACCTATTTAAAAATGCTATTTAATAAGCCTAAGTTGCTGAAATAAACCTGTTTAATAAGGCTATTTAATAAGAATAAGTTGCTGAAATAAGCTTATTTAATAAGCCTAAGTTGCTGAAATAAGCCTATTTAATAAGGCTCTTTAATAAGTCTAAGTTGCTGAAATAAACCTATTTAATAAGCCTAAGTTGCTAAAATAAGCCTATTTAATGAGGCTATTTAATACGTCTATTTAATAAGCCTATTTAATAAGCCTATTTAATAAGCCTATTTAATAAGCCTATTTAATGAGTCTATTTAATAAGTCTATTTAATAAGTATTTAATGAGCCTATTTAATAAGCCTATTTATTGAGCCTATTTAATAAGCCTATTTATTGAGCCTATTTAATAAGCCTATTTATTGAGCCTATTTAATAAGCCTATTTATTGAGCCTATTTAATAAGTCTATTTAATGAGCCTATTTAATAAGTCTATTTAATAAGCCTTTTTAATAAGACTATTTAATAAGTCTATTTAATAAGACTATTTAAAAAGTCTATTTAATAAGTCTATTTAATAAGCCTATTAAATAAGTATTTAATGAGCCTATTTAATAAGCCTATTTATTGAGCCTATTTAATAAGCCTATTTATTGAGCCTATTTAATAAGCATATTTATTGAGCCTATTTATTGAGCCTATTTAATAAGCTGATTTAATAAGTCTATTTAATAAGCCTATTTAATAAGCCTATTTAATAAGCCTATTTATTGAGCCTATTTAATAAGCCTATTTAATAAGCCGATTTATTGAGCCTATTTAATAAGTCTATTTAATAAGCCTATTTAATAACCCTATTTAATAAGTATTTAATGAGCCTATTTAATAAGTCTATTTAATAAGCCTATTTAATAGGCCTATTTAATAAGTCTAAGTTGCTGAAATAAGCCTATTTAATAAGCCTATTTAATAGGCCTATTTAATAAGTCTAAGTTGCTGAAATAAGCCTATTTAATAAGCCTAAGTTGCTTAATAAGCCTATTTAATAAGCCTAAGTTGCTGAATAAACCTATTTAATAAGTCTAAGTTGCTGAAATAAGCCTATTTAATATGGCTATTTAATAAACCTACGTTGCTGAAATAAGCCTATTTCATAAGGCTATTTAATGAGCCTAAGTTGCTGAAATAAGACTATTTAATAAGCCTAAGTTTCTGAACTAAGCCTATTTAAAAAGGTATATTTAATAAGTCTAAGTTGCTGAAATAAACCTATTTAAAAATGCTATTTAATAAGCCTAAGTTGCTGAAATAAACCTGTTTAATAAGGCTATTTAATAAGCATAAGTTGCTGAAATAAGCTTATTTAATAAGCCTAAGTTGCTGAAATAAGCCTATTTAATAAGGCTCTTTAATAAGTCTAAGTTGCTGAAATAAACCTATTTAATAAGCCTAAGTTGCTAAAATAAGCCTATTTCATGAGGCTATTTAATAAGTCTATTTAATAAGTCTATTTAATAAGTCTATTTAATAAGCCTATTTAATAAGCCTATTTAATAAGCCTAATTAATACACCTATTTAATAAACATATTTAATGAGTATTTAATGAGCCTATTTAATAAGTCTATTTAATAAGCCTTTTTAATAAGACTATTTAATAAGTCTATTTAATAAGCCTATTTAATAAGTATTTAATAAGCCTATTTAATAAGCCTATTTATTGAGCCTATTTAATAAGCCTATTTATTGAGCCTATTTAATAAGCATATTTATTGAGCCTATTTAATAAGCCTATTTATTGAGCCTATTTAATAAGTCTATTTAATAAGTCTATTTAATAAGTCTATTTAATAAGCCTATTTAATAAGCCTATTTAATAAGCCTAATTAATACACCTATTTAATAAACATATTTAATAAGTATTTAATGAGCCTATTTAATAAGTCTATTTAATAAGCCTTTTTAATAAGCCTATTTAATAAGTCTATTTAATAAGCCTATTTAATAAGTCTATTTAATAAGTCTATTTAATAAGTATTTAATGAGCCTATTTAATAAGCCTATTTATTGAGCCTATTTAATAAGCCTATTTATTGAGCCTATTTAATAAGCATATTTATTGAGCCTATTTAATAAGCTGATTTAATAAGTATATTTAATAAGCCTATTTAATAAGCCTATTTAATAAGCCTATTTATTGAGCCTATTTAATAAGCCTATTTAATAAGCCGATTTATTGAGCCTATTTAATAAGTCTATTTAATAAGCCTATTTAATAACCCTATTTAATAAGTATTTAATGAGCCTATTTAATAAGTCTATTTAATAAGCCTATTTAATAGGCCTATTTAATAAGTCTAAGTTGCTGAAATAAGCCTATTTAATAAGCCTATTTAATAGGCCTATTTAATAAGTCTAAGTTGCTGAAATAAGCCTATTTAATAAGCCTAAGTTGCTGAATAAGCCTATTTAATTAGCCTAAGTTGCTGAATAAACCTATTTAATAAGTCTAAGTTGCTGAAATAAGCCTATTTAATATGGCTATTTAATGAGCCTAAGTTGCTGAAATAAGACTATTTAATAAGCCTAAGTTTCTGAACTAAGCCTATTTAAAAAGGTATATTTAATAAGTCTAAGTTGCTGAAATAAACCTATTTAAAAATGCTATTTAATAAGCCTAAGTTGCTGAAATAAACCTGTTTAATAAGGCTATTTAATAAGCATAAGTTGCTGAAATAAGCTTATTTAATAAGCCTAAGTTGCTGAAATAAGCCTATTTAATAAGGCTCTTTAATAAGTCTAAGTTGCTGAAATAAACCTATTTAATAAGCCTAAGTTGCTAAAATAAGCCTATTTCATGAGGCTATTTAATAAGTCTATTTAATAATTCTATTTAATAAGTCTATTTAATAAGTCTATTTAATAAGCCTATTTAATAAGCCTATTTAATAAGCCTAATTAATACACCTATTTAATAAACATATTTAATGAGTATTTAATGAGCCTATTTAATAAGTCTATTTAATAAGCCTTTTTAATAAGACTATTTAATAAGTCTATTTAATAAGCCTATTTAATAAGTCTATTTAATAAGTCTATTTAATAAGCCTATTTAATAAGTATTTAATGAGCCTATTTAATAAGCCTATTTATTGAGCCTATTTAATAAGCATATTTATTGAGCCTATTTAATAAGCATATTTATTGAGCCTATTTAATAAGCCTATTTATTGAGCCTATTTAATAAGCCGATTTAATGAGTCTATTTAATAAGCCTATTTAAAAAGCCTATTTAATAAGCCTATTTAATAAGCCTATTTAATAAGCCTATTTAATGAGTCTATTTAATAAGTCTATTTAATAAGTATTTAATGAGCCTATTTAATAATCCTATTTATTGAGCCTATTTAATAAGCCTATTTATTGAGCCTATTTAATAAGCCTATTTATTGAGCCTATTTAATAAGCCTATTTATTGAGCCTATTTAATAAGTCTATTTAATAAGTCTATTTAATAAGTCTATTTAATAAGCCTATTTAATAAGCCTATTTAATAAGCCTAATTAATACACCTATTTAATAAACATATTTAATAAGTATTTAATGAGCCTATTTAATAAGTCTATTTAATAAGCCTTTTTAATAAGACTATTTAATAAGTCTATTTAATAAGACTATTTAATAAGTCTATTTAATAAGTCTATTTAATAAGCCTATTTAATAAGTATTTAATGAGCCTATTTAATAAGCCTATTTATTGAGCCTATTTAATAAGCCTATTTATTGAGCCTATTTAATAAGCATATTTATTGAGCCTATTTATTGAGCCTATTTAATAAGCCGATTTAATAAGTCTATTTAATAAGCCTATTTAATAAGCCTATTTAATAAGCCTATTTATTGAGCCTATTTAATAAGCCTATTTAATAAGCCGATTTATTGAGCCTATTTAATAAGTCTATTTAATAAGCCTATTTAATAAGCCTATTTATTAAGTATTTAATGAGCCTATTTAATAAGTCTATTTAATAAGCCTATTTGATAGGCCTATTTAATAAGTCTAAGTTGCTGAAATAAGCCTATTTAATAAGCCTATTTAATAGGCTTATTTAATAAGTCTAAGTTGCTGAAATAAGCCTATTTAATAAGCCTAAGTTGCTGAATAAGTCTATTTAATAAGCCTAAGTTGCTGAATAAACCTATTTAATAAGTCTAAATTGCTGAAATAAGCCTATTTAATACGGCTATTTAATAAGCCTAAGTTGCTGAAATAAGCCTATTTCATAAGGCTATTTAATGAGCCTAAGTTGCTGAAATAAGACTATTTAATAAGCCTAAGTTTCTGAACTAAGCCTATTTAAAAAGGTATATTTAATAAGTCTAAGTTGCTGAAATAAACCTATTTAAAAATGCTATTTAATAAGCCTAAGTTGCTGAAATAAACCTGTTTAATAAGGCTATTAAATAAGCATAAGTTGCTGAAATAAGCTTATTTAATAAGCCTAAGTTGCTGAAATAACCCTATTTAATAAGGCTCTTTAATAAGTCTAAGTTGCTGAAATAAACGTATTTAATAAGCCTAGGTTGCTAAAATAAGCCTATTTCATGAGGCTATTTAATAAGTCTATTTAATAAGTCTATTTAATAAGTCTATTTAATAAGTCTATTTAATAAGCCTATTTAATAAGCCTATTTAATAAGCCTAATTAATACACCTATTTAATAAACATATTTAATGAGTATTTAATGAGCCTATTTAATAAGTCTATTTAATAAGCCTTTTTAATAAGACTATTTAATAAGTCTATTTAATAAGCCTATTTAATAAGTCTATTTAATAAGCCTATTTAATAAGCCTATTTAATAAGTATTTAATGAGCCTATTTAATAAGCCTATTTATTGGGCCTATTTAATAAGCCTATTTATTGAGCCTATTTAATAAGCCGATTTAATGAGTCTATTTAATAAGCCTATTTAAAAAGCCTATTTAATAAGCCTATTTAATAAGCCTATTTAATAAGCCTATTTAATGAGTCTATTTAATAAGTCTATTTAATAAGTATTTAATGAGCCTATTTAATAATCCTATTTATTGAGCCTATTTAATAAGCCTATTTATTGAGCCTATTTAATAAGCCTATTTATTGAGCCTATTTAATAAGCCTATTTATTGAGCCTATTTAATAAGTCTATTTAATAAGTCTATTTAATAAGTCTATTTAATAAGCCTATTTAATAAGCCTATTTAATAAGCCTAATTAATACACCTATTTAATAAACATATTTAATAAGTATTTAATGAGCCTATTTAATAAGTCTATTTAATAAGCCTTTTTAATAAGACTATTTAATAAGTCTATTTAATAAGACTATTTAATAAGTCTATTTAATAAGTCTATTTAATAAGCCTATTTAATAAGTATTTAATGAGCCTATTTAATAAGCCTATTTATTGAGCCTATTTAATAAGCCTATTTATTGAGCCTATTTAATAAGCATATTTATTGAGCCTATTTATTGAGCCTATTTAATAAGCCGATTTAATAAGTCTATTTAATAAGCCTATTTAATAAGCCTATTTAATAAGCCTATTTATTGAGCCTATTTAATAAGCCTATTTAATAAGCCGATTTATTGAGCCTATTTAATAAGTCTATTTAATAAGCCTATTTAATAAGCCTATTTATTAAGTATTTAATGAGCCTATTTAATAAGTCTATTTAATAAGCCTATTTGATAGGCCTATTTAATAAGTCTAAGTTGCTGAAATAAGCCTATTTAATAAGCCTATTTAATAGGCTTATTTAATAAGTCTAAGTTGCTGAAATAAGCCTATTTAATAAGCCTAAGTTGCTGAATAAGTCTATTTAATAAGCCTAAGTTGCTGAATAAACCTATTTAATAAGTCTAAATTGCTGAAATAAGCCTATTTAATACGGCTATTTAATAAGCCTAAGTTGCTGAAATAAGCCTATTTCATAAGGCTATTTAATGAGCCTAAGTTGCTGAAATAAGACTATTTAATAAGCCTAAGTTTCTGAACTAAGCCTATTTAAAAAGGTATATTTAATAAGTCTAAGTTGCTGAAATAAACCTATTTAAAAATGCTATTTAATAAGCCTAAGTTGCTGAAATAAACCTGTTTAATAAGGCTATTAAATAAGCATAAGTTGCTGAAATAAGCTTATTTAATAAGCCTAAGTTGCTGAAATAACCCTATTTAATAAGGCTCTTTAATAAGTCTAAGTTGCTGAAATAAACGTATTTAATAAGCCTAGGTTGCTAAAATAAGCCTATTTCATGAGGCTATTTAATAAGTCTATTTAATAAGTCTATTTAATAAGTCTATTTAATAAGTCTATTTAATAAGCCTATTTAATAAGCCTATTTAATAAGCCTAATTAATACACCTATTTAATAAACATATTTAATGAGTATTTAATGAGCCTATTTAATAAGTCTATTTAATAAGCCTTTTTAATAAGACTATTTAATAAGTCTATTTAATAAGCCTATTTAATAAGTCTATTTAATAAGCCTATTTAATAAGCCTATTTAATAAGTATTTAATGAGCCTATTTAATAAGCCTATTTATTGGGCCTATTTAATAAGCCTATTTATTGAGCCTATTTAATAAGCATATTTATTGAGCCTATTTAATAAGCCGATTTATTGAGCCTATTTAATAAGCCGATTTAATAAGTCTATTTAATAAGCCTATTTAATAAGCCTATTTAATAAGCCTATTTATTGAGCCTATTTAATAAGCCTATTTAATAAGCTGATTTATTGAGCCTATTTAATAAGTCTATTTAATAAGCCTATTTAATAAGCCTATTTATTGAGCCTATTTAATAAGTCTATTTAATAAGCCTATTTAATAAGCCTATTTAATAAGTATTTAATGAGCCTATTTAATAAGTCTATTTAATAAGCCTATTTAATAGGCCTTTTTAAATAAATCTAAGTTGCTGAAATAAGCTTATTTAATAAGCCTAAGTTTCTGAATGAGCCTATTTAATAAGCCTAAGTTGCTGAAATAAGCCTATTTAATAAGGCTCTTTAATAAGTCTAAGTTGCTGAAATAAACCTACTTAATAAGCCTAAGTTGCTAAAATAAGCCTAATTCATGAGGCTATTTAATAAGTCTATTTAATAAGTCTATTTAATAAGTCTATTTAATAAGCCTATTTAATAAGCCTATTTAATAAGCCTAATTAATACACCTATTTAATAAACATATTTAATGAGTATTTAATGAGCCTATTTAATAAGTCTATTTAATAAGCCTTTTTAATAAGACTATTTAATAAGTCTATTTAATACGCCTAATTAATAAGCCGATTTAATAAGCCTATTTATTGAGCCTATTTAATAAGCCTATTTAATAAGCCGATTTATTGAGCCTATTTAATAAGTCTATTTAATAAGCCTATTTAATAAGCCTATTTATTGAGCCTATTTAATAAGTCTATTTAATAAGCCTATTTAATAAGCCTATTGAATAAGTATTTAATGAGCCAATTTAATAAGTCTATTTAATAAGTCTATTTAATAAGTCTATTTAATAAGCCTATTTAATAAGCCTATTTAATAAGCCTAATTAATACACCTATTTAATAAACATATTTAATGAGTATTTAATGAGCCTATTTAATAAGTCTATTTAATAAGCTTTTTTAATAAGACTATTTAATACGTCTATTTAATAAGCCTATTTAATAAGTCTATTTAATAAGTCTATTTAATAAGCCTATTTAATAAGTATTTAATGAGCCTATTTAATAAGCCTATTTATTGAGCCTATTTAATAAGCCTATTTATTGAGCCTATTTAATAAGCATATTTATTGAGCCTATTTAATAAGCCGATTTAATAAGTCTATTTAATAAGCCTAATTAATAAGCCGATTTAATAAGCCTATTTATTGAGCCTATTTAATAAGCCTATTTAATAAGCCAATTTATTGAGCCTATTTAATAAGTCTATTTAATAAGCCTATTTATTGAGCCTATTTAATAAGTCTATTTAATAAGCCTATTTAATAAGCCTATTTAATAAGTATTTAATGAGCCTATTTAATAAGTCTATTTAATAAGCCTATTTAATAGGCCTTTTTTAATAAATCTAAGTTGCTGAAATAAGCCTATTTAATAAGCCTATTTAATAGGCCTATTTATTAAGTCGAAGTTGCTGAAATAAGCTTATTTAATAAGCCTAAGTTTCTGAATGAGCCTATTTAATAAGCCTAAGTTGCTGAAATAAGCCTATTAAATAAGCCTAAGTTGCTGAATAAGCCTATTTAATAAGCCTAAGTTGCTGAATAAACCTATTTAATAAGTCTAAGTTGCTGAAATAAGCATATTTAATAAGACTATTTAATAAGCCTAAGTTGCTGAATAAGCCTATTTAATAAGGCTATTTAATGAGCCTAAGTTGCTGAAATAAGACTATTTAATAAGCCTAAGTTTCTGAACTAAGCCTATTTTAAAAGGTATATTTAGTAAGTCTAAGTTGCTGAAATAAACCTATTTAAAAATGCTATTTAATAAGCCTAAGTTGCTGAAATAAACCTGTTTAATAAGGCTATTTAATAAGAATAAGTTGCTGAAATAAGCTTATTTAATAAGCCTAAGTTGCTGAAATAAGCCTATTTAATAAGGCTCTTTAATAAGTCTAAGTTGCTGAAATAAACCTATTTAATAAGCCTAAGTTGCTAAAATAAGCCTATTTAATGAGGCTATTTAATACGTCTATTTAATACGCCTATTTAATAAGCCTATTTAATAAGCTTATTTAATAAGCCTATTTAATGAGTCTATTTAATATGTCTATTTAATAAGTATTTAATGAGCCTATTTAATAAGCCTATTTATTGAGCCTATTTAATAAGCCTATTTATTGAGCCTATTTAATAAGCCTATTTATTGAGCCTATTTAATAAGCCTATTTATTGAGCCTATTTAATAAGTCTATTTAATAAGTCTATTTAATAAGTCTATTTAATAAGCCTATTTAATAAGCCTATTCAATAAGCCTAATTAATACACCTATTTAATAAACATATTTAATAAGTATTTAATGAGCCTATTTAATAAGCCTATTTATTGAGCCTATTTAATAAGCCTATTTATTGAGCCTATTTAATAAGCATATTTATTGAGCCTATTTATTGAGCCTATTTAATAAGCCGATTTAATAAGTCTATTTAATAAGCCTATTTAATAAGCCTATTTAATAAGCCTATTTATTGAGCCTATTTAATAAGCCTATTTAATAAGCCGATTTATTGAGCCTATTTAATAAGTCTATTTAATAAGCCTATTTAATAAGCCTATTTAATAAGTATTTAATGAGCCTATTTAATAAGTCTATTTAATAAGCCTATTTAATAGGACTATTTAATAAGTCTAAGTTGCTGAAATAAGCCTATTTAATAAGCCTATTTAATAGGCCTATTTAATAAGTCTAAGTTGCTGAAATAAGCCTATTTAATAAGCCTAAGTTGCTGAATAAGCCTATTTAATAAGCCTAAGTTGCTGAGTAAACCTATTTAATAAGTCTAAGTTGCTGAAATAAGCCTATTTAATACGGCTATTTAATAAGCCTAAGTTGATGAAATAAGCCTATTTCATAAGGCTATTTAATGAGCCTAAGTTGCTGAAATAAGACTATTTAATAAGCCTAAGTTTCTGAACTAAGCCTTTTTAAAAAGGTATATTTAATAAGTCTAAGTTGCTGAAATAAACCTATTTAAAAATGCTATTTAATAATCCTAAGTTGCTGAAATAAACCTGTTTAATAAGGCTATTTAATAAGCATAAGTTGCTGAAATAAGCCTATTTAATAAGGCTCTTTAATAAGTCTAAGTTGCTGAAATAAACCTATTTAATAAGCCTAAGTTGCTAAAATAAGCCTATTTCATGAGGCTATTTAATAAGTCTATTTAATAAGCCTATTTAATAAGCCTATTTAATAAGCCTAATTAATACACCTATTTAATAAACATATTTAATGAGTATTTAATGAGCCTATTTAATAAGTCTATTTAATAAGCCTTTTTAATAAGACTATTTAATAAGTCTATTTAATAAGCCTATTTAATAAGTCTATTTAATAAGTCTATTTAATAAGCCTATTTAATAAGTATTTAATGAGCCTATTTAATAAGCCTATTTATTGAGCCTATTTAATAAGCCTATTTATTGAGCCTATTTAATAAGCATATTTATTGAGCCTATTTAATAAGCCTATTTATTGAGCCTATTTAATAAGCCGATTTAATAAGTCTATTTAATAAGCCTATTTAATAAGCCTATTTAATAAGCCTATTTATTGAGCCTATTTAATAAGCCTATTTAATAAGCTGATTTATTGAGCCTATTTAATAAGTCTATTTAATAAGCCTAATTAATAAACCTATTTAATAAACATATTTAATGAGTATTTAATGAGCCTATTTAATAAGTCTATTTAATAAGCCTTTTTAATAAGACTATTTAATAAGTCTATTTAATAAGCCTATTTATTGAGCCTATTTAATAAGCCTATTTATTGAGCCTATTTAATAAGTCTATTTAATAAGTCTATTTAATAAGTCTATTTAATAAGCCTATTTAATAAGCCTATTTAATAAGCCTAATTAATACACCTATTTAATAAACATATTTAATAAGTATTTAATGAGCCTATTTAATAAGCCTATTTATTGAGCCTATTTAATAAGCCTATTTATTGAGCCTATTTAATAAGTCTATTTAATAAGTCTATTTAATAAGTCTATTTAATAAGCCTATTTAATAAGCCTATTTAATAAGCCTAATTAATACACCTATTTAATAAACATATTTAATAAGTATTTAATGAGCCTATTTAATAAGCCTATTTATTGAGCCTATTTAATAAGCCTATTTATTGAGCCTATTTAATAAGCATATTTATTGAGCCTATTTATTGAGCCTATTTAATAAGCCGATTTAATAAGTCTATTTAATAAGCCTATTTAATAAGCCTATTTAATAAGCCTATTTATTGAGCCTATTTAATAAGCCTATTTAATAAGCCGATTTATTGAGCCTATTTAATAAGTCTATTTAATAAGCCTATTTAATAAGCCTATTTAATAAGTATTTAATGAGCCTATTTAATAAGTCTATTTAATAAGCCTATTTAATAGGACTATTTAATAAGTCTAAGTTGCTGAAATAAGCCTATTTAATAAGCCTATTTAATAGGCCTATTTAATAAGTCTAAGTTGCTGAAATAAGCCTATTTAATAAGCCTAAGTTGCTGAATAAGCCTATTTAATAAGCCTAAGTTGCTGAGTAAACCTATTTAATAAGTCTAAGTTGCTGAAATAAGCCTATTTAATACGGCTATTTAATAAGCCTAAGTTGATGAAATAAGCCTATTTCATAAGGCTATTTAATGAGCCTAAGTTGCTGAAATAAGACTATTTAATAAGCCTAAGTTTCTGAACTAAGCCTTTTTAAAAAGGTATATTTAATAAGTCTAAGTTGCTGAAATAAACCTATTTAAAAATGCTATTTAATAATCCTAAGTTGCTGAAATAAACCTGTTTAATAAGGCTATTTAATAAGCATAAGTTGCTGAAATAAGCCTATTTAATAAGGCTCTTTAATAAGTCTAAGTTGCTGAAATAAACCTATTTAATAAGCCTAAGTTGCTAAAATAAGCCTATTTCATGAGGCTATTTAATAAGTCTATTTAATAAGCCTATTTAATAAGCCTATTTAATAAGCCTAATTAATACACCTATTTAATACACATATTTAATGAGTATTTAATGAGCCTATTTAATAAGTCTATTTAATAAGCCTTTTTAATAAGACTATTTAATAAGTCTATTTAATAAGCCTATTTAATAAGTCTATTTAATAAGTCTATTTAATAAGCCTATTTAATAAGTATTTAATGAGCCTATTTAATAAGCCTATTTATTGAGCCTATTTAATAAGCCTATTTATTGAGCCTATTTAATAAGCATATTTATTGAGCCTATTTAATAAGCCTATTTATTGAGCCTATTTAATAAGCCGATTTAATAAGTCTATTTAATAAGCCTATTTAATAAGCCTATTTAATAAGCCTATTTATTGAGCCTATTTAATAAGCCTATTTAATAAGCTGATTTATTGAGCCTATTTAATAAGTCTATTTAATAAGCCTAATTAATAAACCTATTTAATAAACATATTTAATGAGTATTTAATGAGCCTATTTAATAAGTCTATTTAATAAGCCTTTTTAATAAGACTATTTAATAAGTCTATTTAATAAGCCTATTTATTGAGCCTATTTAATAAGCCTATTTATTGAGCCTATTTAATAAGTCTATTTAATGAGTCTATTTAATAAGTCTATTTAATAAGCCTATTTAATAAGCCTATTTAATAAGCCTAATTAATACACCTATTTAATAAACATATTTAATAAGTATTTAATGAGCCTATTTAATAAGCCTATTTATTGAGCCTATTTAATAAGCCTATTTATTGAGCCTATTTAATAAGTCTATTTAATAAGTCTATTTAATAAGTCTATTTAATAAGCCTATTTAATAAGCCGATTAATTGAGCCTATTTAATAAGTCTATTTAATAAGCCTATTTAATAAGCCTATTTATTGAGCCTATTTAATAAGTCTATTTAATAAGCCTATTTAATAAGCCTATTTAATAAGTATTTAATGAGCCTATTTAATAAGTCTATTTAATAAGTCTATTTAATAAGTCTATTTAATAAGTCTATTTAATAAGCCTATTTAATAAGCCTATTTATTGAGCCTATTTAATAAGTCTATTTAATAAGCCTATTTAATAAGCCGATTTATTGAGCCTATTTAATAAGTCTATTTAATAAGCCTATTTAATAAGCCTATTTAATAAGTATTTAATGAGCCTATTTAATAAGTCTATTTAATAAGCCTATTTAATAGGACTATTTAATAAGTCTAAGTTGCTGAAATAAGCCTATTTAATAAGCCTATTTAATAGGCCTATTTAATAAGTCTAAGTTGCTGAAATAAGCCTATTTAATAAGCCTAAGTTGCTGAATAAGCCTATTTAATAAGCCTAAGTTGCTGAGTAAACCTATTTAATAAGTCTAAGTTGCTGAAATAAGCCTATTTAATACGGCTATTTAATAAGCCTAAGTTGATGAAATAAGCCTATTTCATAAGGCTATTTAATGAGCCTAAGTTGCTGAAATAAGACTATTTAATAAGCCTAAGTTTCTGAACTAAGCCTTTTTAAAAAGGTATATTTAATAAGTCTAAGTTGCTGAAATAAACCTATTTAAAAATGCTATTTAATAATCCTAAGTTGCTGAAATAAACCTGTTTAATAAGGCTATTTAATAAGCATA